>NC_085047.1:9230346-10706346 GCF_963662255.1 Cinclus cinclus | reverse complement strand
CCCAGGGCAAGGTGCCCCAGGGAAGGAAGCACTGGAGGCTGGGTTTCTAGTGGAGACTCTGACTGGGTTACTGGGAGTTACGTGCCTGATGTCAGCAGGGATTTAGGCTGGAGAGACCGAGACTGGTACCACTTAGAGGCACTGATAAAACAGCTGCTCAGTGTTTACTGTGGAGAGTGCAGTTTGTTCACCTGGGGGAGTGTTAGGTATGATTATCTCTTTTCTTTTTTTCTTTTTTTTTTTTTTTTTAATTCACCTTTGCTTTTCCCGTCCTTTCCCCACTGTTAAAATTAGGGTGTTTGATCTGAGGCTTCATGGTGGCAGTTCTGTTCAAAGTTCACTTTGCTTCCCTCTCTCCCCCCATCTCCATGCAGCTACTGAACACCAGGCCACGATAACAACCAGTCTTTTATAGAGTCGTTTTTAAGCCAGTTAAAAATGCCATTTCAGTAGATTGCTCTATTTGAGTTAGCAGGAACAAGCTGTATCTTTTTTATTGCTTTTGACTGGTGAAGTGCAAGGTTTAGGCCGTGTTTCATGTGGGCTATAAAGTTATATTAATGTGTTAGTTAGTGGTCAGAAGTTCTGTATGTGTAACTAATGTGTAAATAGGAAAAATTCCATGTGGCAGAAAGGTCATGATGTTTTCTCTTTTGTTGCTTCCCTTATCCTTTGGAGAGTTGCTTAATCTTTTATGCAGATTCTCATTCTTTTACAGAAGTGAGGATTTTTTTGATGGTGTTTAGTTTTTTGGTTTGTTTTTTTGTTGTTGTTTTGTTGTTTTTTTTTTTTTTCCCCACAGAACATCCAAAAAGCTATACATTTCTATCTTGCCATCTGGGAAAGTAGGAGACAATTCTTTTGATTATCTGTGCAAGAAGATAAGCAAGCAGAGTGGAAATATTTATCCCTACTTGGTAACTCTTTCATTCTCAGAGTGGTCTCCTCCTTCTGAGGGGACTAGAACCATCAGAGAATAGAACAAATGAATCAAATCCTGATCTCCCCTTATCTCCATCAATGAGAGCAGCAAGAACAGGCTGTTCTCTTGAGGGCTGATGTGTCTGCTTTCAAAAAAGAGGGAAGACGACAAGTGTCTGTGGCAGGCAAGGAAATTAAACAACATGCTGAGCTCCATTTTTATTACTTCCAGTGTCCACTGGAAAAAAAAAATAAAATGCATGTAGGAATTTTAAGAGATTTACATGTGTGAGAGGGTTAGTACAAAGCCTTTGACACATATGAGACTCAAAAAATATTTTGAATAGGACTTGAAGCAAAATACAATGGGCCAGAATTTCTGGCAGCAGGCAACCAGATTTCTGAGCAGTATGAATTGTCCAAAGAAAAATATGGGATTCATATCTCTCATAATAATTATTTATCAAGATTACTGCTGTCAGTTTTGGCTCAAAGGTTGTTTTTAGACACAGGGAAGCTCTGACTAGTTTGTCACAGACAAGAGCTTACTTCTCCTATGATATGTCCTACAAGGGAAGGATATTTTATAACAGAAAGACATGGATTGCAGAACCTGTTGTTGTCTTACTATTTGCATACCATACCATATTATTTTCTAGGGAAAAAATGATAGGCTATTTACAGACAAACCAGACAATCAACTGCAGACTGTCCAAATTAAAATAAACAACAATTATATAGCACTTATCCCTTTAAAAGGGATTTAAAGTTCCTGGATTTCAGGAAATAAATTATATAGGAGAAGATGGAAGGAGGTTTTCAAATACTTAAAAGTATCTTTGATATTTTCTATTATGTTAGTTTGGAATACTGAACAGGAAGAGATGAAATTTAAGGTGTTGATTTATAGAAATTATTTGATCAGTCCTTGTGCAGGAAAACACAGTTGTTTCTCCCTCTGCCCATGCCTCCATTAGATTTTACTGAGCAAATTCATATTTGCTTAACATATCCCTGGGTAGCTCTTGCATGAATTGAGCCAGAAAAAACACTTAACTTTATAGGATGCTGAATCCTGGTATCAAAAGTCAATAGCGTATTTTCTCTTACTAGCTTTGCATTTACTTTAAAAGCTTCCCTTCACCTGGAAATAAGGCCTGTCCATATCTTCACAAAGTAGGTGTTCCCTGACACTAATGCAGTGACTGACACTCCTGAAAGTAATAGTCCCATTTCCTTTGCAGCCAGGAGCTCCTAAATCTGCTTTTCGTTATCAGTATAATGGGGTTGGATACATTTTTAAAAGGTGGTGCCTATTGATTACTTAATGGAAAAAGTTAGTATAGAGAACTGCTGAAGCAGCCCTATTCAGTGCTCTCCAGTGCAGCAAGACCATTATCTAGAACAGTGGAAATCATCCTCTAACCCTTATTAATATTTAATAAGGATGAAGCAACAGTGAAGTACACTACCAAATAGCCCAAGGCTTCTGCACATGTAGGATATAAGGTTGTTTCGAGGGTCAAAAAAGAATAACTGATTTCCCTGTGCTCAAGCTGTTTAGGTAAGACCAACACTAGACAACGTTTTCCCTCTTGTTCACTTTAATTCAAGCACATCTGCACTTTAATATGCACTTATTCCTGCTAGACATATTGAAGTGTTGGAATGCAACAGAAAGGTCAGTGTATGTTTAAAGATTGCTGAGACAATTTTATAATTTCCCTTCCCGGTATTGCTGTGAATCCCAGGCTTCCTTCTCCCTCTTGCTCTGTGCTGCAGGGTACATTTGGCTGGTTTGACAAGCTAGTGAAAGGTGTTAATCCTGTCTAATAGAACCATAATCCTCAGGGCTGTGTTTTTATATCATACTATTGAGCTAACCCCTTGTCACAGGATGTTCTTTATCTACTTAACACCGAAGCTCTTTATGAGAATTTTAGATAAAAACTAAATGCAGAACTCTAATTGTCATTTTCAATTTCACAATGTAAAAACAAATAAATACACCACAATGTTTAGACAACAGAGATTTTACAATCAATTAAGAAGAGAGCTGTGTGATTTTTGTCTTCTTTTTTTTTCCCCTCAGTGAATAGTAAATGTCATTAAAGTAGTCCAAAAATATTCACAAATCTGGGTCAGTTTCTTCAAATAACCTTTGGCTGGAAGTATTTTTCAGGTTAGATGTGCCCAGAAATATAGCAGGGGGAGGGAAGAGGATGTTACTATTCTTTTAAGCTGCACTGCTTAGAATATGAAGCCAAAGCATGGGCAGACTTTCCTCTTCCATCTGACTCTGCTCTGGCTCCCATTGCTATGTCCACATTCATTCTGTGGGGGAGGTGGCAGAACTGGTTAATAAATAAATCTGGGGAAACAGGGAGATACAACAACGAGAGATTTTTCCTTAACTTCTCTGGAAGCAGGTCCATGCCAGCATGAGGCGTGCCTGCAGTGTGAAGGCAGGCAAAGACATTGACTCCCAAACCATTACCTTCCAAACAATTGCTCCTCCTCTTTTGTTGCCCAAAGGATGTTCCACCTCTGCTGCTTCTGAGGCTGCCTCATGACAATTCTTGCCTGGTGGAGAAGACTGGCACTCTGTAGTAGGAAAGCTGGGAGCTCACAAGCCTTTTGAGGTTTGTGAAGTTCCTGGATTGACAGCAAAAGGAGGGAGCTGCAGGGGCCAGGTGAATGAAGAGTGCACAGCGGGGGCTTTAGAAACCTGGGGGAGATGAAAATATGACTCATGTGGCTGGGGGTGGGAAGGAAAGCAATGGAACAGGGAACAGTTTGGCTGGGATCACATGGGCAAGGCAAAAGGATGAACAAGTACAGGAAAAGCTGAAGCCCAGATAGTCTGAAATCACTTATTAAATCAGACCGAATGTATTTATTTTGTGGCTTGCTACTTTAGCTCAGTGTTTTTTTCCTACAGAGGGGACTTTGAATACTCAAACTGAGATTGTAGTGGCTCGTATATAATAGTGAACCCTGCTCAAGAGCTCTCATACTGCATTAAAAATTTTCATTTAGTATGGAATAGGGAAGTACTTAAAAAAACCCAAGTCATTCTAGATTTAGCTGTGAGTATTGGTGAAGACATAAAAACAAGCTCTTAAAGATACTGTAGAGTGGGTAGATGTCCAAATTCTGGCTGTTTCTGGGGCCAAACTCCTGACTTGCCATCAATGCCAATTTTATGCATTTTGCCGCCATGGGCAGTGCGGTGTCAGGCAGCTCCAGCCTGGTCATGGCTGACAGGTATTTCTGTATGACCCCACTCCTCAAAATGTGCTGTGCCACTTCCCTCCTTTCCATGTCATTTATTCACATGCAGAAAGAGTAAAAACTAGAGGGAAGTCAGAGCAATCCATTCATTGTCTCTTAATGCACAGCTCAGGTGATGCAGCTTTGTTAAGCCAAGTAAAGCTGTGGCATGGCAAAAAATTTTACTCATTTATGTTTAAAAGCCAGAATTTCTAATTGGAAAGTTGGGAAGAAAAATACAAGGCCTGCCTGATTATTCTGCTACTTAGCCCCTCTGCAATGTGTGCATTTTGGATAAGGTGTGTTCATAATCCTCAGCAGTCCTTGCTCATTCCTGATGGTAAAGAGTCATAAATTGTCCCCCCAGCTGCAAAAATACATTGTATAAATTGCCACAATTTACAACAACAAAACCAAGTCTATTGCTTGTATCGTATTTATGAAAACACCTTTTTCTTTTGAAATTCATAAAAAAGTCTTTCTCGCCTGCAAATAATGCATGGTTATCTATATACAGAAGTAATATGAAACAGATGTAGAAGAACTTATAATCATATTTATTACCTAATTTGAAACAGCATTGTTTCTTTTACTTGTATTTTTCTGCCTGTAAAGTCACAATTTTGTTTCCCCCTTCAGTCACCTCGTATTTTGTTTCTAGCTGGATGTAGAAGTTCATGGTCCACTGATTTAGGAGGGATTTTTAACACCAACAGGTGGCTTGACAGTTTTATTTAAGTCTTAATAACAGAACAAAGCAAAACACCAGTAGTGAGTCAAGGTTTGTCTTCTCTTCTTTTGCAGCGCACAAGCAGCTTTGGAAGCTTTGACCGTTTCAGGCATCACTCGATATCAAAGACAGATGATTCAGCTGAGGTCTGTAGAACACAAGGTTTAAATTTCTGCAGTTCCCTTCCCCATGACAGTTATGCAAAAACATTAGAAAGCTATTGTGTAGATTTTACAGTGGTGAGAACTTTGCTTGCATACCTGCATCTGATTGAGGCCTGACAAAACATACAAGAGAATCACACCTAAACTGTGGCACTTTGATGTGAAAATAGAAACATTTTTTTAAAGAAGTGCACTTCACACTGGTGCATGCCCAAAGTAACCAGCACTTTACAAGTAACCCACAGATGTCTCACTTTTGCTTTCAACACCTCTGCAAAATTTCCCTCAATTTGTATTGGTATTAGGGACAATAAATAATGGGAAACAGCATTACCTACCATAAAACATATTTGCTTTCTGTCATTCATAAATAGAGTATTGTGCTGCAAACCTGTTTAGGTACACAGTTTCCAAGGAAAATGGCCATGACTGAATTTTGTCATGCTAACTTTGTTAGTGTCCTTAATATTTCCCAGTAACTCCTGCTTCAGCATGCTGCATTTTATTTTTGTGGTGAGTTATTGCTTGCTTTTTGATTTCAAAACAGATATCTGAGCTGGAGACTATAAGTGACATTGGGGAAGCAGTGCAAATCAAAGCAGCAAATAATGGAGGAAGTCTGAGTAAGAAGATGAGAGCCATTTCACTTACCATGAAGAAAAAGATGGGTAAAAAATACATCAAGGCACTCTCTGAGGAGATGGTAAATACAGACTAAGAGCCTTGTGTTTGTTGGAAACACATGTGAAGTAAAAATATTATGTGCATTTCTTCTGTTCATGTTTCTACCGTCCTCAGCTGTGACAAACCATAAAACCAGGGTAACAACATACTGAATTAAGCAAGCTTTTTTTATGTACCTGTTCTTTCACGTGCATTTTAGTGTACACACAAATCACACAGCAAGGGCCCAAGAGAGTCATAAGAGTTTTGCATCATTTAATTTTGCTTTTTCATCAAGGAACAATTGTATGAGCATGTGTAGTGTATGAGCACAAAAATCCCTCCTCATGTGGACACGAGGGAGTATTGGTTGAACCCCATCATCAGCCTGATGCTCAGTTTGTACAAAGAGCTTCATTAGAAGAATTTATCTCCCTATACAATAATTATTTCTGAAGTCTACTTTGTAAAGGTCAGCCAGCATCCTAGAGAATTCCAACTCATATGCCTTACCTCCTTTTACCTTATCTAATCTCAGTGGAACTATCTTTATTAACATAAAAAACAGAATCTTGCACATACTTCAAACCCTGTTTTTTCAGCACTTTTTATCAGTAAGTTCCAAAATTTAAAAACATAAGGAAAAAAGCTTGTCATACTTAACAATCCTAAAAAATCTAGCTAGTCTGCATTCTATCTCACGTGTCAGTATCAAGTAAGGAAAATAAATGAAGAACCTCACAAGTAGAATATAATTTTTCACAGGACACCTTTAAATACTTTGGAGGACCAAGACTCATTAGTTTAGTTTTATTTTTTTCCTGAAATGCAATTAATGATCTTTATATTATATTTTTATATTTTCTTTCTGCACGTTTAAAGCAACAATTCCCATGACAGAAATTCAATGGATTATCTGGTTGGACACACATGTAGCATGATCTTCATTCCTGCAGGAGATGATGCTAATCAATACCAGCCTCCTGACTAATCTGTTATGCTGCTGGCTGGTGTGACAAGCACTGTTCCTGTTGAAAACCAGTATAGGTCTTCATTTCAGTGCTCTGCCTGATATGAACCTGTATGGGTCTCTGCTTCACACATACATTGTCATCTTTGCTTCATCATCTAACTGGTGAATAACTAACTTTTCCCCCCATACAATCTGCTGAAGGAAGCTTCAGATCCATAAGGATATCACATGCACTGGCAACATGATGAATTCTGCTGGAAAATCCCTCAGTTTGAAAGACCATCCCTATTTCATTTATCTGTGATGTGATTTTTAACTTAATGGTGAATATTTTGAACAGGCAATGATTCCTGAGGTGTGATTTCTTGGTACAAACTCAACGGGCCAGTTTCATACACCGTTAGACTTTGTGAGAGAAACATGTACCTGTTAATTCTGGAATGCACTGCATTTCGAGGACAGGGAATTTTGGGCAGTGTGGTAAGCACGATGCCAGAACACACCAGTGCCCTACATGTGTGCAAGCTGGCCCCAGCCTGCCACCAAGCAACCACCATCTTCAGAAGTTCAGTGTAAAAAAGCTGTTCAGTTTAAAAAAAGTTCAGTGCAAAACACAGCTGTGTCAGCCAGCTCTTCACCACCTGCTTTCAGAACTGAGCTTTATATTCTCTTCTCTGAGACAAGCAGACAAAATCTTATCAGGCTGCCTACAAATTTCCCATTACAGGCTTTCAGCTCTGCCATGGTGTGTTGCAGTCTTGCTAGCTTAACTGTTTGAGCAGGGGTGGGATGGAGTGAGTGGGGCAGAAACAAGACAGGGAACTTCTCCAGGATCATAAAATACTGGGAGTGATTGTTGGGAATGGTTAGTATCAGACATCAACCTCTAAAATGCCTTCTCTCACATAGGAGTTTTTAATAAAGTGCAAACAAACAAAAAAATCTCTAAAATACATTTCTTGGGGGTTAACATTTGATTTTTGTGTTAAAGAATGAAGAGGGAAAAGATGACAATGATCCTGGTGGTGGAACACACACTGAGAAGGTCTCCCTAAAAACCAGTGACTCTTTGGAAAGCCTCTACAGTCTGAACAGTGGCCAGAGCTCATCTAGTAAGTACAAGACGCCTATACTTCTTATTCAGTCACTGGATCAATACAGTTATTGCTTATGTCTGTGGAATCAGAGTTGGTGATCACAAATGTGATAGTAGAGACCTCTTCATTCTGGCAGGCAAAGTGTAATTTTGTTAAATGGCTAGCAACTAGGGTAAATATGCACCTATCCAGAAATAAATTGATTGTTTTTAAGAGTAGAAATGCTAACTGAAGAAAAAAAAAAAACAAACCATGAATTATAGGGCACATTGCTGGTATATATGTAATAAATTTTTGTGGGGTTACCACTGCCATGGTGCTTGGTTTGCAATCACTGGGTGCAGCCCCACAAGCATCCTCTCCTGGTGGCCTGGCTGTGAGTTCATCCTTTGCCCTGGAGATGTGAGGCAGACAAAGCCTCTCTGGGATGAAGGGGGATGTGGGTCTGACCTGGCAGCTTTGGAACATGATGCAGAGAGACACAGCCCACCTGAAACCCACTGAAAACCCTCCCCCCTCAGGGTAGTCTCAGCTGGAGGGCAGAGGAGTCTCTGATGAGAAATGTGCCTCCACCTCTCTCTGTGTTGCTCTGCTGTGGATATTTGCTGGGTGGCAGGCCACAGCTATCCCTGGTGACACTGCTGTGCCACCCTGCAGGCACTGCCCCGAGTGCAGACTGGAGCTGCAGTCCAGACCATTTGCACATGGAGTTAACCTGGTCCTGAGATGGAGCTGTGCACTTAAGCAATCACCTCAAACAAAACCATTTTTATGATCATTTTCTGTGATGTGATTTGTGAAAATCTTATATGGGAGTTTACTTCCAACACACTGCTGCTCTTATCTAAGAACATACTTGGATGGGATATTGCAGAGCTTGCTCAAATTTGCTTGAATTACTCTGCTGATACTTTATTGCTCAGCTTGGATAAAATGACAGGCAGAAATGTTGATAAGATTAAAATTTCCCTCTGCAATGCAGGTTCCTTTGATGTTTCAGCTAGCTGCGGAATGAAATAAAATAACTTCTACGGTAGTTGTTTTCATTTCTCTGAATAAACAGGAGAAGTTCAGCAAAATTATTTCCCTAAATTGCACTTTTAGGGTACATTTTATTAATCTGCAGAGGTAATATTTCAAGAAGTCTGTAAATAAAATGTGTATTCTATTAGTATCATCACCAGAAAAAGATTACTTTAGGGAAGATATTAATGAATGATCTCCTACCCATTTTCTTCTGTCTCTCGCAGCATGATTTTTATAGAATGTAGTTATCCTGGGACATGTCATACCCACACAGAATTCGCTCTGTCTCCGACTGTGTGGTTTTTGAACGCTTTCCTTTGGGCTGCTGTGCAGAGCTGCATGTCTGGGCATTTGGTGCAGGGGTCTCTCAAGCTGTCTCTCTGCCAGGTGGGGTGACCAGCTGCTCCGATGGCACGAGCAACAGGGACAGCCTCCGGCTGGATGACGAGGTGCCGTACAACGGGCCCTTCTGCGGCCGAGCCAAGGTCCACACTGACTTCACACCCAGTCCTTACGACACCGACTCACTCAAAATCAAGGTAAGACAACCACCAGGATTCCTTCTCTCCCACTAACGGTGCCGGGGGAACCATTCTTTAAATGCAAATAATACATTTATTAATGAATTTTTAACTGCTTAAGCACGTGGAGCACTCTAGAAGCAATGCTCATCTGGTTTTGCAATGCTTCTATAAGGACTTAGTTCAGACAAGGTTTAGCTGCAAACCAAGTGCTGCTAAAGGCTTTTTAAGGCACAGATTCCAGGTAGTAACTTCTTCATGGTATCTCCCTAAATACCCCAGCCTTCCTCCGAGTAAAATACATGTTGCTACCCATAGATATGGTCCGGAGTAAGAAAGAGTAGTCTCATGGGATGTGAAGTTGTCTCCTCAAGCTTTCACAATCACAACTAGGATATATTCAAAGCTCAGTGACATTCATTGCCTTTAAGGAAAACATTTTGTTTTTCCATTAAACTTTTCCTTAAGCCTATGTTTGAACTATAAACCGTCTTTAGCCCAGACATGGCAAGGGCTGTCTGGGCTGTGTGAGTCAGGAAGAGGAGCAACAAACAGGAGTTCAGTTGAACATTACTGAAAAAACCCAGCCCTTCAGACTGTTTCCTTCTTCGCAGCTTCTTGTTTTTGCTAAATCCTGTATCTCACACAGACTCCCTCTCCTCCTCTCTGACCTACATGAGAGCTGTTGTTCTGCTGGTACTTGCAGTCTTCAGCACTTGCTCTCCACTTCTACCCACATCTAGGGCATTTCTTTTAATACAGCTTAACTGTTTTAACTATTAAACTGGTCATGAAATGGCAAATATCTGATTGCTCATATAGGTTTCTATTTTAATCACTCAGGTGGTATATTTTAAAATTATAAACTAATCATACTTAGGGTTGAAATTCCCATATTTATCGCACAAAATTCCAGTGCCCTGAATCTGAATTCAAGGTGCATCTGCAGCTTGGCTTGGAGCACTGCCTAATCCTGACCTGCATCCACATCTGAAGCTCCTGAGCCTGCATGAGTTTGTAGAATAACAAGCACTTATAGACCTTTAAATTAATGTTTGTTTAGTTTCCATTTCAAATGTGCTCACAGCTCTGAGCCCCATGTTCTAACTAAACCAGGTCACCAGCTCACAGTCAGTTTTGTACTTGGGTTTGTACCAAAACTAGGGTGGGGTGACCATTGACTTGGTGTTCCTTGACCAGATGAGTAAAGATGTAAGTCTTGGAGCTGTGACTACATCTTAACAAACTGAGTTTGATTTCTAACTTTGTAACAGAATTCCAAACAAAGAAGACATTTGTTGGATAACTCTTCAAGGGCTTTCAATATTTTTTTGTGATATGCGCCAAGAAGAGAAGGTTCATTTCTGAGGTCCTTGGGAGCAAGTTGTGTAGGGTGCATGACTTTGTAAGAGCCTTTCTACTATGAGAATTACTCAGAATTTTTCTGAGCTGAGACCTTGGTTCCCACAGTGTGGCTGTGAACACCTTTACAAAAAAACCCTCTTGAAATAGCTGTGTTGTCACCCTTTTAACCACTCATATTTGTTAAGGGAGTTAAGTGTTCTTTATTATCTTTGAGAAAAGTAGTCAATGTTTTTTACTGTAAAATGGGTAGGAGTCCACCTTTCACTTAGGTCAGCTATCTGCTTTTGAAGACCCTTGAGAGGTTAGATAATAACATTATTCTGTAAATGCTATGGCACATATTTTGAAAATAACCTTACAGTAATTCCTTGCTTTTTGCCAAAACTATGCCCACTGCCCATGACAAAAGTTAATTGCTGAAACAACTCTATCCCTTTCCAGGGACCAAGCAGAGCACAAAACCAGTGAGGGGGCTGTTTATGCTCACCTCTCCTTCCCAAAGGTTTGGAGATAAGGACTAGCTCCACTTTCTGTAATTATTTTCCTGGGGTTTTATAGAAGCAAAGGCACTAAATCTAGGTAATTTAAAAAAGTTACTTGGCACTGACTGATGCTGGTTTTGGTCCACAGAGGAAAAGCTACGTATAACAAACTAGAGGTGTGAGCAGTGGTGTGCTTTTTTTTATTGTTCTAGAAAGGAGACATCATAGATATCATCTGCAAAACTCCCATGGGCATATGGACAGGCATGCTAAACAACAAAGTAGGAAATTTCAAGTTCATTTACGTGGATATTATATTGGAAGAAGAAGCTGCACCCAGAAAGATAAACCCACACAGAGGAAGCAAAAGGACCAAGCCTAAAACATTGCAAGAGCTCCTGGAATATGTCCACCTGCAGGTCAGCCAAGGCATTTCCCAGCTCTATTTGAAATGTTCCCTTTCTGTGTGCTTGGGTTTGACTGTCATTTACAGGCAGGAGGAGAAAGGCAGGTTTCAGCAGTTTTGATGTCAGCAAAGCAAAGCAAAGCAAAGCAAAGCAACCTCATGTCTGTCTTTTATCTGACGTGAGTGATGCCAAGGTGATTTTTTGCCTTTTCTTTCATATACCTTATATAAAACTTCAATGTATCCTCAGTTTTTAGCATGCAAGATTGTATTTCCTTAAGAAAAAAGAAAAATAATTTCTTTGCAATTCCTTAAGACTAATATCTTAGCACAGCCGTAGTGTTTTGCTAAGACAGGAGACCAAACATCCTAAAGGTGTCCTAGCAGGAGGCTGGAAAAGCCTACACTATCTTGGGAAACCTCTCTAGAACATACCCTGTAAACTCCAGATTTGGCCCATCCAGGGGGGAATTCCATGGATGGGGGAATATCACACCATCCATCCAGGCCTCCCATTGGGGCATCCTTGTTAGATAAGATAATTTTTAAGGTCTGTAAATTGTATGTGGGATCTGTCATGTGTGTGCATTGCGGCACATTCCACCTCGGCAAAGCGGTGCACCAATAAGGATCCTTATTGAAATACCTAGGTACAAACCCCTTATCCCTTAACTGTGTCTGGCTCTCAATTTTTAAGACCAGGAAAGGCATCATGAGTGGCTTATAGAAGTGCATTTTACCTCATCTTGTGGCTGGGCTAGGAGACACCACTCAGAGAGGGACACTGGTGATTTGTCAGGTCAGCCTGACTGCAGCTGTGTGCTCAAGTACAGGAGATGTGTGGCTGTGGATATTTCAGGGAGAGGGCTGCAGTCTGACTCCAGCGCCAGAACTGAGAATTTGTGCTTCCAATTTCTTATGTTCTTTAGGGAACAATAGTGTTTTTGCACTATGCTCATGTTGAGCCTCTCTCCCTCTCTGCAACCCTAGATCTTGACTGAGTGTCAAAGTGTAATGAGGTCATGATTTACAAGTAATATTTTTAATAAGGATAATTGCTTTGCTGCTGATTCAAACACCCCTTTCCCTGGAGCATGCACAGTTTTGTACTGAGTCAACACACAGCTCAAGGGGGACCTTGTGTGACACAGCAGGGCCCAGGGCTCTCTCTGCTTCTCCCCTTGCTCATGTGGAGGGGCTCCTCCTGTGAAAAGGCAGAGCACTCCTTTCCTCAGAGGCTCTCCTGGGCTCAGCGTGGGAGACACTCATGCAGTGACACACAAAAGTCCAGACACTCAGCACAGTAAATAATTTCTGAAAGAGCTCAGCCCTGGTCCCGTTTGCTGTGGGACTGGGCTATGGAGTTCAGATTTTGGTATACCCAGCAGGGCTCCCAGGCATCTCTGCCTCTGTTCCCTCTTGCTCTCCACCTCTGCCAAAGGTAAGTCAATTGGACTAGAGCCCATTTCAACCTGGCCAAAAAGTGAGACTGTGCCTACTCCTCCACTAAACATAGTGCTTGTTTCCATGAGACGATTTGCTTGTTTCCTTTTGTAGGAATATGCCTCAAGCCTCCTGCTGAATGGCTATGAAACTCTAGAGGACTTAAAGGATCTACAGGAAAGCCACCTTATTGAATTAAATATTTCGAACCCAGAAGACAGGGCAAGATTGTTATCAGTAATTGAAAATCTCCAGGACTGTGACAGTAAGTGTTTAAGATTTGTAAAGAATATATGCACTAGCATCTTAAGCATAAGAGAGCTTAGTTCAAACAGCTCCAGTAAAGAATTTTAATTTTTTTAAACAACATTCTGCAGATAATTACAATTTTTTTTTCTTCCCTTGCTTTGTCCCACACTTAAATCCTTACCTAAATTAGCTTTTTTTTTTTTTTTTTTTTGTTGGAAAGTATTGTTAAAAAAAAAATAAAAAACCCCCACTAATAGCTGATTTTCATTCTTCTCTCAAACTTAATCTAACTTGTGTTTCTGGTGAGCTTCCAAAAGTTGAATATATGGGGTGTGTATATGCACGTGTATTTATCACCGTTTTGTTTTCTTCATTAGTTACTTTTGTGGGGAGTGAAAAAGCTACAATACAGAACAGGAAAACTTTTCTCATGATATTTTAATGATATTTCCAGTCTGACTTAGAATTGTAAATAATTTATGTCAACTTTGTAGAAACTACAGCTAAGCATCTACTTAATTAGGTACTCAGCCAAAACAGGAGAGATTTTTGTCTTCAAGAATGTTTGTGCATATTCCCCCTATGCTGAGCAGTCACGCCATCAAATGTGAACTTCCAATTGAGAAGCACAGGAAAGAGAGAGAAGGATAAACAATGTCTTCCTGGGATAGTTTAGTATCAATTTTTGTCAGGCATCCACTTATTATCTCCTCAGTATGTAGGCAGCTTACCATTATTTTGCTGAATGGGCTTTTTTGGAACCCCATTTGTACATTAAGTTGTTCCTGTTCTTATTCAGCTTCCAGAGAAAGGCTCTTGCAGGCATGTCGGAGTGGCACTAGAAAGGTTCTCTTTGCCCTCCAGGTTCAGAAGTTCTTTCTGGTCTACAACTTTGTGAGATGACAGGTTTGGAAAGAACTCTTGAAGGGCTGTCTGTGTAGAAGCAATGATTGAAAGAGTGAATCCAGAAAAAAAAAGGGTTTCATTTTGCAGAAGTTTTATCACAGGGATCTGTCAGGAAGCCACCTGAAAATGAATATACTGAGCAGAGTGTGTTTTTTGTGGAAAACAGCCTTGCTGTGCTTTCTGCAGCTTTTACTGTGAATGTTATTACATATTTAACACCAGAAAAACAGCAAAGAAAAATGCTAGATTGTATTTTGCAGTTTTGCATCTTTGTGAAAGCCAAACTGAAACATAATGGTTTCTAACAGACTACACAAGTGTCAAACTATTCTGTAGTGGTGAGAGTATGATTTGCTATTTATATTTGCTGGGTAACAAAAAGCAGAGCAAGCAGCTTTTGATACTGAAGGTGTCTTAACACTTAACGTTCTACATGCACCTGTGCAAGAACCAAACCTAACAAGGTTCTTACATGTCCCATATTCTGAAAATTAATATATTCACCTTTATTATCCAAATTGGGTTCTTCCTACATTGGCAGCATTGGATTAAGTCACTTCTCCAGGCAAAATAGTGTCCCTGATGTTATCTGCGTGTAGCTTAATAGTTCAAATTCTTGTAACAGCTGTGGGAATAATAACATTAAATCTTATAAAGTGGTCCATGCTTCAGAATCAGTATTCTTATTTTAAGAGATAAGACAAACATTTGTTTCACATGCACTTTAGATAGGTATAGTAAATCTTTCCAGTATTCAGTAATTTCCCCAAAATTTATGAATGCTCACAGGGACCAGAACCACAACATCTTTTTGTGTCATGCCAGCTATGTGCATTTGTTTAAGTCTAGTTAAATTCTGTAAGACTCGTGTATATTTTAAGGTAACCCGGGAGTAAACACTGTCCTAGTTTGATTCTTGAATCCTTGCCTTGTGTGGTTGCAAAGCAATCAGAGCATTTGTCATGTGACTGGTGGGGACAGAACTGAACAACTTGTTCCAGAAAGGAGGATACTCAAAACCAGGATGGATAGAATCTATCTGTTAAGTTGTTATAACAAAAGGCAGGGCGTCAAGATGATCTTGGGGATAAGCTCCTCATGAGTCTGACGTTGTACGAATCATTTGACCTCT
Source organism: Cinclus cinclus (assembly GCF_963662255.1). Classification (NCBI taxonomy): domain Eukaryota; kingdom Metazoa; phylum Chordata; class Aves; order Passeriformes; family Cinclidae; genus Cinclus; species Cinclus cinclus. The sequence continues at coordinate 10,690,995 of NC_085047.1, read as the reverse complement.
CTGTCCTTCTGTCAATCAGATTGGAAAATTGGGTTGAAAGAGCTGGGTGCTACTGTGAAAGTGAATTCTGCATCTGGACTGAACTTTCCTGGGTCATTTTTTTTTTCCTAAATGGGCATGGCTCAGTCCAGCATAAATGATTTTTTAATTAAAATTGATTTTCTGCATTGCTTAGAAGTGAGCTGCATAATTACCCACAACTACAATGTAATCTGTTTACTGGCCAAGAGAATTCTAGATGGATTTTCAGCACTTTCCAGGCAAAAAGTTCACTTTTTTAAAATAAGCTTTCTGAAAATATAAGCTAAGGCCATAGACTGCATTTACTGTTCTAGGCCCATCTTTCTCACAGAGCTTGGAAGACTTCCATGTCTCTGCATCCCATTCATGCTTTCCTGAAGCACGTGTTTGATTAATAGATGGAGAATCAGGTATGGCCCAGAGTTGAAATGCAAGGGTTTCTGAGTTTTCGTGACACTGCTTGGCCCAGAGTTGAAATGTAAGGGTTTCTGAGTTTTCGTGACACTGCTATTACTCAGAACAGCCAAGTGTGCTGGAATATAGCCTCATTTTACTAGACCCTCCTATAAATGCAGTAAAGCCAGATTTCATATTTCTTTCATGTGGAATCTGATCTTGTGAGATGTCCAGAGGTTTTTACAAGGCTTTTAATTTCTTTGTCATTCCTTGGCTTTTTCTTGACATTTATTGTATGTTATACTAAGTAATTTCTTCATAACACATACTTGTGATGTATAATTCATTTTGCAAAATAAACATTTATTGAGTTTTCTAAGCAAAAGACCTGCAGCAGTAGTTTCCACATTATATGCTACTTAAAGCCATACAAAATATAAGACTTTTGGCAGTGACATTTTTTTAGTCTTACATTTGATTTAGACAGGAATGAATTTGAAAGAATAAATTTTAGCCATCTTATACCATGAATTTTAAAAAGTAACTTTTATTTAGCAAATGCTACCACATAGGATTTTTTAAGCACATTTTTCTTCCTATTACTGCACTATCTCCCTTTCCTGGGAGTCCAGGCCCAAAATTCATCATCTTCAAGTACTTCATGTAGCAAGAGTATCCTAGAATTGCAAGGATTTTTAAGCTCCTCATGACCTTCCTCCCCTTCTCAGACATCTTTTTAGATTTTCTATAAGTTGGTCAGACCTATATATTTGGGGCAAAAGTCTTGGTTTCCATGAATTCATGGCTGTAAGAAGAAAAAAAAAAAAAGGGCTTTTTCATAAAGTATTTCTTAATAGCTTTCCATTCTTCTCCCAGATGGCTTCTAGACAGGAGATGGATGTCTGTGCTTTTGTAGGATGCTATTTTTAAAGCAAAGCAGTTGCCTGATGGTTAATGAATAAAGTAATAAAAGAAGTTTGGAACTTCTTTTCTTGACCGCTTCCCAGGACACACGTTTGTGCGTGTGCAAAATAGGCTTGATTCTTTTCTCATATGGAGTATTTAAATCAAGAGGTTCATCCCTGAAATCCACTGGGTTGCACTAGTCCAAAGTTATTCTGAGCTAAAGAAAAATTAGACTTCATTGGATATTTTATATCCAATGTTCATTTTATGGAAAAAAATCACCAAAAGGTGAATATGTGCAATTTGGAGGATAATATTTTTCACTTATCTCCCCAAATCCATTTCCTTAGCTTACTTTTCATATTTAAGTGCAGCTTGTACTTTAAATTCCACTACTAATACCAAACAGGTTTATTCTTTGTTTATTGTTCCTGGACAGCAAGATAGGAGATAGATAAGGACATGTCTTTCAGTTCTCAGTCACATTCCTTACATGAGAACCAGGGACCAACATTTTCATTTTACACTGGGCAGTCCCTTTCAATACATGGCATCACACAATATCTTGTCAAGGTCAAATAGTGCTCAAATACAATCTCCCCTTTTGTAGTGTGGTACAACTCATTGGCCTGAACATAATATTGCCAGATTTCCCAAGGAAGCTTATCCTTGGATGAATATTAGTATTTTTCACCTTTGTTTTTTTTTCCAGGCACATCTGTTTGCTTTCAGATTTTAGATAAAATAGGAGCTTCTCATTTCTGTTTTCACCACAAGTTCTCACATCAGTTCAATAACATTTCCCTCCCACAAAAGCTATGCCACTGATTTTAGTGAATTAAATATTTTAAGTTGCTTATCTGTAAATATCCACATATATTTAGTCTTTTGAATGCTCAAAGTACTGCACTTCAGGTTTCTCTGCATCTTTTCCAAGAATTACCACCCTTTACTGCTCCAAAAAGGCCCTTTCTGAGTCTGATGCTTTGTGAGTTCTCATTTCATTTTCACACTTAGATGTTCTAACTGGTACAGGTGGTACAGAGCCTATGTACATACACAGGAGGTCAGGCTTCATCCTCCAAAACTCCTCCAAGACTCCTCCAAAACTTCAGTGGGGCCCAGTGACAGGACAAGGAGCAATGGCCATAAACTAAACCACAAGAAGTTTCACCTCAACATTAAAAAGTTCTTTACACTGGGGGATACAGAGCACTGGAGCAGCTGCCCAGGGAAGGTGTGGAGTCTCCCTTCCTGGAGACATTCCAAACCCACCTGGACACATTCCTGTGCACCTGCTCCAGGTGACCCTGCCTTGGCAGGGGGCTCGGACCAGATGAACTCCAGAGGTCTGTTCCAAGTGTCCTGTGACTCTGTGATTTTGAATCTTTAGTTATTGAAAGGTACTGCTCAGTACAGCACTGCTGCAACTCCCAGGAGGGCGGGTGAGTGACTCAGCCTAAAGCACGATGCTCCTAGCCCAGTTCTCCTGAACAAAACTCACAAAGGCAAACTCTAAGACAGCACACTCATGAAGTTTGGTTTGCTCTTGTGTGACCTTCTTTTTGACCAAGACAAAATCCAACTATCCTGCGATTCACCTGGTTTAAACTGACATAACTGCACAGGAGTCAGAGTGACCTCTGTGCATTCTTGAGTTGAATTTCCTTAAACCCAAGCTTTAAAGTGCTTCCCTAATCAGGACTTTAACCTCATTAGGAAGGGGAAAAGTGCTGGTGAAGGAAAAAAATAAAAATCTATCCTTGCATGTGTCATGCACATCTAAGTCATTGAATAACAAAAGAAGTCATTTTAAAGGTCTAAATAGTAAGGAAGATAAGGGATGCATCACACATCTCTTACCAAGGCTAAAGGCCTCACATTTTTTTCCAGAAGTCTGAATATAATCCTACTGTCTAAAAGAGTACTGGAATATATGTGTCAAAATGATGCATATCTTGGGCTCTTCCGGCCATATCATAGACAACAGTGACTGAGAGCCATTTATCTTATGTGAAACTGCTTTACTGTAGAAAAATGATAGGACTTCCATTTGTTGATAAGATAGTTATTTCTGATGATTCCGCAACATCTAACGACAGTTTAATTTTATCAATTCCTGTTTTCTGTGCAGCGTGGTTTTCTTCTGATGTCCAAAAGATCAAGGCAGCAAACCTACCTTTCCTAATGTAGAACTTGAGGGTGTACATGTTAGAGAAATGACTTAAGTAAAGCAGAACAGAAAAGCCAAAAGCTTAAAAAAAAAAGAAAAAGAGCAACTTTTGCTTTGCTCTTCTCATGCAGCAACTTCTAAAATCGCATGCTATGTATTTTTATAATACTCAGCATCCTGTTCAAGTAGGTTTAGTAGCTATTGCAAAATATTTAAGGCTGCTTGAAAGAGGAAAAAGAAAAGGCACCAAAGTTAGCTTTCAGTCTTTTCTTCATAAAAATGGAGGGGGAGGGGTGTTCTTCCACCTTTTTCTGCTTAGAATGAAAAATAGAAAATAAAACATTTTTACTGTCTCAAACACCTGAATATTTTCAGTTTTCAATTTTTCATGTAAGAAAATTCAGCTAATTTTACAGGAATTTTTACATACATCTATGTCTTCTAATAGAAATTTCTCATTTTCCTAATTGACCTAAATTCAGGGAAAAAAATAAATCTCAGTTCTAGGCTTGTCTGTGCATTTTTCCCTGAAACACACTAGGGAGACATCGATTAAAAAAAAAAATTAGGAGCTGTTGTTCACATAGGAACTGCTCAGATTATCTAGACAACCAGTTACAAGGTACTAATACAGTGACTGAGACCGCATTTTCCTTTTAATCCACTGGTTACTCAGTCTTCTTTCCATTGTAAAACAAACAAAGTGGATGGAGGCTCCTCTCTGACCTTGGAAATGTAAACAGGATTAACAGTTTTTAGGTCAGTGCTTGCCAGGGCAGCAGATGATGCTGGAGCAGCAGATGAAAAGGCAGCAAGCAGCAATAGGTGGCCGAGGGGATTAGGGGGGAGGCAGCAGGGCAGGAGGGCTCCCAGGGCTGCACAAGGCTTGGTTCCCTTTGCCCTGGTGGGATGGGGCTGCCAGGAGCTGAAGACACACTCAGGACAAGGCTCTGCTGCTGTTATTTGTGCTGAGCCACTTCTGTCGCTGCCAACAGCAGTGGGAATACCTTCACCGGTGTGATGCCTTTGTAATTCCTTCCTGACTTCAATCAGAAATCAATTGGAACCCTACATGATCAAATATTTTCCCTGCAAAGAGAGAGATAACATTTGACATGACAAACTGTGTTCTGTAAAGTGAGAAGGAGATCAAACAATTACAGATATCAATTAAATCTGCTGCAACGTGTACTCTTTCACGCAAGTGCAATTAACCATTAATTTATTTGGGAAAAAGATGGAACTTTATTCCTTGGAAAATATTTAAAGTGATTTTTAAAAATTATTCTTCTAAATACATCTGGTTATGCCTATAGCCTCAGACTTTATTGAAAAAATAACTAATCTAAGACTTTGGATTCTTTAAAAATTCAGCTTAGTTTTTCAATTTATTAGGCAACTGGAAGTTAGGAGATAATAAGCAGATTTAATCAGGCCAAACAAATCTACAAAGCTTCCATCAAGACCTCAAAATGTTTCTCAATAAATCAGAATGCTCTGTGAAATAAGTTTGTTGAAATCTCACACAATGAAAAATGTCTCCAAAGAAACTCTCCTGCGGTTCCATTTCACTCTAGAAAAGTGAAAAAAATTGTAATCTTTTATTTCTAATTTGTTCTGTGTTATTCAGTACAAGATAGAAAAAAAAAACAAATTTAAAATCTTTCCCATGTTACCAAATGTTATAATTTCCAACAACTGAAACAAAAGTCAGTATGAGTGTTCTTTGAGGAAATTTTAAAATTCTAGGAACTAAAATAGATTTAGATTTTGACACAGCATTAAATCCTTCATATCTTTGGACTTCCATTCTTCCTGAATTTAAATTGAGACAGTTTAAATATTACTAAAGATCCAGAACTGACTGTTTAACCAAGGAGTAACAAATCAAGTAGAAGAAGGGAACTTTCGTTGTAAGAGCAAAAAAGGTACCATTTTTCTGAAGAGCTAAAAATCTGGAGCAAATCTGTTTCCTCTGAGGTGTGTTCTCTATACTCTGTTCAGAAAGCCAGATACAGTCTGAAGTAAAATTACAGCTAGAGGAGATTGATAACAGCACAAAAAAAAAAAAAAAAGGAGATGGAAAGACTTACATTTTATAGTTTGTTTTCTTAAGAAATTTCCTGTGAGTAAACATGTACTTCACAACCAGAGAGCAGGAAGAGGAAATTTAAAACCAATACATATAAGAGTCATTACATACATGCATGTCCTCTCTTTTTGAGCTTCTCTTGAGAGGTCCATTGATACTACCACTGAGTTCCAGATTTATGAATTTTTTACAGATTAATTGTACAGCATCTAAACAAGGCAAATTTATTTGCAAGATATTTTGCTTTTACTTAGTTTTGGGATAGTGTTCAAAAAACATGCAGCAGAAATTAGGCATCTTAACTTCCTCTGAGGTTTCTGTGTTTTGGAAAATAACCTTCTGGATATGAAGCTAAGCTTAGAAAGTTTCCATCAGCCACCCACTCCTGCTGAAAAGCTCAGTGCTTTAGAAAAGCTGGTTACCACATCTTTGTGCCAAGCACTTCTGAAGGCCAGCATGTTCTCTGTCCCTGCAGAGAGCACACCAGGTGGTGGGGGTTGCACTCAAAAGACACAGATCTATAGTGCAGTGTGTTTTAAACAAGCACACTGGGCTCTGTGGTTAATTCAATATCCCACTCTGCCATACACGAGCACGGGAAGGTAGAGGTTCCATCTCTGCCATGGGCACGGTGACCACACACAGGGACTGGTGCACTGTGCACAGCCTGAAGGACATCAGCATAAAGGATCGGGCCAAAGCCTCCGGCATTCATCTCTGAGAAACATCCAGAAGGAAAATGACCAACCTCAATGTCAACTCAGATGTTGTTACACTCATATAATCATACTTTTAATTCTCTGATGCTGAGGTTTCTGTTTCCGATGGACAAGAAATATTGATGTAATCATGTGTAGATTACCAGCTCTGTTTCCAAAGTTCTTCAAGAGCAGTCATGCTGCTATCTCAGCTCTTTCCCAAGGTACTTGTATTGACAATTTTTTCTTTCTTTTTCTGTTTTTTTCTAGTTGAAGACCAGCAGAAAAGTGAGGGTGGTCAGGAGATGCAGAACTCAAGCCCTCACCAGAGTTTTGACAAATCACAGTTAAATGACTGTCCAAGAGATTCTGGCTGTTACATCTCATCAGAAAATTCAGATAATGGTAAAGAAGAAGCAGACTCAGAAGCTCTGTCTGACATGGTGCAGTCAATAACAATCAGTGAGTCAAACTGATTCAGTCCTGCTGCTTTTCTGCAGGTTTTCAGAAAAGACAATCACGTTTTTCAGCATGATGGCACAGAAGCAGAACACAGAATATTCTCAACACTGAAAATCTACCTTTTTCTGATTCATGATGCTCTAAACTGTTTCATATGTGTGCACTTGATAGCTAAATAGTTGATAATAAGAATTTCTCTTGTTTTTCTTTTGAATGAATCCACAGGTATTTCCCTGAAAAAGTTTATACAAGAGTATTTATAAATATTTGTACAGCAAATGCATTTTCTACAACAATAGGGAATTTTTTTAGGCAGTGGTTCATAATCTGGAGATGTTCATTTATGGAACTGTCAAAAATGTAAATATTGTACATATTTATTTTAAACATATATGGATTAATCACATTGTCTCTATTTTCAGCCGTGTTTTGCTGATTTGTGTACAGAATGCATTTTCATTCATATATCACCATAATAAAAAGGTGGATATGGTCACACCCTACTTCGAAAAGCACCAAGCCAATTCTCACTAATACAACAGCTGTTTCACACCACTTTTCTCCAAAATGAGCTCTAAAGTAGGCTGTCATTTCCTGTACTTTTTCCTGGAGGCATGAGAGAACAGTAGGGTGAATCTGAATGCAGCTCTTTGTGATCCTTGTCTTGTGGAAGAACAGAGCCATTCGAATGGCTTATGCAGTGGCAAATTTTTTTATGTCTCTTTTCACACCTGCTCTCACTTGTCCCAAGCATTATATACAGAATTCAGACTTGGATAAAAAAAAAATTAGGATCAATGCTATGCTTTTATGATAATATTTTGTGAAGATGTTGCCTTTTGTGTGTGGTGTGAAGTTTGTTAATAGAGTATTTGTTTGTATACAGAACTCGGAAGCTAACATGGTTATTGTACAGGACTGACTTTCATATGAGATTTTATTGTCTTTCCCCAGTATATTTCTCACTGGAATACACATTTTAACTGCCTGTCTTCTTTTAGAGTGCTTCCTTCAATAATAAACAGAATCATGTGTTTAAGCCCTTTAAAAATACTTGATTTTTAATGTGGTCATTACATTTCAAAGACTGCTCTCTTTTAAGACTAACACAGTAAATAGTAATTTCACTGAGAATTTTTAGCATGTCTAAGAATCTGTGTATCAAATCAACAGAGAGACTTTTGGCTCAGTTATTAGTCACAGTTTTCACACAATTTAAGGCATTTTGCATTTATGTTATAAAGTTTCCACATATTGCTGGCAGCTTGAAAGAAAATCACCTTCAGAAGAGATGAAAAACAAAATGTTCCACCCCAAAAAGAGTTTCTGAAGCTATATTTCTGAAGATATAAACAAATGGAAAGCTTTTCTTTTTCTTTTCCCCAATGTAAGTGTTTTCTGTACTTTTCATGACTTCTCAAAAGACTACTGCTGTCATACCCCTAATACACAAATCTGCTTTGAAGGCTGTAGTATAAAAATTGCAGTTTTAGAAAATTGCATTAACAAGATTTGGAGTAAAGAATTTGGAGTAAAGATTTGAAGATTTGGAGTAAATGAACTCTGTTTAGAAAAACATACACCAGAAAGGGTGCTACTATAATTTATTTTTCTGGTTTTAACTTACTTTTCATGCCAGCAACAAATGTCATCATGCAGTAGCAATAACCCCATACTGCCAGGTGTGGTGGGGATGCAGAGCCTGTGGTGGGGTGAAGGATGTGAGAGCTTGTATCAGGCAGCTATATTTGTTTCTTAATGCTTTTCCAGCCAGTAGTGTGTCATGACATGCAGCACTGACATTACTTAATATGACTTAACTTCTGAAATAATGGGTTTGAATTGGCTTCTATCATCTCCTCATTCTAGAGAAGGATTAAATTCCGCTTGAATTCCTCTCAGAGGGGCTTATCTTCTGGCTTTTGTGGCAGAGGCACTGAGTCTTCAGGTTCTGAAGACATCCTCAAAATACCTGTAAAAGTATGTTAAGGTGAATTTAAATATGATTGTGACTGTCAAGAAGCAGCTCAGGTAGCTGGATCAAGGACTAATAACCACAGAGACCAGAGCTGTGCCCTGGTATAAATACTTTGAGAAATGTTAATTTGCACAGGTATGCAAATGAAAATAGGCCTCCCTAGCTAGTTGCAGTGAGACAGACAAAGCTTTCAACAGACCAAAATATCCAACACCTGCTATATTTCACGGGAATTAAACTCTGCCTATTGGGCTGATGGCAAGGGGATACAGGTGTAAGGTTAAGTAGTTGAGAATGAAGGGCATGAATTGTAACTACTCTCCTCTGTAATCAGTAAGGCTTTGTCCAAAGGGCTTCTTATTTAGAAAAATATATCAACTGAAAGCTTGTTTGAGACTTTTGTAGCTTCCTGCGAAGGCAGAGCAGATTAGATCTCAAACTTGAGACACTTCCTCTCTCTCACAGTGTTCTGAGAAAAAGAATGAGGAAATTTTGTGCCACAAATAAAAAAAAATATGTTTCCTACAAGAAGCAGATCCAGCTTTCTTTCTTTCCTCTCTTGGTGGTCTCATTAATCATCTTCATCATGGATTAAACTGTTTGGAATAGCAGAAGCATTTCTCCAACTGGTTTAAGTGCTGGGTAATCTGAATAAAAGGTTATTCTTGGAACTCTTGGGAAAAGTCTGGTGGAGATCTGAGTGACTTTCAAGTAGTCCTTAAAATGTCCCTGAGATAAGGAAGAGAAGAAAGCAGTAGAGGATTCGTTCCTCTCTGTCACTTGCTCAAGAGTGTCACGTCCCTTTTCATTTTTATTAACCTTCCTCTGCATTTGAGGACTAAAACATTTGCAAGTGTCTTATATGGAGCCTGTTCCCTGCAGTTACAAAGAGATGCAAAACCAGTCAGTAATAGCAGAGGCAAAGCGAAGAGGGGGCAGCCCTTCTAGCCTTTAAGCAGTGGGGATTTCCTGGCTGTGCAGGGCTGTGGTGCAGGTGCAGCAGACTCCCCCAGGGCTGACTACTGACACATGGGCAGCTGCTGCCCACAGCAGAAAGCCGCAACTCAGAAAGACTTTGGTGATCCCCACAAAAATTCAGGTGGTGGGAGGCGTCCTCCTTCATAAAGCAAAACCATCTCTGGTCAAAGTTAGCAGTGTTTAACAGTGCTGCCCCATGCTCAGCCCTGTGTGACTGCCATCCACAGCTGGCATCACTTTAAAAGAGGGCTGCTCTACCATCATAGAGAGGAGCTGAGTGCCAGGCCACAGCCCCATGATCCATGTGGACTAGCCTGCATTTCCCAGGAGGCAGCATCGTGCTCTCCAGAATTTTAACAACACTTCTAAAAGTCAGTGTGTGAATGCAGCAGCGAAGGGCCTGCTAGCATGGAGGGGTTTGCTTTCATTTCGTTGAGGTGCACATGAGCACAGGAAGCACAAAGAAAAATGTGGGAAGTTCTGTGGAAATTCTGGAGAAGGTTCATCTCTGAGGGACTCTGCCAACTACAGACTGCCAGCTGAACTTCAGAGCACTCATATGACCCTGAGCCCAGCCAATTTTTCACCAGCCTTACCACTCATTTCCACCCCATACCTCACCAATTCTACCCCTGAGTGTCTGGTCTGTGATGTGCAGAAGCCCACAGCTCATCAGCCTGATATAAAGGGTGCCTTTATACCACAGCACTTTCTTCTATGTAGCGGCAATTTAAATAATTTCTGGCATTGTCATGGAGCTGCATCACACTGGTAGACCCATTTGTAAAGAAGGCTGGTGCACAGATAACAAGGCAATATTGAATAAGAATAAATGGGTGCTGTGAAACAGACAAGCAAGTTTGTAGATGTCACGGTGTTCACAGGATGAGTACAACCTGCCCCTTGCCTGGAAATCAGCTTTTCTATCAAGTCAAAGCCAGTACAGTTCCTTCTGCCCACACAAACACGCACAGATCTGAGGTCAACAGGTAAGGGAAGATGTGCCACAGACTGATCCAGTGGCTTGGGTCACAATGGCAGCTTGGTATCTGTGCTAAGACAGCTTTGATGGCAGTTGTGCAACTGAGTCACAGTGTCACAGATGCCTGAGCTTTTTGTCACGTCAGAGAGAAGCAGTCTCAACACGTCTAGTAACAGCATGGCAAGCACTCTGCCTTTTTCACAGCTCAAAGATGAGGTTTTGTGCTATGTTTGCATCTGAATAGATTAATTACATCATGCTCTGACTGTGTATGTTGTGGTACTGCTTTGTACAATGACACTCTGTGTGGATCCAGGAATAGGTGACATCAATAGTACAAGTATATCCCTTTGGTTCAAGATTTCCTGCATGAGATGTTCATTTGTGTCCCTGATCCTTGGCTCCTGCTAGACAATAAGCAGATTTTTGCTTACAACTGAGGAGAATGTGGAGGAGGCTATAATATGGCTGTATGGAGAATTCAGTTTGTATGTCCCCAGTACTACCTGATGAACCCACCAGCATGCAGCTTCTCCTCTGCCTGTGTCAGTCCTGAGGATTGGGCAGAAGACAAACACTGACAGGAATCCCTGCTACAGGCACAGGCTGGAATCCTTGCTGCAGGTTGACAACCCTTAAACTGAACCCAGTTTTGGGGTTCCCAGCATAGGAAGGACAGGGACCTGTTGGAGCCAGCCCAGAAGAGGCACTAAGGTGATCAGAGGGATGGAGCAGCTCTACTGTGAGGAAAGGCTGAGAGAATTTTCAGCCTGAAGAAGAGAAGCCTTTGAGATGACCTAATTGTGGCATTTCAGTACCTGAGGGGAGCCCACAGGAAAGATGGAGAGAGACTATTTACAAGGGCTTGGAATGACAGGACAAGGGTGAATGGCTTCAAACTGACAGAGTAGATTTAGATTAGAGATTAGGAAAAAATTATTTGCGGTGAGGCACTGGAACAGGTTGCTCAGAGAGGTTGAGGATGCCCCATCCCTGGAAGTGTTCAAGGCCAGGTTGGATGGAGCTCTGAGCAACCTGGTCCTCTGAAAGGTGTCCTTGCCTAGGGTAGGGGGTTGGAATAGATGATCTGTAAGAGGTTCCTTTCAACCCAAAGCATTCCACGGTTCTATAATTCTATGATTAACTAATCCTAGAGGAAGGGCTGATCTGTTCACTGCAAAACAAATAGAAGTGGTTTCAAACCTTCTATTTTCTCCCAGCTTGGAAAGGCCAACAAATGGCACTACAGATACCTGGGAAAAAGGGGATGGAGAACAGTAATAAACTCAGGGCAATAGAGCTGTTGAATCTACAGAGTTGCATCATGTATGCATAAACAGCAGTCATTACAATGAGCATGAACTATGTATTCAGGGAAATACGTACTCTCTAGAAGGAGGACACAGGTGGGAGCAGGTCCATTATAGGCTTGGAAGATCTGAGAGGGTAATTTTATTTTTTGTGGCTAGGCAGAATTAGGTCTGACATGCTCGGAAATCTCTGCTAGGCATGAGAACTGTCTGCTGACAGCAAGAGCACAGAAAATCTTCTTGTGCCAAGAAGTCATACACAAATGAGAGACAAGAGGGGTGGAGGGCAAGTGATGTTCCTTAACAGGTCACATACCTTGACTGCTTAATTTAAGCCTGGCCAGTCTCCCACAAAGTGCATGCTTCCTGGGCAGAACACATGTCCTCAGCTCCTAAGGCCCTTTCCCCATACCAATCAGAATATTTCTCTGGAGGACCTCTCATGATGTGTGCCATGCATACAAAGAAGTAGCCATGCTGTTCAACTCAGCATCAGGACATGGAGACAGGTCAGGACGGTGCAGGGCCATCAGGTAATTTTGACAGACTGTGGCCAAGCTGGCTGACACTCTTTGGCTACCAGTCATGTCCATATGGCTGAGGGAGGGCTTCAACTTGAATCATTCCCAAGCCTCAGCTTTCCTGCAGAAGGAACCAAACAGTGTGGATCGTAGATACCCTGAATGCAAACAAACATAAGAGTGCTGAGGGTTACTCAGTGACTTGGGGTGGAGTTTCCATGCAATATACACTCTGCCACCAGGACAGATAGCCTGTGCTGCTTCTATTCCCATCTTCTGCAGCACCTCACCCAAACACTGACCTGCTTTGTCCTGATGCCCAGTACCCGGTGCAGGTCTCAGTGACTGCTCCTGCAGCTGATTAGCTCAGCAAGAGCTGAAAATCAGGCCCCAGTCTTTTGCCACTTTTCTTTGAAAAGAAACAAGGTCTTTATGCCTGTGATGCACATTATATCACAAATCTCTCCAAAATATTCATCACATTTGAGAGCAGTCCCTTGTTACCTATAAAAAAAAAGTAAAAAATAAAAAGATAAATCCTCCAGGGAAGCCACTTCTCAAAATACTGTAGGCAATAACCTTAGACTTTAGAGAGTGAAAATGTAAAAGAAGTGGAAATAGAAAGCCACTCATGTGGGGAAAAAAACACTTTAGAGAAAAATGAATACAGCAAACTCGAGGAACTTGCACTCTTTTAAAGAAATCTCTCTGTATATTATTACCTAACTATGTTGCTTCCTAAGTTTGCTCTCTCTAAGAGCTGAATGACTATCATTATTTACATGGGCATATTAAAATAAAATGTAACTTACTCAAGAACAGTTATTTCTCCTTAAGTGTCTCTTTGGTAAAAATATACAGCAAATACTCTCTTATTGATGTTTTGGGCTGCATGGCTATTTAAAGAGAGTGCTGAAGTATCAGAAGGAGCTAAAAGATCATAACACCTAACTAATAGCTGTGCACCACATTGTATGTACATGCCTGCAGGACATCTCCCTGTCTTAGTTCTGCTTTATTTTTCAGCCAGAATGTAATAGCAGTCTTTTCTTATTTTAACTTGGTTAAGAAAAACATGCTTTGTGACCTAGAAAAGGCTTTGGAGGGGCTGCTTTTTCCTTTTGCTTGCAGAGTGGAGGGAAAGCCATCATCAGTGGAAGGTGCTGTGTGACCAGTACAGTTTCATATCATTAGAGAAAAAAAAAATGGGAAAACTGACTGGTTTTGACTGAATTTGTAGATATATTTAACACTTAGTTAAGGCTTGAGAAACTTTGTATGTTGTGAAAAGCACAAAGACTGTAGCAAAATGGGTCAGCCCTACAGCTGTTTAGTGAGGTCTGTGAACAGAAAACCATGGCCGAGTGTCCAGCAGAACAGGAGCTGTGCATGAACGTATACAGACCAGTCACCTATAATTCTTGTATAAATTCAGTCTCTCCAACACTGTGCTTTTGTTTTTTCCACTGGCAAAAGACCTAAATCTTGCCCAACTGGCAGAAAATGTAGGCATTATCTGACAAAAATAAACAAATTAGTGTGAGACATGATTCAACAATATAAGATCCTAGATAAGAGGTTTAGGTACATACTGCACAGTACTTCATAGTTTCAAAATTGAATACAGGGGATCATTTAATTAAAACCTATTCAACTGAAAATCCTATTTATCTGAAACAAATGTTTGTCCTATCTATAATATCAACAAACTATTCACATGAGCAACTAGCAATAAACAACAGAAAGATGCACAATGAATGTCAATTAACACAATTTGCTATCAAATAAACTTGCAGTTTATGTATACAGCTTTAGCACTGTCCTGTGTATCCATTATAAAGGTCAATTAACCTCAATTGCAGCTAGTCAGCTTGTTCTAAAACAAAATCAACATAAGATAGTTTTCTTTTTTTTTTTTTTTTTAAATCAGTATCTCAGCAATTTGGTTGCCTGGCACTGAAGAACTTTTAAATTGCTAAAAGTCTTTGCTGAAAGTTTTACTTTACCAAATGTCAAAAAAAAAAAAAAAAAGACAAAGACAAAGAAAAGAGAGTGAGATTGGGAGATTGGCTGAAATTGCCAAGGTATCACAGTGTGGCTGCATAAGGCTTTTAAAAATATTCATTATTCAGCACATAATCATGGATTCAGAACAACAAAGAGCTTTGGTATGTGTGTGCCTCAAAGGATGAAAATCTTCCTAAGTAAAGCTTTAGATGCATACACTAATCCAAGACTACACTAACAAATCTCTTGAAATGGAAATCCTTGCTGAAATGCCTGTGTGCTTTAAGCACTATCAAAAGGTTCCCCCCCCCTTTTGGCTGCAGAATGTCAGCATTTATGGTAAAAGTCAATCAGATGCTCACTTGTTCTGCTTAATCAGGAAGAAGTGGTACCACGTGAGCATTGGGAGGTCTCATCTGGAATTGCACAAGCATCACTAACTCAAAGGGCCAGCAATGTTGTAAAAAGCAAAGGGAAGTGGTTAGAAGTCAGACATATTGGTGTGTGAGAGAGACATTAAATATTTGAAATCACACTTGAAAACACAGGTGAATACCTGGACTTAGAGAAATGCTGGTTTTCTCAAAGTTAATAATTACACTGTTAATAAAAGCAAAGCAAAACAAAACAAAAACAAAAACGGCAAACAAACCAGAAAAACAACACTCGCAAAAATAAACCCCCAAACCAAAACCCAAAAAACTGATATGGATTATTGATCACTTAGCAGGACATTTTCCAGTGGATGTTCCAATCCACCAGCTATTGAGTTAGGCTTCTATCCAACCTGTCTGTGCTTGAGAGGCTGCTTAACTCAATTCTTAAAAAATAATGGGCAAGGTAGTGGCCGACATGATGAATCACAATTCTGGCCCTGCCAGATGCTTCTACAGTCTTTTTAAAGCTGACGATAGTTACAAAATGACTACAGTGCTGTCTCCTCTCTTTAGAAGGAAATCATAGGAAACTGTACAAAGACCTAAGGCAAAAAAAAGATTGCTTTCTCGGCGCGTACAAACACACCTTCCTTCTCAGAAGGTTAACAGGGGCTCTGTGCTTTCTGTGTCCTTTATGAACTTTGCCTTTGCTGTAGGCACAGTGTTCAGTGCTACAGAGCAATTTTTCCAGTGCTACTGCTACTGAGGCTCACAGAATATAAAAATAAAAAAATAAAATTAAAAAAAAAGCCAGAACTTTAGAACATAATTATACCAGACATAAACCTGTGGGAAAAGGCTTTGTTTTCTGGGTAAAATTCACCTGTGTCCTGAAGGCCTATGAAATACTTGCCTATAATTGGAGTCTGAAAACTACAGTCTCTTAACTACATTAGAATATCCTGACTCACTGCTTCATTCTAGTTCAGTGCTTAATTCTTCCTAGAGGTGATTTTTACTTACCACTTCATTGCTACAGCAAACATCAAACAGCATTACACTGTTTAACTCATCAGGATTACAGCAGTAAAAAGAACAACTAGCATTCATAAAAAGGTAAGAATCACTTCCCTGGCTGATGGCTGCATGCCTTCAAAGCTCAGCTACAAACATGAACACAGTTCATGACTACAGAAGCAGCAAGAAAGTCTCTTTGCATTTTTTCACATTGCTAAAAGAAGCCCTCCTAAAAGCAAGTCAGTGTCTGAATCTTAGCAATATGGTTTCAGAGTGAGATAGAGTGAAAACAGATGCTTAGCTTGTCTAGCCAACGATGAATGGGTGATCCGTACAGACCTGGCAGAAATCTTCAGATAATCTTTAAGTTTCATGTAAAAAGAGAAAATATTCAGTTATTGATTCAGGATAAATGCAGATGTTGCAGTTCCTTTTACTCAAAAACCATCTTATGTACTATGATTTCTCTCTAGTTGATAAACTTTTTAATCAAACTGTTCTTTGCCCTAGTAGGAACTTGCTAGAGGAAAGCATACCTCATAAATCATGGGGCTTGGTCTGGTAACATTATAAGAAAAAGACCACCTGAGTCAGCCAGCTTGTTGTAAGGTAATACCTCCTAAAAGGCATCCTGAACATCATCAGGGTCTTGTGAAACAACATTTTGATTAGCTAAGTGAAAATGAATCACAAGTGTTGGCATACAGCTCTGCTATCATTTTATTCAAAGAATGATCAATTGGTGGCAGAGTGATGAAACATTAAACAGACAGATCAATTCAAGACATTATATTCTTACAAGTCTCCTAGATCCTCTACTCATGATCTGATAGTTTTCACAAGACTTATCAGACAGGGATGATAATTACAAAGATATGGTAATTGAGGGCATTATATCAAGTGTGTGAGCTGGATCTGCTGTCACAGCAAGAACTTCTTCACTGAGAACTGGCAAAGAAGGATTTTCTTACCCTGTGACTGGCACAGCAGGATCCTCATCCAGCCACTGGCACAGCAATAGGTTCCACTTTAAATCTATCCTGTCTACACCCTGTTGAAGTAATTCAGTTAATTGTGTGCATCAGTCTTGGGAGAAATCTTTCATACTGCTAGTTATGTCCTTGGATGAGTAGGGAAGCAATCAAACACTGAGGGGGCACTGCTGCCTGCTAGACCTGGAGCCACTGCCTCAGAGCCAAGAGTCCACTTAAGCACCAAGGAACCAAGCAGCCCACAAGATCAACTAAGCTTTTAAATGCTATAAATTACTCAAGAAGGGACATGCTGTAAGCATAAATGTTCACCGTGGTGCACAGCATGGGGGAAAAGCTAGCCAGACTATGAGTTGGCAATTTAGAGAATTTGATGCTAATGTTAGTTTATTAAATTTCTTTTTTTAGCTTTAGGAGGAAAAAAATAAAAGGACAGAAAGACTGATCAAAACCAAAAGAATTGCAATGAGGGCCAGACAAAACATTTACCCTGACAGCTGAGACAGAGTTCTTCTCCAGATTCTGCCAATATTGACTTCCACATAAAGTCCTATTTTTTTATAGAAGAGGTTAACCTTCCACAATTTACTTACTCATGGAATATAAGGTGAACAGAGACACTAATGCAAATGATCCAGTATATTAAAAAATGCATTGAGCCAGGAAGCATTCAAAGTTCTGTTATAATTTATCTTTTAAGGAATAGTAGACATAGTGGCTGTGCCAAGCCCTATTAACTGAAATAGATGGATTTAGAAGGAATCTTTTTTAGGGCTGGTGTCTAAAAGATATGGGGGCTTTCTGTCCCACTCATCCTTCAAAGATTATTTTGAAAAAGGGTTATAGATAGTCCATCATGTTGTTAGGACCTGAGTAGCAAAGTATATATGGGGAACTAGAGGTATATATTTCAAAGGAGCAAGGTTTAATAACAACATTTTGATCCCTTCCTATCCCATCCCATAAAAGTTATCTCAAACATTTATAAGGGTGGGGGAGAAAAAGGCTGAGTTGCCTTGGTCAGCTTTTGATGTGAGCTGCAAATGATAGCTTGTGCTGTTCTCCTTCCCTTCCTGCCCCCAGACTGCAGTCAGAGCAGCAACCAAAGACAAGCAGCTGATCTGAATAACAGAGGTTTTTTTGCTTCTCTCTCCAGCCTGGGACACCAGAGAAATAAGTTCACACACCACTACTTTATTTTTACTACAATTCCACTGACTCAGAGACTTTTTGGGTAGTGCTGGGAGTTTGAAAGAGCAGGAGACTACGAAGAAGTTCCCCTAATTTTCCTGCTGTTTGGGGAACTGAAAAGCCTGTAGGTGTTACCTAAATCTTGATCACATGAAATGGACAATGTGGGGTAGCAATACTGTGCCAGGTTTCCATGCAGACAATTTTATTTGGCTGTAGTAAATCTTTCCTCCTTATGAACATTTTAGGTGAAGTTTTTATACAAATCAGTTTCAATTAAACCCCAGTTACAAACCCTTTGCACATATTTCTTGGTGGAGGCAAATCTTCACTAAGAGAAAATTGCTAAACCCAGAATCAGAGAGTTTAGAGATAGGATGAATCCCTTTCCCTATGGGATTGTCCTTTTGTAGCCTTTAGGTTTAAAACTTGCCAGCATCTGCTGAGACAAATTTAAAAGTTTTCATACAGACTGGGATGGGACAGTCTTTAAAATAACCTGTACTTTTCCTTTAAATATGACTAATGTGCTAGCTGGTGAGAAGTAAAAGGGACAGAAATAGATAAAAAAATATTTCCTTGAGTACAAGATCTGATATGGAGATTTTTGCTATGTGGGCTGTGCTGGAAACCCTCTAACACTTTGGAGGGACCATTCTGGTTTAGTTTACCTGCTGTGACTAAGACAGAACAGGGTTAGTGTTGAGACAGCAAGAGAAATGGATTCCCTCTGGCAGGTGTATTGACCTAGCTAACAAGAAATGCCAAAGAGATGCTGGATGTGATAAGAGATTCAAGGATACCTTGCTCCAGTGTCCCCAGATTCAGTCAGTTTGTATGAATCCAGTGTTGCATACCTTGGTAAAGCCAAAAGAGACAGCAGACTATACATTCAGCCGGGGCTGGGTTTCACAGTTCTTTGCTCAATATGTGAACCTTTTGTGAGGGCCATTCAAGTTCAGCAGTCAAGCATGGAGCAACCCAGACACCATGTCCTCACATGTTCAGGTACTCTTTACAAGCTGCAGCATTGTGGTACTGCACGAAGTTCTGCTTGGAGCCCAAAACTAGCTCCTACACCTGCCAGAAGGTAAATTAGCAATAGTGATATTTACAACTACAGTTTCTCAGTTGTTTTAAAGTCAGTCAGTAACTTCCGTGGTTACTTTCTTAGCAATAAAAGTGCTTGTGCAGTATCTGCCCAACATGCTTGAACTATCTGGCATTTAATCACTCTTTTTAATTTAACAGAGAGAGATAGCTCCTTGTGTCTAGTCTCTTCAGGAGGTGACTTACTTCCTGTGTAATTTCCCTTTGTGCAGCATGAAAAACAGCTATGCTGTTCATCTCTTCCCGTCTGCTCATTTTTAGCTCTAAGGTACAGAACTGGGTACTGTTGCACATTATGCCAGAGGTCTATTAAGCAGCATACTGGTGCAACGAGGTGGAAAAAAGCAGGCAGTGATGCTGGCTGCATTCAGCACGAGCCTCGTAAATCCTGGGCACATTCTCTGCATTGCCTAAGAGGTGCTGAGGTAAAAGAGAAAAGCTGTGCTACCTGCATACATGATGGATTGCCAGCACTGAAATGTTCCCTCAGACTGCGCTGCTGCTCCTTTGCCACCTTTGCTCTGAAGCCCGTGTCAGCAGGGAGGCAGAGACAAGAAAGGGAGAAGGGCAAGGGGATGTGCCCAGGTTACACCATCTGTATGCATCGGGACTAAGGCCTAGGACATGCTGTTAGATGCTGCACGAGAGCAGCTCCACGGCTCCCCCAGCCTGGTGTGGGCTGGCAGTCAGACACAGAGTTAGGAAGTCATAACTAGTTTCTCACTCTGCTTCAACAAATGTGGACTCAGCAAAGCCAGAGCTCCAGCCCAGAGCCTCTGCTGAACACGGAGCCTGAAATGTGGTTGTATTTTTACCACTCACATTCTCTCTTGCAGTCTGACTGGAACATTTATGAAGAATTCACTCACTGAGTTTTTAATTCTTTGCAGGCAAAACGATGTGTCAGCAGGTATTGTCTTGATCTCTGAGAGAAGTAGTCATCTTCAGCAGCACTTCCAGTCAGAGGGTCTCCAGAGCTGACTCCAAGGTCTGCAAAGTCAAAGGGGATGTTTGAAAGAGTGGGCTCTGGATTTAGCCCCAAAGCCTGCCAAACATTTTAAGTATGTCACACGATGCTCCTTGGAAATATTGCTGTCCCCTGTATTTTGGGTGTAAATTGTAGCATAAAGTGGCACAAGTTTTGCTACAGGCTCCTACAAAATGGTGGTGGCCAATATTAAAGGTGATATCCCATGTTTGTCCCTGTTCTCCTTGGATGATGTACCTCTGAGGGTATCAGCACCTTAGCTCTCACATGTGTGAGCCATCACAGAATTGGAAATAACCTCTTAGCTTCTATCTGCAAGGGAGCTTCAAACCAGTGTCTGCCTGTCACCAGCACCGAGCCATCCCTTTGAGGCTATGATGTCCCTTCAGCTCCTATGCTGCTGGGCAGCCTCACCCCTTAAGCCTTAAATATCAAGTGCCCAAACAAACATCAGGTATGATGATCCAGCAAATTGTTCCTGGTATGGGCATGAAAACAAAATAAAACCTCTTGCTTTGATAACTTTTTTTTTAAGTTATCCTCCACTTACTGAATGAAACTGAAAAAATTCAAGTGCTCTTCCTCCTGTGACCCTGCTATTTCAATGGGAGCCACCACCCACTCCCCAGACCTGCCCTTCCCACTGACACAAGGCTCCTCTGCAAGTCTCCAGAGATGCAGTGGACTGGGAAAATGCATTGGCTGAGTCACAAGGCTTGGCCAAGAAGTTAACAGCACATCCACACTAAAAATGGTGGGGTGCATCTCAGCCAAAGGTGAGCCCTGGGTCAGCACTGCCCACACACAGCTCTGTGCCATGGGTCTGCAGCCACCAGCCCAGGCTCAGTGCTTGGATTTATCTGAGAGCCTATGTGGAACAGTGGGGAGACAGCAGACACAGCCAGCCCCTTCGTGCTGTAAGTAGATGAAGAGAGGAGTGCCTCCCCTTTGGAACAAGGAATAATTAAGACATCAGGATTTAATTTATTTATTTTTGCCCTAAAAACGTTGCATTAGAAAGCTCCTGTTTTCTGCAGGGTTGCAGAGGATAACAAATGGATGGGGAGGCCAGGGGACCGAGCCCTGGCAGCTGAGGCAAGAGCCATGCTGAGGAATACCTCATGTTAAACAAGCAGGATAATTATTCTGCTCTACTTAGCACCAGCTAGGCCTCATTCGGAGAACAACGCTCATTTTGGGGCACTACATTTTAAAACAGACAGAAACACTGGAGTGAGTTCAGATGAGAGCAACAAAAATGATTTAAGAGTTAGTAAATAAGACCTCTGAGAAAAGGTTATGAGAGCAGGGGCTGCTCGGTCTGGAGGAAAAAGGACTGAGGGGAAGCATTACTGTCTACAGATATGCAAAGGGATGTTACAGAGACCAATTATTCTCTTTAGAGAACAAGAACAGAACAAGAAGCAGTGGGTTTAAGATGCAGCAAGGGGGAATTTTGTTTAAATAATAGGCAAATGTTGTAACTATTGGAAAAGTTAGGCTATGGAACAAGTTTACAGTGAAGTTTGCAGAACCACCTTTACTGGAGAAATATGTGGCTGAGATGAAAGACCTGTCTGTCAGGGCTAGGCTAAGACTAAGGACATACAGAGCTCTTCTTCACTGCACAGAGGTGATCCTGAACCCTTCACAGGCAGACAGGGATGGCTCCTAATAGACAGAAAGGAAAATGAGGGGTTTGTGTACATGCACATGAATGCGTGTGTTTACGAATACTGCTGTAATTAACACTGTGCAACAAAAACAATGTTATCAGTAGTCACAGCCCATATTGTTATTCCATGTTTTGTCCCAAAACACCATCTCTCCACATCAGTCTTTTTCCAACACTAAGAAAGTCATGATTGGGACATTAGTAAAACCATAGGTACATATTTGGGTTCCAATTCTACATTATTTGTACCACAGGATGGTGAGCTTGGCAGGAAGCTCACAGAGCTTGATTTACAACTAAAATAACATACGACGTGGAAGTGCCATGGATGGCCAACCATGCTAGTGCCATGGAAGCTTACTGTGACAGCTCCATCATTTCACCTCCATGCCTAGTTCAGATGCAGCTGCACAACACCGGGCCCTTTCGACTCAGTGGTTACCTTAACTACAAGCCAGAAATCAACAAAGGCACAGGCAGAGAATCACAGATGGAAATGGAAGCACTGAGTCACTCCTACTTGCTACCTGCAGTGTTAGAACAGTGCAGAGCCTAAAAAATGCCACTATGAAAACAGAGTGCAAACAGAGAAATAGCTGTGTCTGAAGCTCAAATATTACCTTGAATTCATATTATCCCTACCACTTCTGTGAAGTCCTAAATGCTTTGAAAATTACACTTGTAAGTAAGCACTGTGCTATCAAGACATTTGGTTGGGTTTTTTTTCTAAAACATTAACTTCACCTTTTGTCATTAAAAGAATGTCCAGCCCAAAAAAAAAGGCTCCCACACTACGTCCGCTCTGAGTCTTCAAAAGCTAATCTGAGAATTTTGAAAACTGTGGTCTAAATAATATGATTAATGTTGACATACCATTTAACCTGCAGTGAGGCTTTTTGCTGATGTTTTATGAATGTATTTGAAACAGGGGGGAAAAAAAGTGGGTATAAGCATAGTATTAGCCCAAATGTGAGCACTGAAAAGAGTGTCAGTGTAGTCAAGTACAAACTACTTATTTGCTACTAAACTGTAGCTGCTCAGAAACACTCCTCACTGTAGGTGACTGCTTTGGAGAGGTTATCACCATTGACCAAGCTCTTTGTAACATTTTTTTGAGGCTATCACAAAGGCAAGCAAGAAGCATGTGCTGATAAAGAACTTATTTGAAATGTCAGCCTTATGGGAGGAGGTGCCAGTACAGCTGGCTGGTTTTTTGTTTTTGGTTTTTTTTTTTTTTCTTTTTCTCATGTACAAGAGGATTAAAACCTTCCTGGTCAGGAACAAAACCCAGAGGAAAAGAAGCCAAAAGTCTGTCAGGGCTATGAACCTCATTGCTATAGCAATAATTTTGCAAATGACTGATAATAAGGAGTCGATAATCCAAAGGATGATCTCTGAAGTGAAGAGCACCAAATTACTTTGGGGAGAAAATCAATTATCTCCTTTTGTGGCTGCACAGCTTACAATATGCAAATGCACAGAAGTTACCATAGTCACAGAAACCTGAATATCAACTTAGAATAGAAAAAAAACAAGGAATTTTACAAGAACTGCTCGAAAAATCCTCTTCATGAATGGATGTGTATCTGCTTTATTGACACAGCTGCAATGTTATTCTAATATTCTTCATCACAAAGGCTGACAGCCGTCTAGAGATGTCAGCATCTGTGAAAGAGATGCTGCACTATGGTGAAAACAGAATGGGGCAACTGGGTCTGGAAGGCAGTAGAGAAATCAAATTATCATCAAATATTGTGGGCAGATTTTTAACATCTCTTCTCTTGCTGAGTGGTGTCTTACTCCATAACTGGGTCACTGAAATTAATGGAATTACTTGCAAGTAAAACAGTATTCAGTGTGCCTTAGAGCATCAGAGTCTGACCCACAGCACATATTCAAATGTCACCTTGTATTTTAATGTATCTCAGACTTGAGGGGGTTTAAAAATTATTATTAAATTAGAAATAGACTCCTTATTGGGATCAGGCTCTTTTTTTTCACTAGAAGCACAAATGTCTTTAGAGGAGATGTCTGAACATTTGGCCACTTGTTACTAAAAATCCCATTTCCATGCCTATGTAATCCACATTCCCTGAAGGTTTTGAGAGCAAGGAGCTTATTGTTAATGAAAAGGGAGAAGTGCAGCCTAAGGGCTGCTTGGGAACTCCAGATGGACAGAGGTCTCCAAGGGGAGGGGTACATTCCTTGAGCATCTGCTGGTGAGCCAGGAAGACTGTGTGGGACAGACCTCATGCACGTTGCAGTTAAGCATCGGGTTAGGGACTTTGGTTAAAACGCATTTAACCTCTGAATTTACGGATAAAATACTATTATCCCTATTGGGGGATAACTGACAAAAGCACTGTATCAATTGTGCTTGGAATGATGAGTTTCCCTAATTACAACCACCGCCTTTATGACCACACTAGGGAAGCCTCTGAAAAGACTCAGAAAGAAATGAGACAAGGAAAGTTTTATCCAGCACAGATTACTTAAGAGCAAGGATTTTTTCTCAGCCTCAGTGTATCCCTGCTATTTTCTAAAAATGGGAACAGAATGGTGTCACTTCCAAGATGCTGAAAAGAGCTGAAAGTACTTGGACTTAAGCCATGGAGAGAGAGCAACCCAACTGAGGGACGTGGATAAGGACCTCCTAGCCTTATTACATGATTTGAGAGAAGGCACAGACATTTCTCTCACTGTTAAAAAAGGAAAGAAAAGCAGTGAGAGATCTTTGTGCCCCACAGGTGAATTTCCACAGTTTGGACAAAAAAAAAAATAAAAAAAATCTTAGACTTAACAGAGAGGATGGAAAAAGTATTTGTGAATTGCCTCACTATTTATGTCTCTAAGAGACAGACTGGGGTCAAGACTTCACTAGGATAGGAAAGTCTTACCTAATACCATTTCACTGTTCCTCAAGTTTATTCTGTGACCCCTTTTATATCTGCTTTTATACCTGCTCTTCAGAGACATATGGGATGATTAACAACATCATAAATAACTTCATTTAGTGTCCCAAGCTACTGGGATAAGGCACTAAGATGGAGCTATTTAAATATTTTTTTAAAGTAACTCCTAAAGCCTAAATACAGAAATTATTAATACCCGTAGTGCTTCACTGAAAGCATAATGAGGTCAAGAAACTGCTAATTTGTCCAGTCCAAGGTCCACCAAAATATTTGTACTCCACAGGACACCTGCCATGAAACCAAAGATTGCTCCAAGGACGGTTCAGGTCAGGCCATGAAGTTCTGGGCTCTAAGCTTCCCTCTCTGCTGGGGTGCTGCTGCTGAGTTAATTTTCAGGCCTGAAGTAAACTAGCACTGCACCTGCATAAGAACTAAACCTTCAGTGAGGGAACTCTTCTTTTTACATTGGGTGAAAACTGCAGCTGAGTGGCCCTCAAAATCAACATTTATGAGGGGAAAAAAGTCAGTCATAGCTGAGAAAGCTGGAAAAGATCTAATTTAGAGCTATTGTAGTGGTACCTCAACTATACTCTTCACTCTTTTGGAGTAGCACTGAATTATGACTCTTGCCAGCTGTAGGATATGATGAGCTCTAACATCAAAAATATGTATTTGGAAATAAATAGTAACAGAAAAATGTACAGGCTGCACAACACCTTCATGCCACTGGGCACTGCTTTGCTCAGGCTCATTCTTTACAGTAACTACCATAGAAATACATTGGTCTGCCAAATATAGCAAGCTACAAAAGCTGTCTCAGAAGAAGGTGCTATGAAATATTTACACACATTAATTCTCTGAAGTCACTTCTGGCATGCATAGGCCTTAGAAAAGTTTTGTCCCACCACCATTTTGTACAAGTTGGTCAGAATTCTACAACTTGAAAATCATTATCCTTCCCATCAGCTTCTGTCCTTGCTCTTATTGTCAACCTGAAAGTCCAGTCTGACAACATTTTATATATGTCTTTTGTAAGACAGACCTCATCAAGAATTCAGTTCAGCAAATCTTGACAAGAATTTTTCTTTTCAAGTAGCAGACAGACTATGTATATATATTTAAGGATAACATGGGAGTTGGTTGCCTTAGTAACAAGATCTTTCAGCCATTGCATTTAGTATTTGCTCAGCACTGGAAATGCACATTGTATGGAGAAAAAAAATACAGTATTTTTATTAGTCTTCCCCTGTATATATGCCCATCAGCAGCAAATGCACACTGTGTAGTTTGACTTTCCATTTCTCAGTTATGTGAAACCTCTGAGAAGGGAGCATGCAGAAATGAAACCAGGGCACCTGGTGAAATGTATTTTTGTTAGAAGTGTTTTGAGAATTAAAAAAAAAACCCAAAAACTGTTGTGAGAGCTTAAAGCTCTGCACTAAAGATATTCCTTATCTCTCAATAATATGTCCAGAAGCAGAAAACTATAAAAGCATTTCTGTCCCATGGTTTCACACTCTACTGAGAAAAAACCTACAGAAAATAGTTATGAAAGAGGATGTTTGTAAAGTGGTGGTTTCTGCAACTGCATTAATGTACAGTGCCAGTTAATAAGAAGTGTTAAAAGGCTGTTTTACTTGGCATTTGAGGGGATGGAGGTGAGTGTATATACCTTTAAAGTGCTAATTCAAAGCCCACTTCACTCTGGATGAAACAGGGCACCAGTTACAGCTGCATCAATTAAAATGCAGGAGAAATTAAGCAGAATTGAGCCATTGAATTTTGGGACGAGCCAGGATGCCAAAATGTTTCTATCTCTTCCTATGAAAACATGCCATTGGATTTTTCATCCTCCCAGCAAGACCAAATTTCCTTCAGGTGCTACGCACAAATCCACCAAGTCAAGCTGCCCAGTGCCTTCTGTGAGGGGCACAGGGCTGCCTGGGAACAGCATTAATCTATCACCGCACAGAATCCCCTCCTGCCTCTGGGAACTACAGAGATGGGAATTGCTTTGCTCCAAAACAACAGGCAGAGACCCACTGGGTTTTCACAGTTTTTATTTCAAGACCTAAGAACAGAACCAGGCTCGTCTGCTTGGAAGTATGAGAGCAGGTCACCCAGGACCTTATGGTCCTAAATGCTCAGGGCTGAGGCTGGAGGAGGTTTAAGCACTTGAACCAACCTGGCAGAACGTTTCTTCTAACAGTCTGTGCATTACCTCTTGCTCTTATGGTAACCCAGCTCTTGCACTGATAAGAAATCCACTCCTGCGCTGCTCTTTCTCATTATAATTTAAGAAAGTGTAAAACACTTCTGTATTATAGCAATTCAACATCTGATATGGCCTCTGTCACAGTGTTATATCATACCCTTACAGGATGATGGACTCCAGTCTAATACAGCTTTTTCTTCTCTAACTACTGCAATCCTATATCCATTTTGCAATTCAGATGGAACAGACCCTGCTCAGAGAGCAAAGCAGAATATTATAATCTCATAGAATAACTTAAATGTAATTACAGACAGAACATTTATTCTATATAAAAAAATAAGAGCTGGAAAATAGACGTGGAAAAGGTCTAACGGTGGAGAGAGCAGGTTGAACCAGACAGTTTCACTGATTTAAAGCACTATCCAACAAATGCAGGCTTTTGCTTCTGTCATGAACAGTTTCCTCCCCAGTCCTGACTTTCTCAGTTTTTTTAGCACTAAATATTGTTGCATAGATGGGTTTGCAATGGGCTTTTGGGTTAACTGCTGAAAAGGAGGCATGAACAGTCTGCTACCAGACAGCATTACTGGGCTTTGCACTCCCCCCAGAGGGGCAGGAATGTGAGTCACTGTGTTCATATGTAGGGCTGTGCTGATTCTCCACCAGCTGGAAAAGCCAGTGGTGCCACACAATGTCAATGCAAGGGAGGCTACAAAGCACCCAACTGGATAGGGATCAGCAGTAGCAGGAGCAGAGAGGTGGATCCATTACCCAACAGAAATAACTTCCCCCAGGTGTATTAAAATGTTTGCGTTTAAAAAGAAAAGTGCTTTCCCTCCCCATTTCTGTTGCCATCCTTCGGTGTAATATAGAGAAAGATTCATAATTCTGTAAAAAAGTAGAGGGGGAAGAAAGGTAGATAATACACATTGTTTCAAAAGGGCATAGAGATGGCAAGCTGCTGTCCCTGCCAGGACCTCCATGAATTATCTCATTATCACAGGCTGCAAACTAAGCTGCATTTTCTCAGGACTGGCTTTTACAGGAAGAGCTCTGCTCCTGTTTATCACACACTTTAACTAAAATCTATCAATTTGCTGTAAATAAAAAGGAATTCTGAGAATTGGGAAAAAGGTTTCAGCTAATAGAGTTTTTGTCTAATTAAAAAAAAAAAAAATTGCTTGTCCTGCTCAGATTGTAGGGCCAGGGAATTTGAAACTAAAGTATGTAAAAGTCACACAGAATGAGACTTTACCAGCAGAATTCTTACCCACACAATAATCAGAAAAAAGAAACAAAATGGCAGTGAATTACTAATCCTCAGTGACTGCAGATAACAGACAACTCAATGTTATTCTATAGAAGATCCCCTGTACAAAATCAAATTACCAAAGACTTGTAACTATTTGGCTCCCAATCCCACACACTTTGGAACTATCCAGATATGCCAAATTTTCCATAAATTGACCCAGAATGTGCAATCCAACTTTAAAAAACTCTGTATTAGTAGCTGTGACCATAAAGAGCATGATGTACAACTATTGTTTTGCTTTCAATTAATGTAGTAGCAACAAGGACGCAGACAGATCTTGCAATCTGGGTTATTCATTACTACTGAAATTGCAACGCCTTTCTTTTCCATTTGTTTTATTTTGCTGATACACACACTGCAGGTTTTCTAACTGTATTTTTTTTTTTTGATTGGCACAGCACTGTATATCGGTCTATCCTGAAGTGCTTCTGTCATACCTAAGCACTTCTGAAATGAAAGCACAGACGATGGTGTCTGCAATAAACAGCAGACAGAGAAGGACAGTTTGTTGCATTGTTCCTTGGATCCTTTTCAGCAAAGTGAGCACGAAGTATTGATGTTGCATGATGTGAACTGAATCTACATCTCCTCATGAGACAGAGGACAGACAGCTACAGTGGGAGTAAACAGGTAAGGAGAAAAAGAAAGAGTAAGTTTGTTGTTCAGCAGCTGAAGCTGTCAAGGTCCTTAGGAAAGGGAAAATCTGAAAGAATCGACATCTGTCAGTTCTGCTCACTTTGGGACTGACTGACAGCAAGAGAAGAACATTATACTGAGATGGGAAACATTTGGGACTTCTCCAGACCATATGAAGAGATGCATTCTCTGTCCCAACAATTCAGCCGAAATTTACATACTTCCATTACCACTTTCTGAGCTCCCTCACAGTGTTTAATTGCAGCTGTGGGTGCTGTGGGAGCACCTTCGTGTGATGACAGCCACAGAGCCCTCTGTGCTATGTACTGCAAACAGAAAAAAAGGAAAAAGGCAGTCCAGCCCAATGAGACTGTTTGCACACAGTCAGAAATGTTTCTTAGAACCATGACATAAACATACGGTTGCATTTTTATCAGTATTTTGTTTTTGGTAAAAATATTCTGAAGCTTAAGGGCTCAGCGCCCACAAATATGCTAGCACACAGATTTTGCATTTTGTGTACAGTCTCTGCCTGTGCTTGGGTGTGCATAAGCAGTAGCTGATTTTTCAAACACTTGCATATCTGAACTGCAGAACTGAGCCAAAAGCATGGCAATAAATTATGGGCTGCACGAAGGTGTTGATACAGTCCAGCAGACCTACACACAGCGCAATTATTCAAGAAAGAGAAAGGAAACTGGCATGGGACTTTTATTTTATTGTGATTGCACAGAAAGGCTAATCTCTGCTTCCGTGGATGGATCATTTTCCCTAGCTGTACACACTTCTTCTGGAATGGATCTAACTTTACAGTATCTGCTTCCAACAAACTTCTCTCCAGGCTAAACAGACACTTGCTACGCACACGACAGTGCATGGGGGAGTGATGCTGAAAACAGAAGACGTGGTGTGGCTGACATCTTTGCTTGTCTTGTAAGAGTGATCTGAGTAACGTCGGAATGATTCCATCAATACTGTCAGAAGTAGGTTTAAGGGCCCTCCAGGTAGGTTGCAAGCCTTGGCACAGGGAACAGCTAACATAAAGTGGTTGCCAATTGACCAGAGGTTCTGGGAAGGTACAAAGCAACACTAAGGACCTTGACTTAGGCTGATGACACTGTTTTCTTCTTCTGTGTTATCAACAGTTCTTTCCCTATTTCAGAGGGTCTGGAGTATGAAAGAAGCGTGGTGGGCTATGCTGTCAAGTGCTACTGGTTTTACATAGGAATAACACCAAACTGAGTTTGTATAATGTTAGATGAGCTTGCTCACATTTCAGTTGCATCTGAACCATGTATGCACTAACTGAAGTATGCTGAGTATTTACACAATAATGGCAACTCTGGTTCCTGCAGGACAGATGTATACTATAAATATCATTAGGAAATCCCACTACCACCTTGCCCAATGAGCAATTATAAATGAGGACACTTGTCTCCCACCAAATCTTTGATGATACCACTTAATACAGATTCCTAAAAATAATGGAAGAAGGCTGACGTTGTTGTGAGATCTCTGGAACAGTTTTTGAGACATCTTTTTCAAACTGTATTGGCCCTCCAGGCTTGTTATTTATTCTTGAGTCACTGACCTTCAGTGTTCCTTTGCTTTACACAGTGTAAAGAGGAATACATGCTCTTACCTATTATTTCTTCCTGGATTGGAAACAATTTGGGCCAGGGAGCTAGGTCTTCTAGGAATATAGGCAGAGCATAGTTGCTCCTGGAGTATTGTAACACTATTTCTAAGTGATGACTAAAATAGATCTTCTGTGCCAGTCAAAAGAGTCACAATATAGGCCCAAAAGTTCTTATCCAGGGTAGTACAAGCCCGCTGACATACTGTAGGTGATACCTCCAGGAAAAGAACAAATGTAAAACAGATAATCTGATACTTCAGCCTCAGTACTCCACAAAAATTTTTATATATATATACACACATATATATATATACACACACATGTATATAACAGAACAGAACAGAACTTTTCTTGATCCACACATATTGCAAAACCTCTCCTCTGCCTGGGGAGCTCACTGCTCAGGGAGCTATATTTGAATGCATTCTTGTATTTATCCTTTTGCTGTCATTTACAATACACCAAATTGACAAGCCTGACTGACATCTGTATGGATTTCATACACACAGCAACAACATGAATGGGGTAAAGCGGCCTCTTGGGAGACTGCTGGAACTCTTGTTCATTATCATTATCACCATGATGATTGGTGCAGATGATGAGACTCCCAGCCATCCCATCCTTGAGCTCTGCAGCCCTCCATAGAGTGGGGCGCTGCAAACACGGATATGAGCAATCACTTTTCCTGTCACCCTGTGCAGTACCACTCTCCCTGCTCCCACACAGGACACCCAAGCTGAGCAGAAGGTGGAAGATGTGTTCCAGGCACTAGCACGAATCCAAGCCAAGCCATGATTCAGGCCCTCTACCACAGGCAGGGAAGAATTCAGCCAAGCTCACACCTGCCTTTTCGCCTTGTAACACTGGCACATTCGTCATGGTCAAGCAGGAAAAGAAGCTCTCTGTTACCAGACCAGTAAGTACCAAACTGCTTTGTCTCTTCAATAAAATGTCTCTGGTTTTTATTTCTCACACCACAGAAAGCTGCATCAGCATTAAGACCAACTGAAATTCAAGTAGAAAAGTGGGACAGATAAAAAAATCTGTGAAAATCTTCTTTCTCTTCCAATTTGTTTTCCCTGGACATCTACTGGGCTACATTATACTGCTATCACTCCAGCCGTATTCATGAAAGGGGAAACAGTAATCTCAATGTTAACCTCAAAATTATTTCATGAGGTTTCAGTGAAATGGGTATGTTAAAGCAATTAAAGAAACTGTATTGGAAATGTGGCACCGTTTTCATGACTTACGCCTTTACAAGACTTTGGATAACTACTGTTAAAGGTTAATATGCTTTATATGAATCTGCAGGTATCTGTCAGACACCAAATGCAATCTGGGGAAGGAATGCTGCATGGCAGAGACATCTGCTGGGAGCTCCTTGCACTCCTCCTACACCTCGTGGTTCAGCTCTCCAGGGTTGCGGATCCTGGGAGAAGCCCTGAGCTGCTCCTGCTGCCTCCAGCTGGGGAGTGAGTTGGAGAATAGAGAATTCAGCATACCCCTGCCCAGCCATGGCCAGTCAGCCACTCAACAGGAGCCAGAAATCTTTAGGCTATATGCTGGAATTTTAATGGAAACTACTGCATCTAAATTGAAGGCTATGCTCCTCTATCCAGCTGCCTGACATTGAACTGTCTGTCAGAGGAAGGCTGGTGAAATTCTTCCCTTTCCCAAGCATATGCAGCAGGAGAAGATCAGTGTTTTAATTAGGGAAAGGAACTATCAGGGACGTCTGCAATTTTGACAGTGGGCTCGCACTAAGGCACGGTTATCTAAGTTAGAAACTGAAAATGAGGTTTCAGATTCTAGCATCTCCTAAATTCCTTGCATCAATCACCTCCCTTCTCAGAAAGACATTGATTCTACTATCCACCTACAAAGTGAATCTCAATTCCTCTCTCCCTTCCTCCTTCATAGTGGGAAAACACAGATTGATCATCCCGGGTTGACGGGATCACACTGTTATTTGACCATATCCCAGCATCCTGTGTTTCAGTTTCAGAAACTGGCTTTAAAATGATTGAGACAATGCAGAAAGCACTCACCGAGTAAACCCTAGAAAGATAAAACCCTGTTTTGTACAAATGCTTTGCAAACTCAATTCCCTTTTCTCCAAATGCAAGGATAAAGCTGGTGCAAAGCATCCTGCAAATGAAAACAAGCTGTATTTGATTCCACGCACACCAAATGCTTGAACTGTGTTTAGCACATCACAGGTGGAGGGTTTGAGTGATAATCCCCAGTGTAGCAGGATTTTTCCTGCAGACACCAGTTCACATCTGATGGGAGACTGTTTTAAAACCAGCTTCTGCTCTTACATTGTTAGAACAACTCTCTCCCTCAAGCTACTTGCAGACAAAAACATGTTTACCTCCACCTATCAAAGCACCAGGGGAAAAGAACAGCTCCTTGAAGGAAATTAATCCCCAAAAAGCGTTTGAAATGTTATAAACAGCTTACTACCACAGTGAACAGATGCACTAAGAAGGATAAACAAACAAGCATTTGCCCAGCCCCTCAGAGGGAGTTGGCTGCACACACCCTTTACACTCATGCCAGAGGCAGGTGGGTGGTGGGGTCCCAGCGTGTGGTGGCCAAAGGCCACTTGATGTGGCCCAGCCCAGGTATCCAAGGCAAGCAGCCCAGGACTAGCAGCCAGCCCCTGGCATCGCAGCACCTCACACCTCCTCACTCAGGGGCATCCAGAGAAGCTTTATCACAGCTTTTGCAAAGCAGTGGTGCAGGTCTGAACTTGCACTGCCCACCTTCAGGTGAGGGTGCTCACCATGGAGTATGTGCCTTGCCTGCTGTCACAGGGAAGTGGCAAAAGCACAGCATTCCAGGAAAATAAAAACCTGCCTTCCAGTGTCTGCCCCAACCACTTTCATGCTTTCCTCATGAAGCACTCTGTTGGGGCAGGGTCTACCCATAGCTTTCTCTCTCAGTCAAATAAGCCTCTCCCTCTATTGCCCAATGAATATTGAGCTATTCTGTGCAAAATCAAGCTGTTTTCTCTAGAAACACTGAATGCTCCCTTCTGTTCCTGAACAACCCGTTCCTGTGTGTAGCACTCCCTCAGATAATGGAGGAAAATGGAAACAGGCCTCCCTCTCACAAATGGAGGTGATACAGAAGACACAGTGACAATGCCCAAAAACACAAGACGAGATTACTTGGATTAGTTCTGCCTATTTTGCAGATGCAAGACAAGTCCGCCATCGTTGTTCAGAGCCCAGGAGTATCCGTGAGCAGGTCCTAATAGGTCATGGAGAAGATGTCGAGGGAAAGAATTAGGGACTTCAGGACTTCTTCTAAGTACATCTGCTGAAGACCATGTGTTGCCTACAGAATATGTGTGGTGGACTGAGCCTTCAAACTGTGCAGGAGCCCAGACCAGCTACAGGGAAGTTAGTGGCTTCTGTGGAAGCTTCTGGCATGGCAGAACTTTGTTGCAGGGCAGAAAGCCTGCTGAGATGCTGAGGTGCTCCCCTTGACTTGACTCCCAGGCAGGTGGCCTGTGTTGTGTAATCCTGCAGGGAACAGCCAGGCCTCCAGGGAGTCAGTCAGGTGGGGAGGCCTTGACTGACACACTGAATTCATTAAGCTGCTTTGCTGAGGAGAAATAGAATGGGAACTACACAGGAAAGGGCATTTGAGTTCTGTCCTTGGGCAGGTATGGTAACAAGTGATCCCAAAGTCTTTTAGAGGTTTAATCTCAAGGACAAAACCAAAGCCTAGCCTCTGCTCCAGAAAAGGAAGAAATCTCTGAAATGAGGGGCTTGTATCGTTGTATCAGTATTTTTTAAAAACATATCCCTACATATCTGCACTCTGCAGCGTCATATTTCAGATGGTCCCTAGGTATTAAAAAATGGCTGCTATTAAATATCAAAATCATGAGCAAACTCCAGTTTGATTCTACACCCTATTTGTGCTAAACCTTTCTGCCTGCTCACCATCCACTGACAGTGGCAT
This sequence comes from Cinclus cinclus, assembly GCF_963662255.1. Taxonomy (NCBI): domain Eukaryota; kingdom Metazoa; phylum Chordata; class Aves; order Passeriformes; family Cinclidae; genus Cinclus; species Cinclus cinclus. The sequence goes on along the minus strand of NC_085047.1, from coordinate 10,656,426 downwards.
AAAACACAAAGTGCCTGCTCATGAGTTATATGGATGAAGAAATACTGTAAACGATTAGGAGTTTCCTCCCACTTAAAACTGGCACAATTACAATGGTCCCACTTCAAGAAACATGATTAAAGTATCCAAAATAAATTAAGAAAATAAATTAAGTTACCTAAGAAACTGGTTAGAAAACAGTCAGATCGTGAATCATTAAGGAGGCTGAATGGTTTAACCTTCTCTTCCCTTTCCAAAGAAGTTTCCACCTTCTCCTGCTGAGAATGAAGCACATCACTATATGTTAACCGTAAGTGGAGGATGAACACATTTTTTACTATTAAGTTAAAGCAGTGCCACTTTCTTTGCATATAGAAGAAGCTTTTAAGAAGCGAGCTCCTGGGAATTACTTTTGGGTTATGTGTCTTTCCATCACTCAGGAGAAACAGAGATGCTGGAGATGGTAACTGCAATAGGACTTTTCTTCCACTATGCTATTTGCTACCAGCTACTCATTTATGAATATTTTCTGTTTAAAAAGCTTCTAACCTAAACTTCCGCCTGAAACAGAAAGACCCTCTGCAAAAACCTGAAAATCCATTACTCCTTATGAGAATGGAGAAGAGCAGAGGAGCGGCACAAGTGATGAGAAGCAAAGGCACACAGTACTTAATTCTGCATTTCTGAGAGCGCTACCAATCCTGCCCCTCCAGGGCAGCTCTGAGGGGCAGGTTTCACCTGCATGCTCCTCATTTGTCTGAATGCCAGCCGGGCCAGGAGGAAATCCCTCCTCACCATTAAGAAGAGAGCTACGTAACTTGCAGCCAGCGAGCTGTGATTTGTTTGCTGAAATGCGTTTTTATTGTGAAGTTTTGAGAATCGGTGCGCTTGATTTGTGGAAAGCTTCTACCTTGCACCCTGCGCAGAATAAACAATGTCTGCTTTTCGAACCTGGCTCTTGTCTGTGTGAAAGACACCGCGGCCAGGCTCTCTCGAAACCCTCGCAGAGGGAACTCGCTACTTTCTAGTAGCTGAAAACCGAGGGGGACAAACGAAGATGTTCCGCTCCGGCACTGCCACAGCCGCGGTCTCTGACGCCCCATGCCGGCAGGAAGCCGCACAGCACCATGGCGCCGGGGCCCGAGACTACCGCTCCCAGCAGCCATCGCGACCATCCCGCCCGGGCCCGCGCATGCGCCCCTGAGAAGGTACACACCGCCTCCCTTGCTAACGGGTAGCGCTCCTCCCGGCCCATTGGCTGGTACCCGCCGGAACCGTCTGTGCCGCGATGTGCACTGGGAGTTGTGGTTTTCTCGCCTCCAGCAGCAGCTGACGTATGGGGAGCGGGAGGGATACGCGTACTACCATTCCCGGAGTGCCTCGCGCGGCCCGGAAGGACCCGTCAGCAGCTGGAGCCACGGGCAGACATGGCGGGGCAGATGGCTGTGCTGGGTGAGGCGGTGGGCTGGGAGGTTTTGCGGGGCTTTTGCTTCCACTCTCGCGTCTTTCTGCCGCCGGTGTTGCCCCGGCTCTCCAGGGTATCACGAACTTCCCGTGCTCGGTGTGTTCCGCTGTCTTCACTGCTGGGCACCTCTGTACAGGAGTGAGATGGAGCTCCTAGAGCGGGTCCAGCGGAGGGCAACAAAGATGATGAGGGGATTGGACCTTTTAGAAGCAAAGGCTGAGGGGGCTGGGGCTGTTCAGCTTCAAGAAGAGATGACTGAGAGGCAACCTCATCAGTGTCTGTCAGTGCTTTCAGGGAGGGATCAGAGCATGGACCAGGCTCTGCTCTGCGGTGCCCAGCAATGGGACAAGTCAGGAATTGATACACAGAAAGTTCCACCTGAACATGAGGAAGAACTTCTTCACTGTGCAGTGACCAGGCACTGGAACAGATCACCCAGAGAGGGTGTGGAGTCTCCCTCACTGGAGATATTCCAGAACCATCTGGATACAATCCTGTGCCGTGTGCTCTAGTTCGATCCTGACTGAGCAGGGGGATGGGACCAGATGACCCACGGTGGTCCCTTCCAGCCTTACCCATTGCGGGATTCTGTGAAAGCCAAAGTGCTCAGTGGAAATGCCTGGGAAGATTTGCAGCCCAAAGCAAGCCAGGGCTTTCTGACCAGTCAGTTTGAAGCACTGCTGTGATCACCCTTCCCTGCTAGAAAAAAAAGAGGTCACCCAGTCTTTGAAATTTAACTTATTTACATTTCTTGGTGAGATTTTGTTTGTTGGTGCTTTTTTGTTGGTAATCATCTAAGGCATCACTTGATGCTAGACTTTTGGCTTTCCTGTGTCTTTTGATTATAAGTAAAATTGAGAGAAAATCAACCAAACAACAAACTGCTGCACATAAACTGGTCTTCCCTTGGGTTTCAAGGTACAGAAAAGATGCAGAGGTGTGGGAAGATGCTTCTCTGGGAGCTATGGCTGAAACAGAATGAGTTAGTATGGGTTTCTCTCCCCTTATTTTTAGACTTCTGGTGAAGCTGGAGGTGTTAGAATTGGGAGTTTGTTGTTTCACTGTGATTTTGGGCAGCCCCATTAACTCAATGTCCTTTTCGGGTCCTTCCATAGGCAACTTCTCCAGAAGTACTAATTAACCTGTGTTACTGCAGAAACATGCAGATAGAAATAGAATTATTACAGTGTGGTGATATTTTTGGCTTGGCCATCTCTTGGGCTTTTTTTCCTTAATCAGTGTAATATTTAATGCCTAAAATTCTTGACTTCTAGCCACTCTCTGTTGAGAAAGAAATTAAAAACTAATTAGGTAGCTATACAAGCTCCAGAATGTGAAATAATGCTGCAGGAGGTGCAGTACGTCACATCGTGTCATTTGCATTGACTTGCAGGTTTGTAGACTTGATCCTCTAACCCTGCTGTTCCCAACTCTGTGTTTCAGGCTCTGCTGTGCTGGCCCTGCTCTTAGCCAGCTACCTGGCACAGCAGTATCTGCCCATGCCCACCCCCAGAGTGATCGGGATCGACCTCGGCACCACCTACTGCTCTGTCGGCGTCTTCCTGCCTGGGAGTGGGGACGTGAAGGTCATCGTGGATGAGAGAGGGCACAACAGCATCCCCAGCGTCGTCTCCTTCACAGACACAGGGGTGCACGTGGGCTATGAAGGCCTAGAACTGGCTGATGCTAATCCTCAGAACACCATATATGATGCCAAGAGATTCATTGGGAAAGTCTTCACTTCAGAAGAACTGCAAAGCGAAAGCAGCAGGTATCCCTTTAAGGTAAGCAGCCACCACCTTCAATTCCCTCCAATCAGTAAGGTGCAGGATGCAATCCAGAGCAGCCCTGGGAGAAGGACTTGGGGGTGCTGGTGGGTGAGAGGTGGCCATGGCCCGGCCATGTGCTCTGGGAGCCCAGAACCCCCCGTGTGCTGGGCTGCATCCAGAGCCCCGTGGGCAGCAGGGCAGGGAGGGGATTCTGCCCCTCTGCCCCGCTCTGCTGAGACCCCACCTGCAGGGCTGCATCCAGCTCTGGGCTCCCAGCACAGCAAGGACAGGGACCTGCTGGAGCCAGCACAGAGGAGGCACCGAGGGGATCAGAGGGATGGAGCAGCTCTGCTGTGGGGAAAGGATGGGAGAATTGGGATTGGCTTGGAAAAGTCTTTGGGATGAACTAATTGTGGTCTTCCAACACCTGAAGGGAGCTTGCAAGAAAGATAGATTATTTACAAGGGTCTGGAGTGACAGGACAAAGGGGAATGGCTTCAGACTGATAGAGATTAGTTTTAGATTAGAGATTAGGAAAAACATTCTTTACTCTGAGGATGGTGAGGCTCTTGCACAGGTTGCCCAGAGAAGCTGTGTCTGCCCCATCCCCAGAAGTGTTCAAGGCCAGGTTGGATGGGGCTCTGAGCAACCTGGTCTAGTGGAAGGTGTCCCTGTCCATGGCAGGGGGTTGGAAAGAGAGGAGCTATAAGGTCCCTCCAGCCTGATTCTATGACACCTGAAATGTAGTTAGTCATCTTCTCAGACTTTGAGTCATTTGGCTCAATCTGATGTGCCTGAAAACCATAAGAGGTATCCAGAGAGAGGAGGGAAAAGGTTGTGGAAGTTGTATACATCTGCATGAGAGCTGATAATGACTTTCCAGAGGACCCTGTGTTTTCCTACTCAGAAATGTGTTTCTGGGTAACCTTCCAGTCCCTTATTTGAAAGGCTAACTGTGCTTTGCTGAAACTTTACTTATCAGTGAAATTGTAAAATAAAAACACAAACAAGCAAACAAAAATCAACAAACCTCCCCCCCAAAAAAATCAAAACCCAAAAAAGTTTTAAAGCCACATATTCTCTGTCCCAGTGTATTTTTCCTTCAGCACTTTACAACTTACTTGATCAGCAATGAGCATGGTGCGGAATTGCTTGGGAAAAAAAATTGTGTACTGCAAGTGGTCTTTGAAGTCTTTTTAATTTCTTAATTATTGTTAAGAGAAGCTTTTTCAGTACCAAGCTGTTTGTTTCTTTTCAGAAACCTGAAAGGTAGCCTTATGATTAAAAAAGCATCCCTTCTGTCTTTGAATGTGGTGTTGAAAGTTGATTGCACAGTTTCTAGATCTTAACTTTTTTTAATGTGTTTTACTGGGGGCACAGTGGATATCATTTGTTTGGTTATACTTAGACCCTTTAAGTGGCATGTTTTGCATAATCCTCCTAATCAAGGAATAGAAGTGATCCAGAAATGGCAAAAGCCCATTTAAATTATTCCAGAATAAAGAGACTACATGCAAATAAAACATTTGGTGGGAATGGGGTGGGGCAACATAGGAAGATTTCTCACTCGGAGGTTGTGTTGCTTTATTCTTCTAGATTGTCAACAACAATGGATTAGCTGAATTTTCTGTGACAACTAATGAAACCTTTCACATCACTCCAGAGCGCATTGGCTCTAAGCTGCTGCTGAAACTGAAGAAAATGGCAGAGGCCAACCTTGGCATGCCCATTTCCAAGGCAGTCATCTCTGTGCCAGCAGAGTTTGATGAAAGGCAACGGAATTCTACCATTAAGGCAGCTAACATTGCAGGTGATGTCTCTCTATTCCAGAGTTTTTCTTGGAGACCTTGAGGTCTGTTTCACTAACAGTAAGGTTTTGTGGAGGATATAGAAACAGTGAATCAGTGACAGAGAAGTTTAGAAAGGATTTATTGTGAGGAACAGCTGAGAACTTCTGAGTACCAAAAGGTGTAGCTCACTAATGCAGACACACGTGGCTGGAAGTAAGTTTTGCTTCTGGGAAAATAGTCTTTTTTATAATCTCCAAATAGGCAGACTATATTGAGCACCCTTGGACAATCATTTAAACAGAAATAGAGTACCTGAAATAAATCTCCTTAGCAAGGTTTCTCTGGAAGCAGTGTTTTTGGATGCATTATGATTAATGATTTTGCCCTAATGCTGAAGCAGTACTATTTTAGGATTAAGTAAGGAAAAGATTTCATTGGATATTACTGCTTAGGAAACTAATTCCTTTAGATCTGACACTTAACTTGAGGTGAGTGTGGTTAAAAAAACACCCAACAAGTAGTGGCAGATGTCATTCTGATGTAAGAACTGCAATTTTCTGAGGCGTACCTGAGTGTTGCTTGTTGTCTCTGCACTTCATAGGGCTCAGCGTTTTGCGAGTGATCAATGAGCCCACAGCTGCTGCTATGGCTTATGGTCTCCACAAAGCTGATGTGTTTAATGTTCTGGTGGTGGATTTGGGTGGAGGAACTTTGGATGTATCTCTGTTGAACAAGATGGGAGGGATGTTCATCACACGAGCCATGGCAGGTGAGAAAAATACTTTTGTTTCTCAACGAGCGGGAGGGAGGCAAGGTGCACCTGAAGTCGCTGTTGCAGGGACTTTTTATAACATACCAACTGTGTCACAGAGTGTTTTCCCAATGCATTCTCAGCTGATTTTCATCTAAAATTAAGTTTGTGGCTGATTTCAGCAATTAAGACCACAAAGTCATAGGTTTTGGCTGACCCAGAGGGGTAAGGTTAAGTTGTGGTTTCATTTTATCCATGTCTGTTAACTTTTGTGCACACATTAATAAAGTGCTGGTATATGTTATAGTTACTTTGGCTGGACTTTTGGGGGGCTGGAGTTGTTTAAAATCTTCCTGTCACCGTTGCCCAGACTGGGACTATTCGCAGATCACTGATCAGTGCTTTGGTGCATCCTTGCCTTGTATTTGGTGCTGGTTCAGTTGAGCAGGGTTTGGGAATGCACGGGCTGTTAACCCAAAAGTTTTGTGATTGGTGTATGAATGATTCATCCCTGGGCACTGAGCTCTGGCAGCACTGTTTGGTCAGACTGTAGTCCAGTGCCAGCTGCCTTTAGGAAGCAACTTCTGATGTGAACTGCTGCTGCTGCTCAGTCCAGTTAGAGTGGAACAGCAAGAAAGGTTCAGTAACTTCACTCTGATTTAGTCATACAGAGGTCCACCAAGTGAGTTACTTTTTTCAGTCAAAACAAAACAGTGGAAATTATTATCCATCATGTGTGCAGTGGACAACAGTTTTGTCTCTTGTCACAGCTCTGTGAGCTCGTGGGCTTGTGGTCCTTCTGTGATTGTTCTGGCCCTTGAGCACCATCTCCCAGTGAAAGATAAGCAGTGTGCTTCTTTCTGGGGCTTTGGAACTGCTCTGTCTGATGCCTTCTATTCTGATCTTTCAGGTAACAACAAACTTGGAGGACAGGATTTCAACCAGAGGTTGATGGTGTATTTGTATGATCAGCTCCGTCAAATGTACGGTTCTCTGCCAACACAAAAAGAGGAGATTCACCGCCTCAGACAGGCTGTGGAAGCTGTTAAATTAAACCTGACTGTCCATGAGGCAGCTACACTGAGAGTGCTGTTGACTCTGCCAGTAAGCAAGCTTACAAGAGAACTTGCAGAAAGCCAGGTAAAAATAAATAGTGCACTAAAAGGTGAGGCCTCACAGAATGCAGAAGGCCTGAAAAATCTTGGAGACACTTCCAAAGTAGAGGACAACTTTGTTGAAGTTGTGTTTGAAACAGAGATCTCTCGGAAGCTGTTTGAAATGTTAAACGAAGACCTTTTTGAGAAGATTCTTGTGCCCATTGAGCAAGTGTTGCAGGAAGGGCACCTGCACAAAGCAGAAGTGGATGAAATTGTGTTAGTTGGAGGGTCCACGCGGATTCCCAAAATTAGGGAAGTTATTCGGGACTTCTTTGGAAAGGAACCCAACACCTCTGTAGATCCCGACCTGGCAGTGGTGACGGGCGTAGCCATCCAAGCAGGAATTCTTGCTGGGTCCTGGCCTCTCCAAGTCAGTGCTATAGAAATCCCTAACAAGCATTTACGGAAGACTAATTTTAACTGAAGAAAAACTCTTCTCAGTGTCATTCCAGCTCTCCAAAAGGATACTTATCTGACTGGCAATGGGACCTAATCTTAGCCACATTCTATTCAATTTTCACCTGTTCCCATTCGGTGTTACTGGACACCTGCCTTTGCTAAAGCTTGATGTTACTTTAAAGGTACAAATGAGTTCTGAAGTGTGCCGTGTTTACTTGGAGATGGGATATTGGATGAAAATGCCAGTGATGACACACCCACATTTTCTTGCTAAATTTTATTAGCAAATCCTGAAGCGGTGTGTATTTAAAATGTAAAGGGAGTGTGACCAAAGGTTTGAGACGATGTGGTGCTGAGGTATTTCTGGGTCCAGTGTACTTGCTTGGAAGGACTGTGAAGCGGCGTCAACGCACAGAGCGCTGGCAGCGTTCAGCTTACACTTATTTATTAGATTGAGCCATTCAAACATTTAAGCACCTTTCCTAAAGTCATCTTGCAGTTTAAATGAGACTGAGGTATTCTCTTAATTCTTCTGCTGTTCATAACAGCATAATGGTATTGCTGAGGCTCCGTGGCAAATTGTCCCATGATTAGGAAACCTCATTGAAAACATAGCTCTTGCCAGTGCATTTTCTTGGTCTCCAAGGGCTTCATTCCTGACCTGGTTGTGATGGTTAAACACAGGTGTTGCTGTTTTACCACTGATATTCTCCACAGAGAACAAGGGTATGTTGCCAAATATTCATAACTGCTCCTGCCTTATTTTAAAACTATGGTGATTTTATGTATCTCGAAGCCACACCTGCCTGTTTTCCCTTGAATTTGACCGACACGAATTTCATCGTTCTGCATTTACAAGTGTGTGACATCTTCTCCCTGAAGTATCCCAAGCCATACTGTCCTTGGGGAGAAAGTGTGGGACAGAAGGGATGGCCTGGATGAAATGTAGTTCCTGTAGCCCTAGCAAATGAGAACTGACCCAACTACTTTGTGCTTTTTAGCTCTTATGTGGTTTAGGTTTTTTCATATTCCCACTCTAAACTGAACAGAGGTTATAGCAGTCCTGTTGGGAAAGAAGCAGTGTTATGTGTAACTTGAGGTTTGAGGTGGCACTTCTTAGGACTCTCTTTTAGGCAAATAGGTGGCTATCCAGATACCTTGAAAATGTGTGAGGAGAACTTCAGAATTTCAGACGTTACTGATCTAAAAAAATCCCAAATTGGTGACAGTTCTGTTTTTGGAGGGATTAAGCAATAATCAAACACCAGCTCAATTCTATTATCTGCTTGGAACTTCCTACCAAAAAAATGTGTCATTCACTAAGACTGGTTTCAACATCCATCAGCCCAGTCTTCATCAGGTAAGCTGTAGTAAAGAGGTGGTTTTAATGATTTTCTTGTCTTCTTCAAAATAATTTTGTATTAACCTTGCTAAGGTAAGTATGGGGCTTAGATTTATTGTTTTAACCTGTGACTATATTAAAATAGGCTTATTACTCTCCTGGCAGTATGGCACTGCCATAAATCAGTTGTGCTGATTCAGCTGTTTGCATAGCTGTTGTCTAAATGCATCTTTGAAGTAATCCAATTAAAAACCTCTTAAATTGAATCATAGTTGCAAACAGCCATTCCATCAGCATTGTTTAACTTCACAGAGGATTCCCAATGTACTGCTGACGTATGTTTAATTTTCCTGAGTTGAAAACCAAAGTGATTTTTTTATTTGAGAATTCTTTTCTTCCTTTGTGCCTCTTTGAAAGTGACCCCAACTAAATCTGTATGGAACTTCCATGAAGTAAAACTCATGCAGTGAAAGAAGTGCCTCTTCAGTGACACCATGGATGAATGCCAATATGCAGCACAGTCCTCAGTTGCTGTTGGGAGCCTTTGCTTTGCAGATATAAATGTGTGTGTTCAACATCTGTACTGATGTCTTTAGAGTCATTGTGGCCTTTCCTTCTGCCCTGCTGTAAGTTCATCTCAAAATCCACTGGAGTTACAGTACAACTTTGGTCTTTGTGTCTTTAATGCACTGTGTAAAACAAGCAGACCTATATAGAAAAAGAACCACATCACAGGGAAGTTAAATGATAAAAGCTTTTGCGGTTTTGGGATAAGTTAGGTAGGAGCTGTTAAAACTCTCAAAGCAAATAAATGAAGTACTTTTATTTTTTTTCCACATTCTCCTTTACCCTAGGGAGTTAAATCTACTTCAGTGTTAATCTGGGAACTGGAAGGGAAGGGCAGGTTGTTAACTTGTGAAAATTAAATTCACAGAAAGGTATTTATTCAGATTTCTATACAGGTTGGATTTTTTAGTAGAGTAGTTAGTGTACACTGGATATCACAATGCATCCTTATTTATTAAATTTTCTGAATTATTTATTTTGTATCTTTTAATACTGTATTTTGGCACAAAAAATTGAATTTTAAAGACTAGTCCAGTGCACCAAGTGGATATTTCCAGGTATGCACATGTGCTGCTTACCAAAAGTCTTTCTGTAAAACAGTTGATATTTGAAGGCTGAAATCTTTCTGTAATCCTTACGACTGCCTGTGGTGGTAGGTGTGTAACAAATTTCTCTTGCTAAGGTTTGTTTGGGAAGTTGAAATTCTGAAAGCATCAAGAGACTTTAACAGTTATATGTTCCCTAATTATTTCCCAGTGCAGATGATGAAATGCATTTTATAAATACCATTTTAGATTTTTTTAATAAAAACAATTTCTACCCCTTGGATTTGTCTTCTTTCACTTTCTCAAGGAAATTCTCTGTCTTCCCCAAATTCCTTTGAAGCACAGAAGATGAGCTTGTGTCAGCTGTGAGAGTTTCTACATCTGCCTTGTCTTGGAGATCTGTACAGTCTGCAGAGCCTGAACAATTGCAGTTTTTCATAAATGTTGCAAAGTTGGCAAAAAGCAGAAACTGTCTCTTCCTGTGAGGGAAAGGGGGAGTTCCTGCTCAAGTTCTTTCCAGTTTTTCCTGTGATACTGCCAGGAAAGTGTAAAGCAAGGAGGAGGAACAGGGCTGAGGGAAGCAGCTCCTGAGAGGGTGGTGCATGTGGGATTTTTGAGCGCTGTGGGGAATGAAGTGGGAGCAGAGCATAAGCAGGTTCTGCTCCGTGCTCCTTCCTGTGAAAAGGAATGACGGAGTCCTGGCCCCGTATGAGCCTCATTCTGCAGGTCTGCTCTGGTCCCCTGCCTGTCCCACTCTTCATATGAGTGGTCCCACAGGACAAAACTCGAACACAAATACCAAGGAAGCTCAGGGAATTTCTGCTGGGAGGAGGAAGGTAAAGGGGGGTAAGGTGTGTGCCAAGCTGCAGATCTACCACATGGCTTTGTTTGTGCTGGCTGGTGCCATGGTGGGTTGAGTCAGTTCTGAACTCAGCCAGATGGCCCTTCTTGGTTTCCTAGAGGGAGTCTCCAACATGGGAGAGGGAGAGGAGGCTGCAGACCCTGGCTGATGTGCTTAAGGCAAAAGTGCCTTTCTCTGCCCACCCTAAGCCTGTTAGGGGCTTTGCTTTGGGAAGCTATTGCTGCATGGAGGCACAGCAGGATCATTTCCTCCTGCCTCTGCTTCCACTGCACCCCTTTTTCTTAAGTTGTGGTCAAATGTGAGGTGTACAGCTTGCTGGAAGAGAAGGAATGGCTTTGCTATGCTAGTCCAGCATTTTCTTTTCTCTCAGGTTTTGCCATTGTTCAGTCTGCAGCTCTCCCAGCTGCAGTCTGAAGGTAGCTGGAATTGAAAGGTTACGTCAGCCTGGCACTAAGCACAGAAAGCCCTCCCCACAAATAAAAGTAAATAAAGTAAAAATTGCCATGCACCGATGCCTCTACTCAGACTCTTTGCTCTGGACCTTTCAAAATGGATTGGTTCCTGTGGTACTGAAGGATACCTTCCCTAGCCTGTATGCCCAAAACTTTCTCTTGGGCAAGAAATTAAGGTTGTAGTTGATACACCAGGTGTCAATATTAACTAATAGAACAGGGCTATACACAGGAACTTTATTTAGTTTGTTGGGGATTTTTTTTAAGCAGTTGATGGGGATCTTATCTTAAGAGAATATTGACTGCATTGGTTGCGTTGGTATTAAATTTCAAGAGCTTCAGGGAATGCAATAAAGACAGAAATCACTATTTATGTGGCCTTCAGAAGCAGATAGATTTAGCTGACACTTCAAGAAAGTGTACATAACCTGTCCTGCTTCTGTAATTAGTATGGAGGCTTAAATTAATATTTAATAGCAAAGAGGCAGATCCACCTGACTGCATTTTTTGGAATTCTTTCACAATGGAATTTTGTATCACTCAATTAGATATGTAAGATGTTGTTTTCAGTTTTTCAGAAATCACAAAAGGAAAACCGACTTAATAGGGCACATTTATTACCTCAAGAACTACCTAAGTATATGTGGGGATGTGCATACCCTAAAAATCAGCTCCAAGTGGTATCTGTCTCTGTGTCCACACAAGCAGTTTTGTTTTTGCCTGAATGTGTAATCATAATAAGAATTATTAATTAAATGAGCAAAATGTCAGAGCAACTTATTTCAAGTTAATTAAAACCAGCATGTCAACAGCAAGATTTATTTTTCAATCAGTCTTTACTACTGCAACAGTTTAAACATATGCCATGAAAATCCCTGCTTCATTCTGTTGTCCCAGTGCCTGTATAATAAAAAGTGATTTGTATAAAATCAGAATTTTAAGAAACCTGATCAATTGTAGCTGTAGTAAACAGCAATGCTGCGAGGAGCTCTCGAGTAAGTCAGTTGTTCTGTATGGAATATAAAATATTGCACCTATATATATGGAATGCCAGAGATCCCTTGAGTGTTCCTTCAGAATTCACTCAGTTTTCTTTTTCTTCTTATCCCAGCCCCTGCATCCACTTCAGAAAAGGCACCTTTTGTTGTAACAAATTCTGTGGTGTATCATATTCTAGAATCCTTCCTGCATCCAGAACAGGTACTCTACAATAAAAGAGCAGAAGGATTACAGAAGAAAAATCAACTCTTCAGAAATATTAGTACAGATATCTCTGGATTATGGGAACACATGTCAAGGAAGTAGTTTATTTTGCAAATGGCTTATCAAAATATACCTCTCTGAATCCATGACTGTGTAACCTGTGGGCTGTAGTTAACACCGTGCAGTTGTGAAACTCTCTTTTGATGGTAGACTGCACAAAGTTATCTGTTTCCATTTCAACAGAAGTTGTCACCTCATCTAGGACCAGGATTTTTATCTTTCATAGCAAAGCACAGGCCAGACAGACCAGCTGTCTCTGCTCAACACTGTTAAAAATACATTTGAGAAGGGCAAGTCAGGCACATGGAGGAAAGGGAGCACAAGATAAAGATGAGATTATCTTGGAGTATGTCTGTACACCTTTCCTAACAACGCCTTATGCTTCTGAGAAGATTACTGAAGTATGTTCATCCTCTTTGGAATCTTCTTTCATCTTTCTCAGCAAATCAATAGTAGTTAAGGTAGGACTCTTCAACACCCTGAACTCTGTCTGAACTTTGAATCTTAAACCCAGTCTTCGGTTTCTATATTCACATTATAGTGGGCACTCGGAATGAGTCAGATTGAATGCTGAACCACTTTTTAATAATGTTCAGTGTAAAAGTTTGGATACTTCTATATGTTAGCTGTAGTGTGTGCCTTCTAGAAATGTCCTCCTGAAAATGATCAGTCAGAAAAATTCAGGTTGATAGTCAGTACGCTATTTAAGACCTGTCCCTTTGCTGCTGAAATCTTCAATACTTGTCTCCTCATTTTAGAGTTCTTTTATTCTGAGTGTCACCTTCCTTACACAACTATGGCTTAATGATTTAAAGTTCAAACTCAGTTATTTTGCCTAAGCAAACAGAACAAAAGAATAAGCTCTCTCCACTTTGGTGGGTTTCTAATTTGTTGGGGGTTATTTTGTTTGGGTTTTTTGTTGTCGTTGTTGTTGGGTTTTTGGTTTGTTTTTTTAAATTTAAATAAATGAGCTCTTTTCTACCTAAATATAATGAGGTGCTGCATGAATTGCAACACCACACTCCCCCTTCTTTACACTTCCTTATACACTTCAGCTGAAAATAGTCCACTCCCTTGGCTTCCCATACAGCACAGGCCATCAGAATTTATACCACTGTGACCAGTTGTTCATCTCAAAGAAACTTGCACTACCAGAATAGTTCTACTAAAAATGACAGGAGATGTGTCATTGCTATCCTGATACCTTCTGAAGTAAATTCTCTGGAAGATCACACAGTTTTACAGTACTGGAAAATAACAGCATTAGCACTTTCTTGATTATATACCTGAGATTTTCACCACTTTCCAACATCTCATGGAGGAGCTTCTTTGGCAGTGACAGGACAAAATCCTTTAAGTCATATAGTTCCAGCACCTCCCACAGTTCAAGATCAGAGTGTTTGCCAAGAGGATCCAGATTTGACTGCAGTGTCCCAGAAAACAAGAGGGGAACAACAACAGTGTCCCAGGAAACAACAGGGGGTCCCAAATAGCAGCAGAACATGAATGCATAATTCCAACATGATCCTAAAACAGGCTGTCATAAATCCTTACATTAACAGAAGGAACTGAGACAAATAATCTTGGGGATGGATCTTTGTAAGGGAAATTGTAACAGTTTGAAGCTGGTGAATGGGAGGACAAAAATTGCGTGCAATCTCTGTGAGCTCAGCTCTTCATTAAGGTGAAATATAAAGGGCAAGAGATTTCTTGTGCATTCTCTGTGCTCTGATTTTGTGGCTGACTAATGACCTGCCCAGCACCTGGCAACTGCCACAACACATGAATTATTACTATACTTAGGTTTGTAGAGCACTGGAGACTACATTCATGAGCACTGTTAAGAAAAATTATAAAGCCATGACTCTAAGTTAAATACCCTTAATTTCCGATAGGAAGGGTGATATATTCAGCAACATGAATACCTGCAGCGATTTATAGACTGAACTAATGCTCCTAGAGATGGTGAACAGACACTATGACCAAGTGCAGTCACAGTGGATGTAACCCCACAGGCATAAGAGGCCAACAGTCACTACTATCAAGTTACATGCCAACAGAATGGTGACAATTTTGAGGGAACTTGGTGACCAAACAGGACAGTTGAAGTGGTAGCAGAGCTTGTGCCTGTTCTTCATTTAAACTTCATGTTACTTGCACTAGAACAACATTAAAGTAATTTGAAAATCTGTACTTTAATGTGATTCTTAAAAGCTGTTTGTATGAGGTGTATTTGGCTGATCTGAGGAAGTTGCATGTACACTGTCAGCTTTGGTATTTGCCACGCCCTTGTTTCTGTCCCAGATTTTTACATTCCTCCACTCTCCTGACCTATGCAGTTTAACACTCCAGACTCCACCTACTCTTCACAAGCTTCAGTCTCCCTCTTTTCCACCTTTCAGTTCTATTCTGAACCTAGCCTGTAAGTTCACTGCATTATTGGGTTCCTCTCAGTTTGGTTGTCTGGATGTGGATCCAATATACTCTATCCACAATAAATCAAACTCACAACTGCAGATGAGAAAATACTGTGGAATTCACGACTGTCAGATGCTGTGCAGATTTGTAGAGCACTAGCTGCTTAAAACAAGACAAACGTTACAACCAAATATTGTGTTCTGAAGACCTGTGGCATAATCCATTTTGGTCTTATATTCTCATTTTTGAGAATACAGTTATATCAAAAAGCTGTAGCAAAATTAGAAATTATGATAAAAAATGGTGAATTTGCCATTCCTCCAACGTAATACAGTTCCCAAAGGAAAAGCAGCCAAAGATTTGCAGGAATCTTGAGGTATGTTCTTTTAGTCATCTCTTTCTTGGAAAGACCCAATCTATTTTGTTTTAAATATTAGCATCATCTCTATGCATGGTCTGTGGGTAGATACACACAGGAAAGGTTACCAAGGTTAAAGCTCCTAAAAGGAGGAAAAAAACAAAGCCTGCCTTTGAAAATCATCAGATAAATCAATTGCAAGTGATGTTAACATCATTCATTCACAAAAATGTTTTTATTAATGGCATTCAGGGAATGTACAGAAAGACTTCAATGGCGATTCAATTTGTGTCCTAGGTTTTACTTTATACTAGAGCATTTCAACATAAATCAGTTTACCAGCATGAAGACAATCCTAATGATACACAACCTAATCTTGAGTTTCCTGCCCTCTTCTGAAGTAAGAAGTAAGCTCTACATGACAGACCACAGCAGATTGATTTAAATACATAATACATAATTTGTGTATACATCACTTTATTCCCTACAGGCTTCAAACATAGCTGGACCTATTTTAAAATATTTTTTGCCCTCAGGTGGAACTTGAAAACACCATATGTAGCTGTTCTAGCTAAGACTGTTAAACTGAACACAGCATATAAAATCTAATGTCATACTTGTGGTCTCCATGTTTTGAAGCTTCTTCCATACAATTGCCAAAATTCCACTGGTACCTCTGTCTGTTGGCTGCCTGTGGACTCAGAGGTTATAATTCCTCTCAAAAATTGGATGTCTTGTGTTACTCAAATATGAATAAGTAGTTATCTCTCAAACACATCTCACCTGTGGAGTATTGTTAAGATTTCCACTCATGGAAATCTCAGGTCATGGAGTCCAATAGGTGATGTATCAATTCCATCAATAATTACTTTGCCTTCACATCCCTCCAGAACTCTAAATAAGCAATTTGTGAACATTGATTTACCAGCTTCTGTTCTTCCAAGAATTCCAACCTGAAGCAGAAAGTTTTATGAGACTGCAACTTTCCATGCTATGCATTCTAAATGAAAAATTATATAGATATAGGGAATTATAGGATAGAGTGAATTCAGTTTCACAGCTCCCAGTCCAGCTCTCTCAGAAGCTGTACAGCTCACACATGGTTCAGTGGGAATATTGTCTAAAAGACCACCAGTGGGCTGGCCTGATAAAGGAATTAGAGAACTTTTTAACTACAAGGGTCATTACAGGAAGGACCTTGGTTTAGCCCTGAATGGTGTTTCCTTTCAGACTCAGAGTAAAGAGAAGGTACTGTATGCAATAAAAAATAAATCAGGGTTTTAAAATTCTGTTTCCCAACTTTCTACTTCAAAAATATTTCAGATAAGGAAACTCCAATACTAAATGCAGCAAGATGATGTTGAACAGGGAAAATGTTAAGTGGAGAAGAGAGTAAAGAAAAGAAAAATGAGAAAAGTATTTTAATGAAATCTGTGGAAATTCTTATCCCTGTAAGATACTGAAGTAATGCTTCATGAATTTGGCAGTTCTAATGAAGAAGATATAAAATTTAAGTTAAACCTCTTGTCCACTTTGCTAAATGTTTGTGCAGAGAAATAGGCTGCCAGGTTAGGGCTGGTCAACATCAGGCATGGGATCAAGGAACACAGGTGAGACCTATTTTAAGCCATTGGTTTGAGCTGAAGAGTGCTGGACAAAGGGAGAGGAAATGGAGAGGATTCCCACTGAAGCCTCAGCCTTTGTCACTGTTCCTTCCCATTCAATAAAAGATGGAGATTATCTTTAACCCACTTTTGTTGCTGATGCATTTACAAAAATATTTTTATTGCCTTTTATGGCAGTAGCCTTATTTGGTTGGATCTTGGCCCTTTTGATTTTCTCCCTCCCTCATGACATCCTTGTAGTCCTCCTAAGTTGCCTGAATCAGCAACCTGGACTAAAAGGCTAACTAAAAGGCAACCTGGCTAAAAGGCCAACAATTAGGGCACAGCTGAACCTGGTGAAACAGACTTTCAACTCTTTATCACCTCAGATGCTACATATTAAGATAATAGCAAGCATTTTTATAGGTCAGACAGCTACTTTTACTTCTACATTATTAGCCCTTGCATTTCCTGTAGTTAATAATGCTGCTGCCTCAGCATATCTTATTAAAGGTGAGGTAAATCAGACTTCCACAGTGGTTAGTCATCTTTCAAACATCTGAAAAACAATGCAACTACCAGGTAAAGAACTGAAAAGCAATTTCACTAAAATCATGGAAAACTGTAACCTCTGAAGGAGACAGTGTGGCAAAATTCAACCTCTCTTACTCACTACTACAAAAAACAGTGATCCTGTATACCCTTAGTTTTTCCCAGATATCCAACCCCATGTTATTCAGTAAATTTGGGGAATTAAGCCATAACCAAAATAGAGAGAGTTTAGTTTTTACATGTACTTCCAATATCATGTCTGTACAGGCGGCTGACAAAAAATACGTAATTTCAGGATTACAGTGTTACAAGAGAAATTCTGCTGAAATTCAAAATTATTATAAATAAACAATCATCAAAATACAATGTCAGTTTGTCAGCCTGTCACCAGAGCGTAACAGGTTTTGATCAGGCTAAGTAAGTATGTTGTCTTTTAACACTGTGTGTATTTTAGGTTTTGTTTTGAAAAAGTAGAAGGATACCTTTTTGTAGATCAGGCCAACAACTGCAGTCTTGATTTTGACTGCTGTAAGAATGTTGTTCCAATGGTATAATTAATGGAGAATGGTTTGTGAGAAAAAGACAAAAAACAGAGCAAGAGCATAGCCATAGCCACTCCATATGAACTAGGCTGGGTTTCACTGGCCACAGTCATTGCACTGAAAAAAAAAAAGAAGGAAATTAATTTTAAATTCCATCCATTAAATCAACAGTCGACAACAAACATTTCATAAACTAAGACACTGGCAACTTGTTTAACTGAATCTGTTTTGGATCTAGATATGGTTAAAGATCACAACGAATTATGATGTTAAAAATTACAGGTTTTATCTGTGTTTTCCAATCTCTTGGCTCAGAAGCAATTCTCAAATACAAATCTTGATATGAATGTGCTATTGATGACTTCTCTGGCAATGGAGGATGAATGAAGAATAAAAGAAAAGAATTTTATATTTTTTTAATTAGGTATTTGTACTTAGAAATGTTGTAATTAACATTGAGAGCAAGAGCAGAAAAAAAAAATCTATAGGACAATTTTGACTTTTTGTGCTAGTAAATGATAACGTCTTCAGACAGATTTTATAGTTAACCATTTTGATCAGGGTTACATTGACTAAGAGCATATTTTGGAGGTAACCAATAATTCTGTTCATTAACTATTTTCTTTATAAGCACTCAAGTACTTACAAAAGATAAGATCATCTCTTAAAACATCTGTGGTAAGCACAATTTCTGAAAACCATCTCTATCAATGTCATGGTACCAGCAACACAGTAACAGTCACTGCATTTTCACATTAAATGCCATTAGATATTATATATTTATGTGAGTTTATTAGAAGTAGAGATGGAAAAAAACTGACACAATGGAAGGTAAGTATCTTTTTAGTCCATTTTTCTTAGCATTTGATTTTATATTTGTATATTAAATACTTACAAAACTGTGGAACTTTTACTATTTTGTCTCAGTCCTTTAGCTATGAAATTCCTGATCTCTTTGAGCTTTCCTTCATTAGATCATTTTCAAATAATCATGGGGAGGGAGGTTTAGAAACTGGTAACCCTTTAGCTTTATTATTAATATTGCTCTTTGAGCAAAAAATGGAACACATTAAAAACTTACCTCATTCCTTGTGGACTCAGAAAAGCCAGAATGTCAGCTGTAACTTTCAGAAATGCCACTTTAATCAATAAATATTTATATGTTTGCCATAATGGCAAAATCAAAGATGGCTTTTGAAAACTTCAGTAGCACTCTTTGGATGCAAGAAGCCTGCAAGATTACAAAAATATAGAGAGTATTAAGAGAAGAAAAAAAGTGAACTTCACCCACATTTACAGTATAAAATATGTAATATTAGAGTGCCCATCTACAGCCATCAGTGTACTATCATCTGGAAAAGAACATTTCCTACAGATAAAAGAAAAGCTCTGGAGTAAGAAATTAAGCCTGGTTTTATCTAGCCTAGCTAACAGTTATTCAGGAAAGGATAAATGCAATTCCTAGGGTTGCCCCTATCATCCATGAATATAATTACAATATACTTTAATCCTCAAATTATTATCAGAGGTCAAAACAAAATTTATCAAAATAAATAGAGATAAGCTTCAATATAAATGCAATCTCAGTTATAGCAGGCTTGCAGCAACTTTATATTTAAGGCTGAATAACCCTTCTACTATTTCAGAATATTTTCAGTTGCCAAGCAACATTTTTTTCAGTTTGAATTCTGGTCAAACAATTGCAATGATTCTTGAAAGGGCTCAAATAAAAAAATAGAGACTTTCTTAATAATCATAGTGATGATGGACAGCAAACTGATAATCAACTTCTCTACCTACCTGAAATACAGATGCAAAGAAAAGACACAGGGAAGCAGACAAGTTCCAAGACAGAGTTGAACAGTTTTTGGCAACATGGTAATTCATGACCAAATAAAACTCACTGTAGATTCTGTACCAGGCACAATAGGCATCTTATCACTTGAAATGCTGAAATGTAACCAGGTAAATTTGAATTTAAATTAGAAAAATTAGAAACAATTGTAAAAATCCTACAGCCATACTAGAGTTCACTGATCCCAACACTGAGGGGCTTCTGTGTTACAAATAGCCTACAAAATGTAGGCTATTCAATAAAGAAGCAGATTTTTTAAATCTTCTCCAGCTTCTAGACTCAACTTGAGAAAAGGATATTGCCTATTGTCACAGTTACAGCTACCATTAAACCTGGGGCAGACTTGTGGACTTCTTTTCTCCACTGCTTTTCAAATGCTGTACGTTGAATCATCTTTGAGTTCTAACAGGTCATCCCTTTCCAATGGCTTCTTATAGCCTAGAGATACCATTCTGAAAGGAATTCATTTGGACAGCCTGAAACACAACAAGGCAAGAAAGGCAGGACTTCTAATTCAAAAAGCTAATGATATAATGTAGTGCATATAAATAAACTCTGTGACCAAGGTGGTAACAGATGCAATCCTATAAAAGCTACAGACTAAGTTGTGGAACATACTCACAGTTACCTTCAGTGCATTGATATTCACCTGGAGTAAGGAGAGTCCATGGAAATGGTCATACTTGAACGGAGTTCTGAAGTGCCTTAATACCACAGAATCTGTATTTCTGATCCCATAGTTCTTTACAGAAAATATACTGTACTTTCAAACTTTCATAAAAAGATGTGTGGTACCATTATCCTTCCTATTCTGACCTGCAATAAAATACCTTTTTTATGTGTGTGTATCCACAGTGCACAGCAATGCGTGCATCTACTGAGCCCAAACAATGTGTGTGTATCCATGTGTGCCCAGCAATGTGTGTGTATCCATGTGTGCCCAAACAACGTGTGTGTATCCACGTGTCCCCCAGCAATGTGTGTGTATCCAGGTGTGCCCCAGCAATGTGTGTGTATCCATGTGTGCCCAAACAACGTGTGTGTATCCATGTGTGCCCAGCAATGTGTGTGTATCCAGGTGTGCCCAAACAACGTGTGTGTATCCATGTGTCCCCCAGCAATGTGTGTGTATCCAGGTGTGCCCAAGGAATGTGTGTGTATCCAGGTGTCCCCAGCAATGTGTGTATATCCAGGTGTGCCCAAACAATGTGTGTGTATCCACGTGTGCCCCAGCAATGCGTATGTATCCATATGTGCCCAGCAATCTGTGTGTGTCCATGTGTGCCCAGCAATGTGTGTGTATCCACGCTCAGGAGCGACTGCAGCACACCCAAGGAGTGAATTCTGTCCCTTGGTCACTACCTCCTTACAATATTATACCTCCTTATAAGAATCGCAGCCCTTGGACGCAGTTGCAGCCTTTTCCAGCAGGTGCCGTGAAACACCCACCGACACAACCGGCGCTCCTCTGCCTTTTTCCCACAATTTCTGGCGTTCTTTCAGTAAAATGCGGAATGGTTACAAGACAGTGCTGCAAGTGACTGCAAACAGACGACAGAGATGTACGTCCCCCCTCCCTGGCACACACACCCGCTCCTGCACCTCCGCGCCCTCACAGCACGGCGCTCCTGGCTGCGGAACAGCGACCATGGTCGTGCCCATTCCCTGCTCACACCTCGCTCCTGTCTGCGGCCTGAAGATCATTCCCTCCTTATCCATGCAAAGGTTATATCCCGGGCCACATCAGCTGCGCTTTCAGCGGAAAGACTAGCAGGCATCCAACGCGGAATCCCAGCGGGTTTCAGGCAGCCGTGGGAAGAAGGGGGCACCGCTCGGGGTCCGGCAGCAGCCCGGATCGCCACCGAGAGCGCTCCTCCTCCTCCTCCCCGGCCCCGTCACCTCATGGCTGGGGCCAAGCGGCTCGTCACGGCCATGGGGGGCGGCTCTGGCAGCACGGGGAAAGGGGAAGGGGGAAGGGGAAAGGGGAAAGGGGAAAGGGGAAGGGCGGTGCTGCGGCCCTGCCTCGCCTCAGGCGCCCCGGGCCGCTCCAGCCCGGCCCGCCCTTTTCCCAGCCCCGGATCCTGGTGAGGGAACCGGGGAGGTTCGGACTGGATACCAGGAAAAGGTTCTTCAGGCAGAGGCTGTTGGAGCACTGGAGCAGGCTCCCAGGGCTGCGGGCACAGCACTGAGGCTGGCTGACTTGGAGGAGCTCCCAGGCACAGGGTGTGACTCTGAGGGATGGTCCTGTGCAGGACAAGGAGTTGGACTCCATGGCGGGTCCCTTCCAACTCCGCGGATCCTGTGATTCTGTGCTTCTCTAGCTGTTGTACGTGTGAAAAACGAGGTTCGCTTTTTTTGGTAAATTTTAAGAGACAATAAATTAAAAGGTTGCAACCGTTGATTGGCATTTAGCCAAGAGCACACACTAACTTAGAAAAGTGTATTAACTTGTGTATTCATAGAGTTTCATGTGTTATTCAAAATCACTCCTAACATGTAAATTAACTTGGGGTTTTTTTAGTTTTTTTGTGGCTTTTTAATGTTAGTACACTTATTGACAACGGACATTAATAATTTTCTTTTTTTTTTTGAGTTATGGTGTTCCTCATCCCATGTCTTCATTTAGACAGGATAATCGAAGAATGTGAAGAATTTTTTATTGTGTTTTAAAAATAGTATGACTCTTGAATGTTCCTTTTTTGATAAAGTTCAAAGATATGAACATTTATCTCATATAAGAATAGGAAAAAAACAAAAACCAAAAACAAACAAAACCCCTCCCCAAAAAAAAAACAAAACAAAAAACAACAAATCCCCAAAACAACAACAAAACACCCAGCAAAAATCCTTGCAACCAACCATCCAACCAAAAAAAAAGAAAAAAGAAGAAAAATTATTTTAGTTATCCAGTATTAATATGTCTTTTCCTTTACTTCCTCTCTTCTCCTTCTGGCCACACTCTTTGTCTCCTTTTATTATTTTCAGTACTCCATGTGTCATTCTCTCAACTCTGCCATTTTCACATTCTTTCAAAGGGTCTTCCCTCCACCTGGTGCCCTTCACATTCACTTGAATGTGACAGAGCCAGTTCAGGAGAGCTCTGTGCAATTTTAACATTTGCACCTGGATTCTGGTAAGGACAGAACTATAAATTTGAAGGCATCTGCTGGTAAGGAAATTGCTGACCTGATGGACTCTTTACTGTGTGCTGTCATGCTAAAAAATGGTACTTCTAGAGAAACAGAAACTTGAGTTGTTAACAGTGTGAAAGTTGTGAGGAGTTTAATTTTGTGTGCATTATGGCTTAAAACATTAAAAGACTGACAAATTATAAAATAACAGAATGTTTGAAAATAAAACTGATCTACTTTGTTTCAACATCTAGTGTAGTTGGAAAAAGAAAGCAAGATAAAAAGAGAAAGAGAAAAGAAATGGAAAAAGAAAAGAGTGATGTGTGGATGGTGCACACTGTGGCAGCGCTGGAGGAGATGGGGAGGGGGACAGAGCAAAGAGTGGCACAGTGGGCACAGGCCCAGCTGGGGGCCATGTCGTGGTGGTTGCATGACACTTCAATATTTTAAGGCACTTAATTCAGTTTTTCTTTCATGTGTTTCCCCTGCTGACTGGAGGAAAACTTGATGTTGGCAAGCCTAGCAGAGGAAGCGTGCATGGCACAGGAACAAGGCTCTGGGAAGAGCTGTGTGTGCCACAGGGTATTATTTCCTTCTCTGAGTGAAACTGCAAGTGAACAGTGAATAACTACTGGGAAACCACCTAATTATGTGCAAGTTGGGTAAGAAACAGCACTCCCCAAATCCCCTTCACATCATGGTAAAGTACTGTGGTAGTTACTGACAAAATACACGTATACAGTATTGGATGTTGTTCACTTCTCAATAAAAATAGTGGAGTACGATTGCTATCTTTACAGCTGGAGTTACACCTGGCTTATAACCCACACCTGCCTGGTTGCTACAAACAGGTTTCAATCGTGTAAAATATTCAGCGTTCCAAGTATATTTTAAAACTGTTACTTCACAAAGGAGTGCATTTTCAGAAGTCGTCCTGATGACAGCAATGTGAAAAGTAATCATTAAAGAATTTATTTTCCAAAGCATAAATAGCATATGTTGCCTTAGCACCCATATTTTCTAATGGAGGATTAGTTACCAACTTGTCAAGTCTATTTAGAAAGGGATTATCAATTTACAGGAACTGCAAACATCAGTGCAGAAGACAGTAAGTCTTAAATTTCTTCCAGCAAATCAGTTTTTTATTTGCAATCTTTAGACATCTTATTTTCATAGTTAAACATACTTCATTGCAAAAGCCCGGTGGGATTTCCTCTTGCCTGGAAGGGAGCAGTGCTCTTAAGTTCATTGGTTAGAGAAGATTTTTTTCTGTAGAAGTGGCTTGAGAAGAGAAGTAAGGGTTGTTCTGAGAATGAGATTTCCCAACACTTCGGAATCCCTGGGGGCAGAGAGATTAGAAGGGGAAATACCATTTACATGTGACCGCAGATCAGCATATCAAGGCTTGTGTAAGGACTTGATTTTCATCTTGAAAAACCACACTGTAATGTTTTCAGATGCTATTTTATCAAAAACTTCTGGGGATAAATTTGATTGTAATAGTGCCATTCCTCTCTTGATAAACCATAGCAATCCTGTACTGTAGTAAAATGAAAATTTTTATATCTTTTTTCAGCTTGAATACTTGGCCACAGTCTTGAGAATTTTTTAGTAGCTGGCAGTCTGTGGGGTTTATTTTTAACCCTAAAATTACCAGGGTTTATTCAGCAGGTGGTACTCTGACAGTCCTGAATACTGTGGGGGCCAGTCAAAGTCCTGAAGAGGCAGTGCCAGCATCCTCCACTGGTTTGCATAAGGCACTTTCAAAGCAAATAACTCTGAATTTCAGTGTGAGAGTGAATGCATCCTTGTGGGAAAAGCACGAGGCATAGTGAGTGGGCATAACAACAGTGCAGCAAAGCAGGATGGGAAACAGCTGAGCTCTGGAGTTCGTGAGAGTGTACCTGAAACTTAGAGTCATCAGAAGGATTTACCTGACAGGGAGCTGTCTGTAGAGCCTACACTATAATCAATAACAGGAGTCGAGATTTCTGATTTTGTCAGAAGCACAAGTGCCACTGTTGGTGAGCACAGTTCCCTTGTCACATGACAGAGATGTGAGTTCACCCCAGTTCAACATCCTGATTAATACCATAAAACTTTCTGGGCATTGGTTTGGTATGGGAGTCCTTTCCCAACACTGTTTTCAGATGGCTTTGAAAACATTTCGTGGGGGGTTATATCCACATTATTGTGAGCTGGGCTTATTTCAGTTTTTGGTTCAAGAGAAACTTAAAATGTTCTCTTTTTCCCCCCCATTTCTGTGTAAAAGAATAAATGTTAGCAGTTTATTCACAGCTAATGGCATTAGGTACATGTAAAAGTACATATGTAAGATTTTCTTCTGAAACCAGGTGATTGGTTCTTGGATAAGCCGAGTAAATGTTTTACTGGGGCTGTTAGCACTTTGGTTTTAGTGGTGTTGATCTCTCCATGCTTTAGCTTGTATATTAATGGGTACTGTACACAGAGTGCATGCTGAGGCTCCCTGACTGGACGATTCTTGGGTGCTCTAGTCTTTTGTTTTAACAATAATCTAGATTAAAAAGTAGGGAGAGGGAAGAGCCAGACTGACACTCTGCCATTAATTGTTCTAAGCAATATGTGACATCAGTAAAGTTGTGCTTTTATAGTAGTGGTTGGGCAAAGTGTCAAAGATTTGAGATGACAGGGAAGTGCAAAGGAACTCAAGAACTACCATACTGAACTTTACTCCTAACAAAGTGACATATTTGAGAAATGAAAGCAAAAAATTAATTAAAGGTCATTTGTTGAGCTGAGTTGATTTTCATACCCACAGACATACTGCATATTTTTCTCCTTGTGACTGCATTCAAAGAGCAAAAGATGCCTTTGATGACACCTCCTGAAGGATGTCTGCTGCAAAACCTTGTGCAGCACAGCTTTGATTAGCTGCTCAGTTCCATAAAGCTGAAGACACTGATCGCTCAAAATTAAGTAATGAAACACACAAATACGCACAGACACACACACAGACATAAACACACACATGCACACACCAGACCTATATTTAGAAGAACTGTGAAGGATACACTATGCAAAGAGCATTCCTAAGGTGCATTTGCATCATGTTTGGATGGTTATGGTTATGGTTTCTTTCTCCTGCACTGCAAATAATTGGCACACAGATACAGCAAACTGAGCATCCACGCTTCACAACACATGAATAGTGCAGGGTTCTCTGCATTATCTGCTTCTTTGCCTCACCACAAACTTTAAAAACCTGTAGTCTACACTCCTGTATTTACGCAATTTTTAAATAAATGAGCTTCATAAAAATAAGTATTTCTTCATTTGTTTTGCAGGTGGGATACAGAGGGAATAAGGTTAAAAAACACATAGCATATCAATATTTGGGTGAGGCCTGTGGGACTCTAAGCTCCATTTCTCAGTCAGAGGGGCTTTTCAGACCCTCTCAGAATTTAGATTGGAGAATGAATCCTTGAAAAAGCTCAGATGATAATTTTATGGAAAAATCATCTCCGGAGATACAGAATTATCTCCAAGTTCTTACAGGAAGAACCTTCTGTCAGCAGAATGACCTTTTGTTCTAAGCTTTTTGCCCATCTCAGTGCCCCTTACTGCAGTTCAGTGAAACACTTAAAACCCCCCACACTGTGGATCTTTAATGGGATACACCACTAGTTACCCCACCTCCTAAACTCTACTCATGCAGGAGTTGTCAGTATCAGTATCAGCTGTCATATATCAGTAATATATGACACCACTTGCTTACGTGTAAATCTGCTGACAGACAGAGAGGGAAATAAATTAAAAATCGGTCCCTCAAAGCCCCGAAACCACCCTATCTACTGAAGTCACTCAATAGGAGGAGTCATAAATTGCAAAAGCTTGACTACAGCTTTACTTTCTGCTTCCTACTCACTCACTTCTTTGGTGTCATTTAGTTGTGTTAGAAATCTAGCATAAGGAAACACTGAATTTGCCACTTGTCTGTGGATACTACACATCACTTTTTCTCCACTTCCACATGTTGAAATTGTGTTTCTTCATCTGTTTGATATACTGGGTGAAATCAGGTAAGAACCATTAGCTTACTTGTGATGTAGAATCTTCGCTTTAATCAAATATTTAAAAAAATGAATATTCCTTAATTTAAATTAGCCAAAAGATTAAGATAAAATCTTATTAATTATGCCTAATGGAGCAGATGATTAGTAAAAAGAATTCAATAACTTTCAAACTGAGACATAAGTTTTCATTTTAAAGTAAATAGAACCGAGCCTGATACTTTATCTCTGGCTTGTACTTTGCCCAGAGACCTGCTCAGGTATGTGCACTTTGACGTAATCATCAAATAGTCTTAGTATATTCATGTGAGTTTATTGGTTGTTGCTTGTTTAATAGGTGCTTAGATTTTCAAGTTATGTGTTACATTTTAAATAGTAAAATTTAGTTACAAAAAAGACTGTGGACTTAAGGTTTTCCCCTTTTCAACCGCACAAGATAATTGAAATGCTTACCAATGTGCACAAGAAAGTTAAAATTATACATTAATTTGATTAAAGTGCATTTGTAACAGCCCAATGCTTGCGTGTGTGTTTTGATTGTGCAGAAAAGAGTGAGTACTCCGACAAGGATGTACAAAGGGCACCTGGGTATTGCTTTCAGTTTTCAGTGAGAAACAGCAATTTGTAAAACTTCCCCCAATGACTCCTCGCTAAACAATTCAAGGTATTGAATCTATAAACTTATTTGTAGTACTTATCTAATTCCACAGTAAAGACATCATAATTTTGGTTTTATTCTCTATTTCCTTTCAAAAGAATAACTTCTGTCATTTCACAGCCAAGAGTAAATTAGTTGCTTCCTTTTGACATTTGCCAGCTAGTAAATAAGTTTGGCAGTTAAAGTAACTTCCTTGTGATAGATTTCTCACTCCTGCAGAACAGATTGTGTCTGGTTTATGTCACTGTCATTCCACTGGTTTTAGAAGAAGTAATTTTTATTTTTTACCAATTAAAGGATAAAAAGAAAATCAAAATATTTAAAGCAATACAGAGCAATATCTTATCATGAATCTTTTATATTTTAGATATGAAGGAGGGAATTTTAAGGATCAGTGATTAAACTTGGATTTGAAGACCACACCAGGCAAAATAAGAGTTTCATGTTGTACCTTTGGAACTATAATCAAGTGACTGGTTTTTATTTTCACTTTGCAGATGAAGTTAATGTAATGTAATTTATATTCTAATTTTATCATCAATATAAATATTTGAAGACCAGAAACCAAATGTGACACATATTGTTAACATCTCAGGATCATGTCACATGCAGGACTTTGACCAAGTTCTTGATTATTATTTTTATTACAATCAGCTGAATGTTTTTTAATTTCAGAACTTCTTGGATAAATCCAAGCTATGAAATGAGTTGCCTTCCTGTATCAGTTGATAGTTAATAAATGGTCTAGTAATCTCAGTAAAAAAAAGTTACTTATATTATTATATGTTTAAATTAGGAAAACAATGGTATTTATTTTGAAATATAATTCTGTCTTTTTCTCCATAATAATTATAGTCATAATTGTAATTACTGTCATAACATGGTAATAAGCATGCAAGTTTTGTCTGGTTGATTTGCAGCAGGAAGTTTCAGGTTATTTTTAAAAGTGTGTAACTTCAAGCCTGCTCTTGTTTGGACTATATCCATTATTTATTTTGTGATGTCCAGCTCAGAGGTGACCAGTCTAGTCCTTGTAGATATATGGTTTGGCATTAGAGGTGATTGCTCTAGTTCCCTAAATTAGTGAATTAGTGTCTTTAGTGCCTTTTTTGAACCTTTAGTGCACCTTGAATGCTGTAATTCACATTAGCTGTGCTTCGACCTGACCTGTAGTACTGAACACATATTTCAGATACCTTGTAAGCCACCCACACTTGCCTGTTGCAGCTTTAAAAAGGGGTGCAGGCTTGCTGTCCACCTCAGATACAGTGGATTTGATTTTGCCTGCGAGCTGCTCTCCAGAAAAGGAGAAGGGCTGGAATTGCTTCTCTTATGACTCAAAAAATCTGAGAAATTCAGGGTTTTTTTAAACATTATTTTTAAGAAACTAAGAAGACACTTTTTATTTTCTCACTTTTGCTTTCTTGATAGTGACTTGTTTTGCAAAGATGTTAATGACAGAAGAGTTGAGAAAGGTGCCATCAAGCACCAGAGAGACAAAAGCCTTGACTACAGTAAGAAGTCAAGAGATGGGCCAAAAACCTTGGCCAAAAACCAACTAACACTGTAGCAAAGGTGAAGAGGCCATAGCAGAAGAACTGACAGGTGTTGGTGTTCTGCCCAGAGTCCTGAAGTGGTTTATCCACACAATGTGACCTCAGCAGCCAGGGGATAACTTTAAAGTGTGAATTTTGGATATTGATAACCAGACAGGGGTGAAATTTAGCCTTTTAGACTCTTTTGAAAACCTCCATCCTCTTGTTGACCAGCTTAACTTGGTATATCCTAACTGTCCAAGTACAGACAGAAATGCTAAATTCTACTCTTTGTCTTTTTCCATTATGTACACTGACCCTAACTCTTATTTTTTCATGCTCAGAGCAAGATTCTTTGTTTCTTGGTAATGGTGCTTTTATGGTGATCCAAAGCTAAGAAAGGGTTCTGGATCATTCCTATTTTGTCAGGCAGTTATTTTTTATTGCTAGATCAAACAAATAAGGTTTAAGGATTGGCAGCACAGCCACCCTGGCTCAAAGAGGAAGAAACAACCACAACAACCCTCCTGTTTCTACAGCACTTGTGAAAAATTCTGAGAACCTGCCTTTGATGGTGAAGTAAAGGATTTTATCAACACTGACCACTAATTACTACTTATAAGGAGAAAGTACACTGTTCATGAAAAATTAGGATAATTTCACATTTGAAGGGTTTGGAGGAGCATAGTGGTATCTGCAGAATCATTAATTGAACTGTGGTTCCTTGTTTGGTACATGTATTGACACATCTTTCCAAAGGTCAAGAATAAAGAAAATGGAAGTGCTCCACTTTCAGCAGGAAAGAAGAGTGAAGAGGTGGTATTTCAGGAAGCCCAACTCATCAAATGACTGTCTTAACATTTTCATCTTTTTCAGATGAGGAACAAAAATGTCCCGAATTTACAGACCTTCACATAGGCAATGCTTTGTCTGGAACAGAACTCCATGTTCAGCTACTCCTATATACGAGGGAAAATCAAGATTGTTCCGAGAGACTCATTGAACACAATGTTACTGCATCTGAGTACCTGAATACAGCCAAGAAAATTGTCTTTGTTATTCATGGCTTCAGGCCAACAGGATCTCCTCCAGCGTGGTTGGGTGACATGAAGGAGCTTTTACTGTCCGTAGAGGATATTAATCTCATTATAGTTGATTGGAATCGTGGTGCTACCACTGTGAATTACATGACTGCGGTGGAAAACTGCAGAAAAGTTGCAGAAATACTGAAGAATTATGTTGACCAGATGCTGGTAAGGCAGAGCATTGCATCTGCTCTGAATAATTGTCAAGAACATGGTCTGAGTGGGAATGAGTATTTAAAATATACCTATAGAGAAGTCCAGTGAACAATATCAAATCACATTTCTTTAGAGAGATATTACTAACTTTACATGCAGTGATTATTGCATATATTTAACTTCACCTGAGTTTTTGTTTCCCTTTCACTGAAATGCACCTGAATGTGCATCTGATTTCTTGAACCAGCTAGAAGTTTTAGATCTTCTGGAAAGAGTGAATTTAACAGTGGGGAAGTGAGGGGAGAGATGTTCAAATCGTGTGCAGAATAAACATTTTAAAAAAGCATCACACTACTCTTTTTAGCATTAAGCTACTATAAATAAAGGTTTTAAACAATTAATAAACCACTGGCAAAGATACAAATATTCAATCCAAAATGGTATAAACTTCTTGTCTCTAGAGGCAGTTGCTGAAATCATAGTTGAAGCCAGTGGTCTTAACTTGGTTGTAGATTTATTGCTGGATCAAATGAACAAAACATGCCATGATATTATTTATGCCATTGTCTTGTTTGTCACTTGAATTTTCTTCTTTTCTCATCACTTATTTCTCAGAAATTCAGAAATTTTGAATGCTGTGCAGTAAAAAAATATTCGTGTGGAATCTGAGAAAAGCATCCAACATTTTGAAAAAGGCCGAGGTGAAAGGAGAGAAAGCTTATCAGGATCTCTCCTCTGGGACTAGATACGGTGATAAGAATTTGCAATTGTGCAAGTAGATTTATTATTATAGAATAAAAAATACTAAATAGGACAATAAGATGAGTCTCCAAGTTAATTGCTGTTTACAGATCTGCCTGGCAAACAGTGACAGTGTGTGTGAGTCCTGAAAGTGGTGGTGGCGGGGGGTTCTGTAATGTCCCACAGCTATCAGTTTCACACTTCCCAGTTGTTGTGATGCTTTTCTAGTTTGTTTTGAGACATACTAATATTTCAGATCCTGTGTGTCACCCCATCATTTTGCAGGGATTTGAACTAGGTCAGCTGACACTGTTTTAAGAGTTCTTCATTGGGTTTTTATTTGGGTTTTTTGGAATACTACCTGCTTTTAGTCATTTTAAGGTGTGCATTTGGCACCATTATTCAGCAGTTGTGTGGCATAAGTATTTGTTAATGGTATTATGTTTTTAAATTTATTTTATTGGAAGGATAAAGCAGGGAAATAGGGTTTTTCTCCTCATTTGTAGCTTTGGTTTCTTATATCTGATAAATGTCTTCCTCTTCCCTTCCCTGCTCCCCTTCTAACATAATATGACATTTCAGAAGAAATGTGACTCAAGCTTCCTTTTTACATTTTTCTATGTAAAGAATTTCATAATTTCTACATTTTAACTGATATAGAATTACAAGCTGAATCTTTGTAACTTTGTAGGGGTTTTTTTTAGAGCTAGAAAGTCAGAAATATAATTTAAAGTATTGAAAAAAAAGTGAAAACTAAATCAGCCTACTGATTTTTGTTCCATTAATTCTGTGTGTGACTGCCTTTGGTGGTTTTTTCCCCTGATAGGTGGGGGGAGCTTCTCTTGACTCTGTGTACATGATTGGAGTTAGTCTTGGTGCTCATGTAGCTGGTTTTGTTGGCCAGAAATATAATGGCAAACTTGGCAGAATTACAGGTAAGGCTCTTAATCCCAGTACACATATTCTGTTGTGCCTTGTATTGTTGTCAGAGCACTGAGACATCGACAAACGAGAACTGAATATTTGATGACATACATGAGGAAAAATATAGCCCTGATAGCAGTTCAGGAAATTGAGCAAGTCTGCCTTCAGGACATAAATTACAGATTAAATTTTCCAACCTGGTTGCCTCTAGTGTCTCAAATGAAAATTGAGTGCTACATCTAAATGCCACTTAAGTTAAATGATATGCTACCTGAGTGTCTGACTAGTTGTGTTCTGGAGATGAGAGCAGTTATACTGTGCACTTTGGTTTTATGAACTGTATAATAGCAACAGTATTTTCTGGGAAAAAGGAAAAACAAATTCTCCTGATCTGATCCCCAGAGCTCTTGGCTTGTATTTACCTGAATAAATGGGAGATGAGCACATCTAGTTACAGAAAGAGAGAAATTTGTAGATATGGGTTGATCAGTCTTGTGGTGGGAATGTTTGCTTTTCTTAGCAGGCTGAAGAGAAAAATTATGCTTTTTATTAGAAAGTTATTAACTTTTGTACCAAGAAAATGAAGAATCACTGCTGAATAATGCTCACAGGTTGGTCTTTTATATATCTGTAGAAGGAGCCTATTTATGATGCAAATGTTGTTTTTATTCAGGTCTGGATCCAGCAGGCCCTTTGTTCACTCAAGAACCACCAGAGTACAGACTGGATCCTACTGATGCACAGTTTGTGGATGTAATCCATTCAGATATTGATGGTAATAATATAGCCTTTACTTGCCTATTTCAGCTTGAGGAAAGGCAGGAAAGCAAAAGAGAAGTGATGAGCTGTGTCAGTAACATCAAAATAGTGCTGCAAGAGAATATTTTGTGAATGTTTTGAGAACGTTCTTTTGCTGTGCATGTGTGTATGAACACAGAGGTTGTAAGCACATGGTTATCACTGAATTAATAACTTCTGAGACAGGCTCTGCTGTATCAACTTAGTACACCACAGAGCCACTGCTTAAAATACTAAAACATGTTACTGCAAGGTTAAAAAGAACATTGTAAAGTCTGCTTCATCTATGCTTTAATCTCTGGCTTTATTTTTTCCTCAAAATCATAAGTAAACCTTTAATACCACAATTGTCCCATTATTTATGTAAATTCATATCAGTTTTCTTAATAATATTCCATTTTAAGCAGTTTCCTATACAATTTTAAATGTGAGACTGTAAAATACCAACTTTTGTAATGTTCCCACTATGTGAATAAAGATAATGTGTGGTAAAAATGAAAGGTAGGTCAGATTGAATTAACTGTTACTCATGGAATTTTGCTTACTCTTATAGGATAGGTACAAATTTTCCTACTTTGATTTACTGCTAATATTAGTGTGCTTCAGAATCCAATGTCCTGCAAAAATTAGAAAAAAATAGTGTAATGAGAATTGTACTTGGAAACAATTGTGGTTGCTGGAGAGAACATGAATTTCATAAATTTATTTATATAAATAATATCTCAGTTGCATCTGTTTATGTTCTTTCCCTTTTGCAGCAGTAGGAATCTTACACAATTTTGAATACATTTGTGTTCAGCATTTTACATATATATAATTTTCGTAAAGACAAAATAAACCCCTTGACTTTTATCTCAGAGTATGACTTCGATTTACAGTACAAAAGGAATGGTATAATTGCCAAAATTTTCTTTAAAACTTGCATGGTTTTTGGAGTGAATGTGATGATAAACAATTGCCTTTGTAATTGTTTATATTTTTTTTTATTCATTATGTTTTTACTTTAGCACTAGGTTTCAAGAAGCCTTTAGGAACCATTGATTTCTATCCAAATGGAGGAATGGATCAGCCTGGTTGTCCAATAACACCTTTCAGTGGTAAATAAAAATATATTTAATTAATGAGAAGAAAAGTTTGAGATTAAATTTAAAAAGGTTAAATTGAATTTAATGTACACTGCACTTAGTCAGTAATATGGGACCTGAGACTGTATTCTTTCTTTTCCATTGCTATGCAAAAAAAGAAAAATAATGAAGATATTTGAAAATAATCTTTCTATAACATACGTATCCCATAATATCATTAATATTGGCATGATGGAATTAGAATAGAATAGAATAGAGTAGAATAGAATAGAATAGAATAGAATAGAATAGAATAGAATAGAATAGAATAGAATAGAATAGAATAACATAACTGATAATAACTGATGTAGTGTAGTGGCGTAGTGGAAGGTGTTCCTGCCCAAGGCAGAGGGGTTGAAACAAGATGATATTTAAGGTCCTTTCCAACCCAAACCCTTCTATGATTCTACTTATACAACACCTTTTTTCATTAATAAAAAGTATTAAGTATTCATTTTATATTTCTTTTGTTTTCTCCCCTGAAGGATTAAAGTTTTTTAAATGTGACCATCAGAGATCTGTCTTCCTCTTCATGGCATCTTTGAAAAACAAGTGTGACATAATAACATATCCTTGTGACTCTTATTTGGATTACAAGAGAGGAAAATGTGTTGATTGTGGTGCTTTCCAGCCAATGTCCTGCCCAGTACTGGGTAAGTATTTCCATATCTGTTCTGGGCTGGGTAAGATTTCCTGGGAAGTAGTTTAGAGTTCATGGGTTTGTCTTCTTTATAGTTATCTCCATTAGGCACAGGTGCTGAATGTTCCTGCTCTTTGGTCTTTATGCTTTCCAGTCTGGAATGGATTCAGTGTTTCCCCTTTCTAGAGAGGAACTGCTAGTGCTTAGTTCATCACTTGAGGCTTTAAAAGTGTCTTATGAACCCTAGAGGACCTGTGTTTTTTATTTGAGAGTATTAATGTTTAAAGTAACTTTAGGTTTCTTTCGCTCTTCCTTTGGAATCAAGCTTTTATTTGGAGGGGATTTTAATTATTTTGGGGGGTTGTTGCTTTTAGAGAGGATCTGGGTGCAGTTTGAAAAGAGCTACAATAGTGTGAGCATTTCCTAGTTGGCAAAAAATTTAAATGTAAGAAATTTAAAAAACACATAATTAGAAGTTAACAATCAATTTGTATCTTGTCTTTTTTTGAACCCTTGTGCCGAGATGTCCATGTGACATTAGTTGCACTAGGTTAGAAAAAAAAAAAAACATAGATAGATCTGTGTGCTATTTTTTGAAAAAAAACCCCAACCATAATGAGCCTTTATAGTAGGAAAGAAAGACTCCAGGGCTCCCCTAGAATGGTTATTAGCCATGCCTGATGCACTTGGACAGAATGCCCAAGGTAGAGGTGGAGAAATATTTCCCCAGTCAGCTGCTGAGTCTGGGAACTGAATAGAGAAGCAGCATCCTTCTGTTGCAATCTTTCCTGTTTCCTGCTTTGCAGTGGCAGCTCTGCAGCCTGGAATTAGCCCTCCTTGTCCAGGTAGAGAGGTTAACAGGGAGAGAACAGGATCATCCATTCTAGAAACAAGGACTTTTAGAAAGCCCCAAAGACAAGAATCATGGAATTGTATCAATTTCTTTCTACAAAAAATCCATCAGCTTAGGGGGTTTGCAGAGTATCCTACATTTTATTAAACAATATCTACAAATAGGCTAAATAATTTAAAAATATTTAATGATTCAAAAGGAAGAAAGGAAAACTATTCTGTAAGTGCTCCCTGCAAATTTTCAGGCTACAGTTTTGGGTTTGTTTTCATTACTTCTGCAGGATTTTGTAGGCACTACTTTTTTGACTTAGTGTCTAGACTAAAGAGGTAACTATTACATTATGTCATTTCTGTGATACTAATATATTAAAAGAATTAAATACTTGCATATTACAGTCTATTTTGCTCAGAGGATTCCTTTTTTCTAGTCAGTTTTCTTTCACATTTAAGAAAATTAAAGCCAAATTTGTCACTGTGTGAGATTCTTTTGTGTCAACATATGTGTATCATGATTTTGCTGAATATCTGAAATGAAATATTTAAACTTTGGATTTCAGGTTATCATGCTGATAGATGGAAAAACCTGTTGATACCATATAGCTCACCAACAAAAGCTTACTTTGATACCTCGGGCCAAGACCCATTCTGCAGTGAGTGACTAAATACATACATAAAACCTTTTTATAAAAATTTATTACTGTTATTTTTTAGCTGATCTGGAGTGAAAATGTGTTAAAAGTAGCAAGTTAGGGTTAGCCACCGTGTAAGATGATGTAAAAAACCTTGAGGTAAGGGTCAGTTCACAGACTGGAGGAAGAAGGGGAATGATGGTGGCAGAAGAAAAAGTAATACTGTGTCAAGTGGGAAAGAAATGTAACTTTAAAAGTAATGGGATGGACTGCCAGAAGGAAGAAGGAAGCCAGAAAATGTGAATCAATTGGGAGGGCAAGAGCTGGACTGATGGAACCTGCTTAGATGGGATCGCTGCTGTCATTTTCAGAGAGCAGGAAAGGGAAGTGAGACTGCCCTGGGTGGGGGACAAAAAAGAGACACTTCTATGTTCCACCCCTGGAGGAGATCACCCTACAGTCAACTAAAGCTACTCCATGTCTCCCCAGGAGTAAAACAGTGAAGGCAAAACTTGGCTGGCAGCTTCACTACTGTGGCAATGATCTCTCATGCCATGGGCTCCACCTGCAACAGTTTAGATATCTACCTACCCACGTGGGTCCATCCTAGATTCTCATCCAATTTCAGTGTGTATTAAAAGACTTTAGCACCCTTAATGAGTGCAACACATGCCTCTAATTATTTATGTTTAAGGTTCTTTCATTTAGGGTTTGGGGATAGGCTTGCAGGGAATAAATGTGAAATTAAGTTTTCCCATTAATTTTGTCCATCATCTTGGCAGGTTTTGTGATCAGGTGTCTTCCAAAGGATTGAGGAGAGATTAATGAAGTGATGGATTTTATGTTGTATTTTTTTTTTTTTACATAAAAAACTCCTCTTTCCAGTGTCTTCCAGCTCAACCCAAACCTGGTGCTACTGTTCTTCCCTGCCCCTCTCTGGTGGTGGTAGAAGAGAGAAAAGAGGGAGAGAAATATTATCAAAGATAGGAGAAGGCACATGGAGCAGAATAAGCAACATTGTAATGACAGTATAAATTTAAAGGAAAATATGCAAAATCAAGAATAAAAACCTATGCAAAGTCAGGAAACAAAACCAATGAGTCTGAAAAAGATTTATTTATAAATAAATAAATATATATAGTAAATATATGTATGTATACAATAAATAATATATATAGAGAGAGTATTAATGAATTAAAGTCTAATTATTAGTAATTTGGAAACCTGAGGAAACAGAAATGAATGAGATGTCTTAAAAAGAAGGGAAAATGGAAACTTGAGCAAGACAAGGCCTCATATGAGGTCTGGTCTTTTAGGAGAGGATGATAATAAGCAACATGCCAAAAAATAAAGAAAATTTTACTTGGTGTCCTGACTGGGAGCAGTAAAGGTGTGTGGTTCCAGTACTGGTCATGACTACAGAAGGCCAGGTCAGGGTTTCTGAGTGTGTGAGGCAGGTCAGCAGCAGGTCAGCTTTTTACTCTCCTTTGAACTGGTAGTGTAAAAGTAAAGAGTCACTATTCCTATCATCTACCAGTGAATACATGTAGCAGGGTGGTAATACCAACTGTTTCCTGTTGAGGTCATTTTTTTGACTCTCATGATTTCCTATTTCTTCCTGCAGTGTATAACTACTTACTGGACATTACTACCTGGAATAAAAGCACTAGGAGAGGTTTCATTAAAGTTAAAATAACAGATTATGCTGGGAACACAGTAGAGTCACAGATGAATAGGTATGTTGCTCTTTGTCTTTAAATCTTTTTTTTTTATCACTTTATAGGACTAATTTTCTGAGTTTTCTAAATCTTTTAACTTGTTAGTTAGTAAGTTGAAAAGGTATCTTGAGTTTGTTAAGACTTGGCCATGGCACTATTTCCTGGATGTGTCTCAGTGTCAGGGGCAATGCCCTCACACTGAAACAGTCCTTTCCCAGGTCCTTGCTTGGTACTGCCTTGAATCCTGTTCCAGCTGTCCTCCTTCTGAATGCTCAAGGTTGATACATCTCACAAGATTTCCCAGGTTAATGATAATGCTAAGCAATAATAAATATTACTCAGCTAACAAAAGCCTGACTAAATATTTTTCTTTAGTGAAGCTTCAACATTTCAGCAATATAAAAGAGTCAAAATACTGACTGGATTTCACCGAGACGTTGAAAACATTGCAAAAATTTCCTTGACCTATTCTACGAAGACTTTAATAGGCCCAAAACACAAGCTTAGGATTCTTCAGATGAAGCTGAAATCTCTCAGTAATCCAAAAAGGTGAGTGTTTGTCATGTATCACAGCTGGGTATCAACTAAGTTGCTCATGATATTTTCTCAGTAACCTGTATTTCCCTGCAATTTTTTTTTTTTTTTAGTTGCATATTACTAAGTGTAAGAATATTCTTCTCATCCTCCTGATGATCAGATTGGTCATGTGGAAGAGCTGCTGTGTACATTAACATTTAGTGCACAGCAGCTTGTACATGGAAGTGTCACACATGCTGTGTGTCTTAGCTGTGCTTTCAAGGACCAGCCTGACTTACACCTGCATGGTCAGCTTCTCCTCCATAAGATAAATTTTATCAAGCACTTTTCTGATTTTCTCATGTGTCTATACAGAGCTTTTCACACTCAGGTGTGAAATGGAGCACTTCATCAACATGTGCAACTGGAATAGTTTTTTTGGTCTTATTAATGAAGGTAAAAAGTTATTCTAAGATCAGAACACAGTCTGTGTCTGCTTACAGTTAAAATTAAATAATCTGCCTTTTGGTTTTGGGTTATTTTGCTTGGTTTGTTTTTTTGTTTTGTTTTTTTGTTTCTTTTTTTTTGTAATTGAGTGTAATTACTAAGATTTTATTAATTCTGGTTTACAATATTTCACCAGTATTACTATATGTTCATTTTTTAAATCTCCAAATTTACTTGTACAGTAACACTAACAATTACATTTTGCATTTGCCTTTTGTAAAAAGAACATATTACATGAAATAAGTAAGAAATATCCAGGAGTAGCAAGAATGTTTTATTTGAGAGTTGTTACTTTGTTTCTTATTAATGGCAGATTCAAGAAAGTCAAAATTTAAAATAAAAACCTAAAAATGCTTATCAAATAAGTAATATCAAATGAGTAATGAGTGTGAATAATATTTCAACACTTAATAAGTCTTAAGCCAGCGTATTTTGCTAACTTGAGATGTAACATTTGAGGATTTCTTATATGGTGTATGATAATAGCCTTGTAGAAATTCGGTATGATACTTTGCAAAAATTATGAAACCTTCTTACATTAATCTACTATTTTAGATTTACTGATAAAGAGGAGGAGATAGATGGGAGAGACTTAGGAAGAAACAAAACACTCAGTAATCAAAATAGTACCCCCGAATGTACATACATTTGACTTTATTAACTTATTGAAAGCCATAAGTCTCAAGCTCTGAGGTGAAAATATCATGATTTTATTTGAAAGTCCTTGGTGATGAGAGAGGGTGAAAAGTTCTAAATCATATTGCAATTTTTTTCTTAGCCCAGTCATGATAAATCAGAAGATATATTTCATGTAAGCCTGTCAGCACTTGGGACTTTCTAAGATAATGATCTAGCAAGCAAACAAGAAAGATTTTCAGTGAACAGCCCTTACAGGGTTTGAGTTTTCATTCCTATTAGTCTGACTTGTGAGTTTAAAAGTAACATGCATTTCATATGCTTTAATGTAGGATCCACTAAAGTCCTTCATGTGGAGCCTCATTAGATTGCAGCTGTAGAGGCATGTTAGGTACTTTTAAACAGCAGTGAAAAATACTGTATCAAATCAGCATGTGAAGGTAATTTAAATGCAGATGTTACAGCATTATTGATTGGTATAATTACCTAATTGCTCATTGTAATTATACTAACCTATATTTACGTTATTTACATATAATTACAACAATTATTTGAATACAGGATGATCAACTAGAAACTACATTAAAAATTATTCACAACAAAGTATTATATAAAAACCAGGGGACAGATGCAGGGATAAAAGACAACAGGAGTCCCAGTCTCCCCAGGTCTGGGTTAATGGCAAACTGTGGGAGTTTGGAGAGTATCACAGACAATTGTCTGCTGGGCTGGTCCACTACTCACACAGATGGTGTGTGAATATGGGAGTGCTGAAAGATACACGTAATTTTCATGCTTTTCTTCTGATCCCTGAGACAAATCGTTTCTGCTCCCCCAGTGAACCAGAAGGCTTTGCTAACTTTGTGCATGTCCAGGTGTCAGTTATCCCAAAAAGCTTATGAACCTGTCAGTGAATTCAGCCTCAGTTAAAGGGCAAGGTGAATGTCTCAAAGGTATTTAGCCCAGACACCTTTGGGGTTTTTTGACCAAAACAGGAACAGAGATAATATAAAGAAGACCTTGCAAATACCTCTTCTGAACAAGTGGAGCATGCCCATGCTTTTTAGTAGACAGCAGAGAAGCCATTTGGGTTGAGGGTTTATGGAAGCCCTCATCTAACTGAAACATTTTTTGTGTTTTGCTCCTTGTTGGTGAACCTGCTCACTGCTCAGAGTTACTTTCCTTCGAGGCATTTCTGTTACTCAGTAATCACAAAATGAGATGGATTGCACTTCAAATGAGATAAAATATGTTGCTTTTATTTCTAGAATTCAGCATTAGGGTTTGGCTAGGTATTTTGTCCCCTGTGCAAAAATACCATAATAATGAAACTTTGAATTCAAAACAAATTGTTGATGGAATGGATGAAATTCTATGCTTTGCATTGTACAAAACACTAGAATTCACCTTGATCTTTTTAGTCATAAAATTACTGTCATAACTTTGTAGACACCTTAAAAGGTGTCATATTCTTAAGTAGAAATCTGACAGTCTTTTCACATACAGACAGGCTGAGTCTTAACTGGTTGGAAATCTCATATGAGTGGGCAACAACAGAAATGCCTGGTGTGCTGTTCTCTCCTTTTGCTGTTTCACTCTATTCTACATCCCAGGCTGAAATGAATTTTGTGGTAGAGCCACATTTATGAGTTCAGAGCAATAGAGAAGATAATTTTAAACAAAATAAGTCTCACGGCTTGTATGCTATGGAGGTGCCACCAGAGGGTGTGTCCATCATTTGCCTGTTCAAACCAGCTCTCCCCATACAATAGTGCATGAAGAGCAGAACTGTGACCTGCCTCTCTCTTAAAAGGCAGAGCACTTATATTGATCTCAAGAAGCATGTTTTTCATGTATATGTAGCTCCCTTTGTGGCCTCTTTATGTGTTCCTGCAGTATTAGCTAGCTGTGAGTTTTCTAGGTGTTTAGGAGACAAATTGGTCTCTTGCATTAAAAATTTTTACACATGCTGTCATTGCAAGTGAAAGAGGAAATATTATGATGTGGTTCTTTACTTCCCTATGTAAAATAAAAGCAGAGAAATTTTCCTACCAAGGGAATGCAAAATAAATTATTCAGACCCTATGTT
This sequence comes from Cinclus cinclus, assembly GCF_963662255.1. Taxonomy (NCBI): domain Eukaryota; kingdom Metazoa; phylum Chordata; class Aves; order Passeriformes; family Cinclidae; genus Cinclus; species Cinclus cinclus. The sequence goes on along the minus strand of NC_085047.1, from coordinate 10,614,965 downwards.
AACAGGAATTGTGAGGATTTTAGGTCATGCTGCTAAAGCGTTAATTTGAATGCAGATTAATAGCTGTAATGGATTAAATGCTTCATCTTTCTACTTCAGACCAGTGTGATACACTTCTTTGCACCATCCAGCTGATGTTTGGTTGTTTTTCAGTCCATCAAAGCTACTCTAGAAATGCATTAAATAGGACATAAACTTAGACAAGTACTGTCTCTGAGAGCTGGTAAATATTGGAGGCTTAATAATTAAAATACTGGAATATTTTTCTGTTAAGGTTAACTTTTTCTACTGTGATTTTTTTTTCTTTTTGTGCTTTTGTAGGCTAGAGCTGTGCAGATATGATTTTGTACTGATGGAGAAGACTGAACTGACCTTCAAACCTATCCCTTGCTCTGAGAGGGGTACATGAAAAGAGAGCTACTACTAACCTAATTTCTCTCAGAGCAGTGACATTTTGATGCTTCCCCAGGATAAAGACTGCAATGAGAAAGGAAATGAGATAAGCTAGATTTATTTTTCAAGAGTCTACCTGATAATGTGCAGTACTTGCTCTGAGTGCCTTAGGCTGAAATTAATTGAAAAGTTCAGACATATATGTGCTTGGAAAATTATTTGAGTAAAGTAAATGTATCATGCTGGAGAACATGCAGTGGTCTGTTCATTACTATTTGTTAGCAATGAAGCAACTACTGAATTAAATATGAATTATCTGCATAATCCTGGCACATTGCTTGTCATATGTATATTTAAATATTTATTATTTGTAATGGCTTTTACATGGAAACATAATGATGTGTCTACTAAGTGAATTTAATAGACGGTGCACGTGATCTACGGATCTAATACACAACAGTTTTGTTCATTGGATAAATGAATTCACATTTTCTCTTTATATGATGTCTCAGTATGAGAAGTGGAACAATAATATTTGTAAGTACATTTGTAAATTTTCCAGTGTAAATATCTTGTCTTTATGCTCATCATAGATGAATGCTGTTGCAATCATTCTGTTTAGTTTTTTTTTTTTTTAATAAACACTATGGACAGGAGTGTTGTTTCAGATACAAAGTAATCTAATGTCTCTTCTGAGGAGAATAACTTGGAAATAAATGTATTTTCGTTTTTGTTTCTGTTTGGGCCTCTTGGAATTAGAGCTGCTCTTTGGGTTGAGACTGATGGCAGCTTTCCACCTATTGGGATGTGAACAGGAATAAATGGTACAAAAAGATTACCTCCTCCAATTCAGAAAACAATGTTTTCTTGTCCCAGACTGCCTTTCCTGATGGAACTGATTGGAGGACAGATGGGTTTATTTTTCTTCTGTAAGGCTGTTTCATGTGTTTCATGCTGGTTCCTCATGCAAACAGATCCTATGCACATTATCCATTTCCTTTCTTTCCTGTGCCCCCTCTGTCCCTATGCTTGACAGCAATGCTGCTTGGTTGAACCTATTAACCAATTTCATCTGACTGTCACTGGAGTGGGATGTCCAAAACCCATGCATTGTATGTTTTCTTGTGAGTTGAAAGTTGGGTTGTAAGGAAGATGGAATATAGTGTCCTAAGGCAGGCAGGCATGTTTTTACAGCTGGAGACTGCTCCAGCAGGCTGATCAATCCATGGAAAGCTCTGAACCAGCCATTGCACATGCTTTAACTTGTCCAGACAAACCAAAAAATATACAGACTTGTGGACTGACATGCTTATGGACTGACCCTTCAAAAAAATTATTTCTAGAGAAATAGTAATTACATTACCACAGGCAATTACCATAGCTATAGTCAAATTCTCAGCTTGAGCATTTTACTATATAATTCCTGGTTCCTTTCCTTTGAGGAAGTAATTAGGAGATATACAGGAGAAGACATATTTTTCTGCTTATATGCTTATGTGTGAAGGAGTGGATTTTAAAAATTTCTCTTATTTTCTGTTTTTTGAAACTGCTGTTACTCTCGTTATTTCATTCTGCAGGTTTTTGTCCAGCCTTTTCTCTCATCTACCCTAGTCTGACCTTAACAAGTCTCTGAGTCTGCTTTCTTTCCTCATCTTGCCTCCAAATACCTGCTACTTATATCCCTTTGAACAAGCACAGAGACCTGAGACTAGATTTCAATGTCTGGAAATAGAATCTTTCAATGTGTGATATAGATATTCAGGCATAGAAATATATCAGACTGAGATACCTTCCTAAATTATTTCTGTTTTCCCTATAGACACAGGAAGGCATACAGACATGACTAAGTGTTGCTCAGTGCTGTGATAAGGGAATGATAATATTTTATAAAGGGCATGATATTTTCACACAATTTAAACATTCCTATAAAATATGTGGGATGGGAATAGTGTTTTTTTGCCTTGATTTTCATAAGTTTTGGGTAAAAAGAAGCAGTGGGGTTGATAACTGGATTTCCAATAAGCAGCATGAGACAAAGAAACTTTCTATTCCCAATTTCCAATTTTAGCTGGTAAATTCTGGGTTTTTTTTTATAAGAGGGACTGTTCCAAGGCAGTGCATTTCTAGCACATAATTGCACTTCTCAAGTGGCTGAGTGAGCACTTGTGTCTCCCAGCACCAACAAAACGGGCTGTAATTGTTTGGAAATGCAGTGCATTCTGTGGCTCCCTGCCACATGCTACTTTGTACTAATTGTGTCAGCTCTCAGACTCAGCAGAGGATGCCATAGTCAGGCAGAAAATGAAGATCTTCCAGGGAGTTCCCTCTTCTGAAGCAAATGGAGGTGGTGGCTCAGTGGAGAAACCTTCTGCATTAGAGCTGAAAGAGAGACTGGACTCATTGCAGTTCATTTGTGCATTTGTTTTCAGAGTGCAAGACACCTGCTAATGTTGTTGATTGTAATACAGAAAGGTGTCATTGGGGAAATTCAGAAAGGGCTGAAAACACCAAATCAGCTTCCTTTGAGAAAATCTTAAGTGGTGAATTAGGTGATTTCAGACCAGTTTGATTTAAATTTAAATGCTTGCCTTATACAGCTGCCCTAAATGCTCCAGTTTTCTCCTCGCTCGATATTTGGCAATAAACCCTGTTGGGTTGCTCGGTGATGCCACTGTGCTTTGATTTTCTCACCTGTAAGATGGAAACACCAATTGGTGATGATAAATTTGTTAACTTTTTTAAAAAAGTGTGCTTGTATCTAGTTTGTTAAACAGTAAGGGAGAATCTCTATGCACAAGATATATCCCGTGAGTAAATGTAGGCTTTGTAATTAATCACTGTATCGTAGTGATACCAAAGGGATCTCATAAGTGTGTACTTGTAGTAAGGAACTCTAAGTTGGTTCATCAGATGCAACAAGCTTAGGAAATCTAATGCAGTATTTCTATTTAGTGTTTAGTCACCGGGAGATTAAATTGTTCAGTGTCAGGTTTAAAAAATCTCATACAAACTTGTTTTCCCTGTGTGTGTATAGGACCTGTTTAGTATTTGATCAAGCCATCTTTTCTTTTAACTATACTGTTTGGAATGGCATGACAGGAAGGATATGTCAAGATTCTCATTAAGTGCTAGGAGTCACTGGAGCAAGCAGTATCTTACTTGGATGAGAGGCAATGAGTATAAGACAGGAGATGTTTGCTGCATTACCATTTTAATTCACAATAGGCTGAAATGGTCTAGATCAAAGTTACGTAGGTCAAGACCATTTTCTAGTTTAATTTGGGATGGCTTTATTGATTTCAGTGTTGCTATACAGAGCTAAGGCTTGTGGTTTATGATCTCTGCCTCAGATAAGGATTGATTACACCTTGCAATTACTTTTTTGTATAAGGTGAAGTGCAGATATATGATGGTGGAATTAAGGGCTAGGTTTATATGCAGCTAAGTGGAAAGCAATTTAATAAAGAGATGCTGAAAGGAGGTTGGGTATCTTTTTAAGAAGAAGAAAGCACTCTAAAAACATCTACTCTTCTCATGTGAGTTTTGTAAATAGAGTTATAAGTTACTTCTGAAGGCGTATTTCAGGGAAATTAATAATCACATGAGGCATTAATGTCTGGATGGAAACTGATGGGTCAATACAGCACAGGTGATGAGTCAGAAAGGAAGGATTCAGACACAGGGTCCTAAACAGGTACTAAAACAGGCTAAGTCCACGGTTACCTTCTGCATTTGACAGCTGCCACTGACAGCACTCAGCTGGTGCCTCAACTTCTTTTTCCCCTTTCACGTTTCCAAGGTTTCTTTTGAGCTTATCGGGACAGAGAAAGCACAGGATAGCCCAGGAACTGGAGTTCTTGTTGGGAGAGACTCCTGGGTGACAGGCCTTACTTCAGGGGCTGTTAATATAATTTTAATACTGAATGGTCAATATGTAAATCCTAAAAGTCTCTGTTCAGTTGTCAATTTCAAGTGAACTTTCTGTCCTTTCTTTCAAGGTAAGAAGCAGCCTGTATGGCTGCTGCCACAAAGCTCTGGATTTGCCTCAGCTGCCAAGGAACCTCTGCACTATGCCATCAAAATCCAGTTCTATTTTCAGCCCTTGCATCCTTCTGTGTACTGTAGGAATGTAAGAGCTGACTCCCTAACACTGATCAAGAGTGCATTAGGTGTGTGCTCCTGGAAAGCATCTTTATATTTAATTTCATATGAAAGAAGCCCACTCTGCCTGTTCTGAGACCAGTCTGCAAGGCAAAGTTGGATGTGGTAAGTCAGGATTCAGACTAAAAGGCTTATGCAGATACTGCCAAGGTGCTGTGGATAAAGAGATCAATACAATGGGTGTGTCTGAAAAATGGGAAGATGACACCTGTTTAAGAAGTGGGAGTGTGGCAGTTAATATTTATACCACAGCTCAAAATACCTTACACCCACTTGCTCCCTGCTTAACTGGAAATGAAGAGGGTGTGGTTTTTATCACGATTGTCAAATACATGCAGTTTACACATTAATTGTGTGGTGTATTTAACCTTCTCATTTCTGTTTTATATCATTCTGAGTATGAGCATAAAGAGTAGGGATAATGGTCCTACTGATAAATCTATGGAGAAACAAAGGGGAAACCATAAATGGAGATTAGAAAAATGTGTGAAGATTTTTGAAGAAATTCAAAAGTTGTCAGAAGAGGGCAGCCTTTTCCCATAAACTATAAACTAACGGCATAGAGGAAACCTCTGAATTTATTCCTTTCTCTAGAGTTATGCATGCCACTGTGGGGTTAACCTTGTTAAGGAAACTGGAACGTGCACAAAACTTGATCACAAGAAGAATGTTTGCCTTTTGTGCTGTCTTCAAAGGACATAGACCTGGCTTTGTAGAAATATTCTTTTCTCTGATGTTTAGACAATAGAGTTAAAAATGATTGTAAGATGAGTCAACAAAGGGAAATGAAATCATCCTTCTTTTTGTTTTTATTTTTAGTTAAATAGTAATGAACTTTGAATACTTTGGGTATTAAGGACAAAAGATGCTTGTTTAAATATTGCAGAGAAGTAAGCCAATCTTTAGATTAAGAGTGATCAAAGAACTAGAAAATTATATGAATTATGCATTATTAATGTATTCTTAATCATATCAATCTGCCTCAATATTTATTCAAATACAATATGTAGTTCATAAAGACTGTTTCAAATAATAAATTTTTGTCATAAACATTTGGCAGACTACACTGGTTTTCCTACAGAACTCATAGGTGTCAGTAGGCTCCAGCTACCAGGAGTCTGTAACAATTCCAGTGAATTTACGACTGCAGTGGAAAAAGTGCCAGAATTTGAAGGAACCATCGTTTGAGAACTGATAAAGAGATTATGAAGTGTTTTTGTGAAGTTTTGTTTGTTTGTTTGTTAGGTTTTTAGGGTTTTTTAATTTGTTTGTTTTCTTGTTTGTTGCTTTTTAAAAATTTCTTGTTCCGAGTGGAAGGAGTAAACTTTTGGCTGAGTCTCTGTGAGTATATTGGCTCCAAGCAGCACTGGACTATGGAGCAGGACGTCTGAATGGAAAGCCAGGCCAGGCTGAATATCTAGACTGGGAGTTGGGTCTAGACACTGGGCTGAGTGAGGACTCAGCCTCAGTTAATGAAGGTTTTAGACCTTGACTCAGCAAAGTTAAACTCCATTGAATTAAGTGATTGGTTAAGATAAAAATTAAGTGCTTTAATAGAAGCCTACCTAATTGCAGTCTCAAGTGCTTAAGTGCTTTTTGCTCAGAGATTGAAGATTATTTTAGTATTTAAAAACATCATTAAATATTTAGTTTGTGTATAATATGCATATTATGCCATTGTTCCAGTTAAGAAACAAACACACAGCATATTACCGTACTTCAAGATAGCTGAACTTTGGATATTTCCCAATGTTTTGACTAGCAAAACACATGGGTTCCTGGTAGGTCCACGTTACTGAAGAAACACATATAAACAGGAAATTTTCCCGGAACAGTATGACTCTGTCTGTTAGTTAAGCTGTCTCCTTCTGAGGCTGGTTGGAGGTAGCAGCCTTGTATCCTTGTCCCTGTATGTGTTTTTGTTACTTTCTCATTTTTCCACTCCTTTCTTTCTGGACAAAGAGAGGAGAAAGTCGATTCTGGTCAACAAAGTCACCCACTTTGAAATAATGTGTCCTTATTGTGGAAAGATTACTTAAAGAAAATCTTAAACTAGAACAATTCTTAAAATAAATATGGTAAATATACAATATAATATATAATGGTGAGGTACACTCTATCAAGCGTAGGTGTTATGCTGATTTATATCCAGGTAAATTCATCTGCCTTTCCTGCAAATGTTATTACTGGTCTATCTACCTCAGCGTACTCTGGTTGGTGTCAGAGACCTCGTGTTTCAATTGCTTCAGCTAAATTGTGTCAGTCACCTTCATTGGGATAGATAGGAAGCTTGCAGCTTTGAGGACAAGGATGACAAGTCCTAAAGAACAGAGCTGGAAGATCAACTGTGTAAAGTGGGAGAAATAAAGGAAAACTAAGGAAGCTTTTCAGAAAGTGACAGTTAAAATAATGACAAAAAGAAAGTCTGGAACCTGTCCAGGGTAAAAGAGAGAGATTTCTGGATGCAGTTTTACCTGGGAAAAGAGCTTTGAATTGCTAAAAACTGGGGGGACTTTGCTGACAGACAAAGTTCCATCCCAGTCTGAGCCATATGGTGTTCATTCTAGTTCAGATGAGTGGGTTTTAAAGTCAGAGCTGGATCCCGAGCTGTCTGTCAGCTGAAAAAGTGCAGCTCTCCATACTGGTACACTTTTTTCTGGGAGCCATGCCATCCAAACTTGGCTCAGCAGTGAGCTCCTCCTTCCCTTGCCCACTCAAGCACAGAACAAGAAGTCCCTATCACTGGAACTGCCTGTGAGTATGGCAACTCATCCGTTCCTGCACCTCCCTCCAGCAGCAACTTTTCCTGCCAACAAAAAAACCTCACAGGACCACAAACCCTACTTTACTGCTTGGTTCTTAAAGATGAAGCTCAGTGACAGAGTAACCTTGGTGTTTAAAAAATAGTAACACCTATCACACAAAAAGAATCCAAATAAACATTACTGACACTCTTCAACCCACAAAGGCTCTAAAGAGAAATAAATGAAGCACTACAGTATCTGGCCCTGAATGTCTTTTGGGTTGCAATTAAAGTATTGAAGCAGGGTCATAGCTTGTGCCAATGCTCTTCACTCCATGCATTCTCTGGTCCACATTTGTTAAGTTGCAAGGTACTGCATTTCTTTTTTGGTTGCTAGGTCTTCAGCAGAAGAAGTATTCAGCAGAATCAGTGGGAAAAACCCTCCTGATGGAAATGAGTTTGGATGAGCCTCCTCCCAACCTACCCCCATTATCTAGAGGGACATAAACATTGCACTTGATTTCTGTCTCATGCAAGACTTCAGAGAAGAGACAGTGCTTTCACACGTACAAATCCCTAGAAGGAAGATCCAACATTAAATAAAAGAAGCTTGAAATGATTTTCAAGATAGAGATGCAGCTTTTTCCTACAGTGTTAATGTATTACAGTTTGGCATCTCTAAAATACAGCTGTGAAGAATGCTGTGAGCTTGCTAATTAATAAGACTCCTTTCCTCAGACATTTCATTAACCAAAACTTTTTCGTTTTCTGCAGATGAATGCATGCATGCCTGTTTTTAACCTTTGTACAATGGCTCCTCATGTTATAATTAATTTATTTCCACTGGCAAGATGAGAATATTGGGTTATAGAAGTAATTCAAAATGAGTCATGCATAATTTATACTGATCAATACTGCGTATAACATTTTATTTTCTGTTCTGACTTTCCATTTTATAGAAATAAGGTATTGTCAGAAATACAGAACTCCAACATTTAATTTATCATCTAGCTTTAAACAAGAGACAGGTAAATATTTAGGAGGATCCAGAGACCTTCAAGATCATCTAGTCCAACCATCAATCCAGGACTACAATAAACCCCTAAGTAGTATCTGCAAGTGTCACATCCAGATGCCTCTTGGACAGTGCCAGAGATGGTGACTCCACCATCTTCCTGGTGTTTATTCCAATTATTCCAATGCTAAACAATTCTTTTCAGTGAATTTTTAAAAAAATTATCTAACCTGAACCTCACCTGGTGAAACTTGAGGCAGTTTCCTCTTATCCTTTCACCTGAGACATGGCAAAAGTGACCTACCTTGCTGTTTGGGTGTTTGAAAACTCATGCTGAGGACTGCTGCACTCTGAAAGTGAACAAGGGGGGGAATTTTATCAGGAGACTGGGCTGGTCAAGTTTCTTTGGTTTGTTCTTCTTTGAGTTTTCTCCAACTGTATCCAAGGTAGAAGAAGAATCACAAGGTTTTGTTATCTGACAAGTCAGGTGGGAAATAGGCTGTCAAGAAGAAGGTGAAAGGCATTAAAATACCTATTTTCTGCAAGGACACAGGGTAACAAATAAAAGTGATCAGCTCTCCTTCTATTTTTAGCCAAGGAGGGACTGAATGATTGCCACCATATCTGCAAGGTGATGAACATCCTCCCAAACTGGAGAAATCATGGGTGGAACAATTTACTGCTGAGAAATTTTCCCAGATTTAATGAAACTGTAGCCTTATTAAATGATAGCCTTTTCATCTTTCCCTCTTTTTGTACCTTATTTTCTTCTTTCTTGGTGGTATTGCTGATGCCATCACTTTGTAGAGAGGGGAACTTGCCAGTTCATTGGCTCCCTGCCTTCACAGGCACCCAGAGGTTGGATGTCAGGTTGCAACAGTGATGCTGGATGAAGTGGAAGGATTTCTGTTCTATAACTCCCCTGTGAGAAGCCATCAGGTAAACTCATGTTTAAACTTTTAAACACTCACACAGTTAAAGTTTCATTTCCTGTGACAAGTGCAGCACTAAATATAGCTACCTGGGCACTTCTAGAGGACAGATCCCAGATGATGTGAATTTTGCTATTGATTCAATAGTAAAATTGAATGTGAGTAAAATACAAGTAAAATACAAGAAAATTCCTTGTGATATTAGTTTTAAGTCCTCATGAGAAAGAGGCCTTTATTTACCAGGCAAAAGGAATGAGAGCACTCCATGTTTGGGAAAATAAGACACTTTATAGCTGTAATAGTTTTAGGTACAGTAATTAAGAACTTAAATTGTTAGTAGAGAGTAGCGTAAAGCAGGTGGATTGACACTGGTTAGAGAAAGGCTGTTGTAACTATTATTGATGCAGGATGTTGCTGTCCATGGTCTGGATGCCTGTGATGAGGTGAGTCATGGGAAGAAGACTTTCAGTGAATCTCCATAGGCAAAATAAACCTTTTCTGGTTATTGCATCAGGTTGATGTTAAAGTATTTTAGGTTCAGTCTTGGCTGAGCAGATCTAAACTTCTTATTTTAAACAATTGATTATAGGTGATACTTCGCTAAATTTTTTTCTACTTTATTTTTATTTTTAGTGTCTTTTGTGAAACAATTTATCATGTAGTGCCTATATATTAATTTCATCCCAGCTGGAGAAGTTTGTAACAAGGATGTTGTTTTCATGACATCCTTTTTCCCTCTCTGCCCAGTTCAGTAATACATACATTTTCAGATATCCAGTCACGCACAGACTATTTTGAATTCATGGTAATTTTCAGTGTGCAGATATTTTTGGGATCCCTGCTTTAGTGTTCATTTTGTTATTTCCCTTGTGATTATTCTGGCTTACTTGGTGTTTATTATGCAGCACTCTCCTAATTATACGCTTGCACACTCCAAAGTTTAGGGATTTGTGTGTCTGTTATGTGCCTATTCCACAGCTCTTCATAAACTTCTTTCAATATGCTTTGACACTGCAGTCATTCCAGAAAATATCATTAAAACTACCCTTAATGTTTTACTAACTTGTTGAGGGTGGCACTTCAAGTTTGTTTTCTTTCTCATTCTTATTCCATATTTTCCTGCCAGGCATTTTGGCAAAGTGAAATGAAAATTGCAGAATGAAGAGTGAGCAAGCCAGTAATTACCTACTTTGTATGCTTATGTTATGAAGTATTCCATCCTGAGTGTTTTGAAGATTTATGGATGTGTGCTTATTCAGAATCATGTAGGGTTACAAATATTTTTTTCTCAATAAATGGTCTTGAGCTCGCATCAATCTGCTTAATTTGGGTTTTGTCTCATCTAATTTTTTTGAGTAATTTAAAATGAAAGAAGCTGAAACTCCTGTCTAAGGGATTCTCAAACTATGGTTTCACTACATGGCTGAATTGAACCAGGGAACACACAAGCTTGAAAACAATAGCAACAAAAGCAGGAAAGAGTTTTGGCAGAGCCCAGTTCCCAGATAGAGTTCATAGAATCCTCTCATACAAACTCTTTCTAGCTCAATTGAGCCCCTGGCTGCTGTAGCTCCAGTTACTTGTCCCAAAGCCAGCTAGTTCTGAGTCTACCACAGCTGCTGAATAGTCTGTAAATCTTCTGGGATCTGGGAAATTCTTGCTGTGGTTGGAGCAGTTTTCCATCTTACCTGTTGAGTCAGGCTTTCTGCACATCAGTCTCTTCAGCACTTAAGCTTTCTGGTCTGGCTGCTTGTCTTGAATTGAGAAGCTGTTCTGAAACATCCCTTCTCCACTTCTTTTTTTTTTTTTTTTTTTCCCTACCCTCATGATCCATTGCTTTCTAATTTCTGCCAGCACACTGTGAAAAGGGTGAAGTCAGCAATGGCAAAATCTGTGTGGTAAAATAAGCTAAAAGACACCTCTCAAATGTTTGCAATCTAGTAATTTACAAAAATACATCTCACTGTGCTGACTTCCAGCCAATAGTATGAAATAACTCAGGAAAGATATAATAAAATGTGAGTATGAGAATGGTCTGCTTTTACTGCAAAATAGAAACATGTTTTAAAGCACTCCTTTAGTCTAAATTTTGGGCTTTCTTTGAAATCATTAAAGCAAGATGGCAAATAGCAGGACTTTGGTGAATCAATAAAAAGGAGTTAAGTATGTGCCAGTGGCAGGGTTTTCATTACAGCAGACACAGAAGGAATATTTCTGAATAATATAATAAGTCTTCTTGTCTTCAGATCTGAAGATAAGATTCAACCCTTTGTGTTGTTTTGGAAAGAGAGCATGAATAACAGAACATTTCAATTATTATGACATGTCAGTAGGAGTTATTGTGGCTCAGATGTCATGTAATGATATGAAAAGAACATAAAAAGAACATAAACCTGAAAGGAAACAAAATATTACTTTTTTCCAGTGTACTATGACATTTTAGTATTTTCTGGATCAAATTTAGAAAATTACCATCAGCGAAGTCCAATTAAAAAACCCCAAATCTATAGCAGTTCTTACTGAAGCCAATATAAGTAGATAAATATTTGTTTACTATAAACATTTTTTAGAAGGTAAACTGTCACAATATGTATAAGGAAATACCATTATTCAGATATGATAGTGGAATTCTTCTGTTCAATATTGTTCATTGTGCAGGTGTCAGTGATCAGTTGGGTTATCTACTAAAGTAATCTATGTAAATTATGGTCTCATTTCATTTTCCAAACTCAGGGCACTACAGCTTGTAGGGGTTACAGTAGATCTACTTGTCCCTAAATTTTATCCTTTCCAGTTGGGTTCCTTATAAGGTGCTTTTCTTGTTAAATAAGGAGCCTCCATTCTCATGTCCATGCATTTAGTCTCCAAACTTCTATTAAAACAAGTAGGATTTTTGTCTGATTGCAAAGCACTGGGAAGGACCTTATCTGAATACTGCATAAAAGCTCCTCTTATATTTCAGACTTTCCAGATTGAATTGCTCTGCAAGACAGGTTTTTTTTTCAGTTAAAAATGAGTACATCATTTTCATTATTCAATTATCTGTCATACATTGGAGGAGTTTCAGTTTCTGAAAGGGGAAGAAAGAAGAAAACATGGTTTTCTATTTAAAGTGGGCATTCCTTTAATCTTATTAGAGCCATACAGAGTGTTGAAACAAAAGGATGAGAAACTATAAAACAAACCCCAAGAGACTGATCATTATAATCAGGATTTTTTTTTAAGTTGAAATGATAAAATTATCAGTGTCCCAATGACTAGCTCTGATTGCATCCACTTGTATCAAGGATTCATAGCCAATGCATTTTTATGAGCATGAACAGTTTTACTACATAAGTTCGTATCAGAAATAATGTGTTTAATTCATTAAATCTATAAATTTTTCTTTATCTAGTAGAAAAACAGACTTCTGAAAAGTAAAACATTTTAACCCACAGAGAAGGAGAGCAGATAACAGAATACAGAAAACCAAGGAAAAGTTCAGAATCTGGGAGCATCGGAGAAACATTATCTATGCAGATACACTATAAATGTGACTGTACCAGTCTGTGGAGAATATGATTCCATAGAAAGTGCTGCAGGAAAAGGCAGTGAAAAAGCCATCAATATTTTTTCTGCGTAATCTTTTAGCATTATTTTCTTCTGTAGAGGAAAAATTCTCATGTGTCCAGGAGTGAAGTAATATGTGGAAAAATGGAAGAATTCAGGCTTATTTAAGAAAGTCCAGGAAAAAAAAGCAGCTGTGGACATATTCTGGTTCTTCCTACTATTGGTGCCAAGTTTTCCTTGATGCTGATGGCTTAAGACAGTTTGGCCACAGAAACTGCAATTAATTAATAGTTTTTAGCCATTTCATCTTGCTGCTCGCCAGAATAGTTCTGTGGCAAATCCTGCAGAAGAAATCTCTATAGAATCTCTTCCTTCCTTGTCTACCTGTTTGCAGCCAAAAAATTATGCCTCTGTCTCAGCTCTCCATCTGTAAAGAGAAAAATAATGGTATTCCTGTGCCTTCCAGAAATGTTATAAATGCACTTAGGCTTGCAAAGAACTTGCTATTCAGCGATGAAAAAAAAATATGGAAGATGGAATGCCCGGTGGAAAAAAAAAAAAATTTTGCTGTTGAGGAATTCTCCATAGCATTTATTTCAGTTTAACAATCAGGTTTAGCTGACAGTGTTTTAATACTAGAGATTTTAGACAGGTCTTCTGCTTTTTTTTGCTTGTTTTTTTTTGTAATTTTTTTGTTGTTGTTGTTTTGTTTTTTGTTTTTTGTTTTTTTTAATTGCAAATGCTGTATTTCCAGGTTAGACTGAGCTGTGCTGGAGTGGATGGCAAATTAAGACCTTTACTTTACACGGTTCCTCTGTTTATTTTTTTTTTAAATCAACCTTTTATTGTGAATGGACATTCTACACAGACAAATTGCTTGAAACAAACTTAACCCCAAAAATGCTTGGCCATCACTAGAGTGTTGATTTAAATTCTTTTTGTACTGCGGAACTAATGGAAATAGTAGCTTGTGGCTAGTTCTGTTGGCTGCTGGTGTAGCTGGAGTTTTTACAAGGATGAAGTTTATCACCACTGTAATGGGAAGATCGAGCCTGTGGCCAATCCTATCCTGGAAGAGTGCCTGGACTCAAACCAGCCCTGCTGAGCTGATGGAAGAGCTCTGCAGTTCATCCCTGTCTCTGCTATTTGGGTGCTGTTTTGGGGAGGGCCATGGTGTTAAGCTGTCACAGGCAGCACAGAATCAAAGCATTAAAAGTTTAATAAAACCCTACATACCAGCTAGTTTCACCTGGGGGAAATGTTGGTGTCCAGACCTTTAGTGCCTTGGGGTCTGCCAGCAGCAGCCAACCCCCTCCCATCCAGGATGGCTCTCCCTGGGGCAATGCCTGGGGATGGCTGAGCTGTGGCTGACCCCAGCAACCTCCCCTGGCCTCTTGGACTTTGCTGGAGAGGTGGCTGGTTGGGGAGGCACCATGGCCACTGAGTCCAGGGTGCCTGGCACAGTTTTATCCATTGGATCTGATACGGTTCCCGTGAATTGTAATGTCATGCACTCATTGCAAATAGTGCCCCCAAGGGTTTGATAATTTCCAGAGGATGTATTCAGCCTGCTTCCTAGGCAGCAGTGTCTTGAGCTCTGTGGTGGTGATGTACTTCCATGTAGGGGGAGATAGCAGTGAGCAGGGGATGAGCAGCTCCGTGTTCCCAGAGCTGGTAGGAGCGATGTGTGTATCCCGACACGAAGCACTGGGGCTCTAGTGGCAGGAGCAGAATGCCACAGGCTGTGGATCACCTGGCTGCTGGCTCTGGAGGGATGCAGCACCAAGAGTGGGCCATCTTGGCTACTTGCTGGGATAGCACTTTATGGAACATACATTTCCCAAATTGTTTCATGAAGAAATATTTTCCATGAGGGATACAAATCAGAAGAATGAACATTTCAGAGCCTCCACGCTATTACGGCGCTGATTCTTTAAACATGCATAGTAGGAATAATTGCTGGTGCTTGAAGGATATGATGGGTGCCCTGATGACCTCTCACACAGAATCTTTGTGATGGAAAAGTCCTGTCAGGAATACTTAATGAATAAAGTTGTCAGGGTTTGGTCTGCTACCACGTGGATTTAAAAGCCAATTGTTCAATCAAATAATGGCCTAAGGCAGGAGGAATACTTTTGAGAGGATTGCTTTGGGCCATGGAGCTGGCTTTAATTTTGCCTCATGCTTTAGGCTTATTTGGTAAACTATTTCACGTGCACATGAGGCTTTGTACTGCAATGGGCACCCAGCATATAATTTATATGATTAAATAAATAGATCAGAGATCCAAATACATGAAAATGCCTCTCAGAACAATATGCAGTCTAATATTTCATATGGAATTAAGTAAATATAAGCCTGACACCTTAAATATATGGAAATGTCTTGACTCTAATGATACAATTGCAAGACTTTCCTACAGCCAACAAAGCACGGGACTAATCTCGAGTGAGTCTTTGAAGTGCAAATTGTACATTTCCCACCAAACACTTGAAGTAAAAGATGGGAAACATCAATTCACACTACTGACAAAAAAAGACTTCAGTTTGTCACAAGAAGAAAGGTTTTATTTTTGCAATTTTCATCTATAATGTAAGGTGTTAATGAATTTTATATTTTATCCAGATGGGTATGTAAATTCCTTCTGAACTTTGTTCAGAGGAGCATCTATTGTGCAACTACTGAAAAGGGTAGACAGTGTCATCAGCTGAGGGAGAAAACATCTAATTTACCTAGTCCTGATTTTTTTTTAGTTCTTTTATGGATCCTGACATGGTATCTTTCTCAAATGCTGTGGTTGAAATCAGTGGAAATACATATTTTTTACAATTTTTAAATAAGTTTCAGATCAGACCAGTTTTGGAAGAGGCAAGAAAATTCCTTTTGATTTTTGTCAGAGTAGACAATGTCCAACACTCTTACTAATGCAGTTTTTTCAGATAATAAACCACATTCAATAAATTAAAAGACATTTCTCGGAGGAGAAGTGGCAGATTCATTATCGATGACCTTGATCCCGTGATCCACCCATGGCAGACAGTGAGTGTTCCTCCAGTTTTTCTGCAGAAGCAGAATAAGAGCTGTAGAGCAAGACTTCATGTCCTGAAGACAGATCTATTTTAACAACAACCCCCAAGCTGTTGAACTGTGAGGCACCTAAAAATTTAAGGTCTTCTGTTGAAGTTAAAAGACTACTTTATATCAAGAGTAGCTGAGTAACTTGCAACAACTTAATAGAAATCTTAAACGTTCATAAATCTTAAACATTCAAAAATCTTAAGAATTCCCTTTATGTTTGACTGGAATATTCTGTATTGCAATTTGTGCTGCTTATTGCTTCTTCTTGTGTCACTGGATACTCCTGAAAAGAATCTGGATCCACCTTCTTTATGCCCCTAATGCCTATGTAATTAAGATAAAACTGTTTTAAGTGTTTGTAGCTCCAAATTAGAA
This sequence comes from Cinclus cinclus, assembly GCF_963662255.1. Classification (NCBI taxonomy): domain Eukaryota; kingdom Metazoa; phylum Chordata; class Aves; order Passeriformes; family Cinclidae; genus Cinclus; species Cinclus cinclus. Next base: position 10,598,719 of record NC_085047.1, on the reverse strand, counting down.
AGTAACGTGACCAACAGATTTTTGGTTTGGATTTATTCCTCTTCCTTCTTCAACTCTGTTTCTTAGGTATAAACTTTGTTTGGGTGTATGAAATTGATTACAGACACAGGAATACTGCACCATGAAGTTGAAGCTTTTGTTAAAATGTGAGGAGTAATCACCTTTACAGATCTATTCCCTAAATGTGAGACCTAAGAACTATTTCATATCTGAAACATGTACACTTAAAGTCATAGGTGGCTGCACACATCTGGCCCTTTGTAGTAGTTCCATTCCTGACACATTTAGAATTTCTTTTTTCTCCTGGATATACTCCTCAAACATGAATTCTATCTCTAATTACCAGGATTTTCTCAACTAAAGACCATTTTCAAAGTGCAGAACTGAGTCCAGCCTAGATCTCTTCTATCTAGGGAATAAATCACTGGGATGAATTTCATGCTTGAGTACAGCAGCATAAATGTAAAGTAGATTCATTGAGGTCCACTGGGTAGCTGCAAATTTATGTTTGCCATTAGCGAGACGTGATTTGTGGAATTGTTTGCTTTTTCACTCTCTCGTTCCTACACTGTCTATAGTAGTAAAATGTGGAAGTAGCATTCTAACAGTTAAATTTCAAATAGATAAATCTTGCCCAAATCAGGTATAAACAATAATGTAACAAAAATGTTTCTTTCCTGAAGGTAGTAGGAAACCTGGATTTCCTAGGATATAGGTTATGATATCAGGCTGCTTTTCCATCCAGCCATTCCTTTGAAAAATCCAAGTCTTCTGTTAATGCAAGTACTGTGGTCTTAGAGACAGTAGCTTTTGCATTTTCTGGCAGGTGCTGAGAACAGACAGACACTATTAACTCCCCATGAGGGAAAGAAAGGCTATGGGATGAATTAAGTCCTTACTAAGTACCAGATAAACCACGAGGGAGAAAGATGTTGCGAGTGCCTCACACACAGGAAGACTGTTCCCAAAATTCAGATGTAATTGTTACACATCAGAGAGTTCAACATCATACAACATCTGTTTTATTGTTGCTCCTGAAAATCAGCAGATTTGTAAATAGGAGCTTCTCTGAGTTAATATTATTTCCCTTGTGTATCTGGAGGAAAACAAAAGCATACCAGGGAGGTGTTGGATCTCTTAATATTGCAGGAGGACTGTTTGAATAATCCATTCCTGTAAAATTCCCCCATATTCTAATATGTGGGAACTGTAGATTGCCCAGCTGCCAGCAGCACCTGATTTGAGGCTCTGTTGCAGGATGGGTGGTGGGGGAAGAATCCTGAGAAACTACAGCTTCATTTTTGGGCCTACGTTTATGGCAATGGCCATAAAATCCCAGAGCCCACTGGAAGAAAAAAGGGCAATGAATGTAAAATTATTTTTCAGGCTCATCTGAAATAAATTAGATATCAACTTAGTCATGGGCATCTCAAGAACTGCCCTGTCCTTTAGCATTCATCATGGTAATAGTTATCAAGCCTCATAACATTGTACTTTTTCTGTGACACCTCTCTCTATGTCAGCAAATGCAGTGGATCAGCCTCTGAGCTTTAATTCAGCAGATTGATAGTGTACTTTAGTTTATTGCAATATTACTGGTCTGCAATGTTTATCTGCTCTTGTACCTACCTTCTCTTCTTTGGAAAAACACTTTCAATCTAGCAATTTATTGCCCAACACACTTCTTAAAATGTCACGTAGAATTGGATCTTAATAGACATAGTTGGTAATAATCAATGACCTTTTAGAACATGTTGTGCCAATAAGCGGTTACAGACTGTCTTTCCTGAAATATCTTCAATGATCCTATTCTCTCCAAATATCTGAATTCCTCCAGGAATTTAATGAAACTTCCCAGGCAAACAAATAGGGCAAATAGTCTCTCTTGTCTTGTGATCTGGAAAAAGTATTCTTGCAAACAGAGCAAAAATGTAGAATAAATTGTACAATTTTGTATTATGAAAGTCCATATACAGTGTCATCACATCTAATATAGGTTATGGCTGTACTGAGATTTTAAAAGCAAAATTTGCCTTAGCCCAGTCACTTTGTGGTGGGTTTGTCTGGCTGAGCACAGATAGAGGTTTGCCTGGCTGAGCACCTCCCCTGAGGTTCCAGGTGAGGTAATATAGAAGCTTAAATCCCCCCTCCTCTTATTAGGTTGTTTCAAATACCAAAATTAACTAGATTGAAGTTGCAGTACAATTACTGTTTGGACTGTTTCAGGCAGACACTGGAAGGATTCAGGAATGTGTTTCTGCACCAGTTTATGTCAGAGGAATTAATTGTGTGAATCGAGAAGTGTGTGACTGCCTTTCTCAGGGAAACAATGCTGTTGGTTTTAAAACTCTTCACTACAAAGGTGACACTAAAATCAGTTTACATCATAAACTGCCAGCTGCAAAATGTTCAGCTTCATTAAAAAATCGGTGTTCTGTGTAGCACATTTCACTTATTTGAATTGTGTAGTACGAGACAGCTTAAATGAGGAGGGAATTGCTCTCCATATGGTGTCCTTCAGTTCTGTCCCTAAACGAGGACCTTGATCAAGACAGGCCAACAGGTTGTTGGGCAGGCAAGAAAGGATACAGGAAAAGACAAAATACGTGGAATAATTTGAGCACCTACACTGCTGCTCACTCCCTCTCCTTGTGATGAGAAAGCTCATGTGTCAACATGGAGACAGTTTGATAGGTGAGGGAAAGAAGCAGGGGAAACAATAAAATCAAAACTGAGAAAAAGTAGTCATGAGCTGCCTGCTGTCAGCAAAGTGATGCCCCAAAATCTCTGAGCACCAGCTATCTTGAAAGCTAATTCCCTCTGTCCTCCCCATTCCTCCAAACCACCAAGCCCTTTCCTTCTGTATGCCATAATATTATGGTTCATAAAATCTCCCTTCAGCCAATTTGGGTCATCTGTCCCAGCTGTGTCCCCCTCACTCTTCTTACCCATCTTCTTTTCCAACAGGGAAGCAAACAAAAAAATGAAAGGCTTGACTCCGTGGAAGCACTGCTCAGCAATAGTCCAAATATAGATGTGTTATCAACACATTTATCAACACACTGTGACTCTTCTAGTCACAAATCCAAAACATAGCACCACATACAGGTTGCAACAACAGCATACAGGTTGCTCTGAAGAAAGCTATCTCCATCTCAGCCAAACCAAGTACAGAAAAAAAAACACAATTAGGGCCTAAAGCAAAAGTAGCTAACTATGGTGAGTTTTTGATGTCCCTTGTGTAGGAGAAACTCAGCAATATTTATCCTTAATTGAGTCCTATATGAATAAGAGAAGTTCAAAACCCAGTTCCTGATGTTTTCTACCTCAAATGTATGAGTCAGACAGAATTTTAATTGTCACATATTGAAGATGGCTTATTGAAAAGCATCTTGACGATGCTTCCAGACAGAGTTTCAATAGTTCCCTGAATATTTTTAGGATTTATCTGCAGAGATTATTTATGAAGAGGTTGAAGAGCACAGGGCTGAGGATGGAGCCCTGTGGAACCCCACTAGTGACAGGTCACCAGTCTGATGTCCCCCCAGTCACTGTAACCCTTTGTGCCCAACCTGTGAGCCAGTCACTCACCCATCCCATGATGCGTTTATCCAGCTCTGGGAGGGATTTTATCCAGAAGGATCCTGGGAGAGACAGGATCAAAATTTTACTGAAATCCAGAAAGATCACATCAACTGTCTAACTGAGTGGGTTACCTTGCCACAAAAGGAAACAAGGTTTGATAAGCAGGACATTCCTCTCATGAGTTTGTGCTGGCTGTGACCGATGGCTGTGTTGTCTTCCAGGTGTTTTCCAATACCCCCCGGAATAATCTCCTCCATAACTTTACCAGGCACTGAAGTGACACTGACAGCCTGTAGTTTCCAATGTCCCCCTTTCTGAAAATCAGGACAATGTTCATCAGCTTTCAGTCAGCTGGGACCTCTGGTCTTTCAAGACCACTCAAAAATTATCTACAGAAGTTTTGCTTAGCCAGCTCTTTGAAGATTCTTGGATGAATCCCATCATACCTCATAAATTTGTGGGGATCCAAATGGAGCAACAGATCCCACACAATTTCTCCTGGTAACTGGTCATTCAAATAGGTGCAAAATGTTAAAAAATATGGGTTATCCTGCCTCCAAGGATAGAGGTTCTTTGTTTCAAAGGAAATGGCCAAACTTACAGTACTGTGTATATCCAGAAAAATGTGCCTAAATCCGTTTTATAGGACATGTAGGTTATTTATTTAGGATTGTGCAGTGAATTCTTCCCTTGGAAAAATGGACAGTATTTTTTTGGTCTTTAATTACAAAATATGTGTGCTACATTCCCTTCTTATCTGTCTAGCGCAAATGATTGTGTGATAATTAATGGCTTGCCAAAAAGCTTTATTTTTTGTAAGCAACAATTTATTCAGAGGGAATTTTAAGCACGTACTTTCAATCCTCAATTGAAAGTGTATCTTGCCAGACACTATTTATCTGCCCCAGCATTTGAAATATAATAAACAAAGTTTGATGCACTGCAAAGAGAGAATTGAAAAGAAAGTGCAAAACACTTAAGGGAAGTATTGAAATGCACTGAATTCAGCAAAATGCTTTGAAATACATCATATTACCAGTAAGGTGGCAGTGGAGGGAGGGTCCTAAACAAGCAGTAATACATTTCTAGTGAATGGAATACTGATTTTCTGCTGCATCCATAATCATGTACCTTAGGAGAGCAATATAAATCCAAATGATGTTATATTTACTAACCATAGATACTTCTGAGTAAGGGAACGTTGTCTACACATATTCTCAAAGTTGAGTCCTTGCAGTTATTTTTAATGAAGTGGAATATTGGTGTAGAGTTGAGGTCTATTTATTTAATTATTAATTTTTGTGATGAAATAACATTGATGTTTATGGAATCTATCAAGTAACATTTGATATGCATGATAACCTTGACTTGACACTACTGGTTTGGTCCTGCAGCACACAGAGTGGATAGATTTCTCTTAGCTTCATTGCAATGGGTGATTAAACAATTAGAAGGATCAATTCTGTACCTCTTTGTTTACGGAGATACAAACTTCTGGAATTTTGCCTTTTCGATGAATATCTTCCATGTCTTTCATGCTCTGACTGACAATGGGAGAGAGTCCTTCTTTTGTTAACTCCATTTTTATCCAGATCAATTTCTCTTTCTTGAAGGACAGATTAGCTATCAAGAATCCTATGTTCTATGACAGCTTCTGCTATTATTGCTTGGGTTGGTTTTTTTCCCCATTTGTCTGGTTTGGGTTTTCTGTTTTGTTTTTTCGCTTAACTTTCACTGTAACTCAACAGCTTTGAAATTCACTTTCTTGCACAGTAACATATATCTGTCAGGGCTGCTTTACTGATGAGATCCTTAACATTCACAGAGCATCATGTTGCATTGGTAAAATAATGGAAATTATTTTACATTATTGTAATAATGAAAGTAATGACATTATGGAAATAAAGTCTCTGATTATTCATTAGGATTCAGAAAGATTAAGTAGCATACCACACAGGATCTTTGAATTGAGACATCAGACCTAGTTTTCCTATATTCAACCATATGCACCCTTCAGAGTTCAGTTGCTTGATTTAAGGCATGGGCTTCTCATTGTTCAGCAAAATGTAATAGAAATAAGAGGAAGTGTGGATGGTGGGATGTTTCCTGAATGCTTAAAAAGAGCTTGGGCAGAATGTATTTAACCCTTTGTATATATGAACCTGAAATGTCACAGTCAGAGGAACTGAAACTGAGTATGAAGGTGCTAGGGAAGTTGTTTAACAAACATCTCTTTTTGATCCTACCCTACTTTAACAGCAGAGAGGCATCAAGGTGAAAAAGGAACTATTGCTAGAAGTGTAAAACTTATATTGCACCTCTTTTTAAGAAAAGCAGCCGAAGCTTTAGCACACCATCATGTTTCCTTTATAAATAATAGCATCAGGTTCCCTCTTCCCAGCATGAATTAAAAAAGAAAAATAGATGCAATAATAGAAATGATGCTACCTCTTCCTCTGCTGGCTTGATGACTTTTGTCCCCCTTTTTAAAATTAATAGATCAATGGTTAATGTGCATGTGAGGATGGTGAAGCACTTGAACAATTTGCCCAGAGAGTCTGTGGATGTCCCATCCTTGGAAGTGTTCAGGGCCAGGTTTAACAGAACTCTGAACAACCTGCTCTAGTGGAAGTTTTCTCTCATGGCAGGAGATTAGGAACAATGCATTTTAAGGTCGCTTCCAACCCAAAGCATTCTACAATTCTATGGTGTGCACTATGGACGCTGCAGCACCCACTCTAGTTAGTGACAGGTACTTGATAAACAGCAATTAATTTGTTCCACCACATTCAGTTGCATTTTCAACCAATGGTTTTGTTTTCTTTCTCTTGCTGTCTGTAGTTTTCAGGTGATGTTTCTTTGCATGGCCTTCACTTTTTCAAATCTGGGCAAATGATCTGCAGAAGATTACTCTTTGTGAGTACTTGTTCCTAAAGCCCATATCTCTTTAAATTTTTGTAAAATATTAGCACTGAGAACTAGAGAGCATACTTGAGTCAACTTGAGTTAGTGTTGCTTCACAAGAGGCAAGAATTTGAAAACTAGAGGTTTGTCTGGCTATGTAAGGTCCTTTTCCCTTACACTTTGATTCTAGTATTACCATGAGCCTTGCAGTACAACTACAGCATACTTAGAAGATAGTTCCTTATCAGTCATAATATCAGTACAGCATTTTTAATAGTAAACCATTCCTTATCACTGGAATATATTATCATTAGTAGTTCTCCTTTTGTAGGGTTGTGTCTAGGACAGTGTTGAATGAGCAGTGCTTTGAATACAGTCTTTGGAAAAGCTTTTATGTCTTATATGTGTTTGTGCTAAAAAGAAAGTGCACCTGCCTCTTACTTCTGCTTTTTTTCTACATTCTTTTGAAGTAGTCATGTCCATCAATACAACTGCAATTGCTGCAATTTATATAAAATATATTAATTCAGTCACATTTTTAGACTCAAATAGCAAAACTACTTCAGCAGCCTCTGTGGAGCTGAGAGAGTTGCATGAACCTATCTAATTTAATTTCAGAGTTCCAGCTGCTGTGAGGTCAAGGAGGACAGCGAGTGTGATGGAAACAACAACAGCAGCAGCAGAAAGTAGGAAACCATTAACTAATTGGAAGAGAGAGGTGTCCGTCCTTTGGTCAGAAAGAAACCCTGATTAAAATATGTCAAGGATACAGCTAAGATGTTGTTGGGAAAAGGGGAGAAAAATGCTTTCTCAAGCACTGTGGTGTGAAAGGGAATGTTAGAGAGATTGCCTGAGGCAGTAGTACAGAATTCTTTTTGAAACAAGGGAAGGCAATACAACATAGCTGAATATTAGCTTCAGATGGATTATATAGGCATGAACCAATGTTAAAAGATGAAAAAAGCTGTGAGAGCAGCATAAAGAATGGATTAAAGAACTGGGGAAATTTTTTTTGCTTTTCAGACTGGAAATCTGCAGCTATTTTCACAAGGTTTCCATAAAGATTGATCTGACTTCACTCTTTTGTTAAATATATGCTCACAGGAAGTAAGGGTAAAGTCTGAAGTTCCTGTGGCTCCTTTCCTTGCTTGTCCAGAACCATTTCTTAATGGCAGGAGAGTGGAATAAGCTCAAATCTCTCAAAAATATGCAGAGTGGATTGTGAGGTGCCAACTGGTTTAAACTTAAGTGGATGCAGGGTAGGGTTAGCATTTGAGCACCAAGAAAGAGCAGAGGATAAACAAAAATTTTCAGCTTCATTTTCTGAATTTTTCACAAAATGTTGACTTCTCCCCTTTTCCCGGGGGTGGGGGGGGAAAAAGAACTGAACTACCAATTCTGCTGTTTCCAAGGGTAAAACAGCCAGATGCAAGAATAAGGAGAAAGAAGGTCAGCAAAGCAAGGGAGGATTCAGGAATTCAGGAAGTGGAAAATACAGTGATCATGCATGTAAAGCATGCATCAGCCACAGTGGCATTTTCAAAAAGCCATTTAAAATTTCGGGAATTACAGATATCACCAAGTATGTGATCCTGAGGTGCTTTTCAAGGTGCCTGTGTTCTCATTTGTCCTTTTGGAGGCTTCCCTGTCCAGTCTAATTTAAATTTCTCAAATTGTGGTGCATTCTAACAATCCCTGAAAGGCTTCTCCCAGGTAAGGACTGCTGGAGAGCAATTTGTTCCAGACTAAAAGCTTCTTAATGCATCATCAGTACCTGGGGAGTCCCTGGTTAATTGTTTATATTTCTGTTTGTCTAGTTTATATATCCTTATACTGAGACAAAGAAGAGGTGCTATGGGACAAAATATAGCTCAGGTCATCCTTTTTAAGGTGGCCTGTCTGGCAGTGCAGTCATCCAGTCCTGACACTGGGCCAGCTCAAGGCAAGTAGAACTCACTGCCTTTGTTTCTTAACATCAAGGCAAGAGTCAAGACACCACAACACCAAAATCAAAGCCATTAAAGTGTTTTTTATATGCATTTTAAGGTCCTTTAATGTGCTGCAAAGGAAAACTTTCAGAAAATGTGTTGCTATACATATATTTGTCTTCTTTTGACACGAACTAAAAAGAATATATAAAAGAGGGACTTAAGAAATTAAACAAAAACTATTGCAGTAAATCCCACTAGATAAATCTATTTAAACTTTATTACTAACACAGGATATCTTCTCTTCTGTATTAGCTGTATGTCTAATAAAACAGAAATGTAATCTGAAATAGGAACTGAATGATAAGAAAACTCTTCAGAAAATATTGATCACTTGTTCTTAGGGATCTTTCTCCTGAGCTATAGAAGGAAAGGTGCATTTCTTAGTCAAATCTAAGCAGAGCAAATTAACTGGCTTTCTCCTTAAGCCAGTTAAGCTGCCTAACTAGTATATTCACACTTGGCAGTAGAAATTCCCTTTAGAATTCAAAGAAGATATATTCATAAAACTTCCTTGGAAGCTGCAGAATAGGAACAATGTTGAACCATCATTTGCAAATAAGAGAGTGTGACTCAGTAGCTTTCTGCCCACATTTATCTCAATGTGTTATTTTCAATGATGCACTTCTAGCAGTAAAAAGGTAGTTAAAAAACAAGAGAATTACAGTATTTATCACTGCCTTGCCTTGATTTAGGGGAAGATATGATTTTAACTTCCAAAGAGTTTGTAGGTAATAAGGTGTAGTCAATGTAGCTGGCACTTCTGTGGTACTTGGCTGCTAACTGGTGATAAACCATGACAGGGACCAAGTAAAGGCTTTCAAATCTGCATAAATCCCTGCCTAATCAGGTGAGATGTAACTTCTCAGAAGCCAGTTTCTTCCTATGAAGGTCATTACAAAGTGTTATGGGATGTGATGGCATTTTTCCATTTCATGATGACTGGTTCCATTGGTTTTGTCTGCCATATACAAACCATTCATTTTTCTGGAGAATATATTCATTTATTCCTGTGATACCTTCTTCAGAGTTTTCTATTGATTTATGCTTTTCATCTGTCATTTATAAGTAACCATTCTAGCCCTTGTGATCTTTTAAAATCTGTTCCCTAGATTCCTGTTGCTATTGATTTCTTATTCTACTTTTGTATGCTATTTTTCAGAATTAATCGTTTTGCAACTTTTTTTTCTTTTTTTTCAATATGTATGGCAAGAAAACCCAGAACAATCCATTGACTTTGTAGTAAAGGACAACCAATAACTGTGGTTCTTATTTCCAATTCCTCATCTTTCAGACATATATTAATGATTTTTGAGTACATCAATTTCAGAGCAGTAGCAAAAGGAATTGAGGTTTCTTTGAATATACTAGCTCATTCTCTTTGTTGCCTTGCCTAAAAGTGCTTTAGAAAAATAATTGAAAAATCTCATTTCAATTTTGGGAGTGATTTCCACACAGAGTTCGCTTCCTCCTCTTAATTGTCCTTTAAAATTCCTATTTCTACTTCTTTTAAATTCTGCAAGCAGGCTGGTGGCTTAAGGCATCTGTAATGGACTATCATGCTTAAAGTCTGTGCATAATGTGTCAGCAAAGACACCTGCAGCTCTGTAAGAGTTCAAGTGAATTGCAGATGTTTTGAAGGTTTAAAAGACAGCCGAAATGCCTCATAAATTGGTACTTTAATAAGTTAGGTAAGCTGAGAGCAATAACTGCAATTTTTATTTTCCCATAAAGCTCAAGCAATGTGGAGGTACTCATCTGTATACTCTCTATACTCATATGTGCTCTAAAATGGAATTGGAATAATTCCCTTCAGACACAGAAAACAAAAGTAATATTTAAAAAAAATTCTATGATGTACATGAAACTTTTTCTTTTCTGTGTTTGAAAGAAACTTGCCAGCATATAGGTACATGACCTGCTTTGCACCAAAGGAAGAAAGTCCATCTTCCCAACCTAGCACAAAAGCCAAAGAAGACTCCCTCTCCTGGAAACAGGGTTTGAGCTATCTGGAAGTGTAAGTAATAATAATAGTAATAATAATATTCGGAAACAAAATTAAAAAAAAAGAAAGTCTATTTTATCTCCCCATACCGAGTCTTCTGGTTGTCCTTACAATCTTGTGTGTGTGAATTTGGTCCTAGCAACATTGCTGAGGTTTCAAAATGCCCCTTATAAAATAAGGAGTCAAAAAGCAGATATTTTGTTTTTATATTAAAATTATTTGTCAGAATCCCATAACTGAGGTGTTTTATTTTTTCCTAATTCCATTCCAATTAGGAATAAAATTCCAATTCCTCAGGGAGTAATTGCCTTCATTGAGTGCTGCCTGCTGGAAAGCATCAGCAAGAGCATGAACTCATTCCTTTTCCTTTATATAACTTCATGTTTTTAGTTCTACTGCGATGTCTAAAATCACTCCACTTCCATGACAGGAAGGGTGTAGTATTTGCCTCAACTGCACTTTTAGTAGGAGCAATCATCAGTTTTTTCAGCTATGACTTTCCCCACCTATCCATATGTTCCTTACAATGTGTTTTCCCAGCACCAGACGTCCCAGGCTGGAGGAGGCTCTGGAGTTCTCTCCCTCCAACTGGCATTTCTATTTGCTCCAGCACTAAGCCTTGCTTTCTTCTTTACTGCTCAAAGGTTTTTTTGTTTTGTTTTGTTCTTTTGTTGTTGTTGGTTTTTTTTTTGTTTGTTTGGGGTTTTTTTTGTTTTTTTTTTGTTTTGGTTTTTTTTTGCCTCTAAGTCAGCAGAGGAAAGGTTTGAAGTATGGGGTTTTTTGTTGTTTGGTCAATTTAAAATATCAAAATATTCATTTAGTAACTGTGTAGTTTTGGGGGCAGGCTGATAAAAAACCAGCACTGATCTTTGATTTTTTTTCTAAAATGAATTTTGCTGCTGAAGAGCTGAAAAGATGAGCAAAAGCATTCAGTTCAGTTACTCTAATTGTTTCCACGGAGTGGGAAGTGAGAAACAGACCTTATTTATGAATGCTACTGATCGAAAGAAATAAAACTAAACCTTAGTTATATTAATAAGTCTAAAAGGACTCCTATGTACTCATTCTTTGTAATGAACAAAATGTTCAGAAGTCACAAAAGACAGGTAGATGCTGTGATGTCTCCCTGGAAATAAGACTCCCTCAAGCCTGAAAATGCTTTTAATGCTCATCGGTGAGGGGTTGATGCGCAGAGTGTTCTTTCACCGGGGGGAAAGAGAACATCCACTGTCTCAGTTTCACATTTAACAGCCTTGCTTTTGGTATGAAAGGCATTTGGTAAGTGAACCCATTAAAATAATCAGGAGTGCTGCTCTAACAACTGCTGTCAGGAAAAGAGCTTCTGTTCTCTCTCTCCTCTCTTCCTACTCCTTTACTTAACAGCTATATTCAGTGAACAGACTCAAGCTGTAATAAATAACTCTTAAAGAGACTGGCACTAGAGGGGATGGCCTTCAACTTCTACATTTTCCTCTTTTCTGTCTCTTCTGAAATAAAATTTAAAAAAAAAATTTTTACTCTGATTTTCATTCCAAGAAGTAGTGGCATTAATAAAAAGAGCATTATTGCTAAACACATGCTTCCTGCTTTGATTGCCAGGATATAGGAGGGTGGAAAATGCCCATCCAGTGTGACTGCAGGTGTATCACAAAGTACTACAAAGTAATTACAAAGTAATGAGCAAAATTATAATGTGCTCTCTCTCTGTGTGTGTTGCGCTTATACAAGACTACTGGTACACTGTTTGAGCAAAAAAAACCCAAACCCTGCTCTCACCAAAATAGTTGGGCTACTCTGGTAAATATGTACAGATTCACTTATATATTTGAACTCTGTCCATTTACAGATTGTGGGCTTATTCAACATGTGGTTTTGGCTAGGCACTGATTCCAAAATTGGTATCTCTGAGACTAATTAAGATCGTTAGCATACTATTGAACATTTTCAAAACAATGTAATTGAGACCAAAATTTGATTTCTGTATTCCATGCAGTTTTATCTGTGGTTTTGCGTTCCATTTGGAAGTGGAGCCAAGGTCACAGAATATTTCAATAACCTGCAGTGGATTGTTGCTAAATGTCATTCCCTTGAATACAATTACAACTTCAAAAAAAAAAAAAAAAGTGCATTGCCCATTTGCTCTAAATGCATCTTTGATGGATGCTTCTTTATCTTTGTGATAGATTTTTTTCCCCCTCCCCTCCTCTATAACTCAATTGGGTGAAGTCTTATGTAGCTGTAATAATCAATAGTGATATAAAATCAATTAGAAATTGGTCTGGCACTATGAAACTGAGATTCTGGGTCAGATTCTAGGTAGGAAGTAATCAAAGTGCTTAACCTACTACACTACAAGGGATTCGGGCTAATTTTCACTTGAAAGCATGATTATACTTGTAATTATGCAGTACTGTTACAGCAGTATAGCTATTTTTGACACAACTCAGATAAAATTGGAAAAAGGTGAAATGACCTCTTAGTTCACCATGATAATCCAATACTTTATTTTGTACTCATGTTTGATATCACAGTGATGGGATGGATCTTATTTGTCACATCTGTTTTCTGCGTCAGAAATCCTTCAAATGGGGCAACACCTTTGGGCAAGAATGACTTTTAAGTTGAGGCTGACTGGGGGAAAGAAAGGAATGAGTAGATGTGCTTCTAAAAATAAAATGTGAATCATGGTAGTGATGGTAGTGATTTGCTTATATTTCATTATATGTTTAATTAGAGTGCTACATTTACAACCTATTCTCCACCTTCCTCTCATTTTGTTGACACATTCATACCTCATACCTACTAAAACTGTTCAATAAAATCTTGATTCTGCTGAAATCACTGCCAAAATGCTAACTAATTTCAATGGGACAAATATTCATAGAGATGGAGAAGAAAGATGGTTGCTCTAATTGATCTTCCTATCTCAACTACAGGAGCTGATTTCCCGCTCTTTTTTTTCTACCTATCAGTAATATTAATATCTTCAAAATCCCAAACACAAAAAAAACCCCAAACAATAAACTAAACCACCACCAACAATAACAACACCCAAACCAAGGAATACCCCACAAGCTTCCCAGAAAGATATTCTTTACTGCAGAACGAGGATGACTCCTAGATGAATATTTTTGCACTGAATCACAGAATGACTGAGTGTTTTGGGTTTGAAGAGAACTTAAAGATCATCTTCTTCCAACCTCCTGCTGTGGGTAGGGACACTTTCCACTAGATCACATTGCCCAGAGCTCCATCCAACCTGGCCTGGAACACTTCCAGGGGTGGAGCATCCACAGCTTCTCTGGGTAACCTTTGCCAGGGCCTCACTGCCCCCACAGTATATAGTGTAGACTATATGTGTTTAAAAAGACTACATAGCACACAATTATAACATAAAGGTGAGCATTTCCTCTTTGCTCTCAGCAGTGAGCTGTTGATACCTATCCCATCTAAATCCTCTTCCTTCAAGAAGACCTGAGCAATAAACGCTACTGCTCCCAAGTGGCAGAACCGTAATGTTAGTAATTGCCTAGATTTTATTTCCTTTTCTCTCTCTTTTGTGTATTTATAGTTCTATTTTTTTTCAGACCAAATGGATGTGGGGAAAAAAAAACAACAAGAACAACAACAGCAACAACAACAACAAAAAAAACCAAAAACAAAACAAAACAAAAAAAAAAAAAACAACAAAAAACCAAGCCATCTACTTATTGCCATTTAGGTGGTATGATTAGAAATGTAGAATGTAGATTTTCTGTAGAGCCAACAGAGAGGTCTTCCTAGGCAGCAATTCAGGTGACATCAGTTGGAAGGCATTCATACCCACTTGGAAGTTTACATTTAATTAGATGCTTTGTACTCCTTAAGAAAATTCATTGTGCCCTATAGTAACTAATATGTTTGAGCCTGAATTACTCCTCAGAGTACACTCTAAATTTGGTATTGCTTGGAGCATATTTTTAGGAGGGAAGATAATAGTCTGTAATTATGAACAAATATCTGCAGTAGTTCAGTATCTTTTTCCCTCAGGCTTTTCCTTTTCTTCATATTCAAATCCATTGCATCTGCTTATATCATCCCAAAAACAGTTCCAAGCCAAGATTTTGAGGTTTTTTTCTTGGCTCTCCCACCTATCTGTTTAACCATTTTTTAAGTGTCTATCACAACAGTCTCTTTCTTACCCTGTGCATGTATTAGGAATCATTAGCTTTGTCACTAGAGGATAAGCATCCACATGGAAAAGCTCTGTAATGCACACAAGGTGCAGTCTATTGACATTACATCATATGCCTTGTTATATTACCAAAACAATTAAGTTATCTGAGTATCAACACTGCATGTACACATCACATCATTTTTAAATCAAAGCACTTAGCAGCAAAGAAATGAATAATTAAGAACACATAAAACTTATGCTGCCCACACAGTAAGTACATTATTCTTCTCAAGACTTTTACCTTAATAGTCTATGAGCTCTTCAATGAAAGCAGATTTTTGCTTCTGCTGTCCCATACTTGTCTGTGTCTGACATTAGAGTACCCTGTCTGCTCTACAGCAAAAGTGGAGGAGGCCAAGGATATCTTGTTTAAGAATATGTACATGCATCTTGTAATTTTAATTCCATTCTAAGCTGATCATTATTCAGTCCTTGATAATTTCTGATCATAACTGCTTGACCTTGGCTTAACTTTTTTTTTTTTAAATTTATTTTAACAAAAATTTTGTCTGGTGGAAACTGCACTGAGACCATAGATGCCAAGAACTTGTGCCATGTCAGAGAAGTGCTACCCACACTGCAGGTGTTAACCATGAGGATGGTTTTGATGGCCCTGTAAAATGAGCATATCTAAGTGGACACTACCCTAAATGAGTTTCCTGACTGGACAGGGAATTTGTGGCTAGCCCAGGGCAGGAAAGCCAGTCTTCGCTGCCACAGCAGGATATGTCATTGTTTCATGCAGTTGGTCCCATTCAGCTCATGACTCCTGCCACCAGCATTTTAGCTCTCTTTTTCCATGCTTCATCTCTCAGGCCATCTGTACAGCAAGGTGACTTCTGAGTGTGAAGCCATAGCAGCCTGAGTTTTGACACAGTCATATCCATAGTCATGGATCAGTACTGGATTTTCTCCAAGACTCTTCCACTAAAGAGGCCTGTGTCTTCCCTGCACAATCTGTGAGGAGCCTAATTGCCACACCTGCTTTCAGGCTGTTGTTGGGGAAACTTGCACCATGCAATTTTAAGTGTGTTGCTACTCTAAAACCCTTCTTCTAAGCTTATGTTACTGTCTACATCTCTGATCCTGAGATTTCAAAGCCTGTCTTTCCTTCATTTTTGCTACATTTTGCAAAATGTTTTAAGTGCCTGACACACGGTTTTGTCATATATGTGTGTGTATGTACATATATATATGTAAAATATTTATTAGCTAACAAAACAAAGCTCAGTAGAAAAAGAAGACATTTTAGAATGTACATTAAACAGTAAACACCTTGGGAAGGCTGTGAGGAATTGCATGTATCATTTAAAAAACACATATGCATATTAAATAATTATTTAATTACTTCCTTCTGTCCAGCCTCCCATACTCTCTTCCATTTCCACATCTGTAGTTTGTATTCTTAAGCCATACAGGTATTTAGAATAGGCATGCACATAAGTAGATAATATAAATGTTGATGAACTAAAGAGTCATGCATATTGTTTCTAAGATAACCTTACTTACTCCCTGTCTTTCTTGATCATTGATTAACTTTCTACAAGTCTGTCTTTATTTATTTCAACCACTAAGCTGTTTCCAACAAATAGCAAGAGATCAGTTCTTTTTGTTTCCCCTTTATGTGAATTATTAGTAAGGAAAATTTCCCTTCTCAATGTAATTTTTTTTTCCCCCAGAAATAATTTAGGAATGCTTTTTCGACTATGCTGAAACATGGCTTCTTTGTTGTCCTGGAATGTTTACTTAATATTTCATGTACTGGAGATAATAAGCATTTAATTTCTGGAAATTTTTGTTTGCTGAGGTCTAAAAATGGTGAATACTCCCCTTTCTGCTTGAGAGTGCCTAAAATGAGAATTCTTACCTGACTTGCTTCATGGTCATCTCTGTGTAGATAAAAGGTCAGTTCTGTTCTCATGCTCCCTATTGGTTGTTTCTCACAGAACGGTGCTGCTTTATTTTGGGGTATTACATTCACAACACCATTTTTTGGAGGACCTCAAGTAATATTTCTGTTCTTGGGGAAGTTCTATATACACTTCAAGTGTTGATAATGAAGCTGTAGTGTTATTGAGGCAGTACACTTAAAGCTGCCCTGAGAAGCTGTGGATGCTCCATCCCTGGGAGTGTACAAAGCAAGACTGAATGGAGTTCTGGGCAACCGGGTCTAGTGGAAGGTGTCCCTGCCCATGGCAAGTGGGTTGTAATGAGATGATCTTTAAGTTCCCTTTCAACCCAAACTATTCTGGGATTCTTTTGGTTCCACAATGAAACACAAGAAGCAAGATGGCAGGAAAGAAATTATCTGAAGAAGAAAATCATCCCACAGGTTAAGCACATGCAGATCTGGATTCATACAGGGATCTGGCTCTATGTATAAAACCTCAGTCATTTCTTAAACTCTCAGTCCCAATGTCCTCAGCTGCAGAGTAAGGTTAATAATATTTACCAGCCAGTGATAGATGATCACTAATCTATCAGAGTGCATGCAATAAAGTATAATTTCTGTGTATTGGAGGGAATATCAGCGATGCTTCAGGAACTCATGACCTGATCCCTATTTTCAGAGAGCGCTGCCAGGAGCCACTTGGCTTATTCCCAGGAGGGATAGCATGCCACCTTCAAAGGGCGCTAACAATTTACGACTGGAACATCTCGGCCGGTGCTCCACCACCGCTCCAGCAGGCGGGGTTTTGCCGGGTACCGGGGCCGGGCCGGGTGCCGCTGTCCGCGGTGCTGGAGCTCCGGGAGCGCCGCAACTTCCCGGCCCCGCCCGGCCGTGCGCCCGCTCGGGCACGCTTCCCGGGAGCGCGGCCTCTCATTAAACTAACTCCTCCCTTCGGCTGCAGGAGCCCGTAGGAACGGGGGGCTTCCTCTCGCTCTCCACCCGCTCCCCTTCTTTTTTCTCACCCCCTTTAACAGAGCAAGTGAGCTTGCTCCGCCTGGGCTGTGCGCGCTGCGGGCCGCGCACCCCGGGGCTTCAATTCCAGCGGGATCTGCCCCCGCCCTTCCCCGACAAACTTCGGGGGCCTCCCGCATCTCTCGGGACCGCGTTTCGGGGCTCCCGCCGCCCAGGTAAGAGGGCATTAAAAAACGGGATGGGGGCGGAATCCTGCGGTTTATCCCCAGCACAGCCCGAGCCGGGCCGGGACTCACCCCGGGGGTGGGCGCCGGCGCGGCGGAGCATCCTCCTCATCCTCCTCATCCTCCTCATCCTCCGGAGCATCTCCCGGGAGCGGCGGGCCCGGCCCCGCACCGCCCCCCGCCCCGCTGCTCCCTCGGCAGGTGCCTCCCTCCCGCCTGGGAACTTCCCCAAGTTTGGCCGGGGATGGAGGTGGGAGAGAGGGAGAGGTCGGTGGGCAGCGGCGATAACACCTGGGGCAGAGCTGCGCCGTGCTTCCATCTGGGCTTGTTCTGGGCATCCCTCGGAATCCTAATGCCAAAGCTAAGGGAGGAGTCAATAACGTGCTGGCATGAAGAAAGAACATCGGAGTTTTGCTCATTGATCATCTTTTGGCTACAGATAATGCATCAAAATGCCAGTTATTTCAAATTATAGATCACAATATACCAAGCAGTTCCGCTCATAAAAGGTATTAGAGTGCAGTATGTAAATTGGAAACAGCCCACTTCCTTTATTAATTTGGAACTAACATAGTCTATTAAATTTTACTGAAGTTAATAGTAAGAAAAAAGTTAGGCAAGAAAGATAGTTGTGATGACACTTCAGTACAGACATGTTGCACTAAAGGAAGCCCCTACCTAGTAAATTATTTAAATTCTGTGCAACCAATTCAGAAGAAGTCTTTTTTTTTTTTTTTTTTTGGTCTTTCTTACAAGTTTGGATATGTGGAAATATGGCCACTGCATACTTATGTGTATAGATAAAACATTTATGGCCAAGAAGGGATAGTAATTCTCAAGGTGGGTCCTAACATAGGCCTATAGGATTGCAAAAATAAGCTCTAATTTTATTGTTAAAAAGTCTTGGGTCAAGAATAGGCTGAGTACCAGCTGTAAATCTGGGGAAGTAATTGTCCTTCTAGCCAAAGGTATGGCCTGCTATTTAAAGCTATTTATACTTGGTTACTCATTTCAGATTAAACCTACATAAAATGTACTTTATGGATTAAAATGCTTGTGGAAAACCAACCATATTTTATTTCTAATGTTACAGAAATTAATAATGGAAATTAATTTTGCAGTTACATGTTCCTTGTTGCATTTCAGGTACTTCATACTTGGTACACATTTCACTATTTCTCTGGCTTTTTTTTTTGTACAGCTGGATATAGCAAGTATGTAGGTGGTTGCTTCTGGTCATTACACTTCTGTAAGTTAGAAACACAGAGGAAAAATTGTGAAAAGTATTAATTCCCTTGCCTCATGTCTCCTGCTGGGCAGTGAGAAATAGGTGCTCTCCACTGCAGCTCAAATCTGGTGTCAATAGGAGGTGTTTACCTGCATCTTCCCATGCAGGGCTCCATCAGCAATGCCAGCCAGAGAAATGACTGAATGATTAATTGAATGAGAATGATTAATATGGGCACAGGATATTGACAAGGCTGTTGCTGTAACTCACAGCTGCAGTGGACATTCAGTTTACAGTCTTGATAACATTAATACCCCTTGTACCATTGTGGAAAACTCAGAACGCCAGACATAAAATTTCTTTTTAGTTAATATGCAGAAATTGGGTGTAAATGTGTGTCTTTCCTCTCTTAAATGACCTTTGCTTGTAATGCAGAGGATTGCCATGGGATCTGTATGTTCCTCAAGCTACTGGAGTTCTTACAGTGTAGTTATGGTATACTGTTTCTCTTTTATGAATATCTGTTGCACATTTTACTCTGGCTTCAGAATGAATTAAAAAATATCTCTTCTGATGTCAAGTAGAGTTCTCAAAATCAACAGAAAAAAAATGCTTATCTGAAAGTCCCTTTATTCCAAAATTCCTAAATTAGATATGTTGTAAACATCATAATAAATATGAAAAAGAATACCACCAATCCTGTTTCTTAACAGAAACAATAAAGAAAATAAATAACCTTATGAATGAAAGCCACTTTTTGATATGTTTTTTTCCTGAAACTTAGTAGGATTGATGTTTCCAATGCAAATTTTTGTGCAGGTTTGAGTACTAGGTGGGCGTTGTTACCCTCCTTTGTCCCTCCCTGACTTCTTGTTTGTGCTAAAATTAAGTTTCCCGACAGTGAGACGTCATCAGGCTTTTTCACAAGTAGCAATTGAAATCTCTTAACACGCCTACAGAGCTAAAAGCCAAGTCATCTATTTAAAGAGTGTTTTGAAATGGTGCTTTTCTTTGTTGGTTATCCGGGCAGTGGAGAAACAGTTTATCTGGCACCAATTCCCTTGGAATATTTGGGGTTTTTTTCTGTGGAATGACTGATCTTAATGAATGTGGGGAATTGGCATCAGATTAAATCTTTATCCATGGTTCAGCTCAATGAAAAAACTCAGGAGTGCCTTCAGCTCAAGGGCTTTGTCTTCAAACATTGAATGGAGAGAACCTGTTACAAAGTCAGCTCGAAATAATAAGCAACAATAAATGGCCACCTATGAAGTCTTTACTGATGAAATATTTTGTGAGAAGGACAAAGTAGTCTGCACCTTTGGAAGGAATAAAATCCCTGGAGCCCAAATACCTGTATGTGAGTATCACAGTTACAATGTCTAGTCTCTGATCTCCTCCTAGTTCCTGTTTAGCTTACTCTGAGGGATTTTTCTGAGGGATGTTTTCTGAGGCAGAAAACAGAACAGAACCAGTCTTTATGAAAGACAGAAACAAGCTCTGTGTCTGCAATTGGAACTGAAGTAGGAGTCACAGAAAAGCATAACATGGCATCAGGGGTTAAACTTAGGTGAAAGTGGAAAAATAATGGCAGTCTTTGTCCAAAAAATCCCCTCAGTCAAGGTGTCAAAATGAAGTATTGCTTTTATTACACTGCACTGATGCTCAGGCATTGATTTTTCTTTTATCTGCTGGTCTGCTTCTCAATCAGCAGAATTTCTTCATCAGCTCTACCTTGCACCTCACAACTTCACATGGGGTTTGACTGGGAGTCATGGCTGGGCTTCTGCAAGGCAGCATGCCCTTGGCTGTGGGAAAAACTATATTAAATACCATGTTGATCTTCACAGTATAATGTTTTCTTCTTTTCTAACCTGTTTTCAGCCATGGTTTGGAACGTAGCTTTACTGTTTTTTAATTAAGACAACTTTCAAAATCCAGGGCCTCCAACAATGCTAGTTTTTTTAAACAGAAGACAAAATTCCCACAGCAGGAAATCCAAACTAATGTCTGCTGAGACATTTCCTTCCCTCTTCACCTGGTAAACAAAAAAATTTCTGTCACAGAAGCACACTCAGCTGGAGCATAGAGTCAGAGATATAAAATATTGAATGAACGATGGATTTAAGGTGGCAAATTCTCAGGTCAGAATAAAGACCTCTTCAGGTTACAGAGGGAAAGTGTCTGCCCTTAAAGCTAGAAGTTTCTAGCTCTCGTGGATCAGGTCTTTAAAATGACAAGAAGCAACATTGTTATGCATAGGAAAGTTATTCAGAGAATTCCTTGAGGATTTAAAAATTTATCAGCCATTGTGCTTTTTATCTTATAGAAGCCCAAACAGCTAAACTCAGGAGAGATCCTTTAAAAGAGATGTAAGCATAATTCCAATAAATATTAGAAACTGCTATTCTACTCTCAAAAAAACCAGTGGTAAATGGTGCACTCTGAACATATGAAGGTATGATTGCTGGTATGGGTGGAACATTCCCCTGGGCCTTATGCCTACTTGAGATTTTGCATACTCAATAGGAAAAAAAAATCCCTAACCAACAGTTTCGATCTCTGTTTGTACTCCCATACAAAAAATTAGGTGATTTTTTGACTTTTCTTGTTTTTCACAGTTATTCTGCCCTGATTTGTTCTTTTTCAAGTCCATCAAGATTAGCTTAGGTCTGGCAGGGAGGTTTACAAGAATTACTGCTTGGGTGTTGCTTGTTAGTGGTAATAATGTCAAAACATTACTACAAACATCTGTAACTGTAAAAAAACAAAAAGCCATCAAGGACCAAAGTTGTTCTCAGACACATTTGCAAATCCTGTGCATATGAAATAGCACCACTGGGTCTTATATTTGTTGGTGGTTAGGAGAGGTGTCAGGCTTTGAGGAGCCTACTGAGACTTTACCACCTTGTTTGTATGCACCTGAGCAGATCCCCAGGTCAGCCTGGCGTCTCCCTTCCCTTAGCTGTTCTCCACAAAGAATCGCAAGACTGTTGGCTGCTGTAAGGGACTGAACAATTGACTTCTGCATTGATTCTGATCCTCCCGTGTTGGGGCAGCTGGAATGTGGTTGTGCTTCTGCACTCCCTTGAGAACACAGGACTGCGGGTTCCTGAGCAAGTTCCAGCAGAAATTTAGCAGTTCCAATTTGTGTATGAGGCATCTAGATATTTCAGAGTGGTTTCCTGTCATTAAATATACATATGACACTCAGGCAGAGAGTCATTACACTTGCTCTGCTGGTGGGAGCAGGGACTATTTTTTCCCCTTGTTTTTTCTTGTTGAGTCAGCAAGGAGAAAAGTCCTCCCCTTGAAAATTCCCCTGATAAATTCCAGCATTGAAAAGAGAAAGTTTGGGTTAGAGCTTGTTTGCTGTGCCATAGTATCTGCCTTCATTCCTCTAAGCAGCAGGTTAAAATGTGCCAGCACAAGCACACTGGCACTGAAAAGTCTTTATGTTGCTTTGATCACCTTAGGGAGCTTCTAAGTCCTGCTTCCAGCCTCAGCAGATCAAAAGGCACTGGAAGAATGTCTCTATTCTAATTTTGCTTCCCCATCCACCAAAAACAAAAGTGAAGAGGTGCTTTAGCCAAAATGTTTGATGTCCCAGAAGAGAAAAATGTAAGTTACATCAACCTCTGTGGGGTTCTGATGTGTGTTAGAGACAAGCCAGACCTCAGCAGCATGTCCAGGACATGAAAGGTGGGCAAGTGATGCACATCTTTTATTTATTATTTTTTACAGGAATTTAGTTATCTAGTGTAAGTGTCCCCCTTTGTCCTCTAAAGAGTAGAACAAGAAAATATATCTTAAACCTCACAATATTGTAATGTAAATGTAGAGTGGGGGAAAGAGATCAGAATAATGAATACTTCGGAGAAATGCAGATGTTTAAGCAGAGTATTTTGTCCCTGCTCCTTTGATCTGCTTTTTTTTTTTTTTTTTTTTTTTTTTTTTTTTTTTTTTTTTTTGTGGATCCTCATTTTAGACATAAATGCTTCTCACAGGGTTTGGGTTTTCAGTTTATTTCTTTTTGTTTGGTTGGGGTTTTTTTTGTTCTAATATTTCAGTATTATTCTCCATATGTGTTTGAGATCAAAATAGTTATCATCTGAGTTTAATTTAGTACCCCCTTTTCTTTGTGATGGGCTGCTATTTCAGAGGGTACAATGCCACTATTAATCATCATAAAGAAAATGCATGAAAACAGTCCAAAATATGTGCCAGGCACTTCAAGGTGATGGATGCACAATAGATAGCCCCATTATTATCACTCAGTAACTTGAAAACTTTTGGTCCTCGCATTTGCTCACTTTAAAACATCATTAACTTGTTCATGGGATCCAATACTTTGTGAAAAATGTATTACTCTCCTACTCACTTTTTCCTCATCCTTCATGCTGTATAGACAGATCCAGTTACCTGAAATTTCTCAATGCATTGTAAGTTTACTTCTCAGTGTATGAAATAGCAAAGAAAACCAAAACAAATGGCTTTATGGAACAAAAATCAATTGTATTGATTTTGATATGCTAATGCAAAGGCAGATTGTATGAGTGATTGTAACTAGGGAACTTGTGTTTATGGGTCCCAGTTTAATTTACTCCTTGGATTTGTTCTCTTGTGAATCAGAAAGACTTAAAGACTAAAATATCCATGTTGACAGAATGTAGCTGACATCATACTTCTTTTAGGATTGCTACAAAAGTTATACAAACTTAGTATAAGTTTGACCAGTGCAGCCCACAGATATTCATTCCCCAGTCAGATCATTCACATGATCTAATCTGATTTGGGAAGTAAACAGTTGCAGTTTCCACAACCAGCTTCTGCTGTCTATACTGATACAGCCAATTCCTGTATCAGAGCCTGTCATCTGAACAACTGGAAGAAAAATCTCAAAAGCTAAAGTACGTCATCCAATATTTAAACTTCCTATTACAAAGGAAGATTTTTTTTTTTCATTTTGGGAAAAAAAAACTTTTTAAGTCTTAATGAAATTGCTGTGAAGGTTCATAGTGTTTCATAAAAGTGTCATTGATAAGTTTCTATACACAAAAGAATGGAAGAAACTATTTTTGTAAAGGCCCAGCTTAAAACATATTTGCCTTCATTCAGGAACAATTAATTCAGAGTTACAGTATGTCTGTAGGTAATTTTCATTTTTCCTAACATATTACTTTCTTTATAACGTTAATCTTATGTTAAAAAAGTTCAATCTTAAAAATATTGCAACTCTTACATTTTTCACTTTAAATTTTAATCAGAGAGTACAGAAGAATCAATAATTACTTAAACTTTGAAAGGTTCTAAAAGCAAACCTGATTATAAGTTAGTGACTTAATGATTTAGTATGTTAGTGAATAATCAATAATTGCCATCAGATGTTCCGAATCGCTCTTCCTAAATATGTTTTGGAAAGCTTGTAACTACTCCACAGAAGTTTCTGGCAGGCACGGTGAACTGAAGAAGAAATCATCAATGACACAGGCAATGGATGGAGTGCACCCTCAGCAAGTTTGCGGATGACACAAAACTGAGGGGTGCTGTTTACACTCCTGAAGGACAGGGCCATCCAGAGGGATCTGGACAAACCCGAGAAGTGGCCCATGGGAATCTCATGAGGTTTAATAGACCAAGTCCAAGGTGCTGCACCTGGCTTGGGGCAACCTCCAGTACCAATCCAGGCTGGGGACGAGCAGATCCAGAGCAGCCCTGGGAGAGGGACTTGGGGGTGCTGGTGGGTGAGAGGTGGCCATGGCCCGGCCGTGTGCTCTGGGAGCCCAGAACCCCCCGTGTGCTGGGCTGCATCCAGAGCCCCGTGGGCAGCAGGGCAGGGAGGGGATTCTGCCCCTCTGCCCCGCTCTGCTGAGACCCCACCTGCAGGGCTGCATCCAGCTCTGGGCTCCCAGCACAGCAAGGACAGGGACCTGCTGGAGCCAGCACAGAGGAGGCACCGAGGGGATCAGAGGGATGGAGTAGCTCTGCTGTGGGGAAAGGCTGGGAGAATTGGGATTGTTCAGACTGGAAAAGAGAAGGCTTTGGGGTGTGAGCTAATTGTGGCCTTTCCATACCTGAAGGAGCCCACAGGAAAGATGGAGAAGGACTTGACAAGGGTCTGGAGTGACAGGATAAGGGGGAATGGCTTCAAAGTGGCAGAGTGTAGGTTTAGAAGAATTAGGAAGAATTCAAACTAAAACCCTTCTAAGGTTCCATGATTCCACGATTTGCAGCAGCCCCTGTTCTGATGTCACAAGGATCTGTGTTCCAACAATGGATTTGCCATCTCAGTTGAGCCACGGCTGCCTCCAGGCTGGCAGATGTCTTGGGTGATCTGCTTAGCTCTCGGTGGTAGCTCATAGCTTGTCTCCTTCTATACACAAAGATGGTGTCTGGAAGCTTGGAGTGAGGAGCGGGAGTGCTTTGGCCCAGTGAAGGCAGCACTGGAAACCTCTGGTATGGTACGGCCCTTGTTTTGCTGCTCTTGTATTGCATCTGAATTTAAACAGGCAAAATAATCCTGATACTGCACGGAGGTCCTCATCAAATAGTATCTGGTTCCACAGATGGCCCTCTGAGGGAGCTTGTATTCATAATGTCTTTGGTAATACACTAACAGAAATGAGGTTAAAAAACACAGTCTTTGTAACAGGCAAAGTAAGACATCAGTGATAAATTCAATTATTTTAAATACAATCAGACCAGGTTCTGATTTCAGTCACATGGATATAAACAGTTCTGTTGGTACCATAGACTTTTGTGCATGCAAGGAAAGTCATAGTCTTGTCTCAGGGATGTAAAAATGTATCCACTTCAGACTTCATAATCAGTATTAGAAAAATTTAGTCTGTGTTTACACTTTCATTAGACATCAACATTCAAAACATTTGTAGGATATTTTGTGGGTTTGGAGATTTTTTATCAGTGTTTTTGTTGTTTGATTCCCCACCCCACCCCCCCCCGCCTTTTTTCTTTTCCCTCTGCAAACATTTAATGTACCTGCTAGAATTTCTGTATCAGGTTGCCATATCAGAGAGATCCAGCTGATATGTGAGGCTGACTGTATTAACAATGGCCAGAGAAAGCCATTTATCATTTCCTACTATCTGTACCAGATATTTCGTAGGTGCTGTGTGCAAAGCTGTTCTCTAAATATAGTTAAGTGGCTAAATTCCACTAAATCTGCAACGGTAACTTCTGCTTTTATGAGGCAAGCGACATTTCCATTATTTGCAAGGAAGCTCTCATATTTTTTTTGTCTTTGGCTGAAGATTTATGAGGTGTATTCTTGCATAGAATAAATATTTCTTCCAAAAAAAGTATAGGTGCATAGTTAAACTTATAAATTAATTACACTGAAAAGGATACTTGAGTGTACATAGTTGATATATGATTCAACCAAGACAAAAGCATATGAAATAATCCAGGCAGTAACAGAAAGAAAGCAAAATACACGCAAGTTGTTGCTACCCACAAACCAAATTTTGCAAAGCCTATGGATTTTAATGGATCGTGCCATTTAGATAGCAACAAATCTCTGGAAATACAGCTGAAAGCCTCTCAGCTTTTCGTGCCAACACTACTTCAGCAGAAGTCTCATCTAAAACAAACTTCAGATTTTGTTAGCGTCCTTTGTATGACAGATTTATCCATGTTCCCTGATTTCCTGCCAAGTGACTGCACCTGGTTCACTCTAAATTAGTTACAGTTAATTGTCAATAAATGTGAAGTAGGCCCTCTTGCTATTTTCTCTTGGCTGTGAAGCTGGGGAGTCACATGGATATTTATCAGGTAGAGTTATGCATTCAGGTTGAGAGGAGGAAAAAAAAAAACACAGTAAAATAGAGATTGGTTATAGCTATTTTATTATTTTTTTCCCCATGTGCATTTTGGTGCAGGATATGTGTGAGCACAGCTGCATTAAGGTTGGGATGTTATTTAATTCAGCTGACTGCTGGTTGGATGGGATATAGAGGGTGTGGGAGGTGGGGATTGGTTTTTTTTTTTTCTGTGTAGGGAGAATTGTTGATTTAGAAGGCATAAAGGGAAGGAAGATCTACATGTAAGTTTTTATTTCTCTCTCAATCTAGTGTATTTTTTTTCCCTCTTATAGCAGCTTTGGAAGGTAATATGAAAATATGTTCTTCTCCGTGGAGTTGGTGTAATTAATATGTTTTTTGTTCCTTTAGAGAGTGTTATTTGTGTATCTTTTGGTTTTCCTGCAGTAGGCCTTGCAACAACAAAACCTTGTTTTTAAATTTTCTTTTGTATAATTTTTGATTTCTATTTTCTTTTTTATGAGACAGCTAAAGAAAGGGTGAAAAAAGAGGACTTCTTTCCTGCCCTCTGCCTCTCTAGACCTGTTGCACCTGCTGTTCCAATTAATTTCACATATATATGGCTTAATTCTGTCCTTGATCATTTTATTCCTGTATTTGAGGGGCTGAAGAAGTACTAGTGTAAACCTGAATGCTGTAAAGGTTAATTGCAGACTTGCTAGTTAAGCTTTTTTACTGTAGTGTATTTCTCTGTTAGAAGGAGTTTTCTTTAATTAAAGAAATGTGTTTGTTTGAGAGAAACCTGTTTGCTGGCACCTATGTGAAAAGTGAGGCTTGGGAGTCAGATGGCATTAATGGTTGTGAATCTGAGGCAGTTTTCTGCTTCTATAGTGAAAGCCTCCTGTTGAATTTTCCTTGGGAAATGGAAGCTCTAGTTTGAACTTTTAATTACGCATGTCAGTTGCTGTTCTTTGCATCTTTCCATTTACAAATTATTTCATAGAAGACAAGAAATATGATAGGAATAATATCTTTAAGGTTTAGATTCCCTCCCTTTGGAGTTTTGTAGTGTTGTGAAGTGCATGGTTTCCACCCAGTCCCTGCAGCCTCTTCTGCATCACTTTTTCTTTCAGGGATGGTTCCTGTGTTGTGAAGAAAATGGCCCTTGGATCCAAAATAAACCCTTACAGTTTTTGTTTCTTTTGTTCTTAATTGGAATGCTATAGGTATGGTGTCTAGGCTTCCTCCTAGTAGGTGTCTGTTTTCCTCTGTCTACTAGTTATGAACTTCCAAGCAAAAAAAAAAAAACCACAAACTTTTTAAAATTTAAACATTTCCTAGTGTGAAATATATATTCTGATATAATCACAGAATGGTTTGTGTTGGAAGAGACCTTAAAGATCATTTGGTTCCAATCCCCTGCCATGGAACACCTTTTGTGGGAAGATAGGTTGTAAGAATAGTGCAGAAGGCAATTTTCCTCAATGAGTTACAGCTGTACTGATTACCAAGGAGTGGAAACAGCTTTGCCTTCCCAGTGGGGATGGGTGTTGTGAAAGAGTGGGTTAGCTGGTCCAGAATAAGTCATAAGACGGAGTTGGAGTGTGCTGCAGTCTGTGATGGTGTGTGCTGTGAGAAGGTGGGAGATGTGTGGTTGTGCAAGGGGCAGACAAGATAAGAAGCTGTTGTGTGAGGGACAGACAGGGTTAGGTAGCTGGGTTAGGGACAGGTTGGGATTTAGTCACTCTTGCAGAAGGAAGAAACTTGCAGAGAGAAGAGAAGGAGTCAGAGCTGTGTGGAGCTGTCTGTAAGAAAAGGAGTGCTGTGTGGAGTTACCTGAGAAGATCATCAAGAGAAGACATGAGAAGTTTTTAATGAAGGACTGGTGATGATGCCAGTTGTATCTGTCTTGACATAATTTCAACAACCTTCCCCTGGACTGGGTTGCTCAGAGCCTCATCCAACCTGGCCTTGAACACTTCCAGGAATGGGGCAGGCACATCTTCTCTATGTGACCTGTGCCAGAGTCTCACAAGCCTCAAAGTGAAGAATTTCTTCTTGATCTCTAATCTAAACCTATTCCCTTACAGTATGAGGCCACTCCCACTTGCTCTATCCCTACATGCCCTTGGGGAAAGCCTTTAGGTACTGGAAAGAATCTTAATGCTTTCTTAACCGCAATATTTATATTACAGCTATCAGGGCTGTAGATAAAAATGCCAGCTTTTTGTGGAACTCTAGCTTTCTGTAGACACAGTCAAAAACAAAATAATACTGTACTTTTTAATTAATTGTAAAGTAGGTAAATAACTAATTGAATACCATCTGTTTGCTTGGGCTGAGCATCAAGAATGTGTCTGTTAGTTTGAGGAAAGAATACTCATGAAACAGACATCTCCTTATCAAGATAATGATTTTGCAAAACTAATTCTTTGACCTTGCAATTGTAATGTGCATATATTTTTAGGACACTTATTTGTATTTATTGTTCAGCATTTTTGATTTGGAATTCCCATTTTCAGTTGTTTGCTTTTCCTTCCCTGTAGGGGAAAAAGACAAGGCCAAATCCAAGCTTTTTAGCATTCCTTTCTCTCTTCCCTCCATATGCCTCAGAGGGGATGGAGAGGAATTTTGTGTGCTGGCTGGGGAGGGCACTGCTTTGCTGGAATACCAGCAGCTCTAGGGGGCCTCAAGCGCTTCACAAGAAAATCAAGGTGTTGATAACAATGGGGAGGTTCCCCTATGCAAAAGAGTTACCTTCCACAGACACTTTTAAATCAGAAGACAATTTTTGTTCTGAACCCTTGCAGCAAGTTCATGGATAGATGCTTTGTGATCTGAGCAGGTGGTTAGAGCACTGATTAAATGCTGAAGTGAAAGTTTAAGGGTCACAGCAAACAGGAAAAATTATCCCTTCCCTTTAACCAGTCAACCAAAACCCCTCTTGCAGGAGCCTCCACTACCTGCTTTCCCTCCTCCCTTTTTCCTAAGTGGGATAGGTGAGAAAGGGAGAGAGTGGGGTATAGTATTCTACATGTCTGCTTATGCAGTCTGCTTTAGGTTTTTATTCTGGAAATAGTACTGGGCTTTTAAGCTGCATAAAGCAGAGATATTTTTCACAGATGATTATAGATCAGAATTGAGAATTACAGATGATAATTACAGTTGAACCCTTAGTTATGGATGGGTGCTGCATCCATGAGTTTGGAAAGTAGGTTTGTAAAAAATAAAAATTACTGCAATAGCAATAATAAAAGTATGGTTAATCAGACAATATATAAACATACCCTTCTTTTAGTTTAGTGCTTTCCCTGCATTTTTTTCCAAGCTGTTTTTTTTTGTTGTTTTTTTCTTTTTTTTTTTTTTCTCTTCACAAGAAATTTATAGCACTGTATAATGGGAAAAAACACTAGAAGTCTTTACAATACCATCTTTTTAAAAACTTATTTCTGCAAGATTTCTCTTGTGTTGGATATGTGTTGGATAAATTTCCCAAATATTCATATACCAATTTCTGTGATAGTTTCCTATGCTTTAGACTAGAAATGACATTCTATTTTTTTCCAGCAAGTTCTGTGTAATTGGTACAGTTCTGACAAATTAGTATTTGATTAAAAAGATCTTCTGAGGGGGCAGATCTGAGTCAGAGTGTTATGAGAGGAGGTGTAGTGGGGAATAATAAATAGGTAAATGTTGCCAGTGCCAGTGATGGTGCCCAGAAAAGCTGTGGCTGCCCAATTCCTGGAAGTGTTCAAAGCCAGGCTGGATGGAGCTCTGACCACCTTGGTCTTATGGAAGGTGTCCATGCCCTTGGCAGGAGGGCTGGAAAGTGATGAGCTCTGAAGTTGTTTCCAACCCAAATCATTCTATGATGTGAAAAAAAGTGGTGACTGGAAGGCACAGTCCCTAAAAACCCACAGTGAAAAGCAACTGCTAGCAAATGTTAATGTTGTAAAACCCAAGATGTAAAAAAAAAAAAAAAAAAATAAAAAAAAATCATGTTTTAAGTTATTTGAGGGATTTTTCCTCAGGAAATGTTCTATGCAATACAACGAGATTTTTAATAGACTCAGTGAAGTTCTGCTTGTTCAGGATTTTTAAGCCTGGCTGTCTTTTTTTGGTGAAGCTCAGGTATTCTGTATGAAAGGAAAATTCAAGCCTTTTCAAAGCAGTTTATTTTGATTTTGTAGTAGCCTATGAGGTAACAGTCTTGAGCAAACATTCAGGGAGGTTCTGAATGAAAAAGCATTTTTACTGGCGAATATTTATTAAAGCAGAGTTATAGATGTGTACTGAGGAAATTTATTGGGATTTTTTGCTTTCCTTCACCCAAAGGTATATTTCCCAAGAGTTGTAACTAAAACATTCAATAATATTTCTTTGTATAGCATCCAATAATGCAATGGCTGGAAGACAAGGAAGTGGCAGAGTAGCTGGGAAGATGCACTGGATATTGGCAATAATTCTGATGCTGTGGGGTCACCAAGTCAGTGGACAAGGACAAGGTAAGTGAAGATAATTTACTGCAGTTTGCTATTGGCATGGTATTGCATAGCACTGGTAAGAGACAGAAGGTTCTATGACCAAGGTCTGAACTTCTGTGAACAGCTGACAAGAAATAGGGATATAAAAATCTGAAGGACTTCAGTTGAGAAGTCAAATTCTGTTTGGAAAATCATGTCTTGAATCCTCCAGGGATTATCCAGGTGCTTAAATCTGTTTTCATGTGGTCAGTGATTGAAGTGTGCCTTGAAATAAATCTTCCCTTTGTATCTTTTGTTGGCTCTCTAGGTGTGGAGCAGTAGCTGTTTAAGAGATTATAGACATGGATAATTTGTGTTGTTTGGCTGTGATATCTGCAATATTCAGAGAGGCTTTTGTGACCATGCTATGAATAATTTCCCTGTTGCATTCCTGTCTCACTCACTGATGGTGGTGCAGACAAGAAAAAGAAAAATCTTCTTGGGTTTTCAGCTTTGAAAAATGAAGCATTATTGCGTGTTCCTGATCTGAGGGCTGCTGACAGGAAGGGTAAAAACAGGCTATTGTACTTTTATATATATATTTAGTATAAAGGATATTTGTGTGTTGTGTCAAACCGGGGAAGGGGAAAAAATGTCATTTTGAGGCACTGAAATTAAAGGAAGTGGATAGGCCTTCCTTTTTGAGGACTTCCTTTATCAGGCCTTCAGGAAATACATGTTACATGAGGGCTGAGATTTCCACATCCTTATTTTACTCCTCAAGTGTGGAAAATGCTCTGTTTTTCAGCTAGAGCCTGTTTGTTCTCTATTACTATTACTGGCTACAAGCATGATGCTGGTTAGTGTGTGCAGCCTGTGCTAGGTCCATTTTCCCAGGCAGTTTGGGCTGCAGAAAGAGTTCTTGGCTGTTGGAAGTATAACAGTGTTCATTCTTGCTTGAAGTTGTAGAGGCAGGGATTGGATGTAAACTGTGCACTGCAGGTCTGCTGGAAACTTCTGTGGAACTTCTGTGTGTTTCCTCCACAGATCCTAAAAGTCAACTTGGCAGCCTGTGTAGGAATTGAGCAGGAAAGTGTCATGAGTGTTTTGCAGGTAGTAACCAGCTTTTCTACGATAGAAAATTGTATTTGTACAAAAAGAGGTGTTTCTTTTCTAAAGTGTCCATTTTGACATTATAGTCTTTGAATTAGAATTATAGAAGTAGAAAACCAGATGTATTTGAGGACTGACTATTTGGTGGCATTGTGCTAAAATGTGATGGGCATGGTGAATCTTTCAGTTTTAGTAAATACTGGTGATGGCGTTGGAAAGAAGCACAGATACAGCATCTTGAAAGAGTTGGTTTACAAAGTGGATGATGTGAGGGCACTTGTGATGTGAAATATTCTTTATGTGGCTCTAAATCCTCTGAGTTTCTGGCTGATGACAGGATTGTCTTGATCTGTGAGCTGACCTTTAGTCATGCAGTTCTGTGTGGTTCTGTTTTCTAATAACTACCAAATTGTAGCTACCTAATAACTACCAAATTGTAGAAAAATGAAACTAGTATGGCAAACACCCTAGAATGCAAAATGTCTTCCTAAAATTTGCAGTAACCCTTAGTGGAAAAGAATTACGGACTGTGATTATGCTATTTTGCTTTAATCTTAAATAACTTTAAGTTGTAATGCAGGTTTTGAATATTAAGTACCTCTAAGAATGTCTAGCATAATAAAACTGGCTGTGTTTCAATCTTTGTAGACTTTACACTATACTTCTATCAGAATAGTATACAGACTTCTGAGCATACACTTATAGCAACTGCTGTGCGTTGCTTGAACCTTTGCTTGAGAAAGGTGAACATTTAATGGCAATGAAGTAGTAAATTATATACAATAAGCAAGTATTTTTTGGCATAATTACATACACAGGATATGTAAAAATGCAAATCCTTTACATTTCTGGATATATTTGTAATTTTGCTGTGGGATTGTGTTAACATTCTTTTTTTAAATTAAAAAGTAAAGCTCTTTGGGCATGCCTTGCAGGAACCTGAGAAATGTTAATTTCTGATTAATTTGAGTAAAGTTAATATTAATTATAAAGTTTGGTTTTTCAGAGTCTATCAGGACAATAAAATAAAGAAATAATGATTCTGTGTCTGGGCATAGAACCAAAAGTGTTTAAAAGCCATATGGCTGCATTTAAAGAAAACAGCTTCTGAGTCACATAACTTCAGTGTGAGTGGGTTGCTATGGAAGTTAGAAAGAAATCAACATTTGTTCCACTTCCATTTCCAATTGGAATAGTAAACTTAAATTGAAAACCCTTTGTTTTTCAACAGCTCTTTCTATCAGTCTCTTTTTACATATTTACTCAACCCAAGAATTCTCTGGGTTTTGAAGTCCATGGGGCTTGCATCTTCCTCTATTCATGTGTAGTTTAAGAATAGATACTTCAGTCTACCCAGTGAAGGTGTCCAGTAGAGACTGGAGTAAGGAAGAAACTGTTTCAATTTATTTTGCACTATAGAACAATAGACAAATGTATAGTTTTTAGCATTTTCAATCCATTCTGCTTTTCTCACTTACCTGAATACTGCAGGTTTACTCCTTTGTCTTCAGAGGAGTAAATATATTTTGGCCTATATTTTGCACATATAAGTAAATTTAGAAACTTATCTCTAACATTGAGCCCTGGGTAATTTGAAGAATATTTTGAAACAGACTTGTTTTTCTTAGTGAACTTAGAAATCATGTATCTGGAAGCCTGAAGTTACTTGAACAATAAGCAGATAATTACTGTTCAGTGGTATCCACAGATAGTGTTAGTATTGATATTTAAGACAGAACATGAATGAAAAGTCCTGGAATCTAATAATGTTTCAGTTTTGTAAAATGAGTGATTTTTGCTTAATATCTGGAATTTCACTGCTGTATAGATGAGGCAAGTGCACTCTTTGAAGCTCTAGAGATGCTGGATAAAACAGTGTCTGCTCTCTGAAGTGCACAGCAGTTGTGCTGGTGTTCTTGGATTCATGCTTCCTGCCCAAGATGTGCCTTTCAATTTTTTTTTTTCTTTCTACAGAGCTGTCAGGGTACAGTGTTGACAAGTCTCTTTATTTAATGATCAAGCATAAAGGCTGTGCAATGTGCTGCAGCCAAGAGGCTTCAGAGCTCAAAAGATGTGCTAGAAAGCAGTGGGTGTTGCTGGCTGGCCAAGCTCTGACCCCCTCCCTGTTGGAATGTTTCCCCCCCAGCACAGGCCTAATGGGGGAAAGTGCTTTAACTTTTAAATCTAAACAGTGTTGTGTTTGAGTATGCAATATTTTGGTTTCTTTTTGAATTATAACTTTAATCAAGGATAAAGCAGGCAGCATTATGGCCAACTTGGAGTATACAGGAAAATAAATCAATGTGCCTTCAGAAATAGAGAAAGGGAGTATTTGCTGGATTTCAGAACTGTAAGGTGAGTGCTTACAGGTGAGGACAAGCATTCAAACTGCCTCAAGCTCACCTTTTGTCTGTGCTGCTGACAAAGCCCAAATGTTCCTCAAAGCATACTCCAAAAACAATGAATAGCAATGTCTTCACTCAGACCTGAGGTGACTGTGGCTTGTTAATAGAGGTAAGGAAGGCAGACTGAGGATACCCGAGATTTCTCCCCAAACCCATCCTTAGTGATGTGTTCTGACTATGAAGCCTAAGCTCTGGTGTTTATTTCCAACCACTGCACTTTGCTGAGGGCTAAAGCAGCTGTGTGTCAGTATCTTTCTCGAGCTCAGCTGTCTCTCTGACAAGGTAAGGACAAATATTTTCTATGTATGGTATGGAGTATGTATTTATGCACGTATATGGTCTTATGGTATTAAATGACTGGCTGTGATTTTGGCTTTAAAAATGTGAAATCAGAGAAATAAAACCAGCGTGTAGAATCAGAGGCTTGGAACTGGTTCCAAATTTCACACCTCAGCTAATTCTGAAATGGTCCATGGGTGCTGTGGTGCCATGATTTGCATTTAGCACTGCCAAATCTGCTGAGTGCATGTGTGTAACCTGGCTTGTGACTTGCTGTGGGAGGAGGAGCCTCATGGTGACATGGAATGGGATCCAGGTGGCTCTGCTGCCCATACCAGCCTTGTGCACATCCAGCTCCCAGGTCATCCAGCCCATCCAGAGCCTTTGGCATAGCCCAGCACAATAGGATGGGGTTTTATGCTCAAAGGAAGAAAGCTGAGATCCTTTCTGGGTGTCTGATGCGAGTTCATTTGCAGGTTTTTGTTTTACTGGTAACTTCTGTTGTCTCAAAATCAGTCCTCTTACATCAGTCTTTTAAACTCACCTTTAAATAAATGAATGTGCAAAGCTGCAGGTAATGTATTAATGCTTTAAAAAGCATTGAGTTTCTGACAGACTTGTGCTTGGATCCAAATCAGGATTAAACCCAGATGACAAGCTTAAGCAGTCTTTCCTTGTGCACTACCACCTGTTATAAATTCAGGTAATATAGTAAGAAGAATTTGAGATAGGGCATCCAAAGCTCTCCAGGTATGTTGTGTTACATTGCAGTTATTCCTTCTGTCTTGGTACTTCCTCACTGTGGAATTCTAGTGGATATTTGAGTTAAGTGATGAGGAAGCCAAGTAATGATGGGGCTAGACCTGTTTGTATTCTCACTGTGGGTGTGTGAAGGCGCATAGAGAGATTTGAGTGAATTTTTGGAAACAGCAAACTCAAAACATCTATTCTTTAGTCCAAGATGTACTGTGCTGGAAATGTGTATGAATGATGCACCTAAAACTCATGTTCTCACTTCTGCCTATGCAAATTGGAGGGTCTAGATGGAAAGGTGCTTTGTGTATGTACCTATGCAAGAAAAAAAAAAGGTTGAACTGCAAAGAGAAGCCTTGCTTTTGGTTCAGCAGCCTGTGTTGGAGGGCTTCAGCTGTAATGAAAGAAGCATCAACCTTAATGCAGAGTGACTGCTGCTTGTCTCATCATAACATGCTCAAAATAAATTTGAAGGCACAGTATCAGCATGTACCTTTACCCTATCAAAGTACCAGTAGTTTTTCATAGCAATTGAACGTGATTTAGTACTTAATTTTTTCTCTTGTGCATTATGCAGCTTTGCTAATGGATAGCAACACTGTATTTTGAAGGGAGGATTTGTTTTGTTTTAATGGAATGGTTAATAGTAGCCACTTTAAAATTGGCAAGTAGCTTTAAAAAAACATGGCTGTTAACCAATGTTTTATTACATTTTTAAAAAAAGAGGCCTTAATTTGTCGAGGCAACACCCTTTGCAGAAACTCTTGATGGAAAAGAAACTAGGACAGTCTTTAAGGTATTCTTGCCTCAGGTACTGGCTAACTGAAGAGTGAAATCTGAAAAAAGGCAGCTGCACATGGCACCTTGTAGTGCAGCTGAGCTTCTGTATGAGCTGTGGAATTTAAATTCAATCACAAAGCATTCTTTGCTTTCAATCAATTATATTTCCATTTGTCATAAATCCTTCTTGCAGGCAAAGACACTGCACAGTTAATGCAAGCTACAAATGTTGCATTTTTCTTTAGAATTAATCTTCATGGACTTTCACAAGAAATATAAGTTACTAAGCATGCAGACATTGCTCTTCATGGCCAATAATGAGAAAATACTGCATGCCTTGCTTATTTGAGACATCCAAGATAACTCAAACTGTAAACAATTAAACATAAGACATCATTATAGATTCCACTACAATATAATTCTTAGAAATCATGCAACAAAAGGTAAGATTACATTTTGTATTAAATACAGGAGGATTTAACTTGAGCAGAATAGCTCTTAATAGTGAGGAAAAAGGAAATTTGTGGTAATAGTGCTAAGTACCTGAGGAAAAAAGGGTTCTTATTACTGAAGTAAATAAAATCCCATCAAGTTTTTGGGATAGTGATAAAAGGGCTTGAGAATTCTCATGGAAAAATGTGACCTATCTAAGCATAAACTTAGGATTTCCTCATGAGTAATTTACATGAATTTGCATGACTCTCTTATGACCTGAAAAGTCTTTCTTCTCTGTGGACTGTTTTCTACTGCTGTTTTCCCCCAGGACTGTTAGTCTGCATCTTTGAGAGGTGAAAAACCTGCTTTTGCTGAAAAGATTCTATGGAGGGCAGGAAAAGAATTGTTCCATGTTGGGGAGCAATGCATAGGAAATGAGACCAGGTATAGGAGGTGAAAGCAATGCCTGAATAATAAAAGGTCTCCTGTTCCATACACAAAGAGCACAGGTAATTCTGTTAGCCTTCAGGTTCCTTAGCTTAACTAACCAAAATATTGGTGAAAAGAATGAGAGTAGAGACTTGTGTAGTTTTACCTTCCTACTAGAACTCGGCTTGCAAAATTAATGTTATATTTTTACTGCATGAAAAATTGAGAAACTGAGACAATCTCAGTGTTAAACACTGAGATTAATGGCTTAATTAATGGCTTAATCCAATTCAAAATGTCTTTTTAAATTCAAAAATTAATGAAATTTTTTAACATAATGCTATTTATTGGGCCCTAAATAGCTATATAGGAAGAATGTTTCTGAGATCAGGTGTGTGCTTTGTCATTCGTTTGTTTTAGGTAGAAGCTACAGTAGGAGCTTCAGTGTTTGCAATTTGCAATTGCTTCAGTGCTCAATCTAGGAAGCTTTAATACTGAATAATGAGAACTTTGTACTGAATGTGTGTGTAATTGAGAACCTCAGATGTCATCACCTGGAAACAAGCTTGGATGATGCAGATAATTGGTGGTACTGCTGTGGCAAAGTGGTGTTCTAAGTGGTCTAGGACTCACTGCACATTGTGTAGGAATTAATATTTTTCTTGGTATTAAACTGAAACCCAATTTTTATTTTTCTTTCCAAAAAGCAAATTTACTTATTAGATGACAAGATATGAATTAAACCACCACTTGATACAATTTAGAGAGTTTCACTCTATGTAATTTAAAGTCTTTCTTTTTGGGAAATACGGTGTTCTTGATGTTTTAACAGAATGTATGAGGCTTCAAAAATGTTCTTGGCAGTCATTGTGGTGGTAAGCTTCATGAAAAATAATAAAAATTGGCAGTAAGGAGAATGATACAATGCCTGTAATATAAAACACTTTACCCTGGAACATGTACAAGTACTAAGTGTCCTAATGTATATTTATTGAGATATAGCTTGAAGTTTTATTTATGTTGCTTTTTAAATGAAAATATTTCAGGATTCAGTTGTCTTTGTCCATTTTTTATATACTTGTTTGTGTATGAACTATCAGATCTTGGTGACTTGCAATTAACCTCTAAAAGAATATTGCAGGAAGTTCACAGTTCAAACAGGCTTTTTTGATATCTTGGGCTGAAATATATTTGCTTTTAATCAAGGCTTCTTTTACTGTTCAGTTTCTGTTTGGGGCTTATATCTTTCCACAATAAAATTTAGAGACCCAAACAAACCTAACAGAAAAGTAATTTTAGCCTTTCTAAAAACATATCCCTCCATGAATAAGTGCTGTGATAGCTTTATTAGAGAGAGGATGCCAAACCTGGCTTCCAATATTAATAGCTACTTTCCTATGAATTTAACCTTTTCTCATCTTTCAGCTCCTGCACTGCCTGAGTGATGTTTGGCAGCAGATACTCATTTTCTTTTCCTACTGTCACTTGCTGTTCTGTGTTTAGACCCTCACTTCTCCAGGAGAAATAAATCCCAGCAAAGGTTTTGGAATGGCAAATCTTCACTGGAAGAAAGCCAGTAAAAGTCCTCTCAAGTTGACTTTACCCTTGGTAATCAGGACACCAACTTTCAGCTTGCAAAAGGAAAAAATCTGGGGAAAACAGTCAAAATATATCAGAACAAGTGATGATCAGTAGCTATTGAATCCCTTGAGAAAGGGCAGGGAGAAGGAGAGTTGGAAAGCGGCATCCTGGCATGAAGGGTGAAGGCAAGAAATAAAAGATATCCATAGCCCTTCTATCTCTACTTTGAAGAAACTTGAAAACAACTAAAGACTTCAACTGCAGGTCTGTAGGAATATAAAGGCAAAGTGTCCTATACAGTGTCGTGCATGTGAATCAGTTAATTGCAATTCGTGCCTAGAACAAAATAGGCCATTTCAGTGCTCACTCTGGGGGTCCTGATTCTTTCTGTACCTCAACAGCAGTTCTGGAATCCACCCCAGAGAGGGCTAAGAAATATTATTTTTTAAAAAAACATAAATTGTTTGGTTATATGTATTGGTGGCATTTTATTAAAGTGAAGAACTTCTCATTAACACTCAGTTCAGGGAAAGTGGTCTTCAAAGAATTATCTCATGTATTAGATGATGAAAGTGTTCAGTAATTTGCAATTTCAGAACAGTTTTTCATTCACAGTTTAAAAATTGCTAGCAAATGCACAATTAATTACATAACAATTTAACTTTGACAGCTCATTTCTGGATCAGATAAAATAAGTCACAGCTTTCTCATCTTGCTAAATGATGTTTCAGTGCTTTGTGACTATGCTTCATAGCTGTAGGGCCATATCATTAAAAATACATGGAGAAGAATGTTGTTTCCATTATTCTAATATATAGTAGAAAATGCAGATTATTTCTTATCTGTTTAAACCTATCACTGTGAAAATGAATATTTTCAATTTTCTAAGTCTGTGTTAAACATGTGTTCCCGTATAGGGGATAATAACATGTGATTAATTTTTTGTTGTTGCTGCTGATTTCAGGCAAATAATACAGAAATGCTTCAACCATAAAAGCAAAACCATATTGAGAACTGAAGTTTTATTTTGCTGGAAAGAAATACTGTGTTGCATAGTTAGTCCAAAGCATGCCATGTTCTTTATGATCTTTCTGAAATCTGTTTCTTTCAAAAACTCTAGCATTGATCATTACCAGGTATTTCTCTATTGCAGAAAAGTAGCCTGGGGCAATTCTTTCTCATGTGTATTGTAAGATTGCAGATATAGATATCTCTGTCCCAAGCACTTTCCTTCTGGCTTGATTTGCTGCAAGATTTTATTAATTTGAAACAAATGAATAATCCCATTTGCATGAGAGACCTGTTTGTGAAGTGCGCTTGGAAAATTTGTCTTTAATGGTAAGGCTCATAAATCACATGCTATAAAACTTTTCGATGCTCTTCTTTAAACTAGTATCAAGTTCCCAGGAGAACTTGGAGAAACATGGGGCTTCAGGTTTCACAATGCTTATACTTAGTGCTGTCCACTTGAGTCTAAAGCTTCAAGTGTCTCGTGTAAAGTAATTTCACTTTTTTTTTCCCTTAAAATCTCAGTTGAAGCAGGAAAGATGTTGAGCAGCGTACAGAAGGTGGTCAGGTGTTCTCACAATGGCTGAGGCTGTAAAAGTCATCAGTGCCCACCTCCCTGCTCAAAGCAGGCTCAGATAGCAGAGGCAGCCCCGGAACATCTGCAGACACCTCTGCAATGCAAGTATTTGGGAGATGTAGAATTACTATTGCTCTCTAGGCTATTTTAAAAATATGAGGGGGAGAGCATTTGCAATTCTAAATGTAATTTTGCATCTTAATTTATGCATGTGTGTGACAGGCAAACTGTGATTGTTTCACTGGGCTGTCCATCAGTGGGAGAATGAGCTTAACAAATATGTTCATTCTTGTACAGATCAGGAGGCAGATGCTATGTTTGAAGTGCCACTGTACACAGCATGGGCTCATACTTGTCTTTTAAGAAAAATAAACACAAGCATGACAGGCTTCCTGTGAAACTGCTAGCTTCATCTGGCAGGTCGCTGTCATTATCTCTGACTTGAAATGCAGTGGAAGCCTTAGAATCCCCCACTCCTCCAAATCTTTGTCTTTAATAGACCCTGTGTGTGGAGTAAGGTATTTGTTGTGAGGAATCCTTTGTTTTAGCTTCCAGTGTGCTTAGACATTCTGAATTCATAGCACACACAGCCTGCCCCTGTTCAGCTCAACAGGCAAGTTAGGTGTTCCAGCTCTGTTCGCATCTCTGAAGCCATTAATATTTTGCCAAGTTGGCCCCCTATCTGATGGAGTTTTATCTTGGTCAAAAAAAGCTTTATAACTATGTTAACTGTGTCAAAAAAATTAAATTGTATGCAAAAGGCGTCTTCTCTATTTATTGCAGGTGACTCTGTTACTGCTTTTAATTAATTTAGTGTTACTGCCTTCAATAGTCATGGATACCTGTATGCACTTGATGCACCCATTTCTTCTATGGCAAATTGCTTTATCATTTTTAATCCTTGATTTTATGTGCTATCTTTTTACATGAGAAATTCTGCTTTCCTTCACCCAAACCCTTATAAATAGCTAATTTTATGACTGTTTTCAAGCTGAAATGAGTGAAATGCAGGGTGTAGTGAAGGGTGTTATGCATGCAGGCCATGTGTAAGTGAGCACCTGCAAGATTTAATTTTGTAAGCCTTCAAATAAGATGGACAGCTACACTTTTATTAACAGAGCCTAAATATGTAAAATTTTCTACAATTCTGGTAAGAATATAATTCAATAGCAAAGCATTTGACCACTTCTGGGACCTCTGTTATGTACAGTCTTCACATCAGCTCTGAGGGAAAGCAGTGATTTATGTTGTCTAACCCAGCTAGCTCCTAAATATTGCCATTTTTGGATCCTGTCTAATAGAGTCCCTTGTCCTTTACAAGGCCAGCTACTGGAAAGGCTTCCTGATAATGGATTGTGTGTGTTCAAATACTTCTTCCTCTTAAACAGAAGAAACTCTGTGTATTCCTCAGTGTTTTCTAGATTTAATACATGGAACACTTCTAGAATTGGCATAAAATTATTAGCTTCTAGCACACCTCTTCAAGATGGTCTGTGTTTCCAAGTGTATGGAACTTGCTGTGCAGGATTTTTTGCTATGGCTGGATGCAGATCATCTAAATATATTAATACTGTGAAAATGTTGCTAAGCAGTTGTTAGAAGAGGTGGCTCTTGCTGAGGTGATGCTGGGAAGTAATGCATTCTAATTAAATTCCACAGAAAAATCCAGAAAGCATTTTAAGTGAGGATCCTCTACAAGCTTGCTGAAGGCAGCAGTCTTCTCTCACTGTAAAAGCATGAAAACAAATGGTTCTAATTCTTCTTGTTTTCACAGTAATAGCTGTCATAGGTTAAAACAGATATTTCCATTAGACTACTTGTATTAGGTTAGCTTAGCTTGCTGAGAGGTAATAATGACTTTCTTCCAAGGATGAGGAGGCAAAAAAAGAAAATCAAATTAATATCAAAGAAAGCTGCAAGTACTTTGTAAGTAAATCCAGACGTAAGTTAGTCAGATGTGTAGCAGAAATGCATATAAAGGATGGCGATGGGTATTTTAAAACTTTTTTTCTCTCACCATCTTAGAAGTTTCCCTGTGGAAGTACACAAATTTTGCATACATATGGATGGAGGCAACCAGTACGTTGTGCTAATATCACATCATTATACGTAATTTCTCCATGCTGTACAAGGAACTGCTTGGGGATTTTACTTTCTTTAGAGCACAAAAGCAATTCTGTGAGTATGGCAATATGTAATGGTTGGATTATAAACTCAAGTAAGTAGTGGCATAAATTCGCATGAGAAATCATTGATGCCCCATCCCTGGAAGTGTTCAGGGCCAAGCTGGGTGAGCTTTGAGCAACCTGATC
The DNA here is from genome assembly GCF_963662255.1 of Cinclus cinclus. Lineage (NCBI taxonomy): Eukaryota > Metazoa > Chordata > Aves > Passeriformes > Cinclidae > Cinclus > Cinclus cinclus. Next base: position 10,555,793 of record NC_085047.1, on the reverse strand, counting down.
TAGTGAAAGGTGTCCCTGTTCATGGCAGGGAGATTAGAGCTGGATCTTTAAGGCTCCTTTAACCCAAACCATTATATGACTCTGTTTTGAGGTTGGCTTCATGCCCCTTCTAAAGGGGAACTTTTCCTTGTATCATGGTGAGAAATCCCACACATTCACTGTTCATTTTACTGCACTGAAAACATGTATAAATGATATTGATAGGTCCAGGAACAGGAAGAATTTAATTATTTAAATAATCTTAATATAAATTTACTCTCTCTGTCTACCTCCATTAATGTGCAATGTGTAAGATGCAGTGGACAGGATTTGCATATTATTTCAATAGAATGGCAAGAAAGTATGCTTGTTTCTTAAGGAAGCCAGAATCATATAAGTGATCTTGTACTTCTGGAAAGATACCAAATGCTGTGTCCTGTCTCCAAGATGCCCAGTATTATTAGAGCCTGGAGCAATCCCATTCCTTAAGTTGCTGTTTGTCAAGCTGTGAACTAGGCACAGCATTTGTTTCTTGCCAAACCAAATCAGTCTGAAAGTAGTGACTGCTGGCCTTGGGTGTTTTGAACACCGTCCTGGAGCAGAAGCACTGTGCTGGTACCTGAGACTGGGATGTCACTGTTGCTTCCTGTACCTGGCATCTCCAGGGCTCTCCTCCTTTCTTCCCTGTATGGGTTTTGTGCTTATTTTGGGGGAACAGAATAGTGCAAAACTACTTGAGACTTTTTTTTTTTCCCTCGGGTACAGCAACATCCATCTGGCAGCAGTCTGAAGCTCCTCTCCATGAGGAGACCAAGGCTGTTGTGGCAGTGGCTTAGCTTGACAGCATGACCAGGTTCCCAGCAGGACATCTCCCTGTGCATGGGCTTTTCCTTGGGGGAGCACAGGGCTGCTGGCACTGTAGGGCAGGGAGACACCTGGCATCCCGTGGCACCACTGCTCCCCTCACCACCCTGGAGCTTCCCAAGCTCTGTTGCTCACATGCACGTCTCAAAAATATGTCTTGATGTTTAATTCATGACACAAAACCTGTGATTAGGGCAAAGTAGCTGCCTCAGGTTTGGAGCTGGAGGATCTGCTATATCAATTTATGTCCTTAAGTTAGGCATGGATTCACCATCAAGCATTTTGGCAGGGGACCAGCTAAGCATTACTGTCACATTTGATTCTTTATTAGGCACTGTAAATGGGTATTGGAGTTCAGAGAAAATAAAATCTAGCATAAATACTGGCTTAATTTGTGTATGTTGACTGGGTTTACACCAGGTTTTGGTTTGTTTACTTTCAATTAGAGATGTTATGGAAAAAGATTTGTGATAATCCATACTAAAGAGCCAGTTACTAATGAAGACATTGGTAATTCTATGAGTAATTAAATTTCATCTGAGCTAATTACTGAGGTATTCTGATTCAGAAGCCTCTAGCCACAAATATTGTAACTCCATTTATTTAACTCAGCTTTTACTTAGCTTGTTGCAGTAGCTGATAATGCAGTCATTTCTAAAGCATTTCCCTTGGGTGTTCTATCTTTCTTGCTGTGGATGTGTGTCCTCTGATACTTCCTTTCTGTTTGGAATAGAGTAGAAGATGGTCTTTTATACATCCAAATCCACAATATAGCCATCAAGTGGAGTTTCTTATCTTTGAGTAAAACAAAAACTATTGTTGAGGAGAAATGAATCCATATATCACATATCTTGTATTATTTTCCCAGCTGTTCTCTTTCCACACATCAAATCCTGATGTATCATGCTATGTAAGGCTTATTTTCGTAGCTATAATGTACTCTTCTGTGACTGGAGCTGATAGCAGAAACTAATGGAAAAGGACACAACTCTTACGATCAATTCAGAACCTGGCTGCAGTGAACTTAATGAAAAAATCCTAAATACCTAAGGACCTGATTGTGCTTGTAGTTGAGCATAGCTAAAAGTGTTAATTGTATTAAAAGATGAGAAAATTCACACAGGCTTTTTTTTTTTTTAATGTATCCTTTTTGCAAAGAAAGGCTTTTTACCAGTCTTGGGAGCAAAATGCAGCTCTTAATTTGTGTGCCTACTTTTCCAGATAAAGTGCTTTACAAAACTTTTTCACAATAAATATGAAGCACAGTGTTACACAGTAAATTTTAAGCAAGGCCTGTTTTATTTCTTTAAATGAGTAATGGTATTTTTAGGTAGTAGATTGCTTGAAAATGTCTTCCTAGAGAGGTGTTGCGTAAGTATTATTTCAGTAACTAGAAAGATTGACTTTTTGAACAAGGCTGAAATAATTTCTAGCATTACTGATTATTAATTTTCATCGGCAGTGCAAGTGGAGGCTCTGGAAGCTCTCCTCAAAACTGTTGCACCTAATATAAACCCCCAAGGCTCTGTAGATGATTAATCTTCCCCAGTGGTCTGTGATACCTCTTGGGCTTTGCTCTTTTGGTGACTGTGCAGTGAGGCATTCTCTGGCTTTGGTTGTAACGTGGGGGACCTCCTTCCCCATCAAGGATCTGTATCCAGCTCTAATGCTGAACAAAAGGACATTATTTTTTTTGTGTGAGAGATGGTCTTTTGTTTAGTATCAGAGCTGTGGGAAGTTTGTGTGAGAAGTTGCTTCGATGGAAAGGCAGTCTTGGACTTGAGTTGTGAAAATTGCTAATGAGACAAATTTTGCAAGTTAGAAAGAAATGCTACTCAACTGATTTGCTATGCTATGCTACTTTCCATAACTAACTCAAAAACTGGAATTTCAATTTTCAGACTTCTCTGTAAAGTGTTTTGCCCATTTCTTCACCTTTCATCCCCTTTAAAAATCCAATCAGGTTAAGAGCATTTTAATGCACTTCTAATATGTGCATTACCTGGAATTTTAGATTAAAGTGGAAAATGGGTCTTTATGACTGTAGTGAGTGATGTTCAAGGGTTGCTTTAGGAATGATGCAACTTGTTCCATTTAGTGTGTGCTGTGATCAAAATATTTTGCAATTTAAAAACACATCCTCTGAAGATCACCTTCGGTGCCTGGAAGTTTGTACACTATCTACTTCGACCCCTGCTCTGGAGGCAGTGAAGTCAAACCAAATAGTATTACTAATAGCCAGCATGATGAGCACAGCTTGGCACCTCTGAATGGATGCCTGGTCTACAACAGTCACCCAGTGAATGTGGCTCTGGGACCCTTGCACTGCTCAGTTGTTGTTGGTTTTATTGGTGTCAGGTCCCCAGACTCAAGTGATGGGTAAATGTTTGGAAGCCTTGAGAGAAATAGATAAATCCAACTGTGCAGACTAATTGATTGTAAAATGGCTTATGCTGGTTGGAATTAGTTCTCCTGTTTCAGGCAAATGCTTTTCTCCTGACACTTGACAATTGAGGGATGAATGCAAAAGTGATCTGTAGCAGCTGAGTGCTCAATGTTATGATGCACTGGTTCCTCCAAATGTTGGAGGAAGGTGGAGTCTTCGCTTCTTTTACAGGAAGAGGGAAAATGGAAAAGATCAGCATTCACTGGGACAGCAAGGTTCCAGACAATCTGGGAAATGAAAACTGACTGTAAGCAAGGGAAGGTGGTACATTATTTGGTGTTTTCATTTATTGAATTAGGTATGATCCAGTAAGTGAATGTGTTATACTGTGGGTTACTGGATGAGTATACTACTCTGGAAGTCAGCTCTTCTCTTTGTGTGTTAGCTCTTCTCAGTGTGTTTCTGGTGCAAAAAGCAACACTGAACATATCTTTGTTTTACTTTAGTTTTTGTCATAATTACATGTGTTCAAGTGCTTGGAAAGTACAAAAAATGTTGTGAAAATGGTCCACTACAAAGAAGTACGAACTGGAGGGAAAACTCAAATGTTTTCATGTCAAAATCTTTTTCTGTAAGTTTATTATTTTGATTTGAACTTGATAATTTTTTTATTTATAGTCATGGAACTGAAGTGACTGCTTGGGTCGTCTTTATTTTCAAGACCCACTTTTACAAAAGGGAGTAATAATGGATAACCATTTTAATTGAAAGATCCTAATGATTCTCTGTCGGTTATGGAAAAATCCCATGAATCTAAGTTGTCTTTTTGTTGACTTCACTCAGTTAATAGTCACTTAGAGTCGCTGTAAAACTATTACAGTATGGAAATGGGGCTACTTTTGTGGCCTTCATTTCAAAGAATTTTGATAGCTTGTCATAGTGACTTATCATGCATTTCATGTATGTGATTTAGCATATTAAGATGTAGGATTTATCAGCATTAAAAAAAATAAAAATACAGGCTTATATATGAAATGCAGTAACCAACTTTGTGGTTGACCCATGCCAGTGGCACTAAAGCATGTGCCCTGTGGTAGGGTCAGTATTCCTGAGATGTTGGCTTTTTTTTGCAGGGAAATTATTTTATGTGTCTGTGTGTGTCATAATTCAAGCCCACTTACTGGATTAACTTTTCATACAGGAAAATATGTGAAGTATACATATTTAAGCTTTGTAGTCTTTGTTGTGAGACACTGGGAATATGAGAGTGTATTCATCTTTGTGAAGCTGTATATATCCCATATATGCAATATATGCTTTGGTTTAAGTTAGAGATAAAGCTGTCATGCATTAACTGTAGGGAAAAGACAGTCCTTCAGTGCTTCTAGGCTTGTCTTCTACATGTTGTTTGTAATATCTTCACAGCAGCTAGTGACTGTCAGACTTCTTTTCCCCCTTTCCCCTCTTAATGTAGAGTGCTTTTGAAGAAGTTTCAGCTTTTATTCAAGGCAGTTGCTGTTGAGCTTGATACAGCTCTGTAGTGTCAGGTTGCATTTGGGTAATACTCTCATGGCACCACTTATTTTCCTAAAATGTTTGCAGCATTCCGTGAAAGCCAGACAGCAAGGAAAAGCTTTTTTCCCCCACTTCATTACTGAATGCTTTGCTCAGATTTCACTAGTGGATTGGAAAGATTGACACTAGCAGTAGAACAGACTCAAACATAGAAAATACTTCAATCAGTGTCACCATTAAAACTGAAATAAAAGCATAGCAAAATTGTACTTCTGAATGATAAAATTGTTATATTTAGTGTTATCCCTAAGTGAGGTCAGTGCCTTTTCAGTGGGTAATGCAAATATATAAGTAACTGCATTGGACAGAAATAAGGTAATACGCCTTTAAACATACATCTGGGTGACAACTGGTGAGCTACTAGAAATATTTGAGCAGAACTGTCTGATCAGTATGGGCAAGATATTCCAGAAACTTCCATTTAACAGCCAAATTTTATTTTGAAAACTGAACTACTTGTATTTTAGCTCTTTGAAATGACAGAGAAGGAAAAAAAAATAATTAAAAGTGAAGTCTTTTGCTTGAATAAGTATTCATAAAAACAAGCAGATAACAAGTAAGTACAAGTTGTAATAAGTTTTTCAGACAAAACAGGAAAGAACACAGCAGCATGAACTAATACATAAGAACTGTCCTAGCTCTTTTCATCCTATTCCATCAAATATGTACTTTACAAGTTCTAGTGTTCGCTAAAAGATTTGAAAGATCAGAACAGGTGCTTTATGTGTCTTGGGAGGAAAACTAATTTTAAACTACTGACTAAATAATTAGTACGTGCTTTTATTTCTCATACTTGATTTTCAGTCTATATTGGTAATCAATTGGTAAATTATATTTCAGTAGTAATTTGTTTGGAGGCTTCAGATCAAAACTTGTTCCTCTTCTATAGGCCAGTACTGCTTGGAGCCTTCAAATATTGTGGTGTTATTTACTTGGAAAATAAGTTTGCCTAGCTATTAACACAGAAATCAGAATGTCTGCTATTTGTGTAGCTGGAGGTTATTACTACTATCAGGGCCAAAAGAAATGCACAAAAATAGGACCATTTTGAGATGACAGGAAATAAACTCCTAAAATCAACTTTTTGTGAACCTTTGAACAAGTTTGGGTCTTACTATCCCTTCTGCTGGAATGACTGTGAGCAATAAGGGATCTTATCGTCTCAACCTCCGTGGTTTAAAACATAATATTTAGCTGAACTGAAACTGGCATGATTCATCCTGAATGTTTCAGGTATAAGCAAAAGTGAAGAAGTGAGGGTTGTTTCATGAGTTGCTTGTCCATTTGCTCAGCAAAGAGTGGAGATGGCTGAGAGAGTTCACCCCATCAGTCATCTCTGCTGTGTTGGCAAGGGAGAGCATTTGCTTTCCTTATACATTTAGTTTGTGGAAATATGCAGTTGCTGCCGTTCACAGCTCAGAAAAGGCAGAATAGTTAAGGATTCAGCTGCAATTAACCTTTGAGAACTGTCTATGTAATTCCCATTCACGTCTTTCAAAGAGAAGTCTTTATGCATCTCATTAATCTGATTCAGTTCCTTCTATTCAAAATGATAAGAATGCGTTGGAATGCATGGCTCCAAAAGATCTGTTGGGCAGTTTTATTTTGCATCTGTTTTGCAACCAGCCTGCAATTTTCCTCTATAAAAGTCACATAAATTTAGAGTTCTGTGCATGCACAAGTCAATATGCCTTAGTTGGATGGTGGGAGGAGGCTGATAGTTAAGGCATTCATAGAATCCTTGCCTTTTTTTTATGTTTTTCAAGATTTTGGTGTTTAGCTTTCATTAGCAATTTCTAAGGGTTGGCTGTTCAAAGATCAAGCTATAAAAAGAAATATGTCCTCTGATATATGGCATTTATACAGCAAGGCTTAGGTACTTACACTGCACACAATGCTGTAATACCAGAATCCATCACAAACATTTAAGGATTTGTTCCATAATGTGAGACAAAGTACAGTGCAACCCAATTTAGAGAGAAGAACTGAGAAATTGAAGAGCTTTTAGGGGCCAGTCTTCCCTACTGTGGTACATTGATGCTGTTGGCAGTGCTATGCCCAAAACTGAGCCCTCTTGCACGTTCCCCTGCATAGTCTGGTTTTCTTTTTGACCCTGCAGATCTCTCTCAATACGTTGAGTCATCTCAAAAATGATGGTACAATTCTTTTTTTTTTTTAAATTTAGCTGCAATAAGTGGTCTCTTACTGTAGAATATGTTGCTTTATGCTGCTATTTTGTTCAGTCTCTAAATGCAGAGCTTGTGGTCTTGCAAATTCTGTTTATGTATAATTTATGTACAGGTAATTTGCTTCTGCTTGACCCCCAGCTTACGCAGGACAAGGGAAAGCTTTGCTGTTGCACAAATGTTTAGGAACACATTGAGAATACTTGCAAAGAAGTTACAGTATTTTTTCCTCTACATTATAAACTCCTTAGGTTGCTTTCCAAATTTCCTTTTTACTCATAACTCTTTCACTTCCTGCCTTCAGATCTTCTGTAAGATCTCTTGCTTACTAACGTTTACTGAAGCTGAGGTCTAGAGGTTTCTTAGGTATGTAGGCTAAAGACAGAAAGCATGAGAGGATTTTTTTTTTAATAAACACTTCTGTGAAATAGGAGGAATCTCAACTGAAGTCAGTGAAGTCAGATGTTGACCTTTGGAGTTGTTGAGCTGCCAATTATCTGAATCTGTTTCTTTTCTCCTTTCCACTTGTGTGCCACCAAGAGCACAAACATGTCTGAAGTATGCAGATTTTCTGCACAAGAAATATAATGTATAAGCAGCAATATAATGATTTTTCTACCAGACTGCATACAGAAAATATAGTATAGTTTTTAATGTATTTTGTCCTAGCTACAAATTCAAACATGTGAAGTGCAGCTTTCTATATCAGTACTCTTGAAAAAGTAGATTTTTATGAAATAATGTCTTGACACCTTTTAGAACAGACACAAAAAAAATTGATTGAACTATATTCCTTGCACTTTCTTGTAGAAAATATGCAATGTTTACTTAAAAGAAAAAAACAAAAAAAATTGTTTTCCATTTAAAAGTCGTTTGTACTTTATACATCACATAATCTGAAATGAACTTCAAACCGGAGAAATTATCTAAAGTTTGGTAATCTGCCTTTTGCACTGCATTATTTTAAATTGTTTGTCCATAATTGCTACATTTTTATATTAATTTCTGTGAGTTTATAAAGCATCTACAGTGAATCGTTGCCATTTGTTTCAGATGGCATCCAAGCTTGGTAACAGAAGGTACAAGGGACTAATATTTTGCTGCAAAACAACAGTTTGAGCAGGTGGTACTTGATGCTATTACACATATAGGTCACTTGGGAGAGTGCTTAATCACTGAACTGAATATTAATTAGGACAGCTTTCTCAGCCAGTTTTTTTGGGATTTTTTTTTTTTTTTTTTTAAGAAAGGATGCTTCTCAAGGAGGAAGGGGAAAAAGACCAAACCCACCAAAGTCTGGAGTTACGAAAATTAAGTTGCTTGCTGTAAAAACTTGCTGTGGAAATTGAGGTTCAGATTTTTTTTCAGGGGGACTAATCTTTGTGACAAAAGACGCCTGTGTGAACCCAGTCTTTGTTCTTAATTTCTCTTACTGAAACTTTTCTCTATCTACCTGGATTTCATACTGTCCTGTTAAATGCCTGACCAAAATTACTTGGTCACTTGAAGCTGTAGGTCTTCATAGATACAAAACAGTACTTTACAGAGTTTTGGCTTGAGATCCTGAAAAGAAATGTGGGATCGATGTATCTGAGTTGAAAAATTAACTCTTGATAAAAACTAAAGCGAGAAACAGCTGACTTAGTTGCATGAGCTGCAGAATGTAAAATCTTTCTTTGACTTTGTTTTCTGTACCGTCATACTTTAAATAACTTCAGAATTATCCAGGTTCTTGTTTTAAAAGGTTTAGAGTCTGTTTCCAAGATGCTGGAATGCTCTGAAATACAAGATTAATCTGATTTGATCATGGCTGACACTACCAGGGGTTAAGAGGGGTTAAGTCCTCTGAAATTCAGGAATCCATAGGAAGAGCTGAAGGAATTTCCTGGAGCTACTGCTTGCTGTTGCTTCTGCAGGACAGCAGCTGGCACTGATATGCCCTATGAACACTCCTCTGCTGCATGGTCTGAAACTCCCTGAGGAGTTTTGATTTTCCCCTGGGCTCTGTTTGGGAGCTGCTGGCTGTCAGAGCTGCGTGACAATGATGAGCAGCAGGGATTTCCCTCTGGCCCAGGGAGGGGCATAGAGAAGGCATAGCTGTCTCCTGGAAGGGATTCCTGGAGGCTTTTCAACTCAAAGGGATGAGGTGTTTCACTTGGAAAATGTGGAAAAATTGGAAAACTTAGGCGTTGAGGAAGTGAGGGATGGTCAGGAGGAGAGCCAGTGTGGGGCTGGGACCTCCCAGGACCTTCCCACTGCCTGCTGAGCTCAAAGCCCTGCTCCTTGCTTCCACCTGCTTTTAGCACTGAGCTTTCTATCCTTTAGCAAAAGGTCCTGGCACAGTGTTCTTGTGCCTGTGTGTGTTACGTGGTGCACGGTGCTTTCACTGTGCTGGCTTTTCCTCCAGGCACCTTTCACAAGGGCAGGTGTTGGGTGAAAGCAATGCACACCTGAGGAGATGCTGCAGAGTTGTGTTTGCAACAGCATATTCCTTCTGAGGCTTGCTTTAGCATCATGCAAGGATGCAGTACTGTGAATTCCCCTGCTCTGACATTTCCAGCTGCATTTGGGATAAAGTGACTTGATGGCCTGTGATTGATCATTGAAAACTATTAGTCAAATTCAGGTTTTATATGTATGGGTAAAATAGTCCTGTGAATTTGAACATATTTCCATAATGGAAGCTTAACTTCTTTGCTGAATTTTATATCTTTAAATGTTTGGAAGGGGAGACACTTTCTTCTGTTCTTGTTTTTGTTCAGAGATGAAGTTGAATATTTTAATAAATATTGCAGATAATGAAGATAATGGCTTCAGCACTCAGGTGGAAGATGTTTATCTTGAAACACGTTGCAGTGTGTGAGATCTCCACATAAATACAGACTAGAGGAAGCATCTAGGGAGAGGAGAAGAAAAGCTGGGTTGGAAAGGAATTTGAAATGGACTCTGGATTAGATGCTACATGTAAATGAACAGTGGCATCCAGATGGCACTGTCAGATACCTGGGATAGGAAGTAATGCAGTGGCACAGGACTTGGAACAGAAAACGTGTCTTGAAATCAAGATGGATAAATGGAAACACCTGGGTTCTTCAGGCTAGAAGTGCTGATCTTCAGAACAAGCACCAAAATGAGCTGGTGCCTAGGAAGAAAGAACAGATATTGCTGGAGGTTTAAATGGACATAAGGTGTCTAGCCTGAGGAATGCAGGACAGGGAACTAAGAATCTCACAGGAGAGCTAGGTGGTGGTTTAGGTCAGGAGAGTTGGGATAGAGTTAGACTGGAAGGGGATCCTGAATTTTTAATAGGAAGCATAGAATTGGAAGACTGAGATGGGGGGTGGAAGGGGTGGTGTTAAACAACAGCACAGGACTGATAGAGATGTGTGATAGAAGGCAACATTTATTTGAGGGAATTGAATTTGAGGGAATTGAGTAGTTTGACAAGTCTGTTGCCACAAGAGCACGTGGGCTTTCAGAGCCCACAACAATGCTCTACGTTCTTGACTCTTTGTCAGCAAATGTGTGAAATCATTCTGGCCAATTCTACCCCTGAAAACCCAAAGGGTAGCAACTGCTACCATTTACTCTGCCTGTCTGTTTATTGTATGTGAGATTCAAACATTTATAAATGGATAAACTTGGTTGTGAAAGAAGTGGAAGTTGCTTTTATTCTCAAAAAGTAAACCAGGATGTTGCATGCAATAAAAATATTATTCACAGAAATTCACAGGAGTTTATAATCTAAGTATGGTTAATGATTCTTGAAACAGAAGTTTGCCTCCAGTTGTATGCTGTACAATAATCCTTAATTATGTTATCCCATGCTATTTTTGTTCCAAACTTTTCTTGCCTTATTCAGTTTTTAGATGGACAGAGCTTGTTTAGTAAACAGATGTTCACTATTTTCTACAAGATGTGGCCTCAGGCCTCATTTCCCGCATTTTATTCAGACCCTTACCATGAAGTCAAAATGATTCTTAGGGGCTTTTCATGATGCTCATCACTCTAATATCTTAATAGCTTCTCTCAAAATAATTTGCCTTCACAACACCCTTGAGCTGTGCAAGTTGTATCTATTTTTACACACAAGCAATAAAAAGGAATGAGACAAAGATGAAATATCTCCTCTCTTTGCCGAGTGCCAAGTCTGAGACATCCAAGACACTGTCAGAGTAGTCTTTTTTTTTCTTTTTTTTTCCCCCAGTTTCTTTTCAGGTGCACAGCATTAAATTTTGGATCTTTACTTCCAGATTTTAGTGCTTTCTTATATGGTGTGGAAGGGATAAACTCAGGTTCAAGTAATACTCTTTGTACTATTGTTTGGGTTTATTAACACTAGTTATGTTAGCTTTGTTTGAAGAATAAAATAATCTGGAATTTTACACTTTCACAGAGAATAAAAGTAAGTGCTCCCCAGTTCAAGTAGGTTATGAACTTGTAGATATTTATATGTCAATGTATTTATAATACAGCACAATTACAATTTCTAATAATTTGTACGCTGCTCACTCAGTTTTGATAAGAAGTTGAAATATGATCTGTGGAACTTGCAGTTGGTCTCTGAACTAGTTAAATAAAATAATTAAGGAGTGCACACAAAACATCAGTATGAATAGAAAACATTTTTCAGTGTCATAACTAGATGAACTGTCTAGAAGTCCTGATTGTAGAGAGAGAATTTATTACAAAAATGCTCCAATCCAAGGAAACAAATTAAATTATGCTGCTTGTTACAGAACCCTTAATTTCTCAACCCACTGAATTCCAAGAGCATCTTGGAATACCTGTTCTGCCCTGGATAAGATGGTACCTTCCTGTGTGAATCTCACTGCCTGATAAATCCAGCTTTTCGCCTTACAGTGCTTATTCCTTATTGACGTATCAATAGCAATAATATTTGGAAGACTTTAGATAAATTCTGCATTTACCAAAATGTACCAAGTAAAGTTTGAAATGAAACCATAGTAATTAATACGCAGCATCGTAACTGGTGAAGTTTCAGGCTTGGTGGTGTTGCCAACTGGAGCCCAGAGTTTACTTCCCCTATTATTACTTGCGTGCACCTAAAATTATTCCCTTCCAGGGTGCTGCTTCAGGAAAGCCCTTTGACTACCCCCTGTGTTAGGCCTAGGAAATCTGTTGTACTTCACATGAAAAGGAATTTGAAAATATACACTGGGCTGTGACATTCGGTAAAGATAATAAGCTTTATAACTTGAACCTTTTTCTTATTAGGAAATGCTTGGCTTCAATCCCTGTTTCAAGTTCATTTCATTTTTACTGAATTTCATGCAGTGATGGTGTTATTTAATAAGCATGTGTGTGTGTCTCCCCTTTCTTCTCCCTGATCTGTGTTTATTGGCTTCATGGTTTTCAAGGTTTTGAAGTGTTTGTGACTTATTTTACAGGCAGGTCCGTGGTTATAGGTAAGGGTTCACTTTTGTAGGTCAGTGTTGCTGAAACAGGTGTGCAAGCTAACATCTGGAGGGCTCAAACATGGTTACTGAAGGTTCCTGGTAAAATTCTACTCAGACTACTGATTGCTGAAGTCTCTGTTGCTCTTTTGGCCATCTCCTTTCAGAGTTGTATCTAGGTGTTTAAACACTTAGGCTTGTCAGCTCTGAGCATTTTAAAGAATATGCCCTTTGTGGATGTCACTTCAATATCTCCGTGCCTACTACTCTACTTGGAAGAGATATTTCTGTCACAGGTAGTTGTGAGAGCATAAAATAGCCAAATGCAGGGTTGGGGATGCAGTGGACAAAGATGAGACATTCAAAGGCTGCTTGGTGCCTGGTTCCCAGAGCTGTGGGACCCCAGGGGTTTGGAAAGAACTAGGAAATGTAGTATTGGGCCTACAGGAAGCTACTGTTATGTGGGTGTGGTACTGGTAGGACAATTTAGGTCCTGAAGTGATCTTCCTGTAAATCTGAATTTCAACAATCCACCTGTCCCACTTTGGTGATAGGGATTTGTTGGTATAGGTACAGTTTTCTTTTATTTATTGAAATCTTAGACTACTCTGGAGAAGTTAGTAATTTTAATGGCTTTTGTGGTACAACTTTGCCTTCAGCAGTTCAGCCACTCTCCCCATGTCCCTGATGCTCAAGCCTGCACTGATACACTCCTCCCAGTGGCTAAACTTGGCAAATCTAGATTCTCAAGCTGAAAAGTTAGGCAGCCTTGAGTATTACCTTGCTTTGGTCTGCTGTACCCCCTAGTGTAGAATCTAGGATGCTGGCAAGCCTCTGGGGTACAGTGAGCAGCCAAGGGCAGACTGTGCTGTTCATTTGGTGGTTTTCTTCTGAAAGAGAAGTATTTGCAGCCCTATCAGCCAAGCAGCTGCTGTCACTGCTCCAAGCTGAGCTGCTGATGTGAAAATATGAGCCCTGGCAGGGCTAGGCTGTTTGGGGAGCTGTGCTTGCTGATCTTTGAATAGGGAAATGACTTCGAGGTTAGTGGCAGGCTTATATGGAGAAAGAAGCATGGAGAAAGCTTTACTCATAATGCTTCCTGTGCTGGAATTGTATGGGTTTCGAAACAGCACAAAAGGGGAGAAGAGGGAGGAAAGATAAGCAGCACCATATGGACTGCTGGAAGAGAGAAGCCAGTTGTGGATGGGGAATATAATGCTTATTTAATAACAAAGAGAGACTGCCAGTGCATAGGAAATGTGAAAATAGCAGCTCACATTCTCCTTTTTCCCAAACTGAAGCTGTCTTTTGAATGACTGGATTTGACAAGGTCAAGATCTGTCTTGTGAATTTGACTGATCTTAATGACCTGGAACAGGGCAAGCAGAAACCACTGCTGTCAGAGGAAGGTCATCAAGAACACCAGGAAGAGTTAACAGAATCTAATATTCATGAATGCAGTGATGAAAGTTGCTAACACAACACCAAAATGTGCAGTGTGCTACCTGAACCTCATTATCGGCTCCTGCTCTGCCTTTCTAATTTCTGGGCAATTTGGTAAAAGTCACTGGTGTTTTCTGTGACCGTTGTGTGTGCACACATGACAAACATTTTCCATGTCACTTAAGATGCCAAATGGACACCACTGACGTGTTATTTTTTTTTCCAAGTACTGAAGGAAAAGTGGGTCAGAGAGACAATAAAAAAAATGTTTTGCTTTTTTTTCTCCCCCCACTTGTATCTGAGCTACAGAAGTTGCTGTCAGTCATCTGTGACCAATACATCTGGAATTGACACTTCCAGCTGAAACATTTGGGGGACATAAACAATGCTGCGAACTCCTAGGAGAGAGTCTTTGTCTGCTTTTGTATATTTTAGCATAGTGAAGTCTGTATTGGATCCTCTGGACGTCGGATGTTATGAAAATTAGAAAAGAGATGACAGCTTTTTGACATTCAGAGTTCTCTCACTACAGAAGTAGCAATTTTTATATTAATTAAGAAATTAAGATTTTATTTCGCATTGTGATGTCAAAATACCTTGAACCAGGTAAATCTACTTTGAGATGTATTGTACAAAGAGAAAGCTGCTATATAACTGATCTGATTATGCTGCTACAATACTAAGCATTTACTGTATGATTTTGGTAAGTCACTTCTGCCCTTCTTGTTGATGTTAGGTCATTTTTTGCAATTAGATTGGTGCGAAGATGTCTTCACTTTGCTTTCTGGTCTCAGTTCTGCAATGCTGGGGAAGGCCACTGGATGGAAGTATTACATTTTACTTAACAGGGGGATGCTAAACCATGCTGGGACTGAAATGTATTCCTTAAAAAAAAAAAGCTTTTATTAAATAATAGCATTACCACTAATGCTTGTTCTTTTAAAAATATATAAAAGCCATAATGAGAGCAGATTTTTAATAGTACTTCTGTGAGTCTCAAATTATCAAGAGAGGACATTTTTTTCTTTTGCAAACTTTGGTTATTCTATTTGGAAGAATCAAGAGTTGAAAAAGCAACAGAACTTTAATTATACTTTTTGAAGTCACAAGGGCTTTTAAGAAAGATACTGTGTACCCTGTGCAGTAGTCTTAGCCAGCAGATTATCCAGCCAGAAGTTTTTCAGGACTTAATACTGTTTGGCAGATAGCAAAAAGCTTCCACTGTGGGAGATGTTAGGCAAGAGGCTTTTAAGAAGTCATGCTTCAATTATTCTGGTTAATTAGAAAGAAAGAAAGTCTGTAATTAAGGGAGTAGTTCTTCCATTTTTTTTCCCATCCAAATGAAGTTGAAAGTTAATTTGGAGCTAAGATTATGGGGTTTATTTTCTCTTGACTTTCACTTTGATTGGATGGACATGATAGTTGCTGTCATAGTACTGTGAGATCTCCAGAGATGAACATTTTAGTTGATCAGCAGTTTGAATTTAAAGAACTAGTTCCTATATTTGGAAACTTTAACAGATTAATGTAATTTCAGATCCTAACCAAGATACTCTTTGTGTGATGATAGCTGCAAAGGTTTACAGTAGAAAGCTACTTTTATAGTTTTCTAACAAGGCAGCTGCTAAAGCAAAGATCATAAGCTTCTGTGTATTGTCTTAAAGCAAACCCCTCTAGAAGATGAAACTATGATAATAGAAACTCATTATAGCATCATCCCCTAGGCAGTGACAGCAGGCAGATCTCATTGCAGCCCAAGCTCTGTGTACTCACACGAGTCCTGAAATATTCATTTGTCTCTTGTGTGTGTCAGGAGGTGTTGTGGAGGGAGCCCACATTCATGGGTGGTTAGCAGCTGCCATGGAGCAGGGCAACATGCACAAATCTTTGCTCCTTTCTTGTCCTATTTGTAGTAGTGGCATTGGGAAAAAAAGGAAAAAAAAGCCTCAGTGCCTGTAGTACCTTGTAAATCATATGATACTCAGCTCTTTGTTTAAGGAGAGAAACAGTCATGAATTATGCCATATGATATGTGTTTTTTGAGTGGGTTATACTTAAGGCCAAACAGCACGGGCTAGAGAGACTCTGAAAATGCAGGAGTGCTCAAAGCCTTTCTATCAACACAGCAAGAGGACTTGAGGAGCACATACAGAAGTTCAGACAGGTGACTGCAGTCCTGCTGAAGCTGAAGACCCTTTGCAGATGGTGCTAGGGTTGGTCAGGGTGATGGCTCTAATCATCTGCATGTGAACTGCTGAAATTCTGCTTGTGTTGTGAAGTTACCAAATTTGTAAAGTGATACCAAAGATAGGCTAAATATGTAAACTCATTATTTCTTTTGAAAGGGAAGGGGAAGAGTGCCTGAGAGGCAGCCTTCTGAATTTGGTGGAAATACAGTCATTATCAGGAAGAGACATGTCTGAATTGTTTCAAGAAGGAAATAAATAATTAGTTAGAGCAAACTATTTGCTTCATGGTTTTGGTTTTCTTTTCATATTGCTAAAACCCAGCAGAGAACAGATGTTTCTCAGGCTGCACTGACTAAACCTGCTGCTTTGTCTCCTTTAATGTGACTTGGGTGTGAGGTGGTTTTCTCCACTCACCTTAGTAGTTTTCTTATAATTGTTTTTTAAGAGGATAGATTTCACAAACTAAAAAAAAAGCCTTGTTTATTGAATTTTTACAGATGTAGCAAATGAAATTCAAAAGCATCTTATTTTTTTCTGATAACTTAGCCTTTTTATAACATTTGTCACTTGCAGTCGTTTTAGCCCTGTTCTGACTTCTGCTGCAAAAATGCATAGCACCTTTAAACTTGTCACTATAGACACCTGGTATTTTGAGGTATATCCAGCTAAATAACTTCTGATTGTGAAGAATTCCCTTCTGTGGCTGCTGGTTTAGATGGCTTGTTCCTTTAGAAGAGGATGTTGATTTAATAAATAACAAAATGCAGAATACAGTTGGAATGCTAAGCCTGGATGGAGCTTTCTTTCAAGGAAAGGAAAAATTAGTTCTATGGTATTATCATCAGCTGTATTACCAGCATCTGCCTTTTGTTTCACAGCACCTCCCAGATGCTGGAGTTCCCAATCTGCCTGGCTTCACAGTTCCTCACCTGTCTTGCTCCTTGCAACTAAACTTACCACAGCATAATTGAGAATTTCAGGCTGCACAAGCACCAGATGATGGGATTTTTCTTTTTTTTTTTTCTAAGCCTAATTAACTGTTAACTTGTTAATTGATGGAAATTCCTACATCAGAGATCAGAAGTTTGTGCTGCTAATTATCATGATCTGGTATGTGAAGCTGTGCTAACACAGGCAACATTGGCAGACTGGGATAATTGGAAGTAGAAAGAAGCAAAACCAGAGTACTTATCTAATTGGTTTGATGGAATATTCAGTTTTTCATTGTTCCTTCCTGCCCCAACAAGAGGAATCAAGTATGAGCTGCTAGACATTGGAAGCTTGGTTGGCGTCTGAGGATCTGACCAAGCTCTACCCAAAAGGGTAATGCATGAACTGGTGTGAAAGGATCTCTTTAGAAGTGTCCATAACCAGTTTGCACAGCACTTCAAAGGAGAGCCAGAGCTGATTGCTTTTGGCTGCTGGGGAGCAGCACATTGTGGCTGGGTCAGCACAGCTGCCGTGGTAGGTGACAGCTGTGGTGCTGCTCCAGGCTGGTGGCTGGAGAGATCAGACATCCCTTGGGAAGAGCTAGCAGATTGTAAAAAAACACATGGCATAGAATGGGGTCCAAAGGCCCAGTTGTCATTAACATGTCATTAGCCTGCAGTAGCTTGGCAGGACATGTATTTAGTGGTGTTACAACTAAATTTTAAAATATAAAATCTAAAATGTTTTTGAATTAATAATTTCTACAATGAAATTCTCTTATGTTTTGCTTTTTTCTTACATAGCTGTAGTGTGGGTTCTTTTGGTTTTTCTGGGGGCTTTTGTTTTTGCTTTAATGTGGCAATGTGTCCTGCTTGTAGATAATATTGCTAGGCCTTTTATTTTTGTATTTCTTGCTTTTCCGTTTTGTTCTTGGTATTCACTGTTATATATTTTTTCTTTCTTTGGTTTCTTGTGCTCTTTTACCTGCCAATGCAGAATCTCCTTTGCACTGCAAGGGGTGGCGGGGAGAAGTTTGTTCTGCAGACACCTGTTCAGGCAGTGAGCACAGTGAAATGTCACACCAGTGCTTTGTAGGACAGGGAATGCACCGGATTGGTAGCCAAAACATGTTTCAGTCTCTCTTTAGCAGTATAAAGAACTGAATTTCAAGAGTGAAATGCTGGATGGATATTGAATGTAAAGAAAGAGCACAGAAGGGAAACAAAGCATTGAAAGATGAGTTAATGGATGCCCACTGGTGACGTGTGTTACGGAGCTGTTATTACAGTATGGGGGGGGGGGAAGGCCAAGGGGGATAAAAAAGTAAGTCTAAAATACAATTGAAGATAAGAGGGGGAAAAATTGTGTGATGAAAAGATTTAAGAGAAGCCTGGGAGGAATATAGAAAGAAGATAAGGGAATATAAAAATTGATGAGAAAAGCAAAGAAATTTTTAAAAAAGATTGTGTTTACTTTTAAAGGTAGGGAAGAGGCTGAGATGAAGTGCCTTCTTTTTCAGTCTGGTAGAAAAGGTGTTTTTCTCTCCTGAGGAATCCCAATGTGCCCAGCAGGGCAGAAATGGGCCTGAGGGTACCACAGTGTGAGGCTGCAGCAGTTCTGGGCTGCTCCCTGAGGCTGGCCCTGCATCCAGGGAGTCAGGGATGGGAGCAGCCCTGTCCTGCAGGGAAAGGAGCAGCAAACTCCCTCCCCCAGGCTCAGCTTACCTCATTGGGCTTCCCTGGGCACCAGTGCTAGTGGGAAAATTCCCTCCCTCACTTTAGTTATGTGCCTCCAATTTGCAATTATTGCTATCTTGGCACAGTCTGGGTTTTTTTCCTTTAATAAGCTGGAGTTGCTACTTTGTCAGGAATTTGGCCAGCAGCAGTGTTTAGCCGCTCAGGAAAACGCAGTCACTATTCCTCAAACATCATCCTCTGCAAAAGAGGATTTTCTCCTTCCTTGGTTGAAAACGGCATGGATTATTTCCTTTTTTTTTCGTCCAATAAAAATATTCATCCTAAGTACTGGAGTTCCTTGGATTTGAAAACAGATGATGGAGTAGAAACCTGAGATGAGTCTTTTGGCCCTCCAAGACTTGGCAGCTCCTGCACGGTAAAATCCCAACAAAACCAGACCCTCTCAGCTCTTCCCAAGCCCATCATTAATTTAGCATTTTCCTGCAAATCCAAGTACCTACTTCAAATGTACCTCTCTGTCCCAAAACCAGCTGGGAATTTGAAACTCAATAGAAAAATACAGCAGTTTAGTAAAGAAAACCTTTGTGGTGCAGATGAGTATATTTTAAAAATATGATTTCCTCATCTGAGTGAGATAGATTTTTCACAGAAAAACTTGGGGCAGTGGTCTGAGGGGGAAAGTGCCTGACTCTACGGCCCATGGCTTGACCAGTGTGGCTTGTGTTGGGGCAGCTAGTTTGGAGTTGCTGCTTTGAACCGAAGTGTGTGGTCATCTGGTGTGTGTGCTCTGTTTTCATAGTGTTTAAAAAGACTGACAGTTTTGGGTGACCCCAGAGCAGTTGTTGTACAGCTCCTGTTACACATCAAGTATCCTACTGAAAATTTACTTTGCAAGGATTCCTGTTTCTTTTTAGCTGTTTCCTTTCAAAAAGTATTTAAGATTTTACCTGCAAATACTTGAAACCTGCATACTGATCCAACAACAACAAAAACAACAACAAAAAAGGTGCATTAAATATGGTACGTGACCTGGACTGTCAGTCATCTGTCATTTGTTCAGAGTTTTTCTCTTGGAGGTGGGAGGAGGTTATTTTTCAGTGTGCACATTGGTAGGTTTGGCTGCACGCTTTCTATTGCATGGATCGTGTGCTCATGTATAGTAATGTGACCTGTAACTCTCAGACTTTGGGTCTCCAGATAGATGAATGCCATGGACTGATGAACAGGGATATTTCAATAACATCTTCCCAAGTTAAACTTGACAGGTTAGAGTCGTTCTGTGCATGTCTTGTCACATAACACCCAGAGAGCATCAGGAGGGTCAAGTAATATCTGAAAATGAACTAATCCCAGTGAAAGTCTGTACAAGCTTTACGTCAATTTTTTGAGACGATTTTTTTTACATTCTCACTTTCTGTGTGCTTTTTCATGGCTGTAGTATTGTGCTGCTAGAATTATTTTGTGATGCTTAATAGGAACAAAGACAAAAATACTTATTCTCCCTCCCATTTGATTTTTACCCTTGTTAATATGTAGGTGCCTATGCCAACAGTATCCTAGAAGAAATGTGGATTATGATTTTAAGAGGTCCAGGAGATGAAAGCATAGCAATCAGTGGGATGCTGGATGCTTCTGTTGAGACCTGCTCTCCCTCTGTTTCTGCATGGGTCCACCTCTTACTGAAAAGGGTTACTGGAGTGTGATGGCTGACATTTGCCAGAAATAAAAAGAATAAATTGAAGAACCCAAACACAGTTGCCAGGGCCCTGCTGGCTCAGATTCAACTTGCCACTGACCCTTTCCACAGCTTTCCAAACTCACCTTCCTCTGTTGGTGTGCAAATCCAGGGCTATCCCATCCCAGGTGCAGAATCCAGCACTTGACTCTGAGGGAGTCAACAGCTCCTCCCTTTGTAGTATCATTGGCAAACTTAGTTTCCCTTGTGACCTGTGACCGGGTCATTTATGAAGATGTTGAAGAGCACAGGGCTGAGGATGGAGCCCTGTGGAACCCCACTAGTGACAGGTCACCAGTCTGATGTCCCCCCAGTCACTGTAACCCTTTGTGCCCAACCTGTGAGCCAGTCACTCACCCATCCCATGATGTGTTTATCCAGCTCTGGGAGGGATTTTATCCAGAAGGATCCTGGGAGAGACAGGATCAAAATTTTACTGAAATCCAGAAAGATCACAACAACTGTCTTCCCTTGATCAGCTGAGCAGGTTACCCAGTGTATCTTGTCATAAGAGGAAATAAGGATTTTTAAGAGGGACTTGGCTCTCATGAATTTGTGTTGGCTGTGACCAGTGACTGAGAAGTCCTTGGGGTGTTTCTCAGCATAAACACAAATGCTACTTTCAGCTTCTCTTCAAGCTTAATGTGCTTAAGGTGAGTTGGGATGCTGGAGCTTTTTAATCCATCAGGTACACTGACTGTGTGATAGTGTATAAAGCACAGCCGCTTGATGGTTTAGTACAGAAATGAAATCTTGAAGGCTTCGTGAAACATCCCAGACAGCGTTTTTGTGGTAACACAATGAAATTTTCAGGTAAAATTTGTCACTTTAACCCAGTGTATGTGTGCAACAGAACAAGCAAAGTAAATTTTAAAGATTTTTCAAAGTACTTTTAAAGTACTTTTTAACAAAAATAATAACGCATATATAATATATATAATAACACAGAATAGCGCATGCATTTTTGATTATTTAAATATATTTTATCTGAAAACAGTACAAGTACTTCTAATAAATAAAAGTCATAAAATAGTTACAGTGTGCTATAAAAATGCAATTTATTTTATGCTTGGTAATACAGGATGCAGTAGACTAACACTAAATAAAATGTGATGCAGTGAATCTGGCAGAGTACTAACTGTACGTTTAGATGACTGTGCTATTAACCTCTTTGATACACCCTCTCTAGTTTGTGGGCCACCTTTTATTGCAGTAATAAGTGATAAGGACTACTGTTAGCAGTATGAGATGAAGACTGGCCCCCAATTCAATTTTCTCAGCCAAACTGTTATGACAATGACCTATATAGTCTTGAAGATGAAATTAATTTTGGTGCAGAGGGCTGACATATGGCTTATGATTCCCCCAAGTCCTACTTAAGCCTGAGCTTGATGTTTTATTTAGCATACCTTGTATAATAACTGAGCTCAGACTAGATGATGGTATTAGTTGTGCCCGGATTGAACAACTTTTTTCCAAGAAAAGAACATTTCAGAAAGCCATGTGTTTTGTACTTGTGTAGTTCTGTAGTCACGACCCAGATGCTGCTGCAGCTGAAGCTGCCCTATTGCACAGTCTCCAACTGTGCTCCTTGAGGTGTGTATCAAGATTTACCCTGGGTTATGTGGTATTGTGTTATGTAACAAAACATTCTTGTAGTCTATATAATTTTTTTGTGCAATGTGGTTTGGAAGACACATTTTTTGTCTGTCATTTTCATTTCAATGAAACTTTTTTCATTAATGAAGCTTTTTTCCTTTTAAACTTTAACTGTCCTGGATAATGGTACTTTTGCTGTGAGTGTCTTACAAGTTATGTGAAAATATTTAGTAAAACAGCATCAATTTTCTCCAAGGTGAAGCTTCAGCTAAAGCTTAGATTTTCCTAAAACCCACACAATTAATTAAAAAAAAATTTTTTTGAATGCACCAAGCGACAGAAAACATTTAGAGTTTGTATCCTATGTATACACCAAGAATCATTCCTCTGTCAATGGTTCTCCCTACTTTGGTTCTCCAATAACATAAAAGGAGCTGACACTAAGGAGTAAGTGGGTGCTAAGGATAATGGAGCCCTGAAAGGTGAATATAATGTGAATAATTTTATAAATCTGTTGAACACCAGGTGGTGTTCTCCTTTAAATTAATGCATGTGTGTCTTTCATGCATGTGTGAATATCAGCTGTGAAAGTTTTTAATTTCATACTTACTTTCTGTAATTTCCTCCCCTTTTTATGTACTAGTGCCTTCATTTTAATGCTTCTTTATCTTGGTTGGGTCAAATTTAAATGTCTAATATATTTCACTCACTTTTTTCATGAAAGGTGTTTAAAGATTGTCTGATTCTATGTTAGGATATTTATAGACATCCAGCCTTTTGTACCTCTTCATGTTCAATTCTGTGTACAGTGGAGCTAATGGAATTTACTTTTCTCTGCCTTCTGTCAAAGAATTGGTATTTGTGCAAAGAATAAAATCCAAAATGCAGTCAAGATTCACATTAATTCAAAGGATGCCAGAAGAATGTGTTCTGATGTAACATTGCTCATTGCTTTTTCCAAGTGTACTGAGCCTTGAAAGCTGAGATAAACTGAAAAATAAATAAAGTCTTTACTTTTGAAGGCAAGGAAACAGAATAACAGCACAGATCAGAATCCAAATTCCAAAAGCATAACTCAGCCTTAGAAATTAATTTTAGGAAGATGTGGCACAAACTAATCCTAAACTGTCATAGGTCGCATGAGACTGTTCTGACATTTAGAATGGTCCTCAGCATGGCAAGCTTTCAGGGTGACATTTATATGGAACTTTTTAGAGATATATCACCTACTTGGGGAAGTGCTGTGGAGTGGAGCAGATTTATAGAGCGAAGAGCCTATTATGCAGAACTGTAGATCACTGCCGTCCACCACTAAAGCCAGCTTTTTTGCTAATGTTCACCAAGTGTCCTTTGCCTTTCTCCTCTCCTTGGTGAAATAAAAATTCAATTTGATAGCATTTTAAAGAATATTTTTGCTGGGAACCCTAAACTTGTATCGTTTGTCTCACTGCCTGCTCAATCCACCAGATGCTTTTTCTCTCTTTTCTTCCATTCTGCTTTCAGCTGCCTTGTTTGCTCCAAAGTTGGTGATATCAACACATTGTACATTTAATGATGTAGCTGGGTTCTGGATGGGGCATCTGTCATATTACTGGGTACTGTATATATACATTTGCAAAACCATAAATGAATGAAAAAAGCCACTTCTAGAATGCGATTTTATTGTTACCCTGTGACAAATGTACTGTTATGAGAGTGGAAAAAACGTTTCAGGAAAAAAGGAGGAAGAGGGCAATAAAATGACTGCAGTTACCTGTTATCAAAATTTGTGAAATGGCTATTAAAGCATTCTTTTGGAGTTATGTAAATTGCATGTTTTTTTCTGCAACATTGCTAGTATTTAGTAGACATTTATACCCACAGTGTTGCAGGAATGTGTAATATTTTTTGATAAAGCTGTTATCCTTACTCTGCTGGCAACACAACAGAATTTAGACCATCTGAGTCCAGAGGCTCAAATCCCAAAAGCTTTCACTTATGCACCCTCTTTTCCCCAGTGTATCCAATTCATCCTGTTATGTAGAGCAGAACTTTGACTGGCTGTTCATTTGGATTCAGCAATCAGCTTAATCAGCCATACATGATAGGTACCCTTCATTAGTGTTTCTATTCTATATCAGTGGGAAGGGCTGATCAGTAGGTGGAAATAAACAATGAATTATGTGAATGCAATGTGCTAAATAAATTCCAAGATGCAGCAGAGTTTGAGTATCAGGAGGCTGTTTACTGGTGACATTACAGAAATGAGTAATGGAAATTTTAAGGATTTGATATTGTAAAAATGGATTGTTTTGTGTGGTTTTCAGATTAATTAATTCTTAAACTCCTTTTTATTTTCACATAATTTCATTTTTCTATGTTCTCATTTATATTGCCAGTATATTCTACTGCTGTGGAAGTATATTCTAATTAACTTTGTCACAGACTAGTGTAATTGAAGTTAAGGCTTGGTAAAGCTGAGGGTCAGTGAACCTTCATGATGACTGGGGGATTAGGAAGAGATTTAAAAACTTACAATTGATAAAAATGCATGAGAGGAGGGCCAGTTATTAACCTGATTTCAGCTATAAAGAAATCTGTTATTAGTTTTGTGATATTAAGAGTCCTTCTGATTTGTGAAAAGCTCCCTTCATCCTTCTTTCTATGCAAATTTCCTAAAATTATGTGAACTCCTGATGTTGCAAAATGTAGGATACTCAATTGGTTTACCTATGCAGGTGGAAATAGGTGGGTTTTTCTGGTGTTAATGAAGAAAGAGAAGTATCTGACATTCGATCTTTCCATGTAATGATCCACATGCTCATAGAGTGATTTGCAAATTAAATATGGCAGATTATCATTCACATAACTCCCTAGGACTTGTGACAATGGAAACAGCAGAATATATTCACAGTGTAAAGCTGCAAGCGATTCACTCTTCCGTTCAGCAGGTAGATGGAAAACTTGAAAAATTACCACGCCAAGCCAGGCTGAAATAAATGTGTTTGTGTGCAGTGCAAGTGTATCGGGTGTCCTTTTCACACCCCCCAAGAAACTTAGCACCGATATGGCAGTAGATTGCTACAAATTGCAGAGAAAAAAAAAATTCCCGAATGGGTCAGGTTGGGAGGGACCACAGTGGGTGTTTTAGGGATGTTCCTGTTCCCATGCATAGCAGGAATGTGCTGGCTGTCAGGGAGCTCATTTTATTAATGACTGCACTTGAAAAAGGCTTCAAAACTACAAAAGAGCAGAATGAAATTATTAAAATAATCTTTCTGCATTAGACCTTTTAGGGAGATCAGGAGGATAAAAAGGGTGCTGCTGGTTTAGTTTATTCCTGGTGTGTACACTGCTCTTGGAGTGAACTTCGGGTGTCAGTGTTTGTGGGGTGCTTTTCCCTTCCTTCCTGCTGCAATCAGGTATCTCAACAGCTGGAAACAAGTATCTCAGAAGTAAAAGTTGTAAAAGCAAGATGGTCTGTAATAAGGATAAATAACTTTGTGTGAACTACTATAAAGATAAGCGTTAATTGAGTAGACTTTTTTTGTGCCTAACAAAAGAAATTGCTGTCTACAGCTCTCAAATGAATGTTGCTCTCATGGTTTTTGCAAAAAGGTGATAGCTAGGTTGAATTTAAATGGTTTATTTTTGATATATTTAATTTTTTTAAAACAGGACAGAATATCAATTCCCTTTGCATACAGAAAAGGAAAGAAGGAAGACCATAAAGAGTTGATGGCTGAAATTTTGCAGTAAGGGGCTTTAGTTTGAATGAGTGAAAGAAATTAAAGGGTTGAAATAGATTTGGTTTTCTTGGGAGATGGCAAGTTAAGTAAAAGGAAATTTTATCAGTTCATTTATACCTGTTAATAAAGCTGATGGCAAAACTCACAGAAGTAAAGCAATAAATTCCTTGTTGGAAGTAGTGTTTCTGTGAATAACTTGTGCTGTGTGTTCAGGTGCTGTAGCCAAGATGAACAAAAGAGAAGACTCTGGCTTGACCGGAATCATTGTTTAAGAATCCTACAGAATTAAAGGAGATTAATGTTCTTATATTATGGTATTATGGATTAGCTCACACAATGTTTTGATAAAGCTTTATCTTTCAGCTTGTTCAACTATGAAGTGAGGCTCTTTGAAATCCCAACATAATTTTTTTGCATTTTTCGTGGAGAACAATTTTGTCTTTGCCGTGAATGGCCACAGGGTGGCAACATTAAGAAATGAAACCCTAGAGCATGAGCTACAGCTACACTGGTAAGGTTGAGTGTTGGGCTGTGCAGGTTTTAGGGAGAGGGTGAGTACGAGCAAGTGTGTCTGAGGATGTATCCCAACCTTCCAGATTTTTATCAACTTCCACAGCTTAAGACCCATGGTTTCAATTTCTAGCTTTGCTTAGGGATGTAGAAAGAGAACCTTGCTTTAGGTTAAAACATTTGTCAGTCTTTACTCTCATACAAAAATTTTTTGTGATGGGTGGTGATGTTTTATTCCTGAGTAGAGGAGTTCCTGCTCCATTGAAAGCTTTGAGGACAGGACTAGCTGGTAGTCGGTGTGACACACAGAAATATGCTGCAGTGTTACCTGGATAAGAGAGTAAGACAAAGAGGCAGCTTGCTGCTAGTATTAGCAGTCATCTGGAAATTTTAATACAATGAGTAAAGGCAACAAACTGATTTTTATAATTCTTAATTGCATATTAAAATGAGGTCAGTTTAATATTTTCCTTCTTGTATGATCAATATATGAAATATAACTTTAAATGTGCAATTTCTTGTTTATTGTCATTTTATAACTCTTTTGTTTTTTTTTCCTGAATGTTAGTTGTTTAAAGTCCTTAAGACTCCAAAAAGCTTGTTTCTTGAGATATATGCAGTTACCAGATGCTTGAGCATTGCAATGTGCTTTGAAATGCATGCACTACACTCAATTTTAGAAATCAGTTTACAGAGGTATGATAATTTCCTGTTGTTATAGTCTAATAAAATGAGGAAGCTGAGGAGGTGAATTTAGCCTTGTTGATGAACCAATGAATGGACTGCAATCTGTTTCTCTAAAGGAATTTGGTCAGTAGAGAATTGGGTCCCTAACTCACATGGTTTGCTTTCTGCTCCTTTACTGAACTTGACTCTTAATAACTAGGTACAGATTCTGAATGACTCACTGGAACTTTGAAATCCTCCAGGAGACAATTAGGAGAACACTGAATAGTAAAAGATTTAGTACTCAGGCTGAATAATGGTAAGACCTATTAAATCATCTTCTTTCATTTATTAAAGTATTTCAGTAAAACTGACACACGCTCTGTGGGAATTGCAAGCACAGAGAGGTCTCAGGGCCCTGTGAATACAGACTCAGAGATAGAGATGGATACAATGCTTGACCTAAGACTTTAGAAACAGGTTTGGAGAATCAGAGCATTGAAAGTGAAACAGACATAAAACAAGAATATAAGTTTGTAGTTTAAGTAAAAATATGTTTTAAGGAAACAGAGAGATGCATTATGTAAGCAAATCAACATGTCAAGTAAGAGAATAAAAGATGTTAAAGTTTAGCAATAGAACCTGTTGTAAAGTTAGAAGCTTAAGAGTATCTATGTAGGTTTTTGAAGTGTTCTGTGATTGGTTAAAAAACGATGCATTGCTGCAAAGCCTCGGAAAACAAAGCAATTAATGACTGGTGTAAAAAGATACAAGTTTCATGGAAGTATGTGATTGGAAGTATGTGATTGGCTAAAAAATTAACATAAGGTATTAGATTATAATCCTTAATTATAATTAAGGATTAGACGGCTTCTGATATTATGGCATTAAATGTAACACCTTTAATGTCTCACCTCTCTCTGAGACTGATGCCAAGAGGCAATAAACCATCTTTTATCAAGCCTCTCATTTGCCCCGTCTTGTGATTTTTGATCTCCCAATAAGAATCTACCTTTTTTGCTCATTTAAAAAAAAAAAAAAAAAAAAAAACCACAAAACTGAGAGGGTTTAAAAATACCAGCTACGTGTCAGAATTGATATCAATTTATTGTCAAGCACATCTGAAGCAAGGAAGTGTATGCTTGCATGTGAACACATACACAAAAAGTACCAGCCCCTGAAGTGGCTCCACCAACTGTCACCTAATACAATACATAAAAATATGAAGTCCTTTCCAAACTTGTAGGTAAATAGAGTGGCTTTTTTCTTCATCCTTTCAGTGTTTTTTGTTTGTTTTTTTTTTTTTCCCCCCTAGTGAAGTATGTTGCTTTTGGGATTTTTTTTTTTCTTGTATGACAATAAGTGATTAGCCTTTTCCATAGGCTTTTCCATTTGCTTTATCTGGTAGAAGAAAATTAGGGAACAATAGTATCAAAAAAGTATTTGCCAAATCAGTGATTTGAACCCTGTTAAACTATGAAGTCACCCAATAAATTTGTAAACAAATCTCTGTAGGTAAATATACCCTACTGTATACTACAAATTTTTCATATACTCAATTTCCTACTAAATGGCATCCAGACAGGGTTGGACGACCTTTCTAGAAGGAAAAGTAGTGTGTGACTAGACATATGTTTAATATTTTGTTGTTCTTTTTCTGTCTTGTAGCTCCAAGTAAAGATTTAGACTTTTGCCTTCTGCTAGGAGAATATGCAGACTTTCCCTTTTAAGGTGGTGACATACACTGCAGATGTTGCAATTTATCACTTGGCTTTAACACAAATGTGACATGATCTCATTAAACTTCTGCCACGAGGTTTTATTGCTTTAATAATTTGTTGCAATATTTATAGAATAATGTGATGAATTGAACTGAATTTATCGCATTATCCAAAAAATAATGTGACAGAACAATAAATCAATCACATTTTAGAAAGTGTTAAAATTGCGTTGTCTTAACATTCTAGATCCAAGTATAATAAGATCTGCTCTGAAAAAGGAAGCTTATTAGGATGAAATATATCTTATAGTAGACTGATTGGTTTGGGTCTTAATCAAAAATCTCTCAAGTTTTTATCTCTTAGCTGCTGACTTAACTTTTTAAAAGAGAGTATTTTGGCAATGCCCTGTCTTCTTGTGAATGCAGGAGCAGAGAATAAAGGATCACTCGAGGTCCTTAGCTGCTTTGGTCCTGTCTGATGCCGATTTTCTTTTAATTTGCTTGGTAGTAGTGAGACTGCTCCTAGAAGTAAAAGAGCAGCAAGGAGAGTACATGAACAGAGAGCAGAGCAATTGCTAACAACCACTTCTTTTTGTCTGAGCTGCTTTTTGAAGGAACCAGTTGCTAATTCAAGGTATCTGTGAAGCCCCAAGGAGTGCTGGGCTGTGTGAAATACAGGTATTCCTCTGTACCTGTAATTGCATACCAATAGCTGTTAGGTAGCAAGAGAATAATATAGTGAAGGGGAAATGAAAAGCTTAAATTAATGATGAAAGCAGTGCCTTAATCTTTGATCCTCCAGGTTGATTTTTTTTTTTTTTTTTAAATTAAGTATGTTCTGTATTTTTCTAGCCTCCTCCGCTCTGTGCACTGATTCATTTTAGAGTGATGCTGTGGTTAATACTAAAATTGCAGCTATTTCTTTTATGAACTTCTGTGAACCAATAAATCCGAATCAGGGAGCAGGACACCAGTGTGGTGAGAATTATCTAAATGCAGAAATGCTCCAGACACCTCTGATGCAGATCCCTGACCTGCATTGTCTGCTAAGTATGTGGTGAGAAAAGGAAAGGACAGAGAGAGATGAGAGTACAAAGAAATAATTAAACAATATCTATTTGACTCAGCCCATAAGAAGCCTTATTAAATTAAGGTTTCTCAGACACAGTAGATTTTTAAGGAACATAATTATATTAAAATTGATTTGTGTGTGTGTACAGGATGTCATCTGAGCATAATACACAGTGTTCTCTTTTTATATCAAAATAATGGAGAGACTCCAATTTTGGCCTTTCTTAAGGGGAGACACTTGAGTGGCCAGAGTAATAGCTGATTTGTAAGCCTGTATTTAAAAATCAAAAGGTTTCTCTTTCATAATTCAATATAATATTTTCCTGTCTGTGTAAGTCTTCAGCATTTTTGGATGAGTCAAACTTTCTGGCATTGTCAAAATGAAACATTTGCTCTCTTGTGTGTGGAACTGAAGGAGAATTATCTTGTTGCAGTTCAGTTCTACTTGAAGCTATCTCTACCTCTGGAATGTGTGCTGATTTTTTTTCTTCACACTGTTCTTGTAAGCGTGGCAAGTTCTCTGTTACAAGCGGATGCAGGCGTGGGACTTCCTTCAAGTGTTGCTTTGTGATATTTGAACATTATAGGAAGTGCATCTCAGCCTGGAAGCACTGTCCAGGCAGAACAGAGCTGAGGTCTAACTGTCCCTTTCTGAAAACTATTGAATTTCACCAAGTGGATGAAAAGTTATAGGGATTTCCCAGGAAAGTGAGTTTTTATTTATCATCATCTTAATGAGATGTTTGTCTACCTTTTTCCATGTTGAAAGTCTGATTTTTTTTTTTTCTTCCCCCATTCCTTCTGTCCTTTTTACCCCCTGTAACATTACTCTCTGTCATCTTGGTAGGTACTTTGGCAGTTTCCATGAAAGTTTGGTGGGAAGGCTGATGGTCCCTTCCAAACTTACCTGTTGGTGATTCTTTCAAACACCTTGTGAATGAATGTGTGTTTTTGCTGACTGCTTTTACATTTCCAGGATGTTTAATTTGCTTACAAACTATCCCCACCTCCAACAAACTCACAAATTATCTCAGACAACCACAAGTTCTCCTTCAGTATCTAACACATGTCAGGCGTGGATTTTTTGAGGAAAATGAAGTGATTAAAAGGGCATAGCAATTTTAAACCTGCTTTTGAATGAGTACAAGGGCTTCAGGAGTGTGAGTTCACATAATTGCTTTTAGCTGCTGCTTTCTCTGGGCTGCTGTGTCCAGGTGCTGACCCAGAGCCCTAGCTTTTGGGGTCAGCTTCTTTCTACCAGTGCTCTCCATCTTTCCCTCACTGAGTGTTTGGAAGCAGGGGAAAAAGCAGTTGACATGACTGTTGAATATGGAGAGTGGTTTACAATGGCTTTGAGAGAGACTTGACAGAAAAACGAGCCCTCAGCTCTACCTGAC
The DNA here is from genome assembly GCF_963662255.1 of Cinclus cinclus. Taxonomy (NCBI): domain Eukaryota; kingdom Metazoa; phylum Chordata; class Aves; order Passeriformes; family Cinclidae; genus Cinclus; species Cinclus cinclus. Next base: position 10,524,701 of record NC_085047.1, on the reverse strand, counting down.
ATTGAAATATGTTGATGATCTTTCCTTAGTAATTCAGCGTTGTGCTTTGAAGTAGGTTTTTTTGGTGTTTTTTTTTGGGGGGGGGTTGTTTCTTTGGTTTTTTGTTTGTTTTTTGTGTGTGGAAAATCTGAAATAGGACAGATAAATATTTGTGATACTTTCATAGAAATATCTGGCACAAAGACTGCTCAGTTGTTTTAGAAATAGCAGAGCTCAAAGTTTGCTTGGACTTTGCAAGTTACACTACATTGCTATTACTGTGTGAGACTATGGTGTTTCTCAATTTTTTAAATGTTACCCATCTGGTCTTTATGATTGCTCACTGTTCATGTGTTTTTATTTACTTTAAGTAGGCATGGTTTCCTTTTGTTTGTTCTTGAAGAGCAAATGAATAATAACTTGGTGACTCCCTTGTGATGCAGTTGGCAGTTGTCATTTCCACATGTTTTTCCTAATGCAGGGTTAAATGAAATGTGGTAGCTCTAATTTATTAGAAATATACGAACTCTCAGTTCAAAAATTTACCATAAAGACTATACATTTTCTCCCTCACCAAAGACTTCACTGATACAGCCATTCAATGCTACAGGAGATTAAACATATTTTAGGTATGGTTTTATATTTTGAGAACATTTTAGTGCCACTAGAAATTGACACATAAATGAACCATAATAATGATAGGGCTTAAAGTGTCCTGGGTTGTTCTGAAGAATTTTTCTAGGTACGGCTAAATTTCCAGTTTAGGTAAAGAAATACTAGAAATCATTAGTGGAATCTTACAATTGGACTGCTAAATTTACAAAGGATGAAAGAAGTGGTTCCCAAATGAGTCTGTTCTCCCAAGGGAGCCAGAAAGGGGAATAACTGTGTCAGCTTCCATTGCAAGCACTAAACCTGGAATTTATAGGTGCACATTTTAGTAATTATCTGCTTATACATTTCTAAGAAGACCTTTTAGTGGTGTAATCAGAATTGTAAAATGGAAGTAAGTTTCTCTTGTATTAAATTAAGATCTCTTTGCATAGCCATTGGAAATGCTTGAATGCTACTTTAAGAAGAGTAAGTTGCACAGATATTTGTAATCTAAGCTGTACTGATTGTGAGGGTTTTTTGTTTTCAAAGTGGCCGTTTTCAAGACAAACAATTCTGTAAGACCTTGAAAGGAAAGGTCACTTAATGCAGAATGTGCATCTATGCAATTTATATGCCAATTAATATCCTGATTCGTGGCAGACAACTGAGTTTAAAATCACTGTGGTTTCATGCCAGAATCCATAATATAACATTAGTTTTGCTCTGCATAATAGAATTTTATTTGGAGACCATATTTGAATGGATGAAGACATCAGTGAGTCTTGGATGAGAGTGTGGCAGTAATCTCATGTATTTGTCATCGTTATATTTATTGTATGGTTGCCATTGTGTCTAGCATTGGGAGAAAAACCCTCCTTCCTTTGGAAGGCTTCCTTTGCCTTCCTGCAGCTCTCCTGGGATCAATTTAATGGTTTTGGAAGTATACAAATGCAGCTAAGTTGAAAAATGTATATACAACTTGGGAGCCGCTCAGGTAGTTTCCTTAAGGATTCAATTATTTCCTAGGGATTCCTATATTTGGACCTGGGGTACCATGGACATGGAGTATGTAGGGAAGTGGTGCAATTTGTGCACACTTTAAACTGTCATTTTCCAGCACAGCAGTAATCAAGGGTTGTAATTTAACACTGAGTCTTGCCTTTCAAGATTCTACATACATTTTCAGGTAGCCTTAAAGTATGTACATACATAATCTGAAACATAGGAAGAAAGAATAATCATATTAAAAAGCAGTTTACAAGTAACTATTTGAATCCCCCTTAGATGTTGCTTTAAATAAGTTATTTCCCTAAATTATCAAAGGGTTTCTGAAAGTCTAAGCCAATCTGCATAAGCTAACAGTGTTTTATAAGTCTTCCAATCTTTCTTCTTTTTTAAAGTTCTTAGATTGATCAGTAGCCTAATGCATTTACCCTTGAGAATCATAGAATATCACTTTAAATGACTAAGTGATGGGAAAAGAGCTTAATCTCTTAGAGTTTGTCTATAAGTAAAGAAGATCAAAGACAGAGATCAGGTTGCTGGGTTGCTGCTCTTTGGAGACTGGGGAAATTAAAATGGTCCCTCGTAAACTTAGATTTGTAGTCCTGTCCTAAGCAAATATGTTCATAAATATATGGGAAGTTGAAGAAGAGGAGAATTTGTCACATCTCTAGAGAAAACTATTGCCTTCTTAAAAAAGTAGTATATCAATTTACACAAGGTCTGTCAGCTGGGTGACAGATGGGATCAGCTGGAATTTCTCATCAGGAGGTGTTCTGCTGGAGTGTTTGTACCTGTGGCTCCAATGCCCTCCAGCTTTATATCTGGAAATATCCCTCCTAGCTGGGCAGAGGCTATCCAAGGAAATGGATATTCTTGTAATTCATGGCAGTGATGAAAATGGGTCTTGGAGGATTGCTTGTTGCCTCACCTTTTAGTGTAGTTGATTCGACCCCTGAAGGAGATTTCCCTGGGTAGTGGGAAATGAGGTCACTCTGGCATTGAGTGGATCCTCACTTGGGCAGCCACTTGATTGTTTTTATATATTTTACACTTTTCCTTCTGTTTGTTTTGCAGCTCTTTCTGCATCCGAATTCCCTTCTTTAACTGCATTTTAATGCACATTAGATAAACAGTGCTTGGATTTCTTAGTTACCCTGGCAAACCAATTCTGACCTGAAAAAGTAAAACAAATTAACTGCAATCAACTCATCAGTAATTTATGTTTGAAGTGAGTGGAAACAAAGCTCCACACAAGTGAAGGCAAATTTAAGCAAAGCAAGACTGGCAAGCTTGAGGATTAAGTGTTGGGTACAATTCTTGGAAATTTTGCAGATCTTCAGAGGGTCTAATTTCTGCAGGAATATGTGCGAAACCAAGGGTAGTTGTGCTTTAAATATAACTTCATTCATATTGATTATGTTGTCCTCCCCTGTGAGGCTGAGTTGCAATGCCTTGAAATGTTTCTGCTTGGAAAAGAGGGGTCAATGTTTTCAATAAAAAAAAGCCAAGTGAGGAGAAGAGAAATTGGTCAAAATAATTGATCAAAAAATCCAAGTTCAAGCAAGAATGGTATGGGGATCCAAACTTCTTTATTAAATTAAAAACTTTATGGAGAGAAGGCTTGTAGGTGGTTAAAAATACCTGAAATATATTTCTCACTGTAAATCTTGCACCTCTGAAATTTCATTTGATGGATAGATTATTCAGGGCAAGGGAACAAAACAAAGTAGGCAATGGAAAATAATTTGATAAGGGAATGAGAATGCATTGTAGCCAAAAGGATATGGGCATAGTTTTATAATCCTTTGAATGAGTAGCAATCTCTTTAAACTTCTTATTAAATATGATATAAACAATTTCTAAAACACTTTTTGAGTTATAACAACTTAATGCAATAATGTAGGACTAGTATTTTTGAAATAGCTAATAATTGCAATACTCTCTGCTGCTATAAGCTTTTATTTCATTAGTTTTCAACTTAGTAATTCAGTTAAAATTTCAAAACCATTACCTCAAACTTGTGTATTTGATTTTGATTTAAATGATTGAGAGAAGCCAACCAAAGGAAGAGGGAGCTCCAAAAGGATGATTCTCTAAAAAAACCTTTGAAACCTGTTTTCAAGACAATAGAATGCAATTTTGCATTCAGTGTGTCGAAGATAATAAAAAACTTGAAATTGTAAGGAAAATTCACTATTTTTACATTAAAAAAAAATATTTTCTAGGTATAACAAAAGTATGAAAACTTGAAAATGCCTTGAAGTCAGAAGAGAGAAAACATGTTCTTAATTGATTGACAAATGCATGAAAAGTAAAATACTGAATAAATTCTTTTTACTTGTTTGCTGCTGGTTTTGGGATATTTGCCAGGTCTATTTCCTCGAATGGGGTTTTCATTACAGACTGAGTAGGATTAGGAAGTCAGATTCCCCAGTATCTTTGAGTTGTTTCTTTTTCTTTTTAATACCTAGAATCCACTTAGTCCGATGAAGAATACTGTAAAAAGTCTTGTATACGTTTCTCTGCCATAGAATATTATACATTCACTTAATTAAGCTATCAATTTATTAAGTTTGTTATAGAGGGAGAGTATTTCCAAAGCTTCCTATAATGAAAACATTGTGAAAGTTTTTTTTTTTTCTATTTAAGATAATTTTCTTTTTCTGTTGAGAAAATTGTGAAAATGAAGACAACAAAAAATGTCAAATTTAATCTTATTCTGAATTATGGAACCACATTTAAATTAGTGTAGGAATACTGTTTTTATAAATCAGTTAGTTGAATAATCTGCATTGTGTTGTAGGCATAAAACTAAAAATATCCCAGAAGAAAAGTTTGCATGGTAAATTAACCCATAAATCCTTTCTTCATATCCCAGGACTTATCATTATAGCATTCAATATTACCTGACTTAGATGTGAATTAATACCTGGTTATTGTTTTGGAGGTTCAGGAGCTGAACTGAAAAAAAATAAAATAAATATTGGTTTTAATCCTGATTAAAACAAAGTTCTTTTGAAGAACCTTTTATTTCTCAGGGGAAAAAAAAAGTCTCAGCCTATGCGAATTCATGTGGTAAGGATTTTAAACAGGCACTATTGTTTCAGGTAACAGCCATCCAAAGGCCATCTAAGTCATCCAAGGCATAAATGACTCAGGGATATACTTCTGGTTTTTTAATGTAATGGAGAATTTATTAGTGTTTTTTTCACCTATCAGAAGAACTTTGTAACTGGTGAGATAAAGCCCTTCTAATGTTGTCTTGGGAGAGTTGTTCATCTTTGTTTTAAATGTATAAACATTACTGGAAAAATGCCAGTTTTATAAGCAAAGATTGCTTCTGTCTGAGCTCTAGCTTCTTTTGCAGTGGCAATTTGATAACTACATCAAAAAAATGCTGTTTATGTAGAACTAAACAGGATTTACAAATAACCACTTATGGTGTGAATCTGGGTCCTGAGCAGGGCCAGGAGTTGGACTTGGATCCTTGCAGTTCTCTTCCAACTCTGGATATTCTATGATTCTCTAGGATGTTGTATTTGAGGGTACTTGGACAGATTGTGAGGATTCCATCCTTAAAAATACCCCAAAGCCAACTGGGCACGGCCCTGAAAAATTATGTCCAGTCTCAAAGCCAGTTTTCACACTTGATAGACTGGCAGGTGGTCTTTTTTTTTTTTTTTTCCCCTCTTCCTCTTTCCCCTCAATGTTGGTCAAGAGTTGATTTTAACAACACTGACAACATTCTGCATTACAGTAGAACATATAAAAGGCATGCTGTAGAGAACTGTGGAGGCATTTCACAGTATATACATTCTTTTTATAGGTGAATACTCCATTTAAATGTTCAGTTGAACAAAATTTAGGTAGTAATTAAAAGTGTTTAACCCACATAAAAAATTTTTATGTAGGTTATGCAATTAATTTTATTACAGAAATTGCATTTAACTTAGGAACTGATGACCTTATCTTAATGCAGTAATGTAGTTTTCATTAAAATGAAACATCCTGTTAGCCGGGCAATAACCAGCCAGAAAGGAAGAGATGGAAAAGGTCCACAATATACCATGTACAACATCTGTCTAAAAGAAAAAAATATAGCCAGTAATGCAGCATTATTCAATTTATTACTGTGTCATATTGGAAAGTTTAAACTGTAATTAAATGGATGGGAACTACTAATACACTGTCATTTTACAGCTTGGATGGTTTCTACTGCTGAGCTGTCCTACCTCCTTCAGTAAATTACAGCTGTTGCTTGGTCTTTTATGCAGGCTTTCACACGTGGGATGTATTAATCATTGAGGAAGATTACTGAATGCATTTCCAGACACGGGAACAGCCAATATTTCTTCTGTCAAATGCACCTTCCACCTGTTTGCTGCAATGCTCTATGCATTTGTAGGGGTTTCTTGTCTTTGTTGTATGCTGATAACAACATAGATCATGCAGATGAAGTTTTCTAGATTGCTTAAGATAACTCTGAGAGTGTGAATGTATTATTATCGTTGCTTTTGCTGTCATGAGGTTGTTTTCTCAGTACAGCATATTATTGCAAGTGTTTGGTATTAGCAGCAGACAATATTTTTAGCAGTGTTGTACTACAAGGAAGAGGGGATTTTTATATGTAACAAGTGAGTAATCATGGGCTGTGCATAATATCTTCCTCCAGGCTGTATTTGCAGGTAGTGAACAAACCTTATGACCTAGGGGAGTGCTGATGGGTTTGGACTACTTTTCCTCTCTTCAGATTATTAATCTGCTTTTGACAGCAGGTATTAATTTGAAAAGTATTTAATTTCATCTTTTTTAAACTATGCTTTTAGATGCCAATATTTTGGAAACAGGTCACTTGGGTAGAGCAGGTTACTTAAAACCCCCCCAAATTCTGAAGGCTTGTTTGTGCTGTCATTGTGGAGAAATATTGTTTTAGATCAGCTAGAGAGTCTTATTCATAGCAACAAATTGATGGATCTTATTCTGCAACCTTTGTCATCAAATAGAAATCAAAAAAGAGGAGAAAAGCCACCAAGCAAACTGGAAACTATTAAGGAGTAAAGGTTCAAATCATGAAGCAACTCTTTCCTGGTTTTGAGTAAAAAACCAATTTATTGCTTTGGGAGAAAGAAATTCTCAGTTGGCTAATTTTTAGGTATTAGGTCTGTTTTATAGCTGGCTTCAGTAGAGGAAGTTCCAAAGAAAAATTATGTGCACAGCAAGAATAGTCTTCTTACTTTATTAGATGTCTTGGTAGGTTTTATGACTTATGTTTAGCTGCTAATAGTGTTCATTCTTCCTTGAAGTGGTGAGAGAGAAATCTTCTGTAAATCTTCTTGAGCTGGATCAAATACTGTAATTGTAAAAAACTGAAATTAAAAACAGTACTGATTTGGTTCAGTAGGGAAAATATCTTGCTTATATGGCTTTTCAAATATAAAAATGATCAGTGGGCTAATTGTCCTGGCACATTAGCTACAGTTCTTGAATAGAAAAGTTAATTGACTTAAGATTTCTTGAATTTCAGTGGATTTTAGTTTCTTTTTTTTTTTTTTAATTTTGTTATATATTTTTGTTTTGTTGATCTTTGTTTTGTAATTGCTTTGTGGTTTTGTTTGATTGGGCTTTTTTTTTTTTTTCCATGTGGTGGTGCTGTGCCTGTCTATTTTACTCTATTGGTGACTATTGTCAGGACAGTAATAAAACTAAAATGAGGTAGATAGCCAACTAATGAATGCTTTTTTAAAAATTTATTTATTTTAATTTATTTTTTAATTTTTATTTGTAGTTTGTTTGCTTTTTCTCCAGGCAGGCACCTCTGGAGACTGTATAATCTAACCCTGCTCAGGGCTGTATCTCACTGGGTTTTGACTATCTCCAGAGATGGGGGTTTCACAACTTCTGTAGGAACCTCTAACACTGTCTGACCACTTTTGCAGGAGCAAAGTGTTTTCTCGTGCTTAGGTCAAATTCCTTCCATTTTAGTTAATTTGTCTCCTGTTTTCCTGTCACTGAACACTGCAGACTAGAGCCTGGCTGCCTTTTCTTTGCTTCCCCCAGCTGGTATTAACACACATGGATCAGATCCTTTGCATTTCCCATTCTTGCAGCTCCTGTCAGCATATTTCTCCAGCCTCTTGAGGTCCTTCTCGATGGCAGCAGAAGCCTCTGGTGAATCAGCCACTTTTGCCCAGTTTTGTGTTATCTGCAAAAATGTCATGCTTTGTGTGTAAAGTTGAAACTTTTGTCACTATTGCAGAAATCATGAATACAGACAGCCCCGAGGCTGAGACAGCTGACTACTGCTGAGCTCTTGGTTTTTAGAATAGCTGGGTGCCAGTTATAAATCTTTTTTTATTGGTGTTTTTTTTCTTTTTAACTAGATGTTTTGCCATAAAAATAAATACAGTGTTACGGTAATTGTCTAAATTTTTGGTTTTGTTTTTTGGTTTTTTTTTTTTTTTTTTTTTTGGTGACTATTTGATGATGTCTTATGGATGATGGTCATAAAATTGAACTGATTTCGTTAGCTATTGTTTGTTGTAGCTGTTGATCCATTGCCCACATTAGCACTCCTAAATCAGATGTTTTTGCTTTTATATTTGTTATTGTCAATGTTATTGTATATAGGCTTTATTTCAATTTTAATTTTAAAGGTAATTACAGCATATATGAATAGCAAGTAGGTTATACTTCCACTCTGTGCAAGGAATTGCAATTCTGCAGTAGCTGAAATTCTACCATTGCTAAGAAATTAATGGATTACCTTCAAGTAACTTGATTTTTCTTTTTTTTTTTTTTTTTTGATGGGAAGGTGGGCTGGAACATAGACAAATTTGCAACTTTTGTTAATTTTTGCACTATCTAATGAATGCACCAGGCTGCCAGGCTTCAGCAAAATGGTCACACTCAGTAAATATGGGCTATCTATTAGCACCTGAGGCCTTCCAGTGCCTGAAGGGAACAGAAGGTTCTTTGATGGGAGGGTGATGAGGATGCTGGAAGATATTTCCCAGAGTGTCTGCGCTTGCCCCATCCCTGGATGTGTTCAAGGCTGGGCTGGAATGGCCTCTGAGCAAACTGGTCTAGTGGAAGGTGTCCTGCCCATGGCACTGGGCTTGTAATTGGAGGATATTTGAGGTCCCTTCCAAACCAGGCCATTCTGTAATCCTATAATTGAAGTTTTAAATGTCATTGTTTCTACCTTGTTGTGAGGGAGCAAATGAGATGGCAGTTGGAGACAATTTTATTTATTATGTTCAGTCTTCTCTTTAAAAATATTGCTGGGGTTCCAAAACATTTTACTCCTTGCTCCTCTGCCTGCATGTGAAATGTTTGTGTCACTGGCATTCCTGAAGGCACAGAAAGATAATTTCAGATGGCTAATTAGGGTATGCAAAGTTTTGTACTCCTAAACATTTCAGGCAGGACTGCAAACTTAAGCAGAGCCTTAAGTTATCTTCTTGTCTCTTGGATATGTTGCTGAAGGTGCTTCAGCTATAAAAACCTGTCAAGCAAGGAGGAGTCTGTGCAGATATCTGTGGTGAGACTGCATGTGGAAAGGATTTACTGCTCATGTGGCTGCTGAGAAAGGAGAGCTAATGAGTAAAAGCCTCAGTGGTACAGGAGGTTTTTTGCAAGGCTCTCTGGGGTTGTTGCAGAGGGATGTATTATTTTAGGTGTCACTCCAGAGGCTCTTTATCCTGGGCTAAAGCTTCTTTAGCTTCCTGGGCTGTGACTTGGTGTTTGACTTGCTCAGCACCCAAAACGTGAGAAATGCCTTAACAAGAGGTGCTTGATAATTGGGGTGGATTTATATTGGCAGGGAATCTGCATAGGTGTGCAACACACTTCTGCTGCTGCCGCCACCTGGGAGGGGGGAGAGAGAGAAGCTGAGGGAATCAGAGTCTCCTTTTGGGTGCAGGAGAGCTTTTAGCTTCTCATGGAGATCCAGTAATTTGGTATGTGAATACTTTAAGGCCCCTGCAGGACAAAGCCAAGTAAGTTATTTAGAGGTGTGATGTCTTTATCCTGGGAGGAGTTGGAAACATTCTCACCAGGGATCTTCTCAGGGTGCTTGTGATGTCTCACAAGAACTTGGAGTTGTCTGAAACACCTCTGTAGCTGGTCCTAGCTAAGCACGTGCTTCCATTTTTTGTCAGAAAGGGTTTAACCTGGCATGTGTGACTTTGCATTGGACATTTGAAGTGGACTGAAGCACTGATGGTGTAAAGGGCAGGTGAGATCTCAATGAGGAAATTTTGTCTCGAGTGTTTCTTGTAGTGAGTGACCTGCAGAGGGACTGCAAACACAGCTGGCATGGGCACATGCAAATCCACCAGTTCTGCTCACCTGCCTGGCATGGTAAGAGGAACTTCAAGTGAAGAGGTCAGCAAGTTAAATGTGGGCAGGAAACTCATCCCTCGGGAAAACAGCCTGGCTAACTGGTTACTCTGCACTTTAACTTTTGAACTGAGCCTAGAAACACAGCCACTCTTAGCAGTCAGAGCCTGTCAGTACAGCAAACACCTGGTTTACAGTGGCCAGATGTTGGTTTTGGGGATCCTGGCCTGGGACACACTAATAGACTACTGGGGTGAGAAGTTTTCACATCATTGATATGGGAGATACAAATAGCATCTTATCCACTTAGTGAAAGCAGAAATGCAAAAATAAACTGTGGGGAAGAGAACAAAAGGTATGTACTGCTTATTAATTAAGACTGATGATATTAACAGAATATTAATGAGCCTGAGATAAAAGAAGGCTCCATCTGAAATGTTAATGTGAAGCAAGATTTGATCGAAGTTACTAAATATAAGCTCTGTATTTGATTAATCACTTTTTATTGTGGTATATTTTTGAATTGTATTTAGCAACTACCTCTGAAAATGAGAATCAGAGCAGTAATTGGAAGGCAGGTGATACAAGAGATTATGCAGGGATGGCTGCTCATGTTTTTGCTTTGCCGGGGAGAAATAGGAATTTAAATTTAAGCTGCTGCAGTCAGTCCAGGCAATGCTGGCTGTAAGGCTGTAACTATAGAGGGAGCCTGTACTCCATCTAGGGAAGCATGCTCTGGTGTGCACTGAACTGAGAAGAAATATAGGTACTTCTTCTGGCATGACAACCTGAACCCCCTGGGTGACATCCAAACTTGTGTAATTGCAAGACCTAGATGACATTAATCACTCAACCACAAATTGAGTTTCAAGCTAAAGAAGTATTTGTCTGTCTTTCAGCAAATGCATTGTTCATGAATACATAATAATTTCAAATGTTTGCTGGGCTTGGGGAGGAAAGGTGAGCTCAGTGTAAAATGAATATACTGAAAATAAAAGCCTTCCTGACCATTTCAGTGTTTTTACTTTTAATTAATAACAAATTTTTTATGGTTCTAAAATAATTTTTCCTTTCAAACAACACAGCTCTATTAATGCTGTTCATGTTTATATGCTTTAAAATCCCACAGTAGATGCTCCCATAGTGAAAAGACCCTGATTTTTAATATTTTGCTGGAGTTTAAACACTAAATTCCATAGCAATAATACCCAACAAGCCACATGCAGTATGAAAGAAGAATTTTATCTGTTTGCTGTTCAGATTGCATATAAAGATGTTTCTTTTAAAAAATGAGCAGCAGCCTACTTGTACAACTGCCTGCCTCAGTCTGTGGTGATATAATTGGAGATAATTAGGAGGTGTATATGAGGAACAGCATGTAACATCTTTAAATAGATGCTCATCTTGGAGGATTCAGCACTGTGTTAGATATATTCAGGAGAGGTGCTTTGATTTCCAAGATTTTTTTGGTAACATTGTGGTTTAGGGGTAAGAAACAAGCTGAACTGTTCTGAGAGTTGGGCAAGTTTGCCAATCTCCACTGCAAGACAGCAGGCAATTCAGGATGAGTTGACTTTTTTTATTCTGCAGATTGTGTCAATATTATGATTATATTTTTTTTTCGGCTCTGCAGTTAAATACAGGAAGGTGAAGCATCCATTAATGTCACAATTTTTGAGAACAATTTGAAGATGGAAACTTTAGACTTTTAGGTTTTAAGCAAACTCTCAAAGGATAGCATTTCCTGAATAAAGGTACTGATTATTTTCATAATTTCTCTATGATGAGTGTTTTGGATACAAATTTATGATATTCCTATTTCCTTTAAAGATACTAAGATTATTGGTAACAAATTCATAAAGCATGGAGCTAAATTTCATTATTCTTGTGGAGTGGCATTCTGAGATTGCGCAGGATTCTGTCAACTTCACTCTGAAACACTTCAAATTGAAGTATTGTGAGTAACTATGAGATTATATCTTTCCAATTGGCAGCATTGATTAAATTTCTAAACTTGCACTTTTCCTCTAAGTGGTGTATTTCATTAAGTATCTCAAGGAGATTTTTAGACTCTGGTTTTGGATGGGCATTGGCATAATTTGATTATAAGAAATTATCCGAGACCTCATTTTATTATCTTTTAGCCAACTGTCATGATGGTCTTTTTTTTTTTTTTTTTTTTTTTAAACTTCCTGGAATACTTGTTATTTATGAAAACTACATCAGCCTGCTTCTTGAGCAGAAAATGTTTCAAGCTGTATTTTGGCATCATACAGACCGCATTTACTGCGATCCTAGTCCAGATTCCCACGCTTTTCTCTTTATTGAGAAATTATTTTCCAATTGGAATTACAACTTTTTCTGTAAATCTCAGGGAAAGAACAGTTTAGTGAGTTTGGTCTCTTGAGAAACTTCATGCAACATTTTAGGATTCTGCAAAACTTGAGTAAAATTTTTCTCTGGGGTTCGTGGAAAGTTTATGCCCCAGGCATGTGGAGGTAAGTCAAGGATAGAGCTGTTGGTAGATACAGCTAAAGAGGAAGTCCTTTAGTTAGATGGCAAGTATGGAAACAAATGAAATGTTATAGTCCCTTGCTAAAACATTGTTAGCCCCTTGCTTAGCCCCTAATTAAAGCCTTATCTAGTAGGTGTAGAGTTTGCAGAAGGTATAGGGAAAGCTGCATTGCCCTCTGTGGAAGAGGTGTTTTGAGTAGACATTTGGAAGACAGTGGAGGACGTGCTCTGAAACACGTTAATTTAAATGTATTGTTTCTGCTGAAAAGAGGAGTGGGATTGAAATCAGCGTGCCTGTTCAACACAAAAATTAAATTACAGGGGGTGTTACGTGCTGATTCAGGTCCATATGTTAAAGTAATTTGTGGGAGGAACTGACTCTTTCAATGTTCTTTTCAAAAGACATCCCAACTTCTTGACACTGTTATAGCTCAAATGGTAATTAAAGGAAGTCTTGAAGCAGGAAAGAGTGAAAACGTGCAGCGCATTTTTGTTCTCTTGCTGGTACACACGTAAATCTCATTTACACCTCTGCAAGTTACTGAGTAAAATCTTCCACTAGTAAGGTATAGGGTGTGTGGTCTTGCAACTTACTTTCAGACCAAAAGATTTATCTAATAAAATCGCTTTGTGCCTAAAGAAAACCAAACAGAGTTAATCACACGTCAATTATGTAGGGCTGCATTATCTTTCTATGCAAGATCTTAACAGGATTTTTACTGGAGAAGAACAAGTTTTAACTGTGTATTTTTGCCATCAAAAATCTAATGTTCATAATGGATTAAATGCTCATCAGTTAGAGGGATCACTTAGGCTAGTTGATGTCTTCTTACTGTCATTCACTTTGTGGACTGCCATTCTAAGTGTGAAAAGAGAAGAAAGAAACCTTCTGTTGAAGGTTATTTTTTACAGTTCAGTCTACAGTGGGGGTAAGGAGAATGACAAATTAAGATATAAAATGTCCCTGGAAGGTGAAATTACTAAAATATCCATGCATTAGTCAACCCTTCAGTGAGATTTCTTAACAGTCTGAGTAGAAAGGTCTTTCTAGAGAGAGAGCAGTGAAATTGATGTTTTATGTGTGCCACTTTACTGGCTCTTTGTTTAGCTGGAATGAATCTGTATGAAATGGCATAATTTAAAGAACTACATAATCTGTGGGAGTTGATGATGAATTTTTAATTTGAGAAAGACTGGCTTTTTACAAAATAAGCCTAGTGTTCTAAGATGTAATGACTAAAAATTGCTGTTTTAAATGCCAAGGCTGTGGCTTCATTATTTTTTGCACATTAAATAATGATTTTAATAAAAGTCTAGAGTTCATGTTCTCTTCTGAAAGCTATTACCTCTCAGCTACTGGCATATATACCTCTTTGTCTAGAGGGTAAAGTGAGCAACATCTCATATTTTTCTTAGGCTCTATATGAAAGCATTAATTTCCTTCTGATGCTTTGATGGAACCCCAGTGCTATGGGGCAAGTTAATGCAAAACGATCACATTTTCACTCATAATCAATATAGCTGTATGACAGTGGGCATCTATTTTTCATTTCAGTAAAGCTGAATGATGTGTGGATTTTGTACAAAAGGCTCCTTTTGAAAAGCAGGAATGGAAATAGCATATTTAGCAGGAGGCTGAGTCACTTGTTTATATCTGCAGTTGCCTCCCAGCAAAGAAACAACTTGATGTGTTTCACCATGAACATTTTCCTTTATCATTTACCTTTTGCATTTAAATAAATCAGATTCCTGCCATTTTACTTAAGGAAAGCAAACAAGTAGCTATTGATCTCCTAAGCTTTTGGTGGAATTATTTTTTCCATTCGAGTACCTCTGTGATCTTGGGCCACTTACATCAGGGTGCTGGAAGCAAAAGCTGCTGAAGATCCTTGTGCATTATTGAGAGCAGAATGATGGAAGGAAAGAAGAGTGTTGTTTTCAAGACAGAAGTTGAAGCATCTGGTTTTATAATTTTAAAGTTTTTAAGTGCCCAGACATGGAAGTCTGAGTATTTTCACATCATTATAAAAAGTTTGTGGAGGATTGTCTCCTGTGGGAGGGATTTCACTCTGGAGCAGGGAATTAGTATAGAAGGAGCAGCAGAGACTTGTGATGAACTGACCACAGCCCCTCTGTCCTCCTGTGCCTCTGGGGGAGGAAGATGCAGAGAAAATTGTGGGTGAAACTGAGTTTAAGGAAGGAGGGATGGAGGAAAAGGGGGGGAGGTGTTTTAAGATTTGGTTTTATTTCTTATTACCCTACACTGGTAATAAATTTGCATGATTTTTCTCCAAGTTGACTTTGTTTTTCCTGTGATGGTAACTGGTGAAAAGGAGCCTTTTGTAATTTTTTTTTCCTCCCCTTTCCAGGTGAGGAGGGGAGTGACAGAGAGTGACTTTGGTAGGCACTTGCATCCACCACTTCAGTTTAGTGTTATGCTTGAAAAATAATAATAATAATACAAACTGTCAACATTTTCTGTGCCTCAGCCCCAGTTACTAATATTATTAATATGTAGTAGATTTTTCTTGTTATCAAGTGCTCAAGACTCAGAATATGAAAATATAATATATTTAATCTTTCAAGGAAATAATAGAGGAACTTTTAAAAGCCTTTCTTAGGGTCTGTTGAAATCACGTTGTTAGCCTAATAAACTATCAAAATATTTTAGTAGAAGATAATTTTTTGTTTTATTATTTTACTGAAGAGTTATAAATGGAAAATATTGACCTCAGAAGTCAAATAACAGCAGGTGTCAGAAGTCATGTAATTATTAACCACTGATGAGAACATGGTGAAATGCATTATTGAAGATTAGGTTTACTTGAAAAATTCTATTTCAGGCAAGACAGTAACAGTGCAAAAAAATCTCAAAAGTTTCTAATCATTCTCGGTGTATAAGAATTCTAAATTACAGTATTATGTAAATTTGGGGACAGGGAAGTGGAGAAAACCCTGTTCATAGGGAGGAAAAAAATTGGCATTCTGGGAAAGACTAACCAACTCTATCTCATATGATAAAGCAGGTATCAACAGCCCCTTTTTGATTCATGATGTGTAACTGTGAGCTTTAATGCCTCTTGTACCTCAGTCAATACCTGTTGCAGAGCTGCAGCTGCCTGTGAGGTTGCTTCTGCTTCCACCACCTGGAGCTCTGAGCAGGATTTATGAATTGTCCTGAGCACACTGCAGCTGATCCATCTCAAAACAAAGCATGTGATGCTTTAAATGCAAGATTTCATTGTTGCATGAATTAGTGTGGCTAGGAGGGGACCCAGAGGAACTGAGACAGACCTGACAGGCACAGAGATGTACATTGTTTTACTCAGGAACTGGCAGATGCTTTCACGTGAGCAAGTGGTGTTTGTAAATTCTGCCCCTTCTTCAGAATGCTTACACCTGTCTACACAGTGTGACCCTCCTGTTACCAACAGTCTGTGACAGCCAATTCTCTTCTTTTGGCCTCTCTTTCTGCCAGAATAATGAAGTACCTCCTTTTGAGGCCAAAGAGGTCTTAAATATTTGCTCTTGTCAGATTATTAATGGTTTTCTAGTCTATATTATATCAGGCTCTTCATTGTAAAGGAATAATGTAACAAGCTTTCATCCTCAGCAGGTAGGACCAATTAGGCACTCTCAGAGTTAAAAACAAAGAGACTAAAAAATTCTAGCCATCAGGATGTGGAAGTTTTTTGTTGTTGTTGGTTTTGTTTTTTTGTTCTGCAGTTTTTTGAGGTCTATCACTGTTAGAAAATGCAGGTGACTGTGGATTTGTCATCTTGAAGACATAATTTTTCATCAGATACAATCTGCAGCTATGGCTAAACCTTTCCACCTATGTCAAACACAATTATCTTGCTACCTACAATTTAAAAAAAAAAAATGACACCATTCAGTTGTTGAAGGTTGACCTCCATGTTCTCATTTACACTAATATTGTTAGTACTTTCTTAAATTAGGGAGTCAGACCGTACTAGCCAGAAGGGAAGGAACTGAAACATTACACACAAATTCTCTGGTAATTTGCCTTTTTTTGTTTGTTTCTGCAAGTCACAGACAAACTCTCCAGTCTGATGTTCTCTAGGATGCAGCTTGTAGTGAAGTTCTTGTGAAGTTCTTTCTTGGTTGCTTTGTGATTCCCCCCCTCCAGAGTTCATAAATTTGGTGCATTGAGAGAGCTGTTCTGACCAAGAAAAGACTGACTATCATGGGAGCAAATCTAGGTCAGTGAGAGGCTGATACCAAGGCATGTTTTGAGCCGTCATGTACAGGATCAGAGTTCAGATGCTTTGGGTATGCAAAAGCAGTGTTTATCCATAGGGAATCAGTGGGAATCAGTCCTTGTTCTGTGAGCTGGGGGCTGCCTTTGCTCTGAAGCATTGTTGAAAGGCAGATTTCTCTTGTTGGATGGCTTTACCTCTGTTCCACAGAACTCTCTGCCTTCAAACAGCCAGCATGAGAGGGAAGCCAGTGTTATCTGACTAGGGCTGGGAGAGGAAAAAGGTCTTTGCTCAGTTACGATCCTGCTCTTCCATCACAAGGGTGCAGGTGCATTAAATATTGCCAGTGTTTGCTTCCTGTTCCGACTGTGACAGAGGTGCAGTTGTAATTCTGGTCCAGCTGGACTGTGCTGCTGATCTTTGTACACAGGTGGAAAAATAAAATCACAATTTAAAAATAACCTGCTGGCCCAGTTTTGTGGGGTGATTGTATTTCTTGTTCACATTTTTGCACGCTGGTCGTGATTTGAAGCAGCTTTTCGGGTTTATTCAAACTTGTAACTTTTAGGGAGGTTACAGAGTTCCTCCCTTGTCCTGTGTATTTTTTCTCCTCACATTTTCTCTTATTGTCTGCTCCTTATTTCCAGCAGCACAGCTGTGTTGCCCCTGTTGTCCCCCAGTCCAGTTCCTTTGGACTGGTAACACCCACATACCTGGGACTCGTATCCTACCTTTATCCTTGACTTGTGGATGTTTCCTTACAGCAGTAAATCACCCTTTAGAAGTTTTATCCACCACTACCCACAAATCACTCCGTGTTCTGCAGTGTGTTATTGCTGAATCTATAAATAAGGGAATAAATCATTGGTTTCTGACTGGCAAAGAATATCTCACACATATGAAAATACATCAATTTTTAATTCATTTCTGAAGGTGACCCAGAAGCAGACGATCACCATGCAAGTAAAATAGAAATACACATACAATACAGTTCCCTGATGAAGAATTATATTTTAAGAGCATCTGTAGGATTTATGATTCCATGTTTATAATTTGCATATGCTCCGTACTTGTTTGGTTTTTAATACGCTGTAATTTCATGGCCATGTAAATAAATTCACTGGGAACTGCTGCCATCTCCTGGTCGATAGTTAAATTAAACACCGGCCTCGAAAATGCAAGCTGGTATTGTGAGGAAATTTTCGAGGTCTTCATTGCTAAGGCTGAGCTTAAAATTTCCAAACACTTCAACTTGCAATATAGACCCCTAGATATTTGACCTGGTGGTGTTTTTTGATGAGATTGAGTTTAACATGAAAGAATGTGACTATTTAGTTATTATTTATTTATAATAAGACAAACTTTAGTAGAAATATTAGGGCAGATACCTTCCCTGTAGATACATTTGCTTGTAGATTCTTGAAATTTATTTTATTTGTAAAAAGAAAAATGTGATTTGTAATTGAAAATATGAAGGCCATCTGATGCCTCATAGGACCTTTCACAAGTGAGTTTACAATCTCTAGTAATTGTTTTCCTTCTTCCCCAACCAATGAGCCCCTTTCCCTTTTTCTTTCTATCAACAGTTATGCTTAAAGTGAAGTCAGCATGGTAAGTTCTGTCAAGTTGGGAGTATGAGCTTGTTGAGCTTCCTTGTTAATCTGCTCATGTTCCTTTTTTCTAATAAGGTGACTTTTGGCCTCATAGTGAATTTCAGCATTGTGAATGGGTGTCATAAATAGCTATTTCTCAACTGTGTGCTTTCAAGGTTGTCTAAAACATCTCAAAACTCAGAAAATTTGCATGAAACAGGTAATTTTGTAGTTTTTCCTCAAAGTCTGTAGTGGTACAAACATTATACAAAACAAGACATCCTCCCTCTTTCTCCTTGTCTTCTTAGGTTTATCTCATTTTGAATACTGAATGTGAAAACACCTCCTAAAATAATTAAGCCACAGTTTTAACACTAGTTTTTGTTTTTTTTTACACTTAGCCTCTTTTAAGCTGTGCTCTAACCTGTTGGATGTGAGCAGAGTCTCAGTATTAGCATTGCTATGAACCTTCAATTTCTTATTCCCGTGAACTTTAACCAGTTCACTTTTTACACTTATTGTTGCAATGGTATTTAGTGGCTTCCTTTGCAGCATAGTTAGGTGGACTAATTCTTAATGTTAAATGGTTTATTTGCTCATGCACAAAATGAGAGGAGAAAACTTGAAAATATTGTCATTGTAGTATCGTTTCCAAATTCAGGAGTCAGAGTTGTATTCTGTTGGCAAGATGATGTAAAACATTCAGTTCTATCTAGTCAGTCTGAAACACCTGAAAAAGTGTGTGCACAGAGAGAAGGAATGAAAAGAAGTGCAAATCCCTTGTAATGCTTAGTTGCTTTTCTAGATGCTAATGCGAAGGCACACAGTGTAAACAACCTTTATGGTTCTCTCTCATGCAAAAGCTGAACTGGGTAGACAGCCACTAACTTCACTGTTTTATCCTTTTTACATTTAGATATATGACTGGGAAAATAGCTGGTGATATAAATAATAGGGAGAAAAGAAAAAGTAAACTTAGCCAAAGAAGGGAGTAGAAAAAGTAAAGATGCTAAAAATCTATTCCATGTGAACCTGATTAAATGCAGAACCAAACTCTTAATCTCATTGAGGATTTCTGTGCTGTGGATTCAATATGATTATAGCATTGCCACAGACAGAAGACCACATCATTGTTTTAAAACTCAGATGAGTTTGAGCAGTACAAGCAAAACAAAACGTGTACTCTAAAGAGTACAAAAAGTGTACTCTATAGAATGAATTAGGACAGAGTGGCTTTCTGGTGTTTTGACCTTAACCTCACTGAAAATCTATGAATTATTTCTGTGGTGACAGGAGAGCTTTTGAGGAATAACTAAAAGAAGACAATAACGGGAATTTTTCACAAGCACAGATCTGTCTTTTTCCACACAAGTTAAGACAAATCAGTATGTTGCTCAATAAATGCATAATTTATGAAGCTATTGATGTAAACAGCTTAAGGAAAAACACGAAGAATTAGTATTGTCTCAGACCTTAGATGATCAGCACCAGGACCAACCTGACTATCTGAGCTTGCTTGTGTGAGTTTTCTATCTCTGGATGCAGCCTTACTTAAACTTGATGATCTTAGAGGTCTTTTCTAACCTCAGTGATACTGTGATTCTACAGCCTTTTCCTTGGAGAGGACTTCTGATCACTTACTCACAAAAAAATTTCATTGTGTTTTTGTGAGGATCAGGAAGATGGAAACAATGTCTACTGTGGAAGAAGGAAATTATGAAATTAATTTAGTCTAAGTTCTGTAGTTTTAATTTAGTTGTGAATCATAGTCTACTCTTTCATCATCTCTTTTTGTAGAGCTGCTGTACTGCCAAACACAGCTTTTGTTCTATTATTTCTTTTTCTGCAGAGGTTGATTGTATTTCCTTGCTTGTGAGGTAGTTTATTCTTACATTAGAATGAGCTTTGTGAGCGTCTTGACATCCTTTCCATTTCCAGCCTTTTGGGAGAGTCTTTGTGCCAGAATGCCCCGTTGCAGTGGATGCTGCTCCCCAAGGAGAGGTACTGGGGCATCCTGGCCAAGCCAGCACATGTCATAGAGAAATAAATCATTTGACTGCAACCCAGTCAGACTCAGAAGCAGCAGATTTGCATCAGTGGTGCTGCTGTGCCATGCTGCTGCTGTCGTGCTCCAAACTGGATGATGCAGTTTTTGGATGTGATTACTCTGACACAAAGACATTTTAACACCATAAAGCAAGGAGGGGAATTGCTGGCCCTAACTGATTGATTATATATAGTGGAATACAGCACTTGTAGCTGTAGTAGTGCTGCAATATTAAGTGTCTTTACTTGCGTACATAACTTTTGAATTTAATGTTGTACTAACAAAACTTTTAATTGTTTCCTTTAGATAAAGGTTTTAATTACACACAATTAAGCATGCGTTCTTGGCTCTACTGGGTATGTTAAAGAATCTTTTCTGACACAAACCCCACTTTTCTCCAAAGAACTGCCATTGCACTGGAATGTGCAGCAGGTGAAGGAAAGAATTATTTAATCAAATATACATCTGAAGCTTCTGGTGCCCAAATCCCCCAGACAATCTGTACTTGAGGAGCTAATTGTGTTTACATTCTACAAACGGATCAGATTTGTTAGAAATGAAATTATCAAAAAGCTTAGAGGTAAGTGGGTAAATTGTTTCATTTCACTGGAGAGAAATACTGTAAACTTCAAGGAATTTCAGATATTCGTGACAAGTATGACTTTAGCACACGGATTTTAATGCTCTTTTCAGTAACACTTGAAGACATCTTGTATGATTGGAGTCTTGCATTTGCACGCCCTGTGGTGGTATGCATAATTGACTAATGATGTCTGTAATTTGCCTGTGTGATTAATTCATTTGAAGCTATAAATATTCTATATTAAATTATGCAGAAAGTCAGCAAGTTTTTTACTGATTTATTGAAATGAAAAATGTTTTGTTTTTGTTCACCAACCAAAGAAATAGAATAAAACAAATTGTAGTTTAATGACAAAAAATTATAGCAATGGTAAATATCAGTACACAGTTTTCCTTTAATATGAATAGAAGGAGGAAGTTTGCTTTCACTGATGATTTTTTTTAAAACTTATTCTATTAGTACTTTTACCGATCATTCCATTAGCTTAAGTCTTTGGGGAAAGCAGGAGAAAAAAAGTCTTGTGGAACTTTTATTGGGTGTTTTCAGGAGTTTTTAATGAAACTGTCTTTTTTCTTACATGAAATTAAATGTCTTCTCTTTATCAGAATGTAAAAAGAAAAAAAAAGCCTGAAATATATTACTGAAATACTCAGAAATTTTGAACCAAAATGTTCCATTGCTTAAATAATGAACTAATGCATTTTATTCTTGTCTGGTTTTATTTTGAGCTTACCAAAAGAGGTTCTTGGTGTGTAGTGGCAAAAGTTTAATAGGAAGACTTTATTTTTATCTTACATATCTTCAGTGATCATGGGATACATTGCCTGATCTAGAAGAACCTATAAATATTCTGGACAACTTGGGGGGAGGAGGGAAAAAGAAAATAATTATGTGTCTCTCTGTTCTATAAACAAATAAACAGTTGAGAAGACAAATCCTGTTGTGATAGCTTTGAAGAGATGCAGAGATTAATGAACTAATCTCAGGAAGGAAAAGGTGGCTTGATTAAATCTTAAATATTGTCCTGTTGTTCCTCACTGCATGTTCAATCACACAGTGCATCATCCTTAAAGTGCATTAAGACAGGGCCATTGATACTTGTGCTGGATTTTCTCTATGAAGTTTCAGACTGTTGCTACTAAAGTAAATTGGGTGGGAATTATTAGTAGTTTGTGTCACTAGCATTGTTTCCATGCATAGATATATGCAGAAAATGGTCAGGATTCAAGATTTTTCTCTTGTGGTTCAGTTCCTCTTAAACTCTGAGATATCCACCGTGTTAGAGTGAGTTATCATTAGGAATGAGATTTTTGCACTCAGTGCTATAGCCTAATCTTTTTTCAGCTAGAACTGTATTCTAATACTTGCTATCTACTGCTTTGAGTCTCCTGAGGGACAAAAAGATGTGAAAGCAGTACTGAATCTGAGAATACTGATGTTTTAAAGTGGCAGTTTGCACGTACCATGTGTGTCTGTGATGAGAAAACATCCCTTTGCCCATGGCCTTGGAAAGGTTGCAGTGACCAAACCTTAAAGGTCCTGGGGCTGACTCCCAACAGAATGCAACACCTGGAGGACTGAGAAACAGTCTTTGGATGAGGCTGTCAATAAAATGAGGAGTAAGCAGAGGAGTTAGTTCCAATATCTGAAAGGAAAAGAAGTCAAGGGAAACAATATAGATGTGGGCTCTCTTCCATTGGCTTGCAGCTTCTAGATTTCAAACAAAGCAAAGTGATCTTGAAGACATCATTGGACAAAGTGAACCATTCTGGGGAGGGGCAGTAAGAAGGAGAGTTAATGTGCTGCTGGAGTTACTACAGAGCTATGTGGGAATTACATGTATTATGTCTGGATATGGAAGGATAATTCAGCTGTGGGAGCTTTCTGTCCATGTACTTAAGAGGCTATATTTGAACATGCAATTTATAGAAGGATTAGCTAATCTTTGAAAATACAAACTGGAAAAATTGCAGTCTGAACTATATCAAAGCCCACAATGTTTGCCATAAAGCTTTCATGTTAAGTCCATGTCCTATGGAACATGTTAAATGAATGGCACTATTAGGAGCTGCGAAAGTATGACATTAGAAATATTACAGCACTAATTGACACTGCTTTTACAGACCTTAATATTGCTACTTTA
The DNA here is from genome assembly GCF_963662255.1 of Cinclus cinclus. Lineage (NCBI taxonomy): Eukaryota > Metazoa > Chordata > Aves > Passeriformes > Cinclidae > Cinclus > Cinclus cinclus. The sequence goes on along the minus strand of NC_085047.1, from coordinate 10,501,684 downwards.
AGTTCTCATTGTTCACTTGCATTACAAATCTCTTGATGGATAGCTTTTTGTACAGAATTGTCAGATTCAGCTTTGACAATTCATTTACTTTAATGGGCTGGTAATTCAGATAGGTTAACTCCACAATGAAAGGGTCATCCTGGGAGTGTCTGCAACAGAAAACAAAGTAATCCCTCTCATCTTTGGCAAAATGAGTCAGAAGATTGTTTACATCTATGGATCAGGAAAAATATGCAAACTGTAGGATCTAGATCATATATGTTGTCCATTAAATATAGGAATAGCCTATTTAAGACAGAAGTAGCCATCATTATGCAGTAAACTGAAAAGTAAATTGAAAGTAAATGCAGGTATGTAGTCTTAAAAAATCGGAAATCCTAGTTGAAATCTTGTTTAATGGACCAGCTACTTCATTAGCTTGCATAAAATTCATGCTGTGTTCCTGACTATATAACCCAATAAAAGATCATGAAGCTAAATCAGTGATCTGTCATTCATTGAATGGCAATTCTATATAGTGCGAACCCATCATAAACCAAAGTAAGGTAAATGCTCTGAATGTCAAATCAACCTGGAAATCAAATGGAAAATCTAATTATACTTTTTTCATAGTGACTGCATAACAGCTTTAACTACAGTAATATCGCTCTCCTTCCCGAAGTGACTTTTGGCAGATATAGAACATAAAAGTGGACAGGGTACAGCAATATTGGGAAATGACTGAGAAGATGTTGATGTTGTGCATACTGATCCTTTTGAGGTGACAGCAGGATACTGACTGCATCAGCACCCCTAGAGTGCTTGTCCTGTGCTTGCAGGGCAAAGTATCTCCTCTTGCCATGCTCATCCTCCTCCTAGCTCCAGAAATGGGTTTAGCCCCTGTGTTACTATCAGAACTGCAGTTTTATTTTATTGTGCTTATTAACTCTGTAGGGATGATGGACCACAAGGCTGCCACATTTATCCTCAGACAGCCCTGATTACAAGGGGGGGTTTGTACTGTTGTTTCTTATTTTTTTCCCCTCTCCTTTCCAGCATTTTTGTATTTTTGTCTTTGTCTTTCCCCCAGTTAACCTATCCATAATTACTTTTCCCCTGTTGGTGCCAGTTTTAGTAAATCCATGTAGCAATGGTGAGCAAAGACACTTGGGCCTCCTCACTTGCTCCAAAGAAGAACCTTTATTTTGACAAACTGAGCCCTTATATTCTAAACTTAGGGAAAACAATACCCAAATTTGGTGTTTCTGACACAGTTACTCAGGTAATTTTTGCCTTATGGTGTCACTGAAATGGTGACCTGGGTACTATTGGCTGTGGAGGACAACTTTCAAATGCTCTCCGCTGTTCCCACTTTGTGCAGTTTTTCTTATGTAAGAACCCAATAACCATCTACAGAAGTCAGAAACCAACCTGTTGCTGTCTGAGAGGACATGGACTAAATTTCTGAAGGGCAAATTCTACTTGGAGCTAGAAGATGGAAAAACCCAAAAATATCAGTATTCCCCATCACAGATTCTGTTCTTGAAAGGTGACAAGGCCTGCAGCTGTGGAATCTGACAGGAACCTTCAGGCAGCTCCCTATTTTTATTTCATCTGCAGTGCCAGGAGCTGCAGTGCTAGGTTTATGCTAGACTTCAATTTCCAGAGATGTCTTTGACTTGAAGAACTGGGTTTCATCTGTCAAAACCTAGACACTGAGGTTCTTGAGAAATTCTCTGTAGGAAATGAATAGTAGATTGTTTCAGTCCAAGAGCTGCGAAGGACCTGACCATGATGACAGGGGGTCATCTCAGAGTAAAGCCATGTAGTGATGCTATGCTGTTCCATACTATATCCCTACCACTGTTGTCTTCCTCCCTGGAATATTGTTCCTCTTTGGTACTCATTTTAGTAGCTTGTTGCTTTAGAAGGGTCTTCTGAGTTCCATTTTGGGGTGTTGAACTCATATCTGCTTCTGAAGTTTACTCCAAAGGGAAAATGAAATTAGACCTAATAAAGAAATACTTAAAAAAATATCATGCATATGAAGGTCTTAAACCTAAATACATGGTGCAATGAATAATTATTAACTTCACAGTCAAACTGGAGTTCATTATATGGTAGCCATAAGACCAGGGTCATGTATTCTGCATCATGGACTCAATGCACTAAATGCTTTTGGTGCCTTTTAAATGTGTTGCCTTTGTTGTCTTGTCTTTAAGGTATGTTTCTTAAGGACTGAGTATCTTGCTTTCTACTCCTCAGGCATAGATAATGGATATGTAGGATCAAATTTAAATTTTAGTTGGTGAACTTCAATTTTTAAACTGTTTGCAAGGGATCCTTTTATAAATCCTGGAAAGGAACATTGGTAACCGGGACAGCTGTGAGCTCAGGAGGATTACAGAATCAGGTAGTGACTAAAATTTATCCTACGTCATTAAGAACAGGTTTTGGTGGTAATGTGGCTTTAGAGGTACTGGTAAGTTCAATGAGTTCATCTTGCTTTTGATAATTACTTAATTTCATAATGGAAAACTTGGAAGATGTTCTATTTTTGAAGTGATCATCCTTTCTGTCGTGACTGGACCTTATATATTTACAATCTCATATGTAAATGTGCATCTTTAAGAGCATGTCTGCTAGAAATGTGGTGAAAATTAGCAGAAGAGTATGCAAGGACATGTTCAGTGAGTAGAAAACAGTTTTCTAAGACTAAGCAGATTAGAAAATGCTACTTCACTTTTTGAACTGTATAGAAATTCCATCAGGTCCATGCAGAGGTGTTATGGTTATTTTTGCTATTACCTTCTTAGGCATTTGAGTGAAGATAATTTATATTTAATTAAATTGGTTAAATAATTTAGAAAAAGTCGGTATATCAGAAAAAAATTAAAAGAAATTTCTTCCTGGACATTTGTCATTTAAGACTAAAACAACAACCACCACCACTCCCTTATAACCCACTTATGGGGTGGGTAGGAGGGAGAATACAGAGACTGTAGATAAATATTAGGTAAGAATTAAAAAAAAAGTCTGACATAATAGAAGGGGAGTTAATTCTCTGGAATAATTTGCCTATGCTAAAAATCAGAAACTCTGATATAATGTTGTGTTATGTTGCGGCTAAAAGCATGTCATCCATCACAGCAACCACAACAAATTACCATTTGAAACATCTGTATGAAACAAAGATACTGAAACATGAATCCAAATGTCATAAGGATTTCTCTGCAAAAAGTCTGATCATTAGAAAAAACATACTTCACAATGATCACTGATACTTCATCTTCACTAAAAATTCTTTTTTTAAATTACTATTTAATTTGAGTGCAAAAAGACAAGTGAGTTCTTGATTGTGCTAAGGAATCTGTGAAGGTTAATTCAATTTATTTATGGAATAATAAATAATTGTCATATGGCATAGTCTAGTGGTATATAAATGCATAGGTGTAGTTTCTTTAGACTCCAAAGTGGTACAAATTTGGGAAATTGAGTTTTTACCCCCCCATTTATTATAGCTCTTACAAAATATAACGTGAATTTAAATAAGCGAAATAAAAAATGAGGAAATGCATGCAGAAGACAGACATTTTTCTTTAATTTGAAGAAATGGCCCCAGCAGAGTTATGGGCCAGGAGGGAAATGTAGCAGTTTAAGTAGCCTTAAGGGTCTAAGTCTTTCTAATGTTTCATGTATTAAAGTCAGAGAATTGAGAATTAATTCAAACTAAATGTGGCAAAGCATGGAAATATTAGAATCTAACTTTACCCTTTACTAATGCTTTATGGTAATTGTACAACTTGATATCTCTGATCTTAGATGAGATGGATTTGAGAAAAGTATAGCCCAGTTTTTAAAAGAATCCCTTATGGTCTGTCTTTTTACTACATGTATTTTCCTACTGCAACAGCCTTTAGGCATTGCAAAAGTGCGAATAATTAATAACTAGCATTACTAAAATATGAGGCAAGGAACTGTCTGTCATACAGTTAATTTTTTGCAAACTATAATTACAAGATTTTAACACTGATTGTAATTACTTGAACATATGGCGAGAAATAGGTAATGCAAGTGTTTTTTTAATTGTGATATAATGAGTTTCTGGACGCTCAATACTATTTCCACTGGGATACCAAAAATTTAAGAAGTGAGAGGAAAGAAAAAAATCTCTCTGGCTTGAAGTTCTATCTTTGTAACTAAGGAAAGTAAAGTTTAAGACTAGTTTTCAGGTTTTTTTAAAAGAATCTTCATGTTATCTTTCGATAAGCTTGTTATTGTGCAGGTTGGGTATGTTTGGAGAACTTGGAAATCTCTTAACATTTTGCAAGAGATGTTATATAAGGTAGTAGATTGCTTTCTCTTCAAAATGCTCATAAATACAAAGATACTTTTTCTTGTGTTTGGCTATGCAGATGAATTTTGCCCTAGTTATACCTCTGATGGATCCTTCATACTTGACTTTCCTCCAGTTTTTACACAGTTTTTGCACTGCCTAAGCCCATAACTATCCCAGTAATTATTCTCCAAAACCTAGGTACACTGTGCTGTGCTCAGCAAAGACCTACCTACTGTGGTAAATCAGAAATAATTACCTGTGGTGTTACTGTAGGGCTTTGATGATATGGGCTTGTGGTTGGTATTGTTAAATGTTCAACATACAGGACAGAATAAGATCTTATGCCTCAGCAAAGCTTTACAATTTTCTTTTACTTCATTTGGAAGAAATGTCACTTTTTGGGGTTTTTTAGCCAAAATATGAAGGGAAGTACAGGATTAGTAGCCTGATGTGTGTTTCTTCCCAAACTCCCAAAATGCTGTAGTGGCACACAACTCCAACTCCATGATGGAAGTCATGCTTCTTTTGTCTCTTCTCGCTGAAATATGCAAAGAAACAGTGACTCTTGTAGCATATGATGCTCCTCAGTTCCTTCCTGAATCTATATGGGCTCCTGGACCCAGGCAGTGCCTGGATACTGCAGTGCAGTAGCCAAAATCATGTAGTTCTAAAGGCCTTTTTTGTGATGTTCTTCCAACATATTCCATCATTATCTGTAACTACTTTCCTTTGCTAGAGATGGAAAAGATGGAAAATTGCCCCCCCCCCCTATTTTTTTTAACTGACTTAACTAGGAATAATATTTTTTTTAAAAAAAACCAAATGTTTTTAAAGCAGAAAACTAAATTACTTTTTCTTTTACTGTGGGTCCATAACAAGCTCTTTACATTTCAAAATGGTTGTCAACATATCACTGCCATGTTTGTCACAGCCTCTCTAAAGCTGTTAGAGTCAAAGAGTGATTTTTCTGCCAGAGGAGCCTGGCAGTGATTACAAGCCTAGCGATACTTCTGCTGTGCAGAAAATTATTATTGATGGTGATAACGATAAGCCTGATGAGGGAAAAGATTTTGGGCTGAGTAATATCAGGGGAGGTGGGGAGGGTTGAATTTCAGCACGGAGCTGCCCCTGTATGTGTCTAGCAAGAAAATGCCTTTTAGTAGGACACCTGGTACTAGAATCTACATTCTTAATCCTCTCCTGGTTTTTCCCCAAAATTTTAAATTATTTTTCCAAACAGTCTATTAAATTTTCTAGAGTAAGTTGATGGTATCAAAAGAGAAATATCAAACTTGTTTAAGAACAGGGAGTTTGTTAAAGCTCAAGAATGATAATACAGTGGGAGGGTAAATATTTAAGTTTAAAAATTTCTAATGGTTTTCCCCCTGCAGCCCACTGATAACTTTTGTCTACTCATTTTCATAAAATGCTCATATTTAATTCCCTTTGGAACTCTTGGTTTATCCTCTACAATTATCTGTAGTGCAACCATCTTCTCAAGTGGTAGTTTTATATTGATTTATATTTCTATTTCAGCAAAGGAAGCTCTAAGATTTTCATAGATCAGATCTGCTGTGCACATGGGAGTTATGGCTATGTCTAGCAGGAAATCAAAGCCAACAATTGTTGAGAGGCCCAAGTGTATTGCTTCAAAGTACCTGCTTGAAAGTAGCTGTTGGTGTGCTTTTAATTGTTGGCAATAGAATTCACCCCGTGCATCAGCTCCTGAATTTACTGCTGAGTGCTGTAGGAGCTTGCAGTGTTTTGGTGAGACATTAGTGCTTTTCACTCCTGTGTACCATCTAAGCCTTGATTATGCTGCAGATAAAAGCACCAGATTTGAGTCCTATTGTTTTCCCTGCCCTCCCTGAGTCATACTCACCTGGAATGAATTAAGTAAAATACGGAGGGAACTTAACAGGATGTTCTTTAGTTGTATGTATCTGGGGTGTCTCTGGCTTGTAAAGTCAGGCCTTAAAGATGATTAAATGTGGAAAAGCATGCGTAAATTTTGAGAGGAGGAGGAGCAAGAAGGAAAACAAAAAACACCACCAACAAAAAAAAAAACCCAACAAACTTAGTTTGCCAAAATGGAATTTGCTGTTAGTATGCAGGCACCAAGATATGTCTGTTTCAGCAAAAAAAATATGGTTTATTTATAATTTGAGAAGAGGTATTTGATTTGGTCACTTCATTAACTGTCAGGATGATCCATGGAATTATTTTGGTCCAAGCCCCATTCCTGAAGGTGTTCAAGATGAGGCTGGGAGTGGCTCTGGATAACCAGGTCTAGTGGAAGGTGTCCCTGTCCTTTGCACTGTGGGGTTGGAACTAGATGAGCTTTAAGTCTTTTCCAAACCATCAGAGGTGCTTCCAGAGATGCCCGAGCATTTCTGGGGGATGGCACAGCCTGGGGATCTCCTGGGGCCAGTGTGGCTGGTGCTCCTGTGCCTGGGGGTCAGGGGGACATGAGAGATGCTGCATGGGGCTGCAGAACGTGGATGTATGTGTGTGGCCCACATGCCTTTTTGGTTTGAGCCTTTAGGGATGCCATGTGGTAGCCCTGAGTGTTTGCAATCAGAAGTCATGGTAGGAGCGAAAAGCAGCACAACCTTTTCTAGGTTTTGAAAATAATCTTTCCTGTGGAGCAGGAATCCTTTTACTACTGGAGGTGAAGGATACATCATGAATGCAATATATGTTAATTTCTTGGTAACCTCTCTGTAGGGAGTTGTGTTGAACACAATGTCCCTGAAGTCTGTGGGGGGAAGACATCCATCATTTTAAACTAATTTCTTTTAGGTCTTTCTTCTTTTCTCTTTGCTTCATGCCTAGCAAAATTTCCACCAATTTCCACCTTCCAGCAAAGGGCAATTACAATAAGAGAAAGTTTTTAGAAATACAGGGTACATTAATAGTAACCTCTTGGACTGTCTACTTACACTTACCTACATATTATTTAAATATGCATTGAGCTGTGCCATGAGCATCAGATGAGAAGGTCATATTCTGATGCAAGGTGAGCTGCTGATGTTTTTGAAGCTAAATTGGTTAGTTTTTTTTTTGTTGTTGTCATTGTTTGTTTTATAGAAAACAAGGCAGTGTAACAAGAAATCTGAAGGAGCAGCATATCTGAGGAGCAGCAATGTTGGGTTGCAGTATGTTGTGTGACGTGCACCTCCCATCCTGTGTCACCCCTCGCTATCTGTGCTTGCTTAGGATGTGACCATCACCCCACCCAAATGGCATAAGCCAAGAGTAAACACTGGCCTTTCATGCAGCCTCTGTTCTTTTCATTCTGTCCTTTCACCCTGAATAAGCCATTTCAGTTCACTGAGTGAGCAGAAAGCAAACCTGAACTTAGTTTTGTGTCAGTAGCTTGGCTTATCAGACTCAAAGAGCTCCTGTGACAGATAAGTGCCAGGGACAGAAAACAGGATCACAGTAGTGGCTGGGAGCCTGCCTGTGGCTGCCAAGGAATCACAGCCTGCAAAAAGGCAGTTATGCCTTCCTCTCCCTGTCTATTAGCAGATCTGTCTCTTAACACTGCGTGGTAGAACTTTTTTAGTTACCTGTGGTACGTTTCTCAGTCCCATCTCTGTATGAACAGCAGGAAAAAACCATCCCTCCATCTCCAAATGAAAATTTGAGACTAGTCAGTCTCAAACTTGCTAGACAAGAACAATGGAATTTTACAGTTTGATAGATAAATATGCATTTACTAGACTGCTTTCTTGAAAACATAGTTGGTGGATGGGAGACTGAGATTTTTTAAAAAAAGTTTATTCTGCATTTCTCACAGTGATAAAGCGATGTGACTGATGTGAAATAAATAAAGGTCTACTTAAGATTGCATCCTTTGGAGATAATAGATAAATCTCTCTCAGCCCCATGATACTATTTCAATTCTCTAGTAAATATTTTCAATTTCAAAATGAGCTTCAGGGAAATCTCTTGCAGCTACAGTCTCTTGGCTGCTTGAAGGATCCAATCAACTAGATACAATGTCTTATTAAGAACTGATCTACAAATTTCTTCTTCCAGGAAGAGAGGGAGAATATTTTTAAAGAGACAGAAATCAGATACTTATGAAAAGTCTATTTTATTCCCTTTTGATGTTTCCATGCCATTACTACATTTGTGAATAGTTAAGGATAATAAATAAGTAGCCACCTAACTCATGATCATTGCTCTGCTGTTTGATACCATCTGTGTGTGTAGGGGACAGGGCAGGTCATTCAAGAGGAAAGTTATTGAAAAACCTACCTGCAAAATTGGAGTGACTAAATCTATTTGTTGTTTAACAGTCAAAAATTTAAGTATATGCTACAGTGCTTCTTTAATATCGCATACATATCTGACAAGATATCTCTTAAGTATTCATTCAAGTTTTCTTTTTGTGATAAATATTTTAGAGGAAGTTCAAGTGCGTATTTCATGCAGCAGCTGACCTTGCTCTAGTTTAATAAAATCTATTTGAGCAGGAAAAGAGAGGTCTTTAAAATTTAACTATCAATGGGAAAGCTTAGTTTTTAGTTTGCATTAGAAAAAACAAAGTCCTAATACATTTACAGATGCTTCTTTTTATCAGGTACAGACTGTTGTAGTAGCACACGCTCTATCACAGCTATAGTATTGCATAGTATAATATAATAGAAGAAGACTGCTGGGGTTTTGAGGATAACAAATGAAACTCATATTTGATTAGCTCTGATGTCATTAGGCTTGATTTGGTGCTTAGGAAATAGTTATATAAATGCTAACGTATACTAAAAAGTTACTAGCCTTAAAATTCCTCTATCTTGCCTTTCTGTCAACATGACCAGTTACAAAAAAGAAGTGTTTAGCAGAAGGATGTTCACAGAAACAGAAAGTTCTTGATTACTGTTTCATGAAGAAGGTCTGCGGGTGGAAGAAGTGTTGAAAATTGTCTTGCTTGCCCTTGCAAGTTGTCAGCAGGCAGCTGATGCATAGGGTACAGACAGCCACACCAGCAGTGCTGACAGGGACAGCTCAGCACCCCCCAGCCTCGTAGGGGATCTGGATCCACACCTCTTCTGCTGCCGTGCGGATTTCGGCGTTTGAGACGCTCATGAGTGGGAGCTGGCAGCAGCTCCGGGTTTTGCATCCATGTGTGGGCAAGGAGAGCAGCGTGCTCCCTTCCCCTGGCTTATGCTGTGGGGGCAGCAACCTCCTGCAGAAGGGTGGCAAAAAAAGACAGCTGAAGGCGATAATGTCTTTCACCAGCACAGCTAAATTTGCGAGGCGTCGTCGCTCGGCACCCTCATTGCCAAGTACACTGCGCGTTCCGTGGAACAGCGGCTCCCTTTTCGGGGGAACAACAGGTCCATGGACACAGTGGCACAGCAGGCATGGGCTTGGGGGATGTTTGTCACCCTGGGTACCCCAAAATGTTGTTGCATTCCGTATCTGTGCCCCAAATTGTTGCTCTCTTCATAAGAGCCTACGGCCAGAACATGGAATGTGTGGCTGGGGTAGAGTGGAATTCTAGCCCTTGACTAACTTAGCTTATTCCACTGTTTTTCCTTTTCCCCAGCCTGGGAATTAATAATATTTAACAATTTTGGATCTAACAATTATTTTACTTTTTCTCCTGTTAATATTTCTCTGTGTTGTGTAAACTTTTTTGTAAACTTATTTTTTCTCTTATCACTACTTGTATTTGGTTTTTTTTCCCTTATTGGTAGAAAGGGATTGGTTAAGCTAAGCAGTAGGTAACTCATTTTAGAGTGTCCCCCTTAAACTGTCTTAAACCAAGACCTTTGTTTTCATAATTTAGTTCTTCAAATAGAAAGGAATAGACTTTCTGCTGTTCCATGAAATAATATTTATGGTGTTTTTCTGTCATGTGAAGTCAGTTCTAGCTTGACTTGAAAATAATTTTTCTTATTCTTATTGCATTTTTCATGTTAGAAGTAAATTGTGCAGAAAATGAAGTTCTCATTCTTACAGAGTTTCAATTTACTTGTTTCAGGGAGCACAACTGCTTCTTTGCATTTAAGTTTTTGGTGTCAGGGTGCTGGGAAAAAGATATCCAAAAAGGTAATATTCTGGGGAAACTGAGTAACTTTGAAATCTAAAAATTAGCAATATTGATCATGCCTTTACCAAAAAAAAAAAAAATAATAGCATGTTCTGAAATTATATTGAAGGCATTACTCCAAACTAAGTTGATATTAACTAAGTTCAAATCTTTTGTTTGCCAAAAAAACTCATGGTGTTTCAGTCTTTGAGTGTAAAAATATATTTGAAGGTAATCCTTTCAGACCTGACAGACTGAGGCAGAGTGGTGCATGCTGCTCCATCAGATAAGTGTTATTTCAGCCTTGGTGAAGGAAAAAGGAGTTGTCATTTGAGGTGTAGGGTGATGCCATTCTGACTCATCCCAGAGTGGCTTGGTGCAAGATTCCTCCCAGTTGAAAAGCTCCTCATGGAAGATAGAAGTAGTTTTTTTAAAGTTGGAAGAATTTGTAAGGATTTCTAGGGAAAACTCAGTTTTAAATTTAGGGATAACAAAAGTTCATTAACTTTGCCAAACATTTGGCATTTGGAAACAGTTTAAGTAAATAAAAAGAATATATCTGAAGTTTTAAAATCTTTTGGCTCTCTTTTTGACTTTTTGTTTAGTACTTTCCCTACATTTTGAATTATACTTCGAAATGTAGTCTTATAAAGTGAATAATGCTTTTAAATGCTTTATATTCAGTGGGTTTTCTGTCTTCAAGTCTTCACAAAACCTTTTGTTTTCTAAGATACATATTTTCACATCTAAATTTTATTCTGAATTCCCTGTAGATTCAAAATTTAAAATGGAGCCAAGTGAAGGTACTGTACTACTTCTTACTCTCTGTCCTTTAATGTGACTCTTGTTTGAAAATCGAATGGGAATTAACTCTTTAGCCAACCGTGTCACAGAAGTAGGGGTTGGATTGTTTTGATTCCAGCACCTGTGCGTGAGGAAGCAATGGAAACAGCCTCTCTTGGTGGATGGTCAGACAGGTGGATCCATATGGATGGCAGACAACTGTTGTGTTTTTCTGGGCTTGAGGCCTCATGTGAAATATCATTCTGTCTTGTATCTTAACCTGCTAAAAAACCATAATACTAACCACAAAACCCCACCAAAAAAACCCAAAAAAACCAAAACAAAAAAAAATAAACCTCATCAAAAAGTACCTCAAAGGAAACAGGAAAAACAACCAAACCAGTTTAAAAAGTCACAGAAGCTCAACCATAAGTAAACCAAAAACATCAAACCCCTTAAGTACTACTGTTTTCCAGATCAGCTGTGTCTGGAAGTGCCATACAAAGTTATGCAAGTGGCTTAAAAACCAAGACCTGTGTGTAGGAAAAGGAACCAGAAATGGCATGAGTCAAAATTTCAGTGAGGCATTGGCAGAGACAGGTGATAGCAGGGGCTAAAGGTGAGTGAAAGAGCAGCAGCTAATAGAGGGGAATGCTTTTATACAGCTTGAGCTCTGCTCAAAGTGACTTTTAGGGACATGGAGAAAAGTTTCGATTTGCCTTCTGAAACAGACCCCAGGGAAAGGGTCTGTTGCTAAGTGTTCAGAGGAATTGCTTCTTGTACCACAGAGATTTGCGTAGAGTTCTTCTTGGGTTTGGGGCTATGAATGATTTGATGCAGGGAAAAACTTATGTTCAGCCTTGGGCACTCTTCTCCATCCTAGGTCCTCAAGCTATTAAAAGGAACAGGGTTTTCTAGAAAAGCATAGCACAACAGATGCAGCCTATGCACTGGTTTGTTAAGAGAAATTTTGGGGACATAGGCTGCAAACGTTGTTTAGCAAACACTTAAACAGTAAGAATAATATAAAAATGCAAGGCTATTGGGAGAAGTCTTGCTGTTAAATGAAGAACATAATTTGATGATTGAAGAGGTCATAAAACTCTTCAAAGAACACTTTGTAGCTCTGATTAATAGAATTCATTTAATTATATAATAGTAAAGGATGAAAAAATAGCTTGGAAAAGAAACTAAGTTTGAAGAGTTCTCTAAAACGTTAGCAGGAAACATGTTAAAGGAACCTAGTGGTTTGTAGCCTGGCAAATGAGTGATACCAGGAGGTCTGTTCAGGTTGGAGAAAAAGCTGAAAATAACAGGCTACATCCTAGTGCCATGCCTGTTTTTTGGAAAAGGAGAAGAATTTATCCAAAGTGCGGCCAGAGCACCAGCCACAGCTCTTTCTGATATAGCAGCTGCTAAATGTTTCGTTCATTGTTTTTTTTGAGCTTTGTTTTGTTCTAGTTGGTAGGTGTGTGAAGATAAATTCAGAGATCTAGCATATAATTCATACAATTGGAAAGAAGACAAACCCCAAATCCAAAAAGCCCAAGCACAAAAGCAATAAAACTCCCACCAGCAAAAAAAGCCCAAAACACACAAAGAACAGCAACAAAACCCCTACTTCTGTGTTTTATTTTTAAAGTTTTGTTGTTTTTTGTTTTTTTAATTTAAGCAAGACTGAATAAGAAAAGGTGTGGTCTCAACTGTAGTAGCTGTAAATTGGGCTGGGTTTTCACTAAATTTATTCTTGGCACATGAGCAGTCTCAGCCTGGTACACATGAAGAGTTGAGAAGATGCTGTGTCATTGTTCTTTATGCAATAATCTGGAAATGAGCATGCTCGCTGGGAAAGGGATCTGTCTCCTAAACAGACAGCTAAAATCATCATACTATTTGTTGTTGTGTGGGGGGTTTTATGTGTTCTTTTTTCTTTTTGAATTCTTGTGGTGTCCCCTTGTATAGCACGTGAATATTCCAACAGTGTCTGGAACCCATTTTTTCAGATAACTATACTGAAAATGCACCCAGAATAAATTAATTATTATGGATTAGGAAGTAGTTCTTGAATGCCTGATATTCAAGTTTAAATGCACTTTGCCTTCATTAAAAAGTGGGTAGGTGAACTGACTTTGAAAGCACTGATAACAGCATGCTGACCTGGGCTAGTTTTTCAATACATTACTTTAGTAGGCTCAACCCTGAAAAAAGGAAGTCTCGTGTTAGAATCAAAGCCTAAGATGAGAACAGCTGAAGAGGGTTTACACTAACCTATATTGTACCTTCAGAGGGCACAGCATAGTATTGACCTTGCTTTTACTTCACAGAACAAAATAGTTGCTTAGCTCAGCTCCTAGTGTCACTTGTGTTGGGAGTGTGAAAGACATTTAACTATCATTTATCTGCAACTGATGTCCACATTGAAGTATGCTGACAAATTCCCTGGCTGATACTGATTGTCAGTGTTACTTTTTCCAAAGACTTCAATGTGGCTGCTCCCATACATTCCCTTGTAACTTAATCGTGAATCTGAACCTTTTAAACATATTGGCATAAAAATCAGTAAAAAACCAGAATGTAATATACAGCAAGAGACTAGACTTGCAAAATTCTTGTATCCTGCCTAGACACTAAAGATCCTTGTTTGTCACCATAATTATAGGTGCAGCCAAGGCAGGGCTTTAGTGCTGTTGGGTAGAAACTGGTTTAGAAGATGTATTAGCTAAAGACACACTAAAAGTGATTAATTACTTCCTGGTGTCATAGTTGTAGAATTTCTTTTCTGAAGGCATGAGAAACTGAAAAATGGAGTACTGTTCCTACCTATGCTGCTGCTTGGTGTAACTTAGGAGTTGGCACACATCCACATGTGGGGAGGCTTGTGTTATTCTCACGTTTAGTGGTGCATCATTCAGCTGTGCTCTGAAACTCTCTGGGTTCAGTCCACTTGAATCACTAGTCTTTCCACCTACTAGTCTTCATATAGAAAAGTTTTAAAAATAAATATTGTTTTGTAATTAATGCTTATAGAATTTGGTGCCTTTTTAAAGGCGTTTTGATTTTTTACTCCTTTGCTGTAAAGCTAGCAATATTTCCAGTCCTGTCCATTCTATCAAAGAGTCAAGGGTGTCTTAGAACTTCATAATCCAGTCTTTTGGTGCAGAGTTGCAACTGTTCAGAAAAATTATGGAAGTCCAGGGAAAAAATAAAGGTGTTCCTTAGGGAATCCTTTAGTTAATGAACAGCACTTTTCCTGTTATTCCTAGGTAAACAGATTTATCCATTCAGCTAGAATTAGCATCATGCATGAACCATGGGACAATGTTTTGGCAGGGAAGAGGCTTGTCATGAGATTTTCAATAAAGAGTTGAGATGAAAGATTGTATGGTCATTCGATCTTGTTAAATGTAGCACAAAACACTAAGTGGATTAGATCAGGTATTTAAATTACAACATCCTGATAACAGACCTCATAGTAAACAGTCTTTTCTTCACTCATCTGCTGCTCTTAGAAAGGATTTCTTTCCACTTTGGGGCAATTTACTCTTCTCTCTTGCTGTTGACTAGTGTGTTTTGATAAGTACTTTTAATTTTTTTGGCATGTAAATGTTTGCATTTATTTACAAACATATGCAAAGAAAATCCCCACAAATGTGTGTGAAGTACAAGTCTATATTACATAACTATATTATATATGAAATAATATAATGATTGCAAAATTATATGCATTGGATTTTTATGTTTAATACAAGCATATTAATAATCTAGTGTACAGCTAACAGGTAGTATAATGAATCGAGTGTTAGAAGTATTTGCATCCATTACAGGAAATAGCTGCATATCTTTTAATGTTTTCATGGGTAGTTTTGGAGGGATTTTTGCTACCTTATAGGTGTTTGGCAGAGTAATACTTAAGTGATCATTGACTTCAAGGAGAGCAGCTGATAGGCAAGGCAGTTTCACTAAATGGGTGTGACTTCTTGCTGCTTAAAAATTACTTCTTGGTTGCCATAGGGAAGCTAACACTGAGACAGGAATTAAAATTAGGATCTTCTAAACTATTTTACATACAATCATGGACTGGTCTGGGTTGGAATGGACCTTAAAGCTCATCTAGTTCCAAAATTCAGATGCCATGGGCACAGGCAACTTCCACTAGACCAGGTTGCTCAGAGCCCCATCCAGCCTGGCCTTGAACACTTGGAGAAGTAAGTCCACAGCATCTCTGGGCAACCTCTTTCAGTGCCTCACCACCCACACAGCATGGAATTTCTTCTTAACCTCCTTCAGCTTAATGCCCTTCCCCTTGTCCTATCCCTTTATACATGCTTGTGAAAAGTCCCTCTTGAGTATTTTTAGAACTGACTTTAAAAATTAAAAAGAAGTCTTGAGTTTTGTAGACTCAAATTTAGGTGCAGGGGCTTAAATACAATTGCTCTTGTCCAACTGAATGTTAGACATACTGAAAAAACTAACAAAAATCTGTGTTTGGGCTAGCATTTTTTAGTAAATAACTTGACATATTTGCTTTGTGTATTTGCTCAATGTACACCTGTAGTTGCAAAATGCACTTATATTAGTGGGTATGACTGCATAATCTTTTGGAGAAGGTTCATAAAATAGAGAGTTATAAAATTATGCATATCCCAGCTGCTGCATGTTCTCTGGGTTTCGTCGGTTGTCCTTGTTCTTGTTTAGTAGCTCTGTGTACACACATCATCCTTGTAATTTTCATCACATTAATGAGATTCATTAGCTGTTCAGGAGGAAGAGACATGTCAGGTGTTGTAAAGAAGAAGTAGATTAACTTTGAGGTTTTATTGGAATTGGTGAAAGTCTCCTCCAGAATTCCCTGTGAAGATGTGTCTGGTATGGCTACACAAAGTAAATACAAGGGTGGGTGACTAAAGG
The DNA here is from genome assembly GCF_963662255.1 of Cinclus cinclus. Classification (NCBI taxonomy): domain Eukaryota; kingdom Metazoa; phylum Chordata; class Aves; order Passeriformes; family Cinclidae; genus Cinclus; species Cinclus cinclus. Next base: position 10,485,632 of record NC_085047.1, on the reverse strand, counting down.
CAGAGCTTCCACAGCTGGGCACACACTTTGCTTTTTGATTCCAAATGACACTGCTTGGAGCAGTTCCTGTCCATAAGGATAGCCAAATGTCAGGGATTTGATATCTATGAATGAGTAAAATTCCCAAAATCTCAATAAAGGAAGTGCTCACATTGGAAACTCTGTGTGGCGGCAGGAGGGGAGAAAGAAAAAGTAGGTTACAGTATTTCATCATGTAATTACAAAAGGTGATTTGAATTTGATTGTCTGCAAGAAATGCTGATAAGGGTGAATCTCTGTGCACTTGGAGATCTGAATGCTGAGGCCAGATCAGGTCTCTGTGGACTTGTGTGGAAAAGCACAGCTATTTCATGACCTCCTTCTCTCTCCCATTAGGCTCTTGCCTTGTAAAAGCAGGACAGACTTTGAAATGCATCTTGCAAATGCAGAGAAATGACCACGTACTTTTCAGATATGGCTGAATAAAAAAAAAATATTACTTCTCTTCATTCTTTGTGAGAAGAGATTAGAGAAAGAAAAAAAAAAACCCCACACTTAGAGAATCCCTTTAATTACAGCAGATTGAAGGTGTATACATGTGTTCCATACAAATTTTGTACGCATATAAGCAGCATACCAAGATCCTGGTTTGCCTCAATAGCAGGAAGAAGGAAAAAAAAAATAGTCTTGTAAGGCAAAAGAATAAGCTGTTGAATATAAAAGAAAAAGTTTTTAATTTCTTGCTGCAAACTCTGATTTTAATTCTTTGATATAAAGTTGATTGCATTTTGTATGTAGCAGAAGTTTGTGATGAATTGTGGCTTTTGAATAGGCTTTTCCTGCTTATTTTTTTTTTTCCTTTTTTCCTTCTTTTTTTTCCCCAGTGGTGTTTCTGATATGTCAGCAACAACCTGAAGTTGTATAAAACCGAATCTCTTCAAGGTCTTCTATGCAATCAGAGTGCATTGAGTCTTTCACATGTACCCTGAAGAATGGCATTGTCAACATGCCCCACGATTTGAGCCCATGCTTACTTCTGCCTCTTTGGACACTGTTGACTGATCTCAATTATAAAACAAGTGTCTAGAAAGCTGACTGATAGTTTATTTGCTCCCTACTTCATCCCCTTCTTTATCTTCCCTAACTATCCTTAACACATGTATTTCTATTTTATCTTAATGATAGAAATACCTGGTCTGGCAGCTACTCTAAACTTGTACATTGATGTGATTTCTATAGGAAAAGGAAGGGAAGAAGTCAGTCTATCTGAAAATCTTTGTGACCTGGGGCTTGAAAGGGGAAAACTAAATAAAAAGCAGTGTTCGGGGTTTGTGGGGTTCTTCTTGCTTACAGAGTGTGTAAGTAAAATAGGTGAGGGGCATCAGTAGAAGACACTGGAGAAATGTATGAAATTGTTCCTGGATCAGCCATTTGTGTCTCCACTTGCTTAAATGCCAGACTGATACCCACTCAGAACAGGTACCTACATAGGAAGAAGATAGCCCATGCTGGACACACATTTCTGATGAATACCATACAAAAAGAAATTTGTAGCTCTTGCAGGGAAGAACTCTCTATTCACCAAGTAGAGAAATGTGGTGTTTATGGCTGACTTGGAAGGGTTTGTAGTTCAAGGCTCGGTTTGTTCATAGCTGGCTTTATTACATTGCTTACCTGGGGGATACACTACAACCTCAGCCATTTGCAGCTACTGAAGTTACTGAGCTTAGCTGTGAGACCACCCCATATCATCCTTCCATTGGTCTTTTGGTGGTGACCATTATATCTTTGACTTTAACCATGTCAGTTCTATACTTACTGCTTGCCCTTCCCATTTGTTTTGTAGCTTGTCTTAGGGCTGATTTTCTGATTGCAGGGAAATTGCTGGGATGTTTGGATAAGATGCTTTAAAAGAAAAAGAAACACATCATTCTCCTAGTTTCTGGAGTTGTTGTGTGCAGCAACTGTGCTTTTCTTGTGAAATGCTGGTGTTCCTGCTTGCTTTTAGATACTACTGATTTCTTCTTGGTTAAGCAGTAGACCAGGAAACTTTTCATCTGCTTTGTTGATCATGTTAAATGGCTTTTTATGAGAAGTTCTAAATATTGCTGTGTATACACTATAGTAAAACTCAATGTTTGCTATAAATGACATTGCATGAAATTACACTTTTAATTAAGCATGTGGCTCCTCAGTGTTGATATTAGAGCTACTTTAACCTGCTGCACTTAAAGCTTGCTCAGCAATACAACCTGTGTTAGTTTTTTTTTTAAGGTTGGTTTTTATTTATTTATTTATTTTTTTTTTTTTTTTGTTGCCATTGACAAGGAACATAATCTCTCCTCACAGGGATCAGTTTTAAAGGATTTTTTCCATTAAAAATAGTTTGGAGCTTAAATAATGCAAAAAACTTACTACATAACAAAGAATGAACAGATTTATAGGATGGAAAAATATACCAGATACTTATTACACCACTCAAGGATGTATCAGTAGATCTGAAAGGAATGTTAAGAGAATGTGTTGTTTAAACAATTCTTTAGTGCAGAGGATAGTGGGTAAAATATTGTTAACTAACATGTGTCTCTCCCACAAGTACATTTTGCAATGAATAGCAGAAGTTTTTATGAAAATTTAATGTTTTTCTTGGCAATAGCTTGGTCGTAGTGAAATCAGAACTGTAGGGAGATATGAAAAATGAAGCAGCAACTTCAGGAACAGGATTTTTTTTGTTGTTTTGTTTTTTTTGGTTTTTGATTTTTGTTAGACCACATGAAATGTGTATCAGGTGCATGAATAACTTGAGAATCCCTAAAATATATCTGAGAGAAGAAAAAACACTTTTGACACAGTTACTAAATATGAAGTATTTATTAAATACTAAAATTAAATCTTAAATATAAAATGTTAAATATTTAATTAAATAAAATTAAAACTATTTAAAATTATTTATTAAATAAATTTGTTAATATTTGCCAATTTTCATTTGAATACTCGTTATCATCAAAGCAAAAATATGAAAAGTGTCAGATGTTCTCATGAATGCCACCCCTATATGACATACACTTTGTGTAATGCTACATTTAATGATAGAGAAACAGGCTATCTTGGCATATAATCCTATTTTTTTTTCCTTTGACCAACTCAGTAAAAAGATGCACTTTGTATATCCTTTTACCTTTAAACCTATTGATGCCTTAAACATGTGAAAATCCTAAATAACTTGGAGAGGAAAGTTTAGGTGTGTATTTCATGAAGATATCCCAACATTGTGGACTACGCCAATCACTGAAATAGTGATTGGTTCAAATGCATTTACTCAGCCAATAAGACCACTCAGTTTGGGACTTCTTTTGTTGTTGTTGTTGTTAGTTTCTTTAGGCAATTTTTCAGTGTTGTTGGGTTTTTTTTTTTGTTGCCCTTTTTTTTGTTGTTGCTTTTGTTGTTGTTGTTGTTTTTGGGTTTTTTTTTTGTGTATGAGGGTCAAAGTTTTGTAGCTGAAACACACTCCAAGCGTGTAGTCTGGCTATGTTTTGATTTCTATTGATCAAGTTTTCTTTACAGAAAGAGGTAAAAAGCAGAAGTAGCAATGAATATGTTCAGCAATCAAATATCTTGTAGCTCTTTACAGGGATCTAAAGCTGGAACTAAGTACAGCTATCAAAGTCCTCAAAGAAGGATACTTATGGGAAACAAAACATAGATTAAATGAAATTAGGCATGGCTGTACTATATTGGAAATTTAGTTCCTCTAAAACTTAGAGTGTGACTCTTTTTGGAGGAGTATTATGGAGCCTTATTTTGAGATATCTCCTTAATGTATCTCCTACGTTATGATGGGTTATTTTTCAGTTTCATAAGCTAATGCAACAGGGTAACCCTACAGTGAAAGGCTCTGTACTTCTGATGTTCTGCAGATAATTAGCTATTGCACTTTAGCTCATTACTTCATAGGTGATAAATTTCTTTGGGGAAAAATGCTTTTAAAGAGTTTGACAAGTTTAATTAATCTATTAAAACTTTGACTCTTGGATGAATTTCCAAGAAACTTCATCCTGTTTCAAGGGCAGCTCAGCTACAACCCTCTACCACCATGTCAAAATGGCACTAAGGAGCACAGACAATACTAATTTTACAAAGGAAAAAGGTATTTTTGTACCTGGACATCCAGAATATAAGCACTATGTGTTTTGCTGAACATCAAAAGAAGAAAATGTTGTCTTGGTACTGTCCATATAAAGTGGCAACAGGTAATTAGTACTCAAAGCAAAATAAAGTCTTGCAGACAGATGCCATCTTTTTTCCACTGGAAATGGTGGTAGTGAATATCAAAACCAAGGAAAAAGGATATTAATGTTGTACTTGGAATGAAAATAAGAGTATTCAAAAGGCAAAGCAAGACTTTAGGCTTCCCTAAGTGTTTGAATTCTGAATTGTTTTAAAGTAGTGTATATTTTTTTTCCCCTTTTGCCTCACTTGAGGTAGAAAATAGCTTTACGTAGAAGCCATTTGTCATTCATGGCTTTTTCTTTCTATTCCATATGTTCATTTCAGTTTCTAGGCTGCTGTTCAAATCCTGCTCTAAAGGATTTGGAATTCCAAATGTTTTCTGGATTTTTTACTGCTATATGCGGTGTTTCTAATATTTGGCTTTAAAAAAATATTTTTTGCAGCGAGATTGTAAATAAAAGTAGAATAATTAGTGGTGTTTTGTGTCAGCAGTGAGGTGATAAGACTGAAAGCCAATGGGCACCACTTCGGATCACTAAAAATGTGATCACATCTCAGTGCATTTTGCATTGTGAAGCAGTCAGAAATCAGGTGGCATTAATGAAATTTCCTGATAAGACTACTCAGCAGCTGGACATTAAGATTTAGCCACAAAACAAAGAAATAGTGATTTTATTTTTTTCCTCCATTTATTTCAGACTTTGCTAACTTTACACAGCAGTATCTAATTAAAAAAATCCAGTTCTTGAGACCTGCCTTAATTGTAATCTTTTTATTTCTACTTTTCAGTTTTGCAATTACTTTTTTCTTGTAATCATCATCCTCGACAAGAATAGCCATAACCCTTAATAAGAAGGAATGCTGTTGATATGACTTTTATTGCTACACAGCTCTAATTTATTCCAAGACAATATCATTCCAACTGGAAAATGAGTTAGCAGTTAAAAATAATTAAAAAAAAATCTGTAACTGTATAATTAAGGACTTTAATATCACAAGTATGGAGAAGACTTGAAGGTTCGGGGGGAAAAAAGAAACAGCTGGCAAACTTCTGTCCCACAATCAAATTGCCTTACTAACAGTAGGCATGAAAATAACAAAAGCTGCAGGTGGAATGTGTCCATTAATTTAATGTATATGTTTTATCAAGTAGTTTTTTCTATTTACACGTTAAATTGAATAAAAGCTCAGCCAAGCACTGAGTTACCATCATTTTTTTACTTCTTGCTCCCTGCATGATGGATTTGGTGTGCACAGGTTCAGGTGAAATGTGTCTGTCTATTGAAACTTATGCACCAACCTATGTATTGACCAGAGCATTGTGACTGCCATCCAAATGGATGAATGCATTTGGAAATTTCTGCCTATTGATTGAAACTGGATACAAAATGAACAGGGAATCACTTGGTGGCTGAGGGGTTCCCAACAGGTGACTGACTCTTAAACTCTTTTCTAGCAGAACACAGTCCTATTGACCCAGCAGTGTTGAGTGTGTGGGCACAAATGCCCATGCATGCAGTGGGGCTTGGCATGTAATTTTCTGATTTATAAGTAAGTTATTCCATTTTGTGTGGTACAGTACTGCCATGGATGTAGGGGAGCAGCAGGAGATCAGTGTCCACCCCATGGACACTTGCTGCTCTTGAAAGAGTAGTATAAGAGTAGGGTTCCTGCAAGTATGTCTTGTATTTGTAATTAATGAAAGGCCGTTTGCTCCAGTATGAGTCAAGTGTTTAACAGCAACATTAGTACTGGCATGCACCTCAAGGCAATATATTTTCTTAGAGCTCCGGGTGTTCACTTTTAATATTACTGAAAATATTTATCGCTTCTTTCCCAGTGTCCTCTTGCATTAGCTGTGTTTTGGAAAAAAGGGTAACCCAGGCAACCCAACACTCTAGCCCTTAGGCACCCTGCAGGCAGCCAGCCTTTGCAGAATGATAATAATAATAGAAGACCCCTCACAGTGCTAGCAGCAAATTCAACAGCACTTTTGACAGGTGAAAGTCTGTACCTCTGAGGCAAAGCAGAGGGGAAAATAGATGGCATGACTAAGTGCTACTTCTGTTAGGTTTATAACAGTGCTTTGGAGATTTAATAAAGTAAGATTTTAGAAGATTTTGGAGACAGACTGAGCCATATAAGAGCAGTGTCCTGAATTGAAGGGCCAGGGTAAGAACTGCAGAAAAGGAAAATTCTTCATTCTCTCCAGCAGCCACAAAGGGCTGAGGAGAGCAGTCCCTTCCCACTGGCTTAACCTCGTTGTGGGAGAGGCTGATTTGGTTGTGCAGAGCCTTTTTGCAGTCCTGAAATTGTTCTCTTACACCATGGGAAAATCACAGTCTGTTCCAGACATGGAGAAAGCTTGAACAGGACAAGTAGTCCTCAGCTGGCTCAGGCAGACAATCTCTCCTCAGCAGGAAGACCCTACTAGTTTGTACATCAAGGCTTTCCTGGACAAATTCCTATCCACAGACTGAAAGGTTTCAACACTGTAGGATGGATGGCATCTATTTTATCTATTTCAGTTTCTCTTACTAATTTAAGAAATGTTTTGACTGAATCAATGAAGAGGAGGGCAATAACTGATGTGGTGCCTGGGAAGGGCAGCCTCTCAGTTCACAGAGGACACAGCAGATTTGTATGGACCACAGAGGCTTAGGCAAGGTTTGCTAGAATTTGGAAAAAATACATTTAGAAACAAATGTCTGCTCTGGTTTGGTGAGTTCTCCCTTCTTAAAATGGTAATTATTCTGATTAATAGCCCACCAACCTCTTGTTTATTGTTTTTATTTTAAAAGCCTTCAGGTCTATTTTGATTAAATTGGCTCAGTCTGGGAGAGCTTCTATAACTTAAAGCTTTGGCCAGCTGGGGATCTGGTCTCAGGAAGCAATAGCACAACTTACAGGGCCTGGAATTGCAGAAATGCACAGTTGTTCAAAAATGTGAGGGTTATGTCTTCCCTTTGGGCTGGGTACACTTCTTCCAGCCTTGCTGTGTAGCATCCATTCTGCACAGCTGACATGAGAATTGTGTTTGGGACCCTGTGATTGTGGGAGCAACTAAAAATGCCTTTTTTTTTTTTTTTTTGAAAGACGTGAGACTGTGTATGACTGATGTGTTGACCTCGAGTTACTGAGTGATTTTAAGAGCTTTGTAACTCGTGGTCGCACCTTGCGATTCCTGTGTTGGGAGTGGCTGTTCACTTCTTCCCTTAGGTTTGCTGATGCCACTAATTACATATGGTAGGTTAGTAAAGGAACAATATAAATTACTCCTGGCTGTTGGGGTTTTTAAAATTTATTTCAACTGTTATCTAGTTGTGTCCAGGATTTTCAGTTATTTCTTTTGTGAAGATAAAGAGGAGAAATGCTTGTTTGGGACAGCAAGATGGATCAACGTGTGCATTAGATACCTAAATGAGAGTAATGAGTTGAAACTATCTCAAATCCCGAACAAAAAATTTAAAAGCTTGATAAATGTTAAATTTATTAGGTGAATGGGGCAGATGAACTTGTTGGTGAGATGCTGCTGTATAAAATGATCTATTTAAACCCACCTGTAGAGACAGAGGTGTTAAGATGGACCCATACTGATTATTTGTTATTTGGGTTTCCATTTTTCTGTTTGGTTCTGTTTAATCCCTTTTGCAGGAAAACATTACATCTAAGGTACAATCTGCATTTTGCTCCTCTTCTGGCTTCTAGAGGTTTAAATTAAGTTTACATAACCTTGTCTTCAGACGACTGCTAAGAATGTTCATAGTACAGAGGTAGCATGAGTGAGGATGTCATCATATTCATGTGCCGAGGGAAAAGATGACAACGTCTTCAGATGCAAAATGAAATTTTAAGTTTTTAGTGTTTTTCTTGGCTGTGTATTTGGGTAAAGAAGTTTTTTTACAAGGGTGCTGTAGCACTCATGCCTGCACAGGACTCAAAGATAATTTTTTATGGGTTCTTGTAAAGCAAAGAGCTCTTCAGACCCTTTAGTGGGTGTATCAGTTGTCTGCCCTAATCAGTCTGTTATTATAATTGAAATATGCCGTGGTGCAAATGAAGTTGAACAGTTGGATCAGACATGTTGTGGGTTTTCTTATGGTATGTGTTTTCCACTGTGAGAGACCTTTTATTAACATCTTCAGCTAAATGTATAGCAGGTAGAAATGGAGCTGTAATTTAGTAGTATAACTTACATTAGATGATTACTCTTCCTGGGTTGTTTTTTTTTTTTGGGTTTTTTTTTTTTTTTTTTGCTAGATCAACTAAATGGATGACAGTTGCATGAATGTAACATTGTTCAGCAATGACAGATTTTTCTGTTTGCCTTTATGGCTGGTTTATTATTTTTTGAGAAGCTGTAGCTTTGAAGCAACTTCAGATTCCTGATTGATAAAGATCAAATGAAGTACTAAAATAGGTATGAAAACTGACAGAGAACGTGTGAGTGTCATGAATTTCAGCCCACCCCCTCCATGCCTTAAATTGGTCTACATGATGAACCAATGTAAGTTATTAAAAATCTCTGTGTGAGAATTTGTGTGTGTAAAAAAAGCAATCAAGTAATGCAACCTCAGCTACAAATAAGAGCAGATCACACACAAAATCTGCATAGAAACAGGATTTTTTTCAGTTAGAAAATACTGCTGTTTTTCATATTCCAAAGCTGCCTGGAATATGTGATTTCCTAAACAATTATTTTAATGTGTTGTGTGTGTAGAACTGCAGTCAAGCAAGAGATAAAGAAAATATTTGGCTAGTAAAGGTAGGCTAGGCTCTTTTACCTCCACCAGCTTGTTGGTACTCTGAGTGTCTGAATTTCCTATCTGACAGTCTCTTCTGGCCATATTTTGCAATTTGTTCTAGCCAAGTAGATATTTTAGGATTACTCTTTCCAAAGGGTGAACCTAATAGAACCATATCAAATACTCCCAGAAGTGAAGATCTACTTGTTCAGCCCAAAGGAATAGCCAAGCTAATGCAATAGACACATATAAATGAAGATGGTAGCAGTCAGGGGCTCTATAAAGTACTAACCATAAGACATTATAACAGGACTGTGAAATGTATTAGTCAGTGATTTTGCAGAGTTTAAACTTATATGAAGCAAGGACTTTCAAATGTCACTTGTCTAAAGAGTACATTACTGTAGCAGAAAAGATTTAATACTTCTCTTTAATAAAAATAATCCTTAATAAAAAAAGACCTTGGATGATTTTTTTCTTGCCTCATAGTTAAACTACTCTTCTACATAAGCACCAGAATGAGGGAAAGTGTAATCAGTCTTCTCAAGTTTGTCAGCATTATCCTCTGCTTTCCTTATGTATGCTACTGAGCAGTTAAACTGAGTGTACATTTTTAGGAATACTGCTTTTAGGAAATGAAATCGTCAGGAAGAAGAAAAGAACCCTGAATATTAAACAACATTGATCCCAGGTTTTTTTGGCCACTGTTCCTGAGCTCATTACAGAACTAAAAATCTGAGATCTTGTTTTCAAGGGAGGGACCAGTATTCAAAGCAAGTGTCCCAGGATCTGATGGTTACAAATCTGTTTTTTTTTCCTAGTGAATACTAATTAGCAGGTGTATTATATCTTCACAGACTGCTATTTTGTATCACATAACAATGCACTCATTATTTCAAGCTGCAAATTTGTGAGTATTCCCCTTCCTTGCCAGTCAGGGAGGAGGGGAGAGGTTGCTTCATTATTTATTAGCTAATCACTTCACCTGTTCTGTCATCTAAGTAAGAGCCATCATAGCCCAAAAACGAGGTAGATAAAATTTCTTTCCAGAGCTGTTGATGTTTTTTAGGTGACAGGTCTATGGCTGAAAGCTCCTTACTTTTATTTTGGGTACTTTCTGCTCTTCTGTCAGACACTGTGAGTAGCAGAATTTACCAAGCAGTTACTGGATTCCTATCTGGCCTCCATATGTGAAAGAACAGATATTTATTTTATTTCTCTATTTGAAATTAATACTGTGTGGAATAATGATATACAGACATGCCATAAACTGCTATACCATAAATTATGAATAATTTGAAATGGATTATTCATCATTAGCAACTTAAATCTGATACTTAAGAAATCCAATGTATCATTGTAGAAAAATCAAGAAATTATACTGTTCTGTAGAATTTATTGTGTGTGTAGATGTGTTGTGGTAACAGTGCTATGGTTTTAATCACACTGTTAAGGAAGAAATTATTCTAATCACACCTGCATGAAGAAATCATGATACAAACTAAATCATACAGTGCTGTTGTGTGTGTGCTGGCATTGCACTGTCTTCTCTCAAATGCATCAATGCCAAGAGAAGGACTGAAAACAGGCAAATGGTTTTGGGAGGATGGATACTTGATTATCCTGAGAAGTAACAGCTGTAGAAAGAATGGTTAAAACAGGTGCCAAATTACCTCCTTTTGGGTAGATAAGGTGCAGGTGAGGGATAATTGCATTATTGTTCAGTCTGAAGCTGCTGTTCCATATTTTCAGCCAACACCTCAACCAAAGCTAGGTATGTGAGTTTTGCCCAAGAAAATTCTCTGAAAAAAACGCCTGTTGTACACAAGTTCTTTAAAATGTACTGAATTATACAGTAGTTTAAGCATACAAGTGGTTGAATCTTTCTTTTAATGAGGTTGCATGCACTACTTAGTCATGTTATCTTTTCATGGTAAATGTGAAAGTAATTCCAGCATCTGGATTTTATGACTGGTAATTTGGTCTTCTTTATTTCATCAGACATGACAGAATCACAGAATGGGTTGGAAAAAATGTTCTGGATCGTTTTGTTCCAAGCCCCTTGCCATGGGCAGGGACATCTTCCACTAAACCAGTTTGCTCTGAGTTCTATCCAGCCTGGCCTTGAACACTGCCAGGGATGAGGAATCCACAACCTCTGGGCAACCTGTTCACTACAGTGTAGGATCACTCATACAGGGAGACCACCTGCTGCAGGAATAACACATCTTTCTGCATCCATGCGTACTTATCTTTTGTTTCATATCTTTTTTAGTCTTTTTTTTTTCTTCTTTAGTTTTTTTCACAACTTTTGTATAGCACCAAAAATATTAGGGAGTGTTGTATATCTAACTGGGAATCTTAGGGCCAGTGGGAATATGAAAATAACAGCAATCCATCTTGTTGTCAATTTAGTTATGTGTTTGTGACAGTAGCTACAACATTGAAATGACAGAAGATTTGTGACAATCATTGTCTCACCAAAGTCTGTTCCCAGAAAAATAGATTAATATAAAACAGTTTCTAGAGAATAGTTATCAACAATTGAATTTTAAATTGCATGAATTGCAAGTGGGATTCAGCTTGGTTCTTTTTAGGATCTGGTATTATTGAGTTGCTTTGCTGACAGCTTGAGTAGTTGATTGGGATATATCATTATTAAATGAACAAATGGAATTTCTACAAAGTGGCTGCATGTGCTGTAAAAGAGGATTGGGATTTAAAATAATCTTGATAAAAATGATTAAAATATGCGTAAAAGAATAGAATAAGATTCAACTAATAAGAATGAAGAGTACACTGTATTTGTACTTCCCCATTATACTTTCTCTCAATCTGACTGCTTCATTTCAAGAGTTCTCCTGCAGCTCCCTGGTCCCTTTTTAGCCTGGTCAATGCATCCCTTTCTCCTTAAGAATATAAGTTTAGGGCAAGCATAGTTGGGGTGTTTGATTCCTCTTTAGTATTTTCATTCACTTCTTTATCTTAATTGTTGTTGCTACCCAAGAGATTTTGCCAAGGGTGGGCTGTGGGAGCATCCCACAGGCAGTGCCACATGTGTAAAAATGCCAGATCACGGTATGGAGGAGCAGTACTTGTGTCTCAGGAGAAATAATTTCACTTGTGTTCAGCCCTTCTAAGATGAAACAGCCTTGTGCCAGATTTAGATTCTGTGCCTGTGCAAACCAGAGAACACAGAGTCCCAGAATGGACAGGTTAGAAGGGACCAGAGGAGGAGATCTTGTCCAACCTCCCTGCTCAAGCAGAGCCATCCCAGAGCACCAGGAACTTCTGGGGTATCTCCAGTGGAGGAGCTCCACACCCTCTCTGGAAAATCTGTTCCAGTTCTTAGTCACTGCCCAGGAAAGAAGTTCTTGCTCATTTTCAGGAACTTCCTGTGCCTCTGTTTTTCCTATAGTCTCTTGGCCCATTGCTGGGCACTACCGTGTGGAACGTGGTCCCTGCTCTGACCTCTCCCTGCAGACACTGGCAGCCAGGGATGAGGTCTACTAAGAAATACCATTTGAAAAAAACTGACCATTGGAAGTGCTGTAGCAGAGTCTTCTTTGATGTAGAGGGTTGCCTGATACAGAGTTTGTAACATTTCAAATATTCCTCCTTCCTCCTCAGTGGTTATGAGGGTGGAAGGAAATAACGTTTTTTGTTTTTTAATACTAAGCAAGAGGTAAGGAGTGGAAGTGGGTTTACACTGAACCCCAAAATATCCGTATTAAAAATGAGGAAGAGTTGGGTTTTTTACTACCAGTTTGACCATGTCGAAGTGCTGCCAGTGTAGAAGAATTTCAAGAAAAAGTTATGGTTGCCTCTGTCAGGAATAGGTTAGGCCCAGTTGCTCACTTTTTAATGTAGAGAAACCAGTCACAATATTCAGCAAGTTTTCACCCGGTGTTCTTCTTACCCCTTTATTTATGAGCTGATGTTCTGGTTTAAATTAGAGATGTAAAGAATATGTTGGTTCTAGCTAAAGTGTATAAAATCATAGTTCACTCTGTATTATGGCCAATGAGATTTTCCACTAGAAATATATATACATATATTTTATTTTTACATGTGTGTGCTTGCTTACATAATAAAAAGTCAAAAGGAAAAAAATTATGAAGGACCAAAAGAAGTAGCATAAAGGAGTGGAAACATAATTCCCCCTTCTGTATTCACAAACGCAGGAGAAATTAATATTTACCTAATGTTGTGCTAAAAAGCTTGAACTAGCTTTATGAAAACTTTAAAACCAAGGTGGTTTTGCTTTGGACTAATAAAATCCTTAGAGGAATGAAGCAGTGCAACAAGAAACTTCTCAAGAAAGAGGGAGTTTTAATTTTACAATGTTAAGATCTACAATTTGGCAGTGCTAAAAGAATGCATTTTAGGAATGCTAAACAGAAAGAGGAAATCCCTGCCTGCTTTTTCGGCTTTGATACAAAGATTGAACTTCCTGTTCCAACCTACTAATTTTGAAGAGCAGCTAGTCCAACTATGATCCAGTTTTTCTGTTGCCAACAGAAGTGTGTTGAACTGACAGTATCATAATTTTTGGTGGGGGAGTGGCTGCTTTGGCTACATTTTGCCACAGATGACCCTGCTTGAACACCTCCTAGTGTGACTTCTAGTCAAAATGGATGGTTTGTGCATCCTTTATGTGGTTGCTTTGACAGGATTATGTTGAAAGTATCCCAGTTCTATTTGCAAATGAAATGGCAGCTGATTTTAACATTCTACTTTAGCCAGCAGGTCTTCTCCTGAACTCTTTCACTGTATGGTAAAATCATATTTCCATGCACCTAAATTTATCCAGCTAATTTATCCATCTACTTTTACCTGGGCAAGTAATAACCATATCCTACCGTATCCTAGCCATACCTTTGTCAGGGCAGATTAATTTAATTAGTGCAGTATTTTTTCATGTGTTTGGCATGTGTTGCCTGTAATCTCTTCTGTTTTTGCTGTTCAGCCAGTTGCTTTTATTGATTTGGTTGGTTTGTAATTGTATGTTCTGTGTTATTGTTTGCCATGGGTATTATTTCCTTTTCCCAAACTTTTGAGTGGCTACACTGACATGGTTGCATAGAGCTGGATTTGGATTATGGAAAATTGGTGTATAGCTGGGGGTGCCAATAAAGCCAGTAAAGTGCTAAGGAAAAGCATAAGTTTTGTTAAAGAGAGAATTTCCAAAGATTTATATAATTATCTATTTTACATTATCAATGTCAAGTCACTATAAGCAGAGGAATTGCCAAACAAACATTAAAACCATTGACAAAAGATCAGCCTTGTGGCAGTGAATCAGCTCCTGATGGACACAGGGTTACATGGCAGGTGAACCTGTAGAATGCTCAGATAGTCTGGTTTTTGATTGTATAGCTGCTTAGCTCCTTGGTGAGTGTCAGCAAGATACTTCATTGCAGGTCTTCGAAATATAGAAACAGAATATATAATTTACTTTCTTTTGTCTGTTTGCTCAGTGACTCCTTCAGAGAAATATATTTGGAAAGCATGACTTCCCTCTACAGAAGATACTTAGGTTCTTTCTTAATTATCATATCAATCTACATTATTTAGGGCATTCCTCATTCTTGGATCTTCCCTAAAGCTATTAAAAATTGCTCTGGGTTTGCCATCAAAGCAATTCACGTGATAAGTTCCTGATAGTTAGTAGCTTGGATATTTTATCCCTGAGTTTTTAAAGACTTTAGGCAAATAATGATTAATCACTGTAGAACCTGTCAGTATATTCTTCAAGAATTTATATTCATATTTTAATTTCAAAGAGTTCCTCAAACACATTCTTTTTAAAAAAGTAAAATTTAGCACACAAGCATTCTTCTTGATAATCCAAATATGAGAAAATCCTTCTGCTTTCATACTGTGTTCTATCTGCTCATTCTTCTATGTTCTTTTTAAATGTCATCATTTGTTTGCCCTCTGTAGTAATGCAGTTTTCCTGAGAAAAATGGTTGCTTACTAATTTTCCTGTGTTCTTCAAATCGCTTCTCAATCCCTTTGGGCTAACCTGGTGTTTACATTTAAACTGTCAATATTTATAATCCTTTCTATTGCTTGATTTAGGCATAACTTCACCTTCTGCAAAATAGCTTTCTTACTTCCTAAAGCTTTCTTACCTGGCATTTTACAGAGCGTCTCTTACTGTCTTGATAAACCTTTTTGGAGGGGTGAAATGCATTTCCATGCATTTCCAGTAGTGTCTATAAATACATTTTGCTTTGTGTCTGAATATCTTCATCTCTAGTATGGTTTTTTCTCTTTTGAAAACAGTGGGAGTATTGTAATTTTTTTCCTTTTTTTTTTTTTTTTAAATTAAGCACCATTACAATTTATTTTCTACCTGCTCCTGTAATCTGTGAATGGTTTTGGTATCAATATGAATGCACATGCAGTATGAGGCACAGAAATTAATCACAAAATTATAGTGGAGTTTGTTTCATATACTGCAGTTTCCTTTCATTTCTCAGAACAGAAGTGCATATCAGGTGAGTGCTGAGAAATATCAGCATGTCCAGCACTATTCCAGCTATGAAATTCTTTTTGCTGGATTCCTGACTTGGAATTCAGCAGGAATTCTTGCCGTAATTTAAGAGAGTGACCTTTCATGCATCAAGAAGAAAAGAAACAGAATCCTAAAATGAAACTGTGTTTTTTATCTTCCTTGGATCTTCGGTGTTTTCCTTCACATTTATCTTTTTCAGTATGCAAAAGGTTTTGCTTCTCATACCACTATCCTCACAAATTTCCTATGCTCTGTCTTTAAGATGGAATCTCTTCTCAGCTGTGGTAGTGTTTTGTTGTGCTTTTAGTTTATTTTGTTTTCTTTTGGTATTTAATGCATTTCTGATTCCTTTTGAAAACAGTTATTTTTCTGAGTTGAAATTACTTTAAATGTTTCTTTTGATTGGCTAATGACTTCCATGTGTTCCACTGTTACTACCATCACTCTTCGAAGTTTTACGATTGTTTAGAAAGATCTTGCACAACAGGGAATGATCAAAACTCAAAGTCATGCCATAAGAAATAGCACAACATAGTAGAAATGTGCCAAATTGCCCAGAAGCAATTTGAACGGCTGGCAAACAGGGTCGCCTGCTGGTTTGTGAACAGCCTAGGCAATTTGCCACTCAACTCTCCCCTATTTGCTTCAATAAATTGTAGGGTACTTAGTACCCTACAATCTGTTATCTATCTGCCTGTACTTCTCTGCACTGTCAGTGTCTGACTCTGCTTCATGTTGTTTGTGTCTGTCTTTCACTCACAGCTTGATGGAAATCCTTTAAAAGAGAGGCTTGTAGCCTCTGGGGGGCTGGGATCCAAGAGTTCGTGCATCATGGGCATCTATGCAGTCTAATCTAAGAGATATTGTTTAAAAGGATTTCAAATTGAAGCTAGAGCATCTAAGATATAGTTCTATCCATAGTTATAGCATCAAGAGCAGATGAAAATAAACCAACAATAAGTTCTCATGCTGCAACTAGGAAGAGTATTCAAGTGGTAATTGAACAACCAACAGTCTCATAAACAAGGTATTATAAAATAGGAACCACATCTGTGCAATACAAAGATTACTTAACAGTGTTGTTCAGTCATTCTCCTCACAACATATACAAAGAAGAGCAACAGTTGGGATTTGATTAAAGGAGAAAAGAAGTTGTTAACATGGTGGATAAATAGGAGGAAGAAAGGAAAAAGAAATCCTGAGTTGGTTTTTTATTTTTTTCATGTTTTCTCTCATTACTTCCCTTTACTATTGCTGTTGTCTGAGTTTAGCACATACCCTGCCCAAAAAAAGACTGACACTGCTACTTACAGACTCCTGAAAGGGAATGACATTCCTAGAGGAGCAGATTATTGTGGCCAAGGATTCTAAAGTTAGTCTTTCTTTTCCTGTGAAGAGTGAAACAAATCTGTCCTTACAGTATTTAAATGTACTAATGTACAGTCTGAAGAGAATTTTCAACATGGATTTTTATTAGCTATTAGTTATTTACCATTTGTTGTTTGTTAGGTGGCTGATGTGGGGGTCTATGATTTTTGTTTCTGCAACATTTTGAAGACATACAGCATATAATAGAGGATTATTTTGATATGAAGACACTAAAACTAGTTCTTATATCAAACTGATTAAAAATGTGAAACAAGCGAACATGACTGCATGTTTTACAATACATTGATTTTGTTGGGAATACTTTTTGTTGAGCTATCTATAGACCTTGAGTGAAAAGGTGAGTTAGTTTTTTACTTAATAACCTACCATCCCCACTAAATGCTGCTGTGTTAGGAACAAGAAATTGTGAGAGAAACGGCTGCTTGACTAAGAATTAGTGGTACCATTTGATGTCAAATTTTAGCAACCAAAATGCTAAAAGCCCTCAGAACATATTTATGCATAAATAATAGCAAAAGCACATAAAATATATGTAAAGAAAGGGGAAAAAAAGCTGCACCTGTATTCTTTCTAGAAAGTTAATACATAAAGGATAATTGTATTCAAATAGAAATGGAGTGTAAATACACATATGTATTGGAAATGCACCAAAGAAGAACACTGAAAGAGTAAAATAACTTCTTAATGTTAACTTAATTCCAGAGTGGTATCTTGGGCTGTTTCTAAATAATGTGATGCAAGGTGGAAAGTAGCACATCTTAAAATGGAGGGTGCTGCAGAAGGGAGGGAAGTTTTGAGGAATGTGAAGGGGGATCCGGGTGTAACCCTGCCTAGGAATGCTGACAGCAGGGTAAGGCAGGAGCTGATTTTCCACTTCTCAGCACTGGTGAGGTGCACTGTAGTGCTGGGTCAAGTGCTGGGCTCCCAGTACCAGAGACAGGGAGATTCTGGAGTGAGCCCAGGGAGGGGCCATAAAGATCGCTGCAGAACAGGAACATCTGTCCTACAAGGAGAGGCTGAGGGAGCTGGGACTGTTCAGCCTGAAGCAGAGAAAGCTAAATACACGGATATTACTGTGAAATCCATATGACAAAAAAATGAAAATTGTGTTTCCTCTGCTTTCCCTATTTTCAGTGATCCATAAAACCTGAGAAGATGCTATTGTCATATTGTTAGGTGGGTTTTGTAATTTGCTTTTAGATAACAGATGCAAATCATTAGTGGGAAAGACTGCTGCAGGATAATTAGGAAAATGTTTCTTTTTCAAATGCTGCTTCTGCTTCCTTTCAATTTTTTTTTTCTGTGAGTTAAGAGAACATTGTCTCACTGCAGCCTCCCTTCTCATTGCTGGGTTCTCCTAATGAAACTGGAATTTCTGCAGGAACCCATGATATGACTAACAAGAGATTCACTGTGCACTAAGGTTTCTAGTTTCTGAGCTCTGGACACCTCTTCAAAGACTCTCTTGACAACTGTAAAGTTCTTTAAATAAATATTGACATGCCAGTCTGAAAAGTAATGAAGTCTCCTTTTTCTTCAATATGGAGCAGTAAAAGATGTGTAGATTTTTTTTGGGTTATTTTAATAGCTGAAACTGAAGCTGAAACAATAGGTAGTTTGGTTATACAAGGTTTTTAAAATGCATTACTTTGCTATTATTATTGGCAACTTGGAATCTAGGCAATTATCTGGAACTGTAAATTATTTAAAATCAATATGTCGATACTTTGAGTGATATGTGTTTAATATGGAGCTAGACATTTATTTATGATTATAACTCCTTTTTATTGGTCTAGTAAATGTAGCTATTTAGAAGATATTTCCAGATGATCATAATTTTAATAGCACAGAGATATTACCAAAAATTATAGATGGCAGCAGCCCAGCATGCCTTCTCTTTCTTAAATCATATGTGCGTATATGCTGCAAAAGACTTGGATGGATTCTACTGCAGAACCATTTATAGCCTCCCCTGGAATGCAAAAGTGGTTTTATTTTGGTTTGTTTTTTTCCAAGAAGTTGAATACAAGGACAACACGAGAAAAATATATAAACGTGCTTATTTACAAATGTTGGGGTATCATTCTCAATACAGGAGAATACTCAGAAAGTTGGATTATTGCCTTCCTAACATTTGTGAAAATAATTTTCTCTTACGAGATTATTGATTTTAGACCATCTTAAGTGTGTCATCTGAAATACAGATGTCAAGATGTTTCAAAAAAGATTTTTGGTTTAACTGAAATCTTGGGTTTGCCCTGAAAAAATAAGAACAGATGAGAAATTCCAGGCCATTCACTTTCTTACTGTTCCCTGTATCTTTTTATAGCTTTTTGGTACAATTATAGCACTGGACATACAGCTGAACTGATGCTTATAAGGGTAGTGCTCTTGCTTTGCAAGGAGAGGAAACACTGGATAATAATGTGATAATTTTCTACACTGTTGTTAGCAATACAAGGAGGCAGATGACAGTGCTAGCATTTAGGTGTATTTAACGCCATTTAATGTATGTGGCAAATGTTTTGTGTTACAGCAGTTGCACAGTTCCTGATTTTTGCATCTCTTCTTGGAATTCCAGCAGAGCAGAGTGATCTCCTACAAGTCTGACAGAAGAGTGCTCTGCTTCTGACAGAATGCCTTCTCATTATTGCTTTAGATGTTCACTCCTAGTGAGGCTCCTCAAAACTATTTTTATTCTTCTTCAAGGAAATTCAGCTTCAGATAAATGGAACTTACTGTGTTGAATTTCTCATCGTTGTTGTCCTTCTTCAGAAACTTGTTTAAAGTAATGGAGAAATACAGACCTGGGAATAATTCATGAATAATCAATAGGATAAGTTTTCAGTTTTCATTGAGTTTATCCAGTACTTTTGAGGAATATTTTATTTTTGCAGGTATCTGCCATAAATCAAATATCTTTCAGCTTTTTTACTTTTTTTTTTTTTTTTTTTTTGAGTTCAGGAACCTCATCTTTAAAGCTTAAACAATCTGTTTATTGTAGGAAATAAAAGGATGGCCAGGGATGTACTGGTGGCGAAAGGACAAATCTATTTTTTCTTTTTTAAAAATAGTAATTTAGGAATTATTGCAATATTCTTCTCAAGGGAGTAAGTTTCTTTTTCTGTTTTTCATTTTTGGTTGTGCATATGTTCCTAAGTTGGCAAAGGTATGCTAGGAGGAAGTGGTGGCTTTTCTATTTTTAAATGAAAGTTAATTTTGAAAAGTTCTTTGGTATTTACTTTTTCGGACTTATTTCTTGGTATAGGAATTTTCTGTGTAATCAACATCCCCATGGGTTTTTTTTATTTGAAAAAGGAAAATTTCCCAGAGTTTGTATTTCTTTAAGGGGTGTGTTTTTAATAATTCTGATGTAATCCCATCAGATTTCTATGTAAGGCCCAGAAAATCAGCAGGAATTGCATGGATGTAAGCGCTAAATTCTTAAACTTCTAAATACTGCATTACTGTAATAGCCAAGTACACAAACCTGAAGTTATTAATCTCTGTCTGAAACTTTAAAAGGGAATTTTCCTTAAAAATTGGTGGTGATCCTTCACTTTTAATCCCCATTTGGAGCACAGCCATTTGAGAGTAGAGTTCTACAGAAGCACATTAACTTTAGTAGCCAGTATTGACTTCTGGAGGGAGCAGCACTGTGCAGTGGAGAGGGCCAGGGCGAGGGGAACTGGGTTGGAAGATCTGTGT
Source organism: Cinclus cinclus (assembly GCF_963662255.1). NCBI lineage: Eukaryota > Metazoa > Chordata > Aves > Passeriformes > Cinclidae > Cinclus > Cinclus cinclus. Next base: position 10,465,058 of record NC_085047.1, on the reverse strand, counting down.
CTCAAGAGACAGTCAGCACTTCTTTTGATCTTAGAGGCACATACCACATCTTTTCTATCCTACTGCATCAAAACTGCCTGATGGCAGCAGTGGGATGTGTGTTGGCAGCAGTAATTTCCCCTAAAGACTATCAAGGATGAGGAGAAAGTTTGTTTAAAAAAAAAAATGGGGGAGGGAACAGAAACAGAACTTTAAAGGAGGACCATTAATTCCCACCTTCTGGTTAAAACTCAGAACTGGATCAAATGTTTAGCTATGTAGAATGAAGAAAGAAAATTACTTTCTGTTGACATGGTAGATTTGCTCTTCCTTCCTGAAGTTTTGTTATAGCACTGGTACAGCTACTTCTCATAATAGTTAAAGGTGTTGGACTCCAGCAGTGAGCACTGACCTACTTGGAGACCACACCACCATTCTAACCCAGCAGTGCATGAAATTTGATTTCAATTAATAAAAAAGTAAGGTAAAATGAGGCACATTTTGAGTTCAAACCATTCAATTCTTGCAATGTTGTAGGAATAGATTGTGTGAACAGCTCCTAACAAATCACTTAAAAGGAAATGGGCACTTTCACCACTGGCTTGAAACAAAGCTCCTGCTCTGAACAGTCACCCCAAATCTGCCTTGTAATTATTTTGATATCTCAAGAAAACGGGACCATGTCAATATTCAGTTAATAACTCTTCTAAGTGTATGGCTTCTTCATTAAAATGAATTTCCCTACTGAGACACCACCATACAGTCCATTTCACTTTAGATATCCTCCAAGTAGAGCACACAGAATATGGCATGGGATGATTTTATGAGCAGCACATTGAGAGCAATTAACACTGGAATTGAATCTACTTCAGGATAACAACAGGCGATAATACTGTTTAACAACTGTTAAATGGTGTTAATGGCTAAGTGTAGACCACAAGCCCAACAGATTAGGATGCAGTGAAATTTGGCAGGCATGTAAATTAACAAAAAACAAATGGATAATTTGGAAATGTATATGCCACTGAAAAACTGCAAATTGTTTTAGAATGCTCTAATTACCTAAGGTTTTTTCGTAAGTGAAAACACTGGTGGGGTAAGGAAGGTCATTTTGCTAGAGGCTTTTTAAATTGGAAAAAATCAATTTGGTTAAAGCGTTTTTGAAAGTGGTGTTTACATGCACTATGTCCCTATTCTTTTTAATGTCCTAGTTTTCTGAGCTGATAACTGTTATTTTGATGTGTTGTGCAGAACTTAACTGGACTCAACTGGATACAGGAACTTAGAGGACAATATTAGACAGTGAAGTACTCAAATGCTAATTGAGTCCTGGAGTACAAGCAGTTTGAAATTTATATTATTTTGGAAATTAAGTACTCTGTAGGAAGTTTAACAAACCAATTTTTTTTAAAGTTGACCTAGCTTAACAGAGTGAGTTGCATTTTCATTCTCATTATAGAATTTAAAATCGATAAAAAAAATTAAGTTTTTGTTGTAGGGTCTGTTTCAGTGTTCTGAATGCTGCAGAGAACACAATTTGAGCATAGTACTCAATACTCAAGTACTTTGCCTTGATTTCTACCTATTCTGCCAGCTGTTCCAATTTATTTAGCGTTTGCCTCAGCATTCAGAAAAGGCGAATCAATACTTTGCCCAAATTTCTTTCTAAATGGAACTTTTCTGAAGGCATTTTAATTTAGTCTGGGGGAACAGGAAAAGTTGAACTGGCTGTGTTTGGACCAGACTGCACAGATGTGAGGATGTGGCCCCAGTCCCTCAGCTGTTGCACTGAAGAACAGATGCCAGTGGCTCTGGTGGGACTGGCCACATGCCTCTTGCCACTGGTCCATACCATGTATGGGCTACTCCTGTCACTTTCCTGTGTGCCCAGCCCACACTGCTCCAGTCCAGGTAATCAAAACTCTTCTACATTGGAGGGCTTTGTGTCATAGAAGCTGTGACAGATATAGAGGAAAAAAAATGAAGGCGGTTTTATTATAGTAAAAACGTCTTCTTGTAGGTTTTCTTATAATGCTGTCAGATTTGAAGATATTTCTTTTGGAAATATAGTTGCAGTGTGCTGATATATTAAACTATTTAACTTTTTTATTTTGACACAGACCCACACATACACACATAAACATCTACACCCAGTTTTGTGCTCCTACTAAAATCTTTGTGCGATTAGTTTTAGAATTTGGCCACAGGGACTTTGCTGTAATTGCCTATTTCAGGCAGCATTCTCAGTAGTTAATTTGCCATTTAGTGTGGGCCAAATCCTAAAAGATCTTAAATTGCCTTTGAATGGCAAGTCCCTTAAGGAACAAATGAATGGTGATGGGTTACCAGCCCAGACAAATGAAAAGAGAATAATGGAGGATGTGAAGGTTTCATTAAAAAAATATCACTTTTTATGTTATCTTGACACACACAGTAACCTGCTCAGTCTAGGCCTCCCTCTCCATCTGTTAATTCCATGTTATTAAGGTTTTGATTTCTTGAGAAAACAGATGGCTATCAACTAAAACAGGTGTTCACATTGCACTTTTTAAAGTTTAAATGCTGAACAGGTATAACTTGAAGTTTGCTTTGGTATGAAGGGAATTAGTGCTTTGAAAGATGTGTGAGTGGAGAATAATTTGTAGAGAGGAGGGTCAAGTAATTCACTAGAAGTACACCTATATACAATTAGCTGTGGACCTTTGCCATTAGACAACACAAAGGAGAGATGACAGCAGGAAGATTTAAAGGAACACATCTTGTTCTGAACCCATGTCCTGTATCTCTTGCTGAGAATGTAAACCAAGGAAATGTGACCCAAATGCAATGCAGAAGTGAAAGAGGAGGATGTAGAAATTTGTTCAGTGATTCTTCCAGATTTTTTTTTTGGTGGTTCAGTGTGCTGCTCCCCTGTTAGAATATAAAAACATAGAACTAGACTTCCTCTGGATAAAATGAAATCTAATTCAAGATTTCAAATTTGTTATTTTAGTAAACAAGAGTAAAAATTTCTCAAATTCTGAAAAACAAAAATGTTACAGAAAATAAGGTGGATTATGTTCAAGGTCATAAAATGACATAGCATTATCTGTGAAACTTAAGGTCTTCACTGTTTCCCTGCCTCATTTTTCATCCAGTTTTGCATTGATAATAATACAAAAAAAAAAGTATGGTTAAATAATGTAGCAAGGTTGGGCTATTGTCACATGCATACAATTTTCTCTACACTTATCAAAGATTCAAGAAGTCCCTACTCTAGTGTGACCTCATTGTGAGGGTCCTATTATTTTTATGATCTGTATTTCAGTATATAAAGTAGCATTCAGTGAACAAGTAAATAATTTAAATTAACTCACACTGATTGAATGAACAACACAAATTTCAATGAGGCAAAATTCTTTGTTCATTTGTTCATTTACAAATTAGCAGAGGGAAACATCTGTATGCAGATTCCAAAATATATGTTAAATAGCACCCTGATTTACTCTCCTGTGTGGGCTCTGCCACCTTGTGACAATCAGCAACAGAAAAGGATCAGTGGGTTACAAAATCTCTGCCCCCTTTTTTCTTTTCCTGTTCATATGCTCTGAATGACTGAAAGGATGGAGCAGTGGAAAAAAACCTTGACTTTCTTTACTTTCCTTTTAGGAGCACTTTCAGAGTACAGGGTGACATTGCTTTCTACCTTCTGTGACCATCTGTATTTTCCCTTAAGAGCAGAGCACTGACAAGGATGTTATTTATCCATAAATGCATGAGGCAGAGCCATAGAGTGAGGTGCTAAGCATTGCTTCTTTCTAATCCAAGTTTCCAGTCTGTAAGGATGGGATGCTGTTGAGCTTATTGAGATGTGTGTCAGCTTTGAATGGAGTTGCAACTCTGGCTGGTGGAAGCCTGAATATGCACACATTTATCCATTTTCTGCGTGAAGAACAAACACTGGCTAGCCAAGGTACTAGTAAACATGGAACAGGAAAAGTTATTTACAATGTGTTTACTCCCATAGAAAATATTTTTTTTACCTTATGTTTGAACATGTGTAGATGGGAGTAAAGAAATGTTCTTATGATTCAAAGAGTCATTGAACATTTGTAGGGTTGATGGTTGGTCTACTACTAATACTTATTTTCTAGATTTTTGCATTATTATTAGACTTTAATCCATTCACTGGCTCATGAAGAGTGCAGCTACATTAGCAGATGAGTGAAAGGTGCAGGTTTGCTTTGTACCTGACCTTGGAGCCTTGTATCCCTCAGCTGAGCGCAGTCTGAGTGCACTCGAGGTGTATTTCCTTCAGGTGGAAAAAGGGTAAAGTGAGCACTCTGAACATGAGCATTTTGTAGCTGGAGCATGCTTAATTTCCAGAATGGTCAAAAAGTGAACCTGTGATCAGGGTATGATGGAGGAAACTGAAGGTCTCTCCTTTCCCTTTTATACCAAAACAAAGATGAACAGCAGAGATGCTGACAGAGTCACACTGTGAACTTGGCTCAGCTCTGAGAGGAGTGTGTAGGAAAAAAATATTACGTGGCGTATTTATATTATATTAAAGCCAAAGAGCTCCTCCCCACTTAAAAAGGTAATTTAGGCTGTTGATGAGGTCATACTAAAATGTATTAGAGACAAAGGGGTCCTTAGAAAATTCTCTGTGCAATCATACAGTTTGTATAGTTTGTGTGTAGATTACATTACCCTAGATATACTTTCTGGGGCTGTGCTTGCTTGTTTTCTTTTGCTTTAAAGTGAGATAAATGTGAATTTAATATTGTAGCTATTGCTGTGTAGTGGAAGTACAGAGCTGAAGGAAAACAGAGGGTTTGGAAATTATTATGATCAACTTGTTTTCCAAATGAGTTGTTTTCTTGTGAGCCCCAACAAGAGTTAGATACAAGGGGAAGGAAACATAGAAAATCTATTACTCCTCTAGTCAGCTGAACAATAGGATTATTACGTGCACAGGAGCAAATGCCTTTCAGTTGTTGAGTGATGCAGCTGATGTTTCCTATTAGGAACAAGAAGACATCATCTGAGAGGCCAGTGCGCTTTTTCATAGGTCAGAGGGCATTTCTCATAGCAGAATCAGAGCAAAATCCATTTTTAAAGGACTTATGGAGTCATGCTAAGAAAAGCATCTCTTGATATGAACCAAGAATTTTTGTCTCAGTTGACCAGCAACAGGCAGCTGGCTAATTCAGTGCATGCTGAATGAAATTTCCAGCTGTTATAAATCAGGGCTTCCTTACTGATGTCTGGTGCTCAAGGATGGTGTGTGCCCTGCTGGAAGAGCCCTCCTCCCTTCTGCTGGTGTTTTCCCTATTAATTGTGTCTTCAAATGAATTTTAGGCATGCTTTTAATCTGCCAGAGTGCTGAAGGATGGGATAGATGGGGCTGGTTTTTTTAATGTTTCTATAATTTTTTAGTGTCAGAGCCAAACATATATTTATGCTGATCACTAAGTTTCTGATAGAGGACTTTTACTGTCATGCTAATGAGCACAACATGGTAGGTGTTAGTAAGCTACTAATGGATGCTTTAGGAATGATTATTTCTTGAATAAAAACTATAAAATACAAGAGATAAGATTCTGTTTAGCTCTTGTGCTGTCCAACAGGCATCATGCTTATGCTGGCTGCCATTCCATGTAATTCTGGATACAGAACTACCTTAACCAGAAAAGCATTTCTAATTTCTTCCACCCGCTGCTCTTGCTGCTGCCCCTCAGTGTATCTGGGGTGAAGAGGAGCAGCCCAAGTGGGATATGGAGCTGGCTGAGCAGGCAGCTGGATCCCAGTCTCCTTTGGCACAGCTGGCATGAGCAATGTGACCTCTGGCTGCTGCCCTTGCTGCTTTCTCCTTGATTTTTCACTTTTTAGGAATTTGTGTTTATTTGCATTATTTCTCTCTTTTTTTTTTTTTCTTAATTAGTATCCATGGTTTGCTTCAGTACTTGCTGATAATTGGAGAACAAATGAGCCAGAAATAAGTATTGATTTGTTTTTCAGCTGTTTAGGGATTTATTACGGATACTCTTGAAAAGACTATTAGATAAAAATTTGAAGGAATGGGACTAAATCTAGTCCTTAGCATAGTGTTGTCATTCTGCACGCAAACTGAAGTGTTTTGGTTGACTCAAGGCCGCAGTTCTGCAACACAGTGACAGTAAAGCAAAGGGGAAGGAAAAGATGAAGGTAGAAGAGAAGAAATTGAGAGCAAGCCTAAAGCCAGTTCAATGCCCTAAACAACCTCTGTGCTTCACTCATGCTGATAGAAATATTGTGTGAAATTTAACTGTATCCCATTTTACTCTCATCTAAAATATTTTTTGCAGTACATCACAGTGATTATCCTTTGATGTTCCTAAGCAGTGTATGTATAAGAAGTATTAACAAGAATTCTCTGATCTAAAAATTAGATGGTCAGTAATTAGCATAATTTGTTTGACAGCTTCACAGTATGCCTGTCCTAAAATATATTGATGATTTTTATTATTATTTCTTTTTACATTTAATATTAATTCTGTTCCACTTAGGTTACATGTTAAATCTACAGAAAGGAAGCTGCATTTACATTAGACATTTTCCATTGGGGTGAATCCCTTGCACAAGCTATCAAAAATTGGCATTGTGGGGAAAGGGGCCACTTATCTTCCCTCCTTTCCTGAGAAACAGTGAGGCTTACACAGAAAATTGTATATTGGAATGTTGAGTCAAGGCAGTGTAAACACAAAAATGTTCTTAACTTATTTCAGTGCTTCACTGAAATAATCGATCGTACTCTATCTTAAAATTCGTAGTATCAGGGCAAAACTTGTTGGAATAATCCCATGTATATTACCAAATATATTGTTTCTACAGTGAAGTTGTCTTATGAGTCCTTGACTAATGTTTTGCACTTTTTTCTTTTTCTTTTTTTTAATAATAAAATAAAACAGGGATTTAGTTCAGATTTAAAGATAATGAATTGCCTTAAATAAATTGCCTTCATGCTAGGGGAAGTAGTGGGTTGGGGCTCCAACTATAAAAATGTAATATAGGTCAATTAATATGAGATTTTTTTTTTCCCCTACTGGACTTATGATTCATTCTTAAAGTAGAATTTGGGAAGAAAATAATATATTTTTTTATTTCTTATGTTCTGCTTTCAGTTAGTATAATGAGCTAGTTCAGATTTTTTTATTTCCTCTATCTTCAGGAAGCTAAACAATTGTTTGCGTTTCACTATATTTAATTAACTTGATTAAAACATTTTGTGATAACTACACAATAAAATAATTTAAAGTATTTATTATATTATTTTGTGTTATTTCAATCGTTAATACCTTTCTAGAATATGTTAAATAGAAGGAAATGAAAATCATACCCAAGGTTCATAGAATGAGTGTAATATTAAGGATAATTATAAAAGCAGTTTTCTCAGAGCTATAGCATTTTCACATATATTGCAATATTTATGAGGGTAAAAGATATGTCAATTAAAAATCAAAATAACTTAAATAGCAATTTTTGGCTGTAGCTTATTATACAGCATTTAAGGCCTGATTGTTATAAAGTTAACTTCTATTTCTAAATGGTCATGGTACCCCTTGGAAAGCTAAACAAATTCAAGGATTATCAAAATGCTCTGTGTTTGAATCTGGAAGTGACACTGAAATGCAGTGCTTCACAGGTGATGGACATTTTCAGAAAAGCTGTTGGAAGGAATACCTTATAAATACTGAAGTTATGAGCAGTAGTAAAAAGCATAAGGAACCTCCAACTTTTCTAAGTAGAGGAAACAGCAACTCCTGGGCCCTGCAGGCATATCTATATCATTATGCACATAGAGAAAATCACAAATTGCTTGTTAGTGACTCCTCTGTTGTAAAAGCTGGTGGAAGATAGGATGGGTTAATATAAAGTTTTGCAAAGATGTGAACAGGTCTTTAACTTCAGACAGGGTGACTAGTGCTCTGAAAGCCACTGGGGCTGTTCTGTGATTAAATGTTAGCCATGAAGTAACTACACAAGTATGAAAAGGCCAAACATTGCAAAGTACATAATGTGATAAATCATCTCCAAATGTAAGTGATGTTTGTGTTCTCTTCAAATAATTTGCTTGAGTCCTGGTGAAATTACACGTTTGTTTGTTTTTAAACATAAACAAAATTTGACACCAACTTTTTTAAGTCTATCGTGATACAGGATGCCCAACAATTTCTTATTCTTTAGTGGAAAATACTGCAAAATGAGTGATGAGTTAAATTAGGCAGCTGACAGCTACTCTTCTTTTGCAAGCACTCTGTCTTTAGATCTGTCAATAAAAATAAAATTGCCTTTGGTATCTCATGGCGTTGGAAGAAAGGCAAATGTTATGATGACATAGGTGCTAAAGCAAGGTTTGAGACTTTTTCTGAAAGTACAGATCTAGGAAATGCCTGAAATGCAGTTGGAAAAGGTGTGTTACACCAAATTCCATGATCTGTTAAAAAGTTCTGACCCCAAAGGTAGATCAAAAAAGATGTTCACTCCACCAGAAATACAGTTAATTGAATAGTCAACTTTCCTCCATATCAAGTTTGCAGATGTAGAATCAAGTTTTTTTGATAGCAAAACTGTTTGAGAAGAATATCACAAGCTGCAGACCCTGTGTTTTGACTGGGGCTCAGGGCATTAGTTAGTGACAGAATGGAGCTGAATGAGCATTGTCTCATCCTAACCCAGCACTGCAGCCCAGGAAATCTGTCCATAAATCTTTTGTGTCCTGCTAAACTCATTTGCCCTGCTAATCATTTGCCAGGATGCTGTGGCAAAATGATTCCAAGAGGTATTGGTCTGAAATCATGACATTTTGTAAAGGGAAGAAGCAAAAGAACTACAAAGCAAGAAAGACAGTAAAACTATGCCACTAATAAGTGAGAGGTGGTTTTAGTATAAGTAGTAAAAATTTAATAAATTCAGGTTATGGTGCGTTTAAAGTCACCCAAAGAAAGCCCAACTTGTTGTGATATTTAGACAAGTAGTCCCTTGGTTTTAGCATAATTAGTTAATAAAACAACAACTCTAATGAGACGTTTATCTAAACAAAACAAAGTTAGTCACAAATCTCTGTAATTTCTCGAGAGGATAAAACATCTAACTTTGTCCCCTGTGTAACTGAATGCATATTTTTTGAAGATAAAACAAATATTCCCTGTCTAAACTTATAATTCTTGGCAGGACAAGTGACAAAACCATGACAGTACAAGAACTGATGCCTATCCATCATAACTCCTCCTTACCTAACTGGCAAATGCATGCAAGAAATCATGATAATTTGTGTATTTTTCATTCTTTAAATGTGATGGTGAATATAAACCAAGCTTTTGCATTGAAATCTTTCATGTTGAAACAGTTAATACATGTCAGAGCACCCTTATTAAATTTTTGTAACCAGCTGTGTAACTCTGGAATGTCACAACTTTAATCACTGGATAATGAGGTACTGTTTTCATTGAGATTTTTAACTCTCAGAAATTTCTCCCTAGGGGAGTATGATAAAAAATGTAGCATTTTCTACTATTTCTGTTTCAGAAAGCAAGTAGTGTTTTCTGAAGAGCAAAGCTGAGAAAATAAGAAATATAGAACCATCAATGAATATTCCAAGTCCTAAGTAATTTATAAGTCTTAAGAAAAACAAACACCCACCTCCCTCCCCCCCACCCCCACATAACTGCCCAAAAAGCCTAAAGAAACACCCAAAAACCTGACCCTAAAACTCTTTGGTAACAAAGGAGCACTCATATTTTAAAGTACCTATATTTCCAAAGTAGTGATTGTACTTTAACAGTAAATAAATACTTTAGTTTTGGTTTTCCTTCACCTTTTTTCTATAAGAAAATGTTAGTTACCTGTAGTAAATTAAAGATTATACTTACTAAGACTAAATTGTGTTATTAATTTAAATATATTAATGAACTGCTGAGCATTTTATATCTCCTTTTTCTTTCCTCATTAAAAAAAAAGCAAGTAAAGCAAAACCCAAGAACTGATGTGGAAGGAACTTTGATACACTGCCCTAGCTTAATGAAACTTTTACACTAGACCAATTAGAAAGAAGTAACTAGGATTTTTTGTGCTTAACTTTACAGTTTAACAATCTACATTCAAATTTCCATGTTAATTAGTCCAGAGTATATTTATGAGTTAATGTTTACCAAAAAAAGAAGCCAATTTTTGACATGGACAAAATCATAGTAGCAATGGTATGGGATATAACAATGAATTGCCATTTAGAAGAGTTTACCCCTTAGCTGGCCAATGATAGTTATCAAATAATTTCATTTATCTACCCTATGTGTGCACTCACACAACAGAAACTCGTTTGACTCATATTGTTTAATAAACATGCATGTGGTAAATGAACTTTATAAGAATAGCACTTGTGTTGGGCTGACTGGAAAATAGGGACAAATTCTCAAAATCGTGATAAAATTGTATGGGAATTGTGCTTTGAAACTGCTCCACTGGTGACAATAGAAACTCTTGAAAGTTAGATCCTTGTAGGTGAATCTTAGGTCTTAGCACTGTATCAGCCTGATTTACTAACTCTGTCCTTTGAATCATACTTTTGGACTACTCCTCTACTTAGTATTAAGAATAATTCCTGTGTTTATTCACATAGCAATCATTAAAAAGCCAAGAAAGCCAAGGCGTTTGCCTTTAAAGAGCACTGAAATAGTTGTTAAAAATACTGGTTGATCGGGTAAAAACCGCAGAGGATACCACCAAGAGAGTGAAATATCTTTATCTTTCCAACATGGTCATTTTGTGTTTCTTCTTGGGCAAGAGGCAATGAAACGCGTTTGCACTTATTAGGACAACCTTTGTGCAGCAGTTTCCCACCCATCCTTTCCTTCAGCCCTTTTTCCAGACTCTTTCCTTGTGCTGGAAATGGTGTTTTACAGTATTTTATAGCTGTCCCAAAAGCCCCTTGGGACCTGTGGCAGTGAGGTGACCTAAATTTCCAATATGCATAGGGCATACAGTTTGATCCACAATGAGCTCAAACAATGTGTTTAATAACCATGTTCATTCTCTCAAGTGATACAAAGCATAGGAAGGCAAATGTCATTCTAAGCCTCTCAAAAATGAACAAAATTTTAGCATATTTGGTGAGGGAAAATGTAGATGAGAGGCCTAATGAAATATGATTAAAAGGCATGCTTCACCAGAGATTGAAAAGCATTTAGAAAATATTGTACATGCACAAATGGATGTTATTTTTCAATTGGAAGGTCCAGTCATGATTTACTTTGAAAATTACTTGTTGCTATATATAAAATTAAATCTCAGGAACTAACATGTAATAAATGTGAATCCTTAAAAAGTCTCCAGTTCTTTTACTGCTACTATAAACAGTTATATGTTTTGCTACTGTAATATTGCCTCAAATGGCATCTAACCCATTAACAATTGAGTATCTTTATTAATATAGTTAATGAATTGATTTTATTGTTAAGATGCTCAATGCAACCTACAAATAACATCATGAATATTTAATCAGCCATGGATCTCAGTCAGCAGATCTAAACATCAGATCAGATCAATTTTCATTGTTTCTTTGCCTGCTATCAGTTAGTTGTTGAATTAAAGATATTTTGCCATTTCAAGAATTCACAGAGACTTTCTGTAGGAGGAAGAGTTCCTAGCTTGGCTCTTTGATGCCCCTGACTTCCACAGCTGCCTGCTCTTGTTTTCAATCTACTTTTCTCCTTCTGAGAAGAAGGGAGCTGAGAGCTCAGTTTTATAGATTTCCAGATTTCTCTGGCACAGTGCTGCCTGTCCAGCTACCCCTGTATATGGGGCCCATTAGAGGCTCAGCTTCAGAATTCCTCCTTCTGATAACTCAACAATTCTGCTCTGGGAGAAGCAAATGAGTTCTGATGTTCCCTCCATCAGCCTCCTTCATGTTTTTTTATCTTGAAGTCCAGAATACATACATTACACTCTGCAAGAGATGAGCTTTTTCACAGAATATGTTACCTGCTTGCAGCCTGATATCAAAGTTAATGACTCTGCTGATCCTTTGAATTCAGAGAACTGAAAAGAGTGGATCTCTTCAGATCCAGCCATTACGACACAGGCCTCCTGTTCTCTCAAGGACCGGTTTGATGTCTCACAATTATAGCTGTTTTGCAAGGAAAAAGCCCCATGTTTCATACCACATTCTACAATTACATCGTAGCAAGGAAATAGAAAAAAAAAAATCCCGGTATCTCACCCCATTTATGAATAAGAGATCATAGATAGCTAGAGTTCAATCCATTTGAATTAGGCACTCTTGCCCTTCTCTGAACAAAGCAGAATGTCATGAAATTTTTAACAGGACAACAGAAAACAAAATTCTGTGCATAGCAATGGAAGCATCTTCAAAATATTAAAAAGGAGAGGTGCTTGCTGAGATGCATTCTTAAGTTCCCAGAGATTTTAGCTTAAATAATCTTTGGAAAATGAATATATTAAACATGAGAAAAAGACACATATAGTCAAACTTACTGAAGGTGAAGCTTTTTCATAAAATAATGTAACAAGAGGACTACTTAGGAACTTATCATTGCACCATGATTTTATGACTGAGTACCACTACCATCAGCTCAGACATGGGCAATTTTATTTTAAGCTGCTATTTGGAAGAAAGCAGAAACAGAATTTGATTCATTCCCATATATGATTATTTTTTTCATTACTAGCAAACCACAATGTTACAGGACTTTGATGACATTTTTGTGAATAGTCTTCCAGACTCTATGTGTCTATTGAGTTACTTCATCCAAGAAAATTTGAATGCTGTTGATATTTTTACTTGTGCTTTGGTTTTATTGAATCACTTAGAAAATTGAGCTGAAATGCACTTTTTCAGGAAATTTAGTAGTTTCAAAGGTATGGTGAGGAATTGGCAGAAGGTGTTTGCTCATGATGAAAATATTGTTTGACTTGTAAATTGAACAGAATTCTATGAGCCCAGAAATGGAGCTTTGAACTTTAAATGAAGTTGCTTTACCATTGGATACACCACCACTTAAGTGCTGTAATCCAAAAAAAGTCAAAAATCTTGAGCATGAAATGCAACCAGTAAAATTTAAAAGTATGATATCCAAGATTTTGACAGAAGCAGTTTTGCTGACAGGTGCTCAATAGTGCTATTGCTAATAGATATGTAGATTCTATTGTATTTTTAGCTCATTTTACTGTTTAATTTTCTTTATAATTTATGTTCAGTAGAGATACCCTTTTCTTAGACTTCATAAACTTAAGAATACAGTCTGTTCTAAAAATAATGTGCAGAAACTTCAGTTTTCTAATAAAGGCTGTTCTTTCATGATGGTATTTTTTTTTTGCCTTTGTTTCCGTATCTCCTTGGAATTGAGCAGGATATATTTAAAAAAAAAAAAAAAAGAGAAACTTTTGACTGAAAGGATGTGTTTGCCTTTCTCTGAGGAGGTCATTGAACATAATCAAACCACAGGATTTCTGAAAGCTGATCCATTGCAAATAGATAACAAAACTATATTAGTAACAATGCTCTCTGCAAGGTAACTGAGAAACTTGGCTCTAAATGAGGACAGAGATTTGCCCTGTAATCCTTCCAGTGTGTTCCACTTAATAAGGAGTCAAACAGGAAGACTTACAATTGGCTTTTCAACTTTGAAAAGTCGTGCTCTGTTTAGGGGGGGATCTATTTCTTGCGTGCATTTATGGACAAATCTAGGACTAGAGGTTTTGGGGTTTTTTAGTGAAATGGAAATTACTGGGTTCCATTTTGAACCAAGCCTTTTAAAAATGGTTTAAAGAAACAATAATCTATTCCTTCACATTATTCATGTATTAATATAACAGATATGTATCCAGATAATTTTCTTTACAAGTTGGCAGTTCTGATAAAGCCATTAATTATTCAAAATAATAATAATAAAAAAATCTAGTATTGATCTTCTGTAATAATACCCAGATTGAGTATAAAATCAGTTAAAGTATTTTGTGTTGATGCAAATATAAAAATTGAACCAAGTATTTTAGTATTTAGTTAATTTCAATAATATTGAACTAGCCTTTCAAATTAAAGCAGGAAAATATTTGGTCATTCTTAAGTTCATTTGGCCTTTTAGAAGTTTTTGTTGCTCTTTAGTTAGAATGTCTTTAAATATGTTATATTTCCTCAAAATACGTTTAATAATTGTACAACGTACATAATTTTGAGACTTGGGTCTTTATTTTGGTGTTTGTGTTGTTTTCAACCTCAAATGTGTCTTTTGTATCTTTGTTCTCATTCAGAGACCAAAATTAGCGCAAAATGACAAACAGACACTGGAGTCCCTATAAGAAAGTGGCACTATTTTTCAAGTTATTTCAGGGTAAACATTTTCACAAATCTCTTTTTGCTGTAGTTCTAAGCAATATTTTGAGGTGTATTTCTGAGTGTTTTCTCTAGGAAGGCTGTAGAATTCTACTTTTCTTGTAAATACAAGACTGTAATTTGTCTGACCTTTTTTCTGTTCTCCATCTGCATACATTAAATGAATGGCTCTCCATTTTGCAGCTGAGGGAAGCACAACTTCAGATGAAAAATGTTGCCATTAAAAAAGAGGGAACAAATTGCATAAATTATAAATGACCTGTAGAAACTGAAATGTGCTACCACATTACCCTGATTATACATGCATGGGGTTTTTGTCATTAATCCAACAAAATAGCATGGTAACCTATGGAACTCATGCAGATGCAGATCTTTTGGAAAAGAAACAGAGTTCCAAATGGATTAAAATTTATAGCATTGCATTATGCTTTAAAAGGAGGAAAAAGAAAAGGTTGATTCAGTTCCTGAGTTTATACTGTTAATTTTACACATCTGCACAGTTGTGTTCTGCTGTTGCTTTCTAAAAGTTTGCCTTTCACTGAAATATTAAAAAAAAAGAAGCTTCTGTTGATCTCTGAGCTATCGCTTGAGATTGCACTAGTTTATAAGGATTGCCATAGGAAACGAAATTGCAGCCTTACTGTGTCAAAGAATTTGGCTAATCTGAAGCTTAGAAGGTTTTTAATGCCTGCTTGCATGCTGAGGCATTTCGCAATTTCAAATTGCTGAATATTTATGCAACAATAAATCTTATGAATAAATTAATCCATAGTTATTATTAAGTGTGGCTCATTTTTGAGTATTTTTAGTATTATTATACAGACTCATATTCCATACTGTCCTGCTTCTAATATTGTACTATAAGAGCAGGTAAAAAAAAAAAAATCCAGAATTTTCTCACAGTCTCTATCAATCTACAGCTCAGGGAGTTAAGGGCCTATATTCTTCTTCCAAGAACATCTTCAGATACCTTTAAAAATTGTGTGAAATGCAGTAATACTGGTTAGCTAGTCAGGGTACAGCTGATCTCTCCAGTGTGTGAAGAACTCCACCTCTGGCTTTCAACCGTTTTTGTTGTTTGTTTTTATGTAGTTTCATGTAATGCCCCCGATTCTTATGTTGAAGGATGAACTCAACAGTTGCTGTCCTCCTCCTTGCCATTCCTGACTTGACTGCTATCAACTCTGTATCTCATGATCTATTCTCCAGGTTTAAGATTCACAGGGATACTAATTATTCTTCCCACTGTAGTTGATTGCCTTTTCTATATTTTTTTCTGTACATGCATCCTCTTGAGGTGCAGAGAAAACAAAGGTTCCCTGCATCCAAGCTGTGGCTGTGTACTGAGTCATGCAGGCTGCCACAGAGGCAGCTCCTCTCTCGTCCTCTGTGCTTTGCTTACAAATCCCAACGCCAGAAATTGCTTTCTTTCATCAAAGGCTGATCGAATAAATGCCCAGACTCGGGCTCCTCCATGCTGAATGTATTTCCCTGGTGCCTGACTAAACTGGGGCATTCATCTGCATTGATTATCCTCTGCCATGTTAATGCTGACTCATCTGGAAATGTGGGAACTTTGTTTTGTACGTGGCCCTTGACTGTACTGACACTCAATATAATTAAGTAGCCATAACTAACTTTGTAATCTCACTTTTGCTTTATTTTCCAGATAATTTCTGACAATTTTTGACAGCAGTTCAGTGGGCTTGTATGTACAGTTCAGGAAATGTTAATGAATGGTATTTTCAAAGAAAAAACCCTTTTTTTTTTCACATTATATTTTAACAGATGAAGCATCTCACATTCTGTAAGTGATAGGAACTTAGTTTTTTTTTCTTTTTTTATTTCTCAAAAATAAATTACCTCCCTCATGATGCTTTTAACCAGTAGCGTTCTTGACACACTTCTGACATAATTCTTTTGGCAATGTCTCTCTGAATACTTGAAAGTTGGACCCAAAAAAAAAAAAAAAAAGTCTTTAGTTTTTAAAATAGTGTTACCAGGACTATCAAACTAGGATATTTTTGACACCACCCCCAAGCTCTTTATGTCAGACCAGGATTCAGGAGTGACCTGAGATGACGTTTGTTCACTCGTGTTCTTGGAGTGTTGAGTGTCTCACTGTGCTAAAGGATGCTATCAGCTACTGCTGCTGGAGCTACCTGTCTAACAGACTGCTGGACCTTCCCCAACTCTTAGGGATTTTTCAGCTGTTTTCAGGCTTCGGGGGACACAGTTCTGTCTCTCATTAACAGAGCAGTAGCTGTGCAGCTCAAGTGTAACTGGAAGATAGCAGGCTTTTTCACAGTGGTTAGGAGGACAAAATTACTGTGCTTATGCTCTTAGAAAAGACTTATGGTTTATAGTCCTTGGCTTCTGTTACAACTTCCCCTGCTTGTGTTTACACTACAACTTCAGTAGAACCAGTGCTACATCCTACTCTGACATGGCAGTAAATTGGCAAACAGTGACCTCAGGACAGGGGATGTAATGCTAACCTCAGGTCTTTAATATGCCTACATAACTAGAATACTTACTTGCTGCTTTTTCCAGTCACTCTTTCATGTCAGAAGAAAATTCAGGTATCTGGGAAAAGGAAGAGGCAAATTGCAGAGCGTGAAATCCGAGTTACTAATGAAAACTGAAAGATGTGAAATGTACTCCTGTGCTTGTGAGCAGTTTTAATGTGTTTATGGAAAGTGAAATCAGCTTTGTCCGAGTGGACATGCTTAATTTTTATTTTTTTATTTATGTGAGTTGCAGTCCTCCCCCCCAGTTATTGCTGCATATGAAAATGAATCTGTGGGTTAAAGAAAAACAACAAAACCACCCAAACTCGTGGCTAGTAAATAGTGGCTGCGTTTAATTAATGTTATTAATCTTGGATACATTGAGTCCATATGTCTCTTGGGAAATATAAAAGGAGAGCTAAAATACAACATTCATTGCATAAAAGAAATCTTGAAATAACTTCTGTCATTTTAAACTTAATACTATGTCATTTTTCTTCAACTTGATTAAAGATAAGCATTTATAAAATAATGTAACTTTTAAACTTCTACCAGTTTCAAAGGTAATTGTGGATTTTAATGGTTTTTCTTAATTAAAGGAATGGTTAGTTGTGCCTGTTTTCAATAAATTAATTAAACTTTTAGTCATTAAGTAAAAAGTTAATTCATTATTAAAGGATATAGGAAATGTATAAAATCTGGCATTTGAGATGGCTCTGACATTCTAATCTATCACTGATATTCTGGAATGACATGTTTGAAACTGTTCTCGATAATATAAAATATTATAGAAAGGGCCTGGTGACTAACTAGGGCTGCTTAATGCATTTTGGTTTGAGTCACCATCTCTGATATGAAAAACTTATGACTGGTTTTAGAAAAATCTTTTTTTTTTCCACTTGATATGTTAGCGCAAAACTTTTTCTAAAAAGCTAATGAAAATTGAGTTCTCATGTTCTCATCACTGATTTTGGATGCTAAGATCCTTTTGCTATGAGGAAGAAAATATCAGAGCATTAGCACTACAGGTTTTTGAACTACACAAATGAGTAACTTGATTTTACTTCCCTGCTGGACTTTGCCTCAGATTTTGTTTTGACACGTAATTGCTGTTTCTCTTAACGTAATTTTGTATAGAATGCTTTTGTCCAGGCTTCTAAAAATGGGGTGTAGGGTGACTCTAGGAGGAATCCTTTACCCAGTGTCCCTCTCTTTTCAGAGAGAGGGACAAGTGAATATCATACACGTTGATTATGATCTGCTCTACTTTTAATCAATATGCAATGTTCTTGTTGTACCACAATTCCTATGGTGTGGTAAAAACCACTAGGATTATGAGAGGCTTTTTGTTTGGTTTGGTTTCCCTTCTCCTCTCTTCTTTTCTCCTTCTTTTCCCTCATGATTGTTAACTTGTTTCAGCACACTGATGCAAATCTACTTGCTGCATAGGATTAAAATTCCTTTTCTATTTCCTGGAAATATAATGTCTTTACACTTTCTAATATTTGCCTGACAGAATGAGAAAAGGTGTTCTGTCCTTAGCTGCAGGAAAGCAGAGTGTGACAATGTGGCAGTACTATCCCTGACCCTGTTATCAGTGTTGCAATTCCTGCAAGAACTCATGTGAAAGAACACATAAGCATGTGAGAATGTGCACATGCACAGTTATATTTGGTAATGTAATTTTTTTTAATCTGCTATAGATCATGGTCATATAACACTTCACAATTGTTTTGATCAGGATATGAAAGTCATCATCAACACTCCATAATCCAATTTATTGCTGTATTTTCCCAAAAGTGCCTGTATTGGTTGAAATTTTACTTTTAAGAAGTGAAAATTAGGTTTGAATCAAAAACAAAGACGTCTGCAGCCACTGATTGCTGTATTTTCTGCATTTAAGAGAAATGCTTCAGGATGCTTATTAAAGAAGTGCTACCATAAAAAGCAGTTTTTCAAACAGACCAGGTTCTAAATTTCCTGCTAATCTGTTTTCTGTGGCACCAAATCCTCATAAGGTTGGATGATTACACAATCAGCTCCAGTTTTAACCCTGCATTTTTGTTAACGCTAGGATTCTGCAAGAAGGGGCTGCTTTCTGTTCAGTGTCAGATAGCTATGTAAGTTTAAGATAATAATTAAATATCTCACAGGGGGAAAGAAAAAGGTTGCCTGAATACCCATCTCGTAAAATTTAATGGTTTTTCCTTTTACAATATTACGTTATTGGCTGTAGTTGACTGGGACAACTTTGATGGAAGAATCGCATATAATTAAATTTTCATGTGTGATTCAAAGTGAAAAAAGATTAGAAGGCTATTTAAGAGGTGCTGGAGCTGTCACACCATATTAGTAAAGTCTGCAAGATGGAGCACAAAGGTACTGATTTAGTGCAACATGTCACATTATTATAGTGATAACCACAAGGAATATTCCATGGATGGCTGGGTACCTATGCATGTACCTATACTTGTAAAGATATTCTAAAATCCCTATTTTATTTTAGAACAGATAGGAGAAATGGATCCAGAAGATGCCTTCAAAAGTTGTAATTTAATAATCAGTTTATTCTAATAGCATACTAAGAAACCTTTGCTTTACCTTTCTCTTCTCCGGGCTTATAAATGTTTCTGTGTCATCAACATTTATGAAATATTCATATGCTTTGGGAAATTTTGCATTTTGAGGGGTTTTGACCTATTTGTCAATTCAGAGATGAGGGGCAGGAATCTGTGTAACTCAGGAAGTGCAGGCTCACACCTGTTAGTTCCAGACTAGAGCTGCCTGACTGTGGTTCAGCACACAAGAGCAGAGATAGGCCCATACCATGACTACTGTTTTTCAAGTACATTCATTCTGTATTTCCCTTGCAGCAGACATAAGCTGATATTTATAGGTGGAACATTGGTATGAACCTATTGAAAACCTTTTTTTTTTTTTTTTTTTTTTTTTGGGAAATGGGTGTTGAAATCCAGGTTACAAATAAAAAGAAAATCCTTGAAAATAGTTACCAACTGTTCTCTTTCAGTGAAAGAGTACATTGGATCCAAGTGATAGGAAAGCAGATAGTTTAAATATATTTTAGTAATAGCCCACATATGTTGGAATAACCTACAGCCAAGAGGCACTAGTGAGATTTGGCTGCTCCTCTCATGTTTGAGATCAGAGAAACACCTTCCAACAGCTGTGGAGCAGCAAATGAAATACTGACCATGTTATTTTGTCATTTAATTTGTAATGATGCTGAATACTTTTGAAACAGTGGACAAGAGATGTGGCAAAATCCAATTATGTCACTCCTTGTAGTCTTAGGAAATACGACAAATCACAACATAATGAGAATATAAAAGGTTAATGTAGTTTTTGAAAACTAATGAACAAGAACATATTGTGCCACTAGACTCTCATCTCACAGCCTGGCAGGTTTTGTGGTTTTTCCTCTGTGTAGCTGGAGACAATATATATGTCCCGCATTAAATAATTTATGAGATTTTTATTATATTTTGTTTTCATAGGATGAGTTAAACTTCATTTCAGAAACACGTATCATGTTATTAAAAAAAAAAAAATTCCAAACCAACTTCCCCAGTTGGTTTGGACCCAGGTGTTTCTCCAATATGTAAAATATGTGAGTTCAAGGTCATGCTTTGGAATTTAATTTCCTTGGTCCCAAATTCAAGTGGAAAGGGTAATCTTGTACCACTCAGCTGCAGTGAATACCAGCAGGAATTTTTGTGGGTGACTTTAAGGGAGTGGGAGCTGGACTTCGGAAAGCATCTAAGTCAGAAAAGCATGAAGAGAGGGAATCACTCATCCATGTACCCAGCCCTGCTTAAAGGAAGGCTTTGCATTTTGCATGAAACAAAATATTTGCATGTTCCACTTCTTCAAATACAGAGCAAACAATTCTGCTAGAACAGCCAGTGCTATGTCTATGTATTCTTATTATTTTCAGCTGTTTATTTTTTCTTTTTTTTTTTTTTTTAATTGATGCCAGAAAAACAGCAAAGGCAACCCTGTAACTCTATTAGCAGGAGAAGAACTAAAATATGAAATGTTAAAAGCATTGAACTTCAAGTTGTAGGTTTGGGATTTATGGAATTTTCTGAAGCTGGTCTCTTACCTCTGCTCTATAAATAAACAAAAGCTTGTTTTGACTCTGACCCTGAAATAACTCCCAAAAAGGGAAAAGCAGAGGAGTTTTATGTTTTATTAATAAAAGATTGCAGGTTCATTTAAATTATTTGGAAGTGCTTTTTATGCAGGATTTCCTACTAATAAATAGCACTGTATGTTGATGTTCCTGTAGGTCTGGGTTCAGTTACATTATCCCAGCTTCCTGCTCCCCATTCTTTACACCAAGTGGTGGAGAGGTGGTTTTTTTAGGTGACTCCTGTATATGAAGTCACCTCCATGAATACACACAGTCACCACAGGAACCTTCAAATCATAGAATTTCCTCTTGTCTTGTTGTCTGTTAGCTGGGAGCAGAGACTGACCCCCACCTCACTACAACCTCCTGTTGGGACCTCCTGAGCATCCTTTTCTTTCTCCTTCTCAGAGTGGGTCTCCTCTCTGATCCACTCCAAGCATCTTCATTGTGTCTATTTTGTCATACTTGGAAAAATTCAAAGCAATAGGAAGCTATTATTTCTCTTTTATTGGTTGATGATCTGGCACTTTAATTTTAAAGGTATTTTTTTTATATATATCATTTTGGTTGCCTTCGGTATTTTAAAATATAGCCTGTGGATTTGTGTATCAATAATTAGGACAAAAAGCGCCATGTCTATCTTTTCAGTTACATGTAATAAATTGAAAAAGTAAACAAAGATTGGAGGCAAACTAGTATTTGAACCAAATCGGATTCCAGGTTTGCTTTTCTTGTACCAAAACAAATCAAAAGGTTTAAACTCTTTAAAACCTAGAAAAGCAGTGTTCATTCTTCTGTTTCATCTTTTTTGCTTCAAGATGAATGGCTTCAATTCCTGCTCTTTTTTTCCCATCAAGTGAAAAGCTTTAACAGATTTTTTTTTCTTTTTTTCAATGGGACTGGTACATTTTTCTCACTAATCTCCCTCTCTGGTTGCAAAGTAAGGGACAGTATGTGGGCCTGGACTTAGCTGTGATTGCTGCTTTCACCAGGATCACAGGTCCATAAAAAACTCAAAAGATGCTCTCTGTACTAAGCAAGAGAACAGCTGTCTGCCACAAGAGCAATGCCTTGTAGGGCAGTCGTGGCTTTCCTTCTCTCTCTTATCAGTATTGTTTAATTAAAAGCTGTGTTTAAATGTTTGTCATAAATGTAGGTCTTTTATTTGATCTACTGCCCATCACGGGGTGGATGTGCTGGTTGGGTGTCTTCTCTCCATTACAGCTGCTGTAAACTTTTAATAGTAACAACAAGGTGCTAAAACTCATGCAACTGAATGTAGCATTACAATCTTCTACTGTCTTTCCAATTAGTTTACAGCTCTTGATGCATTAACTTGTGGTGCACCCAGCATGGCCATTGGTTCTGAAGACTTTGGGGTATTGATGTCACATTATTCCAACTTCAGATTTGGTCCAGCACTTGCTCTTGTGGTGTTTGTTGTGGTTTTGTTTAAATAGTGGGACAGTTTCTTAATTTACTGCAATTTGAGCTTTTAACACAAGAATAGGGTGACACTGATGGAGCGGCAGTTTCTCCTACTCCTTGGCAATATGCCCCCGCAATTGCATTTACACAGAAGAAAAATGTGAGACATTTTTACTGCCTTTTGAATTGCCAGGGTACTATGGCAACTTGTCTATGAATTAGGACAATTCCCCAATATCCATTAAATTGTTAGCATGTTTCTGGATCACTTTGGGGAATTTTGGTGATGTGCTAAGAAATATTTAACCTAATTCATTCACATTTATTGTGAAATTATATTTAGCTCAGTCTTGTTTGGATCATAAAGGATATGCCCATGTTGAACAGCTCCATTGTTGCTGCTTTCAATCCAAAATAAATCAAAGATTTGTATTCTTTATCCATTCTAGAGCACTTCAGGTCACCTCTTACATGGATTCATTCAGTGCATTATTGTTGCTATTGCTGTATTGGCTCCCAGGCTGGTTTTTGTGTCCCTGCAGGCACAAAAACTTCTCCAGACTCATAGCTCTAATGTGTGTGAGAGAAAGAGCATCTCACCAGTGAGGAGAGCCTGTGGCTGGCCCTGAGTAGAGAAAAATAAGGGTAATTTTCTGAGACCACAGCTAGTCTGCTCAGTGGAGGAAAGAAGCAGAGAGATTACAAGGCAGAAGGCCAGGAGCAGCAGGTTGGAAGCTGGCTGGAGAGGGGTGATTGATTGGGAGCAAGCTGCCAAAGGGCGATGGCACGCAGCTCGTGGCTGTGCTGCTGCACCAGGAGCTGGAGGGAGAAGCACGTGTAGAGCAGTGATGTGTGGGCAGCCCTGTCACCTGGCAGGGCAGGGCTGGGACTCTGTTGGGGGAATGGGAGCGAGGTGACAGCTTTCTCAGGAGGGCTGTGTGGGATTCCAAGGACACGGCAAGGGCAGGGATCACAGAGTGCTGCCAGCATCAGCTGTGCTCCCTCTGAAATGTGCGTGGCACAGTGCATTAGCAGGCAGCTGAGAAGTGGCAGCAGTCCTGTCACAGCAGACATTGCTTCTAATCCTCTGCAAGCTGGGACATCTTCTCTCACCCAAACAGCTGAAGTTTTGGCTTTCAGAAATTGAGCGCTGATCTTTTTCCCCAAAAAATTAATTTTGAAATTGAGGATGCAATATGTATGCTGCTGACCTGAACATATGTTACAACCTGATAGTAACAGGATCATCACTCAGCATCACTTCACAAATAAGTGTGCTGCTTAATCTTTTTTTTTACCAAATCATGGCTTCTTTGGGACTGCCTTATCACTCTGAGACATTGCCTCTTCCTCTGTTCCCATTAACTGTCCTGAGCTATTACATTCCCAGAAAAATCAGCTATAGATTCATGTAGGTGAGCTGCTGAAGCTGGATGTAGGGGAAATTTCAGTGGCCACGTCTACTGCCACTTTTCCCAAGTAAAGTTTAAATAAATTTGTGACACCCCTCTCTGAGAATCCTGCGTGCAATGGAATTCCATTAGGGCAGTAAAAGAATAAAATATCAATCATAATTGCTTCTCCTATGGATTGGAAGGAAAGAAATATGGAGATTATTAATATAATTTCAACAGAAAATGCTCATCAGACACCTGGATATCAGTCACATAAGAGTGCAAGAAAGGTATAATTCAAGTAATTTGAACTGCAGGAGCAGAGAATCATTTCATTCTGGCTTTGAGACTTTTTCTATGATATGTTACTGACATCTGTAAAAGTTATACGATAGCTGAACTTTCAAATTGGTTTCTGATGTAAAGGCTTTAAATTTTAAGGTAAAATAACATTGCTGCAGGATGGAATCATAGTCAGCAAAATCTACACAGCCAGATACACAGGCAAGGCATTTCATTAGCAGGACAGGAAAATTCCCTTTTTGTCGTGGGGATAGGCCAGCAGCCAGAGGCAGAAGGCCTTTATAGCTGCTGCCTCAACATATCTTTTGGGAAGATGGCTAAAACCTAATCTGAAGCTCATCTCATTTATCTGGACCCTTTCCCCTGTGCAAGAGCACCAAATGTCTTGCGCAGAACTGCCTGGCAGGAGGGTTTAAGTTGTGTAGATCTAATGGAATCTATCCTGGGGTTTGTTTTGTTGGTGCCTTTCTTTCTTTTTTTTTTTTTTTTTGGTTTTGTTTTGTTTTTGTTTTTTTCATCAGAGCTCCATGGCAAATATACTGGGGAGCTAATATAACTTGTCACAGAGTCTGTCCGAGTTGCAGCCACAGCAGTGATGGCAGCATGTTTTAGAGATATCCAAAATAAACTTTAAATTGGCTAGCTCAGGTAGATATAGTCATCTGTGTCAAGTTGGTGCTCAGGACAGAAAAACGTTCCTAGTTCTTGGGCAGAAGCAAATGTGTTTTCTAATACAATGATTATTATCTTGCTGGATATGGATTTATACCTACAATAGGTGAGACTGAGTTATTGTTTGTTCCCCATGAATTTGCATGCAGCTTTGTACTCTGGCCAAGTATTTTCCTGAATGATTTGTTATTTATAATGTGGGACATCATTCCTAGTTAAATGAAGTTGTATTATTGCAGCTTCAATTTAAAAATATGTTAATTTGCAAGTGTGGATTTTTATGATGGGAAAAAATCCTGGATTTTAGCTGATCTGTTAGTGACTTAAATCTCTCAAACCACTAAGCCCTGCATAATCTTAAGAGCAGTAGCTCTGCATTCAATTTGCTACTTCACAAGTCAGCATCTTGTTTGAGTATTTGAGGCGGAATTATTTTAATGTCAGCTAACATGGAATTGCTGCATGTGTAATCCCCAATCAGTAAAACACACACATTTGCACACACCTGCCCAGCACACACTTAGTAGGACAGAACACAATTGCCATGTAGTTCACAAGATTTTTCAGCAGTATTCTAACAGGTTGTTATCATTTTTGGATCATCCTATTCTTACAATATCTATTAGATTGCCTAGTGCTCACCTTGTGATGCTCTATTAGTCAAAACATCTCTTTGCCCATATATTCAAATGAACTGTAGAGGTTATTAACTTGCCCTTGGCAAAAAGATTTAGCTTTCTAGGGCAAATGCTTTTATAAATTCTGTGTGTGACAGTTTTATTACATATTGTAAATAGAATACCCTGCCAGATTTTTATGACAGCCATCACTAAGTCATTCAGACCTTATTACTTTTCATCCCTTCACATACCTTGAATATATTTAATTTTTTTTTATTTTGTCTTTAACAGGCCTTGTTTTGGTCAAGGCACTCCTTTTACTTCGATAGCAAATTTTCTTTCCTAATGTAACTGTTCAAAACATTTTGTATTAAGGCAAATATTTTATCTTGCAGAAAATCAAGGTTGTATTTTAATTTGGCTTAGACACAAATTAATTTGCACATTCTGCATTTATAGTAATGGACTCATTTAAGCTTGTACAGTCTCTGCTAGCAGTTAATATAATAGTTTCTGTGCTCAGCTGCATACCTATCCTGGGTCTCACTATTTCTAACTGAATGAATATTCTGTTTTTATTGACTTCATTTTAGATTTTTTATTTCAAAACAGTGTGTGTCACAAAAAGGGGACTAATCCATGCTGGTGTGAAGACCTAGTCAGACATATCTAGTTACTGCGTGTTTTGTCAACTCATTTCTCTGATCCGAAGGATGCTGTCAGAGAAGGAAAACGCGTTGTTGAATAGATTTTGTTTAGACATGCAGTTTGTTAGTGATGGAAATAGCTAATAGGCTTGATAGGCTTGGTGAGCACTGGTGATAAAAACAGCAGCTCCTGCTTCAGTTCTGCTTCCTGCTGAGAAGATAAAACATGACAGGAGGAGGAGTGAGACTGGCTGTGGTAAAGAAACAGTGAAAACAAAGAGTAACGATTGCCGAAATCACGTAAGGAACACAGAAGAACAGGTTCCTAAAATTAATAATCCCTTTGGAATGTTGCCCTCAGTAGTGCTTTAAAAGACAGCAAAGCTCAGTTTCTGGAGAGCTGCTGGCAAGGAGGCTGAGCTGCCTGGGGAAGGACATCTTGCTTGGGTCTTGGGACAAGCCTCTTCTCTTGTGCCTTGGCAAACCAAGCTTTAGCTCTTCCTGGGGATGTGATATGAGGACAGATTGTAGGTGGGGCTCATCCAGTCCCTGGCTAGTCAAAAAGGAAAACCTTGATGGATCTTGCATTTCCTGAAGTTAGTAGAAAGGTGGTGTGGTGGGCAGTGGAAGCAGGAAGGATCCAAGTCCCTCTTGGATTTTTGCTACTGCCTGATTGGGTGTGTCTTTTTGCAACAGTTCTGATGAATCAGAAAAAAAGTTCCTTTTAATAGAGAACCTTGAACCTTAGTTGAAAATTCACTCTGTCATTCCTTTTTCTTAATGTTTCTGCAAGTGTATGAACTCAGATTCTTATAAAGGAAAGAACCAGGTGAATTGCAGCTTTAAAGTTTTATATTTTGCTGTCTAGGCAACTTACAGTAGTTAGGTCACATTATGATAATTAGCCTATTTATAAGTTAGCGAATGGAATTCTTTGTTTCAAGCACAATAAATTCTAAAATTTGTGAATAAAGCTAGAAGCCTGTTTTCAGATCTATTTGGATGAAAGGTGCTATATAATTTTGAAGCTATTATAAATGATTGAAAGATGTTTTCACAACTGCTGCTAGATTACATGGGGATGTGGAATAGCATTTCAAAAGATTTCAAAATTAATGTGGCTGTGGGTGTGTTCTGGAGAAGTGCTGAACCTTCACTACAGCTTCTTTTTTTGCCTGCTGCTGACTATGGCAGTGTTTCAGTAATCAGATACTTATTTTCATGCTAACTTCCTTCACTTTCAGTCCCGAGTCTCTGAGCCCCTCTAAAAAGGTATTATGCTATTTTAAAAAAAATGTGCATATATATATATATATATATATACACACGTGTCTGCATTAACTTCCATCCTCCTCTTCCTTTAATAATGATAGATTAAATAATCTGTATGGTTGAGGGTGGGGAGCCAGGTGTATCTTAGCCTTCACTGAGTGTAAGTTCTCCAGAATAAAACTAGCCTAAAACTTGAAAACAAACCAGACTTCTACATTATTACATGTTAGGATACACCAGTTATATAGTCATGGTAAAGACTATTTTCTGTTGCATTAAAAACAGTGATTCCGGCTCCTTATTTATGTATGAACAGCATGTTCTTCCGATAATGATGATATTTGATTTAAAAAAAAAAAAAACTGCTAAGGATGCATTTGCTGCTGAATCTCTTAATTATATTGACCTAACATTTACTTTGAAATAAGCACTTTAAGAGATTTTTTTCCATCTGTCAGACTTTTTTTTTTTTTAAGTTGTTTTCAAAATGTTTTTCTAGTGGAGAGAGATGCAGTTCTTTAATGTCTCCTCACAATTAAAGTTAATGGAAATATCACATTTGTGCTTAATGTAAAGTAGTAGCTTTAAATTATTAACTCTCTTTGGATGTTTTGTAGATGATAAATATGGATCTCTTCTGCCTAGAAAGTTGCTTCAATATTCCTATAAAAGGAAAATAAAAAGTAACTTTTGCAAGACGTTCTAAGACTAGGGAACAGATTCAGCAAGAATTCTCCCTATAAAAATCGAGGAGTCTAATATGTCAAAGAAATATTATTTTTTTAAAAGGGACTCTTGACAACAGTAGTTAGTGGCGAACTCTGAGATTTTCGAAAACTATGTTGTAGTTAATTCTCCCGTTCTTGTTGGGTTTTCTTTGTGGGGTGTCTCTCCTTCTGTTGGGGGTCTCTGCATCATTCTTATGCAAAGCAAAGAACAGTAAAATGAGATCAAAGAATAACAACCAAGAAACTAAATTCATTATATAACGTGCAATCTGAAAACTGGTTAACTGAGAGTTCTATTTTTTTTTTAAGTTTCATTTCATTAACTCTTCTGCTGACTATATTTTTATTTCCTTTGCATTTCTGGCACTGTGAACACCTGAGGATGAACTCAATAGAGTTGTTATATTGTTTAATAGGATGTGACATGATATAATGCAACTTGATATAGTCCCTGAAAATAGCAAGATACAATGCATTTGAAAATTCTGAGCACTGCAGGTAGAAAATAGCCAGTTTGAAATCTGGCACATGCGTATCTTCATTTTTGCTCTCTAATTGTGCCATAAACAAGCCTAATTCACTATAGCACTTTGAAGTAGATGGCAATTATTCTTTTCAGACTAAACCATTACCTTAGGCAGCAAGAACTTCCCTTCTTCATACATCAACATGTTATTGTGTTAATATGCTTATTATTGTACCATTTTGATTGAAAATGCTAATTATGATTGTTCTTGAACTTAATGTGATTTTTCTGGCTGACAGCGGCCATTTAATAAATGGGAACAACTTTTCACTACAAGAGCTTTAAGTGTTTAAACAGGAACTGCTCTTCTTTTTCAAAGACTCCGAACATCACTTTTCTGGAACAAAGTCTTTCCTCATCATACTTTCAATGACACTCCAGGAGAGTGTGATTATCCTCAAATAATCACACTGGTAGGGAATTAAAGGCAGTCTGTTCAAAGAATAATCAAGGAAATGAAAAAGTTCATAAATAACAAGTCAAGGGACAAGGTTAGAACTCTTCTGTTTCTTGAATCTGTTAAATGAAATGTAAAAAACTTCTTGTAGTTTAATTTTGAAGTTGTATGTAATTTTGCGAGTTGGGATGATTTGTGCATAACGATCTTTTTATTCTGCTGAATAAAACTATTCACCATGGTGGGGGAGGGGGAGAGAGAGCAGTTGATAATCCTACTCACCTGGAAGCAAAAGTAGTGAATGTGTGTATAGAATCAGTATAGACAAGTCATATTTTTGCAAAAGAACGATTCAGATGTGTGAACTGATTTTTTTTTGCTACTGTTCATAAAGATGAATTAGTGCCTAGCCCATTGTTGAGAAGTTCACCATTGATGTTTGTATTAATTTTTTTACTATGGCAGATTAAATTATGGCATTTGACCTTTGTTAGGGTAGGAAGGGTCCTCTGCAGTTATTTTGTGCTCTTTGAAATCAGAGAGCTACTACCCTAATTAGATGCACAGGAAGTCTCTTTCCAATCTCATTTAGCATTATTATTTCAGTGTCCCCCTTAACCCACAGCATAATTAATTAGCATTAGGAGCCATATGCTCGTGTTGTGTGTTCAGGCCTCTGAACAATGCCTATGCTTCTGTAGGGCTTCCCAGTGTTCTGTCCTATCCAGGTGTCTGGAGGGGGACATGGAGGGGATGCTGCATCTTTCTAGCTGTGGAAAATATTAACAATGAGAAATGTATGTACAGCCCTTAGTGGGCAAAAATGCCAGGAGATTCTGCACCGCTGCCCCAATCTGGCAAGACCTCACCTGGAGTGTTGTGTCCAGCTTTGGAGATCTCAGCACAGCGAGGACAGGGACTTGTTGGAGCCAGTCCAGAGAGGCCATCAAGGTGATCAGAGGGATGGAACAGCGCTGCTGTGAGGAAAAGCTGAGAGAATTGGGGTTGTTCAGCCTGGAAAAGAGAAGGCTCTGGCGTGACCTAATTGTGGCCTTCCAGTACCTGAAGGGAGCCCAGAGAAAACATGGAGAGAGACTATTGACAAGGGTCTGGAGTGACAGAACAAGAGAGAAGGGCTTCAAATTGAGATTAGGTTTATGGTGGATATCAGGAAGAAATTCTTTCCTGTAAGGTTGATGAGGCACTGGCACAGGTTTTCCAGAGAAGCTGTGGATGACCATCCCTGGAAGTGTTCATGACCAGGCTGGATGGGGATCTGAGCAACCTGGTCTAGTGGAAGATGTCTCTGCCCATGGCAGGGAGTTCCAACAAGATGATCTGGAAAGTCCCTTCCAACGTAGGCCATTCTGTGATCAGCAAAGTAGAGGAAGAATAAATGGAAGAAAATAGTTGCAAACTTTTATGGATGGGAAAGACAGACTGGTGTTGATCTTGCATGGGAAAGACAATGCTGAGCCTTGGTTTTTGGTCAGAAACCATTGCTGTAAGGCTAGTGAGAGTTTGGGGACAGAAGGAATTGGTATGTGTATAGAGAAGATGCAAAATACACTGTTTAGCAAAAAAATAGTACAGGAGCTGCAGCCCCATGATCACAAAGAAATGGAGAAGTTTAGGCTGCTGGAGATCTGAGTAGTGCCCCAGCAGGTTCCTCTTCTCAGCATTGATTGCAAAAGATTTGGGCTACCAGGGTCATAATTTAGACCTCTCATGCAAATGCTGAAATCTGCCAGGAGTTTGGGGTGGAGCCTTGCTATTTCTGGTTTTGTTCAATCTTTGTGCAATACAGCACCAGTCTGGGTTGCTAAACTGTGGTTACTGTTGTAAGTGTAAATAATAATAACAATAATGGTTCCTGATGTCATTTAAGATATATTAGAAACAATCTAAGGGCTTCAGTTTCTCCTTGATGGGAAAATGTGCACCATAAAGTAACACCATACAGAGGAATAGAAAATATATTAAATAAATAATTTAATCAGTGTTTAAAATAAATTATGCTGTACTTCAGCAAATTTTAGATAACTGCAGAAGCAAGATATCTGGGATGCTTGTGGGATGTTTTAGCTTTCATTTATTACATTTTTTCAGTTTAATACTGGCTATCAGTGCTTAATAAATGCATGGCCATTAGGTGTTGGGTATGTTAATTATTAGCTGCATTTATTGCTACTGGAATATTCAGATATGATTGAGAGTGAGGACCTCCTGGGGCTGATGGTGTGGTGATGTCAGCTGGTGATATCTGACTCCAGAAGAATTAAGGACTTGGTCTGACCTGGTGAAAACCTTCTCTTTGCTTTAACTTGCTTAAATTCCCTGCTTATATTTTTGCCTGGGATTCTTGCCACAAGGGAGTGGTTAGATGAGCAGCCAGACCTTGCCCTCAGCACCTCCTCTGGTGACCCCTGTGCTGTCACATTTGGTTGTTCTCTGCTGCTGCTGCCCCTGAGCACAGCCCTGGTGGGCTCAAGCAGGAGCAGAGCTGAGCCTGGCACGGCTCATTGCTCTCAGTGCTGCTGGGCTGGAAGACAAGGAAGGAATGGAGTGGGACAGCTGTTACCTTCATGGTGTCACAGCATCCTCCTGAACCTTTGGAGAACACAAACCCCCTTTTTTTTTTTTTTTTTTTTTACTTTTTAACACACAAGTTTGGCATCAAGGCCTGGGATACTTGTGGGCTTTTATGGAATGTTCACTTAAGTATGCATTGTTTTTCAGACCTATAGTGAAGTCAAATATCCTGTGCGTCACTATGCCTAAGCACATTATGCTGCATTTTAGGGTATTTCAAATGCTTTTACTCTATACAAAAATTCAGTTGGTCACTGTAGAGGAGACGAATCCCTCTGCAGACATCCCTGTGAGGGCCCCCTGCCATTTTCTCTGAGATAAGAAAAACTACTTGCTTAGAATGACTCATGTTAGAAAAAATGTAAGCTCTTCTTCTTATCTTTTTAGAACATTATTGGTTAGGTTTGGTTCTTTATAATTGGTTGTCCCAAACAAAGAAAGTTAATGTAGTTGTCCAAAATGTGTTAACCCTGTTTTCCTTTGGTTTACTTGTGATCCCCCCAAACCCTATAAAAGTAAAATTTATCTTTGATACATGGGAATTTTTAATACCAAAAAATTCCTCTGATATTCCCTCTAAAAGTCTTTATAATTATTTTTTTAATCTGATATATCATATATATGTCTGCTCCAAAATACATCTTGTGGTATTTTAGTTATGGACTATTATTGAAAGGTCTCCAAGGAGATTAAAGAGTCCAAGCACTGTGCTGTGATTTCCCTCATTGGTTTTCTAGGGACACATCAGCAGTCAAGTTCTCTTCTACTGCCTATTTTGGAAAAGATGGTGGAAAACACAGATTTATTAGGTAGGGGAGACATAGGGAAATTAACAGGTGCATAGTAACCTACATCACAGGTGACTCATGGTGGGATTACTCTGCCATGGTCATAATTTCCTTTTGACTGTAAAGTGCCATCATATCCAATTTAAGGCAATAAAATGGAATTGTGTACATGAGTATCTGGTTGCCCAAGTTAAGACTGTGGATGAAATATAAATGCAGTACCAACAATATGGCTTTATACAGGGCCCCGGCCAATCTGGCCATGCACACTTCCAGGAGTGGGGCATCCACAGTTTCTCTGGACAGCCTAAGCAGTGCATCACCACCATCACAGGAAAGAATTTTTTTTTTTTTTTTAATGGTAAACCTAGTTCCTTCTGTATTGATATCTTAAATTTTTGAATTTATACTAAAGCAAATTCTAAAATGGGAAAATCTCTTAACTACCACTAAAATCAGTATTTTTGTCATTTCCTTGGAAACGGTTGAACCTGCACCAGTTACATTATTTCTCATGTGGCTGGCATTTCAAACAAGAGCATTTACTCACTATTAACCACAAGTGCTGTGAGGGATCATTCTAAAAGTCTCTTCTTGCCTTTAAATCCATTCATCGGAATAATCAGCACATAGGCCCTTATAAGCCTTTAGGATTGCTGCAGCAATTTGCATACTTAAAAAATTATGATAATATGTACTGTGGTGTGAAGATACCAAAGACTTACATTAACCATTTTAAAAGGTTTTGCATTGTTTGAACACTGCAGTCTGCTGTAAGTATTCCTGAAATTAGGGCACTCTGCTGTGCAGGATAAGTTGGTAACATCATTTTATCTCAGGCTCTGTGCTAAACTAAAGCACGTATCCTAAAACAAGTCACCTCCAACAGTGAATATAAACTGACTCCTAAATTGTTCATTATAGAGCTGACAGCCTGATTTGCATTTGTCATGCACTTCTTAATGTGTCCTTAAATGAAAACCCTGTATGGCTTTGGGTGAAATACTCTGCAGCTGATGTCAGGGATTGGCTTCTAAAAGTCCTCCAAATAATGGGTTCAGCTACAAACTGCCCAAGTCTTCAGCTCAGTTTGCATCTCAGCTGCTTGTTTGTCAACTGTCCATTCTTCTTTCACATGTTGAGAGAATGAAGCCTTAAGGAACTAAAAGTTGTGCAGGTACTTCGATGATAAAAGCTATAAAATATGTAGATAGGTTAACATACGGAGGAAAATAGCATCTGCTCTGACAGTGATGGGAGTTAAGAGCCAAAATCTGACAAGGATTTTGTGTTTATTAAAGTATTTCTACCATTACCTTATTGCAAACTTAGAGGAAACATCTGCTTACAGTTTGCATTTTTATTCATCATACATAATTATTGTTTTCTGAAGCAGCCACATGGTAGTGTTATTTTATTTACATATAGGTTAAGCAGACTTTGCATCTGGAAGTCATAGAGGTACAGCATAAGGGTTTGCACATCATTATCTCGTACTCATATGTGTGTTCTCTACAATATGATTTGTGTGAGTTGTTTTTGGTGGGGTTTTTCTCCCCCCATGACAAGTGGTATCATTATTTTGAAAACTCAGCCATGTCATTTTACAGTGCTGTCCATACTCTGATGTACAATAATAATCTCTTGTAAAGAATTATTGCTAAAGCTGACAAATTAGCAGAATGCCATATTGTATCTATAAAT
Organism: Cinclus cinclus; assembly: GCF_963662255.1. Lineage (NCBI taxonomy): Eukaryota > Metazoa > Chordata > Aves > Passeriformes > Cinclidae > Cinclus > Cinclus cinclus. The sequence goes on along the minus strand of NC_085047.1, from coordinate 10,430,974 downwards.
TCTGCATGACAGGGATATTGATCCAAGATTTCTGCTTATTTTACTTGCGCTTACTTCAGAAAGAAGCAGCCTAGAGATTTGCTTAGGATTGCCTAGCGGTTGCCTCATGTTTGAACAGAAAAATGCTCTTCCTCACAGAAAACAGTTTTAAGGGGCTTTTTATGCTTCATGAGGAGCACTGGAACAGAGACTAAAATCTCCTCTACAGTATGAGACCATCTGCAGTGGTCTGACAGCCCAAGGAGGTTCTTGACAGGTCCCACCCATGGGTTTGTGAGGAACTTTGCCAAGCCATGGTTCTGATAACTGGGCAAGGGAACAGGTTCGTGTCCTTGGTGTAAGAGCAACACCTGAATTAGACTCTGCACTTCAGATTCAGTGGCAATCCATCAATGAGGGAGTTTAACCGCATGCTAAAAGCACTGCATCAAGAAACTCTGTGGAGTTGTGATCTACTAATGAGCAGTCCATGGACCAGATGAAGTCCAGTTATCTGTTGCAGTTAATTTTCTGAATTATATTAATGATAAACTTAATTTTGGCTTGTAATTTACTGATCTGTTTTTCTCTAGATTATTAGGGTTTGAAGGCCAAGTCAGATGCCATTTGAAAGCAGTTTCCCTTGATTTGCAATTGGATTTCTAAACTGACCTGCAACCTTGCTAACACAATGTTAATGAACCACACGTGGCTTGCATAGAGAAAAATGCAAAAATAGAGCTTTCTTCAGTTTTGCTAGGATAAGGTTCTTATCTTTAATTCTTTTGACATTTAACTTTGACAAATATTGCATATGTATACCTTTGGGTAAAATTGCATTTCTTAATTTATGACTATCTCGAATCATGTAGCATCTCTCATTTGAGAAACTGATAAAATATCAGAGGGAAAAGTAGGCAATGCAACCAATACTGAGAAATGTTACCTGTATCTTCTTAGTCCTGTGCCAACTGTTTGAGGTACATGGCACTGGGTGTCTGTCATTTGATGTCATTATGGTAAAGAAAGGCATTTTAGTGAAGAAAGCCACTGTAACGTTAAAAGAAATTAAGTGCTCTGTCTACTTTATAAAAATTCATTTAATAAGTAGTTACTTTAAAAAGATACAAATAAATGTCCCTTATGGATAGCATAAGATCAATTATGAAATCAAAGAATTAGTCGAGCTGTAAAATGAACAGAGGCTATTAAAGAATATCTGTTAAATTAAAACTTACTGCATGTAATCACAATGTATATGCAAATTCTCCAAGTATATAAGGAATTATGACAAATCTAGTAATTGTTTCCTATCATTCTTAAACTCTATTTTTGTGCTTTTTAAAATTACTTAAAGTTGCAGAAGATGTATTTAAAAAACCCCACCCTCTGCCAGCTGCACAAAGAGGTCAGAAATAGTATATAATTATTGCTGAGCTAATTGCTGGGTGCTAACATACATATAGACATACAGTATTCAACTCAGACGTTATCACAATAATGGACAATTAGGGCAAATTCAGTGACAGATAAAATGCAAATAGAATTTTTAAATCTAGTGCTCTGCTGGATTTTTAATTTTTAATAATCTTAGAATAATTGTCACTCTAGCATTACAAATGCAGTCTAAAAGGGGTGGCTTCATCAGAAAAACAGTCAATTTTTTTTTTAAGACTATGCTTAAACTCAAAACTACTTGTTGTAAAAATAGGTTTTAGACACAGACAGTATATTTTCTTCTTAAACATAAAATTGTTAATATTTTTTTTAATGGGGGGGAGGATTAGAAAGAAGTTGTTTTTTGGAGAATTTTCTACTGTTTATTTCCTGACTTCAAACTATCTTCTTGAATTACCAATTTTGGTAAAATATGGAATCCTTTGAAATATGTAATTGTATATTTTGTAGAAATAGATTAATTTCAGAAATACTTATTTTTATGCTGAAATATCTGAAGCTGTAGGAGGGATAGATGAGAACATAACATAATTAGAAGAAATCTATGGCAACAGTCTGTGCACTTCACGAAGCTTAAGGATATGATGCCTCTTCTCAAACTTTAAAAATTTACTGTAGCAACACAGCAATAACATGAAAAGCCAACAGTCTCACTACCCTTTTTATTTATGAATGTTGTCTAAAAATGTCAGAACAAAGGAAAAAATTGTTCTTCTGTGCATATTTTGCTATGGGTTTCTCATGGTCTTGTGTTCCAAAGAAACAAGAAAATGGAATCTCATCTTTGGGATTTTGATGCAGGGGGCGCATGGCCCAGTTATATTTAAGCTTGAAAGAAATTACTGCCCTACAGATATATTCCATTTGGGGATTAATTACACATATTGAAGTTTCCCTAGAGCTTTGGAAGTCAAAGAACTCACAGGCAGCTAAGATCACTTGGAAACTATTTACATGGGGTGTGTGTGTTTATTAAGGAGAGTAAAAAATAATTTTAATTTTCATTTGTAGAAAGGAAGCAGACAAGTCAGAAAAAAATTAAAAGTTGAAGCTATGTTTAAAAGCAGAACGTAGGTAAGGATAGATTTTGCTTCCTCAGGGCACATCTGTACGTACATTTAAGAACCAGAACCTTAGAGGAACCTATTTAAGGAGCCCTCTGATGGCATCCAAAGACCCCAGCACCTTCCCAACACCTGATTTTCCCCTTGCTTTGCGAATTGCAAGCAATATGTCTTCAAAGTCTTCTACAAACTTCTGTTTGTTTCTTCAAAGTTTATGATTTATTTTTCACTCAATACAGTGGATGTGATTTATTGCCTGTTTCACAGAGGGAATGAGACTTAAATTGCTAAAAGTAGATGTGGGCAAAGCTGGGAGTAAGTGTGTGACGATTGATTTTAGGGATAAAGAGAAGTTTTATGGTGTCTGTATCTGATAAGGCTAACTCTGCTTGGACGAGAAAAACCTCTTATTTTCAATATGAGCTCAGAAGGATGGGCTTCGAATTGTACAATTAGCAGTGAAAATGACACCGAGTATTAAGGTGGAGGTTGTAAGATTGATCTGAATTCCATGGTAGTTAGTGAGTGTATGCCACTTGCTTTCACAGGTTTCTCAAGGCTGTCAGCCAGGACAATGATTTGGGGCTCTTAGTAAAAGGGGAAAGGAGAGGTTGGTGAAACAGAATAAATAGGTGAAAATTGCCCAGCCTCTCAGAGGAAGAGCAGGGCATGTCTCACCCTAAATCTGAGATCAGATCAATTGCCTGTATGACTGTTCCCATTAAATGCTCATGCAGGTAGGACCTGATGGTTTAGACTGATCAGAAACTCTGGAAGAATCGCAAGTCAGCATTTGTGACTTTTTACCACTATTCACAATACAGTTTAAGAGGGAGAAGTGCATTGGCAGAGTATTGCAGTGTCCAGTGCCAAGTTAGAGAATCCTTTGCATTCCACTGCACAAAGGGGAGCTCAGAGATATCAGGCTTCAGCTCACAGCATAAAATCACTCCAGCTTACCTCGGTGCATGCACAGCAAAAGGACTGCTCGTGTTAGCACCTGTGTTTGCCCGAGCTGCCTCTGGTGGCTGGCATGCACAGGCTTAGAGTTTAGCCTTGGCACTGTGCATTGGAGGGGCCTCTGGTACTCAGGAGTAGGCTTGTAGTGAAAATGCACTTCTCAGGTTCAAGAATGATGCTTTTAGCCATTGATGCTGTTCCTGTTAAGACCCTGCATCCCTCACCTGAAGATAGTTTCCTGTTAGGTCTATCTGTAGTGAGCTGTTTGAAGCCAGAGAATTGGCTCTGCACTGGGCAGAATTTTGCATGCTGAGGGAAAGAGCAGAATTATTAGCTATTAAACATTACAGACAATGACCTTATTAAAACTGGTGTACCAGGAAAAGCTGCTGAAGTGCACTGCCTTATTCCTATAATTTAGGTGCCTTAATGAAATATGTATATGTGTGCAAATACCCACTGCACTCTGAGCAAGGTGTGGAGAGCAGAGATTTCATACACACTGTTGTCTGTGCGTGCAAATGCATGCACACTTGTTTGAACACCTGGGCCTTGGAGGGGAACTTGTTCTGCCTCCTTGGGTGGTGGTCTGCTGCTGTGCTGGCTTGTCTTTGGAAGCTGCTCTGCCTTACAATGCCATGATAAATTACAGCCCTTGCTGATTATCTGCTGTCATCTGGCCCCTGGTCACTGAAGTGAAACCAATGAAAGATCACATTTCTTCCTACTGTGCTGCTATAACACATCTCTACGATGCTTTAGGCAAAACCCTTATTATAAATTGTTTTATTCAGTCATGCTTATAATGCCACCTCTACTGAGTCTGCAACACAGGACATCCAGGTAGAGAGGAATAATACAACTCTAATTTTGCTCCACATATTTGACCCTCCTATAGCAACAAAAGTTCTTTCCCTCTTTGTTAGGATTTTTGGGGGGTTTCTTTTGTTTGGTTGGGGTTTTTTTTGGGTTTTTTTTTTTGGTTTTGTTTTTTTTGGTTTTTTTTTTTTTTTTTTGTCTAACCAGGCACTGGTTTTGTACAACTTCTCTGAAAGCCACTTTCAGTCAAAGGTTTATGTAGTTGTTTAGTAATGCTAATTGTTTGAAGAGAAATTCATTCTTATGTGCTGAAGGAGAGTGGAAGGCAGTTAACTGTAATGACAAAAGCCATCATAGGAAGAGATTATGCTTTTATTACAAAACTATGCTTGGAGTGTGGCCTCAGACCAATGTGGGATTCTCTGACAATGGTTCAGCAGGGTGGGGTTGGGGATAAGCTTATCTCAGAAGAGGACTTACACATAAATTTTTCTCAATTCATGAATAGTAAGTTGTTTTTGCTAACATCAGACTGAACAGACTGAGGCTAGGATTATAGCCTTGCTAGTTTGGTTTTTTTTTGCCATGTGAATCAGCACTGTTAATAAAGATTTCTGTATGCCAGATGATGCCCTCATACCCAATTGCAGTGTGTGCACCCTCTGGCCTTGGTTATAGGCCAGTGGGGTCGGCCCTGGCATTGAAATGTAATTATCAAGCAGTACCTGATGTAGGAGTTACATTCCAAAGCAGTCCAGTTTGTTTCTCTAGTGTGAGCTCTGTAGTGCTAATAGATGTTAAAAAAAAAAAATAAAATCAGTCAATGAATGACTGAAGTCAGGATTGTCTGTGGTGGTTGTGACAGGTGAGGTGTCTTGCAGCAGCTGTGTCTGTGTTTCATCTGTGAGCATTTGACCTTGTCCTGCTGCCTGGTGTAGGAGGCCCTTGCCTGATAGGCTGTCTCCCCCCCCCAAAAAAAAAAATACTGGACCCAACACATGCAGGTACTGTGGACTGTCAGGCAGTTTGGGTTTGGCTCCTACTGTTACACAGCTGGGCAGATATAGCCTGTAATTACTGAAGTGCAAATATCTTTTAATGCCAGAACACTGTAAAATAGGGGGTTTGGTCTTATTTTACAGAATAGATAAAGATATATTCCTCAGTATCTGCACCTGCAATAAAAATGGCAAAAGAAAGAATGAATGTAGAATTTGAACATAGCCTTAATCAGCTACTGGTTTTGCACTGCTGTAAACAGAAAGAGTTTGAATACATAAATTGCAATTGTGCAATTATTTTAAATGCAACAGCAGTTACCTGCTTAGCAGGCATCTGTACAGTGTTTATCTCAGTATTTCAGACAAATGCTGATTATACAATACTTGCTGTCTCTCAAAGACACAGATGCCTAGAGTTAGAGAAATTCTCTAGTTTTCCTTTATATCCATAAAGTTTAGAAAATAATAGCTGTATTTTAGTAAGCACTAGAAAAGGATCCTCTCTTTTTTAAAACCTCTCAAAAGTGCCAGGCATTTACACCGTGATTCTTGGGATTGTCCTGTGCAGGACTAGGAGTTGGACTTGGATGATCCTTGTAGGTCCTTCCAAAGCAGGATATTCTGGGAGTCCACTATGGAAGCAGGTGTGGCACTGTTGCTATCTTCTACCATGTGCACATTTATTCCTAACTTGAATGTGGTGTGCAAACAACCCAGCCAAAACTGCCAAACCTTCTTCCTTCTTTTGCAAATAGATTGCAAGTCTGGGGCTCTGCAGAAGAATAATCAGTGTTTAAAGCTGCAGTTTTATGAGCAGTGTGTCATGCTGGTATGGCTTTCACACTGACACATTGCACCCTTGTCTGGTAATGGTCGGTATTTTTGATTTCTTACATGGAATTCCAGCTGACTAATGAGTATCTTGAGCACTGCACAAGTCATAGGCAGAGCTGTGGAGCCACTGCTACACCTTTTGTCTTGAATGTGTCCTCAGGGAAATTTCAACGCACCATGCAAAGAAAACCAAGCTAACGTCTTTAATAACTGCAATTAGTCAGAGTTTCATTGGTTCGAGTCATCTGAAATGCGACACCTTCAGCAGCACTGGAGGCATCCTGAGTGTGGAACCAACTGGATCAATACATGTTCAGAGGAAGCAGATGTATCTCTTGTCACTGGCAGCATTTTCCTGAATGATCTCTGTTGCACCCTGGTCCTTTCTTTCTGATCTGAAATTTCAGTTCCTATATAATTCCATTTTCCAACAGAACTTGTCTTCTTCCCCTGCCTTTATTATAGGGAGATACCAACATTCTGTTACTTAGTTTGTCTTTTCCATGTTTAATTTCTGCTAATTACATCCCGAGATATTTTAGTGACTGGTGTTAGTAGGTCCTTCCTAATGGGGCTACTGGGTTTTGCCTTGCCAAAGCACTTCAAAAATTTATTGGAAGCAGGAGGAGAGGACCAGATTAGTACTTTGTGGCTTCAAAGCTGTGCATAGTGAAATTTAAAGTGAGTATGTCTAAAATACTTCCAAAGAAGTCAAGAAACTGGAAAACACACAAGGTATTTGAAGCTCTCAGATATAAAGAGCTATTTTATAAATGAAATGTGAGCTGGACATATATTTTCCCATGAATCATAACCTGAATTTGTTTATTGACAAATCAGAGTCTTTAAGTGCCATGGAAGGTGGGTTATAATTCCTGTATGTATGAACTTGTACTTCCAGCTTTTCAGCTGCAAGTTGCTTTTCCCTCAGGTAATCACTTTCCCCCTCTCCTGTTGGACAGGTGTCATGTGTCAGCAATTTCATAGTTGTGTTTTGGATAAATGCTTCCTTTCTTGCTAGGAAATAGAGCAAACTAGAATACAATAAGATAACATATATAAGGGTTTTTCAGCACTAGAAAAGATGTAAATTAGACCAGAATTGTTTGCTTTTTCCATTTCCCCCTTGTCAAAAACAGAAATTTATTTTCAGTCTGTAGCACAAAACACAGTAAAGTGTCTCATTAGTGGTTTTACCTCCTGTTGTGATTTATGACTTCATACAATTTTTTTTTTTTTACCAAAGCTGCTTCTTGGGAAACAGCATGTGTATGTTGTTTAATAATTTCTGTTATTTTAAAAATAAATAATATTTAATATTACATATTGTGAAATATGCAGCATGCATATATTAGTATATCACAGTTGAATTGTATGTAAAGTTTTTTAAACATAAACAGCATTTTTTGATAGGTCATGTTTAGCAACTACATTTCAAAATAACAGAACAGCATCTTGTCAGTGCTGAGAGAATTTATAATATTTGTGTTGGAAATAGTGGATAAGATTTTCCAAGTTAACAAGCTAAAAGTCGGCTTTTCCCCATTGTTTACCAAGTATTTAAATGGTTTTTGGTTGCCTACAAGCTCCATAAAGTAAATTTAAACTTTTTGAACTGAAATTCTGTGTGATTAAGACTGAATTAAGTGGCAAATTCAAAGTGAATTATTATAACTCCTAGTATATTTAAATGTTAACCTCCTATAAATCCTGATTGATGAGTGCAGAATACTACGAAATAAACTTCATGTTACTTCTTCATTCTACATAATATAATTTGCAGAGTATCAGAAAGGCCTTAGACCTCTAAGCACAAACAAGAAATAACCCTCAGTATAGAAATGTAAATCTTTGACTTATTTTCCTTGTTTTATTGATGTGTTTCTTTAACTGCACTAAAGCAGTTGTTATAGTGCATTGCTATACATTGAACCTTCATGTTGTCTTATGCAAGAAACAAAGCTACTGGTTTGTTATGAAGAAGAGAAGCACCCTTTTGTGGGTCTTTATTAGCAGCAAAACCCAAAACAAACATAGTATTTGGGGACTGGAATGCAGTGGTAGTCAGAATATTTTATTTGGTTATATTCGTGTAAGGGGCAATAGAAATGGTTTTTCACAATACCTGAAATGGAAGTGCAGACTGTGCTCTGAGCAAACATTGGTGTCTTAATCCCTGGAAATCACATGAATTGGAAGGAATTTCAAATACATTTTTGTTTTAAGAAGGCTCTGTATTTATTTGGCATGGTATTATGTTACAAGTATCCTAAAATGTTGCTTCCATTGGTGTCCGTGGCTAACAGAAATCCCCAGGAGGTTTCCGCAGATATTTAGAATGCCCTAAGCTGAAAGTATTTAAAATCAAAACAATTTTCATGCCTAAAAAGAACTGAATTAATTATGGCCCACAGCAACTTGGGCCTCTGTACACAGTGAGGGAGACAGCAGAAAAATATTCTTCATGCCTTCAATGAAGGATATGGTATTTCCATCTTGTAGTGTTTGATGTTGATTATATTCCTTTTGCAAAGTTCATTTAGTCATGGGCATTTTCATGCTGCCAGATGCTGGCTGTTTGGGATCTTTGGGATGATAGAGAAGGACAGAGGTAGGAAGAAATAAAATACTGGTAACTTCTTAGGGGGAGGGGATGGACAATTCAGCTTCTGTCTCCATTCCTTCTCATCTTAGTCATGACTATCTAAACAGTCATTTCTATTTCTGAAAGTTCTGATTTTTTTTTTTGATAGTCCAGTGTTCTGAAATTGGAAGAATGAAGGCTGTGAATCATTCTGAGCTCCTCCAAGAGTTAAGGCAATTCTATAATTATAAAGTGCCAGGATATACAATGAAGAACCCCTGTGCCACTGAATGCTGGGTTGGACTGAAGTATTATTTCTTGCAGTTACTGAAGGATCTTGAGGAAGTCTAAAACCTTCCCTGTAGTGAAATGGAATCTGGATGGCAAATAAAAGGGCCCAGGAATATGTCAGTAAGCAAGCAGCCAAGGCTTCTGCCTATGCCTCTTACAGTCTGAAAGCAGCAGAGCTCTCCAAAATACAACCCTTACAAAACCATAAGACTATGTTGCTCTAGGCTCTGATATTCAAGCTTCTCTGAAATTGTTGTTGCTATTTATTCAAGCCTGAGGGTTTTAATTGAGTGCTTGTACCAGCAGCATTTTATTCCAAAAAATTAGCAAAAAGAAGGAAAATATGGAAAGGAAGAGTGGCCAGATAGCTGGTTATACCAACTACAGATTAAACTAACTTGGACATATTTTTTCCTATGTGTCTCACTAGTGGTTTGCTATTTAGGTTGCTGGTGTGTACTGCCTCTGAGTAAACATCCTACAGTTCTGTTAATTAAGAAGAACCTCTGTATTCATTAATGTTGTAGGCATTTATAAGCGTAATTTCAACTTAATCGTAGCAGCTGCCCTTTGGCTTTATGAGCAGAATGAGGGAGAGAATATACCACTGCTAATTCATCTTGAATGCTGCAGGCTTTTCTCTTGACTTCATTTCATAAACACTAAATTAGAATTGGATACACTTAAGGTGAAGGCAGCAAGAACAATTGTGAGTGTGGGAATCTTTGGTCTGAGAAATTAGTTTTTTTTACCAGAGTAAGTTGTATGAAGGGTATTTGGAAAACCACAGTATGAGGAAAGGTGAAGAGGATTTCTTTTTATTGAGGAAAACTCTAAATTATCTCAATAACTTTATCCAATACACTTTTTCAAAGAAATGGGAGGAAGTAATTAAACATGTTTAACTCATTGCTAGGACCTATGAGTGTGGAGAAAAACATAAATGAATCAAAAAAGGAGCTTGACAGTCATCAAGGACACTTATTCAGGATGTGGGACTGTTTTGCCTCTTGTAGCTCCCTCTTGTAGGAGGAGTTTTTTTCTGTATTAGTAACAGACATAAAGGTGGACTTTAGACTGTTTGCTTTTCTTTCTGTTCCCACTACTGCACATTCAAAGCATGAAACAGAATTGCAAATCAAGTCGTTTTGCATCTCTGAAACACGATGTTGACTTAAAAATCATGGTACTTGAAAGAAAAAAATAAATGCTTGGTTTCTTTTATTTGTCTTTGTGATGTTTCGTCCTACAAAGTTTGTATAATCTTTCTTAAAACTATATCTTTCCTCTGGAGGAGTTTCAACTTTCCAGAGTGTGAACGTGGAAATGAAGGCATTAAAAAAACACGCTAAATTTCATAAGAAGGGACAACGCTTTCTATGTTTCCTTCAATATTTGCCTGCTCAATCCTAATATAATCCTAAGTGGATTCAAAAACTTATCTTTGGTAAAATAACACAGAAAACCATCATCAGAGTGGAAATCTGGGCACTTGAGGCATTAGACTGAACCAAGCACAGCCATGACCATCAGCTGTTTGGTTTTCCTTGTGCCCTTTGGTGGTCCTGCCCTTCTCCTGCTGTATCACCTGAGCTGCTACTCAAGGCAGCCCCTGATCCTGCTGAGCTGCTGGAGGCTCATGTCAGAGCTGGCAGAAATCTGACAGGAGCTCATCATACCTTCCAAAAGCCACAGGTTTCATTAATGTTGAGAATACAAGGTATCCAGGCTGGGTTGAATTCTTTTGCAGTGGAACAAGGAGGCATTTATAAGGATGCCTGCTAGTGCTATGCCTCCCCATAGCAGCTGACTTACTCATGAATAGGGGTAGAAACAGGGTAGTGTGATAAACTTTCAGGGGATTATAAGATTTGAAAGCAAGACTGAGATTGAAGAAAACATGTGGGAGGTAAAAGTGACAAAAGGGTGCAGGGAGAGCCAAGACAATGATCTGTCAGAAGTTCTGAGCTGAGACTGATATTGGCTCATGTTTTCAACCTTGAAGGTGCTTGCTTCCTGATCCAAACCTTTTAAGTTAGTGAATTTACTTTATGGTACCTGAGGAGGGTGGGGCTGGGAGTTGTTTAGTTTAAAGTTGCCTTATTGTCCGGATGCAAAAATCATGAAACCACTGAGAACTCCTCAGCTTTTTGGTTCTTCAACACATCACATGGTGCTAGCAATCAAAACAAATATGAGTGTCTGCCTGCCTCATTTCAGTAACAGTTGGGAGAGAAATAGAAGAAATTGTGTTTTAATTATTAGCAATGAGACTGGTGATTAAGAACCGCTTGATGGAGAAATTTAACAGAAACCACAGCTTAGTGACTCTACGTGACAGATACTGACCTAATTTTTTGGCAACTAAGAGCCATAAACGTCATCGTTGATGTATCAGACTCAGCATCTGGTAGGCTGTCTTATAATTTTTAAAAATTAATGCACAGAGAGATAAAGAACTGTACATCAGCATGTGCTTGTTTTCTGTCTAAATGCAAATGTTACATCCTCAAACAAGCCCATAAATATATTGTAGAACTTAAAAATAAAATATCTTTCGTCATTGACATGGTCATGGTGAAATCCCAATATTTCCTTGTTTGCTATATTACATGCTGTTTGTTTAAGAAAAAAAAAATAAATCTCTGAACATATATCAGATGTTCATGATTGTCTCCACCAGTCAAAATATCATTCTTTATTCAGATGAATAAGCAAGGTTTTAGATTTATTAATACATCTTTCTAATGTTGCACTGAAAAGGGCAGCATGTCCGTGGTTGAAAAGGCGATAACTTCAGGGAATTTGTTACCATCATTGCTTTGTCATTCTAAAGACATTTGATTTTTTTTTTATTTATATAAATCTACAGCACAAGGTTAGTGGCTCATTGATTTGAGTACTGCATGCTTATATAGAAACAAAATGCCAGATTGTAGATTAATTCAAGCTTTTGGGCACACTAAAGCAAGTACTGGGCATCTCAAGACTGTTTGAGCAGTCTGAATGTCAGGAATCTTTCTCAGACTACCCTTGATGAAAATCCAAAATTTTGCACAGTAAGTGTTTTGTTTGCTGGTCTAGTATCAGCAGAATCAGTTTGTATCTTAAATACAAATATTTGGAGATGTACGTAGTAGCTCTATTATTTCTGTGGCAGCAACACCTATTAAAGGAAAAATTGACTGCAATCTATTTTTTTGAGAATATGTGCACTACTGAATGTCCCCTTTCTCTTTCCTTCCTTCTCCACTCTGTACTCCCGCCCCCTGGATTTTGGAGATCCTAAGGACAGGCAGTGTGAAAATATAAACTGCATAGCTGCTCTGTGCAGTGAAGAGATTGCTGCTACTGCTAAAGATTTGTGCTTTAAAAAGGGAGGAAAATAAAAACAACAACAACAGAAAACCTATGCAGGGTCCTTCCCATGTAATAATTCAGAAATGCTGCAAGTAATTAGTGTATTGAAGCTTGCATTTTAAAATACGAAGTAAAGCCTTAAGAAAATGCGGTGAAAAGTCCTGAGCAGTGGCACAGTGCAAAGCAGGCAATCTCCTGCACACAATAGAGATTAAATGCTCCCTGTGCATACTGTATTCTGCTCAGCCCTCTGCGTTCGGAGCTGGGACCGTGGCAGTCGTTATCTCCAGCAGGTTCCTTGGTGATTTTCAAGCCCTGCGCTACCTACCCAAGTGGCAGTGACACCAGCTTTCACTGAAGCCTTATTACTCTTAAAAGAGCAATTTGGTTGGTTGCACAGCTATTAGGATCAGACAGTCAGGCTTAAAGCTGTCAGTACAACTGCTTCTCATCTTTTTTCACAATCCTGACATCTTTTCTCTTTTCTGCTGGACACAAGCATTACTGTATTTATCATTTTCAATCAAGCTCACGCTGCAAGCTGAGGAATATATTCCCACAGAAACCAAAGTGGGGAGCAGAAATTATTTTATAGCTGCTGTAGTAGCAGCGGTGCTGGCTGCATGTTGTGTGGGAGAAATCGGATCAGTGAGAAATGTGGCTTTCCTCAGGGCTACATCATTGAAATATTACTTCAGCGTCTGAGAGGAGCAAAGCTACTCATAGCTCTAATTTTTCAATGATTAATCACTCTTCTCTAAGTAAACACAAAGTGGGGGAGAAGATGTGATATTTTTAATTTTTTTTCTTATTTTTGTATTTTTTTTAAAGACACTTGTGGAAATGTTGTTATCCTTGAAGTGGGGGAAAATCACTATGCTTGAACTTCTTTTCATTTTGATGTTGCTCTTCTCTGGACCAACCCTGAGCAAGCTTAGCAGGACCAAAGGCAAACACTGGAAGGGGGGTAAGTGGAAAGAAAAGTTTTGTAATGGATGTTTGGGTAAGGTAGGAAAAAGCTGTATTAAAAGTAAGCTAAGGAGAATACCTGTGCTGTTTTGGGTGACTCAGATTTCAGGTTGCTGTGTGGGCTTGCAGTAGCATGCTGAAAAGAGAGCATGGAGTTTAATTTGTTTTCTTGTTAGTTTTCTTGGCTGACTCTGTGTAAGGTATGTGTTCCTTGCAGGAATTTTGCTTTGCATTGTACCGTTAGCAGAATAATGTTTAGGGCCTTGATACAAATAAATGCATGCCATTTAGAAATTTAGTGATATTTTTTTTTTATTATTTTGGGAATTTAGATTGTTCTTTTCATTATGGAGCCTCTGGGACTCTCTTGGTTTTATTGGAAGTGATGTTACCCCTGTCACAGGGGGCTGCAGAGTTGGAGAAGAAGAGAGAAAGAAAAAAAAAGAAGCCTATTTTGAGTGCAAAATTGTTAGTATATGCGGTAAAAATGACTAGACAGACATTTTTTAGAGTACAGGGATGTTGTGAAGTGCACTGCCAGCAGCACTAATTGGCTGACTGGCTATGTCAGTGTTGATGTGTTAATAAAGATAAATTGCATTAACTTTATCGAAAAAGATGCTTTGTTGAGAAAACACTTATGATTTTTGAAGGCAGCAATCCATTTTCCTCTTCTGTTAAAAACTGCTGAGAAGATTTACCCTGTGTGTGCTGTGAGCAGTTCACTAAATGTGCCTTTTTATAAAGTTCACTTTGTTTTGCTTCCTTGTATGACATTTGTTTATGGAAAACATGGGTTATTGAGGTCTCATAATCTAATATAGCTCAGTGAGCATAAATGGTATCTCATAAATATTTGGACTGAGGGAATGTGGATTGTAGATAGTTTGATATTTTCTCCCTGGTTGTTTCTTGATATTGCTGATTGGAGGCACCCCCAGGATTTTTTTATTCCCCCTCCCCTTACAAGTGTTGCCACAGCATGGTGTGTTTATCACAGCTTTAATAGCACTTCTAGATTTTCTCTGCTGTCAGTATTGTGATCTGAGGTTAAAGAGTAGCATCAACATTAAAAAGAAGTTTTAATAATTTATCACAACATCTCAGCAGGAGACTCCTCCCTCCCCCCCTCCACATTTCCTTTTGTTGCATTTAATCTTCCACCTACTGTACCTTCAAGGGAAAAGTTGCAGCACGCGCTTAACCTGGATTGTTAATGCAGCACATATATCTGAAAATTATTTCCTGGTCCTGTAAATCATATTATCACATGTATCTCACAGTGCTGCTGCTGGGTAACCTCGTCACAAATTACAAGCTGTTATTTACTCTGGGCAGCATGACCTCTTCTCAGAGGTATGTGACTTAGGATTATGTGTCGCTGTCAAGATCCTGGGATTTAAGAAATGCTGTTAACTTTTTTCCCTTTCTCCCATTTTCAATTAAATCTGGTAAATGAAGGCTGGATTACTTTGGTTTCTTACCTGCTCTCAGGCAGAGGCAAAGAGCTGAATTTTTATCATGGGTAGAAAATAACCCATGAACCTGACTGCAGAAAATAGCTTAATATGGGCTTTTGCCGTTCTAAAGAAGTGTTTTTTGCAGCTGAAACAAAACATAAGGAAGATACCTGTTTCAAGGAGGCTAAGAAGCAATTTGTCTTGTTTGCTGGGAACTCTGAATCAGCAAAAACCTCGGCATCCCTGCTGTCCAGTGGTTTGTATCATATGTGATATTACTGTGAGTGCTGTGGGACTGGAAGAGGATGCTTTCTTTCTGAGGGGGAGATCCAGGTTCAGGGTATGTCAGAATACAGTTGTTGAAAAGTCGTGTAGTCTGAGTATTTCTGACCTCCAAAACAGAATGTGTGCACCTCCCCTGTACGTTAACCATGAAGGATCAGTTTTTGCTCACATCTCAGTGATGCGAGTCATTTTTGTTGGTGTGCACGTGGAATTCATGGTGTCACTTGGTGAGAGGTCAGCATGAAAGCTTCTCCACTTCAGCTCACTGGGAAGCCCATCCCAAAATGGCAACAAAGATGTGTTTTTATTCTTACTTTTATTTTTAAGAGATTCCAGACAGCCAGAGACCTGCATACCAACTTCCAGCCCTGTTGTTCAGAGTGGAAGGGTGAAGCTGGATATGTGCAGCTGGAAATGCATTGCATGACTCACAGCATTACCTACACTGAAGTGAGCTGCATGGTGGATAGCACCAGCTGATTTAGACCAGCCTCTAGTTCTTCCGTACTACTTTTTGCTTCAAAAGTGCTGCAAAATATAAGCAACTTTGGAAAGCATTGGGTGTCTGTGTAGGTCGTGGTCATGATCAGTACAAGTTAATGAATATGGAAATTTTCTGGTACAATTAATGAAAACTTCATTGTTGAAGTTACAGGCTCTGACAAGACATTTTCTATGGTCTTGCTGTATAATTCTGTATTTATGACAAAACCGTGTGTTTTTCTCCTTGAATTCACTAAAACAAGAAAAATGGTCACCCACATGCACCTAAAAGAATGGAATTATGGGTAGAAAGCTGCTTCTGATTTAGTTGTGGGGTTAGGTGTCAGGGAGTGAAATGAGTCCTGTAGGTTGGTCCAGAGAAACATAAAGATACCATTTTCTTTTCTAGCTGTTTTTAAGTCTGCATGCCAGAAAACCTTTCAGAATGATTCATTAGAATGTGGTCTCTAAATGTGCTTTAAACTGGGATTTATAAACTGATGATCAAGATAAACTGGAGTCTGGAAGCAGAACCTGGAAGTACAAATCAACTGGAATTTATTTTTTCCTTCAAGCTGAAAAAACACACCATGGGTCAAGTTTAAGAAAGATTTATAATAGAGAGACAAAAAAAAACTAGGAAAAGGACATTAAGTATTGTTTTGAGTTTATCTTAAACCAGAAAGCAGATTTGAGGTGTTGCTAATGCTTATCCCCTTCTGAATTCTTCAGAACAGTGTTTTTGCTTTGTCATAGGTAGACAGGGGGTGAAAAAAAGCGCCCAGACAAATGGATATGTTCTGTGTCTGTCAGGTGGCATCTGGGAGACTTTGTAGACTGGGAATTAAGTTGCCCATTTTTTTCTGTGTGGAAAGTTGTGTGACAGGCTCAGAGAGAGAGACCATTAGGACAGCCAGCACTCTTGGAGGAAATAAACCCCTTGCTCATCTTGGAAGTAGCTCATGCATTCCACTGAGGTGAAACTGTGCCCATCCAGACTGCTGGGCAGTTTTGAGGAGTCTGATCCTTTACATGGTGGTCTCTGTAACAGCATCTGGTCCTTCTGCCAGGTCAGCACCAACCCCAGCTGAGGGGTGGCAGACTGAGCCACTCTAGGGTGGCCTTTGGGGTGAGCTGAGCCTCAGGAGGGGCACAGGGAGACTCTGTGCACACCCCAGGATGCCCTGGCACAAGAGTAATTTGTCAACAGCACTGGAAACACCTCCCAAGCAAAGACCTTAGGGACTGGGAGAGGAGTTGGAGATGAAAATCCTTCAGAGGGAAAGGACCAGACCTAGGGCTGGGAAATTCAGGTTAAAAAATGCCTTCTCCCCAAAGCCTTGTTTGTTCACATCACCTTGCTGCTTCACTGCAAGAGTTTCCATTTTCAGTACTTGATTTACTTATGATCAAATTGTAGAAATAAAAATTAAATGCAACCACAGGGCATCACCCCACAGAACTATATGAGGGTTGTGCCTGTCCTTACTGGCTACAGGGAAGTGAACCAATAATCTCTTTAATGACTAAATCAAAGTTTATTATGCAAGTGATCCAGCCTTATATATTGCAGTTTAATCATTTTTATGGCAAAAGGTACCAGCGTTAGAAATCCTGAGTGTCTCCGGCAAGGTATTACTGGTGGGGGTGATACAAAGCTGTGTGCCTCACCTTCAGTCTCTCTATAGATTGATCAGCACATATATTATTTAGGGTGCATGTAGTATGCCAACACTAGTTTAAATGTTAAATAAATGAAAGTAGATAGGAGGCATTTACATGGGCCCAGGTAGCCTGGATTTCAGTGTGAGTAATTGTGAGTCATGAGATGTCTGGTTGGATGTGGAGCTTTTGATGTGGTTGAGTTGCAGCACTGGTAGAGCACAGCTAGCTGTGCTAGGATGATTCACTGTTTACTTTATGTGATTTTAAGCATAACACTTTATATAGTTTACCATTTATCTAATTTAAGTAATTTATTTTATGCAATTTCAAGGATAAACTGCATGAATTATTTTTTAACGTATTATCATGCTGTATGACTAACAGTATTTCTTAAATCATGAGATTAAATATGCTGCTGTGCTCTTTTACATTGGAAAAGCTTATGAAATGCTGACCAGAAGTTTCAGATGCAGGGTCCTAAAAGTATCTCCCTATGTTTCACAGAAACAACCTGATTTTTGAGTGGTAAGAAATTCACAATTTTGTTAACTTCAGAGGAAGCTCAATATATTGGAGGAGGTGGCTTGTGCACAGTTAAGGATCTAAAAGTCTCATTTTAGAAACTGAGCACTGTAAGTGTGGATCTGCATTTTTAGTTTGACTGCAAATATATAAAGCACATGACTACACACAGTATATGATTTGATGTACCAAAGGATGTTCTAATAGTTTTGCTTTGAATATTCTGGAAAGAAAGAAGAGTATTTCTTTGGATACACAGTGACTGTGAAATAAACTGGGTTTTATTTAGTCTTCTATTTACTTTAAAGTCTAAATTTAACCTCCATCCCATGATAACAAACAATTTTTTTGCACCTTCTTTTACATCACTTCTTGCACTTTCTTCAGAGTGAAATCTGAATTCAAAAGAACTCTGGGGATGCATGAAGCTTCCTGCACATATTTTGTTGGAATAAATAGAATATATATTTATTTTTCATCTCTTTGAAGACATTTGAAATACCTTCTAGAAGTTTGGCAACCTGTATTTAGTCTCATACAGGCAGAGGCATTGGAGATGGAACCAATGGAAAACTTAGCATATGAGAGTTTTCTTCCCAGCTGCAAGGGAGGGAAAATATATGGCTTTTCCAGTCACAAGGGAAGCAATGAGGGGGAAGTGCAACATTTACTTAAGAGCAGGCCACTGCTGTCACAAAACTAAACAGCAGCACATAAAACATAGGCTGGGAGAGTGTTTCCAGCCACCATTGAGAAGGGGTTGCCATCCTTTGGCAGATGGAGACAACCTGAGCCAGGTTTTCAGTCTCCTCCAGCTTCCAAGAGTCCTGTCTGCAGGATCTCCCTCTGACTCTTCTACTGGTGCTGGTTCTCCTGCACATCTGCAGCACCTCTACCTGGGGAGCTGATCCAGGTAGGAAATGACCAGTTAAGAAAGGATGGAATTCATTCAGCTGATGTGATCCCTTGGTTTGCACACTCTCAGGTCCCAGAGGAGCTTGGTGGAGAGGGGACTACGGCCACAAGGGAAGAGAAGAGATTGTGGTCATGGTTTGATTTAGGGTAGTTCAAGTTGACACATAACTTCACCCGGCAGCTCCAGACTATCCAGGAAATAAAACAAAAAACAATAAGGTGGCACCTTCCTTTGAATCCTATGTCTACATCCTGTGCTTGGAGTATTGCTTGAAATGTTTGCTATCATATTAAAAAGTATGTTGATCAAACAGTTATAAACCAGAAGGAATATTTAAATATCACTTCATCCACCACACATACAGATTCCTCTCCTTTGATTATTTGCCTTTTTTTTTCCTTTGTGTTGAACAGATTTTGGAACAACCATAAAGTCTCACTGGCATTAGAGAACCAGCAAGTACAAGCATAGTCACTTTTATCCACAAATAACATGAACACGTGTATATTGCCTTTAGGTGTTGAAAGAGCACAGATCAGATGTGCACTTTCAAACTGATGAACAGGCTTAAACACATACCAGAATGGCTGAGAAACATGTTACTTTGGCTTTCCCTTTCTACAGATTTTCAAAGAAAATGTTGTTCATTAGTTAAGCACTATCGATTTTTTTATTTCAAAACATGATCTAAGGAATAGTCAGAGTACATTACTTCTTTTAAGAGCCATTACTAAATAATCTAATGAAAACTTCTTAGTGCATTTGAAACTGGGGGGGCAGGGCTGTATGATGCTTTTACAGATTAGTTTTGGTAAACGTTGCTTGAACCACCAATAATGCAAAACTCTTCTTCTAGAGCTTCTGTTCAATAGTGAGAGTATCTTCAGAAGAAATTACTTTTTCAGTCATTTATATTTGAATCCTAAAATCTCGTTCTTGGCTGAATTTTGTCATGTTAGCTCTCATATCATCATAGTACTGATTTAATCCTACTAGGTTTGAAATTACATCAGCCTCACTAGCTAAATAGTAAAACACCTTCATGGTTGCAGAACTATATTGCACAGAGAAGAGAAGTTAAAAAAAATGTCTAAGATTGTCCCCCAAAACCAGTGTTTTTCCATTACTGTGTTTCCTTGCATGAGCAAACTTAAAATAATGAAAAAACAAGAGAGAGAGACAAAATCCAGTTTTGTTTTCAGAGATGCTGATCACTCAACAGATGTTCCCAGTGACAAGGCCGTCTCAGCCTTCACAAAAATTGGTTTTGATATGCCTAAGTGTAGCACTCCTCTTTACTTTGGGCTCCTACACCCTCTGAAAATCCCTCCCAGGCTTCTGTTTCCTTTCAGCTTTAGGCACAGCCCTGTGGTTTCCACTCTCACGTAATTTCTGAGGGGCCATCACCAGGGAAATTCCTGCTGTGGTTCCAAGCATGGACAGGTCTATCGTGGTGCAAATAAGCAGAAAATTCTTCACTGTCTTTCCCATGGAGGAGGCTGGATAAATGTTGTCGTTAATAACACACATTGCTGTAGTGAACAATTAACTTTCTACCTGCTGGACTTTGTGTGTTCATTAAAAGTGCACTGGGGGATTTTGCAAAGTTTAGGGAAGAAAAGTCAGATTTACCACACAGTTTGAGATTAGTGCCTCTGGCTTGGTAATTTAACCTAGTGTGTAGGTCCATAGTACTGACAGTGGAGAAGCATAAGAAAGGGATCCTTAGCTGTGTAAATAGGAGTAAAGGAGCAAACGGTTTACCCACTGGTTAGAAGCTTCTTGGGAGAAGAAATTTAAATCTATGTAAAGTTTGATATGGAAGAATTAAAATGAAAGGGAAAAAACAACAATTTTTTTCTGAAAATTAGACAAAGTGTTTTAGAAAGCTATTGAAGAATTTTACTCTGTTTAATTATAGAAAATCTGGGAGACAACTTTTCATGTCACTAGCTTTCTTCTCCCATGAAGGTAAAGGATCCTTAGAAATCATAGAGGAAGCTGCTGCAGTACTGGGTGAGTGAACACCAGTGGCAAACGCACCCAAATAAAAACAGTATCAAGTCTTAGGTTGTGTATTTCATAAAGCGTTCTTTAGTTATATTTTTAAGTCTTACTGACATTGAAATTTTGAATTCCATTATCATCATTTTAGTGTAATTAGTGCTTACTTTGAGAAACCACAGAAAGTGTTCTTAATTTCTTTTTATCTCTAGAAAAGAGACAGGGAGATCCTGTTTTCTCTCACTACATTCAGCATTTCTCTGGAAAGCAGTTGAGATACCAAATCTGCTACTTGTGGCTTAAAATATTAGCATATCACACAGAAAATAGCCCTTGGGGGATGCCCCTGGTTCAGTGTCTTCTGCAAATATAAGATTGGGTCTTTTTTCTTGTACTTTCTTGATTATAACTGTAGTGTTGCTCTGTAAATCAGGGTGTGTCTGGGGCATCTGGAATTTGCTCAGCATCTTTCTTAGGGGCAGGAGTAATTCCACTGAAACTTCCAGAATTATGCCGCCTCAAATGACAGGAGAATTTGCTTTTGAGTCTTAGCTGGGTATCATCTATTTGATAATCAGTCATGACAGTTCTTACTGAGTAGTCCTTGCCTACAAACAGATCAAATCAGTTGGGAAAGAACTGATCTGAAGATGAGCAAGGAAAAGTCCTGAGGCTGCTGAAGACAGACAAAAAATTGTGACACTGATGCAGTTCCCACTAGTTATGTTGATTTCATACTGCTGGTGATTGTGGCAAAGCTTGAGAATTTGTCTACGGTCCATGTTTGCTATCTATCATCCTGCAGTGGGTCTGGCTGAGTTATTTATTGTCTTTCTGATTATCCATGGACTTAAGATAGGTTGGTACAGTAAGAGAGAATGTGTTTCAATGAACTACTGTTGCTTTGATGTCAAGAATCTCTTAATTCAAAAACTTTCAATTAACGCATACATTTCAATAAAAAAAAATTATTAATAATACAGGTTTAGTAAGAAAAAGCACAAAAACATTCTTAAAATAGTTTAAGGTTACAAAGCATGGTGAAGGATAAAAAGTTCATTAAAAATCTGGACAAAAGTAGGTTTTCAACTTCGCAATTTTGATTTTTTTATTCTCCCACTGCTAGACCTTTTGGCTTCTGCTTTAAAAAAGGGATAGCCTTGAAATCTCGGTAATGTTCTAGCTGTTGGTTGGCACTGTGGAAATAGAAGGAGGACTCCATGCTTTGCTGAATTTTTATTTCTAAAGTTGCAATCTTCTGCCTTTGAGTGTTGAAGATCAGCAGAAGGGAAATAGGAAGAGAACTGAATAAATCAGCTTTTAGTCAATTCCTTCATGCTGTTGAATATTGTTTTGAAGGAAACATATTTCCTTCAAAATGGTAGGAGTTGTGAAGGAACTTCTCTAAAGTCGGTGATGGAGCCTCCTGGTGCAGTATGTGGAGACAGAAACACTGCCACATATCAAGGCAAAGTCTCACTTTTTGGTACTTTGAGAAAAAATCCTCTTGGATAATAATGACATGAAACTTAATTTCATCCTCTCAGTGTTTTAGGAGGAGCATTTACTGTTTGTCCTTCCTTTTTTCTTTTCCTAATTACCTTGTTAATGCACTGCCTCTGTTACCGTGAGGAGGGTAAATTCTCTGTTTAACATGGTCTCTCTTCACTTTTTCTACAGCAGCCCCACATAGGATATATTTTAAAATCCAGCATTATTAGAATATCATTCTTTGAGCTGTCTTAGGAGCTCATTCTGCATTACTGCTCCTTGGCACCAGTGACTGGCAGTTTTATATGTATGGTGGTTAGGTTGTTTCTCAGCTCCTTTCATCTTCACATTCAGTGCACAGTTTCTTCTTCTACTTGTCAGTTGTTTTCTAATTTTTAGAAGACCTTTTACATATGGTTATCCACTGAGGTTATTTATCAGAGAGTCATCAATTTATTTCAATCAGTTTTAATAGCTTTTTCACTATATTTAAATAGAAAAATGACTAATAAGAAATGTTACCTTGAATTATTCCTATTGAGAGTCAGAGACAATACAGCAGATCATGAGGAAAATGTAGATACATTTTTGTTCCTGATAATCTGCTTTTAATTCATATTCTTAGGAAAACATGGCTCAGTGTCTTGACTCATTTCCTTTCTGATGCCCTTTGATGGTATATTCTTGTTCTTTAATCTGAAAAGAAAACAGTAATTGGTAAGAGTTTTTGTACCATTCAAATTGCAGATGTGTTGTCTTTTATGAATTCTCTGGCATGTATAGCAGCTTCATAAACTTGCCTAAAGCCTAGTTTAAACAAAAGCTATGTTACAAAAGCTTGCGTGTGCTCTCAAAAAAGTGCACCTCATGTAGAGAAAGTGAGATGTGTTGCGAACACAGGATAATGTAATGTATTATGCATGTAAATTTACTTGATCTATACCGGTCTTTTCAATTCCCTTTCCAAACAAAGAACATGGTAATTTCATTTTACAGATAATGTAGTTTGAGGCCCTAAATCAGTTTAGCAGTACACATTTTTGATTCATGGCAAGGGCAGTAGCTAGCTCTGAATGTATCTGTTCATAATCTCCCCAGCAGAAATTCAGCAGTGACTGATATGTTTAATGGCACTTACATTGTCTCTGCACATTGGGAAAGATCACAAGATGAGCTGGTGATTCATCGATCAGCAGAATACCTATAGACAGACATCACAGGGGGAAAGTTTCTATGCACTCTGAAAGGAAAATAATTTGAAGAATTCCTTACTGGCTTTCTGTGATCACTGTCTTCTGCACATGTGATTTGGGGTTGGGTTATTTAATTATATGTGTATTATTTTTTATGTGGGCATGTGTAGTCGTATCATATTATGTTGAGTCCCAGTTTTGCATTATGATATAAACCATGGCTAGAAGCAAAAACCTTTCTGTGAAGATTCCTGATTTATTCCTCTATTCCCCCATACATGTAAGTTGAGCATAGACTGAAGAGCAGGGTGAAGAGTGATCCTTTTTTTGCTGCTTGGTCTACAGGATGAATATGCACCAGACAACACAACTGCTAATAAGCTGTTTGTCATCCTTCTGTAAATTATCATGTTAGTTTTCAAAAACCCTGTAGACACAGGCTTTTGTAACAGCATTAAATGTGTAGCAAGATCTGTCATTTAACTTGCACAAAATGCAAAGGAGGTGCCATTTGTATTGATTGCTATAGATTTTTGTCTTGTCTAATGGGATTTATATTTTTTTTCTATGAACTTGTGCTGAAAAAAAAAGTGAAAACAAATAATGGCCAGACATAGATGACATATTTTAAGTATAGAAAGAATTCAAACCTTTCAATTTCATGCATGCCATGGCATCCCTGGTTTCTAAGGCATCTAGTCCCATCTGTCTTTTTGCCAAGACAGAGATGCAAAAGAGCACTGGAAGCAGCCTCCTTTCACTTTGCATTAAAGCAGACAGACCAGCACTCAGCTTTGTGCATTTTGAACTCACTGCAATAAAAGTTTTAAGAGATAAGAAGCTTTTTCTATTTCAGGGTTGCCATTAGCCTGAATAATATATAAACATGGGAAAAGGTCTGAAGTCCTTTTGAGGCTCACAGTATAGCTTCAATTAAATTAAACATCATTATCACAGCTGCCAAGCCTGGTGTGGGATTTTAGCCCCGTATCTCACTAAGTGTTCTATGTAGCTGCCTTGTCCAATTCCTTTTTCTTCCTTTTCTTAAGCAATAAGAGCACTCTTTGGAAAACCAGGCTTAAAGAATAAAGCGCATTGAGATGAGATTTGGTTAATCGAGAAACAACATGGAGATGTCAACAGTCAAGCACCAAGGGAGGAAGGAGGTCAACTCTCTAGCCTTAAAAACCACTGGGGGGAAATCAAACACTATTAAGTCATGACATATTATGTTTCTTTTGAACCAGGGCTGTGTGTACTCCCTCTGCCTGCTGACAGACTTGCAGAGCAGCTCTGAGCTGCTCATGAAACCCCTTGTGAAAGCAGAATTGCTGGGGATACCCACTGGGGATACTTTCAGTCCACAAAGCTCGCAGTGACGGTGAAACACAACCTCAAACAGATAGATTATTTGTCTCTTTGTCCATTTGTGGTTCTTTCAGGCTTTACGACCCAAAATTTTCATGGTGACTTGTCATATTGCAGATGAGTGTTCTCCTGGATCTCAACATGATAAGGAATTATTCAATCTTCATAATAGGTGTCAGCTAGTTAGTAATTTGTGTTGGCTTTGGCATAAATATACAGACCTAATATCACATTACTTAAGAAAATCATAATGGCTTGTCTTATTTATTCCTATAATATCCTCTAAAAGTGTTAGAAGTGTTTTGACTAATTGCATGACTCACACCACTAATACTGCTGCACTTGCCATTAATTTGATCAGTTTTGTTGTCTTCTTTGCACAAGTATACTATTAAGAAATATTTGGCTTGAGTAGCCATACATGAAAGAAGGAAATCAAAGTGGCATCATGGAGTTTTGTGTGTAGAAAACTTATTTAGAATCATACCATACCCTTGATTTTTTTACACTGAACAGGCTGTTGATTTCAGTGGATGCTTAACGTGAAGATCAATGACATGTTATAGGGCTTAAATAGTAACATTTGATACTTGAAAATAAATGAGACAAGAGTATCACTGACTTGCAAGCAGGACTGATAAAAATGCAAGCTTCCTTAAAACTTCAGACAGTTGCAATGCTCGGTTCAGGAGAAGCATCAGGTAAAGAACGTGTGTAGAATTACGTTTAAAATGTACAACTGAGAATTTTCTGGGAAACATGCGAGTTGAAAATTGTGTGCAGTGGGTTGCACCACAGCGGTGGTACTGACCTGGCAGAGCTTTGCTTGTTCTCTCACAGCCCTGGGCAGCCTGTGCTGGTGCTGCATGTCCTGCCCAGCTGGTGTTGCCTCAGATGTGTCCTCTGTCTGACGCAGAAGCTGTTTTCAGAGTAGCAAAAAAATATTTAGTGCACACTGGTGAGAAATCAGACCATGTAGTTCCTTATCCCAGTGATCTGAATTTATGGGATGCAGTTGGAAATCCCTTAAGACTGTTTACACCCAACTTTATGTGAACTGTAAGCTTTCCAGTCCTTTTTGAGAGACAAGAAGAGATGTTTGATTAGGAAATACATTACAGATTTTTAGAAATCTAATAAAATGAAACTTCTAAACTTCTTAATCCACCACTCAGCACATTTTTTTGTGTCACAGATTTCTTAAAAATTGGGTGAAATCCCTGTTACTAAATTTTCATTTGCAGCACTCGGGCATTTTTCTGAAGTATGACTTGTCATTTATACCTATAGAAGTGCATTGAGATGGAGGATGAAGTGCTCATTCTTGGTGGTTTACACTGTTTGATTAATCCTCACACTGGAAAAGAAACTTTTTTTTTTTAATATTAGCTGTGCTTTAGTACAGACCTTAGATATAAATGCAGAAGCTTTAAGTCTGTGCTGGCTGTCAGACCAAATTTATAATGAGTTAATTTTTTTTCTGTTCTGTGGCAGAATTATTTTATAGGTATTTCTGCTGATATTGAAAAAGAAAAGCAGATACACCTTCCTCAATCGCCTCTTCAAATTGAGTTGAAAAATCTGTTCTACAGCATGTAACATATGCCCTTTAAAACTACTACTGTGCTGCTGCCTACTCTTATCAGTATGGGCCATAAATTTTGCATGGGTATAGAGGGAACTGCAGCTCGAGGACTTGAAATAGTTAGCAAGATGCTGCTAAAGTATACAGACAAAGTACACTGGCAAATGGGTCTTTGTAGACAGGCATCATTACTGAGATCCATGTGTGCAGAACTGTGCAAGCCTGAGGAGCATTAAAGGCCAGTGCTCACAGGAACCTAATTTTGGGTGAATGGAGTCCTTAGATTCATTGTGATATCGCACATAAATGAAAATACCAAATGTCATTGACTTGTCAGTGAAAAAGTAGTCTAGGCTTTGTAACAAATGGATCAGCGATGTATATTTGGAAGCTGTGTGACATATTAAAGTAGTTTATGAGGCACAATTTGTTTTGGTGGTCTGCTCTGATTGATGGTGTGCTATCTGCCACTGCTTTAGATGTTGTGGTATGTTTGTAATAAATGTTCGTTCTGAGACAGTGCTAAATGTGTTCCATCTAAATCATTCATTACTTATAACAAGTTTCAGTCTATATGAATCAAAGCTTTTTTATTCTTACCTTCAAAATAATTTATCATGTAGAAGCAGCTCTATCACCTGTGTTGGGGCCAGTTGCATGCCTGAGTGCTCGCCCTTTCAGCAGTGCCTGCTGGAAACAGCACAAAGTTAAACTGTAAGCAATGTAATGCTAAGTACTACATTTAAAAATCTGTTGCCTTTTCTAATCCAGCATTCCTATTAGCTTCCTTTTTTGGTTTTGCAAACAGAATACCAGAAAATATCAGAAATAAGCACTAAGGGATGAGGAGGAAACATTGGTGTAACAACTGGACTTGTCAGAGAATTCACATCTGTGGGAGGGATTTTGCTGATGGTTTATACCAGTGTATCACTCATTCATCAGAAAACTATAAAAAATGTATGCACTACTCACAGGGGATTCCTCTTTCTGGAGAGTGCAAAATGCATCATCCTTAAGCAAACACTGTACTTTGTTCCCTCTTGATTGGTAGGAAAAGGAGTGGTTGTTTGTTTTTGTTTTTTTTTTTTCCCATGGGCCTTGTCTGTGTCCTTCCTCCAAAATTCAAGTGACAGTGGGAAAAACCCAAAGGACTGTCATTCCAGGATGATCAGTTTAGAAATACTTCATAAGTTCTTATTGTAAAAACAATATTTAGCCCTTGAAGAGACTTGGGTTCTTCCTGTTTCCACAGCCACTAGGAAGTATAGAAGTATCACAGAATTCCAGAATGGGTCAGGTTGGAAGGGATCACAATTGGTCATCTGGTCCCATCCCCCTGCTCAATCAGGATCGAACTAGAGCACACAGCACAGGATTGTATCCAGATGGTTCTGGAATATCTCCAGTGAGGGAGACTCCACACCCTCCCTGGGTGATCTGTTCCAGTGCCTGGTCACTGCACAGTGAAGAAGTTCTTCCTCATGTTCAGGTGGAACTTCCTGTGTATCAATTCCTGACTTGTCCCATTGCTGGGCACCACAGAGCAGAGCCTGGTCCAGAACTGTACACTACACTCCAGAGTAACACAGAGGTCCTTGCAGCAATCTTAAATTCTTAACAGAATAAAAGTTTGTGTACCTGTTAATTTAAAATTTGCGTGCTGTTGTATTTTGACTACTCTTTAAAGGCAATTGACTTCATATCATATAGCCATGTACACTGAAATGTAGATCAAGAAAATGAGATGTGACTTTAAAAAATTATTTTGGCTAGTAGAAATAGCGCTTGAATCATAACAAATATGTGAATCTCTAGACAAGAGTCCTTGGTCCCTTATAACATGAAAAGAAGCAGACTGTTCCGTCAAACAGTTTGTAAAACAGAAACAAATTTAGCAAAGAATGGAAAAGGAAAACAGTGCAAAGATTTGTCCAAGCAGTCCAGACTTGATGCAAAAAACTCTCTGATACCTAATTGTCTTTTTTTTGTTTGTTTGTTTTGTATGCGAGACAGTATAATACACACAAATTATGCACTGGCATTTGACAAGAAGCATGCAGGTGCCTTGTCTTTTTCAGAAAGAAAGAAAAAAAGGCACGGTATTGCAGAGTTAAAGGTGCTGTAATGATGGGTTGAGGCTATACAGCTGCAGCGACATCAAACAGTGCAAAGCATCTGCGTGTTTTAAGTTAGTCTCTTCATTCCCTCAGAGGTGTGTATCCATATTCGTGCTAAATTATTGTGGGGTTTTTTAATGTATAGACACTGTAGCTATGGATTGGTGTTCTTTCTCTTTTTCTGTTAATGTTCTCTTTCCAGAAGAATGTTAGAACTTAGCATGTTAATAGCATCTTCCAAGCAGCACATTCAGGAGTGTTTATCAAAACATTAAAAGTTATGTAACTGGACCCAGAGGAAAGAAACAAGATAAAACTCAGAAAACAACAGAAACTTGTGGCATCAGCAACTTATAAGGTAAAACACTTCAGCACTTTCTGCTTTCTAAAGTTAATGAACAGATATTATGCAGCAATAGGTGGAAATGAAACCTGCACTTTAAGATCCATCTTACCTACCTCTAACCCGTCTCTTGCCATTTTAATTGGAAATTTTTGCCTCTACACATTCACATTTCTTTTTCCTCTGTGGATGACTTTATCACATCATAAGCAACCAGTTGTTGCATTTTATAGTCTCTTATATGGGCTTGGTGGAAGAAGTGATTGCCTTGGGAATGTTTGTCTATAGGACTGATTATCCCATCAATTCACAGAAGCTATTCCCATCCATGGGCAGAAAATATTTTTTACAGATTGCCTGCTTGTTTCTCACTTTGGTTTGTGGAAAGATCACATATGCTTAGGTGTGACATATATGGCATATGCATATCTATGTGTGTGTGGTACAAATGATGTGTACACAATATATGAGGTTCTAAATAACTTTATAAGTCTTGAAACTCAAAAAACGACATATGTTCATCTCAAGGGGAGGAAGAAATGGAGGAAGGTATTTCCACCGTCTAATCAAACCATAGCTCAGATTTTAACAACATCAGCTGCTGTTCTGGCTCCGCCAGCAGCTGTAAAATTTGGCTTCCATTTCTGCCTTCTTCCTCTCTGAGAGTAGTTAAGGCCCAACAGGAAGGCAAAGTGGAAACCCCAAAGTTGTCTTGGTGATTTTTGATATTCTCTCTACCTTGTGCTTAGAATGAGAAGGAAAAAGGAGGTCTTGGGAATCACCATGGTTTGTCTGCGAGCACACAGCCACTCAGCTCAGGAGTGTTCTCGAGACTCCTGCTCTGAACTGGTGCTGCAGGAGTGAGCAGTGGCTTACGTATTGCACCTTGTCATCCTGCTTCTTCCTGACCTTCTCTTTTCACTGTTTCTCAGTTACAGAAAGTGTTTTGAAGTACAGTTGATGCTCCTATTGGCAAGCCCAGCTGCTTTTCAAGATTGCTAGCAATAGTAGGTGTTTACTGAGTAATCAACCATGTTTTTCTTTTATGTAGTAACTTTTCATAGAAGTTTTGCACTCAAGAATTTCATGTGAGTGGTGTAGACACCGGGGGATTTATACAGCAGGACAAGGTCTTTTATTCAGGCTTTTTGACAGTGATGCATAATACTCACTGTGTCTGGGAGGAAGCAACACGTTTGTCTTTTTATCTGGTTCAATAACCTCTACTGCCGGTGCTTGCTGCTACAGAGGAACGACTAAGCTGGGAACCAGGCCTTTAATTTTTGACTCCCACCTGCTGGTGGAAACTGTTTGACCATGCCATTTATAAGTCTAGCTTTGTTGAAAGGCAGGAAAAAACACCAGTCTGCAGGCTTTTTCTTCCATATTTGATGGAACCTACTGTCCAGACTTGTCTCTGATATATTTTGCTTGTCCTACTTACAGGGGGATCTGCCCTTCCAAGCAGCTACCAATATAATTTTTTTATTCCCCTCCTCTGCAAAAGTAATTTTAACCTCACAGTCCTCTTGCCTGGGGAGATTTTTATCTAGTAAATAGATAGAGATCTGAGAAATACAGAGATTAGGTGATCTGCCAAATTGTGCTGCCTCTGCCTCTTACAGCACAATAATAAAAAGATCTTTCCTATAATGGCTCTTTATTGCTTATTCCCTAGTTGTCCTTCACCAAAGTACAATTAATTAGTGAAGGTGCTTCCCTTACAGAAAATTGTTGATGGAGTATCTGAGAAAAAGCAGTGGAGCATAACCCCATGGAAACATACTACTGGGGGGCCAGAAATGTGTTTCCACCCCAGGCTATGCCCTTTGTTCCTCTCCTTTGCATTCTGAGGTTTATGGTGTTTGAGTTGTTGGGTCCTGTTAACCCCTTCTTTTTAACTTGTCTCTGTCTTGATGCTTTTTACTATTGTCATTATCTGTTCTTCATTTATGAGCAGGTTTAAAAGTGAGGAGTTGTCTGCAGGTTTTGCAGTGGGTCTGCAGAGGTAGCTCCAGGCTCCCGTTGTCCCCTTTTAAAATGACAGTTCTCCCTCCTGAGCTTACTCCAAAAGGCTGAATTTGAATGCTAGTACAGATTTTTATTATTATTTTTTATTGTGGTTTAATTCAGCGATAAAGGAAAAAATAAAGAGCTGGGTTTCTGATTGCTTAGGGACTGCTGAAAGTAGGACTGAAATGCTACTGTTCCCAACGGTTTATTAGGGAAAAGGCACAGTTTGCCAATATTTCCTTTAAATATATGTGAACTCAATCTTGCAGAAGTTGTAAAAATCAATTTTGCTAATAATTAGAATTATAGAATTTTCTGCCAGTAAATGTGCTGTATATAAAGCAGCATTGGACTACACAAGGTCAATATACTTGCCTTCAAAATATATCCTTATATCTGTTAATGCAATCCACCAATTAAAAAGTCTATAAATAAGTATTTACTCAATAGATTATAATGTCTCCAAAGGGAGCAATTAGGCTTTTAAGAAGTATTAAACATTCCCATGAAGGTTTTAATATTTTCTTTAACACTTTGTCTTACACAAATGTACATTTCAGAAATTATGCTTGAAAATCCAGTAATTTATGATAAACTTGTAATTTGCACCCCAATGGTAAATAGTCTTAAAATTACTCTTGATAATGTATAATATTTATTTCAATCCATAAATGATAAAAATATGAAAGCAGATTTTCTTTCTTGCTATAGTGTTGAGTACCTTGCTATACACTATAACCTTTAGTGTAATTAGCAATCACATGAGAACTGTTTTCATCCCAAATAGCTCTCTATGTATTTTACATACTGGAGATAAAGGGATTTAAAATACTGAGGCAGATTCTTGATGTAAATATGAGTGAGCTGAGCTGGTTTAAATTAGCTGAGCATCTGGCCCATTCTCTTTGAAAACAGATCATCTACTTCAGTAATTGACTGAGATTTGTGGGTTTAATTTCTTTCATTTGTTTATTTAATTGTATAAAATAGTGACATGCAAATCTAGCCAAGATTATTAAAATTATTGATCACCTATGCTGTCCAATCAGCTACAAACTATGCACAGTTATAAACCATTAATTTTAGGTTATATTAGAAATCCATCCAATTAGAAAAAATAATAATAATAATTAAAAGGATCAGGGATGTGTGTCAAAATATAATTACACATTGCAGAGATAGCAAATTGTAATAGTAGGACTGGCAGTCATTCTTAGGGGAGAGGGCAAGGGCAAGCTGTGAAAAATTCAAATATGGCTGAAATGCCAGTAAATGTTATACTAATAAGAGTATAAATTGCAATCTACTGTGATTCTTTTTCTCCCATGGGTCATCTTTTTTCTCTTTATTTCCAAGGTTCCCTGACCATGGAAGGCAGCCCTTTCTCAAATCTCTGGCCCATTTTCTTTTTTCTTTCTTTCTTTTTTTTTTTACTTTCACCTAATTAATTAAATTAATAGCTTCTATAATTAGTCTACAACCTTTTGTATTCTAAGAGCTACGAATTAGGCACATGCAAAACCAAAATAAAACCCCTGCTGTAAAATTACATTATTTTTATGTAATTCCTTAGTATGGTTTACCCATAGCAGAACAAAATTCACCATGGTTTTTTTTCTGCGAACTGAAAATAAAACTCTATATATTGTACAGCTACCAGTATAGCAGACTGTAAATCATATTTAGATATTTAGTAAGCAATGGCAAAAGTGACAAAAAAGCAGCTTGCTTCAGTGTTTAAAAATATAAACCCAAGCTGATTAGTAAAGTGATTTCCTCTCAAGTTGCACCTCAGAGAAAAACAATATCATCCCTGATATTCCACTGAGAACAGCAGCTTGAAACAGTCACAACTTTGTTTTCTTGCAGGGATCTTCTCATTCCTGTAAATGAACTTTTTTCTTGTCCTTGGGATGTGTGATTATTTTGGGTATTTTAGGCAGTGCTTCAGAGACTGTCTTTTCTGTGCTTATCAGTGCTTCACACTCACCTGCCACAAAGGCAATTCCTGCCCTAAAGTAAGTTTGTATTGTGTGGTTGATATAGAGGAGTACTGGAGGAATTTAGAATTTGTAGAAAATCATCTGCTACATTCGATCCATAAAATAAATGAAGACTTTCTTTATGGCTGTTTTAAATAGGCAAGTAAAGCTGGATGAGAAAATCACCCTCCTAAGGTAACTTAACTGCAGCCTCTCCAGTTCTTCTCTGGACAAGGACCACAGTCATAGCCAAAACCATTAGCAGAGCATTTGGAAGAATTATAACAGCCAAAGAATGCCTTTTAATGCTGAGTACTTTCAGTGACTGAAATTACTGGAAAGTGTCCATTTCCCTTAAGTTATTTAAGTGCCCAAAGTGGCAAATGAGTGCAATTTTCAGAAGTGTATGGATGAATAATACTCATTGATCTGAATCACAGAGAAAGTAGCAGGCTTCCCTGCAAAATCCCACATTGCCTTCATCTGCATCTTTAGATGTCTGCATATTGTAAATATTTGGGCACCAAATCAAGGAACCATCTTTGCTTAGTTGCTCAACTGTGAGTTTGTGCTTAAACTAAGCATGTGGTTGTGTGCTTTTCCCAACACAGAAAATTGAAGTGTGGAAGGGTCACAGAATCATTTAGGTTGGAACAGACCTCCAGGATCATTGAGTCCAACTTTGATTGACCACAACCTTGTCAAACTGACCATGGCACTGAGTGCCATGTCCAGTTGGGGCTTTTTTGAACAATCCTAGGGATGGTAGTTCCAGCACCTCCCTGGGCAGCCCTTTCCAAAGCTTGACAACCCTTTCAGTGAAGTTCTTCCTGGTGTCCAGTCTGAACCTCCTCTGGTGCAGCTTGGTGCTGTTTCCTCTGGTCCTGTTGCTGTTTGTCTGGGAGAAGAGGAGAGAGGGGAGAAAAGATCCTTCCCATCCAAAGTACATGGCAAGGGTTGGGTGTAATTGCTAGTTAGCAGCTGCATTGCTTCCTCCTAACTTCTGTGGCTCTGAAATTTTGACAGACTGAATTGAGATGCAGTATCTTTTTGTCCACAGGGAATTTGAAATCTAATCTGTTAATGTGAAATGGAAAATAGATGGTGGTAGAGGCTGAGGGTGCTCGTTGAAAGAAAAAATGAAGACTTAGAAAAATAATCCTCATTTAAATCCCTTAGGCAGCATTTTGAAAATCTCTGCCTTGAGTATCAGCTGTGCTAGGGATTGATACCAAACAATGGGGAAAGTACTTTGGATAGTCAGAAAGTATTTGGTTCTCAGATAAATAAAAAGGACTGTAGACTGATCGTTTAGTAGCTTTGCATAATTTTTTATTTTTAAAAAATCTATTCATTGAATAATAGAGATAAAAGATGCCAGACCCTCAAAAGGTTTTCAGTGACAATGTACAACATTGAAGTCTTAATTCATGCAGTCAAAGAACAATAAGAAATATATTTTTCATAATCTCTCAAAAGAGTTCAAGAGAAAATAGTGGACTGAGGATTGTCCAATCTATCATTTGTAAGAAGGTCTTTAGTCTTGGTTGAATAAAAGAAAAATTAAACTTGTAACCTATAAAATATACAAGCACATAAGAGGGCAGAATTAGTTACTAAATCAGTGCGCTTTTTTGAGACATATCTTTCTTTGTGGAGGATTGGGATGATAAATTTCCTAGTGTAGTTTGATTGCAAGTGAAACAACAAATTGATTTACAGGCTGTGGAAGTTGGAGAAGGCAGGAGTGGCCTCCAGGCACTGCCTTGGTTCATTTCTGCCTCTCCTTCCCCAGCTGGGAAGCATCAAACTGGATCTAAGCCTGCTGGACTGCTGGCTTAGGTATTAGGTCATCTTGGATGGTCTAAATCAGGATTATATTGCCAAAAGGTTTCTGAGGGTAGGAAGGTGATATGGGCTGGGGGTTCAGCTTGGCTGAATTTTGGAGGGGGGAAGAAGCAGTTGGGGCTGAGGGATGGAGGGAGGAGACAGGTTAGAGAGCAGAGCTGTTCTTGGGCATGCTTTGACAGACAAATTACAGAGCAACTGAGATTTTCAATACCCACTTGAGCTGGTCCTGTTTTCCCCTAATGTAGCCCCAGATCCAGAGGGTTTTCTGTTGTTCTTGAAGCCTTGATGGAGAGAACAAAGAGTAGAAATAAGGTGTGGAGAGCAGGCTTTCCTCCAGTGAAGAGGTGGAGCAGGATGGAGACCCAAGGTCCTTGCAGGGTGGTATTCCCTCTGGCCTTTTTTCTCATTGTGTGGAAAATCAGATATATTCAGAATTAAGCCTTGCAGTTAGGCCAAATATTATTTAATTTGAAACATTCATTGTGAACTGGGATGTCACTTGGCTGTAAGTGCATCCAACTGTGTGTTTGCTAACTGGACAAATTAGATCCACTGTGAGTTTTAGATCCTTTTCCACATCTTCACTTGGCCTAACTGTCTTAACTCTCAGCTTTTGGTATTTTTAGTGGAAATCACTGCATAATGTTTTAAACTATTCTAACATAGCATCCAAACTGCTGGAATCCAGAGGCTCATATTTTGGTATGATTCCTGAAGAGTTAATATGTCTTAGTATACTTTTGCTCTGTAAAGGAATGTCTATGCACAGCAGTTACCTCTTCCAGCAAGGAAGGAAGCACAGTTATTGCAAATTGATGTGGTAGGATAAGCTGGAAGTGTTTCTAGTGAAAGAAGAAACAGGAGTGTACTTTTGTTGAAGAGTGGATGACCTTATACTAAAGTACAAGACTTCTGTGCCCACTTAAGCAAAACACTTCTTTCCTGAAAGCAAGCTGTACTGTTAGATCTGCATTTTTTTTGTTACTTTAAGAAAAAAATTGCATTATAGAACAACACCAGTATTCCAGCACAGTTCTTTGCAAATATTTACCACGGCTTGTTAATTTTTTATTGTTTTGGGGGATTTTTTTGTGATATTCCAGGTACTTCACATTCACAGATAAGAAAGGATTTGTTAAGCAAATTGTTAATGATTTTTATATACTTACGCAGCTAGATTAATTTATATGTGGATATTTCCTATGGTTAATTGAAAGCTTGTGTCATTTCTTAACTTTTAAAAGTGCAACAGCACTCCTCAGGGTAGTTAGTGGGAGAGTAAAAATACAATTTGCCTAACTTCAGATGCAAAGTCTTATCAATCCAAATGAGCAGTTTAACAAGGCCAAGTCCAAGGTGCTGCACCTGTGTCAGGGCACCTCCAGTACCAATCCAGGCTGGGGATGAGCAGATCCAGAGCAGCCCTGGGAGAAGGACTTGGGGGTGCTGGTGGGTGAGAGGTGGCCATGGCCCAGCTGTGTGCTCTGGGACCCCAGAACCCCCCGTGTGCTGGGCTGGGGGTGCCCCATCCCTGGAATTGTTCAAGGCCACATTAGATGGGGCTTTGAGCAGCTTGATTTTTGTGGAAAGTGTCCCTGCCCACAACAGGGGTGTGGAATGAGTTGATCTTTAAGGTCCTTTCCAAACCAGGCTGTTTTAAGATTCTGTGACATTACAGAACTTAAATCCAACAGCCTCAGGTTTTGAAATGTTTCTCAGGCTAGTTAAAAACAGTTGGTGAGTCTGGTAATGATAATTTTCAACTGAAGTTTTAATAGTATAAGAATGCATAATAGTAATAAAAACCATAATGTACAGGTGTTATACTTCAAGCAAAAATATTCCTTGCCCTGTATTTAGTTGTCTAAAAAGAAGTTACAGCCTGTCTTTTTTACTGTTCTACCTACACATCAATGATCTGGAGAAGTTATGTCAACTTCAGCATAGGTTTTCAGAGCAAGAAACCAAACTCTAGTTAATCAACTATAGCAGGACTTATTTTCTTTAAGTAGCTTTGCTTTTACATTTTTTTGCTATGGGATAGCATATGCCTTCATTAAATATATTTTCTATATATATTTATACTTATTTGATTCTACTGCACACGCTACAGACAAGGACATTATCCAGATCTGGAACAAGCCCCTAAGGATTTTCATCCCTTAAATAAGATTTGGTCAGTTTGCTCCATATATAATCTTGCTTCCTTAAATCAAGAGGCATTCAGCAGGAAACTTTCTAGAATTCTCCCTCATTCTGAACTTTCAAAGAGCACCTACCAATCTGAGTAAGTACAGAAATCTGAGATACCTTTTCATATTAGCAGTCAAATGTGCAATTTGTGATCTGCCTGATTATTTTCAATCTGTGTGTTATGGTAGTTAATATTGGGTTTATTTGTTTCCACAGTTGATGGTTGTGCTTTAGTAATGGAAAAGCAATCCAGCTGAGCAGTTTCCTTAAAAGTCCTCTCACTAAATAAATGACAAGTCTGTTATAAGTTCTATAATTTTAAGCTAGGCTGTAAATTTATGATCTCTTGGGGTCGTTGTCTAAGTTTCTCCTGCGGAGAGATTGACTTAGTCCCTATCAGCAGGATTTTTTTACTAGTAGCTTGATGAAGTTATTCTACAGCTCTGCTTACTGTGTCTTGTCTTGCCACTGTAAGATTGGAAGGCTGGCATCAAAGAAAATGAAGCAAAAGCTTCATTTATTGGTTTTAGGTTCAGTTTTGCAAAGCACAATAGCAAAGGGAAGTATAATATTCATGAAAAAATGGTGCAGCTTGAAATAATGTGAAACTCGATGGGAATTAAAAAATTTAATCCGATAAAAAATTGAGTAAGAAAAGCTTACAGTTCCCCCTGTCACCAGCCCTTTTTAGGTTTCTATTTCTAAAGCATAATTAGATGAAAAAAGAGTGTGATATCAGTGGTATTGTGCATAAACATTTTTTCCTCTGAAGCTCCAGATAGGGGCTGGAATTAGAGCCACTGCTTCTCTGGCCACGTGGGATGCAGCCTTCCCTTGGTCATAAGAGCAGGTAAACAGTGTGTGTGAGAGTCCTTGTGATTGTGTTTACCTTTTAGTGTTCATGTGTACAGGACAGAGGCAGCAGTTTTCTTCCTAAAAGATTGCAGAAATAGTGGAGGTTGGAAAGAGAATTTTTCTCCTTTCTGCACATTGTGATGAGTTTTATGTAATTTGTATCAGAAGCAAGTTTGGTTTGGGATGGAAGATCCTCAAGTGAAAGGTTAAAATCTCAGCATCCTTAGAACCTTTGTGGTCTGTGCCTGCTGCTTGTAACTAAATAATAATTAAATCTGCAGCAGTCCTACTTTCAAAATGCTGAGCGACAGCAGAAAAAAAGTGTGCTTTGCAAGGAGCTTTCTGGGGACTGCTCTTGGGTCTTCCATTCTGGATTTTGTTGTGGCATCACCCCAGGACCTTTGCTTGGGCATCTTCTCTTACACTATTTCCCACCCATCAGTCCTTCAATTTTCCAAAAAGGATGGATTGATTGTTATATTTTTGCAGTTGGAACTTAGATCTGTCTTGCTTGACAGTAAAGTAAGTCTCTGCCCTGTGGGCTAAAGCCCCCAAGGAGCTGGATAGACTCTGACTCCTTGAGGGAGCCAAAAAGAAATGCAAAACTGGTACATTCACCTCAGGATATTCAGGGTATGGTTTGCATCCTTCAGCTTGTGTGAAGGACTTGTCCCTGTAATATGGAAATTATTTTTTTTCTGAACAAAATGAAATAATGAAATAAACTCTTGCCTGTTTAGTCTCATTCATGTATACAAAAAATGATTTCGTATATCTAGTGCCTCATGATTAATGATGATGATGTGCTTTAAATTTCTGGTTCCATTAATAAGTTTGTAGCTTGTGTGAAATAAGATTAACTCCTTCAACATGCAATAACTGTAACAAGTTAAAGAACAAAGTGGATTTTTTTCTGTCTTGAAAAATTCAGCTGCATGAAATATAGTCTTTAAAATTTCTTTTTGGGGGTCCACCACTTTACTACTTTTTATAAGTCATTGATTAAATGAAAATAATGTATTCCAGAAATATCAATAGCAATTATTGCATAAAGAGAGTTTATATTTTGAATTATGGTGATTTAGTTTTACAAAATTATTGTATGTACAAGACTTAATAGATTTATGTACAGATACATCTTAGATTTCCCATAGAGTGATTTACATTTTAGGTAGTGGGAGAATAACTACTGCTAGTTGAAAATATGTGTTCGTTCTTTAAAAAGTAATTGCAACTTCTTACCTAAATCACAGTGTTTGAAGTTTCTTGGGCTAGTGTTTTTATGGATGAAAAAAACAAATTTTAAAAAGAAAACTTTTTTAAAAGATGAAACATTTAATCAGAGAACACCTTTCTGTGGATTTCAGTAAGTTGTTTATGTGACCTCATTTGGCTGTTATTGCTGAGGTGGCTTCTGTGGAGCGAGCCTGCATTTTCAGGTGGGTGAGCAACTCACTGCTGCATTTCTGCTGCTTTTTCCCCTCAGCTGGCTCATCTGGAGCCCAATTGCACATTGCTGCAAAGCAAACTGTTCAAACAGCATGTGGATGAAGCCGTGACAGCGCAGAAAATGGAAAGGAGAGATTATGTGGTGTAATTATCTGTGCAAAACTCCGAGAGTGGTTCTGTGATGGCGCTCAGCCCGTGCACAGCCCACTGAGCTGAGAGCAGGGTTTGAGCCTCAGCTCAGCCCTTGGCACCCAGAGCCATGGGCAGCCCTGCAGGTCAAGCTGCTGAGCTGTGTCCCACTGATCCTGCTCAGGGTAGAAAGCAGCAGCTCAGCTCTACCTGCCTTAGAGGCAGCAGCGTGTCAGGGTTTGATTTAGACTTAAGGAAGTGCTTGGGTCTCAGCGCTTGCCATCTTGCCTTGGTCACATTTTCGGTGACAAAAACTTTATCTGGACAAAAGTCAGTGGTATGTTGTTAACATTGATGAGCTCTGTAGGAAATGGACCAGTAAGATTCATAATAAAATTATAATTAAGTTCTGGCTAAATGTTTTAGGTGCAGTTTTATTGTTATTAAGAGTGTACTTTTGCTATGTTTTAGGTGGACACACGTGATCTGAATGCTCAGCTATTTCCGTACCATCTTTAGGGTGCAGGGTTTGTAATGGATCAGATTCTAAATCCCTTCATACAAAACACAGCTGTGAATCCTCCTGGGGTCGGATGGAGTATTTCCTTCATTAAGGTGCTACTCAAAATAAAATGAGGTCATGGAATTTCATCCTCACAAGTAAAAAGTTTTCAACTTGATACTGTAACTCCAACATTTTTCACATTGTGCTGAGGTGTGCTCTGCAGTATTTACTGACTCATTTACAAAGCCCTGTAGTGCAATTTTGGTAATCAGTGCTATTTACTTTTGATTAAAACTGGACAGAAGGAAGGCTTGCATACTGGAAAAAGTGTAAAACAACTTGGAAAGTATGTTTTGTTGTAAATAATAAACCTTTTGTTTATGTATCTGGAATCTGCAGAACCCTCTTCTGTGAAGAATAATCCCAGGTAGTCTTATGTGAAAAATATAACACAGAGATGAATGCATGTTTTTAAGTTCTCTGTAACTTTACCTCTCATCCTATCAATTTATGTTCCTGTCTTTTCCTGCTTTTTCAAACGTTTTCTGTCATCTGAGGTACTTTAGAGTTCATTCTTTGCTAACATTTAAACTAACTTCTTACATTTTTTTCTCACTGTGTTTTCTTCCCTTTATTAAATTTAGGAATGTGTTTATAAATATAATTTATGGTGAGTTTTCCTTTCCAGTTTAATCCTCCACGTAACTGCTTAGTACTGTTTTGATTCTAATACAGATTGTTAAAATGTCTTGCAGTAGAGATGCTATAGCAGAGACTGAGAAAAGCATTTGAAGAAAATCAATGCTATCTACAAAGAAATGACAGCCAGATTTGGATAATCTCCTTGATTGCAAAGCTGTGAATTCTTGGGCTTTCTCCTATGTTTCATGATAGCTGCTCTGAACATGAATACTTGATTCTTCTTAATCACCCCATGTCAATCTATCCTTTGAAAGAAAAAAGTGATTTAAAAATAAAACGCGTCGACTGGGAAAAATTGAAGCCAGCATGTATCTCACAGAACATATACTTGCAGATTCTGAAGAAATATCATGTTACTAGGGTGTGCCTTTATAGGATGTTTCAATAAGCAATCAGGCAGGTCACTGGCCTAAGTATTTTTCAGCTTTTCCTAGTCTGTGGCACAAGAACCCAAGTTTAGGCAGTGCCTGACAGACCAGTTTGTTCTGAGCACCAGGCCTTGTTTTCCAGAAATAAAAGCATCTAACTTGCAGGCAGCTTTAAAACCTGCTGCAAGTAGTTTTCTGAGTTTTATCTATAAGAGTAACTCCAGAGATGGGAACTTGCAAGTTTTTGGGTCAAATTAATTCCCTAAATCCGATCAGGAGATAGGTTGTTGAAGAAAAACTTAAAGCAGTAACTTTGACTCTTATTTCTACAGTGTGCTTCTGCAAGGAAAACAAAGAGGTCTGAAAAAGACCAATTCAAAAGATTTAAAAAGATATCTTTGTATGAGGGACTTTTGAAGGTTTCAAAATTTTTCAAATATTGCAATTTCTCCTATGGTCTGTGATTGTCTCTGAAATTTCTGCTATTGATCTTCTATTTAAGAAATGGTAATGTCTTTATTCTAAACCATGTGTAGACAGTGATTGTATAGCATTCCTTAACTTTTAATATTTGTCTAAACAGATTTCACAATGCTATTCAGTACTTGACTGAGCTACCCACTTTAAGATGCTGCATAGCCTAAAGGACTTCTTAAAGCTTTGAGAATTGTTTCCTGCCACTTTTAATGACTTTCTAGTGTACCATATTAATTCATTGAGATAATCTTCATTTGGGGGCCAAATATACTTGTTATTTCCATCTGTGTGTATTTTTCAGCTGCATTGTTTTCTGTTATGAGTAGTATCAAACATCTTCAGTAAAAATCTTGGTGAAATAAAAGAATAAATAGGTTTGTGTTCATATTTACTCGAAAGATTACAGTTGCTGAATGTAATCTAGAAATGTTAATAAAAGGCTTCATCTCATTCTTTCTTCTCTAATGGAGGAAAACACTTTTGCTCTTAGTTAAAGGAACATCACATAACCTGTTTCATACTGCAATCCGTCCTCTTTATTTGTAAACGCAAGTTTCCCCACCAAACTTTTGACAAGTGAGATTGGATTTATTTTTCCTACCTTTAGTGCCTCTGGCAGGGATGTCAACACCCTAAACTCTTAACCCTGGAGTCCCTTTTCCACTCAGTAGGAAGCAGTAGGCATTTTTCACACATTTGATGAAACAGATAGATGAACTTCAACCCAAAATGCCTGTCCACTTCTGATATCTAAGCCTGGGTGAAATAAAGCTCTACTGTAATTTTTAAAAATGCTAATATGCTTATTATATATGCACACATATGCATATAATATATATGTTATAATGCCAAATATTCTGGCAGAGCATGAGGCTCAGGATGAGAATTAGCAGGTTTGGACACTGGACTTTAGAAAGCTCAAGAACGACATCATAACATTCTCAGAAGGTAGAAGATGGAGGATAAATCTCACTCCAATTTTTATTTCAGCAGTGTTTTGTGGCTGTCAGTTTGCTTCTTCACATATTGAGTCTGGCATTCACCGTGCCCAAAAACAGTGTAATAAGGTTGCTAGCATGCCTTTGGGTTGTTTTTTTGTTTTGTTTTGGTTGGTTGGTTTTTTTGGTTTTGTTTCTTTGTTTGGTTTTTTGTTTGTTTGTTTTTAATTTTAGTATTCTCAAGGCCTTTCATTTTAGGTGAAAAGAATCCCTTTTATTTTCCTTGTTTTGCTGCTTGCATGAAAGGTTGGAATACAGAAGCATCATGAATGGAAAGATAAATTGGCATAGTGTCTCATAATTCTTCATTGCACCTGCTCATATTTCCTAATCC
The DNA here is from genome assembly GCF_963662255.1 of Cinclus cinclus. Lineage (NCBI taxonomy): Eukaryota > Metazoa > Chordata > Aves > Passeriformes > Cinclidae > Cinclus > Cinclus cinclus. The sequence goes on along the minus strand of NC_085047.1, from coordinate 10,388,364 downwards.
ACTGTCATCCTAACCTTTTGTGTGAAGATTCTGCAGTGATAGCAGAGAACTTCTCTTGAAGTTGATGGAATTTTGTGTGTAGGAGGGTGCAGATAACTCAAGCCTCTCTTCATCTGGGTGACATTCATCTGTTCCCAGAATGGCTGAACTTCCCTGAGCCTGGTGGTGTTTTGCAGGCTGGTGGCTTCCTGCAGCTGCCCGCCACTTTGTTCCATGCGCAGGTGACAGGAGAAAAAACAGCACATAGTGTTTTTCCCAGAGACCCTTAAAATTTCTCTCATCCTTAAAATGTAGGGATGTGTGAAGTAACACTAAGCAGTATGAAAATTACCTTCTTTTTTCCCCCTCTTTCTTTCTCTTGGTGTGCAATCTTCTCTTTACGGGGGTTTGAAAAGGAAATCCTAAATCTGTTCTTTAACATGTAATTTTGGTATCTAAAAACAGCACTTGGTATTAGTAGGCTTGTCAGAAAACAAGAATTTAGATGTTCAAAAAAACTCAACAATCCACCCCCAGCTTTTCAACTGTGTCAGGCATTATTGGCTGTACACAGCTGCTGTAAGATGAAGAGAGGAGGAACATACTGAAAAGCAAAGGTGTTATTTTAAGGACATAATGAAAATAATGGAGTAACCCAATCTGCTTTGTATAAAGTGGTTTGCATGTTCTGCAAAGAGATGAAAATGCATGCTGATCTCATATTTGGGCAAGTGTTAATTACAGACTCACTGACAAGATCAAGCATCTCAGAACCTTTTTCTTTTTGGTTTTCTCTAAAAGCAGAAGAAACTATGACTTGATTCATCCTCTTCTTCCTCTCCTATCTGCACACAGATGCCAGTCTGCCTTGTAAATCAGGAATGAAATGAGATAAAGCCATCTGACACTAATAAATTATTTTTATGAAGGCATGGAGACTGCAATCATTATTCCTGACAACAGATAAAATGTTGTCTTCTTCCTGATTCCATTCTTTCAGAAGAGTCTCTGTCTGCCCAGATTTGCTATTTATGGCAGATGTAATTATTGGGTCAGGGTTTTTTTCTGTTCCCATGGTCTGTTTTCTGTTCAACATCTGCCCACTTTTAGATTTTATGAAGCTACAAATGAAAGATTAAGTTGTTATAATCTAAAATGTTTTATCATGGTCTATAGATTTATTTCAAATGCTTTGGTTGTGAGTGCCTAATAATGTCCTTTATTAATTCCAGCAGGTTTTCAGTACCTGCTGATCATGAAAGCTTAATTTTAAAGCTTCTTAAGAAAAATAACCTGCATAATAACAAATTGCTAAATTGACTTCTAGGTTTTGACAGAGTCTGAATTATTACTTCAGTTTTGCAAGCAAAATTTTCTCTTTGTTCTGCTTCTTCTCCTCTTTTGGTGTTAATAGTGTAGAGGATTTTCATCACTGCCCACTGAGCTTTCATTGCAGGTTCCACAGCAGATGACCCTTGGTCTCCCTCAGCCCCAGTTAGGTTGGATACCTCCATCCCCTAGCTCAGGTTTAACCAGAACCACAGATTATCTCCCTACTGTGGGGCATCTCCTGGAATCCCCTCAATGACTATCTTCATGTGCTTGTAGCCACCAGCCCAGGCTCAACAACAATAAATTACTCTTTTACATCTCCTAAACTCTCTTCTCATTTCCTTCCTGGGAACTATTTTTTAAAACCTCCTACCTCTTTGGTTTGTCTGATGTACAACACCAGACACTATTGCTCCCTTTTTTCCTTCATACCTAGGTGTATATCTGGATATGGGTGCACATAAAGATACACAACCATGAATTGATATTTTGGAGAGAATTATAGGGATAGCAAGCAAAAGAACCCTTGCTTTTGAACTATATTTAAGTTTCAAAACGAAACACTCAGGAGCTCTGTGGAAATTCATTGTTGTACATATATAATAGTTAAAAGCTTTATTTTCCTACACTACGCATGGCTTTGGTTGCATTTGCAGTGTGAGGCCTGCTCAGAAACCCAAGACACAGAAATTATCCTTTCTTCGCCCCTCTTCTGCTCAGAGAAATAATGTTATGAACGTGCTCGGATAGCAGAGCCTATGATCGCTCAACTCAAAACTTTGACACTTTCATATATAAAAGGAAAACACTTTATTAGATGAGTGTCAGGATTTCAAGTATGCATGTTTGCCAAGCACCAAGCAGAGTTTCCTAGAGAATCTGGCATTCCCTTTTGTCAATGTGCTGTGATACCCCCTCCAGTGTGACCCATCACTGTATAACAGAGAGCATCCTGTTCAGGGAATGGTTCAGCTAATGAATGACAGATTGTGGGAAGAGTAAAGCACTGGAATAGCCAGGAAAGGGGGGATTCCAACTGCAGGCTGTACTGGGTGAGGTGATACTGTGGTGAGCAAATTAAATCTTTACAGGTAACACTAATTATATCATGTCCGTGGTTCTCTGGAATCCCCACTGTTTCTGTTGCTTTGCATGTCAGGTGGGAATTCACAAGGATGTCTGCCTTTGTGAGGTACCATACCACGCAGTAGGGGAGCAGCAGTGCCTCTCATGTCTGCTGAAGTACTCACAAGACAGCACAAGGAAAATAAGATTATTGAGAAGAGGAGGCTGGCTGTTCCCTTGGCTTTCTCCAAAGGAAAATGCCCTTGGTTAATGTGCTCCTTGTGCCAAAACAGTGATGAGGGAGAGGCTGAGGAGGAGGCAGAAGCCTCCCCAAGCTATGCACCACATCAGCCTTCTAGGTAGTTCCCAGCAGTGTTGCTGTGGAGTAGCTTTTTATTGTTTCTTTGTTCCATGATAAGCAATAAAATATTTTTCTAAGTAACTTAAATGTTGGTTATAACTTCTCATCTTTTTGTTTTTATTTTTTAATAGATCCTATAGGCTATTTATATAGGCTTTTATTTTAACAGATCTTGTAGGCTATTATGCCTACTATTCTAGCAGTAGTATCTAAATAAAATATTTATAATGAATCTCCACATGTGATACAGAAACACTGGTGATATGAATTTAAAAACTATACCAAATAAGCAGTGGCAAAATCCAGTATTCAAATCTTGCCTCCGAAAATTTCAAATTTGTCACTGAAACATTTGGCTAAAGTTTGAAAGAAATTAGTTGTTATTGCCCTGTTATTTTACATAAAAATATCATTTTCCTCAGTTCTTTTTCTACTTATGTTTTTTGAGTTTGTGTAATGTAACAATTCTGTGATACTGTAAATACTAATGTACAGTCCAGCAGTAACAGGCCAGACTTATTTCCTTCTACAAGCAATGAACAAGTGTACAAGCATTTAAGAAACAATTCATTCCAAAATTGAAAATTCCTTCCACTCCCTTTCCAAACAGAAAAACAAATGCATGCTTGCAGTGTCTTGTTTACAAAAATGGGAAATATGCAAAACATGGAAGCAATAAGATGAAATCATATGGTTTGATATATTTCCATTTCATTTTTTCTGCATGAAAATGTAAAATGCCTCCCCCTTCTGCCCTAACTGCTTATAGTTGGATTCCATCTGTTAAAAAAGTTGTGAAATACATATGGGAGGTCTGCAAGTTTTTGATGTTCACGTTTTGATTAGTTCTTCATCTTTTGGAATTCATCTGTGTCTAATCTTCCTTGAGTATTATAGTGGCGCCAAAGACCAACTCCCAACCCTACATATTTCAGCGTTTATGTAGGAAGTAATAGCTAGTAAATTGCAGGCCTTTCTACTACATGGAAACATTGTGGTTTTGCTCCCTTGAATATTAAAAGTTCTCCTTGTATCTGCAGTTTTGTTGAGCTGAGCGTGTGCCATAAGAGCCCCTTGTATTAGATTAGAGGTGTATTTATGTAAACTGCAGCAATACAGATGCATGTGGACATTTGTAAAATATGGAGGGGGACAGAAAAAATCTGTTAAAATTTATAGTTAAAAAAATGTGAGATGGTATTTATCTTGGAAAACTGTCAAATGCTGTATTGTTTAATTGCTGGAACTGGGAGAAATTGAAACATCCAACTGCTACCTTTGCCTTTTGACTTCAAAGTTTAGAATTAAATTTCTGATTTAAAGATTTAAAATTAAATCTAAGCAAAGGTATGTGGTAACATAAAAAAAAAACCCGCACAATATTGAGTTAGAAATTGTCCTAATAACAGAGGAGGATAAAAGGAGAAAAAAAAAGGCAAGAAACAAAAAAAGGACTTAGAAAATAAGTAATGATAAAGGAAGGATATAAAAGAAGGAAACTTACAGACTTGGCTATTGAAATATTCTGTATAGTCTTTTTTATCAGTGCACTTTACTGTTCTTTAACATGTTGAGTATGATGGGTACATAGTAGCTGTGCTCTGACAGGTTTGTTCAACTTTCATTTCACAGTTTGTGAACACCATTTGTTTTTCCTTCTATCCTTAGATGAAGCTGCTGACATACAGTGCAGGTAATATTTCAGGACAACTGCAGGTGAAGCCAGCCCAAGCATTATCTGATGCTAAAAGCTAATCCTAAAGCAGGTTTTCCATCTGCTTACTTTTTATTTGGGTTTATTGTATTCGAAAGCTGCCAGTGCTGGTGTGGACTGGCTCAGAGAAAGTGTAAGTATTGAGGATGCTTTTATAAGTGCAATGGGATTATGTTAGGGACAGTGAAGACAAGGCAGCAGAGAAAGGTGTAGTTATTCCAATTTCACCCTCCCTTAGGTATGGACCAGCCCTCACCTGGGAGTTTAATTTCCATCTGTGAATTTTATTTATTTATTTATTATTTCGTGTTGTAGACCTTGCAGGACTTGAGCTTTGTGGAAAAGACTGTATGGCTGCAGGCAAAATCTTCTTCTAACTTTGGAAGTGTTCGTCACAGTTTGGAAATAGAACATTTTATGACTGTTCTGAAAATTTTAGTAGCAGAAGCTATTCCAAACCCTACCAGATTTGAAAGCAGTTGGTATATTTCTGGTTTTGTCCTTTTCTTTATTTTTCTTTATAATGTTTTGAACTAGCATCTAAAATCCACGCAACAGTAAGAGAGGTGAATATATAAATCCTCAATGCAGGCAAGACTACAAAAAAAACCAAAAAAAAAAAAAAAAACAGAAAGGAAGTACAGGTGATGAGATTTAAATAACCTCAGGAACAGTGTTTTCATATTTGGGTGACTGGCAATAATGTACTATACTACCTGGACAAAAACAAAAAAAAAGAAAAAAGGCAATTATAACTTTATGCAGTTATTGAAACTGCTTTTAGTGCAACTATTCTACCTCTGCCATCAGAACAGTTATATTTCCTAAAATTCTTATTGGTGCAGCACTGTACATGTTTTCAGATCAGGAATTACTGCAGAAATTTTTTGTGAGCTCTCTAGGCGGGGTTTCCAGAGACATGTTTGGTGTAGCACAAATCCATTGCAGGGCATAGAATGGATAACTCAGTGGGCAGAGCAATCTGTAGTGGAGTTTTGGACATTAGGTAAACCATGCAGTTCTGAATGCCATGTTGGTATTTCCATTTCTTGCAAGACAGCATACAAATAGTTATCATAAAACATTCTCAAAAATGCTTCTCAATAAAGGAGAAAAATCTTTAAGGCACGTTGCTATGCATTCATCCTTGAAATGGATAAGAACTGTGGGGAAGGGAATCTTCACAGCAATCCTCAGTAAATTCCTGTTAATCAAACAGCCACACGAGTGGTTTCAAGTGCAGAAGTTTCCTTCCTTGAAACATTTTTCCCTCTTACTATTAATACTGGTGCTGTAACAATTAAGTTTATTTCTGACAAGTATTGCTTTCAGAGGTGGAGTGCTGCAGACATGAGGAGAGTGTTAAGCATCAAATATTATCGAATGACTATTGCATGCTATCTGGGGAAATTTGGCACAGCCTAAGAAGGATAATGAACTAAAGAGAATAATTTAGTTTTGTAAGCGAACAAGTTAATTTTGTTTGTGTAATCCCCTCTCTTCTCATTCTTTTGTTGGTTTATTTATTTTTTTAAAGCATTTTTAAAGTTCTTTTTATTTTATTTTTACACTGAATTTTTTTCTCCTTGAGTACAGCAGGGAACAGATCAGCAAAGTGAAATGTTTCTATTCACGTTAGTGGGATTTGGGTTAGGATCTGTGTTTATTGTTAGTAAAGAATCCCACTAGGATGCACAAACATCTATCCAAATTTAAATTATGTAACTCAGCATGTCTGTAATTTACTCATATATCATCTTCAAGGCAAAATTTGTATGTGCACATCTTCCTACAGATTTCAAAATGTGCTGATTCACCACTGGTATTTATTTGTTGGGTACACATGTTTTAGGATCTGCCAGCTGATGAATTTCTGCAAGTTTGAATTGAGTAGATTTTATTTCAAAGTTCAAGATGGTCGAGTCCCCATGCTTGGCAATAGCATAGAGCTGATTTTGAGATTCACACAGTCACCATTGTATGGCCCTTTCCCAGCAGTGGGCTGCAATGTGGGTTCTAGAGAATGGTCCTTAGTGTACCTTGGGATGTGAACCTTTTTTTTTGGTCTTTCAGAGTGGCATTTTGCAAATGAGTTACATATTAAAAGTTCCTGTAATATTGAAAGGCTTTCTACCTCAAACCTGTGGAAATTCCAAAAAGAAGGTATTTATTTGGTTATGAAATATATTAATTGAATGTTAGATGTGACAGTACACATTAGGCACATGGAATTTACAAATGTTCCAAACAAAAGGAATAATCTTGGACAGGCATTTGCAGCAGAAAACTGGATCTGAAAATAAAACTATCTTGTAATTACTGTATTTTAATTTTTAATAAATTTTAATGCATCAGGAACTGTGTAATTTTGCTTTAATATTTCATTCCAGATTTAAAAGGTGATTTCAATTATGCTGATAATTTAGAAACATAGAAGTGTAGTTGTGTCTTGAAGTCAGTAGCATCTAATGCTGATGAGAGTTATACCCAACAAAACCTACATTAAAATCACTCAAAAAAAGAGAAAAAGGTACCTCAAAATGTTTATAGCAGACTATGCATAAAAAAAGTCCATATATAAAGTTTTTGTTTCTTTTATATTTGTTTATCTATAACAAGTCAAACAGTTTCAGTTTTATCTAAAAAAGCTAAATTTTTAATAGAAGGTGTTATAAATATGGAAATGTTCCCCAAGATTTATGATTTACTGAAGTTAGGATTTGGGGAGAAATCCTGGTTTTTCACAAAAAAAAAAAAAAAAACAAACAAACCCTGTCATCATTTCTTTCAAAACCAGCAGAGATATCCATTCTTTCTTACCCGTGAATGTGGAAGATTTTAGGGGACACAGATATGACTAATACATCTGTAATGTATGCACACACCAGAAGTTCTCAAGCTAAGTTATTCTACCTTAGTCCATATTCATGGGTTCTTTCAGTAGTACAAATTAGTGCTTACTGCCCCTTAAAAGACTTATTAGTTGTTTTGACTGGGAAAAGTTCTTGGGGAGGCTTGGTCATTATTACTCCCTGAAGAATCACATGAAAGAACTGTTTGTGTAAAAAGTTTAGTTATATTTATTTTGGCATTTTGCATGAAAGATGGATAAGAGGTGTTCCTGTCTATCTCCAGTAATCCTACATTAATAGCTCCATGGGGAGTTGAATAACATTTCTGCTTGTATTTGGTTTGTGCTAATTCCTGAAGGCTTATCAGTGTAGTACAGCATCATATAACTTCAAATCTCAGTATATATTCTTTTTAGCTTTTAAAATACAAGATGTTATCTTTTACCTCAGTTCAACCTACTGTTCCCAGTAGAAAGCTCTACTACTGATTTTAGAAGCTTATCATCTTGCTGATTTCCTCCTAACAGCTATTTGGCTGTTCTGTACCCAGGAATGTTAATGCAAAGCACCAGCACAGAACACATCGAGTGTGACCTTAAAGTACCTGTGCTCAACCAGTAGTTCTGTTTGGAGCTCTGCTTTGATCAGTAAATGAGTCTTCTAGGTGAGATATGAGTGCTTTCTATATACGTATGACTTTATCAAACCCTGCATTGTTTTGATTTTATTTCCTTTCAAGTTTTAGATCAGCATTTTAAATTTTGGCGTGTTTGAAGTTAAGTACTTAAATCCTTGTTCAGGGATATGTGAGTTGGTTACATTCCTGAGCACCTGAGGACTTGCAGCTATTTGCTGCATCTGAAAGTGATTTTTTCAGTCTGCAATGCCAGCTTACTTCTCATGGCTAAAAATACAAATTACCACCTAAATTTAGGTAACTGAATTTGCACAGGTGGTCTTTTCCAGACCTCTAGGAGATTAGAGTTACTCTGGGTAAAACTCCCCAAATGTGGTGTGTACATGGAAGCCTTAACATGAATGATGTTGATCTGTCGATACAATTCTCCTAATATGGACAATTTATTGATACAGGCATGCACTAAGTGCTGTTTAATAAGGGAGGATTTGAGGGACATAGCACTGAAGATCCAGTTTAGACAGGACACTGTTCTGCCAACAGTCAAAAAGGCTAAATTCTGTGATTAGCTCTTAAGTGATTTGGTCAAAGCTGTGTGGGAATTCTCTGTGCAGTCTCCCAAATCCATGAGGGACCCATTTTCTTTTTCTCACTAATGAAAGTCAAAAAAAAAAAAAAAAAAAATCAGAACTGCTCCCTCCTATTCAACCACCAGCCTCTGAAGGCATGGGTTCAGCTTGGATTAATCACCACAAATAATTACCTTGAGTCTACCCCTCCTCATGTGTGTACAACCGCAGTATAAATTGTTCCCCACCTTTGAAGACCATTACTTTTGACAATTAATTTGATTTATTGACCTGGACAGAGCTGTTTTAAGTAGCCTTGGCCACTCCACTGCACTGGAGAAGCCTCTGATGCAGGTGCTGAAGGGCTGTTCCCTGCATCTTTATTGAACCCCACAGAGGAAGAGGTGCCCAGTGGACACAGCTTACTTCAGTAAGTTCATGGCTGTGGCCAAGTCCACAGGCTTTTGTGGACCTGCTGTTGGAGCCATGCAAAGGGAACTGTTGCTGCCACATCTTTCCTACTGGGAGAAAAATGCAGTTCATGTCAAAGGCAGCAGAGTGCTAAATCCTGCACCAAATCTATGGTGGTGTTATCCAACTTAAGCAATCCTCAGTGAAAAAGATTTTTTTTTCCCCTTATTAGAACACTGAAAAAAATAAGAATTTTTCTTTTGAAGTAAATTTAACTTCAATGCCTAATGTAAGAAATGTGAAAAAAATATAATTTTAAGGACCAGCTTTATCCAAGGTCTTTTCGTCTTGGTCATTAGCCTTTAATTTTAAACACACCAAGTAATTATGGATTATTGATGTTTTGTTAGTTGCTGGTGTTCTGTGAATAATTTCTTAGCTTTCTCATTTTTAGTTCAGTAGACAGGCACTACTTCTTTCTTCAGTTTTGATAAAGAAAATCTTTTAGTGATGGAAAAGTTGCTCTGTGAAATGTTCCTCTGTGCTGTGGTGCACACCCCATCATGATCTACAATTCATTGTGGTTTAGACATCACTTCTATTAAAATCTTATATGGAAACACTGATAGCCTAATGCTCTTTCTGCTTTTGTGAAATCTCACACCACCAAATTATATAATATAATTTAAAATACAAATCACTACATGTAAATTATTATGACATGCTTGCTAATTGGTATTTAAGTTGAAATTCTGATATAAAAAACCCAATTTTGTAGTTTTGTTTTCACTTTTTTTGCTTGTCTGTGAGTCCAGGCATTTTCTGAGTTAATGGTGTTTCAGTCATTTGTCAGTATGTTCAATCTGAAAAGGCACAGTGTTTGAAATCTAAGTTGTTGGAAGAAACAAAGGATAGGAATTAGCTGAGTACATTTGTTATAATAAGAGTTAGCCACCATTTAATGAAATAATAATCCCAGACAGAAAATACCAAGAAACCAATATTCCATTTTAGGAATATTGGTAAAATAAAGATGTCATAAATGAGAATAACTTAAACTATGTATCAGGTACTCTCTGTATACATTGTGCATGGAGAAAATGGTTTTTCAGAGCCTTTGGCTGTTCCCAGAAGAGACCGGGGTTTAAACTTACATTTCATGGTAGTATTGACCACAGCAGACCTGGCAGATTCAAACAAGTGATGAGCCAGTCAGGGCTGAATGGCAGATGAGCACCAGTTTTAAGACACAGAACACCACTGATTTGTCTTTAAAGTGGTTATCATGGATTTTTCATAAATCCACATACATGCTTTCTCTGTTTACTGCATGCAGCCTTGCAGTCAGATGCATTCAAGAGGAATATATTCAAAGTAAAAAATATTTTCCATTTTCCCGGTCAAGACTCTTAAAGTCAGGTAAAGTACAGGATTAATAAAACATAAAAGAACAAAATAAACAACCCAGCTCCCAGTTCAGCAGATACCACTTTATTTTGCTTTCTGGAAATCTCCCTGCTCAGTGCACAGTACTTTGTTTGCTACTCAGGAAATTGGTATCTGTTCCCTGATTTATAGGGAGAACGTTAGACCCTGCTCAGCCTGGGGAAAATCACATGTGCAAATCCACAGGGAGCATGATGATGGCAGAACATACTTCCAGACTGAAAGGACTGAAAAGGCAAGCAAATATAGAGTGTATGATATATAATTGATGAAGAAGAAATCTCTAAATGTAAGAGTTTCGTTCAGTCATAATAAAGTAGTTGAGGGTGTGCAGACATTAAAGTTAAAGATACATGTACTCCATTCAGCAGATCAATATTTATTCTTCAGTCCAAGGCAGCAAGCATAAATTTTATATTTTTGCCTAAAAGCAAGAAATTTATTTAAATCTCACAGATGTTAAAAAAAAAAAAAAAAAAAAACAAAACTCTGACCAGATTTCTGGCTAGGGTTTTTTCACCTTTGTAACATGAGCAAGTTCCTAAAAGAATGGGAAAAATTGTTCTAATTACAAATAAATGGCATCAATCACTTGGAAGGTCTTAAAGGAAAGTTGTAAGATGGAGAACAAAGAAGGATGTTAGCTGCAGGAGGCATGCTAAGCATGTAAACCTTCATGACGAAAAGGAAGGGTAATTTTTTCCTGAGGTGCTCTGGAATTTGTTGAGATTAGGTTGTGACAAAATAGCAATGCACCCTCTTGAATTCATGGTGCCTGGAAGAGTTATTGGTTCACGAACTTTTCTGTGAGACCAAAGCTGGGGGGGGGGGGGGTGTGTTTGTGCAGAGAATGTTATAAAATGAGTTGAAGCAAGGCTGCAATGTGTGTGATGTCCAAATGGCTCTCTCCATATGCACTTGCCATCCAACTAAACCCACCTTGGGTTATTAGCTTGTTCACATATAGAGATGTTTGGGGTGTGGTTTGTTTTTGTTTTTGTTTTTTTTTTTAATTTCACCTCCAGGGTGAAAAACAGAGTTTGAAGAGCTCAGAGGGATGAGGAGAGAAGGAAGGAGACATAAGAGAGATAGTAAAGAGAATAGTCAGGTTTTGTACTTCTTACTCTGGTATGGTCCACTGCACTTTGGGAGGTTGTTGGAGGGCTGGAGGGCTTTGTGCAAAATGTGTGATCTTTTCAGAGAGATAGCATTTATTTAATAACTTTCTGCTTAGGTTTCTGATGTGTGTGATGTGACTGTCATTGTGACATGGCCAGGGAAAACATCCTTTTTATAATGCACTATGTTTGTTCATGATAGAGCTCTTCTGCCTAAGGTGAAACTATTTCTTCAGTGGGTGCCCTCATTAGATAAAAGTCTTCAGACTGCTGAAAGAAGTGCTTAGCACTCCTTCTAAAAGTAAGAACAGTAGTGTCTGAGGCTCTTCTGTAACACAAACTCCTCAAGTATGTGGCTGTATGTAGATGTGTTGCATAATGGTGCTCAGTAATGTGCAACTTTTCTGATGAATGTCAGATTAATTGATACAAATGCAGTACTTTCCCAAAAAGAATTTAGTGAAGGATGGTGTATGTTAATTTTGTGGTAAACTGGAGAGGTATTCCAAGTTATGAAGAATGTGATGTCTGTGTATCTCCACACTGTGTGGGCCTGGAGTACAGTTTCTTTATTTTACCACGTGATATTGGTCATATTTTGCCAGGCTAGCATGGTACCTACACCTGCGCCCATGATATGGCAGAAATAGAGGTTCACTGGAGTGCTGAGGACACTTCTCTCTCAAACCCATTACCAACCAATAGTTGCCAGTCAGTATTTTTCTTCATTTGCTACTTTTATTTCTCATCAGAGGAAGGTGTATGCAAACACAAAAGCTGCTCTGTTTTGTTTTGTTTTGTTTTTGCCATTGTAACATGAAGCATATTGTTCTATCCCATATAAAATTATATTTCATATACTAAACCATTATTTCTTTGTATAAATTATTTTAAACTCTCCAACTAAAAGAGTCTTTGCTTCTTCAAAAATACACCAAAATGGTTCAGTGAAGTCAGTTAATGCAACTTGGGTGTTATTACGGATAATAAATATCATTGTGGCCACAATGACTTTGTTTACTACTGGGCACTAACCAAAGCTGGAATTTCCAAATTAGGGATCATGATCTTTGGGGGCTTGATTTTGTTAGCAAGAAGGAAGTTTTGCTGTCCTCTTTAGAAATTAGCAGCAGTGAGACTTGATAAAACCTCTATTATAAAAGATGTAAAGTCTTATTAGTTTGTTTGTTTTTTTTGGTTTGTTTTTTTTTAAGGTAAAGAGGTGGGGATCAAAAGTGTTTTTTCAGTCATGACATTTCCATTGTCTTTTTTCCAAGTTTCATTCAACTAGCAAACACAATGATTAACTGGGCATGTATCAAGTAGTGTAGCTTTCAATGACATTTTCTTCCAACAGTGTTAAAATGGGGTATTTTTGTGCTTAGAAATTAATATTAATATTACTGCAGAAAGATTGTATCACAGGCAACACTTATTTATTAAGATACTTTTTATTACTGTGATGTTTTATACTATCTGTGCCATACATCCAGTGTAGTTGCTTTTGCATCTTCATTTTATGTTACTGTAGATAAAATATAAGCCAATATCTCTTTGCTTTTCTTTGTATTAATCTTATTTACTAAAGCAATAAATTATTTTTAAAGTCAGGGCACTTTCTGATTTGAAGGCTCTGAAGACATGTACAAATAGAAACATTAGAGCATTTTTTTCAGAGGGAAGCCTGGTCATTAATCTCCTCTTCCTTTCATCTCTGCCACTATATATTTGTATTAAAATCAATGTATTTAGATTGTATCAGGAGACTAGGAAAGTGCATGCAAAATCTACTCTCATTTTGCATGGGTTTAAAGGTTGAAAGAAATTGTCCCCTATGCTTCAAATTGTTCTTTGTCTAAAGGATGTCTAGTGACACTTGAGTTTTTGTGGTACTTCTCTTAGTTTATAGCAAATACTTCATTGCACAGAGTGGCTGCTGCCTGGAAAGGCCACCTGCTTACTTAGGATCCTTGCACCTCAGGGGAGAGCTTGTCTGTCTGGAGGGAGGATGGTCAGTGGTCTAGAAAATGGCTAAGATGGACCACCATGTTCCATTTGATTGCCAAAGAAACAAGCTAATTACCCACACACATCTGTGCATGCTCAGCCCTTGCGTAGCTGTGAAGATTCAAGGCCATTTGCCTTGGGATTCGTCTCTCAAGCTCAGCAACCAGTTAAACTGGTCTTTAGACAAACAATAAGCTGTATGAAGATTTCTGTGTTCTCTAAGTAGAATTTCCAGGGGGTTTATTCTATCAGTCAAATGCAAAAGTTTGGATAAATTTTAAAATCTCTTGCATGCTGAAGCAATTACCTTCAATCCTACCTTCCTTTGACCACTTTTATTCAGTTTTGAGGGATGGTGCATATGAGACTTTTTGTTAAAATTCTGGTGAATTAAACTGCTTTCATTTCACTTTCCAGTGGATAGCAAACCCACTGCTTCCTGTGTTTGTGTCTGCACATCCTTTGTAAAACTAGTGAGAGATGCGATAAATTGGGAGGTGGGAGGGGTAACTACATTTTCCAACCATGCAAAAGCTTTCCTTTCACCAAAAACAAGGCTGAGGTTTCCTATGTTTGGGCCCTTTTCAGTGCCAGTGGTAGATCTAAGAGCTTGGGGGTTTTTTGAGGGTTTTTTTTGTTTGTTTTTGTTTGTTTTGTGTTGTTTTGTTGGTTTTTTTTGTTTGTTTTGTGTTGTTTTGTTGGGGTTTTTGTTGTTGTTGTTGTTTTAACTGAGCTATTTGATATCTAGCTTAAGTAGGTCAAAGTGGGGAAATGCCAGACTGAGTCTAAGGTGGGTAAGCTCTGCTTTCATTTAGTATTGACTGAGAGTGACATGAACCGTTCTTAATTTGTTTAGACTGATAACATGGTGAGGCAGGTTACGTTCCAGAAGTGATTTCAACACACTTTGGTTTTTAATGGACTAGGCTGTGCTTCATCTGAGAGATGTGTTGTACTGAGCACGGGGTGGAAATTAATTGCCCCAGTTCTACACAACCTTCTGCAGCTGCATTTAAATTATAAGTGCTAATGATTAAAATTTACCAAGATGGTTAGCGCAGCATTGCTCTTATCTGAAGTTTTATTAGAAAGACTTAAAAATGACAGCACTGTCATTAAATGTTGTGGGTTTTCTTTTTTTTTTTTTTCTAATCTGCATATATTTAGACATAATTTCCAAGAATATCCATTGCATTAATAATGCAAATCCTAATTACTTGTTAGAAAATTGATGTTACCCCTCCAAGCTACATTATTGCACAGGCTTTCTCCAGAGTAAGATTATTTGGATAACAGTCTCCCAAGGATCTCAGGTTTGTCTTGTGTCAATTTTTTTGCAGCTCTGTGGTTTACAAGCTCATTTTTATTTTTTTTTTTTGCATAGCAAGGGTGAATAGTAATCTTGACTGGCTTATTAGTAACCCTGTTTAGACACCTGTACAAATCTTATTGTTTGGAAGACTGATTGAGTTATGGGTATTAATAAGGTTGAAAATACATTTCTTAACTGTTATACATTGATGATCATTTCAGTCTCCCTCTCCTTTTCTCATTAAAAGTATAAAAAACATGTCTGCATATAAATTAACTGAGCATAAGAACCATGAAAACCTTGCTGGTATTAGAATTTTTTACTCTGAATTTTCTTACAGCATTCTCAATTTGAAGGCAGAAAAAGCTGTGAGAAATACCAGAAATAACTGTGTTCTGACAAGATTAATAGCTCTTTGTGATGTGTTTAGCACAACATTATTGTGCTGCTTCAGTTAGTAGTCTAAAAAATCCTTCATAGTGAAAATGTAACAGTAAATTTCTTGAAAATAAAGCTTATCCATGTTTTTGAGTTACTGGACCTGTCAACCTTCAATCCTTTTGTTATTAAAAGCTGAAGTATTCTCCAACTTTCTTTACTCCTAAGTACATAGGACACTATAAAGTAATTTAGATGTTTGAAAACAACATCAATATTATATCTTTTTAGGATATCATTAGAATCCATGAATTTCACACCATTCTTGGTTAGCAAAGTTGCCTTTAGTGTTGACATGAGTATATGGTCAGGAATGTTTTGCTGCAGACTGGAAATGGACCTCTCTGGGTTGTGAAGGTGTGTCAGCTTGTTGAAGAATTTCTGACTAATTTTGAAAAATGCTTTCTCTCGGGAAATACCACACAGTACCCCTGAAGACTGGGATGAAAGCAAACCTGAATTGGTTGAATTTTCCTGGCAGAACACACAGCCCATGCTTCTACCAGCCCCATGGACTGACTCTTGAGCAGTTGATTACACGGTTCACTTTGTGTTCTCTCCAGAGTTTTCTGTTTAAAAATAGCCAACCAACCAATTAAAACAAACAAACAAAACAAACCAAACAACCAAACAAAACATACCAAAAGAAAAGAAAAAAAACAACCCCCAAAAAAGCCAACACCAAGGATTTTTTTTTTCATCTCAGTTATGGTTCCAAATATCTTGTCAAACATCCTTTAAAAAACAAAAAACTAAAACTGTTTTATAAAAATACTAAATCTACAATAACTAAGTAATAAAACTGCAATTTAGATAATAAAACTACTACTATTTTAATAATAAAACTATAATATTAGTAGCATATTTTTGTAAACTAGTTATTCATGACTGAGATTTGTATTTCAGAATATCATTAATTTCTAATGGAATGTAGGATATTCATTATGTCCTGTTCATAGGTTAATGAAACTAAGAATGATTTTTTTTATCCCCCATGAGAACCAATTTTATGAAGTTTAGGTTATTTTTCTTTTAATATCTATGAACTTGTCTAATATTAATTTTCATGCAATGGCGCTCATCAAATATGTTTTCTGATTATTGCTCAGCCTTCATTTCACAACTACCTCCAAGGGAGTGCATAGCTGTTATCTGCCCATTGCAAAAATCCACAAAAATGCAGTAAGTTTTTCTACTTCCAGAAGGAACATACTGTGTGGTGTGCAAGAAGCTACTAGTCTTCTTTATACATACACAGAGAAGCTGCAGGAGCTTTATCTAAATTTTTGTCCATCCTGACTGTATTTATCCTCACATCAACTCTTTCATGCTGTCAGTGGTTGTGATGTTTTATTGAGCTGGGACAGGGAGAAGCAATGTTTGGCCTGTGGTCATACTGGAGGGATACCCACTTCAGTCTTTCCTGTCCTCAGCTGCTCCAGCTTTGCTTGGGATTGGCAAGGCAGGAATTTTGCTCCTTGTTTTCTTGAAAGCAACACTTCCCTGTGCATGGAGCTGCTGGAGTTCAGAGACAAGATGGTTTCCAGTCCTATGCCCTGTTTTTGTTACAGCAAAAACAAAGGACAGCTCCAGGTGACAGAATATGGTGTCAACAATAATTTAAATTAGGCTTTTGGAAAGAGGTCTTTATGCTGCCCTTCAAAGTTCACTGGCAACACAATTAGTGCAATACTGAGCTGGGTCAAAAATTCAGTGCAAATGCAAAAAAAATATATGGTAATGATTTACTGATAAAGCAAAATAAAGTAGAAACAAATAAGCTGTGTGTGAGAAATTCCGCTTTAAAAACACTCTAAATTTCTTCAGTTTATTTTTGGTGTGATGAAAACTTTTCTCCTATTTGTCTGTCTCATCTTTTAAAGCACCAGACACATTATATCATTGCACTGAGGTAATATGAGATAATCATGATTTTCCTACTAGTGATTTAATGAAACTTTCTCTGGCAAAATGTCAAATATCCATTTAACATGAACTACTGAAATATGTGAAGCTTAGAAATTTAAAACTACAAAGCATTCTTATTAGGAGAATATTGATTTAACTTAATCTAGTTTAATTCCTTTGTAATGTTTCAAAACTTAAAAGTGATGAGTTTAGAAGACTGCACAGTATTTCTTCGCAGTAAAATTGCCAATTTTTTTAAAGGTAGAACTACTGATGTCACTTACTATTCATGACCTGAAGACTCTGTCCTACTGTGTTGTGTTTATAAGGCCTTTTTTTTTTTTTTTTTTTTACTTTTAATGTTATAGATTTTTAGAGTGCAGGAGTATATTATGACAGACTTTATTTTTCCAAGGCATTGAAAGGAAATTACGTGGTAACAATCTGTATAATGTTGTTATAGTCAAGGATCTAATAGTGACAGCAATAATGTGACTGGAAGACTAAACTCTTCTAAATAAAATCATGCCTCAACTTCTCAGCAGACAGTGTGGAAAGGCACAGCTTTTGAAGGTTTGAATTTGGACTCAGTCAAGCATGGTTTGGTTTAATGTCCTCCAATGGGTTTTACTGGGGTCATAATCAGCACTCAGAACTTCCTTTTGTCTTTCATGTGGGGAGGATGTTAACTTAGGAAGGCC
This sequence comes from Cinclus cinclus, assembly GCF_963662255.1. Lineage (NCBI taxonomy): Eukaryota > Metazoa > Chordata > Aves > Passeriformes > Cinclidae > Cinclus > Cinclus cinclus. The sequence goes on along the minus strand of NC_085047.1, from coordinate 10,370,514 downwards.
AGCAATTAATATATTATTAAATAAATGCTGACGAATGCACATAATTGCTTCACCAGCTGTTTAGAAATGGGAGGGGTTCGAAGTCTGATGTATGTTTTGGTTTGCATATCATAGACTTTGTTGTGTTTGTTTACTAATCATGGAAATGCACATTTAGATGAGTTGATAGAGTACCACTGGGTAGGAAAAAGTATCCTCAAAGTGCAATGGGAAACTGTATCTTGAAGTATCTGTTCTTTTTACTGATCAAACCTGTATCCTTCAGATTTAAACTGGTTTTCTTCTCTTTTTTTTTTTATTAATTTTTAAATTTCTGACTATAAAAAAAGAAGGAAAATATTTTTTAGTAATTTCGATGGTATATTCATTATGTAAATATGTAAATCTCTACGCAGCTTGGGGGAAACCAGTAAAAACCTTCGATTTTGATATGTTGGCATAGTTTGGTATATTAGCTATATTGTGCATAGGAGTTATTCAGTGCTTAGTTATAGAAATTTGAATCCAGCTCTGTTTAGATGGTTTTGGAAAATGTTGACCATGAGAAAGTGATGTGAAATGTGGCTTTCACAAAAGTGTTGAGCCTTTGGTTTAATTCCTTCCACTTGTGTTTGAGCAGGGCCCCAGAGCTGTGTCTGGGAGGGTTCTGGCTGGGTAGCAAACCCAGTTATCTCAGCCCCTGCTCTTGTTGCCCTCTGCAGATGAGCAGACACTCGTGCTCATCCCCCACAAGAGCTGCAGAATGAGCAGCCAGCCTCTGCCAAAACGGGCTCCCAAATAAGCTCAGCTGCCTGCAGTGCTCAGCTAGATTCTAAAATGTGCTTAAGCAAATTCTGTGGAGATCTGGGGCTGTGTGGGGAGATCTCTGTAGCAGATGTGGCAAGGCCTTGGCAGCTCAGATCTGCCATTTGCAGTTTGACACGGTGCCTTTTCAGCAGAAATTTTCTTGAGGGAGGACTTTGGTTTTAAATCAGTGCCTCTAGATCATCTGGAAGAAAATGGCAATTTTCTACTCTTTTATTTTTCTTCTCTTTTTTTTTTTTTTTTTTTTTGAAAATAGATTTCATCCAAACACTATAATTCACCTTTTACAGAGATTAATCTCCCTCTCTAGAGAAGACCTGAGGGCAGAAGAATTACCTACAGAAATCACTTTGAGGTCAAAGTCCTAGAACTATGGTTACCTTTTCCATAATAAGTGAAAATGTATAACCTCCCACTGGGCATCCTGGTAGCCTGAGGAGGGATAGATAAATTAATTGCTCAATGCCTCTGGTAGTTGTAGGCACCTCTGTTTCCAACTAGGGGGGACTTGGAAGAGCCAGAATATGAATTATTTTAGAACCTGCTAGATGGCTGTGCTGGCAATTCCTTTTTCATGTTGCATAGGGCAATAGCTACCCTTGTACCACAGCTCTGCATCAGGCCCTGTTCTTTCACTTAGATGTAGATAGATGAAACAGTGTGTGATGGTTCCACCAAAACTACTTCTCCTTTAGTAGCCCAGTCTCTGCTAAACCAGAATAGCTTGGCCAGGAATCTGGGTGTAGAGACAAGGAGGAAAAAGAAACAACAGCTGTACATGAAACCTCCCACATCTCTGCCCAGCTAAAAGTGCATCAGCCATTCACTCTAATGGTGGTGTTGAGGGATCACAACATTTCTACATAAAGCTTGGTCAGTGTGTGTGCAAGTGAGTAGATAAAATTGCATTAAAAATGGACTCACCCTGAGAAATATTAGACTTTTAGTTACAGTTGCATCCATAAAATGTATTCCAACTAAAATCTGTGAAGAAGCTTTCAAGATATCCCCCAAACTGAGTTTATTGCATCAGCCTAAATCTTAAACGTCAAAACAATTATAATGATGACTGCAAGTAAAATATACTGTGGCCAATAAAAATTTCTATATATAGACCTCACTTGGAAGTGGTGAGTTCTCTCTAGTAAATTACAAACCCTGTGGTTTATGTATTACATTTTCTTCTCCACTGACTTAAAATATATATAGCTCAGTGATTTCAATTAGTTTTATACTCTCTTCTTGCAAAGCTAAATTGGGCTAGAGTCTGGCTTGCCATTTATTTTTCTTCCGTCCTACAGTAAACAACTCTGTTCAAAGTTTAAAAAGCAATTGTACTTCATTTTATCTTTGCTACAGGGAAGAAGTGAGGAAGTTGACAGAAATTGTAGGGCTGTTGTGACACAGGGCTTCCACCTTTGAGGTTTCTTGACTTTCTTCTGATCACTGTAGAGTAGGGGAGACCAAAAATCAAGTGATGAATTGGATTGGAGGGGAAAAAGAAAAACAAAAACAAAAAACAAACAAATCCAAACTCCTTTCTTACTCAATGTATCTCTGGTGATTGTCTTGAGATGTTTACTCACTCATCAGTTCTGTGCTCCACAGGGTGCTTCCTAGTATGCCGAATGTAAACATTTTGTTCTGTGTTCAGCTGCAGAGTCTTTGTTTGGGAGACACTTGAAGGATGCTCTTCCTTATCCCCAGCAATTGTCTACTGAAATGCACCAGGTTTTTTCCTTCTCTGCTGTAGATATTTTAAAGCAAATTCCATTGCAGAGGATATCTTTCTCTCCTGTAAAACCTTTATGAAAAACCTTTTTATGCTTGAGAAATAAATTTAGTTTGATATAAAATCTGTTCAGGCTTTCTGAATAGTGATTTTAACAATTCACAGCCTTTAAAGGGATAGCTGTGTAGAAGGTATTCTGTTTTTCTCCCCTGTTTTGGGAGACCTTCATCATACTCCCATTGTTCTGCAGTTAATAGGAGTAATTAGTTTTCCTCTGTACAGGAAAACAAAACAAAACACAGAGATTTGAAGATGGGAGGAAGTGTCATAATATAGATTTGTGTATAAAATTATAGCATCTCCTCTTCCAGTTTGATTTCAAATAGAACCACCTGCTGATAGCTCAAATTGTGTCCTAAATCACTTGGCTTTTGGTACATTAAAATGTTAAGGATGAATATATTCATCCTGCTATGTTCTCCAAATATTTTATTAGTGAAAATAGTGAGTTTCTCAGAATTTGGGAAAAGATTATCATATACCACAATAAGGTCTAAAGATGTCTAATCTAAGTCAGGTAACTTTCAAGACTAGAGGATGGTTGACACCAGCCTACAATTAGTAGCACATTATTTTTTTTTTTTTTTAATTTCAAAACATGCTAGTGACATAATTTTTCAAAGTGTTACATCCTGTACAACTAGAAGCCTTGGATTCATTGTGCTTTTTTTTAAATCTGAAGAATAAAAAATAGAGCTCTGTGTATTATACAGAGTTGACAATGATAGATGCTGGTGTGGCGCATGGAAAGAATATTTTATTGGGAGCTTTTCTGAGTCACTGACTGCATCTCTGGTGAGTGACTGGTATCAGGTACATTTCCCATGGAAGGAGAGAGCTTGTGATACTTTGAGCATTCACTTTTTGTCCAATAGTTTGCAGCTAGTAATGCAGCCAGTGCTAATGACAGCCTCGTGGGCTTTATTAGATCTAGGGATTATAATCTGGGGTGGTTTCCTAATGCATTAAACACATAAAACCCATCTCTGCCAACAGTATTCAGTGAAGTGTGTGGCATATATCATGATCACATATGTAATGTGCAAATTTCCTTTCAGAGTGGTGGAGAGCAAGGGTGATAAAAAAAAAATTAATTCCCCACTTTCACATTTGCCTTCTGAAAGTGGAAATGTCAATACTGCAAGTGATAATGGTGACTCAGGACTTAGGAGAAAAGGGAGCTTCTAAATCTGACTTAAATTTCATTGTAGGGAAATAAAACAACTCTTAGTAAATGGGTGCAAAGGCTGGAGCCCTGAAGCTGTTGTTGGCAAATCTTATGTGCCAAATGCTATGAGATATGTTAGCTCCAGGTCCCTGTGAAATGATAGATTTCTTTGGGGGCCATAAAGACAATGTACAGTGGCTGTTGTAGCCAGGTGGGGGGTCAACCTCTATTCCCAGGCAACCAGCAACAGGACAAGAGAACAAAGGCTCAAGCTGCAAAAGGGGAGATTCAGGCTGGACATTGGGGGGAATTTTTCCACAGAAAAGGCTGTTAAACATAGGAATGGACTTCCCAGGGAAGTGGCAGAGTTGCCATCCCTGGAGATGGTGAAGAAAGAACTGGATGTAGAACCCAGTGCCATGGTGTGGTTGGCAAGGTGGAGATCAGTCAAAGCTGGGACTCTATGATCGTACTGGTCTTCTTAAACCTCAGTGATTCTGCGACTCTCTGTGACTGTGATGCTGGGAATGAAGTGTTAGAAGTGTCCCTCCCTTCCTTCCTGAGAGTATGAGCTGCTGTTGGGTCAGCCAGCTGTGTGCTGCCTTGATAGATGCACAGAGGACTGTGGCTAGGAGAGTGTGTTTGGGGGATATAAATACGGCCATGGTCTCTTGTTGTAGGCACTTATTGCAGGCTGCTTCCCCAAAAGAAAGTGCTGTGTGACACAGGTATTTGTCTTTGCCACTACAGCTTATTATATTCCTTTTTATTATCTTCTATTTTTATGGTAGAGTTTTGTAGCAGTATTTGATGGGGAGAAGGTAAAAAAGGCTGAATCCTTCACCAGGATATCACAACTTTGGAAATTTAGACATTTCTGTGGTTTTACATATAAGATTAACACATCACGGTTCTTACTGCTTGTATTTCCAGGATAAGGAGCAAGAATGACAAGCTCTGGCTCGATTTTGGCATTCTTGTTTTCTAGATAACCAAAGAATTTGCAAACCTACATAGACAGGTGAGGTGGAGCATCTTTTCTAAGCCAAGTAACGTCAACACAGCTTTTTTCAGCATGAAGGATTTCACCAAGTGCTGAATAGTTTTGTCTTCAGCCAGGAAAGATATAACAGAATTGTAAAAAAAAAAAAAAAAAAAAAATCTGTCCAGGTAATGTCAGTAGTTTTGAGCTCGTAACCCCAGAATCACCACTAAATTGTAGTTATGCTATGGTACTGCTGAAAATACATCTCATCCTATTGTGTTAGCAAACATTTTTGGACATAGACGTTTTCAAGGTCATCTATGGGTTGTCATGGACAATCATTACAACCATTCTCAATTGTGTCTGTTTGATAGCAAATGAAATACAGGAATTAATTAGAAATCATGATTATTTCACTGCATAGTGAAGTAAAGATATGAAATGGATATAATAATATAATCTAACAGTTTCTTGGAAATCATCAGGAATTAATTTGTCTTCTGATTTCACAATTAAAATGATGGGTTTCTTTTGGAGAAAGGGGTGCTTAATTTCTCCCAAAATGTATATATCTGTAGTTGTCTATTGTGGTAGGAGTTGGAGGAGTATAACTGGACTGCTCCAGCAGTTTTTTTTCATAACTTGGTAGGATATAAGTTGTGGGAATCCTGGGAAGCAGAGGCTTAATATGCATCATTAGACATCACTGTTTTTCTTGGCGAAAGTGAAGAAGTTTTGCCAGGGATTTTTCAGTAGGCCAGTAATAGATAACTTTTGCTTGCTGTTATAGAAATAAAGTTTTTAATCATTATATTATTGGTTACATTTCTACCATACAATGACAAAAGAAGAAGAGACAAGTAGATTCCTCCAATAGTTATGAATATTATGGCTTGAAGCAACACAAGTATCAGTTTTATCTAATCCAGGGAAGTGGTGTACCTTTGCAAACAATTTCAAGGCATCATGTAATGCTTTTAAGAGATGGTCTTCGTGTACCTGAGGTGTTTCTGCAAATAATTTGACTATGAACTTCTAGTATTTTTACCCATTGCAGGATTTTATTTTAATCCTAAGTATTTTATTGCTACAGAAGGCGAACAAACCTGTGCAAAGATCCAGAGCAGGCAATGAAATTAACTTCATTCTGCCTTGCATAGAAGTGCCCTTCAAACATCTTCCTTACATGAGAGGATACAATGCTATGAATGTACACATCCTGGAAAGTATATTTGATTTTTATTTGTTTTATAACTACAAGCCCTTGATACTTCACTGTAAGGCAAAAGTCTACTATTCTCATCAAATCACAGAATTGTAGAATATTTCAAGCTGGAAGTGACTTTTAAAGGTCATCTAGTCCAACCCTTCTGGAATAAGCATGGACATCTTCAACTAGATCAGGTTGCTCAGAGCCCTGTCCAACTTGATCTTGAATGTTACTGGGAATAGTGCTTCTACCACTTCTCCAGGAGCCTGTTCCAGTGTTTCACTGCCCTCACAGTGAAGCGTCTTTCTAACATTTGATATAAATTTCCTCTCTTTCAGTTTAAAGCCTTTACCACTTGTCCTATCCCTGCATGCCCTTGACAAAAGTCCTTCTCCAGATTCTATGTAGGCTCCCTTCAGGTACTGGGGGGCTGAAAGCAGTAGCTGCTGTGTTTTGTCTCTTGGTGAGCACATGAGAATGATGACCACCCCTTTCCAAGTTTGAGGTCCCATCATTCCTGAAAATGAGGATAAACCTTGGGAGCATCCCCTGGGAATAACCAGGCAGTGCTGATATTTTGCTTCCACAAGTCGCTTAGCCTACTCCCGCTTTCCCATCTGTAACACGTATTTTTCAGCCATATGTTGTTCTTCTTTTTTAAAGAAAAGCATCTAGAGAAAGATTAGGGTCTGCAGTTATTTCTGTTTGGGAGGAAGATGTGACAAGATGTGAGTTTGATGCCAGCATTTTATTTTTAAGGCAGTACAAATTTGTGACAAAGCCATCTTTGATTGGAGGAGGGGCTGCATTAAAAGGTAGGTTTCTGGCTTGTAGCCCTCTTGTTTTTAAATAAAACCTCCTCAGAGTGCTGCCCCCTCCCTCTTCACTTACTGGTGCTTTTAGCTCAGCCTGAAGCCTCCCCAGCCACCCAAGTGTGGTGCCAGCTCCAGGTGCAGCAGGACTTCTCCCTGGCACAGGCACACCCTCTCAACCTGTCTCCCCTCAAGCCTACCATTTCTTAGTAGCCTTCCAGGCACTTCTGTTTGAAATTCTTTCCTAATTTTACTCGTGTTGTTATTTTGTCTAATTTTCACCTTTTTGCTGAAATTTTCCCCAGCCTATTTGTAAAAATATTTTAAGGCCGTGGATTTTCTTTAGTACTGCCTTTTTTACTTTCAGGGGCAGCAGGATGTGTTATACTATTTGTCTTCATAAATTAGTTTGGGTTTTTTTATTGTCCTGAGTTTCCTACATTAAAATATCCTATAAAAAGAAAAAAGAATTTTCTGCCACAAATGTAATGTGAATCAGCAGTCTGTGTGTTCTTTCCCTGTTATTTATTGTTTAATGCCTTTGTATTTTGCCTCTGCACTTTAGATGTTATTTCTTTCTATGCCAAGTTGTCCCAGCTTGGTAGTTTATTCCTTGTAGGACAGTTCATGCATGTCCTGGACTATTTTTATTGCCTGCTTTCAGACATTCTGTGTCTGAGAGTGGCATTGCCAGGGTCATGTTTTGCTCCAGTGGAACTTCACCTGCTGGTGGCATCCTGAAGTATTGTCTCTGGTGTTCACAACATGGATTTTTATGCAAGTTTTTCAAATTCTTGTTTATTAGCCCCCATCCTTGTGCTCACTAACTCAAAAATACTTCACTTCCTTCCCAGCTATATTAAACTCCTCTAAGGTGAATGAGGGTCTCAGGATTCTACCTCCACATACAGCTTGTTTTCCCTGTGTGACCTTCTTAGCATTTGAGGTTTACCAGATGTTTCTAATAATCTTTCTTGTTCAGGCCTTGTAGTTTCTCTAAATGTTTCTGTTGTTCATCAGCAGTTCTCAATAATTACCTTGCATTTTCATTATTTATATTTGTTCTGATGATATAATTGTCATCTGACATATAAGCAGAGACTTCAATAGCCAGTGACTTTTCACAAAATATCTCAGAACAAATCCAAGACATGAGAGTTTGCCGATCACTCATATTTCCCTCTTTAATTTGCATTAAAGTGGAGAGAAATGTCCATGAAGCTGTAGTGAATGAAGGCATTCTTTTCATGCTAGACAAATAAATTCTAAACAAGAGTAAGAGCTTTTATTTTCCAAACTGATTTGTGTGATTATCTTGTAATAAAACTGTAGTAAACATTAAAAGACTAGCTGAAACTTGGTGAAATATAATATGTTTCTGAAGTGAAAATAAAAATAGCTTGAAATAGTAAAAGTGTTTCTTCTAAATGGTAATAGTAAAGTACCTTCATACACAAAACATTTTTGAAATGCAATGTTTTCCTTTCTGTCTGCTAAGCAAGTTTTGATAGTTTCAAATAATTTGCTCTGTTCTCCAGCTACTTAATTTTCAGTGGTTTTCTATGTGACATTTTTTCAAAAGGATTTGGAAGTCCAAATAAATTATGTCAACTGGTTCTCTTTTATCCATTTTATCCATTATTATGCTTGTGGAGTATGACCCACTTTGAGAAGCTTATCAGATGAGAAAGAGTTACATAGTGGTATAATACAGACCAAGCTACTGTCTAAATGTCTCTTCAAGCACCATAATGGAAAGTGGGACTCTTCAGATCACTGTAAATTAAATTGATTAATAATACATCATGATAAAATGAATTTTTCATGGTTTGGGAGCTAATGTTCTCAATTATTCAGCAATGCAAAATGTAGGAAACTTGCATATAAACAGCATGCAGGAGTTGATCCAGGAAATCTTTATTTAGAATAATTTCTTTTCTAAATGCTAGAACAATTTTACAAAAAATATCTCTTGGTGCCAAAAATTAAGTCAGAAATTAAACCGGCCATGTATAGACAGTGAAAGTATCCTGTCTATTACAGCAAGAACACACAGACTTTAACCATTGTATATTCAAAATTTTCACATTTTTTACAGCCTTATTGCTATGAAATATTGTTCCACACAATTAATGTTGCAGTTTATGGAATGCATTTGCAGTGCTCATATAGGAAGCTCTATTTTCTAATGAAAATGTCTTTGTTAGAGAAATTTTTAGACCATTCAATTTATAAACGTTGATATTGTTGATGTTTGCTTTTCCTGGGCCGTGATTCCAAGTCATAATCCTGTGTGCTTAAACCTTGAAGTGTTTTAGTGGAACTGAATTCTGAAATTCAAGAATTCCTCTTCAGAAAAATTATGTCCAAAATGGATATTTTATGTTTAGGAGGCTTCTTTTCTTGATTGTGTTAAAAACAGCATAGCTTCAATTTAACACATAGCTTCAATTAGAATTAATTTTTATTCACAAATATTCTGAATGGGACCAATTATATTGGAAAACAAATTGTTCCTAGTCCATGTACTAATTTCAGCAGTAACTGCATAATTTTGTAGTATCCCACCATGAAAGATAAGCAGTACAAGCTGCTGTATTGTCCTTTTAGTCATTGTTTATTGTTACTTTTCATCACTGAACAGGTGTGAGGGCACTAATAATGCTGAGCACTTGTAACATCTGAGTGCTCCAAAATATCCAGTATTTCTCAGGACTTAACCTGTAGTAATGAGAAATGGGAAACATTTGTGTGCTTGTCTAAATCCTCTTGACCAATGACCAATTCCCTAGTGGGAATTTTTAAAGGATAAATGCCATGATCACCTCATTTGTGGAACAAACTTTAACTTTGGTGGAATGGTTAAAATGTAGATTGATTTCAAGAGTCAACATCTGCAGTCTGGTGTCACTTAAAGTGACTTGAGATTAAGGCCTCCGCATACAGTAGCAATGGTGGCTGACTTTTCTAAATTATTCTCTATTCAAACCTAGTATGAAGTAGAGGTCTTGATTCTTCTTCTCCACATTTCTACTTAAATTACGTGGCTGAGATTGCAGGTGTAGTAAACTATCACTCAGTATGTCCCTAATCCCAGGCACTCATCCTCTGTGACATCATCTTTGCACCAATGGAAAGTTCAGTTAAAGTCTGCCAAGCTACTCATAGAGAAGTGCCCTGACATACAATACATGCTTAAAACAAAAATTAGTGAAGGAATCGAAACAAAGGTGCTCTCTACAGGAATACTTCTCAACATAAAAAAAAGAAGAAAAGGCAGAAAATTCTCTATTTTTCCTTCTCCCTTAAATCGCTGCTCTCAAACTCATTAAGAGTTTGCTGTGCACCAGTGAGGTGTTTTGTCAGCCAGAAACTGTTGTGTTCCCAGACACAGATCACAGTATGTGTAGAGGTTTTTGGTGCATTTGGTTGCTTTTTTCCCCTCCAAGATATCTAGAATTTGTTAGAACAGCTGGAGGAAAAAAAAAATCTAGTAATTGTGCTTATGTTTTTCAGCATACAAATGCAGAGACAGGTGATTAGTGTTTGAGAGCAATATCTTTCCCTGTAAATAGGAAGGCAGGGAACTTACCCTGTGTGACCCCTATTCAGTATCAAAGGTTGATGAACAAATTATTGCTAATGGCATTATCTCTACTTCAATTAGTTAATTTGCATCAAAAGAGCTCTATTCCATGTAAGTAACCACCACTATGAGTACAAGATTATTATGGGTTGCATTTTGGGTTTGCCATATCTTTCTGAATAGTTAGAAGGAATTGGAGTAATTTCTGATATTTCTTTTCTTCCTTACAAGAATAGTCACCAATATCTGGGGGAAAAAAAGAAATATTTCCCATGAGAAGGAGTGGGTTGTTTCCTGGAGAAACAAAGATGCATTCCTTTTTCAGTGGTAGTTTCCTGTGAGCTGGTGTCTGGTGTGTGGAGACCTAGGAACTCACCTGACTCAGTCACTGGGATCTCTCTTAGTGGACTTTTTGAATGGCAAAATATTTGTAGTTCATAATGAGATGTATAACAATGTACATTGGAGGGGTGGTATTTCTGTGTTTATCTTCCTCTCAAATCTACTAACAGTGAAAGAAAATTTCTCTTTTCCAGCACACCTATTTCTGGAACGAATTGCAGATGCATGGGTAGGTGGAGACCCTCCCTGGTGTCTGAGTTGCAGCAGCCCCATTCCACACAGGAGTCTGTTCAGAGGCAACATTTAAACCACAACATTTGGGACTCAAATCCAGACACCAGGTTCTTTTCAACCTCGCTATCATCAATCCTTCTATCATGCTTCCCCACCAAATCCTTCTCTCCTCAATATATTCCATTGCTGTCCTGTTACCAAAGCTTATTCTTGAACGCAGATTTAGAATTGAGATTGCATGAGTGAGAACTAGCCACAGTATTCACTGATACCTATTTGTCTTGGGCAAGATCTTTTAGCTGTGCAACATTTGTCAAAGCTCTGTTGGCAGTGTAATCTAGAGCAATCATTTCTCTTCTGTCACTGCAAATTCTGCCTGGGAAACTGTAAACCTAAAGCGGACTTCTTGGAGAGCCATGCCGAGCAAAAACTGAAAGACTGGGAACTGCTGAATGTCAGCAAAGGTTATGCAGTCATTTCTCATGTCACTTTGACAGGCGTGCCACTTGCACAAGAGCCAGGAGCAAGGGAGAATTGCAGCATGGGGATCCAAAGGTGCATGGGAGAGACGGGAAATGGACCATTAATCACGGGCAGAATATGGGAAAGCTCCGTCTTTCAAAGTGGGCTGACCTTTAGGAAATATCTACTTAAGCACTATGATTAATGTTCTGTGTTCATTTCTTAATCAGTTGCATTATTTACTGTGAAAGTGGGTGAAAAGAAACAAAAACATACTTTAAAGGAACAGCTTTTTAAAGACAGCACTGGAGTGGTTCTGTTCAGTTTTTAGTATTGGTTAGATTTGGTGCAATTAATATCCATGCTTCAGATCTTCAGAGAGCACTTTTTGCTGGTGTTGATAGGCACTATGTACACAGCAATTTTATATTAAATTGCTCAAAGAGACACTGATGCATGTTACTGCCCTATTGATTCATGATGTTTCATTGTATAAAGTGTAAAATCACTGAACCTCAGGTTAAATAGTCAGTGTGATTTGGGGTCTTTTAGTCATAGAAATCCTATTTAAGGAGAAGGAGATCATACAGCTAAACTGCTGTGAATGGCACTGAACAGTTACCTCTAGTGTCCTGTAATGATCTTAATAATGGAGAAGTCATTTGATATTCATTGTCGAGCCATTGATCATAATGGATTCATTCATTATTAATGTGGCTGGAGCACAGTGATGAAAGACCTGTTGCAAAGTGGGCATGAAGATTAGTTTTGCAGAGGAAATCTTGAGGTAGTTTTGAGATCAATAATCTTACCTGCTGAGGTAGCAGTAGCACTGGAGAGGAAGTTAAAGGTTATCCGTGGTTGGTTGACCCTTCAAGATGTTCAAAGTGGAAGAAAAAGAATTCTAGGAGGAGATATTGAAACTGTATCAGGAACCGAAATTTCCTAGGCTCAAATAATTGCATCATAAATTGACACAGGTTGTTAGCCCTCATCCTCACTGGTTTGAAGATCACATGCCAGCCCTGTTTACTCAGGGTCTCCCAGCTGGAGGCAGCTAGATCAGGAGATCTAAAAGGACTTTGGGGACAAGAAATGACCCCTGGACCAGTTCTGCACCTGCAGTTGTCACCAACTGTGATGCAAAGAAGCTTTCTTTTTAATCCAAAGGACCACTGCTAATTGAAAGCTCTACCTATGTATTCCAGCTGATTTTCCTGTATCCCAATCACTAATGAAATATGTTTTCAAGTATCTTTGCTCTACTATATCTTCATAATTTTTGTTGCTTTTCTTTATCATCTCCAGTAGGCATGAAGAAATACTCAACCATGCTACCTCTTAGAGTAACTATTTAACCTAAAGCATTTCCAAACAACTTGCAGGATGCCATAAGTCAGTAGCCCCTTTCTGGCCATCTCTCCTGGCACTTCCTAATGTATCATTGCTCCTTGCTCTGCCAGGCAACAAAAAGGCAGGTTGGGTTATTGACATGAGTGGTTAACCAGTCATGGCTTTTACCCCTCACGTTTTTCTCTGAAGTATCGAGATATTTGAAAAGGCTCTGAACAGTTTTTGTGGTGGCAGTTAGCTAACTAAAACTTTAATCCTGTTTTGAATGTCTTTTTCTATTTTCAGGTAATTATTTACATATTTATGCTATTGGGGGTACCTAGACCTTCTTAAAAGAGACTGTGGAAGATTATTTTCTGATGCTGATTTGAAAGTCAAGTGAGAAGTTCCTCTGAAGTCCTTTGCTCAGCAGTCCTCTACATGCTTTCAGAGTTACTTTTGCCTTTGTTAGTCACTGTGGTGAGCGGGAGCATTACCTGTGCCACATCTTTGACTGGTGTGAGCTAGATAGAACCTGAGAATCTGACTCTTTTATTTTCTTTTTTTTCACTGAAACCATACACCAGGGATTGCACTAATTTTTTGTGCTTGTTTCTTCCCTAAATACCTTTATTTTCCCCTATAACTGTACTTACTTCTCAAGTAGGTGGACTGTGATAAACTGGATTTGAAACTGGCATGTAGGTGGCATTCTATGACATAAATCTTGAGAGAAAATGTAACTTTATTTAATTTTTGGATCAGAAGAAAGCAATGCTCTTTTCTATACTATTATTCCTCTTCCATTCCACTTAAAACATTAATGAGTCAGGACTTGTAAGTCACCTCCAGTCTTTGAGACAATTCAATTCCATTTTCTCAGCTCCAGCCTTTTTTATTTCTGCCTGTGTTGTTGTAGAATCCCACTGCCTTCACATACTGCCTGTCCTAACACTAAGGCTGATCTTCAGCCTTTGTAATTTTTAGGGTATTCTAACTTGGAAGAGACCCATAGGGATCATCAAAGTCCAACTCCTGGCCCTACTCAGGACACCCCAAAAATCCCAAGATGTGCCCTAGGCTGTTGTTCAAACACTTCTTGAGCTCTGTCAGGCTTGGTGCTGTGTCCACTTCTCAGAGGAGCCTGTTCCAGAGTAACTGTGTGGTTTAACAATGTAGAATATTATTTAATTTAAAGCAGCAATGTCCATCTTCATGTGTCAAGCTTCATGTAGATAGTGTTCTTCATTAAGTCAAGCCAAGTTCATAAGAAATAGTGCCTGTTCAGCTGAACACAAACACACTCCACAGTGGAGATGCTGTAAGGGCTTTTCAGAGGAATGGGAACAGGTTTCAGAAAATTTTAAGCATTTTTATTTTTTTCCCTTTTTTGAGCAGAAATATATCAATGCAACAAAACACCTGTCTAGCAAGATTTTAAGGCTGCAGACCTGTAAAGCAGTGGACTAAAGATACTTTTTCAGTGCATTTCATATCACAAATATGAAAAAAAATATAGTTTGCTTCATACTTTGCTTAAGAGTGAACTGATAGAGTGGCTGTCTCAATGAAGGTGTACTGGGTTGGAGACAAAAAAGTCATCTCTTGATTTTTTCCCCCTTATGTTTTTCAAAAGTATGCAGCAACAGGTTATAACCAAGCACAAATAGATAAAATATTGTGGTTTTTAAATAATTCTGAGCTCCAGAATGCCTTAAAAATCAGTGCAAACACGTTAATACATATGTAAAATAGCCCTGTATAATAGCCTAATGAATGGTGTTTAGACATAGATCCTTAAAATAATAAATGTCAAAAATATTAATATAACAGCAAAGCACAACTTCTCGTTCATTCAAATAAACATTAACATGTGTTTCAGTGGTCATCAAAATAACTGAAAGCAAAAATGTCTTTAAAGAAATAACATCCATATCCATTTGAAGCAAGCTTGAAGCTGGGCGGATAATGACATGGTTCTGTAAATTTAGGAGTTGAAATCATTCTCCAAAAGCTGCTGTTTCAACATTCCTGGACAGGAAAGCATGCCCATGCATCAATTCATAAACTTGTTCTTTTGCATGCCTGCACTTCTGCCATCTGTTAGTGTGGCATTTTGCCCACTCTAGGAAGTGGTGTTTCATTTTCTCCCATCTACAAATATCACCTTTCTTTCTAGAGAAATCCTGAAAAAAATACAGCTGTTCTTTCTGGCTTTTTTTATTTCCATACAGTTCCTCCGTATGGAAAGCTCTCTCGTTGTGTGCTTTCATTGAAGGGATGATGAAGAGTTCAGCTCACTCTTTTTCTCATTTGCCAAGGTCTTTTCTGAGCATCTAATGTCCATCTGCCTCTAGATGACCAAGAATTCCACTGGCTGTTCAGATGGTGTTCTGATAGTTTAAACATAAGCTTGGTTTATCTTTTGCCTGGCCTCAAATGGATGAGGCACAGCCACTGTCCCTGTGTGCCCTGAAAGTCAGCTGACAATCTGTCCTTACCAATGCACCCATCAATGTACCTGAAAAAAAAAAACCCATGAGCTTTCTCTTGTAGAAATTCCCAGAAAAAAAATCTTCATCTTGGTATGATACTGAGAATTATTCATGGTGTCTTGTTGTGCTCCCAAGCCTTGCTCTTAATCTCCTGTTTCGATTTTCTTGTGTTGTATAGCCTGGGAAAGCTACACAAAGCAAACTCTTTTATTCTCATGTTAAAATGTATTTCTGCATCCTCTCAGTCACTGGCCCCACATTTGGTAGTAAATGGCATGACTTCATGTGAAATAATTTCCAAAGCACACATATGAAATTAAAAAAATGCAACAGCAGGATAGGAAACTTGGCATATGGCTCACATGAGATCTCCTCAGCAGAGTGCTGAACTTGCATTTGAATACAGAAATGTGGAGAGGGACAATAATTCCCCTATAGAAAAGTGTCATATACAGGAATAATTGCAGGATATGTGCAATCACATGGGGCAGTCAAACGGAGGTTTCACAAGTGAAACTGAGTGATCTGTGAGTGCAAGGGGAGCTGAGAGGCCCGAGCAGGAATGGGCTCACAGGGAAATATCAGTCAGCTACAGAGCAGCTTTTGTTGTGAATTTAAATCTCTGTGGCATAATTTTCTTGTTTATCACAGATCAGATTTGACTGATGACTTGTGGAGATTTCCGTGAGATCACTGACAGGTATGCTTAATTAGAGGCAAAGATTCAGTGGAAGCTGAGAGAGGAATGATGACTCCCTCTGTGTCAGTGAAATTCCTTTCTTTACACCAGCTGCATTTCGCAAAGGGACTGGGTGGGAAATTGCATTAAGGCATAGTGGTTGCACTGGAAGTTTCAGCCTCTGAGTTTTCATTCCCAGGTAAATATAACAAGAATATTGTCAAACGATGTGGACTGAAAAAGTGGTCTTTATTTTAAAATATTATGGGAGTGTGTTGTGGCTTAAACCCAGAATTGTTGCAGACCAAGGAATGGTTGGCACACATACCAGAGCAGTAAGAAGACTGATCTGCTTTTGAGACTGGCTGGAGTAAAAGCTTATGCTTGAGAAAAGGGAGCTGCTAGCAAAGAAATCTATCAAGTGTCCTGGGACTGTGACTAACTTATAAGGTCTTCTCTCCCCTGTGTATCTTTCCCTGCTTCTTTCCCACATTAAAGCTGCATGCCCATCCACCTGTCATCAGTCATCCTGCTACTCATGCCTGCTCTTGCCTTTTCCAGCTCCAGACTCATTCTTTCTGCCTGTCATTCCCACACCAATTCACCAGAGGTACAGCATTTACACATAGAGGAATTCTTATTTGCACTTATTAATACAAAATGCAGAAAGAGTATTTGGTTCAATAATATATAGCAGAAAAGCCTTTTAAAATTGACTGGTTGCCATAGCTATTTATACTAGCTGTGGTAAAGCTCAATAATCAATATATATCTCATAAAAAGTTTGGCAGAGAAGTGCAGATACTATTTATTTATTATAGGTTCAACTGATACACCCTTAGCGTCATCACAGTGCTGTATATATTTGCACTTGAAGTTGTGTTATATATATTTATATACATGTATATATTCTGTATGTAAACACATGTAGAAATGGCTTTGTGTTTACTAAAGGTACATAAACAATTTACAGAGGATGTGATCAGCTGATGCTGTTTTGTGGCCTTTTATAGCAACTGTTAGCTGCATTTGGAACAGCTTTTGGAAGCCCATTTCACATAGAACTCAATCTAAATAATTTATATTCTGTAAATAAAAAAAAAATTGGTATGTACTCATGTGTTTGCGCATCTGCATACACACATGCCCATGTATATATTTAAAAGTACATAGTTAATTCCATCTACCCTTCCAAAGAGGTTTTCCAGAACCAGGCTCTAAAATCCCTGTTAGTTCCCTTCTGCCATTTGGCTGGAGAGCACATTCATCCGTGGCTGTTGTTTATACAAAGGCAGGAAACAATTCTTATGACAATGACAAGAAATAATTCTTCAGAGTGCAGGAGCAGACTTTCTTGTGGGAAACAGGTACTGCTGATAAATTTACAGAGGTCATTTTTGTGGAGGTGACTCGAAGTGGCCATTCCAAAATTCCAGCCCCCTGATTTCCCCTGGTGCACAGCTGGAATGGGAACTTGACTGAGCAATGAGCAACTTTTTTAAAATACATCTGGTGGTCCAAACACATTGTAGTGTTTTTCGTATGCTTGCACAGCATGCAGTGGCAGGCATGAAATAGTAACTGTTTTGTTTTTTCTCCTCTGACTACATTTCATTTATACAGAAAAAAAAAAACCTCAAATAACCTATAAAGAACACTAAGATCAAAGAAAAGACCTACATGAAATTAACATGCTTCTCTCATTTTCTTTTATGTTCTATCCGCTGGGGTTGTCAGTATTGAAAATTTAATCCTTACTTCCTTGACAATAAAATGTCACACTTGTGAGTGCTATGTGAGTAACAATAATGGTAATAAAGTGATTAAGTTCATGTATTGAAGAGACCAAGAATTGGAAAATGACAACTTGAGATGGAACAACTAGATAGAAGAGAAACCTGAGATGGACTGAGATCAGACTATCAGTCTCCCACTAGTGCAGCTAAAGAAGATGAAGAACCAGATTTACAAAGCAGATGGAAGGCTATAGATATGTCAAATGTTCTCTTTTAATAGTTGCTATGAGAAAAAAAAGGATTTTCCTAAATGGTCTGCAGTAGAGATTGAAATAATTTTAAGTTTGGAAGACAATACCTATGGTTTATAATGGTTTAATGGTTCTGGGATTATCACAATATATGTTTTTTTTTCAGGTAAGTTTATATTATTTTAAGGTACAGAGCAAGTATAAAGTTGTCCTCATCCAAGCAAGGGTGACTACATGTGTCTGCATTTTGCTGTCTTGGCAACAGTGAGAGTTACAAGTCTCTGAGCTAGTTAAGGGCTATAATTTTGATTCTGCTGCAAGAAGTTTTCAAACTGTTGTGTGAAATGGAATTATATGGGCTTCCACATTCGGCTTCCAATTGCAATGGTGCTGTGATATATCAGGATAACTCTGAAAACCAAGAGAAAACTATACCTAGAACTATTTAGCAAGGCATTATTGAGTAACTTCTTAGAGTAGTTTTTCTGACACAATTAAAACAAAAGAAATCAGATCATGTTAAAAGTACATGGCTTTTTCTAAGTCTTTCAGATTGCAACGACATATTTTCAATTTATGGTTATGATGTGGAGAGATAAACATCAGTGGATTGACATATATTTACCTGGGCTTTCTTTTGGAAGGCAGATTGTACTACTGTTACTTGCTAAATGTGGTTTTGCAAAATCAAGACAGGTCAGTACTGATCATCTTTCCAATGTGCTCCTTTTGAAGTATATCTATATTATTGATTTTACATAATTTGACTATTTATGATGTCTACAGAAACAATAAACAAGAGTGTTACTTGTGTGTGTTGTGCACTGGTACCTGGTAGGTTTTAGAGAATGAACACAAATATTTTCATATTTGAATAGTCAGGAACACTGCCAAAAGTACTCACTAAAATATTTAAATTAGATAATTCTTCTAAAATCCAGTGTATTCTTCCACACAGAATCATTCCCTCTTTCATTAACCTAACAGTAATGATTTCATTAAGTCCAGAATGTTGAAACATGCTACAGAAGACAATTAACAGAAAAATATATTTTCTGTTTTAAAATAATTATTTGGATAGAAAATCCAAAGATCTGCCCAAAGAATGGCTGTTATCTATACCTAGAAAAATAATTGGTTATTAGTATGAAATACCACTACAGCTAAAAATATTCCAGTCACTATTTCAGGGATAAAAACCAAACCAATTTAATTTAATTTGGCTTAAATATGTTAGGCAACCTGCATTCTGTAAGAATTTCCTCAATTTTGATTTAGAGAGGACTGTCCCTTGAGGGTGTAAAGGGTACCTTCATCCCCTGGTCTAAGGGGTCATTAGATCGATTTGAAGAAAACCTGGGGCCAGTGGGAAATTTTCCACTGTCTGACATGGTGAGGCATTCTTTTCATCAGAAGCCTTGCCTGTAGAATGGGGACCTGTTTCCTCTTCCCAGGAGCGTGTGGAAAAATGTGTTGGGAGGCGTGTATCTCCTCTCTGTTTCTTCAGAGTAAATCATGGTCCTCCTTAAAACAACATTTTGTTTAGATAATGTTTCTGGATGTATTCTTTTATATAGATCATTAGGTCTTTAAACACAAGTATTTTCAGGTTTATTATTGATAGTGTCCTTCCTGTGTACTTAAGTGATAATAAACCCTGAATTTTTATGTACTAGAAATAACCACATAAAAATAATTCTACCTTGTTTTGGTAGACCAGATTTGGCCTCAGAAGATTTATCTGTAAAATGCTGCTAAATCTTTTTAGTTGAGGGAGTAGGATGATAAGAGTAAAACAAAACAAAATAAGATTGGCTCGCTTTCAGCAGCAACAATTTGTTTCTCTTATAAACAGGAAATCTTTTCAAAGTTCCACTGTTCCAGGTTTCAGAGTCACCAAATAACATAAAGAGGTTTCACTTGGACCTTGAATATTGCAAATCTTTTGCTGTTAGGATTTCATGGACTTAAGCCTAGATGTCAGCAGGTATTGAAGTGTCTGTCAACATAAATACCTGAACATTTAAAAGGTTACTGTGTCCATACATAATTCTGATGCTTCCCCCCTCCACCCCTCCCCCCCCCGGACAATATTAACAGCACATTATAACATAGGAAGTTCAAATACTGTACTTTTTCAAACCATATGTGGCATATCTAACATGTCACACTTGTTTGTGGGTTTCATTCAAATGACAACACAATTGTGTGTTAATCCATGATAAAGGCATAGATGAGGACTGCAAGTGTTTTAACTTTAATGTACCCCTTTACCACCAATTTATTGGAATACAACTAAGCCTCACATTGTTGAATGGTAACTGCTGGAAAATGACTGAGCCCTTAGAACATTATAAAATAACTTTTGTTTGTATTTTTACTGCAGGTTTTTTTTTTTTTATAATTTTCTAAGACAGTGTATATCTTACACTGACATTATCTACATAGCAAGTTTACAAGCCATGATAATGCTGCAAGACATGAGGGCAAGGCCTTGTGGGGGAGATAGAATTATCCTTTCACTTGATGTTTGCTGGTTTTATTTTTAGAAGTACAGCACAGTCTTTATTGTTTCTTTTTCATTTTGTTATCAATCTTATTTGAAAGGCACTTTTTCAAGATACTAGATGTCCGTATCCCCAGTGGCAATTAACTAGAAAAACAAGTTCCTCTGTTTATGTACCTGAACTGGATGAACCAAAAGAAAACATTGGGTATAGATGGAATTGTATGGACATTTATTTCAATATGAATTCTGAAATCACCATTTTTCCAGTAAATCAGTGTTGATTAGATTGATATGAGTGTAAATGTAATTATATTAAGAATGTGTATAATTAAAAATCATAGTCAAGCTAATAATCTGTAATTAATTTCTCAATAGCATGCTGAGAATTCACACAATATAATTCAGCCACTAAATAGCTGTAGACTTATGAAGTTCACATATTAGACTTCAGGCACCCACTGTGTAGCAAAACTTGAATATTTTAACTATTTTTATGCACTCAGAGAATCACAGCAGATTTTTCCCCCATCTTCTTTATTTCCCAAATGGTGCTACTGTTCTGTTGCTGTGGAAATTTTGAGGTGTAATGTTGTTGTATACAACCATAAATAAATAAGAAGCTTTGTAAAGGTAAGGCAGAGTACTGTGATGAGGAAAAATGTTCTTGGTAGAATGAAGAGGCAGGCTGAAAGCAGTCAAAAGGGTAGAAGTCAGCAGACTCCAAGTGAAGGCTGGAGCTCTGTAGAACGTGGGTTATGACAGCCAAGTTTAACCCGAACACTGCAATTCTCATACCTTGGCTCTGACTCTCCATGCTCTCAGTAAGGGCAATATTATAAATAATTTAATATTCAATAGAAGGTACAAATGTAGGTGCTGTCCTACGAACATCCACAAGAGATAAGCTTGAGATAACATAGCTTCTGAATATACTTTGGTTGTTTGTGAACCTAGGAAAGTGGAGAGAGGTTTTCTGAGGGTATGTAGTGACAGGACAAGGGGGAATGGATTCAAACTGAGAGTAGGCTTACAGCAGATATTAAGAAAAAATTTCTTACTGTGAGAGTAGTGAGGCACTGGCACAGGTTGCCCAGAGAAGCTGTGTCTGCCCCATCCCCAGAAGTGTTCAAGACCAGGTTGGATGGGGCTCTGAGCAACCTGCTCTAGTGCAAAGTGTTCCTGTCTATGGCAGCGGGTTGGAATGAGGGGATCTTTAAGGTCTCTTTCAGCCCAAACCATTCCATTCTAATTCATACTCTATTCATATTTTATTCATAATCTATTCATATTCTGTGATATATTTGTAGTGCTTGGTGATTCTGCAGACACTTCATAGTCCAGATGCTGAAATGACTCATTGCTTTTCATCCCCCAAAAAACACCCACCCTAAGTTAGCTGAAAGCTCCCTGCCCTGAAAGATAATGACACATCCAAGTGCACACTTTCATTACAGAGATCAGCTGAACTATAGCTGTGTCCAGCTGCATAGAACACTTATCATCAAATCTTGGGAAAATTGTACGTTTCTAATGAGTAGGGAACATTGTTTTATATTATTTCATCACCAGGAGAACTTCAGAGCCATGTTTTCTTTCATAGACTTCACACTGAATATCAATTCAGGACAGCATGGTCAGTGTTGGGTCCATGCTAAACGTTTTCTGAAGCTCCCTGGTGAACACCAGCCCCCATTTCTGGGGTGCCAGACATTGCCCATGGTAAGACCAGGAGAATTTGGGTACAGAATCTCCATACTTCAGTGTGGCAGATAAACTGAAAACATGCAAGCTGCCCATGCCTGACAGAAATGTAAACTCCTCTGAAAACAAAATCAAATATTGTCTTTAACGTGGGGAGGGTAAAAAAACCCCTACAGCTATTAGAACTGGGTGTTTATGAGTGTTGCTTTCATTTACCTCATAAGGTTTTTGGGTCCTGTATTAAGGAGCATAAACACATATATCCAAAACTGTTAGTAATTCCCTGTAATTTCTGAGACACTTCAGGCAAATTAGTTCTAAGTGCATGTTTCTATGACATACATGCAAATGGAATTATACCTAAGAACACTAATTTTCCTTTAGTTATCTTGGTTACACTTTGTATTTTGAAAGGCCTGCCCACTGTGCATTGGTATTTAAGGTTTTGTGTTCACAAATAGAAATAAAATTGTTGTCATTTCCCAGTGCTTTAATGCTGTAAATAGCTTTTTAGTACTGATTTTCAAAAATATTCCAAAATACTGTTAAACTGAAGAAGTTTCAAGGGATATTGGTAAACGTGAAGCTTAAATAACCCTTTCTGTTCCTAATGAATGTCAAAACTCTCTCTAGATTTCAAGACCTCTAAAATCAGCTGATGATTTATCTTAAGGAAAAACATAAGTATTTGCTAACCCCTTTAAATCTCAGGTTCCACTTTAACATTATTTGTAAATGCAATTAAATATGACAATCTTAGAGAAGACAGAGCTATCTGAGTGATTAATTCCTCAGGTATTCTATTTAGCAGTTTCTATCTCTGCAGTGTGGAAGAAAGGACTTAGTTGAAGCATGAAAGGTAGGACATTTAAAAGTTTAATAAAACTTTTTATTTGAAGTAAATGCAAAACAAGCTTTAAAACTTAGGCACTATTGATTGCACAGATATTAATTTATATTTCAGTAGATTGTAAGCAAACTGATAATTTTACAATCTTGAATAAAAAGGCCTTCAGAACAAGGGGTGATCTTGGATGTTGTTTTATGAAGGAGCAAATAATTCATTTGGAGATTTGCAGATACCTGTGGAGCAGAGAGAAAGCTTTTACTGTCCTTCATGTCCACTGATCCAACATGTTTTTTCCAGGAGAGACTGGAAATGTATAGTAATTTTATTTTCAACTTTCATGGATCATAATAGTCAGTTATAACAAGTGGGTGTCTCTGGCTTCTCACCTCCAGTGTCTTGAATTTCTGGTGTTTTGAAATTCCCTGTTTTGCTTTGATTTCATGCTCTTTTTTCTTTTTTTTTTCCTTGTTGTTTCCTTGCCTGACTTTCTTTTCCATCTGCCTGGTTGGAGGGACACTATTGAGTGCTCTCATTCTGACCCCATTTCCACATTTCTCAGTTATTTTCAAAAGTCCAGCCTGGTTAAAGGGTAAAAAAACCTGCCCAAACTAGTTAGTTAATACCTGAATCAGACCATTCTTTCATATACCCGTGCAAAAACTTACAAAACCATAGCCCAAAAAACCACAAAAACTACCATCCCCCAGAAAGAAAATCCTACCAAGTAACAAAACAGCAATCCACTTTTTTTTTCTTCTCCTTTAATGAAGCTTCTACAGCTTAAAGCCTCATTGCCATCTGTCTGGGACTGAACTTGTGAACTTTCTGTAGATGTTATTCCATGCTTCACAGGCCAGGCATTGTTTTCACTGACACAAATCTTGTGTATGTAAGCAACTCTAATACTTGAAAGCAAGTGCAGTGACACTGTAATATCAATAAATATATATCTATATTTCAGAATTAAGAGTTTAAATCCATTATTTTGCTATAGATTATCTGTGCTATGTTTTTTCCTTGCAATCTTCCTGGGATGAATTTGAGAGACCACAGACTCTTAACAAGGTGCAGTTAGTTGTTTTTGGCCCTTGAGGGACCCTTATTGAAAGACACAGGGAATTCTTTCCTTCTGCACATCATCACTGAACAAAGACCACTGGCAGCCACAGTTCTTGGGAAGCATTTCTAAGTGGGGAGTACATTACAAACATTTTTAATTACTGACATAATAATGACATAACATATAAACCAAAGCAGTGCACACTTTCTGCTACTATTTCAGTTCTGTTTCCAGGTAGTGGAGAAGGCACAAAATAAAAATAAGCTTTTTGAATATTAACTCTGATTCTTTTGGTACCTTAAATAAGAATTTACAGTTATGAGTCAGAGAAATTAAACCATCGTATGGATTGGAAAGTTGAACAGAAATCCAATAAAATACCATGTCTTTCCTGCTGTTTGATAAATTAGAAGTTTACATTTCCACACATGAATGTAATCTGCCAAGTAAAATTACTTTACCTGCTGTCAGATATTTTGCTTATCTGTAAATACTGAGTTTTTCCATATATAGTTTGCTAAATCTGGCTTCTCTCAGGCTATTGAATATGTTTATTTTAGGCCAATACTTGCTGTGAAAACACATAATCTGGCTCAACTCAAACTTTGGTAACTGCTTTCTGAGCAAAATATGATGTAGTAGCTCATATCGATTGTAAATAACCCTAAAATGTATTTAAACTTATTTTTTCTTAAGCAAGTAATTTTACCAAGAGGAAAGTTTTCTATCATTTTCCAGCTTGTGGATTTTTAAATGTTGGTTCCTTGGGAGCTCATTTGTTCTCATGGCAATAGGCATGATTTTCTTAATTATTTCTACAGATCCCTAAACCCAAAGTCCCCAAGGAACGAAAACTACTATTAAGCCATGTACCTATTACTAATGTGTTGGTGTTTTTAATCACCTTCCTTTAGAGGTCAAGGTGTTTGATGAGGTGAGTACTGTAGGTTTGGATATGCACGCAAATCCTTTTTCCAACGGGCAGATTTCCCTCCTCATGCCTGAGGATCGAGAGAAGAGGCAGGTGCCTTGTGAGTGAACTCCTCCTTACAGATTTATCACCACACAACTTGCTCTAGAAACAGCATTTAAAAAAAAAAAAAATAACATCTGAATTACTTGTACACTAGGCTTTGTGTATGTTGCAAATCTTGTTTCTGTTTGTTTGGATTTTTTTAAAGGATACTTTTAGCTTTCCTGTTTTCTGGCATAGTGTTCTATACAGCCTGAGGACATATCACAAACTTGTGGTGTGCCAGAGTAGTATCACATGTTTGAATAAATCTAAAGAAGGATGCCTACTTGAGCTTTAATTAGGAATGTGTTCTTCAGGTCACAGATGAAAAACATTCCATAGTGAACAGGCTGTGCTTCATGCAGTGTGTGCATGTGTTTGGGTGTGCAAGGAAAATCTACTTGCATTTTTCTATCAGTATCAGTGCCCTTAAAAGTAGAATCAAAACCTCTAGGAACTTGTTAAACACAGAACAAATAGCATATCTTATATCTCCTTCTCCAAAGGTACTCTTAACAAGAGCTACAATTATCCCCACGAATACTGCTTCTTCAACCTCCAGAAAAAACTATCACTTCTCTTTATTTCTATTTATTTAGCATCACAGTTGGTAGCTCCAAATTATACATGCAGCAATTCAGTCTTTGTGTTCAAACTAAAATGTGTACATTTGGGTTCTATCTTCTGTAGATGAAAATTTTAAAAATAGGTATTCCAGATCAAATATTTAAAAGTTGATGTGTGTGTGTGTTTCTAAATAAAAACTGAATTACGTCTCAGTCAGAATCTTACAGGCAGCTTCAGAGTTTGACTAATCCTGAATAATAACACACAGAATCATAGAATTTTAAAGGGTGGGAATGGATCTTAATGGCTATCCAGTCCCAAACCTCCTGCCATGGGCAGGGGCACTTCCCATTAGACCAAGTTTTCAAGAATTTTCCCATTTTGGTGTCAACATGAAAATGAATGTGTGCAATCTCTCATGATGCACATGGCTATTGTTGAATATTATTGAATTAAGTTGGCACTTGTATGAAATAACTTAGCTGGCAAGGCCACAGATTGCAGCTGCGTAATTTCCCTTTTGGATAGCTCTAGGTTCTTTTCTTTTCATATTTTTCTCCAGTGAAACTTACATTTTTCTTTTAGTTTTTTAAAACCCTTGGGGCACAGTGTGAAACCACTTACTCATGGGGTGAAAGGGCATTTTTAATGGAGAACAAAATTTCATGGTATGAGCATAGTGCTGGTCTGCCTCGTGAGTCATACAAAAGCAAGAAACTGTAAATGATGCATAACTTTTTAATGAGTAAATTCTAACAACAAACTTCTAATATTTGGCAAAGAAGGCCAGATTTCACTTTAAATCCTTCATGCATTTTATTTTCTAGCCGTTGTTTTTGGTATAGCAATTAAAGATGTTTCATAATTGCAAAGGACAGTTTGCTTATTAGTTTAATTGTGTATTTATTCTATTCCAATGCTGTGCAGAATCAAACATTGAACATCTCCCCTAAAGAATTTTTATCGTAGCAGTATTTCTAATGAGATGTAGCAGAGCAAGCTAGCAAGCCTAAAATGAGACCACAGGCCTCATTCAAGGGATTTTCCTAATTTAGTGCCATGTGAAATGTGCTTTTTTAAGGCAACATTATGAGCCAATTCCACCAAAGAAAATTGGAGACCTTTAATTCAGATGCTACATTTAAGAAAAGTGTGTTTTGAGTTCATAACAAATACTTCTCTCATCTAAAAAGAATGTCTTCCAGACCATTTCTGATACACAGGAGAAATACTACAATTGCAACTTTGAAAAATTCATATTTCTGATATCTACACAGTTGTTCAGTAAATATTATTGAAAACGCTGTTTATTTTGAGAAGTGTGTGACCACTCTCTAGGAGTATGCGTTACTCAAGATTATACATCCACATGCATTTAGCTAAGGGCCGTGGTACTAGGATATAGAAAGTAGATTTTGTGCTTCAAAAAAAAACCAGGAAAAATGGAACATGAATGTAAAATCATTTTGTATATTTGCCACACTGTCTTGAAAGGAAATTATTCAGTGTAACATCTGAATGGTTGCAACAAAGATAACAAAGTGGTTTTTAAATGAATAGGATAATTTTATTTCAAAGTACTTATTCAGACACTCTGAGAAAGCCAACAAGGAATGGGTTTTTGTCTGACTTAGCCATAGATTCACCTGTAATAATGATAGAAAAGATGGGCACAGCTTGAAACACAAGATGTTGTCTCGGACTTGAGAATATGAGTTAATGGATGACTGCTATAGAAGAGATGGGATATGGAAGTGGGGATTGTATCAGCAGTAATGACCATTCAATTTGGAATTAGAAACCTAGTGTTTGTCACTGTCTCATTGATTCTTTTTTGATTTCATCATCCTCAGGTATCCAAGAGAATGAAGTTCAAAGCTTTATTTTCAGTAATGCGCTGGAAAATATTACCAGGAAGTGTACTGTGCTTTGTGCTGGATGACTTCTGCAGCTCATGCATCATCCTTTACAAAGGACACATTAATATATCTGTATAAATTAACCGAGTGGGCTCCTCTGTGTGTCATAATTCCTTATGTTTGTGGGAGAACAAGGAATTGTGAAAGCACTTGCATCAAGATTTTCAGGCATAATGCATGTGCTTTCTATTTTACTGTGGTCACAGAATAGAGCTACCTATCTGGTAGAATTTTTAGGTTGTATTCTCTTTTAAATAAAGTATTCCGATAAATAAAAACTTATCAGTTTCCATTTATGGGGAGAAAAGAGGTTGCTAATAATTAATAAATAAATTCTTCAGAGGAAACATCTCTTACATAGTTAAGAAAACCTGGTTTACTGGTTGATATAAAAACATTTAAATGCATTCACAGATCCCAAAATTTTATGTCTGCTTAAGATGGGGATTCAGTTGTGTGATTTTAAAACAATTATTTAGAAATCATTGATTTTAAAATAATTATCCTTACTGCTTTTTAATCAATTATCTTAAGTGGTGCAAGCAATCCAAGGAAGATTTATGGTGTATGTAGCAGATAGCATCTGTTTTCTTTGTGTTCGGGATATGGTGGCTGCTCTTTGTTAAGGGTGGCTGGCTGCAGAGCCAGGAGGAAAACAGGTTGCTTCACTGGTCCTGGCTGGTCTGTGCCACATCAGGGGACCCAGGTGCAGGGAAGGAGATTTCTCCTCTGTCTTGGGAGCCTCAAGGTGTACAGGAAGAGCATTGAGGCATTTCATGTGTTATATTGCTCCATTATGTAGCTGGGTTTCTAAATTTGCCTGTTTAAAATATTTAGGGGGTAAATAAAAAGTAGTAATGTTCCAGCAATGGTTTTAATGAAGGTAGAAAGTACAAGACTATGCAGTTTTATAGTAACATATTTTATGTACTGCCATTTGACTGGAAGCTTTAGGCCAGGTCCCCTTTCTGGAAAAAAACTTCCAAGTGGCTCTGGTTTGCCTTCATGCAAAGAATTCTTAATCCATGAAGGGTCTTTCCTGTTCTCATTAATTCATTGCCTTCCCCTCTAATGGACAGTCCTGGCTGCCTGGGCTGAAGGAAGGAATCCTGCTGCATCCTGCTGCTGCTGCCTTTTTCCATTTTTTCTTTTTTTCCAAGAGCTTGTGGGCACATTCCAAGTTCAAATGTCTTACCACTACAGCTTGTTATCAAAAAAAGTTATTGACAAACTGCAAGATCACAGCAGTGTGACTGGCGGCAGAGTTAATGGGATTCCTTTGAAAGACAAAGGTTCAAAGAGCCTTTAGGCAGACACATTTTGGCCAAGATGTGACAAGGCTTGATAACAGCCAACACCTGCCTGAGGAGTGCAAACACGAGAAAGGAGAGGAAATTTCGTGCTAGGGCAATTAGTTAATGGTAATAATGACATGAGATTAAGCAGTTATAACGCCTGCCAGAATCTTCATGAGTACCTTTAGAAAATTAGATATGGTGACTCGCAGAGCTCCCTCTGAAGGGGAGTGTGGGTGGTGCTGCCAGGCTATTATCTGAAATTTGGTGCTGCTGTAGCAAGCCCTTTGCTGGCTGGGAGCTGGACAGGATCCCTCACTTTCTGCTCTCTAGCACTGGCAGCCAGTCCTTCCATTTTTTGAAGATAAAACTTCAGCCTGTGTCATTTGTTAAGTAAATATGTTTAAAAAGTCAGGGATGTTTTATGTGCAGTGGAGGAAAAGGGAGACAATTTCAAAGTTCAGCTTTGTGCCTTTGTAAATCCACTGAGATTTATTTGTGTTTCTGTGCATATAAGGGATATGTGTAGTACATTGTGCCAGTGGTTACTGGTCTGATGGATGACTGACATTATTGTTCATTATGCACTTTATGGGTGAGGCTGCCAGACAGACTTCACTAATCCAAGAAATTTGACAAAGCTTTGCTTGGATCACTCTACATGTTTTATAAATCTGTTTATGTTACAAGGCATTAGGCTTGTACTCATCAATAGCTACAACTACAAAAATACCCCAAACCAACCACATTTCTACTTTCTTACAGCTCCCCATTCCAATTTCACAGTTTTTTGTGAAGGTGTGATTCAGCACTATGTTCCACAGTTGCAGAGTGCTTGTGTTAGTTTTTTCTAGGCTGGTGGTGAATGTGAGGTTCTCTAGGTCTGTCTCAGCCCTGTCACATGGGACCTGTTATTTGACTCTCAAAATTAAGGGCAGTGCTTGAATTTGGCAATTACAGATTGGATTTTGATTTCTCTTTCTAATGAAGTGATTTTCAGTATCCACATGTTTAAATTATATTTTCAGACTATAAATAAACCTATTGAGAAGACATATTTTCCCTGAACAAAACCATATTCTTGAGTGGTTTTGCCCATGTACTGAAAAGGAAAAATCTCTTTCACTATGTGTATAATGCCAATTACAAATTACTGGAAACAGATGCATTCATTTCCCAAGGTAAACATTTCTCAAAAATGAGTGTAAGGTAGCTATTAATTCAAATTAGGAAAGTGGAATGTTTCTTGTCAGAAGTATGTTTTGTTTATTGCTTGTTTGTTTTTTGAATAAATTAATCATATTTAAAAAATAGCATCCCCCCACCCCCCAAAATAATTAAGAAAAAAAAACAACCTCTAGCAGAGGACGCAAAATGAACTAAATTTTTTGATCTAGTGAGGATCAGGTCAAAGGTATAAGTAAAATAAAAAGAAACACTATAGAAAACTCCCAGAAAATTGTAAGTAGTGGTATACGCTCTAAATGTTTACTTACTAAAGGAGAAGTATATAGTATTAGATGATCTGGAGGTTTGAAACAAAGTATGTTGTTCAGAACTCCAAAACATGTAATTTCTGTAGAATTTCAACATAAGTTCAATATTGTACTTGGGTACAACTACTCCTACAATGCCAGCATAAGAACAACATTAGATCTGAGTCAGCTCTTTGACCTTGAGTGGGGGGCTACAGATGCCTTAGAGTTCTTAAAAAAGAGACAATAAACTATAGCTGCAACTTCTTGTCAGTTCAAATGTATCCTCAGTGGCTGCCAGAATTGTTTGGTTTGGCTTAATTTTTTTTTCTATTCTGCTGTGATGAAGATGTGTAGGACAATCATGTAAAAGCAAATTTCAAAATAGAAGCAGTTGTCTCTGTTGATGCAAGTCAGCAACTTCCCTTCCAATGGAAATATTCCCATTTTAAGTAATAGTTACTGAGCCAAAGAGAGAAGAAATGTCAAAACTGAGTCAAATTTGAAGGGCTTCTGGTGTTACACTAATAATCACATGCATATTGTTTCAGCCAGTACAAGGGCATGTCAAATCATGTGAGCAAGTGAGAAAAGGTGAAGAAACCTAGTTGGTAAATTCTTTCAAGCATTGCAGGATAATCCAGGTCCCAATTTAATTATGCCCCATTGAAGGTATAAACTTAAATTACTCGGGGAAAACACATTATTCACAAAGGAGATCCAGTAATCAGAGAGGTGTGTGGATTATGTCAGGAGTTTTTTAGATTTTATATAAAGAAATATAAGGTAGTGAAGTGAATATATCTGTCTTGTAACATATCTCTAAAACTTGCTGTAATATTACCCCCTCTTACAAACTGACTTTATCTAAAGTGTATTAGAACTGCTGCTTGCTGCGGTCTGTGAGGTGTGGTTTGCCAGATACTGTAAGGCATGACCATCTTACTTTGGCTCTCTGATCTTTCCTTGGCTCAGAGGGAAGTTGATGTGCTTGAAAGTTTGTTTATTTACACCAGAAAATAAATATTCAGAGGTCAGCCTTTACCATGTTTATCAAGCCAACTTTATCTGGCATCTAATTAGTAACCTCAGCTGTTGCATCACATAAATTAGCTTGCATCTTTGCAAGCATTACATAACAAATAAAACAAATTTGACTCTCCAAAGATTTTGATTTACTCTGTGGTTTGTTTGCATTCACTGTGAGACTTGTGTGGGAATAATGAAAGACTTTTTTTTTAAAGCGCTTTTTCCATCCCAGACTTGTGGACTACTCTAACTGGTAAAAAATTGTGATGAACAAAATAGAGCATGGCAAGAAATGGGTCTAGTTTGTCATTTCACCTCATTTTGAAAGCTGAAAATTAATTATTTAAGCAATGGGATCGAGTATGGACTGCGCATCAGTGCTGATCAAGGCCCATTCTGGACGTTTGCCTTGTTTC
Source organism: Cinclus cinclus (assembly GCF_963662255.1). Lineage (NCBI taxonomy): Eukaryota > Metazoa > Chordata > Aves > Passeriformes > Cinclidae > Cinclus > Cinclus cinclus. The sequence continues at coordinate 10,338,790 of NC_085047.1, read as the reverse complement.
CTATCACATGCGAACAGTCCAATACTCAGCACGAATTGACAAGCTAGTGTTACTTATAAAAATTTGACATTATTCTTTCTCCTGATGTTTTTTGAGAGTTTCTCCTCTAAAAGCTATAGATGATTGAAATGCTTATCTTATTTTCAAGATGTGCGATGATCAAATTCATTCAAAACCAGATGTTATTTGATGGGCTTTTGTAGGAATTTTTTTCTTGCTAATTACAAATCTAAAGCACTTGGAATTTGTACGTTTGCAGTTTGAACTTTCTTTTTCTTGTTGCTTTTTAATTTCTTTTTCTGGTATCTGATTTGCCAGTTTTTTATTTACATTGTGAAGTTGTCTCCAGGACAGGTGAACTAGCATTCCTTTAGATGGAAATGAACTGGATGATGCAGTCCTGGAGCACCCCTGATTGCTCCAGAGACTGGGGGTACTCGATTTGTGTGACCAGGCTGGAGCCGGTCTTGCCATGCCCAGCTCTCAGCACTGCCCTGCAAATCTGCTCCCTTGGACTGCATCACTTGTTGTTGCTGGCAAAGGCTGGGATGCTCTGACAAGGTTGTCAGGTGGATTCGCCTCTTTATTTTTTTCCTAACAGAACCATTCCAAAAACACCCAAGGTGCTTTTTTAAAGCTCTTATTAAGAATTTACTTTAAAAGAAAATAAACCTGTGGGGTTTTTTTTCAAACACAGAAATCCACATCTGGGTGAAACAGAATAAATTAAAATTGAAGATTTAGCAAAAAAAAAAAAAAAAAAAAAACCTCCCTGCTTGCTATTTCCTTTCAGAGAAAATACTTTCCTTCAGCTTTACTTTCATTCCTGTAACTTTTAGTAGCTTTTTAGGTTGTAAAAATCTTATGTGGTCTCTTCTGAAACCCTCAGAATAGCCTCCATTTTCATTGTCTCTGCAACATGTCTCTGTGTCTGGTTTTCCATTCCCCAGATACATATGGTCAGTAACTTCTATGAAGGAGGAATTTTCCTAGGCAGGCTGCAAAGGGAATTATATGTGCTAGATCAGGAAGAGAAAACTCTCTCAGTAAGACAGTGCATGTGCAATAAAATGAGGTTATACAGATTATTAAGTTATGAAAGTTTCCATTTTTAAGGGAGGAAAAGGAATTAATTAAATCTATTGTATTTCATACATTAAAAACAATTGTTAAAAGAAAATATGAAAGAGTCTGCCTCAATCTATCGAAGCTCAGAAAAGGCTTTGCTTTTATTGCTTCTCAATTTATTCTTGGAGGTGCTTGGGGAGGAAGACGGGGAAGGGTCTGTGCTGAGGGCACAGCACTCACTGATTTTATATCGTTTGTGCTGTGCTTTGCACATCATTTGTAAACAACCCAAGCACATTGAATGGTTTGGGAACATCAGCTCTTTTATGCATTGGCCTTTGGGCTTACTTAATGGAGTGTTTTAGAAAGTCTTCATGTTATTACCATCAAATGTGGGCTAAGCCATCATAAAAGTTAGGTTTTACTTGGAGGGAAGCATAGGAAAGTATGATATTCATTGCCCTAGAATCACTGTAATCTGTAAGTGATCCAGCCCACAGGTGTCAGTACACAAAAGATCCATTCTCTTCTTTCTAGTCTCTGAAAACTAGTTATGGATACTTCACAGCTCTTTTTTTGTACTGAAAACTGTACAAAGTTTTTGTTTAAATAAAAATTGGTCCTCTCCCAGTGCAAAATCAGTAATGAACTAAGCTAAGTAGTCTCATGACTATTCCTCACTTCATCTAAAACCTCTGATTGTTCTGCTTATTTCACTACAACCTCCTGTCATTTTCCCTCTCTCTTATTCTTTTATATCTTTGCTGCTGGAATCTCAGCACTTTTTACAGTACATTTTAATTTAATCTTCACTACTTCAAACGTTCTCCCTTTCTGCACATCCAAAATGTTGACATCATTATCAACTGCACAGCTCTGATCACGGTTCCCTTCTTCCTAAATTATTCATCAGGATTTCCTCTTTTCACATACAGTTCATGTTTCTCCTTATGCTTTATATAATTATTCTAAACTGATCTCTGGCTGATCTTCTCCACACTGCTCCCTTCTCTCCCCACCTTCTTTTCCCCATAGCACTTGGAATACGTCTGTCTCTGTTAACCTTGCAAAGCACAGCCATCCTTCTCTTTGTAAGCACTTTCGATAATCTGTGTCTTTCGCAAAACCTCTAAGTGTAGGCACCCCTTGAAGAACCCATTTACAGCATAAGATGAGGTTTTACTCAAGTTCCCTTAAGCACCTGATGACAAAAGCACTTCTGTCATCTCTCCATGGTAGGTGCCTTAGGGGAATCGGAGCTGATGGGACTCTGAGCTCTGGGTACTATGTTTGGATTTCTTTCAACTTTTAATGTCACAGTCTGCCTCAATTTCAGCTGATGGCCCAAGAAAAAGAAAGGGGGAAAAAAAAAACTCCCTCTACCTATCTGTTAATGCTGCTTTGACATTATGGGATATTTTCTTTTGTGAAACCCAAGATGAAATTACTAGGTTTGTATTGCAGCTTTGAAGTTGTTTGGTTTGTTTTTGTTTGTTTTTTTTTAATTGCATTTCATTTTAAAATCTAAAATTCATCTGAATGTTTCCTCAATTGATTTCTCAGTCAACATTAGCACTCAACTGGCCTTTGGACCACTTCCAGATGATTAATAATATATCCTAGGCAATGTTGAACTAGAATTGTAGAACCCTGCATGTCTTCTTGGAATTTATTCCTGCTTCTGTGTCCAGCAGCAGCAATGCTTCTCTTTGCAGCTGGCCACAAATACCCCTTATTAAAAATGTGTACTTTTGAGTAATGTGGGTTTCTTTTCTCCTAATGCACTTTCTAGTAAATAACAATGATAGTTTGTCTTGACATTTGATTGGTAGTCAAAAATCTTGATTTTTCAGTAAAAGACTTTTAGATCCTGTTTGATTCATCAAGTTTGAACCTTCATCTCAATTTCCATAATATGAGGATCAGAGTCTTTAAAGATTTAATGCAAAAGTTTATAAGCCAACTGGTAGAATGGTGGTTTTTTGTAGAAAATAGACAAAATGTTACCCTGAGAAAGCCTCTGCATTTGGAGAGCCAAATTTCATCTTGATATATTTAGAAAGAAGCAATTACATATTCAGGAGGAGGACAAAGCTTCTGTCATTTCTCAGTTAGGTATGAGGAGAGCTCTTATGAAAGCAGAGATACACTGGAATATACACACCCACAAGGTGTCTTACAACATTGCCACACTAAGCTTCCTTGAAGTGTCTCAAAAATACCTGGGCTTTTTTGCAGGAAATGTTAGCCTTAAGGGAGCAAAATACTTCTTGTAATTGCTAATTGATCTTAAAATATTTCCGATTCCATTAAGTACAGAAAAACTGTGCAGAGGTTGAGATCTCAATTAAGATTATCTTGCAGCAGTATCTTTTCATTTAAGTACTGGAAGTTCCATTGGCTAATAGCATTTTTATTAAGAAAGGCTATCTTACAGGGAAACTTATTTGACGCGGGCTTTGTTGCTGTTGTTGTTTATGAGTTCTGCATGAACTACTGCAGCATTCTCAGTGCAAGAGTTCAGATTCTTCTTCTTATGGGTTCTTGTCCAAGCAGAGCCTACAAGTGAGCTATAGCCAAGCTCCCAAGCAGAATAATATCCATGTGAGCATGTGTGCAGAGGTCCACAGCAGTTTTCAAGACAATGTATAGATAGATGTTTCTAATTTTAATGGTGCCTTTGAGCAAGTAACGTTTCTACTCTTCATGAGGTTGAAGGGCCATAATTTTAATATAGTCTTCTGTACACTATCACATTCTTTCCAATCCATTTCACAGGGAAATTATCCATTGTTAGAAATATATTCTTTGCATGGTTTGGTCCATCATTGTCACACTATTAACCTTCAAGTATTATGTGCACAATTGACATAAACTAAAAGAAGCAAATCAAGCTGTTTTCCCTTATTTTTGCAGTTTAGATGACATGCACTTAATTTGACTGACAACAGACCATGAACATGATACTTGTATGTTGCAGAAATTAGCTATAGGAAGAATTTTGAAGATGTCACTGTTAGAAGCATGTTTCCTTTCCCCTTTAAGTACTGTAACAAATGACTGCCTAGGCTTCAGCACTGACCTGTGGGCCAGCCAGCCTTCCATGGGAGGAAAAGTGTGTTCAGGTCTGCTGGCTGTAGTACTAACCCACATTCAAGAAGATGATTGTTTGCTCTGATAATCTCCACAAGATAGGCTTTGTTATTTCCTTCTCATACTTTTATAATCAAAATTAAATAAGAATTGAATCGTTTAATAAAGTGGTGGAAAGATGATCAATATATTTAAAAATAGCAGCTATTGTTGACAAGCTCATCAAACCCTTGAAGTGTATGTTGGCATGCTTTAAAATAGAAGCCACACAAATCCCAGTTTACAGGAATAATTGAGCGGATTGCTAGTTTGCCTGATTTAAGGTCTCTGAATTTGGAGGAGAAATTTTTTTATTGCTGAAACAAAAACATGCGTAAGAATCTAATATTTTCTTTGTGGGTGATTTGCAAGAATTTGGTCATCTTGAAATTAAAGATGACTTTTTCCTCTTAGTTTTACAGTTATTTCAAAGCTTACCTACGTATTGGAGGGCTAAATTTGCCACATAGTCTTTGTGGTCCCATAGGTGACTTATTCCTTGATTCTTGCACGGGTATTGTGAATACGGCTCTCTTTAAAACTACATTTCTGTCCTTCCTCCCAACAAAACAACCTTCCTGGAAATACCCAACTCCCATGGACTTCTGCAAGTTTTCTTAAGTCTTCTGTCACAACAAGAAGGGTTCTGCTACTCTGCCAAATTATCATAGGGAAAAGTCCTTTTTCCTATTGCTAATGAAGGGTGTTGACTCTCTGCTTTATCTCCCGGGATGTTTTGTGCTGTGCCCCACTCTGAGTGTGGCTTAGGGGCAGGGAAATGGGAGATGGGAAGAAACAGGTCTGAAAGGAATCAGGTCCTGGGTGTTCTACCCATTCATCCCCACCCTGTAAATCACCTTTTCAGGCCATTCTCAACAAAATGGTTTTTCAAGGACTCCCAAACACTAGTCATCCATTTCCTAATTGAAGAAAACTGCTGGTGTTCTTTTCAGAAAATGTATAAAATTTCTGACTGGAAAGTCACATCTCAACATTAGATACAGCAGTTTCATAAGCATGTCTAAGGGATCCTGAATGCCAGTGTGTTGTTTGAAAAAGAATTGATTAGTATGTTTTGTGTTCATATAATGTTTCAAAGGAAGTCCTAAACTAATGTATTTCCTTTAAAAAGTTTGTTGGTTTGTGTGCATGCTTATCAGTGAGTGGAGACCTGGGAAGTTTGGAAATGTTCCTACAGTAAAGTATTTTTGCTGGTTTTCATTAAACCATAAAATGTAAGGATATGCTCTAAATTAGGCTTTTGCTGTTCTAAACTACTAAACTTTTGCCGTAATGTAAGATTACCAATTCTAATTGTCACCACCTTATTGCAATTAGTCTTATCTCTGGTACCTCAAAGAAAAAAAAAATTACTGTGTTTGCTCTCTGGATTTTGTTATGAAGACTTAGCAGTGAGAGAAGTGTTCCTTTCATTTCAGAAATTCATAACAGCTGTTTGTCAGTATTTTGAAATAGGAACAGAAAAAGACATGAAATGTTAAAAGCGTGCCAAATCCCATCCTTTCTGCAAGCATGCCTTTTATTTCAGTAGTTCTGTTTAGTCTGGGTTATTTTTACTTTTTCAAGAAGAATAATTTAAACATTTATATTCCTAGATCTCAGTTAAATATTTGTCTAAGTTTATAAAGCTGTTTCTGCTGATTAGTGAGCTACCTGTTATGGGAGAACAAAGAAACTCAAAAGGCAGCAAATTAAGGTCACAGGTCAGTGTTCAGGCAAAATAGAGCTGGGCTACCAAATGATTTTCAGTTATTAAGCCAATAAATCAGGCAGATGTTGATAGATGCAAGCACTGGGGCAGTGTGTCAGCCTCATGAAAAAATTGTTTAACAGATTCAGGTGATCAATGCTGTCAGAATCTTGCATGTGGAAAAATAAGATGACAAATTAAGCTGTAAGGCTGTGACACCAGAGATTATTATGTACCCCTTCTTACCACTCCCCAGCACTGCCACCATTGTTTTACATCTAGCCTAAAAGCAGAAGCACACAAATAAATAAATAAAATTATGTATCTAACCATTTATGTCCTTTGGAAAGCCCGCAAGTGAGGCAGAAGGCTAATGGATTTTCAGAGCAAATGCAACCGGCTGCATAAGCTCTGCTTGAAGAGCTCTGAAGGGGAAGGGAATAGATAAAGGGGATATTGAATTATTAATGGACTCTATGATAGTAGTCTAATTAGAGCTAAAGAGTTATCACTTTTTATTAATGGCATGATGAAAACAAAAATAACCCATCAAAAGTCATTAAGATAGAAATTATCCTAACATTGAATACCTTTTCATGGCAAAAAGCACTGCATTATATTTGCTTACCGGAATTTCTGGGGTTTTTATATTGTCAAACATGTAGCCAAAAATATGCCATTTTTGTTTGTTTGTTTTTAATGACACCGACAGAGTAACCCAGTAATTGCTGTTGAAGGCTTGGGCCTTACTGTTTTCTCAAAGAGACTTAAAGCTGACAAAAAAGAAAGCTGTCTCTATTAAAAAGATTTCCTTTCCATTCAGTGTACCTGTAATCATGAGACACTGAAGACTGAGTGCCATGCTTTTTCATGTTTTTTGTTGTTTGGTGTTCTCTTTAAATATAAAGGTGTTTAATAAATAATATGTGCTTTTTTGGAAACTTGAAAACTGGATCCAAGAGAAGCTCAATGTGATTTTTCCTGGGAAGATCACTGTGGGAAGGCAGTGGTCCCCAGCTGGTCACAGCAAGCTCTGGGTAGATCAGCCCCCATCATCCCAGTGCCTGGTACCAGAGATCAAACTGTTGGCATGGTGAGATGTGAGGGATTCAGTTTTCCTCCTGGGCCAAGCAGGAGCTCTCTCCTGATTTCCCTGATGTGGTGTGAGATGCGCCATTGCCTTTGCAACGCTGCTGCGAAAGCACGTGTGCGTCGTGATGTACAAATTGTCAAACATTCAGCTAATTTGCAAGTTTTTAAATACCACAAGGCTGCAGGAGTGATAACTTTATGGGGAAAATTAGCTGAGGGAGACAACAAAAAGCATTCATGTCTATCATAGGAGGTACCTGAAAGCCAGCCTGAACTGTCATCGGGGCATTTATGATGTTTTCAGCAGTTCCTCTGACAGAGATATCAGATTACTGCTGTTACCTGTCTCATAGATGGGCAGGAAAGTGCTGTGTATGTGAGTTTTTTGCCAACAAGCTCTTCCAGAGAAAAAGAAACTGTTCTTTGAATGACACCAATTCCCTGTTTGTTTATCTGTCCCTGATTTTTTTCTTCTTTAATGGTCTGTCCTATGCCCCGACCTCAGCACACTCAGATGGTGGATGGAATCTCTTTGTTGAAGCCTGGAGACATCTGTCTTTCTCAAAATGAAACTAAGTTGTTGGATGGAAAATATATATACACCAAAATATTTTTTCCCCCTAAATTTTCATTTAGGTCTTCAGTTCATAGTGCCACAGTCATGGTAGGTAATAATTGCTAATGATTTGAGAGAAGTGGGTGACTAGAATATTCTAGTTCAACTCAGATTTTTTACAAGAAAATATAAATGGGCAAAGCATACCTTACTCAAGGGTGCCTTTCTTTCCCTTCTGTATTTACTACAGGCCAAATCAGCTGCAGTCCTTGAGTCCAAGGCTCCCCAGCTGAATTCAGATTGGCAGTGCACACCTTACTGTGGGGTGTCAGGGGTGAGAACAAAACTCTAACTGGCAAACAGGAATACAAATGGCTCTGCTTGTCACCCACATGCACAACCATGCAGAATATTTTGCTGTCAAAAAATAGCACTGCTCTTCAGGAGCGTCTGAGTGGCACAGCTGGTTTGAGGGGGGGGGCAGTATTTGCTGCATCTGATTACACATGCTCTACCCCAAACACCACCCCGTTTTTTGTTTTTGTTTTTTTTTTTTCTTTTTCTTTTGTTTTTCTTTTCTCAGGTAAGCCACAAAAGGGAGCTCCATAGCATTATTCAAGTGCTGTGGCATAGGTGCTGGAATTGTCAACAACACACTTCTGTGTGATGTACAAGCTGCTCCATCACACAGCTGTCACACAACTGTCTCTTGGATCTCCTGGATGATGATTTTACCCTATTTCAGGCAGTTCTATTTCTTCTTGCTTTGTATAGGAAAAAAAAAGAAAAACAATAAGAAAGGATAGAAAAAAAAGTATTAATATTGTACAGACTCGTGAAGTATTGCTTCCTCCGAGATCCTGCAGTAATGTATGAGCAACATAGATCAGTTTGTGAAGTTAATTTCTATCAAGAAATTCTGTGTGTTGCAGGAAATCGCATAAATACTCCATAACAGCGACATTTGCTACACTGAAGCAATAGCCATTTATTTTGGTGAGTCTCAGAGTTAAAGTAGGAGGTCTTTTATTATTAACACCAGTGTTCCCTGCTTGGAATTCTTTCATCTTTGTGGAAACTTGAAAACTTGCTTTTATCAACTTTTAATTTTCATACATAGAGGGAATTGAAAAGAGCCTAGTGGGTACCCTAGGGACCAGACCATCACAGGTGATGTATGTTGTCATTTTAATGGAGACACATTAACAGTTTCTGAACACACAGTGTACTTGCTGTGTGTGCCAGCAAAAATTGCCTTGAAATTTGGGCTGAAAAAGAAAAATGTAAGTCCTTGGTTTATCATGGGTAGAGCAAACTGTCAGAAGACTGCATGTGGCTTTATAATTAAAGGCCACTGTACTTCCAGAACAGTGTTGTTAATGAGTCTTCTCTATTGCGGGTCTCTTCTCAGATAGAACTTATGGTGCTGTGCACTATCATTTTACAACAGCATGAGTACAATGGCAATTTATTAAAATAATGTTAATTCTCTCAATACGACCATGAGGCTAATTAAATATAACAAGTTTCCTTCTGGGATTGGTTCCACAGTCTGCAGGCTGTTCTTTCATCAGATCCTTTGGGGTTTTCCATCTGTGTGGGAGACCAAGAGCAGCCCCATGCAACACCATTTTCTGCACTTGGAGAGATTTGTAATTCCCTGACAGAAAGGTGAAAATTACATTTAGCTCTTGATTGCCTCCAAGAACGAGGGGCAAAAATTCTTCATCTAAAAGTTTGTCTTAATGCTGTTAAAGTTTTTTCTCTCTCAATCGTGGGACTCTATTTATACTGGTAAGTTAAACATGGCTGCAAAAACATGACAGTCCAATTCCTGAGGCCAACTGATGAGAAACTGCTCCTATCCCTCCCTGGTTTAACTCTCTTTAGCTATTCTACCCCTGTGGTCAGCTGGGCTCAGCTTTCTCAGCTGTGTCCCCTCCCAATTCCTTGTGCATCTCCAGTCTAAGTTGCTGGTAGAGTGGTGTGAAAGGCAGAAAAGATTTTGTCTCTGTGCAAACGCTACTCAGTGACAACAAAAACATCCCTGTATTATCAGAACAAATCCTAAGCACAGCTGCTGTGGAGAAAATTAGCTGTACCCAACCAAAATGAGCATAGATATTACCACCTGGCCTGGAACAAAGTCACACCTTGGATATTCTACCAGTGAAAGGGTATAAAGAGTCTTGTCCCAGACCCTAAGAGTTTCATGAAGTGCTGTTTAATTTCTGGATCACGTGTGAATAGCACCACAGGCTAAAACTGCTCAGTTACATCCTTTTAATCAGATCAGTACCAAAGGAGTATATTGACTTATTAATAACACATATTTAACCAGCAGTCATTAAACCCTATCAATATCACCAATTCAGCCAATGCACCTCAATTTTAAATGTCCACGCATCCTTTCTATAGCTAATATAATATAATATAATACAATATAATATAATATAGTACACCCATGCTAAGTTAAGGGCTCCCCACGCTGTACATGTTAGAAATTCTGGGTGTTTAAGTCTCTCACACTCCTTACACTGTCTGGTCTTTCTTACCCTCTGTTGGCTAAGCCATTTTGCCAGGGAGCTATTCCCACAGAGTAACTTCCATCTCTGGTAGACAGATGAAAGTGTGTTCTACTGGACTACCCAGCATGAAATGTATAGACATCTGACCTTTCTTTAAAAAACAAACAGTAGTAATAACACCGATATGACAGGCTTGCACTTTAAATGTTCTTCTTCTTAGTAACAATGAAACCCCTCACTCTATCATAAACACCTTTTTATCAAAAAGCTTGAGAGCCTTTCCTTCAACTATTCTGTATAAGAATCAAAATCGTTTATCAAAAGGAGTCAATACAGGCCATAGTCACAGGATTTGATTTGCACAACTGAGATTGTGGTCAGAGAAAAGCATATTGTTTTTATTTCAATCTGTATTTTCTGCAGACTGTCTTCAGCAAAGCCACTGGAGTTTATACCTTCTTTTTTTTTCCCCCTTTTTCTTTTTTAGCTCCTAATCTCATATTTTCAAAAACTGGAAATACTCACTTTTCTGTTTTGTTAACATAAGAGACATTTCTAAACAGTTTAGCTTAAACCATCAGGACAGGCTTGACTAATGCTTCTTTTTTATGACTTGTTCCAGTGCTTATGTAGGTATTTTATGTAGGCGAAATCTGTGTGTGTCTTATTCTCTGATATTTCTGCTGCAGAGATGAAATGTCTGTCTCTCTGTAAGGCCAGCCCTGGTAAGTGTTCCGCGGACAGTGTTCCAACTAACAACCCTTGGATCCATTTCCTCATATGTCCCATCGTATCTATGGATAGATAGGCTGGGCTTCTTCAACTTGAAACTTTATAAAGCCTGCTTTAAGTCAACAAATTCCTTTTTTTTTTTTTTTAATACTGTTTTCAGGAGCACTTTTGCAGTTGAGATGATGCACTTAATCTGACATTTTTGTAGAATAAAGGAATAGGTTAGGACCTCAAAATTATGGAAGAACTGTTATCTGTTGGACTGTTTTCCTCTGTCTCTGTTTCTGAATGTCATAAAGGTGTGCCACACTTTCTTGAATATTTTTATCTTTGATCAAAGTGTATGCAGAGCAAATAACCCATAAATTGAGTGCACTAGAATAAATTGTGTAACTTCCTTTCAGATTACCCCATAATCGCCAGGCACTGTTTCTTACTTTGAGTACTAATTATCCTGTAACTTAATTGAGCCACGAATTACCCATAATTATCTATTTTCCATGGTAAAACAAAACCTGTAATTATGCTTTTTTCAATGCCTTGAATTTATACATGGTGTGAACAGAAATTAGGCCAATGTGTACTGAGCTAACAACAAGAGTGAGCTTATTCTTTGAGCTCTGAACTTCTTCACAACTGTGTAATTTGATTGATGTCCCCCCTAGAGAAGAAACAATTTACTTCAGGGTGTAAATAGTGGAGGTGTAGTCTAAAGTGTGTGTTTAATTGTCCTTATCCCCCTCACTTAAGCCTGGGTTAAGGTGTGTGGTCATAGTTCAGTGTAATATTGTTCTTTCCCTCATTCTGTGGCTTTTGGAGATGTAGAATGCTTTTCACTGCATTTGTTTACAGCAGGCACACAGGGACTTGACCAGCTCCAGGATGAAATGACCTTTGAAGGTGCTTAAAGTTATCCATTTCTGTCTGAAGCATAGTAACTGAGACTCAACCTCAGCTTTGCCTGAATTGAATCATTAGGCAACCAAAAACAAGCCTGAAGGAATATTCCCCAGAGTAGAATAGATACAAGTCTTTAGGACAATGCAGTCCTAAACGCTATATCCTGAGATTTGGCATCTCATTCTACAAAGACCAGTAAATGACTGCTCTAAAACAAATATAATGCAGGAGACTCAGAAACCAGAGAAAAGGCTTTGAATCATGTCCTTCTCTGGTGTGTATTTCTGTTATGTCTCCCATGATGGAGCACCTGCACCAAGGTTTTCTAGAAATGACATATCCCCAAAAGGTCAGATATCATGCAATTCCTCTGCTGAGGCATCTGTCAACTCATGTTTGCCATCAAAACAAGGTAATGTCCTGAAAGAAAGCAGCATGTTTTGCAACTGCCTGCAGCATATGGCACTGGAAATGCATGTCAGTGAAGCACAAGTCATGCCACGTACCTGCCTTTCAGCTGTAACATGTTATTTGTCATAAAAAGATGCACTTGTTTAATTTTTCATAAACAGTTTTCATGTCTTCACATATTGCTTCACGCACTGGATTAAAAGCAAAAACCATGAAGACTCTTTGTTCAGTAAAGAAATGTACAATGTCAGAAGGCGATGTCCAATAAACACATCATTAGAAAAAATATGAGGCTGATTGTCATTTCCACAAAGATCCACATACACAGATTCAGCAGTGTACAACAATGTTACTTTAAATAATCCACAGGAAACTGTGAATCAGGCCCAAATACTTGAATTTAATTCTAACTAACTAGGAAGGCGTCTTCTTTTGAAAATCCTCTGTATAAATTTTAAATTAGTTCTTTCAAAGACATTCAATGTCCTTGAATGCTAATATTTGTAGTGGGGAATGTACATGATGAAATGTGATTTTAAAATCTGCATGGATACCACATGCTAGTAGCACCAGAAATAGATGTGCTGGATGAAAGATGAAAGGATCAAATTCCTCCTCCTTGGCTCCACACAAAAAGTCACTGAATTCCAGTGAAATAAAAGCTAAAGCACCTTTTTCCTTTACCTGTTTTAAACATTTGCCAAACAGAAGGGATTTAATTTCTTATTTTATCTCCTCACTCTACAGAAGTTATATGTCTTTTTTTATAGGTCTGCACTCATAACTTGTCTAGGTCTTGGAAAGGTTGTTAAAGGTAATAGGCAGGGTGCAATTTCTAGTGAGGATGGCCTTTAAACACTAACTGCCTTGATTTGAGAAGATAGCAATTTATAATTGCTCCATATCACTTACATTTAAACAACTCGAGTGACTACTGCTTTAGGGAAGTTGCACTTTGTAGAACATTAGCTCCTGTTATTTTGTGCCTTTTTCTTGTTTGGGGAAAAAATATTTGATTGTTCTATAGAAATAAAGTCAAAGTTCTGGTGTTTGCAAACTTCTTTCCTTGATTTTTGCCAGTTCATTACTATTCAGGATTATATTGGTATTATTGTAGTGTATTATAAAGAGATTTGTGTCTGGTAGAAATCAGAACAGCCTGGCTTCTGTGCTACACTCATGGTTTTAATCAAAGTACGAGTACATGCACTGTTGTGAATATGTAAATCAGAAAATATACAGTGAGATTACTCAGCACTTTGTGACAGCAGAAACTGGAGGTACTGTGTTCCCATCTAGGAATAAAGGATGGCAATCATTAGGGCTGAATGTTGAATCTGCAAACTTTGTGAAAGGTGCAGCCTTGATGTGTGTGCATGTCAGAAACATTATAATAATTTTTGCAAAGTGCAGCAGTACATCAGATCTATGAACTCAGAAAAGTCTGTCCTGTGCTTAAGATCTGCTTTAAAAATCAGCAAACTTCTGAACCCCAAAGCCCTAGGAGTAAATTAAGGAAAGTTGTTATAGGAAATTACAGTTTATGGGGGGGAATAGTTTCACTTAGGTAGTCTAGAAAGTATATTTCACAGCAGCTGTCTTCTTGGTTAAGAGGATTTTGTTTAGCTGGTCCTTCAAAGATGGCAAGAGTATTTAAAATGAACTGCTGACAATGGCAAAATTCCAATGAATTATGAATGTAGTGAGAAATCCATGAACCTATTTACTTGGATAAATCTAGACAGAGCATTTACTTTTGTGTCCTCACTTTTTTAGCTGAAAATTGGGGCACTCCAAACTTTACTTCAGTTCAATTTCCCTTTGGAGTACAGAAATAGGCTTGTGGTTCGTACAACAGCCTGCCCTACCTTGGACAAACATAGATCTCTTCACAGTTGAGTTCTTTATGGTTTACATTCCCATGCCAGGAATTCTCTATCATTTGGATTGATTTTTCTATCATTTCCCAAGCTTTTATAGTCTTTTAAGCTTTTAAGACTACCATCTCTAAAATGTTTGATTCAGGAGTCTTTTAAACGTACTTAATCATAGGTAACACAAGGCAATGGGAAATCAGCCATGCTCTTCAAGACATAATGCATTACATTGCAAGGAATATTTCCAAGACTCTTCATGAGTCAATGTGAAAAAGATCAATACACAGGCTGAGCATGTATGATGTGTTCACTTGCATGTGCTGTTTCTGCAGAACCAGCACAAAAAAAAAAAAAACAAACTTTGGCAGCAGGGCTATATCTATCTTTGAAGAACACAGCTCAGATCTTTGAAGAACCCAGCTCAGGATTTGCTCAGGATTAGAACAGTTTTTTGCCCAAACTGGCACCTTTGTGAGGCTCACTGTCCTAACCCTACTTCTCGTCCCTGTGTCTCTGCCTGTCTTTGTCACCTGCCGTGGTCTCAGCACCAGCCCTCTCCCCTTGTGAAATCCATTCCCCAGTGGCAGATGCCAGCCCTGCTGTGTGTGGAACCTCCATCCCTCAGTGTCTGGCATGAAGGGCAAGAGACTGAGGCACCTTCAGGCTGTGCAGTTCTTCACCACATCCAGCCAGGACTTCTCATGTAGGGTCAGTGACGTGTTTCCATCTGCTGGCCTGAGCCCTGAAGTCTTGTATTTTGGACACCAGGGAATTACAAAGGGCCTGAAAGTTTATCTATTAACTTAACTTTATCAAAGAAAACAAGACTAGATTGCGTATTTCTTATCAGTCTTACCTCTGGAATCAGTAGAAGTCATTTTAGTCCTTATTAATCAACTTTTGAAAGGATTAAAAAAGCAGAAATCCTATGTTCCTCCTAATACTGTCTGCACTTTCAGAGTTGACTGTTCCTTTTTGTTTCTTCATAATTTCTCTATATCTTCTCATGATTACAGAGAAATGCAGGGATACAAAATAAATGTGCCTTGTCTTTTACTGTTAGCTCATATTTTTTAATATTGATGTGAGACAGAAAACATGTCCTTTAAACTCGCTACTTTTTTCTCTCCCTGATGTTGCATCTTGAATCTAAGGGGATGAAAATGAAATTTCCTCATCAACAAAGAATTCTTAATGAGATAATTGTTTATGCATCTTTTAATAATTTAATACTCAAAATTTTCAGAATTACCTGGTCTACAGGGATATTAAAAATATGTATGAAACAGCTGTTTTTCTTCATTTTGTGGTCTTGAGAACATTTGCAGATGCCGCAGGTATTCCAGTTACATTGTCTAAGGTGTCAAAAATCTGGTCAACAATATTTTCATTAATTTTATTCTATATATCTGTTTGACTGCAGGATTCCTTTTAGCACCTTTTAGTATCAAAAAAACAACAAGGTCTGACTCAGGTCATCCAGTGAAAGTAAGATCTGGGAAAGGATTATTAGGTGGGTTAAATTTTAATAACTTCTATATTGTTGCTTGTCTGGTGTTAACCTATAAAGCATATTGATAATAATAGAGTCAGTGATTCAATGATGTTAGCAGGTCTCTTTCAAAATTAAAAATTTATTTCAAAATGTTGCATAGGAACAAATGGTATTTTTTTTAAGCAGAGGGAGTAGGTCAGGAAGCTGCCTTAAATGTGCACAGACATACCTTTGCATTGAATTTTAACTACTGAAAGGGAAACTGAAGCTCGGATAAAGTTAATTGTATGTGCAGGCAGCAATGAGGTTTGCTTCTGTAGCAAATTTAAATATGATTAAACAGCTTTATATTTTGGTAGACATGAAAATATTAACACGTAAATATTTTCCCTGTAAATAGTACCTGTCTTAATATTAACTTGCTGAACCTGTATTGGACAGGTATGTTCTCCCTAGTGCTTCACAGACTTGTAATTCTACTCCAGTGCACATGGTAGGATTAACTCAGCCTTTAAATCTTTCCAGGGGTCACTAAACTCTCTTCTGTCTTGCTTTTTGGCAGAACAAGGGTGAACTCTGTGTTCCCTGGAGACTTCTCTGGTGGTCTCTGGATCTGCCTAGTGGTATAGTCCTGATTCTTTAATTCCCAGCTTTAAATTTGATGTAAAAGACATCTTAAAGTACTTTAAATGCCCTTTTGTTATCTGTTTTCCAGATAATGGATTGCTGTGGTTGGTCCTGTAATCAGTCACTAGTGGGAAGAGAGGTAATCTGTGCAGAGAAGTACTTTGTTTCCTGTAACAGTGTCTGAAAATGGTGATTCGCGCTCTCAAGGCTCTAATTGTTTTGGCTGGGCTAGGAAGTAGCTTTTCTAAGACCTGGGAGAATAATTTTATTCTTCCTTTGGCAATACTGTTCCTTACTGCAGAGGCACTGAAGTGTGATGCACTGAGCCTAGATGTGTTTGGTATCATCAACACAGGATATCCTGGGACAAAGTGACAAAGTGTTGGTAATAGAATCTCCATAAAATCATAGAATAGATTGGGTTGGAGGGCACCTTAAAGATCATCTAGTTCTAACCCTCTGCTATGGGCAGGGGCACCTTGCAATAGACCAGGCTGCTTAGTAGAACAGTCTCAAAGGAAATAATTTGCTCCCTGTGTAGTTGTTTGGTGTTGCTTTGCATTTCTGAGTTGCTCAGGAGTCAGCAAAACATTAAAATTGGTGGTAAAGCATCCTTCCATTATTAGTTTTGTAAATATTTGTCATTTGATTTTGTAGAACATGGTATAGTCTATGATTCTTTTATCCTATTAAGCTAAAAACCAGTATTCTGTAGTACTACTGTACACTATTACAGCTATTAAATCATAAGATTGTGAGATGTACATCCAGAGATGACTCTGGATATGCAGGAAATATGCAGGAAATCATCTCTCAAATGCCTGCTTCGCTTCTTAGAGAATTTAGGAGCTTTTAGGAAAAGCTTTTTCATTTTCTCTTTTTTACCTCTCTCCCTATATGTACTTTTACAGTTCAACCTGGTCTGAAATACTGCTTCATGTGGGATTGATGGATTTCTGTCTTATTTTATCTGTTGCTGTCAAGAGCAACCAGCCTGGAAGGTGTGGGGATGTCTTTCTAAGGGAAACCAAAGAGCTGTGCAGAATATGTTGAGTAGGCATTCCATACAAATGCATTTTAGAGCATTGCACAGTTCACATTCTAATCCTAAGGGCCCAAGGAAATTATACAATCATCACACAGGCTTTTGATAGTTTAGTCAGTGGAAGAAAAATATCTGTAAACATGCTATCAAATTTACAGCTCATTGAAAGTGACAGAGAGATAGAAGAGCAGCTAAAATGATAGAATATGGAACATTGCAGGAATGTATAGCATTTAATCTTGTATACCCAAATGCATGTAACATTTCTGCTCAGTTAATGATCCAGTGCTTAAGCCTGGGCCATAATGTGTCATTGCCAGACACATCTATGAATGTAAAAGATAACATTGTCTAATTAGTTTGGAAGAGGCTTGATTATTTTTTATGTTGTTATTGGTGATGAAAATCTTCTCTACATCTTACTCTTTTTTACAGATGCTGTTTTCATGAAATTACACACTTCTAAATTTTTATTGCAATTACATATAACATTCTGCGTTTTGCTGCTTTTATCTAGTTTCATAAATGTAATGGGTATTTCTCTTCCCTTATCCATTTTACTCCCCTTCCCCCTAAGAAAAAGAAGATGGGAGCTGAAAGTATTGTGAAATTGACTTGAAAGTTAAAATCTTTCAAATAACTGGTCCTGTCATTGACAAATCTTTTTCTTCCACTCTGGTGCTTTTCATGGTAATTTCAAACAAGTTTCAGAAATTTTACAATAATAAATATGCTTCTGCTGAAAGCATACATTATACAAGCAATAATTTAAAACTGCTCATGACATCAATTATATTTTGTCATGGTGAAATATATAACACATTTTATCAGCACAATGAAGAGATACATTCCAGAATCATAAAGGTGGAAATCAAAATGGTCTTTCCTTTGCCTAATGGCTTTAATTGTAGGATACAGTAGAACAAGGTTGCTCCTTTATTTAAAATTTCATTTTATCAACTGTCTGTAACCTGTCACAGTCTGCCCAGTGCATGACGGTTATATCATTCCATTCAGTTCCACCTCAACAGACTTATGACAATGTGCCACTGGATTGTTTTCTTCTCTTCCTTCAGGAAAGGGAAGGTTCTGCATACTACAGATTTATTAAAATGCTGTCTAAACTCCATTACTGATGAGTATTATCCATTAGCCACTAGCTGTCCATCTCTAGACACCATCCATCCATCCATCCATCCATCCATCCATCCATCCATCCATCCATCCATCCTCTACCATTACTGTAATATTTTAGCAGAGTTCATAGAGCAAACAGAACTGTTGGAATGTAAGAATGAGTGCAGTGCTGTTTGCATGGTCTGGCAGTCATGGTGTGTTTTACTGTGTTGGCTCTGTGCCCATATAGGTAAGCTTTACAAAAGCTGTTTTGGAAACAAATGCCTTTGGCAAAGCTTCCTTCTCTGCATAGATTAAAGACTGCTTTACTGTAGGAATACAGAGAATCCTAGAGTATTCTGAGTGGGAAAGGACCCACAAGGATGGTGAAAGTGCAACTCCTGGCCCTGCACGGGGCATGCCAAGAACCCCCACCATGCTCCTGAGAGCACTGCCCAAATGCTTTTTGAACTGTGTCAGGCCTGGGACCGTGACCACTCCCCTGGGGAGCCTGTGATATGCAATTACTTTTGTAGTCATGCCTGATACATATAAATAAACTGTATGTATAGAAATCTAACTTAATTCCGTAGTTGGCCAGACTGTCCGGTAGCCGTACTTCCCAGAGGTGACCTGAAATAGGAGGCAAAAAACCTGGTTTTCCTCTTGCACATGCAATTGAAAATAAAGGGAAAAGTGCATCCACCGTATGAAATGCAAATTAAAAAAAATTAAGAAATGCAGGGTTTCCATTTAATTTTCAAATGTTTCTTAATCACTTAGGAGTAAAAATACCATTCTTTTTTTTTTTTTTTAAGTGAGAGACCGCTCTGAAATTTAAGTGGATCAGCAATGCTTTGGATGATGGGGCCTACATCCAGATTTTTGGAAGGGATTTCCCAGAACACAGACTGGGGGCAGCTGTACCTTCCTAGCCCCTTCAGAGGTCAAATATGCTGCCCAGTAGCAATGCAGCTTCCTCATTTTAACTTGTTCTGCTTTGGTAAGCAGGAACCTTTTTAAACTATAAAATAAGGAAAGCCTTGCCATGTTAAATATCCTTCCTATCACAGAAATGCCTTGAATCTATTCAATTTACCAGTGTGACTATTTCAACACAGCTTTAGAAAAATACACCCTTGGGAGGAAAAAGGATGTTAAAATATAAAAAAAGGAAAAGATATGTATGTGTTTCGATCAGGGAGCTGACATTAAATGTTTATTTTCATTTTCCTGAAAAGGCTGTCTGCATTTAATGAAATTTATGAGCATTTCATTAAGACCAGTATCTTCTGTCTCAAGTGCTCCTCATAACCAAAATTCAGAGTCAATAGTTCTTGTGGTAACATCCATTTATCAGCTTTAGCCTTGAGGGTCTCAATGGCTCTATCACTTTCAGCTCAGGGGATCATGAGGATTTCAACATTGCAAAATGTAACAAAACAGAAGAAACCCAGAACCAAAACCACCACAAACATACAGAAAGCAGTAAATAATTACCTGCTGTAGACTTAAACAGGGGGACACATGATGGGACTAGATAAAGGAAATTCATTAACTATGTAGCTCTGAATGAATAAACAGTATAACAGTTCAAGCTTATCATCTATGATCTTTGTTTTAAAATACAAATATCACATATATAAGACTGTCTAAAGGGTAATTGAGCAAATATTTGAAAACTAGTGTTGCTCTTTGAACACAGTAGTATTTCCTTGCATAAACTGGTGCCAACAGAGAAAAATTCAATCAGCTTAGCTGGAACACAGAAAGTGTATTGGACAATATGAGAGCTTTGGCAAGTTTGTGCTTCTGATCTCTCTCAGACTCAGTGGAATGTTGTCCACATTCCACTTGTAAAACTATAACGGGGGAATAAAACTCTGCATCAATCTCCATTTCTATGACTAGAAATTATAATAAATCATCAGGCCTTGCAATTGTCTTTTTGAGTAAGAAAGAGCAGGTCCAACTAGTTTGTAAAGGATGACTTTTTTTACAGTTTCGTCCTTGCAAAGAAATTTGTCAGTCAGCCAGTTCCATGTAAGCCAGATGGAAATTTGAATAGGCAAGGATGTTGTGCTTTCCATAGGCACAGATTGAAGGACTGAAGTATCTCCCTCCTATGAGGAAAGGCTGAGAGCTGGGACTGCTCAACCTGGAGTGGAGATGAATCAGAATCAGGATAGAACCTATTCATGTGTATAAATATGTGAAGGGAATGTGTAAATGGGATGGAGCCAGGATCTGTCCAGTGGCAGGACCAGAGCCAGTGGCACAAACTGAAACACAGGAGGTTCATTCTGAGCACAAGGAAACACTTCTTCACTGTGACTGAGAACTGGCATGGGTTGCCTAGACTGGCTTTGGTGACTCCATCCTTGGAGATATTGGAAAGCCACCTGGACAAGGTCCTGAGCTGTTGGTGGCTCTGCTTGGGGGGTGGGGAGTTTGGATGAGATGACCTTCAGAGGTGCCATCTAGTATCAGCCATTCTTTGATCCTGATTTATGGTTATGATAACTTGCAATGATAAAGCAATACTTCTTCCCCCCCACCTTAAAACATTGAAAAGGTGGACATTTTGATTGATTTCACATATATGAGAATATTCCTCATTGATTTTTTTCTTTTGTGAATTTAATTTGTGGGCCCACTTCTATACCTAATATTTTCAAAATTTTGAGTGTAGTATATTTCAAAAGTGTAGTAATCAATCATTTTAAAGGTTTAGTAAAAATCTTAATGTATGATCTGATAAACTATTACTCAAGTATTCACATCACAGTCAAGCATAAATTCAATGCATTAGCAATAGTGTGTTGTACACAGGTGTAATATGTGCTACTCCTGTCTGTAATATTCTTGTTACACCTACAAGTAATCTTTTAATTCTTTATTTTAAAAAATTAAGTATGAGCATTATGCACTATGAAATTTTGTGTATTGGGTCCAGAATTCTGTCTTCATCTGCCATATTTTGGGAGCCAAATTTGGTGTAGACACAGTAGTATTTCGATATAGAGTACCTCAATGGTGTTCAAGGTTAGGCCACAAAAGTAAGAGAAGTAAGAAGTAAGACTTTCAGAGTCAGAAATGCCAAAACTTCTGTACTAATTAATTTTAAACACAAAAGACCTACCTTGTCATGAAACCTACAGGCTGGAAAAATATAGACCCACAAAACTATGGTCTTCACACTTTTGTCTTGGCACTGTGTTCCAGGCCAAGATGCTCTCTGTCACATTTCTCTGATAACCGCAAGAGAAAGTCAATTGTGATCTACAGCATCCTATAATAAAAAGCAGATAATTAACATGTGCCTTAACATGATCCTTTCTGAGAAGGGTTGTTTATTATAAATAAAGTAAATATTTAAATAAATTACTTTTTTTTTTAATTTGCTATCACCTTTACCAGTAGGCATATGATAATTAGGTGAGATAGCCTACCTTTTTCCTTTTTTCATGCCTCTTAAAAAATAGTGGTGTCATTGACTCTTAGGTAATCTATATTAACAAAAACCCTCATTCACTAATTATAT
Organism: Cinclus cinclus; assembly: GCF_963662255.1. Taxonomy (NCBI): domain Eukaryota; kingdom Metazoa; phylum Chordata; class Aves; order Passeriformes; family Cinclidae; genus Cinclus; species Cinclus cinclus. Next base: position 10,316,956 of record NC_085047.1, on the reverse strand, counting down.
TCCATCAGAACTGTGTGCATCCTAGGCATGAAAAAAGACACAATTTAGAATAAAATTCAGGTCTGAAATGGAGAGACAGAGGTGGTTACTCTGTTGAATGTTTGCCTGCCATGTTGTAATTCCTCCTAGGATTTTAATTCAAATATAATTTGCAAATTCTCAAACTGACTTCTCTGATATTTCAAATAACGTATTCTGAGCACAAAAGTGTCACTGGTCAGGAGAAGATGAGGGGTATTAGTGATGCATTGTGTTTTTGGGGAAGACTTTAGCCTGAGAGTTGTTTGTGCAGAATGAGTATCCCAAGATGCAATGGAATTCTTGCACAGTGCTCAATGCCAGAAACTGCTGTTGACTCAGGCAGATGAAGACACTGAGAGCACTGAACACCTCACAGGTGTTATTATGCTTTTCTCACAGAAGTTTTACCAGACAAAAGATATCTCAGTCTATTATTTTCACGAAATTGTAAAGTAAATGCAGTCCTTGTGAGATTGATGGCACTGAAGAGTGAAGTCCTCTGTTGACCTGCAGTGTAGGTACCTCCCTTCAGCAACTCCATGCCAAGCTATAAATGCTCCACCATTTCAACAGAGGAATTATCCTAGAAAAGAGATGCTTTGCCTGAAATTGGCCAACATAATTCAACTGCTTATGTATAATTTGAGATAATATCTCAAATTCCCTATCTTAGGGAATAGCTTCTTTGGAAAGGCCATGCTTAAAATGTGCTAGTAATAGAACTTCTTGTGCATGGGAATAAGTATTGCCAAGATTCCAGTGTTGTGGTGTAAAAGTATACGAGGTAGGAAAAAATAAAGAAAGTGGGTTTTTTCTTTCCCCCAGGATAGTGACACCAAAATCATGCAGTGGAGGAGATAACTGTACTATTGCTGCCTGTTTCAATGAGTTATTGTTAAGTGAGCTCCTACACGTTACTGTTTCCCAGCCATGCTATCAAACAAAGCAAACTGAAAACAGAAGCTAGGAATAACTGGGACCCTTCTTTACTCCAGTAAACTTGTAGTGAGTCCTCTTTCTGTGATCTTAATCTGAACAAGCAGAAGAGAGAGGACTATGTGAATGTGCAAGTTAGGGATGTTCATTATTCAGCACTGTAAATGCTTAGACGCAGCTGAAAGGATTAATAATTCCAACCCTAGAGTGAGAATGGAAGAAGAAAGACCTTGGGTAGAAGGAACCTCCTAACTGAGGATTATGCCCAGAAGCTGTGTACTTGTACACATCCACAGTGTGACAAACAGCTGCCAACCCTGCAGTCCAGTAGCTGTAACTTGACATTACAGAATCACAGAATGGTTTGGCTTGGAAGGACCTTTAAAATTCATCTTATCCCAACCCCCCTGCTGTGGATAGGGGCACCTTTCCACTAGACCAGGTTATTCAGAACTCCATCCAACCTGGCCATTAACTCTTCCAGGGATGTTGCTCCCACAGCTTCTCTGGGCAACCTTTGCCAGTGTCCCTTCACACTCATCATAAAGAATTTCTGTCTTATATCTAAAACTTCGGAAGGTACTCCATGTTTTGGTCTGTTACCTTGATTTACCAGCACTGTTGGCACCTACCAACACCTGTAGACAAGGGGATAAATCCAGGGGCCCTGGGCAACAGGGTCCAGTAAGACCAGTCTCTGTTTTGTAACACAGCCCTGTTGAGCTAGGCAAGCATACAGGGGGAGGCTGGGACTGCCCCTGCTCCCTTGGCTCCTTTGACTCTGTTGGGATGAATTCTGTCTCTATGAATGAAACAATTTGTGCCATTTGCAATACAGATCAGCTGGCACTCCAACTTGTGGGCAACACCCTTGAGTGACATGAAAATGCAGTTACTTGGAGTGATGCCCAGGTGGGCAGGCATTATAGAAAGGTCTGTGAGTCCCCACAGGTAATTTTCTGGCTGGCTCATTCCTGAATCGTTGTCTAATCCAAATTCTGCATCACTACTTCTGAAATATGATGGCACAGTAATGAGTTCTAATATAAATAGAGGAGCGAAATGGCAAGAGTAACTTCATATGCTAATTATCCTGAATCCCATGCATTCTGCAGCAGGCTCACTGAATATACTCCACACTGAAAATTGGTGATGCTAATTCTATTTAAATGTTATGGATTGTCAATGTCAATTTAGGGAATGGACATATATTTTCCATATTTATAAGAAGAACTACCTAACCGTGAAGAAATAAATATTGACAGTCTTATAGAAATAGTACCAAAGAAATTACTAGACCAGTAACAAACTGCATGTCAAAAAGGTTTTACAAAAATAGTCCTCGATGGATTAGAAAATTTGAGGATAATTTCTGACATTTTATCAAGGCAGTGTGAAATATCAAATTCCAGTGGTCAAAACATGTCCACCTTTTTTCTGTTCTGTAACTCAACCCCTAAAAGAAAATTGTTACTATCTGAAGAGGAAGTTAGTATATTTAAAAAATAGATAATAAAGATGGCAAAGGAAGAACAAGTTTTACAGTTTAGAAGTTTGTGAAAGACTGATGTTTGAGCTGATAAGGATTCTTCAAAGGACACTTCTTTTGAATGCTCAGTGTGAAGAAATCTGCAAGATGCTAAACAGATGCCATGTTTTTCAGTTTTAAATAAAAGCTGATGCTATGCAACCTTTGCAAGTTATTGGAACATTATTATTATTATTATTATTATTGTTACATAGAATAATAACATGTTTTAGCACTTTCTGTCTCGAACAGGCTCATTCAAACCATACTCAAAGCTTTGAATGAAAACAGTAACACATCCCCTGTAAGACTTCTAGTGCTTTCCCCAGGAGATTGGTATCATGATTGACATCACTGAGGTTGAGAACAAAAACATGTGTCTGTCTTGGTTGTCTCTTTGCCCTCCTCAGAGCTGCTTCTTTCCTGTTGCACATTGTTTTACTGGTCTGTCATGACTCTCTGGCTGCATTTGTGTCTTGCAGCTTTGAACCTGTCAGGTGTTACCTCAGCACGTCATGATTGTTCTCTTAGGCTCTGTCTGTATTTCCCTTAAAAAGCATAATTTTGGAGACATTCCCATGGTTCTGAAGTGGCAGAGTGGGAACAGTAGGAGAAATAAATATTTACAAAACAGAAAACCACAATCTATATCCACAGTAACTAGATACCATCAGTCAGAGACGCATTTTCATTGCTTTTTAAATTTGTTTTTAATGCATGATTATTTGAAGTTATATTTAAGACTTCTTCAGTAATTTACCTTCAAGCAAGTGCTGGCAAACTTGTAGATAAAGCATTTAACTGTAGCCATAAAAACCTGACTGACCTAGCTTCAAGCAACACAGTTGCTTTCAGAAGATTATGTTATTTGCTCTTTTAAATTTGAAACCAAAGTCCCAAGTCATCCTGATGGCTGAGCTGCTCAAAAATTCAGGGACCTTTTGTAAAACAAGAGGACTAATAGGGACTGTTATCTTGAAAATAACTCTAAGTGCTGAGTATGGACACAGTAAACAAGATAGAACTGTTGTTACCAAAAGTTTGAACAGAAATGGGGTTCACAGAAATTATATTTGAGTGATAAAGAGGGGGGACAGGTTAGGTTTTGCTAGTGTCCCAGTCAGAAATTCTTTAGTATGCTGAAGACTCTTGTCACTTTCTCTCCTGGCTAATTTGTAAAAATACAGTAACTGAAGGCATAGAATACTTTAAGTATAAGTTTCTGTGGGTTTGTTATGTTCTTTCTGATGTCAACTCAGTCCTCAGCTGGCTGGAAATAAGTGCATTAAGACACTAAGTCATCAAACTGAACTCTGTGGAATAAAAAAACAATATATTACAATCTTTTTTGATTGAACATGTTCCTTTTCTGTGTGTTTCCATCATTCCTGTTAGATGCCCATGACGTTCTGAGAGGGTTTATGATTTTCTCTGTAGGGCTATATCATTTGTCATAAACAAAGACAAGCAAAGACCAGTGGTATCATACAGACACTGTAATTTGAACAAATTAGACTAGAGTTCAAGTCTGAAGAATTTATGGACTTTATCTGAATTAGTTTAACTTGCATTTTTAAGAGCTCTGATTTCTGCTCCCTCTCTGCCTCTGCTAAAATGCTTCAAGAAGTCAAAATATGCAGCCCTTGACTTCAGTAAGCCAGTCAGCGAGAGGTTCTCTGTGTTTAAACGCTCAGCTGTTTGCTTTTTTTTTTTTTTTTTTTTTTTTTTTTTTTTTTTTTTTTTTGGTGAGCTGTTAGGCTGAATTAATCCCTTACCCAGTTTTAGGCATTTTATTGAGTTGTCTAAAGTGAAGCATAGTCTTCTTATATATCTTCTGTGGAGACAAATAAGCATGGATACTGCTGCAGGAAATTCTGCTTCACCACTGGAAATCTCACCCAGCAACTTCTCTCTGAATTCAGGCACCTGACTTAAACAGAGTTAGTCAAGGTGATTGTCAACTGGTCTGTTCAGCCTGCCCTTCACCCCTGTTTCCTTGAAGTCTGAAGCCAGCTCTTTTAGATAAATGGCTGTGTTAATTCATGTTTATACAGAGACCAGCTGCCTCCGACAGGGCACAGACCAGCCCTGTACAGACTTGATGACAGGGCAAGTCCAGAACAGCAGAACTTGTGCAAGCAGCTGCAAATATAAATGGTGCAAATAAGGATCAAGTCCTATGCTAGAAGGTGCTTCCAGTGCTTTTCCGGCCAATTTGTCCTTCCTGTCTCTGCTATTTTAGGAACTTGCTGTAAAGTAGCACTTGATTTCTCTTATCTCTTCTATACAGGCTATAATTAGGATTAACAGAAGTGTTTTACTTAATGTTGCAGTAGTTCTTGTGTACAGCACTCATATCTTAAGTATAATTAACACTGGATAGCTCCCATTAGTGTTTTTAAGCATTTAAAATGCACTATAATGGCCAAAGCTAAAGTTGTCATTAAAGGGCCATTGCTATTTATTATGCTCATAAAGTAGACACTTTGCTACAGGAAAATATATCATTGGGTTCCATTTAGAAAGCAGTAAGAGACAGCAGCATTAGTGATGGCACCCATGGGAATAAAGGACTGCTTTAAATTGATCCCATTCTTATTCTGCACAGGAGTCAATAGGGAAATCTAAAAGCAGGTGACAAATCATTGTGTTGCACAGCATAACTGGTTAGCTGAGTTATGCTGTGAGACAGGTTTGCTGTTTTTTCATGAACATTCCTTTCTTTAAATGCTTGACTTTTAGTTTTCAGTCTGTGTTTTCTTTATAATTGCATGCATATTTCATAATTCATTTTTATTATATTCAGCTGACATTGTTTTAAGCAATTATAAAAAGGGGAAAAAATTATGCTGTCTTCATTATATTTTGGGAAAGGGGCCAGGTGCATTATTAACATGAGGATTTTGCAAGACCCTTTGCCTAGAGCTCTTGATCAGATGCCCAAAGCTGTGAGCAGGTCAGGTTTCTCATTGCCACTGCTTCATTTGGTCCACTTGGTGATTGAATTTCCAAGTTTTTACAAGTCATATTATCTCATACACAGTCATAAAATGCTCCCTTACTTTCATAGCTCTTTCTCTGAAGAAGTTAATCTTCTTTGCCAACATTGCTCTGAGGATACATTTTAGTCACAGTCCAACCGTTGGAACAAAACATGAGCCATTTATAGCAGTAAACAATTATCGCTGAAATGAGATAACAATTTAATGGTTTTGCATGATTAATGTCCTACATAAATTCTTTATGACATAAAATTGAGGGATGATGTTATGAATGTATAATAGAAAGTCAACAGAATGTGTCACCTTTTGGTTAGTTTCTAAGGAAACAGGCCATGCAATCAGTGTTTTCATAGTAATCAAAAGTTCATAACAAAACCATCATCTATTGTCCTTACTAAATTAAATTTCAAAAGGGACAGTTGCTGGCTTTTTTGGCCTTAGTGCCAATTATGCACACAAGAGGTCAATTCAGTTAATGGCATCCCTAGAGTCTTTTTCATGTTTGTGATCCAGGGCAGATCCTTTTCTAGTGTTGGTACCTACATTTAATTTAAATTGCTGTCCATTTCTAGGCATACAAATTAGTGGTCTGCTCCTCATAAATGTTATTACCCACAGCTGGTTCCGACTTCACCCTCTGTCTCCAAGGTGAACAGTCCTTGGAGTTTTGTGTTAAATGTCTTTGAAAATCAGGGTAACAAACTTTGGAAGCCCAAACACAATTGTCATGGAAAGGATTTTCAGAATTGGAAGTCTAGTAATACACCCCTGAGCTATTTCCTATAGCTTAAAGAATGTCTAAAAATCAGTAAAATCTGTTAGGCTTGCAGCATTTTTAAGATCAAAGCTTTTTTATTTTTTTATTTTTTTAAAAAAGCTTATATTAAGGAAAAATAAAGTCAGCATCCAAAATCGTTGACTTCATAATTTTGAACATCCCTCTTCTTCCTCCCTACATATACAACTGTTAATACAGTAACAATTTTTTTTTATAGTGTTGGTGTGGGCCATCCTGCATCTTACCTCTACTGAAGCAATGCAGAGCCCTCTGCTGACTTTACTTGAGGCTTCCCTCTGACATGCATGGCAGGAGCAAGGACATTTTGTCTTTTATTTCACTGAAAATTCTCATTTGGTACAAAGGATGCACAGAGATGAGCAAAACCATATGCTTGTCCTACTGCTATGATGCCATTGGAAAGAGGGAGAAAAAAGTAGGATTTCCTCTCCTGATATTTTTTTTAACTATTGCTCCTACTAAAAGTATGAAAATACCCATCTATCAGATTATATGTACTTATTTATAGAATATATTCCACTGTTTCACCAGACTATTTTAAGATGGCCTAAAGGTTGGTTTAACTCATTTGTTGATTATTCCTTAGGTTGGTCCTTGAGGCAGGACAGGGGCATTATTCCAATACAGATATTCCCTGGATCTGGAGCAGGCATTAAGGGCCATGGCCAGAAGGCAATTGTGGAGAAATAAGAAAACCACAGTGTAGCATGAATAAAAAAATGGTATAATCCTAATAAGAGCATAGGTAATGGACACATAGAGACACAAAGAATTTTTTTTTTTTTTTTAAAAGGTAGAAAAACTATAGAAAAAGGAAACACCTAACTTGTCCTCAGACCCTGTGTGACTCTGTCTGGTAAAATATTCCATCATTTTACTGGATTTATTCCAGTAAGGTATGTTCTCAGAGTTAATACCCTGTGATAGATAGACCAAGGGTCATTTTCCTTTGGCATTTACAGAGTTCTTGCCCTAAATAAATAAAACAAATCATTATGATTGGTTTGATACTTTCATACTTTTACAGTCTTATAGAGATTTGTGGTTCATCTGACCACACTACTAGTGTAGGTGGTAATTTAATTTTTGCTGGTTCTGCTTGGGTATTGCCTAGTCATTTCTCAAACATAAGTCAGAAATCAGAAAATATTAATAAAAAAAATCTAATTTATAATTTTTAATCACAGCCATGTGCATGTGAAGTTGTGCTTCCCCAAAGACAAGAGATAGGAGTACCTGGTGTTGGACTGATAATTCATGGCTAGGATATAAAACTCATCAACAAACTTTGTTCTACAGTCCTACTAGAAACTAGGTCTGCATAAAAGTTCAATAAAAGGTCAGTAGCACATGCATCTGCTAGGATGCAGAAATGTGTAACTTTAGTGAAGCAAAAGTAAGGCATAATATTTTACAGTTTTATTTGTTGAGCCACTAATAATTAGTAAAGCTAATCAGAAATTGTGTTTTCCCACTGAGGATCTGTGGTTTGCTTTTAAAGTTGAGCCTTTCTATGGGAAAATGTCAATTTTGGCATGATTTTTCTTTGAACCAAAGTTTAAAGTTCTGTCTGAATAGTTTCACTTGCAAATTTTACCTTGTTGGGGGTGCCAGAGTGTGTCCAGTGAGCTACACTCAAATCCATATGATTCTGCATAAGGTTCCTGGCTCTGCTACATCTGTCCTTTGAATGAGGGAAAATAATCTCTTTTAAGATGATGCAGCGTAGACGTAATTTGATCAAAGAGCCCAGCATATGAAGAAACATATGAGCACCAAATTCTGGATTTCAGTCGTTGGTATTAAACTGATTGTGACACACAAGGCTCCTGAACGTCTAATTTTTTTAAAAAAACCAAACCTTTCTGTTTGTTTTTTTTGCCCCAGCTTGGGAGTGGAAGAGAGAAATTTCTAGCCTTAGCCAGTTCTTCTGTAAGAGAAATCCAGGAAAGCCCAGTTATATCTGAGATAAAGGATGAAAGTGAGCCTACATAACATTCAGTTTGCAATTCTTCTTTTTAGCTACTTTTGACAAATAGGAAGATGATACCCAGAAGTGCAGTTTGCATGGTGTTGCAATGAAGAAATACACTGTGCAAGCAAACAGTGTATGTAGAGTTTTCTTAGATTTAGGATGGGATATATTGTAGATAAGGTGTGAAAATTACTCAGTCCAACTCAACCCATTTTGTTTGGGAAAAAATGTTGGGCTCCACCTGATCTGAAATGAGTATGAGATATTAGGAGCCACTCTGTTGATTAATTTGTACTTAAAAAAAAAAAAAAAAAAGTGGCTGAAAAGGCCCAGCTTTGCAGCAGTGTCACTGCTCTCCTCTTTTGGCAGTTGCTAGAAGCCTTCCAAGCTTTTAGTTGTAACTCCAGCTCTTATAAAATCAAATGTTGCCCATCTTGTAGAATGCTGGTAAAAAATCTACTTTATGCAAGCAAGTCTTTTTTTTTCAGCTAGTGACAGATTTTCACAGGATAATGAGCTCTCTGGTGTTAATGCCACCTCACACCTCCTGTTTCTGCCTGATGAGCTCCACAGGGCTGCATCTCTGGGCTTTCTAGAGATCACCAGCCTGTGTCAGCGGTGTTGTCTGCACGTCCTGACCTGTGAAAATCCCTTCTTTCTTTACTTTACTGGATACCTTCTCCTGGATAGGCAGCTCTGTCATACCTGAACAAGGGCAAGAAGAGCGTCCAAGAGGTTTTTGCAGTCAAACCATAGTAAAATATTCCTGATGTGTTCTTTGTTATTCTTCTCATCACATCCTACATTGTGAAAATACTATTTAGACAATGAGTCTACCTGCACTCCCTGTTTGTTGACAGGCCAGGGTTAAAACAGACTCTACATCAACCATTCAACTATTTCTCTGTCAGTAGTTTTTCCTTTTGTGTAAAACATCAACAACAACATCACCATAAAAACAAAACCATTCCAAACAGGAATAATAAGTAGGAAAAAAGGCTGCACCTCTGATTTCTTAAATAATTCTATTCAGTGTCCAATACTTTTTGCCTTGATTTCCCATCTCTCTTGAAGAGAGCAGTGAATAATTAGAATAACTGGAGTTTCCTCATATTTGTCATCATTTCCATAACGAGCCTAAATGGACTCTGATAAAAACAATTTTATCTCTGATGAAGTCAGTAGCAACGTTCCCACAGCATTATATAGAGCCAGGATTCCACTCTTTGTGTTGCTGGGAGAAGGTAAAAAAGGGTGGTATGAGGTATTTTTCTAAGGCCTGACCAAACATCCTTCTCCTGAAGTCATATGAGTCTCCTGAACTGCTGAATCCTTTTGAAAATGCTTTTCAAAGAATATACTAGTTATTATTCATTGCTCTGTTACTGCATGGAATGGAATACTAATAAGAATTGAGTGTTCCATTCTCTCAAATATTCTTACAATGGCAGAACGTTAATATTGGTGGAAAATTAAAAGTACAGTTCATCCAAGTCTAAGGCTGTTTTTTTTTTTTTTTAATACAGAGGTCTTGAACACATAAGAAACCATATTGACCCTTCCAATTTTGCCTTCAAATTCATATACATGTGTATACCTTTAGTAGGGGTTGTTTAGAGATGAGTGGATTCTATGAGGTTCTTGTGCTGTACTGTTTCTTTTCTGACAACAGTCTCAAAAATGTAGGCTCACAGATAATTCTTCAAGTTCACAAATCTAAAAAAAAAAAGGAATCCCCAGAGTCAGAGAGAATGCATGTTTATAAAAGCACATAGAACCTAAATACTGTGGGTAAATACCGTGATAATAAGTATTCAAAAGCAACAGGGGTTTCATATGCCTTGTCTGATTCTGTTTGAAAATTAATTATTTTGTTTTCCTTTGCTTTTGTACATGAACTTTGATTTTGCTTTATTAAACTGCCTTTATCTTGACCCATGAGTTGTTTTATAATCCATATTGTTTTTCTCCACCCCCATCCTTCTGAGGAGGGGACTGATAGAGAGGCTTGATGGGTACCTGACATTCAGTCAAGGTCAGCCCACCATAAAAACTTATTTTGGAGGTTTGGTTATCCAGTGTGATAACAAAGTATTTGATGCATAAAACAGGCATTTTTTAAGGGAATAGCAGTTCAAAAGTGAAATTTATTCTTTTATGAATGGCCTGTAAAATGCTGAACCACCCCATATAGCCTCGCTATAGGGAAACAATTCAAGCATTTTAGAGACCTAATTATTTGTCCCTTTGATTATCTCATCATCTGCCTCCCCGGTTTATTTCCTACAGTAGTCTTGGACACTGAGATTCTCTTTTTGATCTCTGCATCTGTAGAAAAGTGAAGCTAAAGAAACACACGTGCTGGGGCTCCCATTAGGAATAAAATGAACATTTTGGCATGTACTTAGTAACTGCTGTTGGTTGTTGATGGTGGAAGACCCTGAGGAGCATAAGGATCTGTGGCTGTGCTCCTCTCCTGACATCATCTGCAGAAAGCATTTTAGCAAGTACTAGAAAAGTGGAATAAATAATAGTAAAATTACACATATGGTGTGAAGGTGACACAGACAAATATATTTTCAGCTCTAGCTGTACTGTTTCTGACCCACTCTTTTGATGACTTAACTCAAGTGACAAGACACTGAGCAAGAGCATATGTGATTATTATGCACCATGTAGAGTTCAGAACAAAGCATATATAATTGCCATGCAATATCAATTTGTTTGATCTAGGAATCAAATCTTAAGCAGATTGCCTAGTGCCTGAGTGTAACATTGAATGGTTTTATTAGTACATATTATCTGCAAAAAGCCTCATCTGTCTGAGAGATCAGCCTTGGGTTGTGCACAGGTGATGCTGCAAGAAGCAGTAGCATGTAGGAATGATTTGGCTGTTATTTGTAAAGATGGACTTAGAGTGAGGCTATTCCTTTTTATTTCAACTCTCTTACTGTAATGGTCTGGATCTTCTACTCTGTTGGTAGGGATTAGTCCCATTTTAGGAAAAGGTTTGTAAAATGCACTTAATTTGAAATTATTACCTATATATAGAAGCTTCTGAGATTTGTCTTCTGTTGTGTGTATTTATTGAAAATTGTGCTGTCTTGACAAATTATCTACTTTTCTTGCTGGATACTCCTGACACATTTCACCCCCCCCCCCCCCCCCCCCCCCCCCTTTCATCTGTATCAAGATCAACAATTTATTTTCATGGTGGTAAGATAATCAGAACAAAAACATGAAGGGAAACCTGACTGCTAAATTTTCATCATATCAGTGCAAAGCTCTTCTTTATGATTTCCTGTCCTGTTTTTCCATCTGCATCTACTCCTGTCCTACTTTTTTTACCTACATGCGCTTTTTCTCACTCTACTGCCAACAATGCATATATTTTGTCCTAGAGAACATCTTTTGCAAACATTAATGATTTATAAATTATGACTTCACAGCAGTTCACTGGCCACCCAGGAAAGAACAGTTCCAGTACTAGACTCGCTCAGAAAATACATACCACTTAGAGATGGATTTTCCAAAGTTTATTTTTGTTTAATAATTCACTAGCATTTCTTTGGGGCACAGACACATTTTCCAGGATGCAACAGTCTCAGGGAGGACTTGCCAATAAGAACTCCACCAAAACTTCTGAGTACTGTTTCATACAGCACTCACTTGAAATGCAAGAGTCTGCCTGAAGCCAAAGTAAACACACAGTCACGTTCTCCTCACAAAATTTATTTACTTTGTCAGTCAGGGCAAATCTCTCATTCTTGTCAAATTACACAGTCCCTCTGGCAGGTCACAATAGCAATGGTGGCATTATCAATATTTTTAAAAGGTCATCTATCAGAGAAAGTGTGTTGCAGGTAATGAAAAAGGAGGGAAAAACAACTGCTTTGTATGCTCAGAGAATTGAAAATGGTACAAAAAGATCATATACCTTAACAACAAAAATTTGGTGTATTTGCATTTTGCTAACCATATCAACATCCACATAATTCTAATGTTGCCAAATAAAACAGGTATTTTTTTTGGTACAGTCTTCTGTGCAACTGGTATTGCTCTCCACATGCGGGAAGAAGGGGTTCAAATCACAGGAACCATTTTATTCGAGCAAAGAAACAAACAAGCAGAAAACTGGTTTTATTTTTTAAAAAATATTTAAATGGATGTGTGTTGTTGTGAGAATTTGCACTTTGTTATCTGATAGCAACTGAGTTTTTCTAGCTTTCATTTGTCTTAACCCAATAAAGAAGAAATCTAACAAAACAAATCCATCCTTGTTATGTCCTCAAAAAGAGCCCACTGCTACTTTGCTGTTCATAGAAAACTGGGAAGTATGTGTGTTGCTTTACAGATAAATGTGATCAGTTCTTGGCTCCAAGGAGCTTACAAGTTAAACTTCAGAGCTTGGTTTTATATATCAACTATATAATCTTTTATTTGTGTGTATTAAGGCTCAGAAATTGAACTTTTGGAAAATTTTCTTTTAAGATTTGTAATTATTCTAGTAGATATTAAAAAGTGTTTGGACTTTTTTTTTCCTAGAAAATGAAAGATAAGACAGGTGAAGGCAACTTTATTTATTTATTTATTTATTAATAATTTTTCATGCCCAGGGAATGACATCTAAGTTAAAACCTGTGATTTCTTTTGTGTACGTGAAAACAGCAAAACCTTATCAAAATTTCAGTCCAGAAATTTTGGAGCTTTTTAAGAAGTAAAAAAGGGTCTTATCATTTTGATTGAAAAATCCACATCTCACATCAGCACTGAATGTCAATGCTTCAAGTAGTGACGGAAACATTGGGGACTTGCTAATTTCTTTGAGGTGGTTCAAAATCTCACCCCACAACCACTTTGATACACAAAAGTTCCTGCCTGAGATATGTACCAATAAAAATTCCCTTACACTCTGGTATTGCTGCATTAATGGTGGAGAAGTTAGGCTCCCTGTATGACCCAGGAAGACTGGGAGCAGAGGAAAAGTTGAGTTTGAAGTGAGGTGGACAGAGAGGGTTTCAGCTGAATCAGTAATCATTGGGCACAGCAGGAGGAAAGCAGACCAGGGCTTTGGCTGGCAGCTCAGGTTTACTCAGGCTCCAGGGCACTGCTGCTGATGGTGCAATTTCACCACTGAAGTTTGTGTTTTAAGCTGTAGAGATGGCTCATTAACAACAAGAAACTCCAGCTCACACTGAGTCTCTTACTTTCTCAATAGCTTGACTATGAAAAGCCTTTGGCACTGCTTTCTTAGACTGAGATTCCCTGCTGAGAGTCAAAATACTGCTGTTCCCATTTTCTGTCATTGTCACTGGTGCATATTTATGTGTTGACTCAATGTCCACTAAGTTTATGGACAGGCTCCCCAGCGTTCCCTTGGCTTTGCATCAGGGAAAAGACAGCCAACACTGGATCTTCATGAGCTAAAAGAAAATCAATTTTAATTCCACAGGATGGAATTATTGGGGTAGAAAAGAGAAGTCATTAAATAGCCTTGCTTGCTCCAAGGCTAGCGATTTGGAAGAAGAGCTGAAAAGAAAAATTTTTACATTGGGTTGCTGTGATTGTTACAGGCACCCACCTTATATTGCATTCCCTTGTTAACCTAACAGCTAGCTGGTGTTAACTGGAAAGCAGTATAGCCATTCGTCTGGTAGACTAATAATGCTGTATATTTCCTTCTCTAATTAAAACTAGCCACCATAAAATAAGGCAGTAGGATGCCACAGTGTCATATTTTAAAGCTACTGTGAAATACAGGCTTTTAACCTTGATGTAATAACAATATATGCATATAAAATAAACACTAACATTTAACTATAAGGCAGGAAAGAAAACTAAAAGCAAGGAAGGCAGCCCAGAAACTGGACTGGGGTAGGGCTTTTTTTTGTAGTGGGGCTGCCTCCATGTAGGGGTGCCTCCATGCAGGCTCCTTCTCCAGGATCTCCAGGACTGGTTGAAGTGCCTGACAGGATCCTTTCCACACCACCCCTAGCAGAGGGTGGCCAGCATGATGGGGGACCTTATTGCCTTAAGGTTCTCTGCGCATCTTGAATTTTAGCATTCAAAACAGCACTGCTTGGAGCATTTTCAACAGTTAATTTCACTTGTCAGTTGTCTCCAGGAGCCCAAATGTATTTCTGCTATGGGGACATTTGCCATATATGCACATCTGCATCTTCCAGCAGGCTCTTAAGATACTTCTCGTGTAAGGATATATTCACGTGTGCAAAGACTTCTCATTATAAAATTTGGAAAAGTTTGGAAATCTTCAGCTCAAGGAGTAACAACCACTGTGTGAAATTGTCTGTACATGCTCTGCTCTTTTAAGCTGACGACTTCCCACCAGAGAAGCTCAGCTCGAAATGTGAAGCCTTCTTGTGTTGTGCTGAAGTCACACAGGCTTGTGCCTTAATACATGCAATGTGTGGATCTCACCAGAAGACACTAGTAGACATGCTTGGTCTTATTATATTCTCATTTAAGAAGAGGTGAAGAATTAAAATATAAAGTTATGTTTTCAGTACCATGTCAGGTTTGTGCCTTTTAAGTTGTTTGGTTTGTGTGCGCACTCTAAATTAACCACAGTGAATTATGAAAGGGCAGTAATCAATAAGACAGCTCGTTATCTATGATATTCATAATTATCCTGATACTAATGTATTGGTTTAACTGAAGCTTATTAAAAAAAATGTCCTAACAGGACATCTCATTATCACCCTTATTTTTGCTCTGAAGTTTTATTAGAAAATCGTGCTACTCATGTGAACTACCACAACAACAGCATTATCCCCAGGGCATTTTTTCATATCAAGGTTAATTTAAAGTGATTAGCGTGAGTGCTACAGATGTTGCTATGGGAATAGGAACCTCACATCTACTATGATGGACATCACATGATTGCTGTTACAGCTCCAGTATGATTGGATTATTTGTTTTAATGTCATGCAAAATAAGTCACATGATGAAGATCAGAATCTCCTTAATAGCATTTCTTATTCTGGAAATCAATCACCTTTTCTCCATTTCTCAGTATATAAAGTGCCTGAAGAGCACACAAAACAGATGTCCTTGGTTTACTGCTACTTTTATCTGACTGTTTGTCTGGTAAAATCTACCACTGGTGACTGACATGCTAACACTAACTAATTTTTCATTTGAAAAATGAAAAAACAACTTATAATATTTTAATATAAGAAAATAAGAAGTATTTTATAATAAGCTGGAAAAATATTTTAGCATGAACATAATTTGATCATATTTTATAAGAAATCCTTACACTGAATATTTGAAAGTCATGTTGGAATGGATGAACCCTCTGCCATCACAGTCAAGGAGAAGCATTTTATTTACCTCAGTAGGTGCCTCTGGATTCTCTTCTCTCAGCTCAGCCACAGGTATTTTAATATATAGTATTACACTAAGGAGAAAAATAAAAAGGTTTTCTAGGGACTCCATAAAGCCAATAATTAACACATAGAAGTGAGGCAAGAGTCAAAATAATAATTGTAATGTATTACTTAATAACACTTTACTCTCAAAAATGTGGACAAAAGGCAGTGATTAATAGAGTCTTTAGCACTATCACTGGTGAAATGGGATAGCTTTGTCATCTGCAGGGGGATGCTTTATTTATAGTCTACAGGCTGCTGTGTGATGTCACTTTGGAGGCACTTTTCTCTCACTGGTGACTGCATAGACAATGAAAGCTCCTAAATTTGGTCTCCTAAATTACATCTAGAATACGCTCTAAAGCAAATACATGTACAGCTTATTAACCTTTTATTCACATTCCTCTCTTGTGATTATTGCTATGAGTAGCGTTTGGATTTTATATCTGCATTTTTCTTATTTCCAATAAAATAGAAGTTAATTGGGAAACTACTCTGAATGCCAGCTTTACTTTCCAGATAATTTTATGTCTTTGTTATGTGATGTGGTTTTAAGCATGCTAATGGTATTCTATACAGGATGAGGCTATACAGAAAATTCATAAGTAAAAGGAAGAAGTAAAGAGGATTTTTGAACATACTGTAGATAACAAAGAATAGCTCATACTTCATTTGCTTGAACACGGACTTACAGAACTCTCACTCTCACTTCTACTTTTAAGGTGGAATAAATTTGTGATTTAGATAGCACTTTTCATCCCTCAGAGAGTGTCAAAACTAATTAGAGATTAATATTATCCTCTCATGATGGGTGATAGGTAATCATGACAGCAAGTCTTCGAGCCCAAGCTAGCAATAACACGAGTTCATGAAAATGGATTTGTTTGTCATGGTAGCTGCAGTTATATGTGCTTACTGCCCTCTGTTCACAGGAAATAGTCTGGCCTTTAATTTTAAAAAAATAGCTGGGAGGGACAAGGATATGGTTTTGTGGTCACTGGAAGAGGCAGAAACTTCAGCAGCTCAGTACCCAGAACCACAACTCACAACTCAACACAACTGAAGAGAGTATTTCAGATGGAAATAGTGCATTATAAACTCGTATCACTGCAAAAGCTTTGAGTCAGCTGAGCAGTTCTGCTCCCATTTGAGTAAGCCATACAGCATTTGGCTATACAGGAGGTAAGCAGATAGAAAAAGACAAATTCCAGGGTTTCTTCATGCCTCTGGTGCTTTCCATTCATTCACCATCTGTGTCAGGGGACTTAATACTTCTTCACTCTGATATTACTATTAGGGTTTAAGTATAAATAAATAAAATATAAAATGGCCTTCTTCAGAGATGAGAAAGTTGTGGCTTCCTCAAAGCAGAAGAGTTGTTCCTGACTGAAATCTCAAACAACTTCTATTCCGCCTGTGAAACAGAGGAATGACTTTGGGCCTCTTTATCCACCTATCCACACAGAATCCAATTCCAATGCAGGCAAGTGGCAAGGGCATGGATCCAAGATTTTCTCCATTTGTAAACAATGGTGTAGTATTTGAGGTAGCTGGAAACAACCAAAAAATGTGCAAGCCATTTTGGATGCTGCAGGAATGCTGCAGCATTCCACTCTTGTAAACCAGCCTCACATCCTTATTTCTACTCACAAGTTTGAAAAATCCTCAATAAGCAGGACTCTTGAGTACTGGATTCCTTATATGGTGATAGGTTTCACTGAATTAGTACCTCTGCTCTAGAACTCAACAATGCACAGAAGCTTCTTGCTGTTCATTGCCTTCATTTTCAAGTTGTTCATTCTGTCAATATTATAATAACATAGAATATAAGGCAGGATTTTTAAGCACTTTTAAGGATAATCATGATTTTTTTGAAGTGGAAAATACTTTCAGAATAGTTTGCCATGATGATGTTACTCTAATAATTTTCAATAGAAATGATGACATAGGGGTGTAAATTACTGGTTATGACAATGATATATCACACCCAAATTATTTTTGATTAAAAATCACAAATTATTTTAAAAACATAATCTCATCTCTTGAAGCAAGGATGGACACTTATGATGCTAATTCAATTTATACCAAAAGCATTTTAGAAAATTTCTAAAGACAAAATTTGAAGAGATTCGAAGATATTATCCAGTAGTAAAAGGCATTAACAGTTTTATCACTGAAATGTTTAGTGAATAAAAACATGAACCCAACATTTTTAATTTTAAAAAATATTAATTTTCCCTGTTGTTAATGTTTTTATACTTCCAGCTGCATACAGAGAATATGTATTTATAAAAACTTAGTGGTTAGAAGACTGTTAATGAATCGTCACAGTCACCAGATAAAGCAGAAAAGGAAATAGTACAAGAATTTCAAACCTTTGCGCAGACAAAAGACATCAGGAAATGTGTTACTATCTCTGACTTTTAGATTTACTACATATTCCAACCAAGCTTCCAGAAATTCACCTGTCAGTATTTAGAGTTACAGTATATGTTGACAATAGATCTTAAAATCACTCTCTCTCCTGGAGTTCAATTTGCTATGTTCCACTTTGCTGCCCTACATACACTCTGTGTCTATGAACAGTGTTTTGTTTTTTTTTCCCCCCACAGTATATAGATTTCTAAGTGCAGGGTATTTTCTCCAGACATTCTATGCAAGTGCTTTGACTATTTTTTGGTTTTTTTTGTTATACTTATGTAACAACCTACTAAATTAAGACTCGCTATCCTCCTGTGTTAACGAAAGCAGCATTTTTAAAGGTTAAGTGTTGGTTTATAACAAAAAAGAACATTTTGCTCTGAGTACAACAAATCCCTAAAATGGGACAGTTTCTTGCTGGTAATTTATGTTGTGAAAAGTTCTCTTTAATTGTTTATGTGTGCCATTGTTCCATTAAGGATCTTTGGAAAATTTTGTCGTACTTGCACATTAAGTGTGATTCTGGCACATTTTAAAGCATTTTTATAGCACTGTGAATTTTGCAAATGTAAGGTCAATACTTTCCCAGAGCTCATATGTGGTCCCACTTTAATTTTGTCACAACCAGTGCCAACGCAGTTGTTGTTACCAGAGACCTCCCTGTGTCTCTCTTAAAACCAGCAAGTGCCAGTGCCCCAGCTGTTGTGCATCAGCATAGCTTTAATGAGGTCAGAATTTGAAATATGTGCCAGGAAGGATTAGGAACTGGAATTTGGCGCTTCCTTAGCACCATCTTTCTGGAATGAGATCTTGCAGCTTCAGCTGGTTTTAGGGTGGTTGAGTTTGCATGGGTGATGTGACTGTAGCCTCACAGAACACAGACAGCTTCACATAGTTACTGTGTTTGAGCCTCCAGAATTAACTTGTCAATGTTTTTTTTAAAAACTCTCAGTGCTGGACTGTGTTCATGTTAAAGAGATGGCAACCAGAGTGTTATTGTCAGTGGGAGGAAAATTAGTGCTCTGCTCAGACCCACCCTCACCAAAAGATTGTCATTCAATAAGCTCACAAAGTGCAACATCTTGTAAGAAGTCTGCATTTTCATGTACTTAATCTGTGACCATGATGTGCACAGCTACTCAGGAGTTTGAAGTTCAAACTGGAATAATAACAAGATTCTAAGGATACAAGCCTCTGATAGCTTCTACATAAAAGTATTGAGGGGTGGAGGTTATGGAAATGATTACAGATTTTGTCAGTCAAAGGATATGTAGCTTTTCAAAGGTGAAGGAAGGAAGGAAGGAAGGAAAGGGAAGATCTGTAAGGTTTCTATTCCAAGGATGTGTGGACAGACAGAACTGTTCTGTTATGCTTTGGACTGGGATCCTGCCTTTCTTGCTTGTAGGCTTGATTCTTACAGTTTTCCTCATTAAGTGTTGTCCAGGCTTGTAAGAAAACAAAGAATTAATTCCCCACACTCACTACCGCATACATGAGAAGAGAGAGGGCAAGGTTAGGCCAGGAGTTCAAACTGGGGTTTTTTATTCATCATCTGTAAAGGCTTTTCAGTCAGAATGGGAACATCTACAAGAAAAGAGAAGTCTTTTACTTCTGCAAAGAGAGGGAAAGGCTGGTGATGCAGTGAAATGTCGGAAGTGGACAGGTGAGCATATTTTCTTCCCCAGATTCCTGTGAATGGTCAAACTCTTCCAGGACTTACAGACTAAAGGCTTTTTTTTTTTTTTTTTTTTTTTACTTTTTTAAGGTCACAGTTCTGCTTGTTAATATTAACCTCCCAAATGAAGCTTTTAGTGGCCTATTTCATCCCATTTGTGAAAGAGATGAGAATTTATTAAGAGCTCTCTCTCTCTCTAAATTTCCCATTACTAAATTAAGCATGGAAGTGTGGTTTTCTTTTTCCTCAGATACCATTTGTTTCCCAAAAGTAATTACAATATCAGCTTGATAAGGGCTGCTGGTAATTTTGTTAAGAAATATTCTGAAAAAGAGCAGGAAAACTTAACAACCTAAGGGAATTGCCTGTGGAATGGGGTGGTCTCAGGAGACCCCCCCCTCCTACCCATTAGGAATTGTAACCACTGTAATTAGCAGCAAATTTCCCTATCTCTGTATGTTAAACAGGGAATTCATCTTCAGTTTGTTTCTGCCTGGGGCAGAGAGAAACTGAAGGAAGGGAAATGTAGAGATGTGCCTGCCTGGGTTAAGCAGCCTCAGCTGCACTGGAAGGAAGCAAATCCACAAATTGCACCAGCCTCTGATTCATAACCTGTGCAACCCTGTCACAGTCAAGGGCCTTACTTAGGTTATAATCCAAGGGAAAATGCAAATGCCCAGGTAGATAGGAAACACCCAGGTAGAGAAATTATGGGGTTGTGGATGAGGTTGCTTAAAAACGAATGAATAAAAGATGAACATTTACATTGTAGAGTTACTGTGCTGAGAAAATCAGTAACTTTTTGTGAGCTCTTTTACTGCCTCTGCAGTAGCAAACCTTATCTGAGTAAATATTTTCTGTGTCAGAAACGGTGAGGAATTGGGAAGGTGATTACTGCATAAGAAGACTGAAAATATCTTGTCTGACAGCCATCCTCTGAGACTCTTGATAAGCTTCTTCTTGCTGAACACTAATCCTGCCAGGAAAAGAGACTGAAAAAATAAACTATATATTCATTGGTGTAATGAATAACAAAACTAGATGCTTATAAAACCCAACAAATTGCCTTGCCTTATGTATTATGTTTCATTATTTGTTTAACCACTTTATGAGCAATCATACCATTGCTGGTTTAGATGCTAACTTTGTGCATCCCCCAAAAATGGTACTTAAGTAAATGGTCACTGATCTGTGCTCAAAACACTCCTGAAGTGTGCACAAAAACCACTAGATGGATTTTCTAGTGTTCTCCTAGGGACTTTGATGTATTTAATGTAATTATTTCCAGTGCATTGAGAAGGCAGATGATAAAGTTGGCCGTTTTCCTGCATGAAAAAGATGTTGTGCTATAAATATTTGCACAAACTGATACCACAATATGACCTATATTTGAAACTGGACCTGAATTTATAATTATGTTTATATAAGTTTACCTGGTTGTCATAAGCTAACTGTGACCTTGGAGTCTTGAGTAAAAAGAATGAGTGATAAACTTTACGGTTTAGATTCCTTTCCACTTTTCTGGTTCAACCACTACTGTAGATAAAAATTGAGCTAAATTGTGTTTTGAAATACCTAAAAATCTTCTTAATTTCAAATTATTTTCTTTCCTCTGTGATGCTAGTTGGAATGACAGAATAGAGAATGAAGAGTGAATAACAGCACACTGTCATATGTGCCAAATAAGCACCTTATTTTTAAAATCTGGGGTGAATAAGACTACTTTAGATTTGGTTCCGCACTTGCACATAAGGAAAAAAAAATTAATTACTATGGTGTCCAAAGGTTTCCTAATACAAATTAATTTGTATATTTTCTGTTGTTCACTAAGGTAATTTTGTTCTATGTTGAAACACTAATCTAAAAAAGAGCTTGACTGTCTTTAGAGAAAAGAACAGATTAGAAAAACATAATCAACCCTTCTTGCTGAATTCACTAAAGGAAAACTGAGCTGTCGGATCTTCAGAGCAGGGTACCCTAGATGTCGGTTTCCCAGACGACCTTTCTTTTAAAATTGTTTATGCGTTTTAAAACTACACTTCAGTCCATCCATCGAGTCATAGCTAAAGCCTAGGGATAAGCTAATTTTAATTCAGAGAAATAGGATAACTTATGGAAAAAAACAGCTGAAAAATAGAGTGCTTTGAAAAGTAATGTAAGGAGAAAATAATTGCTTTATACACTGGCATTTTAATGTATTATCCCCCCAACCATCTGGACATTATCATAGCCTTTTTTCCAATGCAGTTATTATCACACATGCTAAATTTCTGACTCGGGTCTATTTGTTTCATCTGTGGAAGTGGTGAGTACTTGGTGAAGATGGATGGAATTTGTTGCATGGGATTTTTACCTTTCCATTGCTCTTAGCAACTACTGGCAATCTGACTGCTTTGGGGGAAGCCAGACCTCATCTGCAGTGCTGTTTTTGTGCCATTAATGGATTACATTAATTACATGCCTCAGAGGCCTCTTTTGGTCACCTGTAGAAGCCAGAAAGCAATTTATTTTCCCTTACTGCACAGTAGTGGTAGAGGGGAGAATGAAACGGGAAGAAGGCGAAGAGTTGAAGCATCAGAGGTGCAACTGTAGCTGGAGACAGCACGTGTTGCTGCTAAAAAAACTCATCTGCTTTGTTGACGTGTTTTTGTTAGAGTTAAACGTAATGATAACAAATTATATTTATCCACTATTAATTGAGTATAATGGCACTTATCCTCCCTTGCTTATGTTAACAGTTTTCAATTCTCTTCCCTGTACACAAATGCCATAGAGTTTTGAAACCACAGCAGTCTGTGCCAGACCATCCTACAGGAGACTGAACCAGCTCCCACTGTGCAACAGGGCCTGCCCATCCCAGGAGAATCCCACTGGGGGCTGCTCAGGGATGTCCCCAGTGAAGATCCAGCAGGGACGGGCCAAATGCTCACCCTTGGAAAGCCAAAGAGACTAAAAATATTGACAGCACAGAGTGGGTGTTCAGTTTCTTACAAAATATCAGTGCTACAGGTTTGTCATGACACTGAGGGGTGGCCAAGAACAGGGGCTGTGTGACAGATGGCATAGAAAAATCTGGAATGTACTTTTCAACTTTATGACTTTTTGGTACTGGCAGCAGAGAAATGTCTCAGGAGATTGTTAGCAGGGAAAAGAAATCATGTTCAGGAAATAAGTACCTTCTACTTCTCTGAAAGAAACAAAAGTAACTGCCATTATCAACGTAAGTCATTATTCTCTACTAAATCATTTGGGATGGGATACCTTTTTCAGTCAGAATTTAAAACAAGTGCTTAAGAATATGACATTTGCATGTTTGCACACACGTCTGGCATTATTTATTTCTTATAAATAAACATGGCTGTCATAAAATTATTAAATAAAGAGAGTTTAGGCTACACTTGGAATCAGCCCATAATGTTTGCATGGTTGTGTGTGAATAATATTTATCACTATCTAGGTTTGAGTATTTCATGATGATTTTGCATGTTTTGTTTAATTGCATCATTATTTACAGGGGGGGAAAAAAAGTGGTGTTGACAGAAACAGGACAACTGAACTCTGGTGATGTAGATAATTGCTGCTACACCTTGTACCTCAGACTGCATCCCAATTAATTTATGGTTTGGATAGTTTGGATCTCTAAATAGCTATCATCCAGCTGTAAATATATTCAAGTGTCATAGACTTAATTGTTGGAATGGGATCCAAACAAAGAGTAACTTGATGGATTATTATGCTAAGACACATGATTAAACTTTTTCCTACTGTTTTCTCAGGAAAGTTTTCATGCCAGGGTTTGTCTACTAGACTTTTGGCTCATAGTCTCATCTAATATTTTACATTATCCTACAATATTGGAAAAAGGTGACAGAATTGAAATGGATTTTTGTTGTTGTTGTTGGTTTGGGGTTTTTTTTTGTTTGTTTGTTTGGTTTGGTTTGGGTTGGGTTTTTTGCTGTTGCTGTTTTTTGGGGTTTTGTGTATTCTTTTATGCTAGATCTCCTTTTTCTCTGCTTGGTTCCAGTTCTTCCTGGATTCCTTTGTCACAGATTTTAAATTTTATATGCTGGTGGAGCATGGGTGCAGACTGCCAACATCTGTTAGTTTATCACTAGGGCATCTTGTCTGTAGATCAGCCTGGGCATAAATATTATATACCTCAGCTTCCCTACTACCTGTGTTTCCACATGAATGGCTTTATTTCCACCACAGAAAGAACAGTAATGAGGCCATTAAGTGACACAAAGCACACTGCTGTTTAGTCAGAAGGAGGCACACAGCCTTTGTGTATTTTATTCTGATGTACACAAATCTAAAGACTCAAGATAAAAAATATTCAAGAAGACCATAACTTTTTCTCTTTCTCTGTTCTTCTTACAGTATTTTGAAAATACTTCTGTGTTACTTTACAAAGGTCATTAATTTCTGTGTAGGATACTTGTTGTACCCTTGCTTCTCTCTGCAGGACAAATATGCATGGAAATTAATTGTTCATAGCTGCATTAGAGTCAAGAAGCTGCCACTATTTATCCCAGATTGGTATCTTTGTTTTGTTACTTGACCTGTTACTGGAAGCATTGCTTGCTCTGGGTGTTTCTGAGTGGTGACTGAGCAGGTGCCACATGGAGCTGCTTGACTAAGAGACTTTGCCTGAACACCTGGAAAGCTTTCAGGCCTGAATTCCTTGCCTTTCTGCTCTGAGCATGTAAATCCCCATTGAAACAGGACTTGGTGTTCTGTATACTTCTTTGTGTCAGGCTTTTACTGTTCTCGATGTATATAACATTCCAACAGGTAAAAACAGCAAAACCCTTACAAAAATAATAACTAGACCTAGATACAGCTATTCTGAAATGAAAAGCTCTGTTTCTGAGAGAATGACTGTATTTCCCAGCTGAAATTTATTTCTAAGCTCAGAACAGTTTAGAATCAAAGCAATCAAACCAACCGGGCTACACTGCTGCTTCATATTTTCAAGAAATAAATCCTTAGTGTGCCAAATGTGTATCTTCAGGGCAGCAATATGAGGGGGAAAGAAATTTATTCCAGCACTTCTAAAAATGTTTGATTAAAGTACTTGGCATCTTCCACAGCAGGTAGAAAATCACAAAACATTTAAACCGAACTATCTTAATACTGATTTATTAGAGTAGTTGTATCATCAGATGTACCAAAGGGAAAATTAAACCAACTACCTTTATAAAATGTATTAAACTAATTTATTTTACTGCACCTCAGCAGGAGGAAAAAAATAAAATGAGGACAAGCCTGCCACCAGTAATGAATAAAAAACACTCCACAGCAGGAAGGAAAAAAAAAAAGGGGGGGGGGAAAAGATTGAAGGCAATTTGTCATAAAGAGTACCATGTGCAACATGACAGCTGAGGTCAAAATAGGTGCACCTTTGTAACTACATGCTGATGTTCACTCAGACATGGCAATTTCATCTTATTATTAGCATTGCCTAACAAAATTTCTCTTTGTGTGTACTAAAAGAAACTGAAAAGGCATCCCACCAAGACAGCTTAGTCATGTTCAGTGCAGCGCTGTTGATTTCCATGGAGCTGTAAGACAGGGAAAATACCACCTGTGTTGGAACCACTGTCCTCCAGGGCTCTGAAGGTGGTACTCTCTCTTCTGGTAAAATCCCGGCTGTTTTCAATAAGGGATTTGCCTTGCTGTGCTGCCAGTTGGAGCCTCTCAGTTTCAGTTAGAGCATTCCCTAAAGGGTCTGGCAGGTCAGTGTCCATTCAGCACAGAATACTGCTCCATACAAACAGCAGCCCATCAGCTTTGTCTTTCTGGAAAATCCTTCTCTCTGAGAGATAAGAAAGAAAAGGAGTGCCAGATAAGCACAACCATTAACAGAATGGTCTTTAAATTGCTGTGTGTGTTGTGTGTGGGGGCTGAGATCTTCTTTGACTGCACGAAATAGGATATAAAAATGTTAAATGTATATTTCACCTTTTTTTTTCTGTAAACATACTAATCTCATCCTTTTCCATTTAAGTTGTGCCTAGGAGCACGTTCTTACTTCTGCACTAATTTAATTAAAGCAATTCTCACTAAATTGCCATCAGCTGTCTCAGTTTAATGTAACATTAAAAGTGTAACATGGACATATGTGTGCACACATACCAGAGAGGCACATATTCCTGTTCCACAGGAACACAGCTGGCACAGGACCCGACCAATAGTGTGGTAGTGACACTGGTAAAGAGAGGGCATCTTGCACAGGAGTGGTGGCATTGAGGTAGACCATTGGTAGCACATTTAGCCTTATTTGGGGAAGCAGAAAACTAACCTGAAAATCATGGGGAATTGAGAGGAACAAGCTTGGATGAAAGCTTCCCTGAGAATGCCTTTTTTTTTTTTTTTTCATTATTTTGGCCATATGGGGTGAAGCAATGAAGTTAACCACAAAAACAAAATATGATTGGGTGAGAGTTCCTCAGTGTCCAGGGAAGAGAGTTTGGGGCTTTCTTTGTTGTGGTACTTATAACTGTGGAATAGCCAACCAGTCTCATGTCATCTGAGTACCTGTGGATAGCTACAAACACTCTTAACTTTTCATAGAATCATAAAATATTTTGGGTTGGAAGGGTCCTTAACCATCACCTTGTTCCAACCCCCTGCCATGGACAGGGACACCTTCCACTGGACCAGGTTGCTCAGAGCCCCATCCAACCTGGCCTTGAACACTTCTGGGGATGGGGCAGACACAGCTTCTCTGGGCAACCTGTTCCAGGGCCTCACCATCATTAAAGTGAAGAATTTCTTCCTAATATCCAGTCTAAACCTACTCTCAGTTTGAAGCAATTCCCCTTTGTCCTGTCAGTGCATACTCTTTCCATCTCTGATTACTTTCCCTCTGTCCTAGAACCTGGCATGGGAACTGGTCTAGTTTTCCAGCTTCCTATTGTATTTATGACTGTTCAAATACTGCTTTCATTGCCATCAGTGCAGCACGTGAAAATGCCTAAATTAAAGGGATTTTTGTAGCCAGCAAAGAAAGGTTCACCAAGTGTCAGTAAAAAATTTAGGTGAAAGCTGTGTCATCTTCTAAAATAGTAAAGTTAGAAATGTTCATTTGCTGTTAAGTGTAAAAAGAGGATAATAAAACTTTCAGACTGCATAGGGGAGGTGCAATAATAAAACTTTATGAAGTCCGTGCTGTTCCAATTAAATTCTGCCTAAAATAAGATTTATTTAAGTGATTTTTTAAAAATTTCTTTTAAACCTTGATAAGTAATTTTGCATTAGCTGTCAGCTTTGCAACAGTTGGCTGTAGTATTTTTGATGCTCTTAAAATTGTTTGGGATGGAAAAGTTCAGAAATGTGAGACTATCAGTATTCCCACAAAAAAAAAAACCAACAAAAAAAAACTTTTTAATTTCCATTGTATTTCAGAGTTTGCAGATGAAAGTATTAATGTTTTTCCAATGAATCCTTAGTGGTGCTTAAAAGGAAGATGCAGTGAAGCCATGTTATGATTAAAGTGAAAAAAAAAAAGGAAACAAAGAAAAGGTCCTTGGCAAAAATTAATGAATCATCCTTAAATAAGAGAAAACACTAAGGTCTGATCTGCAAGGCTTAGTTTTAGCACCACAATCATTTCTTACAAGCAACTCATAAGAGGGGATGAAAAGCAGAATATAAATTTGCTTATGTCATAAAATAAGTTTAAGATCAAGCAATCCAAATGACATTGGAAGAATTCAATAGGATTTGTACAGATTAGAGAGTAAGGATATAAGGGGGAGAGAGACAAAAATATTGCTACACAATGGAAGTGCAATACATGACATTGATGTATTTTATCACTTTAGGTCTAAATGGCATAGCTTGTAAAATGGTGTCATGGTCCTACATATAATCTATTTTTCTAATAAAATTTATGTATCTTTATAGCCCTATGAGCTTGCAAAGCTTGACTACACAACAAACAGGCTGTGTCTCTAATGGAGCCACTTGATAATGCAATGTTTAGTGGGTGGAATTTATGAAATGCATTGTGGTGGGGTAATTACAGCATCCTACCCCATGTCACCCTTAATGTGTGCTAACAGGATTCTGCTCCCCAAAACCTGCCACCCATTAATGTTCTGCTGCTGAGAGGGATAAAAAATTAAACAGGTCTCACAGGGCCAGCTTCACGTGAGACCAGTCAGCCGTGAGTGATGTTAAAGTAATGCTGTGGAGGACAAGTGATTTTGGGGTTTAAGGAACTGGAAAGTAGGCCTGTTCCTTCTTTCTCACTGTGTAGATGTTATTAAAGTGTTCAGGAAGCATCTCCTGGCAGGAGATGAGGAAGAATCTGTCATGTTTCCCTTCTCGAGGCAGCCCTCTCTGTTGGGCATGACTTTGGCAAAAGGATTGATGTGTGCTCCCCTGCTCTGTTTTCATGGTAGAACATTTGCAGCGATGGTGGAAAAGCTATTCATGCTGTTGTACAAAATGCTTATTAATTTTGTGATCTTAATCTTGCATTTCTTTTTTCAAACTAGAGCAATTCTGGGATGCAATTGCCTGTTACATGCCAGAAAGTGCTTAGAAGTGATTTATAAGTGGGATGTGGTAAGGACGTGGTTCTACAAATACTTCCAAAACCAGTGTTCTCTGAGCAAACTTAAATGCTTGCATACATGTTACTGGGAGCAAAACACTGAGGAAAAAGTAGAATTTAAATCTGACCTGAAAACATCCAGGTTATTTCTTTTTGCTCTTGTTTAATTTGTTTAGGGATTTTTTTTTCTTTCAAGTAGGGTTTCTACCCTGAGCTTCCAAAGACAAGAGAGAACACATGCTTTCAAGAACTTCCTTTTATTAAAGATTGTAAGTTCTTTTTTAAATTTCTAATCCAGATGTATTTTGTTTCTTCTGTGATTTTCTCACATGGTCTTTCCTAGGTCTCTGGTGTGGTTGCAATCTAAAGATCTATAGGCAAAACTAAAACAGCCTGTTGTAAGCTTAAAATATTTCATTTACATGCTTTCCTGAATCCATGAAAAGTTTGTAAATGGAGATCGTTGGATGATAGCAGCCTAGCTATGGTCCTGATGTTAGGGAATGAGTGTATTTGGTATTTTTCCTAAGGTATGCAGATATATTTAGAAAAAAATGGAGTAACCCTGAGTCAATCACTGTGGAAAACCTGTTTCAGTGGATAGAAACTCAGGTCCCTTTGTCTCTAAGTGAGGGGAGTAGGACTTTGAAGAAGTTATTGGCAATAGTTCATATGAGCATTTACTCTGCTCTAGAATTCTTTTTTACCTCTATCACAGACCAAGAAGCAATCAGGCAACGTGGTGCCTGCAATTATCTTAGAGAGCTGCTCTCTGTGTAAAAGTTACTGTGAGTATATCTTGAGACTATGTGCCAATTTGCAGCATTTATAGCACTCCCATTCCCTTTGTGCTTTCTGGGTATTTCTAGGTTGCCAAGTTGCCTACATAAACTGATACAAAATTATCTGAGCCCACTTGTTCCTCTGACATTTTTGACAGTGGGTTATTGTATTCCACTTTTGTTTCCCTGATACTCATGTACTTTCTATTCTGTGGAGTAATTTGATGCTTGTAGCCCCTCTGGTCCCCACTTCCCTATGGATGCTTTTCATGTCACTCTTTTCTTGAGCAAGGGGCTCATAATATTCCTTCAGGACTTGCTGCAGGAGGAGGGATGAAGTTTCTGGATATGTTGAAAATCTGCTCAATGCCTGCAGGGCGTCTATGTGACAACCACAGGCTTCAGGAGCTCTAAGAGGGTGAGGAAAAAGCCCAGGGTCATGCTGAAAGTTTTGGGCTTTTGCTGAGAGTGGTAGTAAATGTCTGCAATCACAGTTTATTTTGTTCTGTATGAATGATTTGCTATTTCTGGTCTTTGTTTTTAACTTGAGCAGAAGTGCAGGGCTTATTGTGTGGGGGAGCTGGACCCCAGGAACCCCCTATCCCAAAGGACCAAGGATATCCCAGGCAACAGAATTGATGCCTGCCATTTCACCTTGAGAATGAACCCAAAAGGAGAACCAAATAAAATTTTTATTATCAGGAGACATACATATCTAGCTGCTTGTGAAAGGTATGG
Organism: Cinclus cinclus; assembly: GCF_963662255.1. Classification (NCBI taxonomy): domain Eukaryota; kingdom Metazoa; phylum Chordata; class Aves; order Passeriformes; family Cinclidae; genus Cinclus; species Cinclus cinclus. Next base: position 10,287,122 of record NC_085047.1, on the reverse strand, counting down.
ATAAACACATTAATTAGTTACTTTGTACTTATACTGATACTACACAAGTCGCTCCTCCCTTGCTCTTCTCTTGTTCTTCTCTTAAGAAAGGTACAGTGATCATGTTTCAGATTTAATGTACCTAAAATGGTATGTGATTGAAAGAATAATGTCAGTGCTATAAATCTGTTAATGTAAGATAATGGCCAAAAGATTCAAGAATATGATCACATATAATCTTGAAATGTAATTGAAACATCAGTTTTAATCTAATTTTAGCCTCTCTGCCACTTGCTTCTGAAAGCATGCAGTATAAATATGGGTATGTACTGGAGGTTTGTTGGAATGTATCTTCATGTGTGGCTGTGAAAGGGGAGGTCAAGATGAATCAGTTTCACCATAGTGCCGTGTGCTGCTTTACTATGAGCCTTGTGAAACCCTAAAGCAGTTTTTATATTGTTCAGGTTTTTACTGAAGATTAGAAGCAGAGAGGAGGATTTATCAGCAAAGTGATGAAATGTTTCTTGTTCGTGTTTGTTTCTTTTATTGAGATTGATGTTGTACAGGCTTCTCCCCTTATGTAACTCAGTTGTTCTATCTGATCTACAAAATTAATTAAGTCCATTCCATCTAAGTGGGAAAATACATGGATTAATTTAAATCTCATAACAATATGCAACCAGAAAGCAAAAAACAAAAAATAAAAACCAAACCCAACAATTAATACTTTAAGTTAGAGATAAGCCACAAAATTCATAACAGGGTTCCTAACCTATAGTAAATTTACTGTGAGATTACATCTGTATGCAGTCATGAAACATAGTATTCCAAGCACTGTTTTCCCTGAGAAATGTCCAACTTTTTTTTGCATTTATAGGAAAACTCTTTCTGTTTTGTTTGGGGAGGGCAAAGAGTTCTCTCCAGACTCAAACTGCTGCGTGTATCCCTAAAGCATCTGCTCTTTCTGGAAAGAAAAATCTGCCTGTGCTGGCCCCAGCTGTGCCTCACCTGCAGCAAACTAAAGGCTGTTTTCTGGGAGCTAATGTCACACTTCCTTCATTGGCTGAAAATTCTTCAGCACTGTCCTAAACTATTTGAAAACTAAATTTTCAATAACAGCATGGCCACTCAAACTATATTCAGTGACAATTTTTGCATGCAGGAGTTCTACAAGGAAAGTTATTGAGATGCCATGATCCACCTATTTTTGGGTTGATTGGGTATTTTTCTGTGTAATAGAACAACTACTTAAGGGGATACATTTATTTCAACACTTAACTTTCATGTGTAAGGAAAAATTCATTATTTGTGGAAAAATGTTTTTAGTGGAGTGGACTTTGGTAGCCAGCTCAATTCAAAGGTTTCATAGTAACCTTTAAAATTTGGTGGAAATGGGATGTCAGGACTTCATCAAGGTCTTGATGGGGATGAAGATCTAATCCTAGAAAAGCTACATTTTGCTTGGTGTACACAACTGAAAGTCCCTTCTTGTGATGCAAAGATTTTTAAAAGCACTCAAATTCCACAGTGTTGGTGGTTTTGAAATGTGTCTGAGTTTGTTCATCATGCTGAGGAAAACTGGAAAAGTAGAAGTGCTTTTGGGGGAGAATTATATATTATTGGAGGGTAATATCATACCACTGTGCATTTTAGACCCTCTAGTCAGTAACATGAACATTACTTTCAGGGATTTGCACAAAAACAGAATCAAAGGGTGGCCAAAGTAAGGTTGAAAGAAGAGAAATCTAAATAAATAAAGGAAGTAATTAAAGAGGAAATGAAGGAGGAAAATGGCATAATATTTGTCATTATGATAGGCAATTTTGTCAGTGGCCATGCTGTTTTCAGAGTTATAAGGGAGAATTTTAATGAAGCAATCAAGAGGTTTATGGGAAGCTCCTCCCTCAGACCACGAAAGAGACCTTGAAAGTGAACAGCAAAAATTATTTCCTTAATCCTTCTTTTGTTCATTTTTCCTTCCTTCTTGTTTTTAAGCTAAATTAATATTATCCAACTTGACCACTGACTACAGCAGACTGTGTGTTAAGCCAGACATTTTATACCTGCCTTTGGATGCTCTGGGGAGGTTTTTATGTCATGTTAAAAGCTCAGTTCAAAAAGCAAAAGCATCAAAAACATCTTCCTTGTGTTTTTAGCATTGTTGTGTAGTGCCACAGTGGTTCAACCCTTATCTGTGTCTTTAAACTTGATAAAAGATGACTGAGGGAACAATTTTTCCTGACAGTGCAGTAGTCCCTGGAATGATAAGCTCTGACTAGTGAGACTAAGTGGTAACTTCAATGAAATCACTGTTACATTACCTTAGAGAATATCCTGCACTGGAAAATGAGTGAGCTAAAGATCTAATAAGTATTTTCCATCTGTAATTTCTTGCATATTAAGTACACTTTCCAAGGTTTCCCTTCCTTTTTCAGCTAAGATGAAAGCCTTGGTTTTCCTAAAAGAAAGAGCAGCAGACCTTGCTTTCCTGAAGATGAAGGGGTCTTTCTTGCTCAGAGTAAATCTCAGCTGCAGTTTTCATTGAGAGTGCTGCCTTGGGTGGGAGAGAAAGCTGCTATGTGTTGCTTGCTATGGTAGCTGGGTGTATGGGAGGAAAGGAATTAGCAACACTGATTCAGGCCTGCAGGAAAAAGTTTTCCCTTTTCCAAGATATAAACATCTGTAGTAGGTCTTCTGTCACCTGGGATTCAATTTCTTTTCTAAATCAAGTGAACTGTGCTCCAACAGTTCAGAGGCAGTTTAAAAGTATTCTCTCAGGTCAATTTTGGCCCCAGTTGCAAAATTCTAACAAGTGTTTATATTAGTCTTTCCTGTTTCTCAGGGTATTTTCTCACTCTATCCTTTTGTGAACGTTTTATTTTCCCTCTGCTGATCTTGAAGTGCAAACACTATCTGAGTAGTGGCTTACATCTAAAATCAGGGAGAAAATGGACCTACTCTGAAACCAGTTTTCCTAGAAAGGGTTCTTTTTTTTTTTTTTTACCTCCTTTGCACGAGTGCCATGCAAAGGATAGCAGAGGGCACAGTGAAAAGTAGCTCCAATGTGTAAATCTGGAGAAGGCACCTGAGGAATCTCTAGTAGGACCTTTACATGGCCCTGCCACTTTCTTAAATGTACTTTGCAGCTGCAAAGGGAGTTTTCTTTATTGCTTTTCCCAAGACTGAGATCATTGGTTGTGTTATAGTGATACTAATGTATTTTGTTTAGCTGCTTTCTCATGAGTGTGTATCAGAAAGCACATTGCACCTCAGTAAAGTAAATTGAGTATGCAAATATCCCAGTTGGAGGTGTTTCAAAATGCTTTGGAGAACAATTTTCAGTAAAATAAATAAATTTGTAAAAAGTTAAATCTAATCCAGTCCATTTATTGACAAGTGTAGCTAGTCGTTCACATTTCTGTGAAGAGAGTAACTGTCAGCATAAGTCTTTTGAGATATGCTGGCTGCCAGATATTATCCTGGTAGTGAAAATGAGAGAAACCAATGCAGAAACACCAGTCAGGCACAGATCCATTAAGGGGGTAAAACTGTCTGTCTGCTTTACACACAAGGCCACCTCCTGCATGCATCTGTGTTTGTTCATAGGGGTGTGCACACACACACACAGCCACAAGATGTGCATGCTTTTTTTTCCCCAGAGGAAAAAGGTGCATTCTCTCTGTTTTCCTCAATAAATCTGGATGTGAGAGGAGATGCTGATAATTAGAAACTCGAAGCAGCTGTGGAGCCTCTGGCTATCTGAGGCAGCTTTAACCCCTGAATTTCCTGCAGTTGCACATGGCTCATCCACTTTGTTTAAAGCTGGTTGAAGTGGCCTCTTGTTTTCATCATGAGCACTCTTTCCTGGACGCCTGAAGAATGAGTCCATGTAAACTCTCATTCAGCTTTCTTCAAAGATGTGGGTCAGGTTTTATTCCAGGAGGTTATTACACATGGAGTTAGTTTTGGTGTGTAGTTAGACAGTTTTCTCTTTTCATGCAGCACCAGGGCTCCAGCCCTGTTTGCCTTCCTCTTCTGCTGCACTCACTGCTTATATTTTAAATAAGATTTAACTTGCTTTGTCTTCATTTTTTCATCATTTCTGGAAACAAAAAAGGTCAAAACAGGGTCCTAATTGTTAATGTAGAGACAAGCATGAGACTACAGCCTGTAGGGATTGTGAGCAAGGGACAAAGGAAAGACAACCATTGACATGTAGTCAGAATTCATGTCAATATGGTTTGATTCTGTTGTGTCAACACACAGAAAGAAGGAAGAAGAGCACCTTAACATCATGGTGGCTGCTGTGATGATTCACTCTCCTGTTTATGAGATGTTCATGCAGTGCTGGGTACTTCCAGATGTTCAGGAAGGTATTGATGTCACCTGTTTCTCCAACAAAGGAAGACCAATCTAGGGCTACAAGAAATTGAGCCATTTTTAGAAATGTCTTCAAGATGAAGGGGAAATTAACTCAGGCTGGTGGTAATATATTTGAAAGGTGAATCATAAAATGAGGCATAGCAAGGTTGTGCAAGGTGCTAACATGTTGATAGACTCTGGGAAGGCCAGCACTGGTAAGAGCAAAGAAAATGTAATGGAATAGAGCAAACAAAAGAGATGAGGATAACTTTCTGTTTAATGAGATAATGATATAGGCATAGTTCAGGTCTTTGCTCTTAGCTTTTAAACAGTGTTGCCTCCTTCCTGGTCATGTATGATGCTCTAAATATACTGGGGTTTTTTAGCTATTTGTGGAATTAATTTGTGAGAAGCTTTCCTATGTGTTTACTGTTTAGGTTCTGATCACTTCTCTGATTTTAGACAAGGCATAATTCAAATGGATCCTAAATAAATATCTTGGATTAGGCAGTTTTATATGCTAAAAGAACTCCAATTCACCTGCAGTTCTAAAGTCAGAGTAACTCTTTTTCAGACCTGAAGGTAGTACTTACCCTGAAGAACTTTCCAATTTATTGATGGTCAGGTCCAAGTCTAAATGGATGTCTCAGGACTATCTTGGGTATAGACCCAGATTCAGAGTCAAACTCAGAATATTTAGGAACTCTCTTATCATCCAGATGTTTTAAATTAGCCCATGTTTTGCTAGAAAAACATCTTGGATTTTCAGTGAGAAAAACTCTTTTTATTCCCTTCTGGGATAATGACAATTTCATTAGACAGATTACTCAGGCATGTCTTTTATTTTCCTTTGGCCTGCCTTTTATATCATCTCAGTGTCCTGTGGATCTACATAAAATAATTGTTGATTAATTGCCAGTAAAACAAGGAAAAATAAATAGATTTAAATCAGAGTGTGCCACTCTGCTCCCTTGTGATCCCTAGATCCCTAGTGCCACTGGGGTTCAGCTGACTTTGTTCAGAATAGGCTCAGACTAAAAATTTATAAAGAATAGTGAAAAATTGCCACAGGAAGGAAAACATCAGTTTAACTTTACTGGATTTTAATTTAGTGCATACATGAAGAAGTGATTTTCATCAATTATGTAAATTCCAATTTACTTTCACAAATGAAGTGGAACGCAAATAGTACATTTTCTTAGGACTTTGTGTTCCTGAGAGCTATCAGGCAAGGGAAGCTCCTTCAAGCCAAGTGAAGTATCCAGGTTTTCCAATCACAGAGTCTAATCTCCATGCATTGCTTACCCAGAGTAACTTCTGACTGCATCTTTGAAATTAGAATCTGGTTGTGTCTCTTCACTTCCCATGGAAATTAGGTGTGCTCATACATGTCTGAAGTGTCCTCCTGCAATATTCCAGAATGTTTGTTAACATCACAATATCAGACAATATTTTTTAGCTTTAAGTTAGATTTTTATTAACTTAAAATTTGCAAATATTTCTTTCTCTATTATTTCCCTATTTACTAAGTCTGACTTTTTACAGTTTCTTCTGTCTTTCTAAATGGGAAGTGAAAACTGGGAATAATAGTGATGTTTGTGCTCTTTCCATCCCAAATTCTACCTGTTGCATGCATAACATAATAGAAGTTAAAAATAATTCATGTAAATGTTAATTTTGTCTGCTGGGTAGGGTTTGAGTTTACCTGTTCCTTCTATATTGATTTTCAGTTATCTGAAGAAATATAATTTACTTATCGAAAGCTCCCTGGAAAACTAGGTACTCAGAGACAGAGTTATTCCTTGCCCTTCAAAAATGCCATTTCAGACTTGTGCCTCTTGCAGCTTTTATCTCCAAGAGTTGAAATAATGCAATAGATTTCAGTAGTCACTGGGGCTTCCTTCCAGAATGCCCATCGCACAAGAGGAAGCATGAGCAACACTGAGAGTCACTGGTCAGAGCATTTCAGAAAAATTGTCCAGGGGTTTTTCATCTTGAGCACTTCCACATGGTTACAAACATTTAGGCGTGTTATTTTTTGTGGAACTAGGCACAGAACAAAGCAAAAAAATTGGCACTCTGAATATTGCATGCGTGCACACTTAATTTTTTCCTTCTAAATTTTCGAAAATTATTATTCTAAAGTATGGTATTTTTAAAAAAAATGTAAAATAATACTCAAAAATTTTAAACTTGTGAAAATCTGGTAAATAATGCAGCAAAAACTTTGCAACTCCCTGAATAATCTCCCCCATTTTGTTGCCTGCAATCTTGGTCGGCTCTGGTTAGAGTGGTTATTCTGTCAAGCAGGAGAGCTTGCAGGCAGACACTTGCACATGGAATTATTGGACTATCTTTTCAACAGAAAATAGCATTTAGAAATCTTCCTGCTGTGGAGGGACAGCATAGGCAGTGACCCACAGCCATGCCAGTAATCATCTACTAGGGGGTGGGGAGCAGTCTGTCAGATCTATGGATTCAGCTTTGGCTTCTGACTGTTCCTGGTGGTGATGCTCCTGCAAAATTAATTGGGCATAGAGGGGAGAACTATGATTGTTTTTCCTATACAGGAGAAAAGTCTTAATGGGAGACATAAGAACAGGCTGAAAATATATTCCTGTTGTACAGTCAGTGAGAGGTAACACTGCTGTAGTGATCTGTACTAAAGGAGTACTCGAAGAAAAGTTTTATACAGCCAGAAAACTGTGGGGAAATAAAACAATCACTCAAAAATAATGGCTTTCAATGGACAAGCTACAGTCTGACTGGTTGCTTTAATTTGTCCCACAAAGCCTGGGCATGATTCTGCACTTCCGTGGATGCTCCAGAGTGGTTTGTGTATCTGTGGATGATGAGCACAAGCAGCTCATCACCAATCAAGAGCCCTTTCAGGTGGTGCTTCCAGCAGGTCTGTGTTCAGTTTGGCAGTTTGAAATAACAATCTCCATACAATAGAACTAGAGACAGAAGTGATTCTTGGTTGTATCACTACCTTTTAAAGCTCGTTATTGGTTAGTGCAGTGTTTGAATGTATCCGTGGGCAAGATAGAGAGGACACAGTTTTGGGAGAATGGCTCTGAGAGACTGACCCTTCAGCACATCGCAAGGAGATCCTGAAAATGCAGGAACTTTAAATTACTTCTGTTCTGCTAAAGGAGAGCTTGCAGATGGCTCTCTTATAGTCTGTCAGAAGATGCAACGTGACACACAGGCCAAACTCAGAAAAGCAGGGCCAAATCTGGAGCTGGTGTAATTCAGGGTCATTCTGGTGGCTGCCGGGCTTAGCTGATCTGGTTCAGCTGCGTGCTGCTGTGAGTGCTGAAGGCATTTGGTGGCAGCAATTATGAGTGATTGCTATCAGATGACAACACGTGGCAACATTTGGGTTGTTTTAATTCATTATCAGATCCTCTTTGACAGTGTAACCTAGCCTGGGGGTTAGTGATCACAAACATAATCACAAAAAAAAAATAAAAATGTAAAAACAAAAAGGAGGGAGGAGAGGGGGAACCAAAAAAGTGTGGGTGAGATATTTTATTGTCTGCTTAAGCAGGGAGGGATTACAATGGGATGCTGGAGAAGCTTGCTGCTTTCCAGAGCTTTCCAGTGCATGGGATAACCAAACAATTCAGGCAATTCTGCACATACACTTCAGAGGGCTGCTGTCAAGAAGTAAAAAGAAGTGAGCCTGTTTCATCAGCTACCATCCTTACCCCTCAGGGTCACAAAACATAAGGAATCCTCTCTGCTTTTTTAAAAGGGTGGTCTATAAACTAAGGGGACCAAAAAGAAAGTTTCCTGTGCTTCCCCAGTACTTTCCTACTGGAGGAAGAGTTGCTGGTAGTCTGTAAATTCTGAAGTTTCTTCCCCCATGGTTGCTGTTTTGTAACACATGGCCATTATGTTTACCATCCCTTTACAGGCTGTGTTTTATGTTGCTTTCCGTACTATACATTTTCCTTCATTTCCCATGCTTTATAAGCTACACTATTTAATTTAAATTATTTTTGTTACCTACAAACTGTCTTAAAATGACTCAAGATGAAACTGAGGCATCGGTAGCAATCGGGGAAAAAAAAAAGGTCAAAATCACATTGTTTCTGTAGTGAACTGTGTAAAGAAAATATATTAATGGAATTCTAAATGTTATTGTGAAGCCAAATCAGAATTCTGTGTGGGTACCAGCATTTTATGTAAATACATAATCAGGATGTGTAGAATACTGCTCAAACATTATGGCTGCAGAGGATATACATTTTTTAACTCTCAGATTAGTAATCATAATGTTGCTGACATTAAATCTCTTTTGCACCATTAGTTCCAGTGGTCAGAATGATACACTCACACTGAACAAAAAAAGTCCTTTAATCTCTCTGTATCTGGGCTATGTTTTAAAATTAAAACAGTAATTGGGTACACCTGCTATTCTATCACTTCTCTTGAGAGTTCAGTAGATGACAGATCAGTAGATGTTGAGCAGCAGTTTCTGTAAGACTTCCACTTGGAAATTCCTGAGAAATTTAGAATTCCATGTCTGTGCAGTGCATCTGTGACATACCAGGCACTGAAATAATTGATGAAAACAGAAATGTGGTACATGTTTGTCCAATCCTTTGTCTTCTTTGTCCATTTAAAGTAGTTTTCCGTGGCCGTTGTTCATTATGTGTTTGCACATCTACCATAGTGGGGCCTGTAGACAGCACTGAAGGGAAGCTGGTAAAGAGTAATAGAGTGGAAGTTATCCTCTCTGGGTGGAAAACAACAATTTCCATGCACATCTCTTGAGAGGAAGTTTGAGAGGAGATTTAACGGGTACCTGAAAGTTTCAGCAATACAGAGGGAAAGATTCTTCAGCTCTTTAATGACAGTAATTTAAACTCTCCCAGTGCAGTATTTACTAAAAGCAATTATTTTTCGGTTCTTATCTTCTTCTTCTTATTTCTAATACTGCAGCACAGATGTGGACAGATCAGCCAACACTGATCCAAAGCTTTTCTGCATCCTAAGAGTGGTGTCTATTTGCACATTATAAGTATGAGCTCTGTGGGAATGCTAGCTGGAACCTCTCCAGTCACCAACCTCATGGAGAATCCTGAACCTTTTGGATCCCTAGTAGATACTATATACTGACATGCTATCCAGGTACTGAGTTTGACAGAGCTAATAATACTATTTATATGTATAATTATTGAAATTACCCATACTCTTTGGGTTTAATGGTGTTCAGTAAATTGGCATGCATAATTTATACATTTCTGCTGTCAACCATCAATCCAAATGTGAGGCAGCAACATATAAACTGAATGGCAGAATAAAGTGGTTATGAGTTTATTCAGGACAAGATCACCATAAACTATGACACTGGAAGTTTTCATATCAGTTTTTCAGTATTTGTGGGAACTAGTATGCTATCTATAGGATTTCATTTGTTGCATTACTGTAAAACCTCTTCAATAAACAATTTAGGAGACAACAACTACATCACTCTTCAAAAACACCCTAGGGACAGGATTTATTGCAGAAGTCAGTGTTACCATTTCTGCTTCAATTTTTGCTGTGGTTTAATTTAAACCTCTTATTGAAATGTCAGTCATTTAACAATGGAATGGAACCTTAAAAATGTACAAAAGCATACACCTTTGAGGCTTAATCAAGAGGTACAGTATGCAAACCAAATTCTACTATTATTATGATAATTTAGAATAATAAGTAAGACTTTCCTATTCTACATTTGAACAAGAAATGCTTAAAATAACCATTGTCTTCACACATCTGAATATGCATCTGTGTGCTTGAAATTACTTTGCCATTCACGATATTAATCAAAATGGCAGGGTACGTAACAGAGGATTCAAATGCCCCAATCTCATTACATGGGACTTGATACGAAGTGCTATTAGTATTATGTTTTCATTTCTATTTTGTGAATGCAGTAAACAACTAATAATTTAAGATGTTCTCAATTTTTTGCAAGGTGCCAAGTGCTGAAAGAAGTGATTAACATGAAATTAGGAAATCTATGAACAGAAGCAAAACAGAAACTGCTGAGTTATTTTTGGCGCTCTCTAATGAATAAATGGATTGTTTTCAATGTCTGTCAATGAGTACAAGTGAATGTGTACTGTGAGTTAAAATATACTTCCTCACTTTAACTTATTTTGAACCAACAATCTACACCTAAAGAATTTTAAAAATTAAATAAACTTATTTAATGCTGATATTCTCATAGATCTAAAATTCATGCTTCTCATGGAAGCAAATTATCTACACTTAATCAGTTAAACAGATTTTCATTATAAATGCATTTTGATTTTTTATGTGAATTTCTGTGACTGAACACTAGGTCATGGCTAGGGGCTACCTATTAAGTTAAATAAAGATTCAACTTTTTCAGGACTTCAGAACACTTCATTGGCCTCAAGTTATGGCAGCAAAATAGCTTTCCTTTGATGACTGTTGATTTAAATCATTGAGAGATCACAAAGAAGGGATATTAACCCAAGTAAGAACATTCAAAGGATGCGTAAAAAGTAAAAACTTGAGCCACATGTAAAAGCAGTCATAGTACAAATGCATATAGGACCATGGTCATGATGCCACATCAAGCAAGTAGGGTGAGGATGATGCTTACCTACTAAGCAACCTGGATAAAGCATTGAATTTCATGGCAGTGCTAGCATCCTGCTCTGAACAGGAGTTTGGACAAGACTTCCTGAAATCCCTTCCACTCCAAGTTGTCCTGTGATCCTAACCTTGAAAAGTATAAATGCAGTTCATGGGCTATAAGTGATGATAGCTAATGACTAGTGCCTTATGAATGTTTTTCAGTGTTTTACTAGGTCTAATTTCTTACATCTTGTCATTCTTACTGGTGAATTTTAATTTACTGGGCCATATCATGTATTTTAAAAATAGTATAAAAATTGCATAAAAATATAGTACCTTATTTATATTTTCTGTTGAAACTATTCTCTGTTGTTTTTACAGTCAGAGAAGGGGATCAGTCCCATTTATTTCATGAAGTAGCTGGCCACTTGCTGGTGTGGTTCCTCCTCAGCAAAGTTTGTGACCTCTTGTTATGCCTCTAAATTATTTCATGTAGTTTGTGGAAGTGACAGGGAAAAGGACAGATTTGTGTGCTAATTAGCTACTACTGGGAGAAAGGCCATAATTTTATCTGAATCCTGTTGAAAATTGTATCTAAATTTACTAGAGTGTCCAGCAGTATCATTTATAAGTAAAGCTCTGCAACACAGGCCATGATGTCAAATCCAAGATGTCAGCCAGATCCTACATGTGAAGACCTTTTAGCTGAACTCTTCAAAACCAGGATTTTGTGTGTTCCTGGTGTCAGGAAGAAGCACAAGGATGAAGCAGAAGCTTTGTGACATTCATCTGTTGTGTCTAAAGATGCATTTAAAAGATTTTTAGCATAACTTGAACAGGGACTAAAATGCTGTTCAAGCGTGCTAATATAATGGAGACTGTGATCAGGTAGCATCTTCAAGAAAGATGGTCTTGGGGTGCAGTGCCCTCCCTCCCTGGGCATCCCTGTCCTGTAGCCCCCGGTGCGGTCAGTCCGGATGGGACAGGAGTGGTGACCAGGAATGGCAACAGCCTGGCCATTCCCAGGCACAGCTGCAGGCCCTGGGCACGGGATGGAGATGAAGGAGCCCCATTGGGGTGCTGTTTGGCTTATTAGAACTCAGTGCAGAGTAGGATGCTGGGCATGGAGTTTTCTGTATTCCCATTTGTGCCCCTTGCCTGTTGTCGTGTCACTGGGCTCCACTGATAATGAGCCTGGCTCTTCTTTGCTCCTCCCACCAGCTGTTTGGACACATGGATCAGAGCCCTGAGCCTTCTCTTCTTTTTGTGTTTATTTTGTTTTCCTTTTAAAAGATAAAAATGAAAAGTTTACTCAGTGTTGGTGAGTAAACTACATCTTAAAGGAGAACGTAGGTCTTTCACGAGATGAATTCTTGGCCTTTTTCAGATTCTCGCCCCACAGTGTTGCCCTTCATAGCACTCTGAGGGAGGCTTTAGGAAATCTGTATATTCTTACTCTTGAGACATACACTCAGTGGAGCTGCAGTTGAGCTCTGGGTAAGAACCTGAAACAAGAGGCTTTTGCACAGCAAAGCGCACAGGGACCTGTGGCACAGCCAGGTGAGGGACACTGAGACACATGGCAGGAGCTGATGGCTCGGGAGAAGGAGAGAGACTTTGACGTGCTTGGACTTTGAGACGATAAAATCCTTAGCTCAGGGTCCCTCCTTGGAGGCACCGGCTTGGCCTGTTTGTGTGTTACTGCACTGTGGATAAATGACTTGATGGAATAAAACATCTGAGACTCTGCTTGGAAATCCTGAGATTGAGCTGGTGAGGAAAGCTGGTCCGACTGTGAGTGGGTGTGCAGGGACTCCAGCAGGGACCTGTCAGCCACTGGAGCTGAACCTGTGAAGGGGTGACAGTCCCAGCAGTGACAGTCTGTGACATTGGGAATGTGGCTGCCTGAGTGTCTCATGAATGGTCGCACTGGGAAGTTTCCTTAGCGCTGTGGAAAAACAGCTGCAGCTCTATAAGCAGTATTGATTCTTCAAGTTGTGCTGATAGCTCAGATAGAAGCTGTGCTGGCCTTGATCATATTTGAATGTCTGCATGAGAATGAGACTGACCTGGGGTAGGGGTTTGATGCATTTCATTTTTATGACTACTTCCCACTACCCTTTCCACTGTAGGTATTCACCTCTCAGTAGCCACAGGAGTGTGATTGTCAAAGCCAATCTGACAAGACCTCAAGTCCCTGCTGCCCTTCAAAATGTAAAGGGCTCACCCAGTGTGTGGCACATGATGAATGGGTACCCTTCCTCATATCAGCAAAGCAAGAAATTGTCTTGTCCTTTGGAATTGATTTTGTCGCGTCCAAGTTTTACCTCTTTCGGGTAATGGAAGCATCCTGCCCTTGTGGAATATCTGTGGGTATCCAAAGGGAGCACTGCCCTCTAAAGGTCGAAGGTGAGATGGAATGCAGCTTCCTACACACCCTGGGAAGTCTTTTCAGGGTCACCTTGGTAAAGATGTTTTAGGTCATAGCCAGCAATTAAGCATGAAGTCTGAACAACCTGAAGCAACCCTGTAAAGAGTAATGGTGTAGTCTCACCAGATTTACAATCAGAATGAGGAATAACAATACGAAAAAAGTACATTAGCTCAGTCATGTTCAAAATGTTTAAAGTTTATAATCTTAACACATGTTTAGGGTTTGTTTTTTGTTTGTTTTGGTTTTTTTTTAAAAGATAATAGAAAATATCCCATTTATATTTTCCATAGCTGCTACCCTATATTTGTTTTTCACTTACTGCACAGATATGTAATTTTAAATCTTTAAAAATCTAGTGGTTACCAAGAGCCAACTGCCAGGGGTAAAAGTGTAAATGGATTAGTAAAACACCTAGAGGGTAGAATGTGATTTTGAAGTAAAAATATTATATAAGACCCTGAAATTTGGACTGCTACATTTTTCATATATCAATAACAATAAATAGTAAAGCAGGTAGGCTTGGAATGTTTTCCTACATTTCTGTAATGTATTCTGCACTGGAAGGGCTTATTCTAAATAGTCCAGTGTAATACATTTTTGGTATTTCAATTCAAAAAGTTCAGATCACGTGCTGAAAAGATAAACCTACATTTTACAGGAATACATTTTTACCCTTCAACTGTGGATATAGTCTAGAATGTGAACCAGGTTATCTGAACAAAAGAAATTGGATAGAATCTCCAGCTGGGAATGATGTGCTCAATAAAATATAAATCTAATTACAGAAATTAGTACAGCAATACTGGAAGACAATGGTAATTGTAGTGCTAATATTCTCTAAATTGGTGTTGGTAGAATTTGAAAATATATAAATTAATATGAATTAGAAATCCCAGTATGACCATGGTGTTGGTATGCTGGATGTGACTAAGGGACCAATTCAAAAGTCATCTGAGGATTCTCTGAAGAGCAAGTTCCCATAGTGAGTCAAAATGGGTTTAGAGCCAATGTGTGCTGCCAGGATATCATGCAACCATTTTGGTGCCAAGAAGGAACAGGTCCAAAAAATCAGATTCTTGTCAAGCACTGCTTTGTAGAAGATTGAGCAGATTCCACCTAGGTCAGTGGTTTGATAAATGAGGGAGGATTTTTTTTCTTCTTTTTTCTTTTTTTTTTTTTTTTTTTTCTGCAAGGAAAGAAAGCTTGGAGCAGCCAAGGTCTTGCCAGAGTTCAACTCGTGTGCACTGAGCTTCTCAGACAGCCCTCACAGTGAACACCAAAGTAGGTGAGACAAGATTTTCTCCCCCACTGAAAAAATTTTTGAGGTGAGAGCTTTTCACACCACCCTAAACCGCCAAGTGTCATTTTGGACCAGTGTTTTCATGGGCAATCTTTAGCTGGGGAAATATTGTAATTGGACTTTAGTTTGTTTGGAGAAACTCTCACTTAATTTTACCTCAGTTAATTTTACCAAATTTGAGTTGAGGCAATCATTAGTAAAAGTATCAAATGAAACATCTGAATTATTAACAGTATTCCTGGTATCTTGTGGTATTAGAACCTCTCTTTTTAGTTTCCCCATTTTGATCTTCTCTAAGACTTTCATAGAAAGTGAGTGAAACAAAAATTACTTATAAGACCATAGTGTGATTGGTGAAAATTTTGGATAATTTTCTGAGCAGAACATTTTGCCAAAGTAATAAACCTATGGCATAGAATGGAAGTAATTTCTGCTCTTTTCTTTCTGTACTGTGTAATATTTGCTTTCTCAACAAAGTCTCATGCACTGCCTGTAGCTGTCTAAAATATGAAGTCTGATTATATAGTAGTGTTATGCACTGGATTAGGTTTAATAAATTATGGTAAAATGGAGGAGCAGAGATTTCATGGCAGGGTTATGCAAGAAAACAGGGATTTGAGATAATCCCTGAGAAATATTTAAGACAGAATCAGGTTTTCATTGCTGGAATAGTGGTAGTTAAACAGGGCTTTCTGTCATTTGGTTTCTGTAAGGAATATTGCTTTTGGTAACCTGCATCAAATTTCATTTGACTTGCATTTTAATAATATTTTCATAACCTTGCACACTTGCTCGTGTACATCTGGAAAGGAAGCTCATCATTGTGGCAAAGGGTTTCAAATGTTGCAAGTTCACAGAGCTTCACTAAAACCAATCGAGTTACACTGTAGTGCACCTACCCTTTATCCAAATTTTCAAAAGAATATTTAGTTTTTCTTTAGTGAGGGCTCTTGGGAATAGCTATTTGACTGTAGTACCTTGCTCTGCCTGAGTGACTTACAGTGATTTTCCTGTAATATGCAGTGATTTTTAGGGGTCTGCCTGCAGCTAATTTTAATGAGAAATGTGGCTAAATCAATGTGCTCTGTTTCAAATAACCATATCCATTGAGTCTTTCAATGTGTTCAGGATTTTTTTGATATGCCGTTTTATCAATATGAAATGTGTATCTCCATTAACTACTCCCTGATCATGTTTAAAGCAGGATAAAAGCCAAGAAATCAAAGGTTATTTACATTTTCAGCCTAAGAACCAATTACTTAATCTAAAGACACAATAAACAAGTAATCTTATGTAGACCAGATGTTGTTATGGAATTTGAGATATTGGGCCAGAAATGCTTACTATACCTCTTGCTTATCTTGTATCCAAATATGTTTGTACTCTATTACTCTATCCTTCAAGCAATTTCACAGGCTTACAGAAGGCCTGCATGTGAAGAAGGGCTACTTTGTTTGCTTTCCCAGTTTATGTGGTTGCACAGAAACCACATAAAAAGGGTAGAAATTTAAAATACAGTTGTGCAAGTACTTCTAGAAATTGAAGCGAGCACATATTTGCCTACTGCAATGCTGGATCACATTCTGCTAGTCAGCAGTTTGACAGCTGTGTCTGAAACAGCCCCAAAACTGGTTCCTACTGTTGAAGCTTTGAATGTTTAGCTGGCTGCACTGGGGTGATACCCTAGACTGTGTTTGGTCTGTTTCTTGGCTGTTTAAAAGGAGCATATTTGTAACCCTTCTGGCAATAGAATATTGCTTTTTTCTTCTGTTGTGAAACTTTTTCCTTGTTCATTGATACCATTTTATTTTTCCAAATAAAAAGTTGAACTTAGTGAACAAAAATCTTCCCACTGCCATAAAATTTTGTAATTTTTTTATTGAATGAAATAACTATTTACTATTTCTATAACTGGTATAACTTCAAAGAAAAGCATTTCATCCTGGCTCAGAGACAGTACAGTTTCCCAGTAATTGCACTTTTGTTGTTTTTTTCCAGTAGTGCTAAATATATGTAATAATCATGCTAGTAAATGGTTTGTATGCAGTAAGTTCACTGGGTACATTCCTCAGGATATGTCTGCAGTTCCCCATTTCATTTCTGTTCATTATTTATACTTCAATATCTTCTGAAAGCTTAATGCCATAGGAGAAATTCCTTCTCCTTTTCCCAGCGTGAAGAGAAATTGCACCCAGAATTTTAAGAACACAAGAACAGGCTATCTCCCCCACTTCATCAACCTGTCCAAGGTGATCAAGTCAGCTTTAAGTTTTAAAGAACACTTAACTCTGTTTTTAGTATCTTCCCTGGCTGCAAAAGCCAAATTAACACATGTACCACAGTGCCAAACTTTGGAAGATAAACTTTCTGCTATGAATATACAGTAATTTGCCTCTTTCTCCAACATGTTTCAAAGGCTCAATCCTGATCTCTCCCTGAAAAGACATGAGGTCACTGGCTGTCTTTATTCCTGGCTGCATCCTGTGAGGATTAATCATTCTCAGCATTTTTCAGGTCTCCGTGCCTAATGACTGGGCATTTATTGAGGCTGAGCCTGCTCCAGCTGAAAAATGCAAGTCAAATAATGTTGTGGCATGAAACCAAAGAGAGACTCCGTTCTCCATTCATGACTTCCTGCACTCTAATTGCTGCAGAGGTCCTTTTGGTTGTGACTGTATTCTTTTTCTCATTGTAAGAGAGATGTCACAATAGCTAATGTGGTCTTTGGTTTATTAGCCCTCACGAGGCGTGTTTTTCTTTATACTTTAATTCCCTATCTCATTGTTTGTTTGGAGAAAGGAATAGCAAGGAGGTGAGACCCCAAAAATTTTTGTTGCATGCTTTCCTGCTTCTGTTCAAAAGATTTATTAAAGATATTTATTAGCTTCCCTAAATAACATTTTAATCAAGCATTTGGATCACTTCAGTAACTAATGTTTATTTTTATAAGCAATACTTTAATTTGACACTTTGCATAATGCATGTGCAATAAGAGTGCCATGTTTGATGGATAAATACCAAGAAAAAATCATATTGCCTAATAAATAATGTTGGATTTAGACATCCCACTCATTTAAAGCAAACTTGTCATGGTTTATTAGCTGTATTTACTAGTGGCTTTTTTATATCTGGTCATAAATAATATGAAGCATTTTTGAAAGATGCCCCTTTCAAAGGACATAATATCACCCCTTTATTGTCACAGATTATTCACGTCTTCCCTGTGGTGGGCAAGTTGCCAGTGCAGCAACACGTATTCGAGCATATCTTCATATACTGAACCTTTGCCTTGTCTCTTGAGATGAAAATTACTGAGGCAGAGGTGATTGCAATAAGGAAATTAGTAGGGGAGCACATGTGTAGAGATGTGGGTCTGGATTTCCACAGGAGGCAGAGTTGCTGTCGGGGTTATCCAGATAGGAATGGTTTGCTGTGTCTCTGAGCTGCCTCTCTCACACTGCAGAGCCTTGACATCACAGGAGCTGCTGTCCCACGGAGTTTCTGAGGCTGGTGTTGAGTAGGATTGCACCAGCAGGCTTAAATGACAGTGAGCACCTGCCCTACTGTTCCCCCTGTGACCAGCAGCTCTGGTCTTGCTCTACAAAGGCTTACCAGGGCAATGCACAGGTTATGTGGATAAAGTAGGTCTTTAATAAGATGTGTTTAAGAAAGTCTGCTTGTGGTGCTGGTAGTGGTGACTTCCATCCGTAGTCTCATTTACTTCCCAACACAGCCCAGCCATAAAACTGTCCACCTATTCCTATTTCAAGTAGCATATATTTTAAATATTTTTACCCTTCTCAGTCCTCTCTACCTCTTATTTCTTAGTTGGTTTCAGGCTGAATTTAGCTGTAGGATCTCAGCAACCCTTTGGTGTTCAGTGGGAAGTTGCTTACCTAGATTGAATGCGATTCTTCCTTTTTTTCATTTTCCATTGTTGTCTTCCAAAACTTGGTTCACTAGACCATCCTTAGGTAAACAGATCAGTATAACTGGGCTGTGACTTATGTCACTAATGAAAACGTGTTTCTTAACAGAGCTGTGTTCTTGATTATGTCTTTGTTACCCTTTATGTAAGTGTCATTTTGCATAATTACAGAATACATCAAAAGGTTTTTGAAATCTTACCACCTCTACGACATTAAATTCATTATCTGGGCAACCTGGTCTAGTGGAAGGTGTCCCTGCCCACGGCAGGGGAGTTGGAACCCTTGCAACCCAGACCATTCTGTGATTCCATTATTTCCTCTTTTAGATTCTTGCTTTTGCTCTCTATTTCTTTCATTCCTCTACATACCATTTCTAATCTGCTTCATTATTCTCAGATTTCCATCTTTTTTCTCATTTTTATTTTAACTTCAAGCTGACTCTTTATGTTAGCTGATAAACACTGCTACCTGATTGAGTTGGTCTCTCTAAAGGAGACTGTCATGCTGCCTCCTACAGCACTTCTTTCCCAGCATCTGCTTTCCAAAGCAACTCCTGTGCAGAGAAGTGCAAAGGACACAGACCTTTAGCATGATCATGGTTATGGCATTTTCTGCAGCTCTGCTCAATGATCCACCTTAATTCAATAGCTTTTTGTTGCAATGAATTAGTAGGAATCTGGGGGGGATGGGAAAGGAAGGGGAATGTGAATTTTAAAGAGCTCTGATTAATAGAAGAAGAGTACATCTATCTTCTACCTGATACCTTCTCAGTAGGGAAAATGTTAGTCCCTTGAACCAAAAGGAATTCCTAAATTTGGGGATCCTGATAGGATGGAAGGCATCATGGTTTATAGCAGAAAGGACAGCTGGGAAAGAAAAGTTTCCTTCTTGGCCTTGGTTCCACAATTTGTGCAATGTGGGGAAAGGTTTAGTCTTTACTCTGTGCCTCCAGTGGCGAGATTGCCCACTTTACTTCAAGCTATCCCAAAATGGCACATTTTCCTGCATTCACAGGAACAGTACACAGAGAAAAGGTCAACAGGTGTTGCATTTTCCTCTGATCCACAACCCATGGTAGGTCCCAGTTGTTTTGTATTGCTGCTGTTATTCTCAGTTAA
The DNA here is from genome assembly GCF_963662255.1 of Cinclus cinclus. Taxonomy (NCBI): domain Eukaryota; kingdom Metazoa; phylum Chordata; class Aves; order Passeriformes; family Cinclidae; genus Cinclus; species Cinclus cinclus. The sequence continues at coordinate 10,267,394 of NC_085047.1, read as the reverse complement.
TTCTTTCCTATACTGGGTAACTCCTTCAGATTGTATCTTTATGCAGCATTATGTATTTACACCCTCATTATGATTTTAATAATGCATTTCATTACAGTTGGCAATTGATGGTTTTCATTACTGAACAAACTGTCAATTTACTGCTAATGCTGCTTTAATTATTGACTTAGTCTGATTTCCTTGGTTTAATTCTTTCCATCTGTGAGGAAAAAGTCTTTGTGTTTGTGGAACTGGAAATTTTAGATTAAAATTTTAAAGTTTCCTCAGAGGGCTTTTAGGAAAATTATTGCTAATTTTCTTAGTTAGGACTTTCTGTCCTGCTCTATTTTAGCATGTGTTTGTCAGTCCAGAATAGCTCATGGCTCACTGAAGACCTCAGGGTAGGGCAGAAGTGTTGGTAACATTATGTAACCATGAATATAGGATTTTAAACATTACTCCTACTCCCCGGTCAAATCTGACTTGAAGATGCTGAATATGGTGCCTAAATATTACCTGCTGTAGAGTTCAACTTTCTGAAAAGGTAAAGGTTTGTGGAGACTACATTGTATTTGCCATAACATACAGTTCCTCCAGTAACTTTTTTTTTTCATTTTTTTTAATAATTGGGAACATGTGCAAATGCAGTATCTTCTTTGTCGTCCCGTCTTCCACGCTCTTTATTGAGAGAAGACTGGAAGAGGGAACATAAATTTTGATGATGTTTCAGAACTGTCCTGGTGGCCAGAGTTGTAAGATGCTACTTTTTGGTGGAGGATCTAACCAGTTGTTGTACATGTACCGCAAAGGGGCTGCAACAACTTTGCCTTTCCTCAACCCCAAAAGGCTGCAGTATTTGGACATGTAGATATGGAACTGATGAACATGGTTTAGTGGTGGATTTTGTAGTGCTGGATTAACCATTAGACTTGATGATCTTAAAGGTCTTTTCCAAGCTACATGATTCTGTGGTTCTATAATTGAAGCTGTTGATATAGTTTGGAACCTGTTTCCAGTCTGTTCATGTCACAAGTCATGCCTGTTCATGGGATTTGATTTTTCAGTGGTATGTGCCAATTTTATCTTGGAGTATTTGTACTGATTTCTGGCAAGTTGCATATGTTTTATTTCTCCCAGTCATATGATGTGAAATACAAATATCAAGAGAAATTTCATAACACATTTTGAAGAAAAAAGAGGAAAAGAAGTTTTTAGCCACTGTAAGGCAAGGGTCAGTTCTTGTATCTGGGAGTAACTTCTCTCTCCATGTTTGTATAGTGACTCTTAAGCTCAGTAGAGTGTCATGTGAGAGAACTTATTCTTTCCTCTCTTTACTTTTAATGAAGTTTTTTTTTAAGTTTTTTAGACTTTTTATGGGATCTAATTAAATTTGAAGGTAAACAAACATATCACAAGCCTATGTAGGAAGAAATAATTCTTAGTCACTAGTAGTGTTGAGCGGGTTTGCACTAAACCAGGAGGGGATATGTGAATGTAAAAAAGAGGGGATGGAGGTGCTGTCTGACACTTGAGAAAAAGTTATTGAGGTTGGGAACATTCATAGACCAAACCCTTGAACAATATCATCTAGATGCTTATTGACCTCAGGTTCTGGACAGTGATATTTTAAAGACTTTACTGTTTGGAAATATTTTGAGATGAGTTGTACTTATTGCACCAAACTCTAAACCAATATATAAAAATAAGGAGGAAAAATTAGTAAGGGCATTTCTTATGGAATGAAAGAAAGAAAGAGAAAGGAAGGAAGGAAGGAAAGGAAAGGAAAGAAAGAAAAAAAAAAGAAAATAAAAGAAAAGAAAGAAAGAGAAAGAAAAGCATTACCATTACACTGGGTTGAATGTAGAGTGATTAATATACACGAGAGAACTTCATTAAAATTTTTGGTTAGTTTTAATGTAAATAGCTTATATGTAACCAGTGTATGAGTTTTAACTAAATTAAACATGTATTTCCATCAGCCCTGGTGGCCTGTAAAAATAAAAGTTTATCACAGATATCATCTAGGCTTAGGTGCTGGCAAATAACCAATTCTATCCTACCTTTCTAGTCCACTGTGTCTAATCTGCCTTAGCTTTCCCAGCTCAATGCTGTTCCTCTGCCTCACTTGCGGCAGAAGGTTGTTTGTCCCGAAGTGTCAGGAGGGCAAACCAGTGATTTACTGGAAAATCCTCTTGGAGTCCTGACCAGCTGCATGAAATGTGAGAGCTGAGTTATTCACAGGGTAGGAAGAGGAAGGAGGAAAAGGGGATTTCTCTCCCTATCACCCCCTTGCTGTGACTGTGTCACCTCCAGGGAGTTTATGGAAGTGCTGTCTGCTGCCTTACCTCATTGACTGTCCTTCTCCAGGGAGGGGGAGCACCAGCTGCTGACCTTCATGTGAGAAGCAGCCCTGTGAAAGCAGAAGGAAATAAAGCTTTTTTTGGCCTTCCCGCAGCAACCCTGGCCAGCAGCTCTTTCTCCAGAAGTGGGCAAGCAAGGAGAGCAAGTGGTCACATGCTCCCCTTCACCTCCCATGGGCATCAAAAGCAGGCACCTCTCACTGACTCAGCTTGCCCACTGGAAAAGTTAATTCCTATCTCCCTGGAAAAAAAAAGGCAGAATTTAATCAGATTTTTTTTTTCCCACTCATTTTAATAACTATCAGCACTGATGTAGGGATATCTGCTAAAAGCTGGGAGAATCCAGTGCAGCATTTATATCCTAAAGCACATCTTGAGTCTGACCCAGTGGCGAATGAGACTGAACCTGTGTTCTGCTCAAGAAGCACTAGAAGTATTTTGGGACACCAATTATCTTTCAGAGCATCAAAGAAGTACTAAAATTTTGCAAAATGTAGCTCCCTCTGGTGATGTGCAATAAAATAGGTGCTAGGAGGCAACAGCAGAAGACAAAATTCTTACTCTACCAATTCCAATTTTAGATGCTATTTGCTTACAGCATCAAAGACTCATTTTGATATGCAAGAAGTTTGATGTACTTTATTCAGAATTGCTTATAGAGGCTCTTAAAATCTACAAAATCTGTCAAAATTAGCTGGCATTTGATCACAACAGAATTAGTTATTCAAAATTAGGATGCAGTTAAGAAACCCGATGTTTTATCCACTTTTTATGGCATCTTTTTAAATTTTTAGAAAATAAGTTATCTAGATAATAAAATCCTCTTTAGAGCATTTCCTGAATAGTTTTCAATGAATATTGGAGAATACCTCTGAGAGAGTGATGTGATTCTACAAAAGATAGATCAAAAGCAGAGGGAAAATATAATTAAGACAGATTTTATTTGCAGTGGTTGTCTAAGTTAAAGTTCCTATGTTGGAGAAATGCTAAAGTTTTGAAATAAATATTGCTGGGTTTGTTAAACTCTGCTGGTATTTCCTTGTTATCAGCTATGCAAAATGATCAAGTTTAATTCTTGGCATTATCACTGAAATCATGTTGTTAAAACCTAAAGAGAGAATAAGGAAAAATTAAATTATATGCAGTTATTTATCAATAGTTCTTGATTGAGTTATTGCAGTTTACAGATATTACTATTGCTTTTCTGACAGATCTACAGTCTTGAGGTAGTCTTAAGGCTGTATCTGGTTATATCTATCCTGTACACAGAATATTTTAGCCTCTCACTTGATCTTACGTGTCAACAGGAAAGAAATTGAATTCAAGTGAATGTCTCATGAGTAAAACAGATTTAAAAAAAAAATAAACTTTTAAAATTTTTTAAAATTCATTTTTAAAAAGAGTGAGAATCTCTAGTTTTTTCCATGGATGGAGTTAGTTGTGGGCTTTTTGTTTTTGTTGTTGTTGTTTTCTAACACCGTTGCTATATTTAAAATTTAAAATATATTTAGTTTATGCTAAAGACTGTATTTTAGATATAGAAAGATAAAACAGACATAAAGAAAGAAAAATAAATAAAAGTAAGAATGGAATTGACAATGATACCTAACTCAGGTGTAGTTGTCTTTGGTACATGAGTCAAAATTTAAGTGAAATTAAATTTATTCAAGTAAACTAAGAGAAGGACTTACACTGAATATGGAACAGATGTTCACTGACGCCCAATTTATTTTTATTTAGCTTGAAAAATTCTTACAGTACCTATTCTTATTAGAGAAATATTATCATGAAACTGAAATAATGCATTATTAGATGACCACAGTATTTCAGTTATGTGTCAGGCACAGGAATTAAGGTCACTTCTTATTTACTTCAGGTCATTTATTTTAAGCACATTGTCCAGGGGTTTTTTCCTGTATGTGGTTCATACAGAAATGCTGCAAAACAATCTTTCAGATACTATCATAATTCTTCAGTTTTGTGTTGGAGGGAAGACACCTACAAACATTAGAAGATACAAGTTTGAGTGTAGGAAAAATGGGTAGATTTCAGTCTCAGTCTGATGCTGGATTTTGGAAAAAGCTCAGTTGTAAGGCTTTTTCTTCCATCTAATTAACTGTTGTGACTTGAATGTTAGGGGGTTTTTTTTGTTGTTTGTAGGCTGGGGGGGAGGGGATGAGCTGGATTTATCTTTCTTTTTTCTTCCTCTTGTTTTTTATTATTTAAAAGATAATGATAGGATATTCATCATGTCAAACACACTTGGAAATCTTTGTGGACTATGCAATCTCTCTTATTATCATACTGCCCAAAAGTTCTGCTAATTACAATTATTTTGTTCTTTTTGAGATTAGGAATCTACAAAAAGTACTGGGAACTATTGATCCTCCCTCCACATCTGGCCATAATGTTCACTGAGCAGTGGAGGAGAGAAATCAGCACAAAAGATTTCTTGTGTCACTCCATGATTTTCCAACAAACAAAACATCAAGTTTCCAGTGAAGCTCATATCAATTTGCTCTCATCTCCCAGCTGAAAATCATAGCATGTTGATGCTGTAAAAAGAAATTTAAGAATCCTTAAGTATTTTCTGAGGTAGAGGAACCAAGCCTAATGGAGGAAAACTAGATTATTTTGTGTGTATATATATATATTATATATATAAAAATATATAATAAAAATATATATAATATATAAATATTATATAAATATATGAATATTAATCTTTCTTTTGAGGAGTATTTTACCCATAATTGAGGAAGGCTTGTGCCCTCTTACTTGAATTTTATCTTTTCTATTTGAAAAGTCATCTTTCTGATGACTGCCCACAGATGAGCAGGCTGCTCACCGAGGTCATGGACAAGAGTTGTAATACTTTGAGTACAACCTCCTCAGTGGGGTTGTGAGATTAAAGTTATAGTCTGCCTCCAAGAAGACCATTATCATTATAAAGTAACACAGATCATTAAAGAGAAGCTCCATGAAGACCATTATCATTACTTGGTAACACATCATTAGACAGCATCTTCAGCTGCACAGCCCATTGAGGAGGGTACACTCCTAATGTGACAGCTCTCCAGAGTGACATCAGTCAGTCTGCCAGCGTGTTTCAGCAAGGGTTACTCATGTCTCAGGGATTCCTCTTGTCATCCTTTCTTTGCCACAAGTTTTTTAAATAGAAGGAGTTGCTTCGGGATAAGCCCCAGGGCTCTTTGAAAAATAAAATTCCCACTGGAGTTGGAGTATTCCTTTAAGCAGAATTGCTGTTTGGTTGCAAAGGTTCTCTCCTGTCCTCTCTGTGCCAAGGTGACCAGCTGGTGAGGGAAATACCTCAGGTGGCTGCACTTTGCCTGTGGATTTCAAAAGGTGCCTGTACTATGGTAGAAAATAGGCAAGCAGTGAACATATGAACCTACTGCTGCAGAAAGAATCTGTTACACCATGCAATGAATACACCTGCCTCTCCTATTTATGCCTATTTATCCATCAGGGAATTAAATTAGCTCAGTTATCCCAACTTATAATAGGCTGGGGAGAGAACTAGATCTGTACTACCTGTCGAAATTGTGTTTTGCTGCTGAAATAGGACAGTGTATAAAGGTGATACCTCTGTATTTAGGAATCAAAATCACTGATTCCTTGATTTGCTCCAAATGCACTTACTTTTCTCTTTTGGCTATATAATCCTCTCCTCCTCTCTGCGGGACAGTGAATCAAAAATAATTTTGTTGTCTATCGTAGATACAGGAAGCATTTAACCTACCAATCAGGTTTCATGGCCATTCACATTATACTGTATTCACAATAAAATATGTGTAAGGTATTATTTGCCCCAATATGCTGTACTTCATTAAAACAGTGCACTTTGAATTCCTAAAATGCATTATTCTGGCTTGTGTCTTTGCTTAAATTCTAGTATGTAAAACATCATTAGTTGCTCTTTTACCAGGAGCAATGCTTTTCTAAGTGAAGTCATTAATTTTCTGCTTGTCTGCTTGCAGGCATATTTTCTGGGCAGATAGTTCAGAAAAGTTCTGAACTTCTATTCTATAACATGTTTTCAGGAGCCAGTAGAGGGTGCATTTTCCACAGTGTTTTCCACAGCACACTGTAATTGGTGCGCTAATTAAGTAAGTATGTGAATAGAAATAGTCTGTAACAAATATATTATTTTAGAATTAACATTCAGGAAAGCAGAACAAAATCTATTCATAAAATGATCAGACCGACCCTTTTTAATCGTTCCATCTTTATTTTACAATAATACAATACCGGTTGAAATATTTCCTTTTCTTCTTTTCTTCCTTTCTGCATCCAGTGGCTTAAAATGGCTTTCCTCTATAATATGGCCTAAATACACGAGCATAATATTCATTACATCATTACTTTAGCCACTTTGTAATATATATAAATACTGAATGGGTCTGAATAAATGCCTTTCTCCTTTAACAAGGGTCCCCTGGAATGCAGGTTGAACCACAAATGTCTCAGTCATCCTTACAGGTAATGTGACATTTCTGCTCCCCTCTAGAGTGTCAAAACTGAGAGCCAGTTCACAATCAGGATGTTGTTGGTGTACTAGGATGAGCAAGAGTCTGTGAAAACAGACAAGCTATGTGATCTTCACACCAACCCCAAATACTGCAGTGACCAGAGGAGAAGTGAAGGCAAGCCTACCTAGAGAAAATCTCCACAAACATGCAATTATTTATTCTTGTCTATGGTTTTACTTCTTGGGAGCACTGTCTGTGGAGCCAGTGTTTATTTTTTAAATATATCAAGCAAACCAGTTTCAGCAACAAAGTCCAGACCTTCTTTCCATTTTCTATCACAGTTGCATGATTATAAGGAAGTTTTAGTACTTTGTGTTTTCCAAGACACTTCCAGAATAGGAGTGCATTTCCCTTCCACAGAAGAGTAAGATAAGGTCATATTAGCTGCACATCAAAGTGTGTGACTAGGCACCCACTGAACAAATCCTGAGGCGTGGAAACATAGGCAAAGTTAAATGATACAGTCTTGGAACAGCTCACTTCTCCTTTCTTGGAAGATGCTTGGCAGAATGCATTTCTGCCACCCACATTAGAGCTGCTAAGGCCCCCCGAGAAGGTCAGTGAAAAGCTGGGTACAAGCAATGGGGGTGTCTTTGTGGAAGCCATTCTCACATCCATATGGAAAATGAGAGGTCCTTGCTGCACTCAGCAAAGAGGAGGCACATTTACTCTGCACGGGAGATCTTTTCACCTCTGGAGCTATAAATAGGGGTGTGGAATTAGCAACCAATATGGTTCTGTGTCACTGTATGTGTAATGTCTCTCTGCAATGGTTCCATTTGCTAGATGACATGTACTTAACTCTGTTTTGAGCAGCACACATTCTCCAGAGGTCATTCAGAATGTAACTTACAGACATGGTCACTCCTAATATGTTTTCTCCTGAAGATTTGCTTTTAACCTATTTCTGAGCTTGATATTTCCTTTTATTCGCTTGAGAGTTTCTTAGAACATAATATTTTGGTGTTACTATGTTGTTGGGGTTTTTTTCAACATAGGAATATAAAGTTTAGGACTCCCAATGTAATTTGAAACAATTTTTAATATAATTAATTCTCACTGGTGAGCCCCAATGGCACTATATTCTTTTACAAGATAGTTCTCTTAATCTCTGATTAAACTGATAATTTCAGACGGATATCTAAAGACATTAAATTGGCAGTAAAGTATTACTGCCAAAAGCTGTGATGTTGATAAGAGGATCTTCAATTTAAGAAATGAGAGGAGGAATTAAACAGTGTCTGCATAATCTATGTATCTAGTTTAGGATGCAAGAAGAGAAAATGAGTGTAAATGTAGTAAATTTACTAGATCAATAGCTGGATAATTAAACAGAGTTATAGTATTCTGCCTGTTTCCTCTAGGAAAATGAATCAGAAAAACTTATCATCATGTTCTGATAAAAACCTAAAAACAAAAGCCCAAAACTTAAACCTAACATGCAGGATTTCAGGTGGGATCGGAAGAGTGAGGCCAACTTTGTTTTGAAGGACTGCTATGACTGTATTGTGAGTGAACTTGTGGCAGGGTTGTGCTGGGAATGGGGGCTTATCTTTCTCATTTCTCTTTGCACTTTTTTAGTTGGTGTCTGGTCCTCACACGGTAGGCAGTAAAGGAATCGGGGCAAAGTAAAGGACAAAAACCCTCAAGTAGTGGAGCTTGGCTGGGTTGTGTTTGTTCCAAGAAGAGATTTCAGCTCTGATGGCCAGAAAAAGTCAGATATGCCCCATAGTGTGGCATGGTAGAGTTCTCTTTAGAGAAAATAAAGTTTCATGTGCTGTTAAGGATGACAGAAATGAAGAAATGTGTTTGAGTAAAAAAACCATATATCATTATTGACTGTGGAGTAGTGGGAATGATGGATAAAATAGAAGCGCTTTAAGACCAAGACAGCTTTGGGGAAGCACAATGGCAGGAATGTTTTTGGGGTTTGTCAGGGGACAGATCTGAATATAGATATGAATCATCTGTAGTGTTATTAATCAGATAAATATTGGGAAACATTTAATTTCAGTACGTCAGTAAAATATCTTGACTTTCCTGAAATACATGGTATCCTGCTACTATTAAAATAAATGGTAACACAGTTCAGCTTGCAAGTGCCAGCCAACAGATTTCTTCACTTAAATTATCAATCAGTTCTATAGGTTTTATTTCTAAAATATTTTACTTTCCATAACTGTTGCCACAGTGGTATCTAATTGAGCAGTCTATTTCATTCAGCCAAAATTAAATGGAAGGATAAATATTTTCAGAGAGACAAAGTTTGAAAAATAAAGGGAATTAACTTCTGCAAGCAGATGAACCATTAAGAACCAAGGCCTCAACAGGAGAGGCATGAAAGCAAACAGACCTGCTGGTTGCATATCAGTGTAGTTAAGGTTCTGGAACAAATAGAGGTTAAAAGATATGAAAAACAAAACATTAAAGGGAAAAGATTGTAAAAGTTGCCTAAATGTGCTATACAAAATGATTTTTATAAATGGAGTTTTAGTGCATGCTTTATTTGGATTCACTAAAGCATTTGATGTGAAGTAATTAGTGAAGCATGAGAAGGCAGGAGTTTAGCAGAGTGACTGTAAAGCAGTTACAAACTGAATGAAAGCCAAATAATAATGGGTAAATTGGAAAATCATACATTCATTAGCAGGATTCTGCAGGACTTAGGATCAGTATTATTTAATATTTTCAGTATTAAAAATAAGAATGTACAGGCAAGTTTTTCTGTTTGCAAAGTTATTACATGGAAAGACCTTCATTATCTGTAATAAGAAGGAAATGTCTGAGGAAGAAAATTTTTGGTTTCTCTCACCAGGATATTTGAATGATCAAAATGATTTAGCCCTGAGAATGAGACCCTAGGATGTGACTGCTTATCATGTTACTAATAGAGAAAGAATTCCTGACATCGAGCAGGGCACTGGTGGGCTCTCACTGGAACAGAGTGTGTAGTCCTCTTCACCCAGTTCAGAAAACTTAGACTAGGAGAGATGAAAAGTAAAGCTACTACAGTAACTAGAGATCACAAACACTGTAAGAGGAGAAGATGAAGATATTGTCTTAGACAAAATGTGAAAAATTTAAAAAAAGGAGTCTTTACAATTGCTTTCTATAACTGCATTAACAGAAAAATCAAAATGAAAAAGTGGGAAAAGAGTTCAGGAAAAATGTCACTAGAGAAGTTGTTAGGTAGAAAATGGTCGCAGATAAGTCTATGTTGAAAATAAAGAAGTTTTTAAGTGGCAGAGTCATAAGATGCTGGGAAATGGTCTCCCACTGGGATTCATGGGGGCAAAAAGTTAATTAGTTTTAAGATGGAGATTAATCCTATTTTTAAATAGATTCTATGAGATGGCCACCTGCAATAACAGGGGATTGGACTTTGTTCTGCAAGTTTTCTGCAGAAGTCAGGTTCCAGCAGTTCTGTCATGAGTCTTCCAGCGCCTTGGCCTTTTTATTAAGTCTCTAAGGGTTTGTAGCAGTGTGAAAATCTGTTATTTCAGTAACTTCCTTCTTGAAATGATTACAGTGAACTTGAAAATGTGAACTTCAAGGGTTCAATACCCAAGAAAAAAATAAGGCCTCATTTACATATATTTTAATATTTCCAAGATTTATTGTGCTAATATCTAGGAGCTGGAGACAGTGAATTGAAGAACCCGAATGCTAATCCTTTATTGACGATCAAATACTGTCAGTGACATCTGTTTCAGTTCCTATATGTACTTTAGACTGGGTATATTCAGAACACTGACCTTCATTTGCCCTCTCCTATTATTTTCATGTCGACTCAGCTTACCTGTAATCTTAAAATCTCTGTCAAAACCAAAATGTATCATTCTGCAAACTATTTACACCTTGATCTTGTTCTTACAAAAACTTAAGACAGGTCATGTCTAGTGTATGCCAGTGAAAAATGTCTATGAATGATTATTTCAATAGGGCAGCTGACAGGGAAATAAACACCTATGCATCTCTATACAAAATTCTGACCCTGATTTGGGAGCTCATGTGAGCTCTGGGTGACGTGGATGCTCAGGGAAGGACCTTTCAGGAAGGATGGCTGAGAACCAGATCAAGGATGTTCTTTCTTCCACCTGAAAACTGTGCTTGCAAATTCAGTGGAATACTTTTCTACAATGCCTAAGGTTTTTGTTCTTGGCTTGCTAAATGGGAAATGCTGTGCTCTGGTGCGTTTCAAGCCTCGTAAGTGATGTGCAATTGGTACGTATTGAAATGACTTTTAAAAATCCAATCAAAAGAATTGATTTTTCATAGACAGAGCTCAGTTTGTCATTGGGTTGCATTCCTCACAAACCACTCAGAAATGTAGCATGCCAATAAAATAGACAGAATGATCACAAAATTACTATCAGTTTTGTTTTTGATGTATGCTTTGGCATCCTTACATTGAAATCTTTTATTTTCTTCCAACACTGAAGTGCCAAGGAAGAACATTATTTTATTTCGTAGCTGCCCACTAAACCCCCAAAACTGAATAGATAAAATTCCAGACTTTAGTGAGTTCCTTTTCCTAACTGAGAGCCATCTGCAAATAATAGTAAAATACTAAAACAAAATTCTAGGCATATATAAAGTTATACAAATCCAACCATATTTTAAAGTTTAAAAGTAGAATTTATATTTTAAAGATAAACAGATTTAAGGTAACGCAATAACTGCAATTTCAGTGGCTTTGGAAGGATGTCGTTGGTTTGGATTTTACTTTAATCTGTTTCAGTTTTATAAGAGAGAAATGCCGACAAATAACAGAAGTTTTGCATATGCTAAGGAATGGATACATAGCAGATGAAAATCAGTGTTGCTCCACTGAAACCAATGAAGCTATTCAAGATCCAAAAATCAGAGAGAATAAAAATTTGGCCTATTATTTTTATGGTTTTTCAAAATGGGCTTTCATAGATAGATCAGTTTTCCCTCTCTTTTTTTATTTTATTTTCAATAGACCCCATCAATTCACAGATGGTTTGCAGACATGCTAGATTATAAAAGTGCATTTTTTATTAAACAAGTGTGGCTACAAAAGCAAACAAAAAAAAGCATTCATTGCGATATTACCACGGAATTCTTAAGGCTTGCAGCCCAAACCAGCCTTGCACATCGCTTTACTCAGAGCCTTCCTGACTTTGGAGGTTCACAAAACAGACACACAAGATTCTGTTGTGTAAGCCCAGTTCCAAAGATTAATGCTGAATATTAAAGCAGCTTATTAAAATAATTAGCTATTGATTCCTGGAGTGTGACCACCCACACTTAGTTGTTTGTTTGATATCAAAATCTGATTTTTTTTTTTTCACTCACATGAAATACAAAAAGCTACAGAGGGTAATAAAAGTGTGATCAAGGTATCTGTATCCTTTGTGGTGCCAATTTAACATTACAAGCATTCCTATTATGTGGATTTTTATAAAATTAAATCAGAAAAATGACAGTTCATTCCCATTACAGAACATTATTTTTAGATTTAGCAGTTACTTGTATGCCCTTTGGAACAGGAAAAGTATCTTAGAGGTTTGCTGAGGTTTTTAAATTGAAAAGATCCAATACTTTCTCAAAAAAGCCCCCAAAATACAAAAAAAAAAAAAGGCATGACAAAAAATCACAAAAGAATACTACAATTGAATTATTTAAGACAATGAAATATAATATTTAATACTAGCTTCAAAGTAGATTGAAATATATGGTGACACATATAAAGTCAAACGAGTAATAATTTTCTAACTGTTTTAAAAGTCAAATAGATTACTGGCTCAAGTGGGACCACTGAAATTGTAGCATGAGAATAGCAGTAGACAGCAAATTCTCTGAGTAGAGAAATTTAAGGGATAGAGGTTTCAATTATGTATCAGCTTAGATACTATACATGATTTTTTAAAATCAGAGATCAGTTTGGCACAGAGAAGATGTTACCTTAGATTCCTAAAAAGTGATTAAAAAATGTGATGCTAGAGCCACATCCTGAGGTCAGTGACATGGCTACTCCTCCAGATTTTAGGCGAGCTCTGAGCCCTGTGTTAACCCTGCATCCTCTATTTCACTTCTTTTCAGAGAGGGTGGCAGTCAGCACATGGTTTAGGTTCCATTTTTTTCTGCCACAACGGTTTTGATTTAGTTCTGAAAGCTGCTGAACAAAAGCAGAGTTTGGGTCTGGGGAGAACTCTAGGGTTTGTAAGATTTTAATCATTCATCTCACTAGCATGTGTTCCAGTGAAAGAACATACAAATGGAGCTTGCTGAATAATGTCTAGGATCAGCTGCCCCTTTCCAGCAGGAATTCACTTAATGCACAGAAGGATGAATTTTCAGCATGAAGTTTACAGTCACGCTGACAGTGTCATTGTCATTTCAGTTCATTCTTTATTATTTCTTTTATTTTTCTTTCTTCTTTTTTTTTAAGTTAATAAAAACACAAGTAAGAGAAGGTGGAGCATTCACTGAAGAATTATAGCTAGGAAAAAAATAATTGAATCAAGTTACAAAAGGATTGTGTGTCCCATGAGACAGTCCTCCTCCTGCCTCATTGTATTAATTACTTTCTCCATAAGGAATGCCAAACAAAGACCATAGGAAAAAAAAAATCAGTCCTTCTGTTTTGATTGGGATATATTTCAATCCTAGCAGGATATTGTCATACCTATCTTTTATTTGTAAAAGCTGGCAGTCATTCCAGATATTGCCACTATAGCACACAAACACATGCAGGAATTGCTGTTAGATATTAACTGTGTGTATTGAATGCTTCATTGCATCTATTTAAGAGTCTCATGAGAAAAATCTCAGCCTATGCACAGAAATGACATGTGTTGCCACCACCACAGCTGCTACAGTATTTCACACTTTAGTGTGCTGTCTCATGGCAATCAGGAAACTATTATTTTGTGTAAGAAATAAAGAAAACTTGAAATGGTGACTTTTGTTAGCCCTCAGCACTTAGTAAAAAATCAAACCCCACACCCTAATCCCTGCAATCTACTTCCAACTAAAATTAACCAGCTATGCATTCTCTGCTGCCTGGCTCCCAGAATATCACTCCTTCTCACTTGACAAAAACACTGCCTTTGGCTTTTTGTGAGAGTGGAGCGTAAGATGTTGTGAAATCTGGGATCCAAATGATATGGAAGCAGATTTGCCAATGCAATGCCAAGTTACCATCTTTAGCATACATGTCTGGAATATGTTTTCACAAATAAACTTAAAGAAATGCCCAAGCAAAAGTTGCTTTAACTGTTTCTGCACTAAACTAGATGGCCTGACATCCCCAGAGAAGGGCTGACCCGGTGATGCTGCCATTGAGGCTTTGCCTCCCTCAAAATGCATTATACTGTGTTTGCATATTTAAATTTCAGAAGAATGAGCATAAATGCCTGTACCCTACAGTATTTTTTTGCACACTTAGAAGAATAAAATCTTTGTTGCTCTAGAATGCGGTAGTGAGAATCAAAATAGAGCTGATGATCTGAGGAACAGGATCCTTTCCACAAAGCAGAAAAAAAGTCTGCATTACTTGTTCCCAGTGCAGTGGGATCATAGCTGTTAATCTGCTCATGGCAGCTTCCCAGGTAGGAAGATAAATGCATCTCTGCTCCCACCCCTGTTCCCAAAGCACTGGAACTTGGCACCAAAATCCCGGTACGTGTGTGCAGCAGCCTCCCTGTCCCTTGTCTCCCTTGTTACAGCCACTCTTGGTCGGAAGCTGATTTTCCTTCAGAAAGGGTTTGGGATTTCCCTTGTTGTAACAAGCTATGAATTCTCAGTGTGAATATTGAAAAGGTCTGCCTTGTATTCTGCTGTACAGAGCATCGATAAACCACATGGAGAGCAGAGGGGTCTGGAAATGTTCACACAATTAGTGAGAGCAGCATGGGGTAGTTCTTGGTGGGGACTAGAAAAGGACACAAAACTTGCCACATAAGAGTTAAAAAGGGATGGAAAACCTTCCCTGCCTCTGGGTCGACAGAAGAGAAGTTACAAACAACATATTTTTACCCAGAAGAAAGTAGCAGATGTTCCTGGGACAGCACAGAGAGCATCTGGAGTGCCTGTAGTGATTGCAGTGTAGATTCTGTAGTTTTAACTTCATCTTAGGTGGCTTAGTATAAGGAGTTAAAATCTTGATGTGGCTTTCATCAATGAGAAAGACATAAAGCTGCATTTTTAACAACTGATTACCAAAAAACAAAAAGGTTGCAGTTTTTGGGTTTTGTCTTTGGAAGTGTTTGGAATATGCTGCTTTTCCTCTCTGATCCTTTCTGTCTATAACAACTAAATGCCTTCATTACCAAAATGGAAATTCCAATGCCCAGAAGATTTATGGTATCCAGATTTTGTGTTAAAATATGTGCCCACAGCCAGCTAATGGAGCACTGGGACCATTTCTCATTTATTTTATTATTCAAAGATGAAGAGAAATATACACCGCTCCCTGTACACATGGCCCAATCCAGCTTAGAATTTTCAGGTTGGAATGGTGTAATAAGCAGTGTTGAGGTCTACAGATTCTGTTTTTTGACAAAATGGAATGAGAGCCTAGGTTTTTCAGAGAGATGGTCTTTACTGCAATGTTAAGTGATAAACTCACCCAGGTGCACATGCTGCATCAAGTACTAGAAAAGCAGACATACAAACTATACCGTGGTATTACTTTACGAATATGAGTGAAGGAAAAAGCCACTAAAGAAGGAAAACGTTGGAACCCTGAAGCCTGGGAGTTCTGAACTTTCTATGCTTTCTGGCTCTGACCCTCAAAAAAAGACTGCTTTTGACTTGAGGCCTTGGAGAAGGCTTCCAAATTTGAGTGATGGAGTTAGAATCACTGGTGTGTAGTTTAAATAGAAGTGTGCAATGTGACATGGTGAAGGGTTTGGAATGTGGGGTTTCAGAATATAGTAATAGGTATGGGACAAGATGGAGGTTCTTGGGCATTGGCTCTTCATTCTTTTTCCTTCTTCTTCTTAGTTTTAGGTAGTAGTTTTGGGTGGAGGATCCCATGGTGCAGGTCACAGGTGTTTGGTCATTGGGTCAAAAGTATAACTGGTACAGATGTTAATTTTTAATTGGATAGTTAGGCCTTAAAAGACCTTGTAACAAGTGAGATATGTCTCCATTTTGTTGCTTTTAGCTTGTTAGCTAGAATGTTGTGGAATTCACTGTACTATAGATAAGAATTAATAAACAACTGAGTCCAAATACAATGTCTGAGTCTCTTGTGCATTCAGTCCCAACTCTGACTGAAGACAGGAAGAAAAAAGATCAGCCACTAATAGGCAATGTCTGAAAGACTGGGTATTGTACATCCTTGGACCTCCAACAGCTGTTTTCCAGCCACCTCTTCTCATTCCAAATGCTGATAAGAAGATGGAGTCTTTACACAAAGACTGTCAGGACATTTCTCACAGGTGCCAAATGCTTTTCATAGCCTGTTCTATAAAAGATATGAAGAAAATTTAGGATGTTGTTGTCAGAAGTAGACATGGGGTTTCAAGGAGCCTGAGATACAGCAATATAGATGGGGCTTAACAGAGCTGTGTTGCAGCATCTGACTTGCTGTAGCCTTATGCTAATGCCCTTTGTCTTCATCTATCCAGCCAAACATTATTACTGCAGTGCTGTATGATTAAACCAACAGAATCTTTAATTAAAGAATAAGAAATCTACAGATCATTCCACATATTACAGTGGTACTAGATTTAGCAGGTATACGCATCTTATTACTGCTGTTGCTCCTTCTTAATATGTCTTCTAAAAATATGACCAGGAAAATAATTATTTTCCATGCCCATTGCACCATGTCTGATTTTCCTTGGTAAATTCACGTGCATAGCAGCTACCTACTGACTTAGTAACCAATTATATGAAATCATGTAAAATCATTGAACTATTGGCAAAGTACAACCACATGCTTTTAAGGATTGATATTTCTATTCCATGAGCTTATAAACATACAACAGAATTGCTTTTGTGATTATAGCAGAGGAATCGCTGATTATTTACCAAGGAGGAGCTTATTATTAGTCTTGTCAAGATGACAACTTCATTAATTATCCAGTGGTTTTGTTGATAATTTCATTTCGTCATATGAATAATTTAAAACTTTGATACATACAGGAATTTTCGTGAAAGGCCTTCATATTGGCCAGCTTGTCAGACACACAAAGAAGACTTAAAGCCCAAATTTAATATCCAGTGTCCTTTGCAATTTCAGGGAAGTTAATTGAAACACTGTTGCTTCCTTCATTTCTAATCATGCTGCAACAGTCGAAGAGAAATTACTAAATAAAATGTCTTCTCTTCATAAGCAAAATTTTATTTAGCTTTATATTTCATTTCATCGTTACTACATTTTTGTGATACAAATAGTATTTCATGTGCTACTTCCCCCCTCTGCCTTATGGCAAAGCACTTTGAAGAATTAAGAGCAAGGCACTAAGGGACAAGTAATAGAAGAGTTAATAAAGCATTAACTGTTGGAAAGTAGACCTAAATTCCCAGTCTGAAAAGAAACAGAAACAAGTCTAATATAATTTTATTACTACTTCTATGATACAGAATTGCTGAGGACCAACCTAAACAAAGTATCAAACATGAGCTATGGTTTGGAGTAACTGCCTTTGAACAGCATCAATATTTTATTATTACGCTGCTTTTATTATTGTGTTCAGTACTGATATGTTCCTTATCTCCACAGTGTCTGAACATGGAGACACCACTACACTGCACCTTGGTGACAACTCAGTGGCTAAATTTAGGTCTTGCTAAATTTGTAGGGTATTTAGAACCAGAGCTTGTTTTCAAAAGCTGATGAATAGAAACAAAGTTTTCTAACTAGGTCTTTTATCCAAATTAAACACAATAAATATTTACCCTAGAAAATAATTAAATGTGCCCAGAGTGCCCATTCAGAATTTCGATGAATATTCACATGCTAAGCATACAAACTGAATGTTTTCCACAAAACTCTTTCCTTAGCCAGTTATAGATCTGATGGGGTACCTGAAATATGGTGTCTTACTGACCAGCTTCTTTGAAAGTCCTGGATTATCTCTCTATGCAGGAATGGGCAGCCAGGGGATTTGGTAAATAACTTTGGACTAACAAGGGGAAAATTTTCAGAAGTTATCAATAAGTAGCACACAACTGCAATACAAAAGTCAGGTTTCTTGTTTGTATTTCTATAGAAATCAGTAAAAAAAAGTGCTAATGGGACTAAGTAATCTAGAAATGCAACACTCAGAAACAGTTAAAAACATTTGTGGTATGTTCCAGTTGTCTGTGGTATTGGGTGGAGAAAGGCGTCAACACTTGGGTTAAGATTTGAGGCTCTGCACTTGTTTGCCTTCCAGTGCAAGGGCACAGTGATTCCTCTCATGCTTCTCAATCAGATTCTCTCTCTCTCAGAGAAATGTCTCTTTTGACAGAGATCAGCATTTAAGGGACGCCCCACAGACACACACTTACTTCTGAAGTTGTTCTCAATTGGTGAAGCACCCTTCAAATACATTGGAGGAACTTTGATATTTTATTTCTAGCTGCCATTTTACCTAATGTGCTTTTAATAACAGTGTTCATCAGACACTAATAACTTCTGGATCTTTCCGTATTGAGTATAATGCATAATTACCTCAGATTATTCATATCTGAAATAACAGTTGGACCCCAGTCATATCCCTATAGAGAAAGGGAAGGTACATACAAAGATAATATTCATGGAAGGTTTCTTAAAGAAGCACTCCTCCTTTCCACAGACCACCCATACTATTAGGATGGGGTTTGTACCACTTAGAGGAGTTTCCCTTAACCTAACAAAGCTCTGGGCGCACCCTCTTGGTTATCACCTGTGATTTTTACAGGAATCTTATTTAAGTCTTTGTGCCTCAGGTCTTTATGCATGTTAGTGGGATTAGACCTCAGGTTCAGGCTCAACTCCCCTCCAGCAGTAAGTAAGTACAAAAATCTAGAAGTTCACTGGGCTCAGTTCAGTAAATATTTGTCGTATTGAGAATATTGATTTACTGGTGAAGCTTATGTGGTCAGATGAATTTCTTCCCGGAAAAAGACTTGAGAATTTGAATTTGCTTTTTTATTTCCTGAAATGTCTGACAGTGCATCTAATGTATTTCAGGTTTTGTTTTTACAACAAATAGTGTCCAGGATCATGTACCAATTTATTATCTCTGAAATGTAATTCATGCAATTAGTACTGGAGATGCATAGAAAAACACATGTGCTGGCCTTGTCTTTTCCTTTCACATGTTCTGTGGTTGAAAATGTTTTCATTCTTGTCCTAAAAAAAAATTCTGATGCCTTTAGTAATGCCATTCATCAAGCAGTCTTGATGATAATTTTTATCACTCCTCTTACTTTATCAACTCCTAACACTTGGATCACAGGAACACTGCTGCTGTCCCTCTTAAGGAATGCAGTGCAGCTGTGCCATTGGTCTAGGGTGGGAATTCATCCTTGTTATCCAGGTGCTAATTAATTCAATCTTTAATGCCCTACTGCATATGCAGATGAGTGTTCAGGTGATGGTTGATAATTACTTTGAGCAAGATGAGGTGCAAAAGGAAATGGCTTCTACCAGTGTGAAATAAGTTCTGGAAGCAGATTCCAGTTGTATACATGATGCAATGTATTTGTGGGGATGTTAAAAATGGGGTGTGTGACTTCATACAATATGTCCCTTAATATGAGACTCAAAATAATATTTTCTAAAGCTGTATAAATACTTTGAAACCATACTTCAATTTTTTTTTTACTTTTTGTACTTCAGTGAACTTTAACTTTTTGAGAATATCTTATATTGTTCATGAGATGGGAAAAGAAGCAGAACTCAACTCATCTTGGCACACCATGCACATAAGATTATTTTTTTCAAGTAAAT
This sequence comes from Cinclus cinclus, assembly GCF_963662255.1. Taxonomy (NCBI): domain Eukaryota; kingdom Metazoa; phylum Chordata; class Aves; order Passeriformes; family Cinclidae; genus Cinclus; species Cinclus cinclus. Next base: position 10,247,601 of record NC_085047.1, on the reverse strand, counting down.
GCAGCTTCCCTATATATATTTTTTTTAACGGAAAAGAGATTAAAACTTTGATTACAGACATGACATACAGTTTCAGTGGCAAACTTTATTACCACTTTTGTCTCTGGATAATTTTGGGTTTTCTAATTAAACTGTAGAGAAGGCACATACTAGGAACCATTTAATTTGGCTGATCAAGATTAGGTTATGAATAAAGAAACAATCAAAGCAAGCTGTTTACAAACTCTGATTTTGAAAAGTCAGAAGTATGCTTAATGAAGCAAATGTTTCACTGCAGTAAACTTCTGATGATTTCTCTGTTCTTTTATTTACAACATTCTAGGCTGTAACACAGAATTCAAGAGAAAACTGAAAATATGTAGTACCCAGTTAAAAACAGGACAGAATATTAAACCAAAAACCTAGGTCTAGAATCTGAATAATTTAAAATATCTGGAAACAAAATTATGTAAACTGAAGTGTTTGGGTGTTTAGTTTTCAGAAGAGTAGTGTCAGTAAATTTCACGTTTAAAATTCATGCACCAATGAATGATGAATGCTATATTTATCTATTCTGCTTTTTGGAACTTGGTTTGCTAGGTGCATATGTGTGTATATATACATATATATTTATATTTGTACCATTAATAGTTTCTTCAGAGTACCCCAGGAAAGGAGAGTTTTTCATGGGCCCACACAAATTCCTCAAACTTCCCCCAAAAAACCCCAGGCCTTAACAGAGAACAGCATCCCAGGCAGCAAAAACCAAGATGCACCAGAATGAAAAAATAAATTTGTAAATTAAAGAGGGGAGAATGAACTCCCTAGCTCAAGTACAAGATAAAAACTACATTTGCTAAAAAAGATTGGAAGGCAACAAAAGCACTGTGACAAATTGTTGTTAAAGTGGTAATGCTGTCAGAATGAAACAAGAATTTCAGCGTATTAGCATCAAACTAGACAGCCCTAAATTATGTGATAAGTATACTTGACATAAATAGTAGTCTGGACAGCAGTAAGTGTTCATTTTTAAAAATATTTTTTTAAGAAACAAATTTCCTGAGAACACCAGAGTATGAATGATTGATATTCAAGTTTGAAGATGGCCTGCATGTAGAGCAGAATTCGGCCAAATTATTAAATATATAATTTTGATGAACTAAATTAGGGTTATAGTCCATATCTTGAAAACACCGACTTTGAGTTGTACTGCTTGGGCTGGTGTTGCAACATGTCAGGAACGACATGACAAACCAATAAATACAAACACAAGTCATATACAAGGGTGGGGAGACTTTGAGCTGCTGGAGAGGAAGCATTTGTTTCTAAATAAATTAGTTATCTGAGCCACAGACAGTGATCTCAGAGAGCTGCTGATTGCCAATCCTTCTCCGTGTGCCTCATCCCCAGTTTCCTTTCACGCGCTCCCTTCGGTCATTTCCCCCTACTCTTGATTCCTGAATGCAGGACTCTGGAGTGCAGGTCTACTTGTCCTTGTCCTCGTGCCTGGTGTCCCCCTTCAGCTCTGCCTGCCTGACATCCTCATTCTCTTTGTTTCCTCCTTTGCTTTTCTGCAGGGGTGACTCCCCCGGCACTGCTTTTATCTGAATGGTTTGTGGAGAAATAAAGGACTCCTTTACCGTAAATCATTCCCATGGTCCTCCCTTCAGGAAGACTTCCTTTGTTGCCTGTTATTGATCGTGATGCTGCGTCTAAACTTGAGCACTAATCCTGAGGATGCTGCCTGCCTGGCTACTCACCCCAGTGATCCCATTGACTCAAACAGCAGTTTTGTGTGATTAAGAAGAGTGAAACCTGGCATTTCATCTTTGTTAAATACAAAAGATGGTGCTTCCATTTATACTGCACTTTTGGGAAGCTAGCAGAGGAAAAACATCTAGCAGCAGCCATTTCTGATCTACCAATTTTTTAAAAAATAAATAAAGCTCATTTCCATCTAGGTCTGATTAAACTTCCATTTGAACTTGTCCTAGCCAGAAAATAAATGGTCTGTGGTGTCTAGATTTTTGCCTTCCTGAAAAACTTGTGTGTGTTTGACTATATGTATGTGTAGGAATATGATTTATGGAAGTATTGATTTTTTTTGTTAAATAATGAATTAGATGTCCTACCACAAGATTATTTATCAAACTTTTTTGTCATATAATTAAATTGTCACATAATGGATTGCAGCCATATAGATTCATTAAATATTAAAACCTACATAAGACACAGTTCACTTTTCCTTCAGCTAACAACACAATTCCTCTGTTCTTCTCCATTAAGTTCAACAAAACCGTTCTTTAACCTTACCATAGAAGTTGCAACTTCCTTTAACCAAGGTTAGGAAATAGACAGTAAGCAAAATTTGTTAAGTTTACTTATTTTCAGTTTGGAAATTGAGATTCCTGGTGAGCTTAAGTCTGTTCAATAAACTTTAATTGTAAGAACTAACAGATTTTTGCCATGGAGTTGTTCCATCAGTTGCCTCCAGGTATGAAATGAGCAAGTCTGCTGATTTGTAATAGAATGGCTAGAGTCTTCTTGTGGAGAGAAATATTTATTTGAAGTCTCTGTGTGACTGAATTCTAAGTCTGTAAGCAGGGAACAAGAAAAGAACTTCAGAATAATATTTTCTCTCTCAATAAATTTTGAATAATACAAGGCAAAGAGGAAAAAACATTGCTCACCACTATCTCCAATTGACCTTTTAATAGAATTTAAAATATATCAAAATTGAAATGTTTAATCTGCTCGGGAAGAGAAGTAAATAGATAAACTGTCAAGTAACAGTAACTAGAAATTATGTTTGAAAAAGAGAGGAGGAAGTTATCAACTATAATTGCATCCAATGAAAGGCACTAAGACCCCTTTCAAGAACAAGTTCTTATTTTAAAAAAGGACTAAACAACCTCTAGTTGAAGATAAGGTTTTTAGAATGTATTTTTTGCAGTATAAAGCATAATACATTACGGCACTCAAGGGCAGAATTATCTTCAATTAAGTGTAAACCTAGCGATCTTCCGTTTGGCAGTAGTACTTCTGAGTAATCATTAGAAACATAGCAAAACAACCACCAAACTAGAATAATAACAAAATACACTCCCAATTTAGAACTTTTAAAAAATAAGTTTCTACTTTAGACATTTTTTAGTAATAAAGAAATTATTTGTTGTGAGGGAGTACTGCATTGCACTGTCCAGGTGTAGTCAATATGTTGAGGTCAAATTTCTGTGCGCTGCTAGTTTGGTGCTGAATGATGTGAGAATTAAAAACACAACTTCCCATCTAAAAAAATAGGGCTGCTTAAAATTTTCAACCCCTTGATGTCACACTATGGTGTGGGGTTTTTTTTCTTTTCCATGTCATAAATTTTACAAGCAGTCTGATTATTGCATTCCCAATATTATTTAATTTTCTTCTGCCTTCAAAGTTCATTATCATTTATGAGACTGTGACTTGAACTTTAATTACTTCTAAGAGGAGTCTCACTTGGGATTTAAAACAAACTAATTTTGCGCTCTACCTTTAGGGAAAGGAGCATGACCAAACTTTAATACACTCTGTGGAGTAGAAAACAATATATGGTAAAGCTGACTACTTCTAAGTGCCTTGGGTGGGATTCCTCTTAATTTTATGAGTATACAACCCGTTTGTCTGAGCTAGTTACTTAAAGTTCCTTTCTAGTCAAGAAGGATAAATGGGCACCTTCAGGGGCAAAAATCAATGCACTTGCACCCTCTAAAGTGCCTCCATTGATTTTTAAATAAAGCCTAGAGTAGTAAGTAGTTGTTCTAGATCAAATACATGTGCTCTGTGTTTTTGTTGTAGGTCTGCCATCTTAGCCAAAAAATACAGTTTTAGAATACAAGACTGAAGCAGATAGGATAACCCAGGCAAGCATATAGCCCACCTCCCATCAGTTTAGTAAAAAAAAATCTAGCAGTTTGAAAAATGATGATTTTAGTTCCACAAACTTAAAATATAGGGGATTGCTAGTAAAAGTGTAAATGTCAGGTGAGATCGTTGTGTTGTTTAGGGTTTTTTTTCTGAAAATCCAGGAAAGATTTTTCATGGGTTGTGTTATTCTCCCAAAAGGGTTCTAAAACAAGCAATTGTTTTAGAATAGGAATAGGAGTGCTTTTGTAAAGGTCTGTATTTTCATATAATCATTAAGGTTGGAAAATAGCTCCAAGATCATTGAGTTCAAATATTAATTTAGCACCATTGTGAAGGACTTGGGTCATGGGAAGGCCAGAATTTTCTGGTCAAAATTAGGAGCTCATTAGGTGTTGCTTAGCTGTAACAGTGAGATCTGTACCATCTCCTTTCTTGAACTCTTTGAGTGTTTTGTTGTTTCCTATAAGAAAGTGACTAATATATAGAGAGTAGTTTCAGTGTAAAAGGCTAATACTCATTGTTATCTAATGACGCACAGAAACTTGAATATTCTGACATTTCAAATATGTACTTTGCTTTTACATAGTCCTCAGCAAAATAAGTGGCCTTGTTGGAAGCGTGACACTTGTTTCCCAGTTTCTTTTATATTATATTTTTTTTTAATGCCCTAATGCTTATATTTTTTATGACCTGTTCTCAGTAAGCTTCTGGAAAATCTTGAATCAAGGCTGACAGTTTTCCAGTAATGACTATTCAGATGAGATACTGTCAGTGTTAAATGTAAGAAGCTAACATTTTCCAGAAAGATTTCATAATTCTCTTCACTCAACGTTTCGGAAGATATTGCTTCTGTCCATTCTGGTGTGACTACAAAAGCCTTATGAGTATTTTATTGCATCTTTCTCCTTTTTGTTGTTTCATTTTTTTTGTCCATTAACATTCACAGCCACACACCAGAGCAGATACCCATATGTGAGAAGAGTTGTAAATTTTTCAGCTGCTAGTTACAAACTTTTTGCCTAGTTTAAATTAGGTTTTAGGAAAAAATTCCTTACTGTGGTAGTATAGGCACTGACACAGGTTTCCCAGAGAAGCTGTGGATGCCCCATCTCTGGAATTGTTCAAGACCAGGTTGGATGGGGCTCTGAGCAACCTGGGACAGTGGAAGGTGTCCCTGCTCATGGCAGGGGGATTGAAACTGGGTGATCTTCAAGGTCTCTTCAAACACAGACCAGTAATTTTATGATCTTTGGTGGCAGCTGGTTCTTTCCTTGAGAAATAATTGAACAGGGATGGACAAATGGATGAAAGAAACACAAAATTCCCCTGAGTTATCATTCTTGCTTTAGATGGTCTTTTCAGATACAGATTTTTTTGGCTCATCTGTTTCCTTTTGTACTTTTTAAACATTGATTCCTTCTCACTTCATGTCCCTCTGACTTCTGATCTAGTGTACACTCCCCTCAAAAAACTGCCAGATATTTTTTTTTGTCACATTGCAGTGACTCCTTTTTTAACTAAAGGATAACTGGCACCTGCAGCAACTTTTCTCCTACACAATACACAACTCTGCAGAATATGAAGCAAATGTTGCTTTATGAGATTTATATGCCAGCACAGGGAAATTTGAATTTTCTGGGATGAGCACCCTGGAGAATGAAGTCATCCGAGGAAGCAGAACCTTAAGGCAGTATGAGAAAGGGAGAAGTTGACCCTTCAGAATGTTTTTAAACTTTACCTGTTGGCTGTCTTGCTGCTGCAGTGCTGAGGAGGTGCTGGGCCTGCTGCAGGTATTGGGAGGGAAAAAGGGAAGGCAAAGGGCATGGGGATGGGATAGTTCTGCTGCCTTCAAATCCTTCTGTGGCTGGGCCATGGGGTTCCTGCATCCTGCCTTGGGTGGAAGTATGTGCTGCAAGCCCCTGGCTGGTTTCCTTGCAGGATTTCCTTGCAATGCCTGGGACAAGCAGTGCTCGTCAGCCAGGCTGGTGAATTGCAATTATAATATATGGTGGGGACTCCTAAGAGTAAATTAATTTTCCCAATTAATCTACAGGACACTGATGTATGTGCCAGGTTCTAAAATTTTAATTTAATATTTAATTTTCATCTTTGTTTGTTTCTGTTCTCTTGAAGTAGCCTGCTTTAAAGTAAAATGTGTTTTGAGTATATTTTTCATTATATTCTGCTGCTGGCTGTTCCTTTGGTAAATGAATGTTAGAACTGACTTGATATGTTTACTGCTAAATCATTAAATATCACACCTTGCCTATTAGATACATGGCAAGCCTGGTATTAGATAAATATAAATAGACAAAATTATTTTCCATTCCCATTAGAGTCTAAAGCATCTACTGCTTCTCTGAAGTTTCTGTAGAAGGAGATGGGGTAGATAATTTTAGCCTTTCTTTCTCTTGGATTTCTTTATCCTGTCACTTTCAATTGATGCTAAGTAACGTGAAGTGCATAACCACCAGTTCTTAATACATCCTAAAAAATCCACAATCTGTAAGGCAGCAAAATTAACTTTCTTGTATTTTTTACTACATCTCATGCATTTTTTCAAAATGTTACAGTTTGCTGGTAAGCGTGGTTTGGGGATACTATTTGTATGCTGCTTATTATCTAGTGGTATTCAATGATGTGGAACATTTGCTGGAAAATACACATGTAAGAATTAGTCTAGAAGATTTCCTAGACCAGAATTCTGCCCTTGGCTTATTGTTTGAGAAATGATGGAAAAACATATGGACATGTATCAGTATGTGCATGGATAATTTCAAGTGTTGCTTCACACTTGAAGTGTGAGTCAATCTATTATGCAAAAAATGACACTTTTGATGAGGCCAGAAATGCCAGTGGGAGAATAGTGATACTTTATTAATCACTCTCCTTTTCTTGTAATTATTCCTCTAATAAAAACTTGTAAGAGAACATGAAAACTCATCTATGGAAGATAATCTTAACCAGAAAATATTTAGAGCATAAAATTAAAATTCATTTATGATTGGCAACTTGAAAATATTTTCAAAAGTATTATGAGAAACCAAAAACCTTAAGTACTGAAATACTTTTACAGAACAGTGTCATGAATATATAGCTTCCACATTTCCTACCCCATTGTCCCATATTAGTTATTTTATTTTACTGAAACAGGTAAAAGAACCTATATTTCATTCAAATAAAGATAACAATCAACCTTCCTTTCTGGTGAGCGGAGAAAGGTTCATAAAGAGGAAACTATTGGAGAGTACAGTTTAAGCCACTCTTTTCCCAGAGTTTCTCCTTCTTTTGGTACTTCAGTAATTAAATGTCAAGCTTCAGGTACAAAAGCATGATTTCCAGATGTCTCCACAAGTGTTAGAAATGTAAAATACAGGGGTGTATACCAGAGAAATTTGTACTGTTTCTCTAGTTCCCCCCCTTCCTGATACTTTTAATTTAATTCTGGAACCCATTTTTTTGTAAATAGTTTATTAGATTCCATAATGATTTCTGACTTGATAATTAATAAGGTAGGGAACTTGCCAAAATCCTCACATTGAGTTAGAGGTAGGTAGAAAATCCTCAGGCTATCATGTTTTCAGTGAGATTTTCTTTTTACTGTGGGCACATCAGGATGAGATCTGGAGTCTTTCCTTCTGAGTAGGCTTTGAGTTTCTGATGTAAAAGTCTAGTGAAATAATAAATCATTAAGAAAATGATCATCTATATTTTTGGGTTCTGTGTAAGAAGGAATATATTCCTGTACCACCGACAGAGATGCACAGTGAAAAAAAAACATGCCTCAGACTTGGGTTTCTTTTGTTGCTGGTGGTTTTTTTCATGTGCCACATTTGTCCCATCTGCTGGGACCTATCCAGCCTGGCTCTTTGAGGTGGAAGAGGATGTGTCTTATCTGGTCATAGTCAAAGTGGGATTTGTGGTTTTTGGGACGCACATAACCACATCTTTGCTTGTTTTTTTACAGAGCATTAAAAGCACTTGTTTCTCTAGAAATATCTTATAAATAATATTTGTATAATATACTTGCAGCAGCATTTAGGCTTTGTGTTGAATTGCACAACTCATTAGTGAGATAAAAGACTTTACCTTGTGTCGATTATGCCAAGGCTGCTTACAGACATAAGTTTCTTCCATCATGGGTCTCTTCATGACTGCACAACCCATCATGATGTGAGCACAACAGTGCATTACAGGATCCTTTTCAGCACATTATCCATCTTTTAAATATTTTGGCAATTATTTTTGTGCTATTTTCATAGTTACTTTTTTATTATTTTCATTCCTCTTCGTTAGTTTCCTTAATATTGCATTTCTAATTCTCGTTCTTCTTTGTTTAATTGATATTGAAGTTTTTTGTTTCTCGTGATTTTCATCTAATTTCTCTTCCTGAATTTGTACTTGGTCCCTTAAACATCAGCTGATTCTGAAGATTATATTTTGGCTGTGCTACCAAGGTTGATGTAATGTCCGCCTGCCGTCCTCAACCCTTTGGTTATATTTTCTCTCCCCTGTCCAGCTGAGGAGGGGAGAGACAGGACTTGGTGGACACCTGGCATCCAGCCAGAGTCAATCCACCACATTTTGAAATCAGGCAAATCTTCAAAAGCCATCACTAAGATCTACATCAGTGGGCATGTCGGAAGTCTTAAAATTGTTTCATTATCCTGTAGGGTCCAGAAGTTGTTGAGTTATTCCTTTTGAAAATCTAGGCAAAATGTGATTTACAATATCCTGCAATTTTTGTCAAGGAAGTATTTCAAAGAGAGATTTCTCTAGTCAGGAAAGGGGTCTGTTCTGCAGATGTGGGGAACAGAGTGATTTTATGTCCCTCACAAAGACCTTGCACCAAGGCAAGAGGAGTTCATGTTAATTTAGGAAATCTGAGGCTTCCTCCAAGTTTTCAGAAGTGATTCTAAATTTGCATCAGTATAAATGACTAGTTCTTGCATTGTAATTAGTGGTATTAGAAGACATTTATGCAAAGTGATAGGAGTGGAAACTATTTTAAAAAACCATATCATTAAACTGGGTAGAAATATTGCTCTTAGCTCCATGGTTTTAGTGTCAGAAAGCATGCAAAAAAAATTCCAATGGACATGGTAGAGCCCATCACAAATGTACAGACAATATATTTTGCATTTCAACACAAATTCCCAAGCTATACTTTAAATAGAGCTGGGTTCATAGGACCCAGAAATTGAAGCTGGTTGCAGGACTGAGCCTTGAAGTTTATACTGTTCTAATTGACTACTGAATAAATTAAGCACTATAACTTTAGTTAAGGAAACTAAATTGGAATTGCTTCATTATCTAAGCCTTTTCTAATAATGGAAATTGTAAACCTAAATCACCTGACTGCTCTTGAAAATTTTGCTGAGTCCTTCAATAGCTGAAGAAAAGTGGGGAAAGTTAGATGAGACTTCTAATTGCCGATGTCTTTGGTATGGTTTTGGAAGCCACACGTGCCTTTTACATAATCACTCTGTTGCATTGTGAGAAAAGGAGAAATTGTTTTCTGCTGCTTTTGTGAAGGAACAGAATCTGTAGCTGTCTTGGCAAGAGAGCTCTTGGCTTTTCTGCCATTCTGAAGTATAACCAGACTGCAAGTTTGTACTTTCTTCAATCCATCAGATTATAAATATGCTAACTTTGTAGTTGATATTTCAAACTTTGTATTCCTTTTTTTTTTTTATTTGTATGCAAATATTCCCTTCCCCCCCTTTCTTAAAATAATCTTATTCTTATGCAACTACTGTATGATTCTTGAGTGATGTTAGAATCCCACATGTATATGTTGGGGTCTTTTTTATGGAAATAATTTGATTTTAATTAGTTACATGGAACTTATGTTTTTACAAAAATATGTTTATATATACAGAGAGTGGAAAGCTGGTTGCTTGTTATTTGTTGGTGTGGTTTTGGAATAAGCAATTCAAAATCACTAGTCAGAATTTTAGGTTCACTAACATGACTTGTTTTCAAATCTAATCAAATGAAACAACTGTAGAGTTATATTGTTATTCTGGTGAAGTGACTAAAGATATTTCTCTATTATTCCAGGGCAGCAACAGAATGACACTTCTTCTAATTACTAGTGGCATAGAGGAAGGAAAATACACATCTGCAATTTTCTTCCTTAGTTATATGGATTTCCAACATGTCACACAGATGATCAGTGAAAATGCTGGTGTTCAGTAATTATATTCAGCACTTCAAGGGTTTGCACAGATATGTTAATACTCCCATTAATCTTCTTCCTTTATATGGAAATCTGCAGCCCAGATGTTGCATCATTTGCAAATCTTGCAATTAAAACATTTTATAACTTGCAGTTATGCAAAGGGGCAGTAGACTGGAAAATGGGTAAAATTGCTTGGCTAGGACATTACCATGGCAACACACTGACCTCCATTCAATTAGTTACAACTGAAGATCCAGCTATTAATTATAATGGTCAGAAAAGGATATAATCTGAACCTCCTTTTATCGTTTTAATATGGACATTTCATACTTGCCATAAATCTCTGACTTTAAGAGACAAAGCTCCAGACCTGAATCATTAAAAGTGATAGTGCTGAAATACTGATAGAAAGTGGAGGACAGTAAAGGAATCTCATTTATCAGCTGTAGTCAAGGTACTACTTTAACTTTTTGTAGTCTAAGCATTCTGTCAGGCAGATTTCAAAGTGAATATTCCTTATTGCTCATTTCAGCTATTGAAGTCTATGTTATGTGTGCCAGCAATTATCTCTCACTTTAGAAAGCTGATGTTAATTAGGGCCAAACTAATCACCATGGGACTTGTGGAAACAGATAGATGCCTCCTTTTGACAGAGTTTTACATTTTGCTGTAGCAAAGTTATTATTTTCTTGGCATGCTATCAAACAAGAGTTATCTGTTAATTATAGAAGGCACTCTACTTTCTGACACGGGAGTGGTCCATGTATATTCAGACAGCAGCACCGTGGCTGGGCAGTAAATTCCTTGGAGTAGGGCTGTTTTCTGGGAGCTTGTACAAATTACAGTGCCTCCCTACATCACATTCTCTCCAAAAATTGCAAATCCTCAGCCTGCGAGTTATTGAAAATTTCAGAAAATTGGTGTCCTTTTAATTTATTTTCTTTTTAGATTTCTCTTTACCTCTCCACTGCACTAAGCAAACAGAAGACTGGGTACTCTGCACAGTGACTTCTTCCTTCCCCTTGAAGCTCAATATGTTCAATATTCATTTGATCAATGCTGATGTGTTTAGGGGTTTGAAGTGCTTTCATTCTGTTTTCTTCTTCTTTTTTTTTTCCTTTTCTTTTTTTTTTAATTTTTTTTTTTTTACACTGCTCTGAAAATTACGAAAAGCAAGGAGTGAATAGTAGGATGGCCTGGGTGGGAATAGCATCTTAAAAATCACTCAAATGGGAAAAAGTTTAGCTAAATGCAAGGGCCTGAAAAATATGGAATTCCTCTTGGACTGACTTCCAGCAGTTCTGGATTAGAACCATATAGATTAAAGTGTGCATTTAAATATGTCTCCCTTATGCAATAACCACCAAGAAATCTCACCCCAGAAGGTATTTACGCATTTCTTATGACAGTCATGCCCTGCACAGATGGCAAGTGTATAAATTGTATCCTGACAAGTGTATAAATTGTATGTGCAGGACCCTGGTATGGAACTAGAGGCAAAGAGCAGTGTGATACCAAATGGTCACTGAAATTATTTTGAGGTGATTCCTTTGCAAGATATGACTTTGTCCCACTTCACCCCAAAAAAGTGCCAATGAAATCTTCTTAACAATCATAATTGCTTTGCACTTAGTGCTGGGCAATCACATCAAGTTCAGAACTCCTTTTAGGATATTGACAGTTTATTGTTGTGGTTGTTTCCCTCTCTCTTCCACAACCCTTTCCTGCAATCCCTTGAGGAATTTGACTGTGGAGGTAACCTCAGTGGCTAGGTCTACTTTGCAGTTATTAAAGGAAGCATATCAAGACAGAGATGATAAATTGATAGAGTACCTTGTTTATCACAGGCATTCCCTTATGTATTTAACACACCCATTGTTATTGGATCCAAGATGCAGATCCAGCATAATTAATTTTTAACCAGTCTTCAAATTATTTGTGATCCAGGAGCAAATACAGAGACTGAAACTTTCCACTCTTTTTTTGTTCTCCCCCAAATAGATTTTGCAATGTGTGCAGGGGATTTTTGGTTTTGTTTTCCAGTTTGTTTGTTTTCTTTTCTTTTGGTTATTTGCTTTTTCAATTCACATTTAGCTCCTTCTCCATCAAAACTTGTTCTGTACTCCCTATCAGAATATCTGAACAAAACTCACTCTGTGAGAGTCTTAGAATTATTTTGATAACAGGCTCCTTCCTTAGTTGTTGGAATTTTTTGGGTCTTTTTTTTTTTTTATTTTTTAAATGAAAGTAAATAGTATAATTGAGAAAGAATTTCCATGTGCTCTGAGGGAAATACAAATACCTATTCCCAAATGTAAATTATCACATATATGAGGCACGCACGTAAAGGAAGAGCTTTGGACAGTCTGGTGAGGTAGGGAGAAAGGGGTCTGGAGGTGGAAGTTTGACAACAGAAAGAACATAATTGTAAAGAACCCCTTTGAACCACAGAAGGGCCATTTTTCTGCTTTCCAGCATAATCCACAGCATTTCTTTGCAAAAGTACATCTGCACAATTTGCTTTACACTGTTTAGGCTCATACAGTTGCCATTTGACTGCATAGGGAGGAGAATTTATGTTCTTGATCACAGCAATATGTTTCAGAAAGTGGTGTTGGGCAATAAGTAAAATTAATATTATTAAATTTCAATGAGTCTGCAAGTTTACCATAATATGTAAGTTATTTCTGCCTACTGCTACTTGAATTGAGTTTAATGTTTCCCACTTCTTCCATGAGGTATCTATATTCTGGCAGAATTTATCTTCTCCATGTTCCCTAAAACATGAGTCTGGGCTATCTGACCACTCGAGGCCCATCTAGTTTACATTTAATCAATACCTTTTTGAGCATTTAAATGTTTTCCATGATGGCCCTTTCAGCCATCTGTTTGAAGCCAATAAACCTATCCAGTGCTTCCTTTTCAGTGGGTCATTTTGTAAACCTTGTCTTATACAGGAGAGAAGCTGAGACAGAATCATAGAGGGGTTTGCGTTGGTAGGGACCCTTGAAAAAAACAAAAAGGGAAGGTGGGCAGATGAAGCAAAAAAGGAAAAATACAGCATGAACAGAAACGTCATGAAAGACCAGTGGCTACAATTGAAAAGTATAGACATTTTTGCGTCAAGAATGTACATCACAGCAGCTATATGGCCTGACTTCTCTTTCTATCTGGTTCTATTTTACTTCATTTTTACAGGGTTTCAGCTGTATAGAAAGAACATCTTAGTCCATCAAAATAAGTTACACTGGATCCAGGAGCAGAATAATGTCTAGGCCCTATAATTTTCTCAAATGTCTGCTTCTTATTTATTTTCTGTGCCATTATTATGAGCGTTCACTTGAATAACTGCTTCAAATATTCTATTTATAAGGAAGGAGATAGTTGTGCTGATGAATCTTTATATTCTTTATAATTTCTCTCTGAATTCTTTCAGAGTCTGGGAGGTAGATTTCAGGGGGTCTGACTTTTATAGCAAATAGAGGGAGAAAATCTTGTCATCCATCCCTGCAGATAAAAGGTGTAGCTTTTTCCGTGTGGTTAATTTTCCCTCCTTTCTTCCTAGACAGAATGGCTTGGTCTCTTCTGCCTGCTGAGGGTGGCTCTTGATCCATGATAGTCCCTCAACTTATCCTTGGGTATTTTCTGGGTGTAGCTGGTTGGCAGAGGGCAAATATGTGTCAAGAGAGTGCCAGCAATGTGTAGCATGACATCCTAGTGCTGGTTTGTCATCATGGGTGTAGCTAAACAGTTTTATCATCCATCTCCATATGGGAGACTGCAGCGTGTGCTGCCTCTTCTAAAGCCACCGATGAAGTGGCAGGACACTGTAAAACTGTGTGACAATCCCAGCACAGCCAAAATAGATATATGCTGAATATCCAGAAGGCTTATTATTTCAGGCTCAGGATTGCACTTACATTTTCACAGGACTTCTGGTTTCAAGTTGGCTTATGTTCTATTAGCTGAGGAGGTATAGCTCTCTTGCATCTGCCTGGAGAATACCATCTGCTGCTGTCTTGTCATTAGCAGATCTAGTAACAATAACCGTGTGTGGTTTTACAGAGTGAAATCCTCGCCCCAGAAACCTCTTTTTAAAAATTGAACCTGGATCAATTTTGTGCCAGCGCAGGTGAATGAGTCTCAAAGGCAGAGTTTCATTAGCCAGTGGGAATGTGATGTCACAAAGTAATCAAGTGATTTTTTTTTTTCTCTAGCATTTATCACAAATATATAGTAAAAGATGCTTGCATGCAGTGTGACTACAGGTATATGCATATGCATGCACACATGCCTACAAATGTGTTCATAAATGTAAGAAAAGCACACTGGAGAGACTCTATATTTTAGAACTCCAGACTGTACCACTTGCATATAAGTTAGTTGAGGATGAGGGTGGTGAAGTCACTTTGCCCTGAAGAGAGGGTTTTGGAAGGAACAGAATTCCTTGAAGCATACGGTGGGTGTGCTTTATGATATCTACATGATACAGTTTATCCTGTGGCTGCCCCTATTGCATGATTCTTTAGTGTGCAAGAAATATTCAGAGTCGGCCAGTTGCTCAGAAATACATCAGAATAACTTCTGCTTTCTCTGTCAGGAACATGATCTTCCATTTTAACTAGCCTTTGGTCCCTGCAGAAGAAGAGGAAGGGCTCTTCTTCCAAACATACAGTGGTGGGGTGGACTCTGGAAGTCAGCAGTTTCAAGTGGTTTCTATCCACAGCTGAGCACTGCACAGAGCACAGGAAAAGACAACCAGACACATGTGTGCACATGGAAAAACATTATTAAGTTATGCATTACATAATTCTATACTATAAAATTGCTCCCAATGGTTTTGAGGTTTTTTCCCTCCCCTAAGCAAATTAAACTTAGGATCTAAAACTTATGTTATGACAAAACTAAAATCAGAAGAAAAAGTCAACTTTGTTAGGAAAGGTTGACACACTGTGACCCAGATGTCTAACCTGATATTTCTCTCATTGCTAGTTGTTACCCTACAGGCATTATCAAAGCAATTTAAACTACTGTATATCTAATTTGCACTGACATAATTAGAACATGAGTAAACTTGACTATCTAGTTATTGCAAGTCATAATTTGTGAACAAGATAAAGTTGGAGGTGTATGAAGACTCTGACACTTTAAGGTGTGATAAACTAGCAGTTAATTTTTTTGAGCATTTCAAATTGCAAAAAAAGTTGTCTTGTTTTATTTTTTTTAAACCCTACAATATGATCCCATGTCTGCTGAAGCTTTGACATTGAAGAATTGTAAAGTGAACCAAAAAGACAACACCGAGCAGAGAGCTGTGTTTGGCATACCAAGTAGTCCCCTTGCTAGATCAAACTGCCACACATCATTCCCTGTACATCAGTAGACATAGCTTAGTCCCATCAATAGTTTACTGACCTGTGCTGTGATAACATTTCCATCTCTGGAGTGCACATTTTGCAAGTACATTTGCTGGGGGATGGGGGAGAGGGGGGTGACACTCATCCTGCTTGTCGGTGCGTACCGGGGGTATCGATTGGGCATGAACGCTCCTCTGCTGACTGATTGCCACCCCATGTGCGTACACGGGCTCTGAACTTTGTCGTAGCTGGATAAATGGAATAGCTTCCAGTGAGATCAGCCAGGTCCCAGGAAAACAAACACCAGCCAAATTGAACAAAAAAAGTATATATATATATATATATAAATAATGAAAGAAGTCCTTGACATTGCCACAGTGCACTCGATAGCCTGCAACAGAACCAAGCCTGTCTGTGACTATTTGACTAAGAATGTAAAAACCTGCTTGAGACAATAAAAATTTAAACATCTTGTGAGACACTTCCTTCCAGATCAACTGTCCTTCCTGCTAGCTTCAGGTCAACACTGAAAGTGAAAGGTCAGAATACCAATTAACTTCCTGACAAAAAAACCCCACTCAGTTGAGGAATATTATGTAGCTCAATATTTTATTAATGTAGGACAGCTTTGATCTGCATTTGTTTTCTGAACCTATACAGCTTTTTCTTTAAATTATTTTATTAATTATTCATGTAATTGGAAATCAACCATCAGTTGGGAATAAAGATTTTTTGCACTTGTTTATTTTTCTCACACCTTCATTGTAACAGGTGACCCAAGGCAATGTGAACTGTTAATCATTAAAGTCAGTCTGCTTTTTTCTTTTGATTTGGTGGCTGAAAAGATTATTGTAATATTGCACACTATCGAATTATAGGAAAAAAAAATTAATATTGCACAGCATAATATTTGAGGTTAATTTTCTGAATTAATAGTAGTTTACAAATTCCCTAAAAAGTTATCAGGGAGACTAACAAGCTATGGGTATGGTAAAACACTGGGTTGGTTATGTGAAAGTAAAGTGTTTGAATGTTGTCTGCCTCTCAGATTGAAGTTTTCCAGAGGTTCCTAATGGAACCTTGTACATAATATCAGAAATATTCCTGTGAGCTTTTCACCTTTTCCTTGATGTTCTTCTCTTGTATGGATATCCAAGGCCTGTTGTAGCTCCCTGACTTTGACTATGAAATCTGTAACTTACTTGCACTCCTAAGCCATCTACATTCTTGGACATATTCCTGATTTGATGAAAGATACTTTTGTTTCTGGGGCTTTTTGGTGCTCATTGGTTAACTTTTTCAGGAATAAGAAATGCTTTAACCAAATCACTTGATGTTTCACACTAAAATACTGCTGACAAAAAAGATTTTTCCTAGTTCTCTTCTATGCACCATGGGATACCCACACCCATCATGCTGCAAACCTACACCATCATCAGTATGGAAGTGCTCTGTCACCCATTTCAGCTTTCTCTCTGTCAGAAAGATTTGTACATACTCTCTGTAGATGACCAGTGCTTCCTGATAAAGGTCATCCAATGATCCATTCAGCATGGCATCCTTAAGAGTCTCAAATTCTGTCTTTAAATAGGTTTTTTTTCGACATGGATTTTGCTGTTCTTGTGGATAAACCAGCAGCCAAGATACAGCTGAACTCAAGGGCCCTTGAGCTGCTCCACATTGATTTCTCAGGCACAGCCTTACAAATGGGTGTAAGGCTTTGAGTACAAACAGATTGCAACCATAAGGAGATGAAGGGAAACCCTAAAACTTTCAGGAGGATATTGCTCTTTATTCACTTTGTCTATTTTTAGCCTGCCTTCTGCCCTTTCCCAGAAGGCACAAGTACAAGTGGCATTCCCTGCCTTGCACAGAAGCACTTTGGAAATGTCTCATTGGGAGAGACATGCAGGCAAGCTCTCCACTTGGTTCCTTAGGGACACGTTCTTGGTGAAGCTTGGCCTTGTTTTGCCAGGGCAGACCATTTTTTTGTTCAGCTTCTCAGCTACCAGCTGTCCCCTGGCCCTCCAAAAGATGACTTAACTCTGGGACCTACCATGGACTTTAAACTGTTTTGACGGGGAGAGTAAAGCTGATGGAGAAGGACTTCCAATAGTTCCTCAGAAACTGCTCTTATACAAACAGTGCCTGGATAAATATTTGAACTGAGATAACAAGGTTGACATGGCTGAGCTGGAACAGAGGATCCAAGATTTCCCCCAAAAAGAGGCAGTTCCATATCACATGAAGTAGAATGTCATTGCTCTTGTCTCCCTCTCATTTGAATGGGCTGTCCCACTATGAACATATTGTTACATGCAAATGAAATTCTGTTGTCCTCTACTTATAGAACTATTTAACTACTTGAGGCATTCGACCTCATGTTTAATAGTTTAGGACTGGTTTGGAATACCAAGTGAAGTTCTTTGCCTTTTGACAGAAACATTCATGTTTAATTAAAATTG
This sequence comes from Cinclus cinclus, assembly GCF_963662255.1. NCBI lineage: Eukaryota > Metazoa > Chordata > Aves > Passeriformes > Cinclidae > Cinclus > Cinclus cinclus. Next base: position 10,229,716 of record NC_085047.1, on the reverse strand, counting down.
ACAGATAACTAGAAACATACGAATATTACCTATCCACAAATATTACCTATCCACAATGCTCAAGGTGTTGAGGAATTAAGGTGTGGTTTAATCCTATGTGAACTTCTTGCTGTCTTCTTTACAAAACAAGTAATGCCATCTTTTTTGTTTATTCATTCACCAGAATATATACCTAGTGTTCAATCATATTTTATTAAAACTGATTTTTTTAAACACTGACATAGATAAAGTTGATTTATGAGAGATTATGTAATCTAAACAGTCAAGAGCAGATTATTTTGTCTCATTTGTGAAGTGTAATGTGTTCATTGCCCTTCTACTGGAATTTCGTGGTTATACAGCTTGTAATTTTCTCCCTTTATTTTATTTTCTGATTAAACTGTGACATTTATTAACAAAGACTTTGGCTGCATCTCTCTACAGCTTGCTTTCCAGGGAATTCACATGATTCTTTAAACTCTGTTTTCAAGAACCTATAAAATATGCATAAATTCTCTGGCAAATCAGTGTTCAGTTGCAAAAGCTATCTTAGTAACCAAGTGATGGATTGGCTCCATGAAAGAACCAAATTAGATAAAATGACAAGAATTTATGTAATTTTGGTTTTAAAAAAAGGGTCTGGTTTTGAAACAATAAAAAAATCTATATCTGAAAATGTAATGTGCCCTTAGGGCATGATACTGGATATTGCTACATGATTTAAATTTCAGAATGACAGCATAATTAATGTAATAACTCCTTCCTCATAAACAGCTCTAAAGGTATGAAGTGTTTATAAGAGAAATGTATTTCCATCAGCTTTATTACTGTAGGGCAAAAATAGGGTTAAATATATTTAGGAAGAATTTATTTTCTTTGCTGTCATCAAAAATATAGTACAGGAATTATTAGTTTTTCCTTATTATTTGTGATGATAACTACACCTGTTGGCACAGTTGTTCAGAATTGCTAAAATAAATTAAAACTCGTTTTAGTGCTCTGGCTCTGTTGTGCTTAATTACGTTATTATGTCCTAGACCCAGAGTCATTGGTGAGGACACTGTGGTACTTAGGGCTTTGAAACAACTTCAGCAACATCAGAACCTGGTTTATGGTTGCTTTGTTTCCAGTAGGGGAAGGCATTTACTGAGCAGGGAGTAATTTCTGGTTTGGAAAAGGAGGTGAAGCAAACACAGTTTCAGGTTCTGGCTGAATTCATTGAGTACTTTATGTAGTCGAAGATGAAAAAGGAGAAGGGGAAAAAAAATGCAACACATTAATTTCATTCTTTCTTAAGTGAAACTTAGGGTTTTTTCTTTATTTTCTTGTTCCAAATGGTGTTTTTGAAAATAATCCAAATGCAGTTTTCATACCTCCAAAAAGTGAGGTCAGTAGACAAGGTGTAAATTCAGGCGTGTTTCTTCATTTGACTTTGAAACTTTGAAGAAGTAGTGTTTATTTCCAGGTTGAGTGCATAAGTAAACAGATTTGACTTGTGGGATATGAATCCTGGTGTTTTTATTTTTTATGGTTTTTTTTTTAATTTCCTTCAGGATTTTGAAATATTTCCCCAATATAAATATGGAAAGTCTCAAACCAGCAATATGGCAACTCCTATTCCCTTGTGGGTGTCTGCAACTGCCCCTCCTGAGGTTCTGCCTTCCAGCCTGGGAGCAAATTGTGGTTTTAAGCTTTTTAGGAGCTCCACCAGCTGTGATTGCCCTGCTGCAGTGGTAGCATAGGTGTGATGCATTCCTCCTAGCAGGGAAGGCAGAGCTGACTGGACAGGACATTGCAACACACTCTTATCAGCTGCCAGCACACTGGAGCCCAGCAGAAGCTGGCAACCCAGATATGAGCAAAAAAGTAGATTTCCCATTGACTCAGTAAGAGGAAAGAAGAATTTCACATTCTAGGTAGAGCTTCTGGGGTGGCTGACTGCCTAGAAAATAAGCTAAACCCATGCATGTGCCAGGCTTTCTGGATGCTCCTCTAAGCTCTTGTGGGTCAAGCTCCTGTGGGTCCAGAATAGATGTGACAGATGGTTTAGGCTGTGGTACCCAACTCACTCCAGGCAAACCTTCCTTGCCAAAGGCCCACTGGGCTCAGTTCTCTAGGTAGCTACTGCCTGTCTTTGGAAACACTCAAATAATTCATAAATTTGGGAATTCATTGTAACACATGCAGCAGGCTTGCAAAGTTTTCCAGGTTTTTATTTTAATTTACAGATTGTGCTGATAAGCATCACATAAAATATTGCAATTTGTACAAGACACTAATTCTGTTCTCTTAAGATGTTGTTTGCTCAAGAAAGCTCAAATTGGATGCAGCAGCATCTGTTTTTCAGTTCTGCTTTCATCTAATTTTACAGCTGGATTGTCTGAGCCACAAGAAGGTCAAATGATTTGCCCTGACTCTGCCTATGAATTTACGGCATATGTTTGACAATCAGAACCCATATGCTTGCCAAAAGTGTGTTAAACATTTTAAATGTATGGTTTGAAACAATGCATTTTTTACTAGGAAACAGGATGGCTAATAAAGTTATTTTGTTGTTGTTCTGCTAAATTAGCAGGAATAAATTGATACCATTAATTGTTCAGACTTTTACTGACAGTAAAAAGTTTACTGATATTTTCTTCTTTCCACTGTAGGCTTAGGAAAAGGTTCTGTATTTTTATTGTTATTTATGGCAAATTTTACTGCAGAGCACAAAAAAAAATCACTTTATTTCAATTGTAGCTGTTTTAGTTTGAATGCAAACTAAGCTCTATTCAACATGGTGATAAGTGTGAAATAATTCACGTTTCACAGCGTTGCTTACACACAACAAGTGGACAAGCTGGCAGAATATTTTTCTCTCTCCCTCTTTCTCTTTCCTCTTTCTCTGCTTTTATTCTTATTTTTTGGGGGGGAGGGAGGTGGGAGAGGGGGGTGTTTGTTTTTCCTTCCCCAACTGCTTAGAATGGAGTAGAATTTACTTTCTTCCAAGTGGCTTGTATGGGGCTGTGTTTTGCATTTGTGCTGGACACAGGGCTGATAATATAGAGATGTTTCTGTTATTGCTGAGCAGGGCTTGTACAGAGCCAAGGCCTTCTCTGCTTTTTGTACTGCCACACTCTATGGGAGGCTGGGAGGAGACAGCCAGGACAGGTGACCCCAACTGACCAAAGGAATATTCCAGACCATAGGGCATCAGGCACAGTTTATATAGCGGGGGGAAGAAGGGAGAAGGGGTGGGACATTTGCAGTGATGCCATTTGTCTTCCCAAATCACTGTTGTGCATGATGGAGCCTTGAGTTCCTGGAGATGGCTGAACACCTGCCTGCCCAAGCAGCGAAGGAATTCCTTGTTTGGCTTTGCTTGTGTGTGCATGGCTTTTATTTTCCCTGTTAAACTGTTTTGATCTCAGCCCATGAGTTATTTTACACTTCTGATTGTCTCCCCTGTCCTACTGGAGGAAGAGTGAGTCAGGGGATGTGTGGGTCTTGACTGCTGGATGGGGCTAAACCACAACAGTGAAGCAGACTAGGAAAGTCCAGAAGAGTATTTCAAGCTATCAGATTTAGTCTGAGAATAAATTAATCCAGCTGTTTTGCATTTATTACACAAAGCTTATTAAGTGGCATGGGGAGAGCCTTTGTGCTTCCCTAAGGTAGCCATGGAGGTCTGGTGACACAGGGTCCCTGGGGCTGGTCACATCCTTTCCTGGTGTGCTGAGAACCAGCAATGTGTAGGTTCTCTCTCTGGACACAGTGGATGATCAGATGCCAGCTGGGAATAATTTAAGCTAGAATCCAGCCATCCTGACCAGATGGAGCTTGGATTAGCCTAGACAACTTTTTCTGAGCAACAGTTCATAGTCTCATTAATTATGAGAGTCCTGGTGCTGAGCTTTACCTTTCCATAGGCATCATTGGCTTAGATTTTCATACTTTATACTCACTTATGCACACATAGGATTTTTATTTTTTTTTTCAAAATTACTGGAAACTTGTCACATGGATTGCACTCTCTCTAAAAGAATTCTTTTTCCACTAGTTTCAAAAGTGTCCTCAAGCTAGTTTAACATGGCTTCCTTTTTTGAATAACTTGTTTCCCAGCAAGTCAAATGGGAAAACTTCCCCAGGGTTGGCTAGATGTCTGTTCTGGCCATGTTCTCCATTTCCCTTCGGCCTGAAGACCAGTGGCTTAAAGAGCATGTTTTAAAGTGATTTTGGTGCCACTGCGAAGTGGTTCACAAAGTCAGACTAACTGGTGCCGATGGTGTGTATTATTGTATAGTAAAATACCTCCTGGCCCCCAAAGGAATATTAGTGGAAGGATTTGGAAGGTTCCACTCCAGTCAACCTCGTGCCTTAGGCTGTGTTCTGTTGTGTTGGGACTGAACATTTGGCTGTAAATGGATGTGCCCAATGGTTCTATCCAAAGAAGAGCCTTTTAGCTTTGTTGGCTTCTGTTCATCTTTGTGGAGGTGATTGGCAAGTCTGTAATTTTATAGTTTCAATTTTATCTCCAAAAATAAATACAAGTATCTCCAAAATGCTCTCTAAACTGCTCCTAAAGCTTCTCACGACTGTGGGGCAGTACAGACCTGGAGGGGTGAAGGGGTTGGAGCTCTGTACACTCTTGGCTGTAAACTGTGCTTACCCTGCCTCGCTGGAAAACACAAAACTCTTTCACTTCTAATTAGAAGTATAGACCCAATGTGCTTTTCTTTTTGTACTGGGACCCTAACGTTGCGTGGGTTTGTTTGTGTTTTTTAATTAGTCTTGAGACTTTTAATTCCATTCAGCCCTTTTCTAGAAAAAGCAAGAATTGTTGCTTAAAATAGGGCATATTCTTCAACAGATGAATGCTACTCTAAAACAGCTATAAGGAAAATTTACATATTTTTCCTGTTCTTTTTTTTTCAGGAAAACTGTCACCTAGTGTATCCTTCAGAAGCCCTTAAAATCCCTCTAAGTGCTGGTTACTCAGTTTGATAATTTGGTATTTTATGAAACTGGATCCTCATTTTGATAGTTTGGAGGAGTCACACTTATTAATTAGTAAGAACATGGCCACTCAGAATATTCAGGATTCCACTTTGTCTCATAGTCATGCAATTCACATTTATATGGTGATTTTTAACAAATCTTACTACAGAAGGCTTTCCACTTTTGCTTTCAAAGATATTGGCAATTTCCTGGCAATATCAAGTCAGGTTTATTAAAGAAGGTTTTCAAGTTAAAAAAAAAGAAAGAAGTAAAATCATCTTGTATGTTTGTCTAAGCATATTTTTTTAACTCTAATAGATGTATCTTTAAATGCAAATCCTTTTAAATCAAGTGCCTTACATAGGCTGGTCTTTCAGAGGAAGCTGTTGAAGTTGCTGAGAGTACATTTTTAAAAGCTCTACAGGAAGTTTAACTTATGATAATCTTACAAAAAAATCTGTTTGAAGGTGATTTTGGGTCACTTGGTGAGGATGGAGCTATTTTGGGATATTTGCTTTTTAACCTGCTTGACATGAAGATGTGGAGTGTGGCATTGCTTTGATAGCAGGGCAGAAGAATGTCTCTTTAACACCTGCTGATCTCACACTGTTCCCTTCAGCTATCTCTGTATTTAAAATACAGTGTTTTTCAAAGAGTAGGCTCTGTTTTTTTAGCAAAATCTATCCCATGATATAGAAAATAGTTATACAACATAAGAAACCTAGTCACTTTACATGCTTGTGGAGTCTTGAAATTATATACAAGACTAACATTAAAGGTTTCCAGCAGTTTTTAAAAATTGCCAATATACGCTTATTTTTCAGATCACACCATTAAATAAAAGAAAAAGAGCTGCATTACTTCAGTTTTTAAATTACAATTTAGGTATTACAAATGTAAGTATATTAAGGAAATTTAATGGTTTGGATTTTGAGACAAGGGAAGGGCTTATCATAGAAGTTGCAGTTCTTTAATTCCAAAAGCCAGAGCAATTAAGATACAGGCTCCATTTAATTAGAAATTATTATGAGATGGATAAATTGAGTAGAATAGAAGGATTTCCTTTCCACTTATCCATTTCTAAATAAATACATGTTTCGACAGCAGTAATGCCGTCTTAAATTTCTAATGTTACATGAAACTTCCATCTTATTTATGTGGGTTGTTCTCACTACATCGAGGAGCCTCTGAGATGCTAGATAGAGCAAGCATCTCTGCTGGAATAAATTAAGGTGGATATGGAAAATTTGTTTTAATACTCTTGTAAGAAAATCCCTAAAAGTGTTCTTCAGTTCCCATGAGCTTTCCTTCAAACTTTTCTCCTGCCAATTTTTCAAATCTTTACTCTGAAAGACCTGGAGTGCAAATCTCAAACCAGAGATCACCTTACTTTTGTTGGCAAACCTTGACTTCTTTTTTTTTTTCCTAATGGTTTACACATCTGAGCAATAATATTCTTTTCCTGGAAATTTAATTTCTAGTTTGCTTCCTAAAACAGACCCAGTGTATTTGGCTGTGCCTGAGCACTCTCTGAACCTGCCAACACCTCCCCAGTAGCACTGCAGCAAATATTCCTTATAGCAGAGCAAACAGCATCTGTGGGTGCGCTGTAAGAGCCAGTAGCACAATTAATCCAGCAGATCATTTTCCTGCATAACTAAACATATAACACAAAGAAAACCTGTGTGCCAGAAGCAGCTCTCCAGGAATCTAAGATGCACTGAAGTGCTCAGCTGCCAGTGGTGAATGTCTCTGCTAGGTCACCATTTGTTGCTTGCTGGTGATCCTCAAGGAAAACCTAAAAAACTCATTGCTTGGGAATTCACAGCACACTGCCAAAAACTCAGGGATTCAATGATACAGGTTTTGGGTTGGTTATTTTTCATGTTGATTTGTTTGTTTTAATGGCATGTTAAAAATCTTTGATTTCTTTCCTTCCCAAACATCGTCTGATTTTATTCCTTTTCTTTGCCTTGCTGACCTCCTCCTCACCTGTCCCTTGCCAAATGCCTCCTGTAAGACACTTTTTTTCTTTCATCAGAGCACTCATCTTCTTATTTTAAGAGTGAGATAACTAACAGACATTTAACCAAATGCTAAGCAGTTGCTGCCAGAGGACAGAAACTTAAGGAGGCTGCAACAAATGCCAGAAAAAAAATTGCTGTTGCATGCTGGATGGTGGGGTATTTCTAGCACATATAGGCACAGGTGGCAGAGATTTCTCTTAAAAATTAGCACAGGCTATCTGATTTGAAAGGAGGATGGGTTGAACACGTGAATTCAGTATGATTTTACTGCAAAAGGAATGAACAATTTTATTTTTATTCATGCTTATGAGGCAATAAGAAATAGTCTCATGGGTAAATTCTAACTCTTAACATGTAGTGAAGAGTGAGAAGAGTATCCTGAGTATGTGCCTTGGAGGGACACATGGCCTGCCACAGGAATCTATTGTGGAGCTACTCATTCCAACCTAAAAGAAATCAGCTACAAATACACAACCTAAAATGTATTCATAATGCTTTAACATCCCCTTCCAGCCAGTCACTGCTTTTTCACCCCAGCCACTTGGATTCCACTGGTGCTACCACCCAACTTCTTCACATAAACCATAATGAGATGCCTATTTTCCCAAGTAAAAGGCAAAAAATCATATTCTAGGGCATTTAATGAGTCTTTGTGACTTATTTTCAGAACACTTTAATACTTCTGCCTCGGCAGTCTCTGAAAGTGAGTGGTAATTAGCCTTCTGAGTTGGCAGGAAATTGCCATATTGATCATCTCTGGAAACATCAGATACAGAAATAAATGTTTATGTGCCTTGTTGGGGGCTTGAGGGGGTTCTTTTCTGTTTTTTAGCTTGAAGAAATATTAACATGGGGCAAACAGAAATTAACAAAGTGTATTGCTACTGATTTAGACATTTAGAAATAGGTTTTACTACCACTAGTGCAAATCCAATAAAAACTCCTGAAAGAAGCTAATACTGCTTTTTAAGTAAGACCACTTAAGCCTTGGCTGTAAAGGAAATATTGCTCTTTAAAAATGTAAAACAAATCCTTCTAACAGGACTTTTCATGTTAAGCTGTCTCTAAATAAAAGATGATGAGATATTTAAAGAGTCTGAGTTCTCTTTAAATGCATAATTCAGGAGTGAATGTTGGAAAGGGAGTAAAAACGTAAAAGGATTTAGAGGAATATATCTATGATTCTATATGGTTTGTCTGGAAAGTTTAATTGGCACAGAGGAGATGAAATTTTCCTATAACCAGGGAAGTATTACCAGGAAGATTATAATGATTTTTAAGGTCTTAAAACTTTGCCAGCACTTCAGAAATGCTTCCAGTATATAGCAGCCCCTATTTCAGGATTTGCTGCCCTGTGATATGCAAAAAAGATTATAGTAGCATGAGCTAAAGCAGCTGATGCTTTGCAATGGCCATTCCTGGTGTCATTGCATAATTCTGAGAGCCTGACTTAGTGATGTATTTTGAAAGTCAAATAACCCTGGGTGTCTTCCAGGCTTATGTTGCATATACACCCATATTGGTCTTTGGAATGCAAGCATACATCGAGTAAAACCTCATAAAAAAACATTAGAGCCTTGCTATGAGATTAATGGTGGGATTTATCGAGATATTTGAGACCAGAACTGTGCCCATCATTCCTAATGTTTCAAACCAAGGGCATGAGTGATGTACATTTTTAGCAGCTGTCACTTCAATGCAGTACTCTTATAATGAGAGAGATGAAAACATTCATATCTTAAGAAAGAACAGGAAAGAATAAAAAAATATCAAATCAGAATTTTTGTAATCTAAACATCTGTCATAATTTTTCATAAGGTGAGCCTTCAGCCACTGTTTTAAAGGATGAGATATGTGATATATAAACATCTTAAAGGAAAATGTTTTGCTTCTATAGAGCTGCAATAGACTCAAATTGTGGTACAGTCTTTTCCTGTGGCTGTGGAAAGTCTCAGCACTTTATAAAGGACAGGGGCCACTCGGGCTGCAGTTCAGTAAATTTGCTTAGATACTGTGCTTTGCCACCTTTTTAGACAAAATTAATCACAATGGGAATCCTGTTCCTTATTTTGTGCTGACTAGGCTATGCTCCTACTCTTCCTTCTAATTATTAAAATTCTTAAAGAATAATTTTTTCCAATTTCAGAGAATTGCATGAAGCATGATAGTATTTTTCTGCTATGGCTGCATGGAGGTACAAATGTCAGTGTATCCACTGCTATCCTGCAGGTTGTGTTGTTCCCAGATCTGTTCCTTCCTTGGTTGGGCCAAACTAAGCAAAACTGGAGAAAAAGAGTAACTGGAGCAATAAGAGTATAAAATAAAGCAGTTTCCAGGTTGCTGTTCATTGATGTGTCAATGTCCAGTTATTCTGAGCCATAATTGCACTCACTTACCAGAAAGTTTGGCAAAAGCTTTCATCTTCTGTTTGAATACTTGTTTGGCCATACAATTTCCCAAGTATTTAATTTCTTTGTAGTGTCACTAATATTTCAAATATCAATGGACAGAGGTCATTAGATATAAGCATATTAATTTGGGGTGTGCCTGGAGTGGATGGGCATTGCAATCTAAACAGTAGATAGGAGATGCTTTTTCTGAGAAATCATGAAATTTTAATACAAATGCTGTGTTACACTGCTGTATGTAAAACTCTAATACAAGAGGGAGATGGGAGGATTTGATTTGTTATGAATTTAGTAAAATTGCTTAGTTATGGAAGTTTAGTGAGACATCCCACCCCAATAGCCAAAAATTTGTAACTTTGTGTGGTTTAACCTTCCTTTCATCTTCTACAAAGAGAAATTATTCTCTGAATTGTGTGGTTTTAGAATAAATTTTGAGCATATGCTTTAACCCTTTTGTGAGCTATTTTAAAAATTTATAACAAAACAGTACAAATGCAGCTGAGCATTTAACAACTTGTACTGGAGAGGTTGCCTAGTCTTTCAAAACTTGAAATGAAAGCATGAACTGGAGAGGAGAAACCATGGGTTGGCTTTCCCATTAAAAGACTGAAGGGACACCTTCAGCTACAAAGGGAAAGAAATCAAGCTCTCTTTTGAGAGGGATGGAGGTAATGTGGAATGTGCTTTTTTAAGAAGGAGACATGAATTAATGGTTAAGATGTTTAATTAAATTGAATTTCCTTATCCTAGATGTAGTGCTTTAAGTTTTTCCTTAAGGTTTTAGAACGTGAGTTGACATTTAGTTTAGTCCTGTTGTTGTCCTTGGAAGTGTTCTCTGATCCTACTAATTTCATGTGCTGAAAGAGTATTTATTTGCTTTATATTTAAACAGAGTTTGCCTAATAGCTGTCCCTCCTATTAGAAAGCTGGAACACACTGAATATCATATTTTCCAAGGCTCTCTGTCAGGAAACTGGAAACGGCCTAAAGACCATTGTTACGTTTTGGAGCAAAAATTTTGTAAAAAGCAGCAGCAGACATGCTAAACAGATTTTTTAGGGATATGATGGATTTTCAGGGTAAGGATTAAGAAATTTTACGGCGCATTTAGAGATGTGAATATTATGCCATGTACAGATTACTGATTTCCCACACTCCCCCCCTCCATCTTGGAGCTTTGCAGATTAAAAATGCCTGTATAATAGCACATTTCAAAGATCCATATGAAAGTAAGTAAGCTTCCATGGAATTCAGCGCTAAAGGCTCAGACTTAAATTTGTAAAGAATTAGCTTTTGTTGCTATGGGAACATATATTTCATTTAATCCTGAAAGTAAAATATACAAATTTATAATAAAAAAATAACACTATTAGTCCACTTGGTGGGGCAGGAGGCACTAGAAATAACTATGTAATCTGGGCATGCAATATCTCCCTGTTGCATACACCATGAGCACACTAAAAAAAAGTCTCCTTGTCAGTTTATTGCTCCATCACAATCTTTTTTTTCTATAAGTTCACATTTGTTTGCATTGTAAAATCACAAACTGAACATAAGCAAGTAGTTCAGTCATAATTTTCCTTTGTAAGGAATCACTGGGGGCATCTATTAATTCTCACATGATTATCTTTATTTCTTTGCCATTCATAAAGTTTTGTATGATGCCTAGATCACAGCATATTATTATCTAGCTAACCAGGAGTAAAGTAGAGAAATTTGTTGTTGCAATTGAATTTATTCCTAGACACTATTAACATTCGTATGAAAGTGAGTTCTGCTGCTCACTTCTGTGTTTGTTTCTTCGCTTAAGTGGGTTTTCCTGACTGTCGAGGAAGTGGTGGCAAATGTCTCACAATTAGACTTTTTTTGTCCTTGGAGAATGACATAACTGTTTAGAGATTTTTTTCCCTTCTCTTGGTGTATGCCTTTCTTTCTCTTGGCTTCTGTCTTCCCAGTTTTTTTAAAAAAATCTCTATTGTTTCATGGGTAGCCTCACCTTGAAAATCTATATTTTATAATTTCTAGCGTTATTTAATGTTATGTTATACAGCATTAAAACTACTCTTCTTTTTAAACCTTAAAAAGTTATAAAATTAAATTCACGTTTTTCCATCAAGTTAATGACCCTTTCTTTTCCTTATGATTTTGGGTGTTATAACCACCATACCATCTTTTGTGTGACACAGAGCTTGTGTGAATTTGCAAATGCTAGGGATGCATATTTATGCTGCTTTTCATGTGCAACATTTGTTCTGTTTCATGTAGATATTTATTATGCTGTTTCTCTAAAACTTGATTTGATATTCAGCTTCAAGTGGACATACAAATGTAAAGAGAAATACTGCAGTTATAATGTGATCCCCGGAGATATTTCTTCAGAATATTGGTTTTTGCAATATTTTGATGCAAAAAATCTCTCTAACAATATCTTGGCTGCTTCAGGCATGCTGTTATTAATGCTGGAGCAATCTACCTTTTAGCAAATCTCAAAAAATATCTGCCCCTGTCAGGCTATATGTACAAAAAGAGAGACGAAGAAACAGCAAAATCAGTAAGAAATGCAGACAAAAATTGACATAAAAGTGGGAAGATACAGAGGCTAAGTGGTCTCTCAATTTCTCTCTGCCATGGAGAGGAAGTATGAGCAAAATGTTTTTCATCTTTTAGGAATCTCTAGCATGATCTCCACTTCTGCTTTTGCTATAAGCAGCTAACCTTGCTTTTGTTGAAATGCTGCCATTATCATTTAATCATCAAGTCTGTAAAGTGCTGTGCCCACTCAGCACAGAGATCATTCCTTGGCCTAGAGACAAACCATTTAAGCAGTGGCAGTGTTTCATTCCTTCAAATAAAATCCTTCTCCAAGAAATGAACTGGTGAAATGTTTCAGTTAAGAAATATTCCCACAGCATTTTACTTGGCTGTGGGTTGTATAGAAACGACCCCAAAATGTCTGATGTTTCTCTAAGTGACACTAATGTGTTCCACCTCTGTTGCCTCTCTGAAAGTTCACCTATTGAACTGCTGTGCTCAAGTCACACGCAACCCTTCACCGAGGGAAAAAGCAGTAGTTCAGTGTTCTGCAATGAGTTGTGTCTAAATTGCATTTGGTAAGCATTATGTCAACTAAATATACATAATGGCAATTGAAAGAATGGGGCAATGACTTTTTGAGAAACCTGTAAACAAACTCTGTCATCTCTGTGGAAGAGAGTTGAACATCTGCTATTTCTCTTCCATTTGCAGTCCAGGATACAGTCCTGTGTAAAAGCATTTTAGTTCAGAGTAGAGGCTTCCTCCTGAAAAAAAACCAAAAAAAAAACAACAACCCTTCCCATTCCCTCAGTACTTTACTTTGCCAAGCACTCTTAGACTGGGCTCTTTCCAGGGGTCCCCTGGTTCACAGGGCCAGACTAGAGCTTATCACAGTAAAATGCTCTTACGGTGCTCACTTTGGGACATCAACCTCTTTGTTCTGTGAATTCTTCCTGCTGACAGCCCCACTTGCTTTTGTAGGCACACCTCTGTCATCTGAGATCTACCCCACCTTTCATCTCCCCAGTCACTCTGTATACCTTTTGTACCTAATTTTTAAGGGGTTTAGGTTTACCTTCTTTTTGATGTACTTAAAGGAAACCTTTGTTCTTTTAATAAGTGAGATGGGGGAGTGTTGCCTAAACTTAAATAGGTTTTTTCACTTTGAAAGCTAATTTTGTCTGATATCCAGTTGATAGCTTCAGTAAACCTTACTTTATTTATTCATCTCAACAGGAAAAATAATCAAGAGGTAGCAATCTATCTAAGTGTTTGAAAACAGAATGAAGGCTTATCATTTTGGGAAAGTATAATTGATAGAGAGCTACAATTAAGAAAGTGAAATGGCTTTTAAGGTCTGGCCGGATTCAAAGGGCTAAATGTCTGCTTCTTACAAAGTCAGCTTTAATAGTGCATTTTTAATTAACCTCCCATGTCCATATATGTATAGAAAAAAAAAAAATCATTTAAATGGTAATGTTTTCTGTGTGCTGTTCTCACCGACTTTGAAACCTGAATGCCTGTGTTCATTTGCACTTATTCATGGACCACTGAGTGAAGAGTGTTCCTGGCATTGCTTTTTGGATGCTCATAAAACATGAAGGAAGCTTCATTTTAAATCAGTAAAATGACTTAATGAAACCCATGCTTCACAACTTCACTCAGATACCTGTGTTAGCTAGGAACAAATCTTTTTATCTCTTGTTATCTCTAGTAACTGGCTATGTATAGACTATTTTCATTTCTTCAGAAAGATCAGAAGTTGTCTTCAGGTAGAAGCAGTGCTTCATCAGAAGGAACAAGCAGAACCAATAATTGCCTTTCTGAGGTACATTTGTACCTTCTGCTCTCGTGTTCCCTGATGTCCTCAGAAGCACCACAAGCTATGACACTCTTCCTCTCAGGAGCTGGCATTTGTCTACATTGCAGTTAATTTCATAAGAGATTTGACAGCAGTATTTAGCATTTATTTGTGTCTCGGCAGCTCTGAGGAAGAAGTAGAGAAGAAGGTGATGGATAATGAAAGAGTTGCAGGTACCTGTGTTGGGAAAGGCAAGTTCAGGTCCATGTTTGTAGCTAGGCTAGGTATGGGCATGAACCTCATCTTCTCTAGTTCAGATTGGAGGACTATCCCCAGCAGGCTGTAGGCTGTGATCTGCCTTTTGTCACAGATGGCAATATGTCAATAAAAACAAATTTACTGACTCTTTGTCTTTAGTAACAATTGCAAGTTTTGTTGGTTTGATTTAGTTTGGGTTGTTCAGGATTTTTTTTGAATTTTCCTCTGAGTCCGCTGACAACTAGTTGGAGTCTGGAGAGCTGGATAGGTTCAGGAGTTTCTCATGTTTCCAAGACTTTTCTAGGACTCAATGAAGATAACGATAAAGGGAATTAAAGAAATTGTAATTATTATACTGTCAGCTAATACATTATAAAATTAATTAAGCAAGGATTTGTCTTTTTTATAATGCAAGAGAACATGTGTGATAAGCAACAACACAAAACCATGGGGGTAGAATTAAGCTGACTAAATCAGTCAGGTTTTTTTTCTTCAGAGGTCACTAAATCTGAGCAATATGTTTTTCATGTTCAAAATGTTTGTCTTCAGTTTTCTTCATGCACCCAAGAACAACATTTCCAGCCAAGCCTCTAAAGATAAAATATCCTAGATTTTACGTATGCTTTGCTTGTAATAACAAATAATCTCGATACTGAGCCAGAACTTCAGATGGCTTAAATCAACACAGACTTCAATAAAACTGTGCTGATTTACTTTTTTTTTTCCTTTTGCTATTAGATGTTTGTGTAGAGCAAGCCAAGAAAAATTACTGGCCTACAGAAATTCAACACATTACCAAGTTACCAATATGTCAGAGTATTTCTTTGGAGCAGATTCCTCTGATTAGCAATAGTATCTAATTGATTTTACAGCTTTAATTTGTAGTAAATAAAGCAAAAATGACCACTTAGTATAGCAGTTCTTAAAACCATTTTCTGTGACTAACACATCAAAGACAAGTCATGCAATTACAGGAGTTTTGTTAAAATCCTGGTGTTTGTGTGTGTATATATAAGGGATATGTCACTACAAGCTAAGATTTTGTTTATTTATAGCTTGCATTGATAGTCTCACTGTCCTTTGTGCTCTGCTTCTTGCACATCATGTATGGTCTTTTACAGACCACAAATATGAAAATACCTTATGAAAGGGTGGGTTAGTGTCCCTGAGGAAAAGAGAAAATCACTATCACAGAAGGATATTAAGCCATATCAAAATGAATGGGACCTTAATATTCTCAATGTTTTAAACAGGAAGATAAATAAAAGTATTTGTATTCTTTCACTGGCTTCTTCAGGAGCATAAGATCACATGTCCATGCTCCAAGTGTAGCTACAAAGGGCAGTGCAGCACATGCATAACCTTTCATGATGCAATTAATGCTTGTCTTAATTCATGCTTTATTTGTAATTTACCATTCTGACACTTTTTAGCTACCTCAATTTTGTTTATGGTGTTTTGTTTCGTTTTGGGCTTTTTTGAGCTTAAAATTTTCTCTTTCTTAGAAACTGAAGCATTAACACAAGTAATTATTTGTTTCCTAAGTGCTACTTTAAATAAAGAATAACTGATCAAGAAGCAAGTTTACAACAGCCCCTGGACATGTTCTAGTAATGGTTGTAGGAAGGTGATGTGACTGAAGGTGTTGTGAAAGGTTTAAAATGGATAGGAGAAATAAAACCTTACACAGTGGCATCCTTATGGACCAAAACACATTAATTGATGCCTAATTCAACAATTCCTTTAATGAATCAGTTTGTTTCTAATTCTGGAGAGAAGTACTTTCTTGCAACAAAGACAAATTAGCTATTAGTTGCAGCTGACATTATTTATTCATTGTGGTGATTGAGGGGGAAATCTTGCTTTTTAAAATTTCTACACTGTATCTTCCTTTCCCAGGTAATTTCGTAACCAGTTCAGACCTTTCATATAAAATTATTTTCTTGTATTTTCACCCCAGAAATTCTGTTACAGTTCATGTAGGAATGCTCAGGTACTTAGGAAAGGAGGCTCTTTTGCTCTGCCTCACTGTCACCACAAAATAATTACATTTAGGGAAAATTAGGTATTCTGAGAGGCCTGTATTAAAGAAGCTGGAGTCTGGCCAGGTCAATCAGATTAACATGCCTAAACAACCTCACTGATCATAAGTGGTCATTAGTTTAGTTTTAATTCTTATCTGAAAGACAGAGCCTCCTGTAGTACAGTGCGCCCTGCTATCAAACCCCATGTTTAGTCTAAGTTTTGTCCTATCTCTTTGTGGTCTAAATAGAAGTTTGTTTTATGAATCAGTTTTGAATTATCTTAAAATGGCACTAATTGCATAACTATTACTAATGTCTTCTCGTATGGAAGATGATGTTTAGTGAAGTCTATAGCAAAGAATGTTGGCAAACTTCAGAAATTTCCTGTTTAAAAAGCTCTCTGTGAAAAAGACCTTGCTCAGTTTTCCTTCCTGCTTCCCAGGATTATACTCAACAGACAGTGTGTTTCTTAGAGTTGACTTCAAAATTAATTTTAAATAGTAATAATTGTAGGTTTCACTTATCTGGGCTGTGTCTTCCAGTTGAGATCAAATGTTTTCTGTTAAGAACTGAGGGTTAACAAATGTGGTGTTTCTCTGGAACTGAGTTGGAGACTTTTTTTCTGCTTCCTTTCATTTTCCTAATGTCTGGAATCCAGGCTGAATTCATGTCGCTTCATTTTTTCCTACTGCTTCTAGTTTGCTGTCCCAAATGGGGAACTCCACATTAAAACTTGCACAAACTTGGTTTGTGGAGGGATTGTAAATATGCTGGACTACACTGACCTTTTCAATAGACTGTCCCTTGATTGGTAGCCAGTCCATCTCTCCCCCATAGGTTAATGAAGCTGTAAATAGGGAGAGCTGAAATGGCAAGCCAATCAAAAAGGTCAGAGTAGTATAGCACACCACTACAGCTGACAAAATATATGAGGCATTAAAATTTGGATACTTCATTCCTAGTGACAAAGATTGTAATGAGAGCGGAAAAGAAGGCTCAGTGAATCCCTTCACATCATGAGGAATGTAATGTGGATGGGAAACGATGTGAGCCTGCCATAGCTGAACTCCAAGATGAATGTTTTAAATCTCTTCATATATTTCAGGGACCATATGATAGCCAAGTTAGGTTAAAACCCATGTTCCTTGCTGTAGGAATACATTCTTCAATGTTCTTGCTATTTTCATACACAAAATGTGCAAATATATTACCTTATACTAATATCATTTTTTAAAGGAGGATGTAGAGCGGGAAGGGTATGAGAGAACAGGAATAGAAGGCCACTCAGGCTTTATTAGAATATATTAGAATATGTGAACATGAGAATGTCAGAGCAGACTCAATCATATGGAATAACTGAATAAGATCCTTCCTACTGTGTTGGTACAGTATCATATTTCTCCAATTACGTTCATAAGTTTTAAATTAATAAAAATCTAATAAAAGACAGAAGTAACTACTGCTTAGCTGAATGGCCTGCTGTAGTTAAAATTAAGCCATTGTTCAAAAAATGCTCTCTTGAATTTTGTCCCTGTGAGTTAGTGCACAACAGTGAAGTCAGCAGAGATGATGGTCATTGAAAATTTTCTTTCAATCCCCAAATAATTTTCTGAATATTGCTGTTATTAATTCTTATCTGATGTAGAGACATCTCATCTTGGCATTTTACCAAGAACTGTATTCCCCAGAAATTGTATTCCCCTTGTTTTGAAACATTTTCCTGTCATGCTGGCAACCCATATCACTTCAGGAGCATAAAATGTTTGGTGCATTTCCCAAGTAGTTTAAAGCACATTGATACAAAATTCACTCTCCCTGGTGTAAAGTAAGCATAGCTGATGAGATCCCCTTGTTAAAAAGGTATGAGTGGTGACTGTGCCCACAGGTTGTAATGCAGCTTTGAGTTTGTGAAACTCTCTCTCTTCTATAAAGAGTGGCAGAGTATTTGCTCACAGAGGAGGAATTTACAGTAGCTTGGCCCAGTCCTGGGGCTGATTTACGGCAGATATATTGCTCTGTTCTTGCAGTATAAGCATGCATAGCTCAATGTGGCTTTGACAAATGGCTTGGTTTCTCTGGACTCAGAAGGAGCCTCCAACCCCAGCCTGGAGGACCTCTCTACTCCACTGGATTTCCAGGCTGGTGGGATGAGTAACAGGGACCTGTGCCAAGAGGTGCCTTCTGCTGCATTTTATCACTGACTCTAATCCAGCTGTCTGAAACAGTGCCAAGCTAATTAGCTGTTTCAGTGCCTGTTATATCAGGAGCCCAAATAAGCCCAGAGAGGTCACGTTTCGAACGGCAGCGAAGCCTTTTCATTCATCTCTCTGTTTATGCAGGCCCAAGATGACTCCCATATGGGACAAATCCCAATTAATGCCTCCTATTTAAACTTGTCCTGACATATTTTAGAATGTTCACCAATTAACAGTAGCATTAAGTTATGAACTACTTTGGATGAGGATGCCAGTGAAGACAAAGGCCCCTTGTTTTTCCTAACATTGTCTAATCTTAGTTTGACTTGGCTAGTACAGGAAAAACAAAAAAAGATCTACTGAAACTGCATCACAGCATTATTAACCTGGAGGATTTATTATTGCCCAAACTCACTACATATAAACCCAATCTCTTTCTTAATGCATCCCTTACTTTAAAATCCCAAGTGCAACTACAGAGGTTAAGAGCAGGCAGGAAAGAAAAATAATATTATGATGATAAATACAAGGGAAAAGAACAGTGAAAATAAATATTATCATTGGTGAATAGCTGCTTTCTTAGTTATGTAAGCTGAACCTAAATATCAAGGCAGCTGGCTCACGCACATGAGACTGTAGATAATGGAATTACAAAGTCTGTCAAGATTTCCATAATATCTACCCAAATAACTGTAAAAATGAAAACCACAGCATTATATTTTTAGTGTTCTCAGTTCATGAAGTTAGATCTTGACTATGAAAGCAAAGTCAATTTCTTCAGTTGCTTCATATTAGCTTTCTTTTGCAGGTGTATTGTGTAATTCAAATATTTCACAAAATTACCAAGGAAGAGTAGTTGGACTGTCCCTGTGTCCTGTTGATGAAACAAAGAAACCTCAGACAATAATGATATTTATGGATGTATGCATTACCAGGGGACTCATTTAATGATTTACATTATTTCAGGAGCACACTACTGAAGAATGAGCGCAAAAAAAAATCAGGATAGTTTCTGTTTATTTTGGGTCTGGGCCTTTTAATCCCACCCAGCCATGTTATTTGCTGTCTCTTAGAATGACAATATAAGTGATATTTAACTTTGGGTATTGTCACTGTAATTCCTACCTGAAGTCTGTGTGACAATAAACCCCAGTGACAGAGCAAAGCTTCACAAGACACCAGACAGGTGGGGTGATGAAAGCAATCCAAAGTGCTGACTGAAAGAATGTAAAATGTGCACTCATTTGAGATCTTTTGTCTTCATACTGAGAATTCCGTGGATCACTTGTATGAACATTTTTACCAGGTTAAATGTGTATTTGGTTAATAAAGATTTGTTTCAGTGCACAGATAGGTGGACGGACTTGGTGACAGCAGAAAACTGGCACTTCCTAAAGCTTTTTTCAGGTGATGGGGGGAAGAGTGATGTGAGGAACAGATAAATAATAGGAAATGAAATAAATTTTGATCCACAGACCTTTCAAAATTCTACATATTTGTATTTTTTCTTTGTAAATACTTAATTTGGGGGTTTTGATTATCAACTCATCCTATTGAAATTTCTAAACTATAAAAGCAGCCTTTATTACTTGTTTCCTACCAGTATTCTGGCTTTTTGTTCTTGCAACATCCCACAGTATGCTGGACACTCTTCTTTGGATGAATCCCAGGACATGGTTGTTTTTCTGGGATGCAAGTGAGTTGAGTTGCTTATTGAGCCAACACCCAGGCCTTTTTCCTCAGTGCTTCTCTCAATCCATTCTCTGTCCAAACTGTATTTGTGCTTGCGATTGCCCTGTGCCAGGAGCAGCACATTGCACTTGGCCTTGTTGAATTTCATGAGGTTCCATGGGCACACACTTCTAGAGCTTCTCCATGTCCCTCTGGATGGCATCTCATCCCTGTGGTGTCAACTGCACTGCCCAGCTTTCTGTCATCTGGAAACATGCTGAGGACACGTCATCCCATGGTCTATGTCACTGATAAAGATATTAAACAGTACTGGGACCGGCTCGTTTTCTTTCTCCATCTAGAACATTGATCTGTTGACCACTACCCTCTGGATGCAATCATCCAACCAATTCTTCATCCACCAAACAGTTTATCCATCACGTCCACGTCCCTCCAATTCAGATGTTGTGGAGGACTGTGTCAAAGGCTTTATAGAAGTACAGATAAATGACATTCATAGCTCTTCCCTTGTCCACTGAGGTAGACATCATACAAGGCCACTGGATTGGTCAGGTGGGACTTGCCCTTGGTAAAACATCCTGTGAAACTGTCTTGAATCACCTCCTTGCCCTCCATGTGCTTCAGCACAGCTTCTAATAGGATCTGTTCCACAATCTTCTCAGGCATAGAGGTGAGGCTGAAAAAGCAGTAGTTCTCAGGATCTTCCTTGTTAACCTTTTCTTAAAATGGGTGCAACATTTCCCTTTGTCTAGTCAATGGGGACTTCCCCCGAATGATATTTTTAAAATAGAGGTTGGTAGTGAAGATTGAGGGCGGGGAGAAAGTAGTTGAGTGACTCAGTCTTCTCCTTGTCTGTATTTACCAGATTCCCAGCCTTCCTCATCCAAGAAGTACACCTTCTCTGACATTCCCTTTCTAGCTCACCCACCTATAGAAACCCATTTTATTACTCTTTGCATCTTTTGCCAAATGCAAATCCAACCATACTTTGCTTTTCCTGATCACATCCTTACACAACTGGGCTGTGCCCCTGTTCTCTTCCTATGGTGCTCCTGCTTTCACTGCCTGCGCAGTTCTTTTTTTCCCCTTTAGTTTGACCAGCAGGTCTTGACTCATCTATGCCAGTCTCCTGTCTTCCTTTCCTGATTTCTTACACCAGGAGATTGTGAGCTCTTCCACCCTATGGAAAATGCCTTAAAGTTTTGCTAGCTCTGTTGCGCTCCGTAGTCCTTGAAGGATGTTTCCCAGGGGATCCTACTGTCTAACTTCTTGAAGAGCTGGAAGTTTGCTTTCCTCAAATTCGGTGTCCTGCCTTTAGTTTTTGCCTGACCCTCAGAACTGCAAACTCCAGTTGCTTAAACACAATGTGCACTACAGTCTGTGATTGGCTCTGGATAACTGAAAATGCTGCTTGAATGTTCCGTAAGAGACACTCAGAAATCCTGATCTAGGAATTGTTTTTGCTGCGCCTGTAGGTGCTGCCATCTCTGCCCTTCCTGCTCCTCTATCATTAGATTCTCTGAGTGCTTGTTTCCTATCTGTGTGCACTTGATTAGAAATGAGGGTGTATCTTCTAACCCTGGACTTTTTTCATATTTTTTCTAAACCTTGAGTAAGCCTAAGGTGTATTATGTAACTTTGTGAATAAATGTTGGGTTTTTTTTAATTATATGCCTGAAATTAATGAGTTTTATAAGAGAAGAAAATACTACAACTGAACAAGGCAGAGCCTTGTTCCCAGCTCAGAAATTTGATGGGAGGCTAAGAAAATGTAGCTGAATGTCATCAGTTTTGCCTGTAAAGAAAACCACGTTAAGTGACTACAAAACCTGCAAATTAACAAAAGAATAGGTAGCTGCTTTACAAAAAATTAGTTGTCATATGTAAGTTTGAAAGTACAACTGAAAAAATTATTAGGCATCAGAACTCAGATGAAACAATTTCCTCCAGCCTTAGAGAGGGATTGCTGCTTCAGTCAGGAATAGTATTACAAAAGGTTATCACCATAACTAGTCAAATTGTACTGTCATTCCACCTTTTTAAAGGAAAAAAAAATAAATTGGAGCACTGTGGGTATTGCTGAAGCTATGTAAGCATAAACATAGTTTGTACCACAAGCACAGAAAAAGTATAACATTGCAAGTACAAGGCCATGAGGTGAACCTGCATCTCTCGCATCTCTGCCATCATAGAACATGGCATGCTGCAAATCACTGCAAGCTTCACTGACATTCTCTTCCAAGCTATCTGAGGAAAATGAACCTTTTCCTTGGGGCTCTAACAATGTTCTGAGTAAACAACTGCAATCTGAAGTTACTTCCCCAGTGTAGCTTGTTTTGCCTGTGGATGAGAACACAGTGAGCTTCCAAAAAAATTTATAGTATTTCTATCTCTGCCTTACCAGCAGAACAGCCAAATACCATTGAGTTGGACCAGGCCTCTACAGCCTCTGTTAAATCACTGGAAGACTGAAAATAAAAGATTTTCCTTCACTGACCCTAAGTTCTATCTAATGAGCTAGTAAGAGGAAACATTTCTGTTTGCCATTGCTGATATACAAGTATGGATATTAATGCCTTGCACATGTGTTGAGACCTGTATTGTGAGCATCACTGCTTCTGCAGGCCCAGTATCAGTCTGCTACAACAAACATCCATATAATTCTCTTTTGTACAATCTGCCATGCGGTTACTAAAAGGCAGCCCTTCATTTCAGCTCTTGCAGGAGATGCAAGCGTTGATCTATTTGAAGGTTTGACCACAAGATTAAAATTTTACTTTGTACAAAAGAAACTGCTCCACCCATCATTTTCATTGAGAAATGCTCTAAGACTAGAGTTTAGAGAAGTACTTTAAATTAATGAAGATACTGAATGACTTCATGGGTCTAATGCAATTAATGACAATACTGGCAAAAGCAATTTCTAACTGAACTTAAGGGAGCACAAGAACATCATTTTAGTTAAAAGGTATCTGCTCTTATGCCTAAATACTTGTACAACTTCATGGTAAAAAAGGTTCTTCTACTGATAATATACACATTAAATTAAAAATCATATTAATAAATGACACAAAAGCCTAAGAGATTATGTCAGTTAATGATCATGATGAACTCTTATATTTGAAATTGTGATATAGGGAGCTCAGCTGTTTTGTAAGGGTAGGGTCCATAGTTCTTCGGTAATCAGAGTATCCAAGTAGAGATGCTGTATTTTAAATAGCTCACCAGGTATATTTGATATTACCAGCAGGGAAAGTACTATCTTCTTGTCACATAAGCTTTCTAGCAGATTTTAAGATGAACCTCTGGGACAACCTGGTTACCAAAGACCTTTAGCCAAGGAACTTTTAGAGTTATGCTGGGTTTTGGTTTGTTTTTGCATTTTTTTTTCTTACTGTGGTATAAAAAGTGTTTTCCTAGCTAATTTGTCTAAGTTCTGGATCAAATTGCTTCATCCATGAGAAGACAGTGAAACCCCAGATTCTGGTAGTTTGGGAACTGGTTAGAACCTTCTCATATACTCACAGAACCTGTGTCACCAATAATGGTTATTAATGGCTCCTTCTTAGACTGTCATCACCCCAAGTCTTTGGAGGAGCAATTTGCACTGTATTGACAGAGAAATATCTGATTCTGTAGAAACTGCAAGTGAAATGCAGAACTTTTTTTGGTGCAGGTTTATATATGTATCACCATCATTTGATAACATTATTATAAAAGGAATTGTTTTAGTGGGCATGCAAGTGCCTAGCGCTGTATGGGATAATTTTCCTGTACATATAAAAATGAGTAGAAAGTTCATCCTGAGCTCATGATAGTTGACAACTTGGTATTCTCACTAGACACCCACATGGAGGCAGCTGAACAGGTCACAAGTGCATTGCTGTCAGGCTGCTTGCTTCCATGTCTTATTTTAAAATAAATAATAAATACACTGGGTTACTTCCTGACAGCTTAAGAATCCAAACACCATGTTCAGTCAGCTGACAGACTTTTAAGCTAATGCTCCATATTATTATCCATTATCAGGACTCTATTATTACAGAGAAACTACAGGTTAAAAACAAGCGCCTGGCTCACAATAACCATCAAGGACGCCATGCTTGTAGCCAAATCCAAATGTTAAAGCTGAAGGTGTTCCATATGTTTTTTATAAATTTCCAGGTTTGCAGTGCAGCAGCATCATTGTCTTATAAATTACAATAGCTGTCCATTTACTAGATTCAGCATGAGAAAATCTTGTCTACCTGTGCTGTGTTGTTATGCTTAGTTATGCTTAGTTGTTATGCTCTTGCCTTACTCCTCTGTCATATAGGTAGAATTAACAGATAGGTTTGGGTTTTTTTTTTTAATTCCACAAGAGGCAATGTCCTAATTAAGAGAAATTGCATCCGTAAGTCCATCAGTATGTTTCCCCCAAGCTCAGATTAAAAAAAAAAAAAAAAAACCAAAAAAAACAAAACGGTAAAAGAAATAGCAAAAAGTACAAAACACGTGCAGTTAAAGATCTTAGATTTGAATATAACTCACCAGTAATTTTTCTGAGGAAAAAAAGGAGAATTGAGAATCCTTATTGTCTTCTGCAAGTGTACATAAAAGGTCCTTGCGCTGTCTTATGTATTACTATAAAATGTCTTCTGTTTTGAACCTACTTACTAAGTGCAATATTAGTTTCTTTATGTATTAGATATCTATGATAGACTAATAAAATTACTTTAAGCCTCACATTCTTCAAGATCTGGCTTGAGCGTAGAGTATGATGTTGCTCAGTCCATCATATTCCTGGATCCAGCTGTTATGAAAGTCCTGAATTAGGCTGAGTCATTTTCTTCAACTATTAGTTTATCTGCAGCCTTTTTACTAATTATATAAGCAGAGTACCTAAAAAAATCTCCCTTTACTGCTGTGCTCTTTGAACAGTGTGATGTATTTGTTTGTTTAAGGGTGGGGTGTAATGCAGTGTTGGTGCTGGATGACAGTTCTGATGTTCATGTTCTAAGGCAAGTAGAGATGCAGAGACGCCTGCCAATATGCTCTTTCTCAGGTTTTGCCCTCACTTTTCTGTGCTGCAACCACAGATTCTCTTTTTATACTTAAAGAATATATTCCTCAAAGCTTGTTCTTATGAAAACATAGCACTACTCAAAGATGGAAAGAGAAACGTATAATTTCAAATGTGCCTTTAAGAAGGTCAGAGGAAAGTTTGAACATCATATATCTGTAGCTGCTGAGACACTCTCTACTTCTGAGCTTCCCCAGGCTGATCTTCAGGATGATCCTGCATGCACAGGGTGTGAAGAGGAACATCTGCTAAGGGAGGCACTGGAAAGATATTAAAAGAAGTACAAATATAATCAAAACTGAACTTAGGTTGCTGCTGAAGAGCCTGTTGATTTATGAGTGTGCCTTGAATTTTTCCCTAGGTGTGGTGGGTGACACACGGCCACACAATCTTTACCACCTTGTCACCTTGCCTCCTTGTCTCCACACTTCCTGGCCACAACAGCTGCCTTGCTTTGCATAAAGGAGGTTGAGAGGAAATGTGACTGGGATGTGGGGAGGCAGAATTTGAAGGCAATTCAGATTTAGGATGGCTTCAGCTGGCCTTGAAAAAACCCTTAAACCTTTCTGAGGAACTTTAATGAGAAATATCTCAAATAAATTCTGTATTATGCACTTCTGAGTGATGGATTTCAAGGAGCCTCACAGGTCAATTCTTGCCATGTGTGTTGTGCATATATGTGTGTGTGTCTGTTGCATGGATTATATTTCTAGTCATGGGAGAAGTAAAATTGCTGGTCAGCATGTCTATTAACAGATGTGAAGTTGCAGTTTACATATCCTCATGTCTACAAAATTGAGAGAAATGCAGCTCTGCTAATTATCATTTTAAAGTGCAACTTGTATTTTGTGGTATCTCAGCTTTGTGTGGATTTGAGGGATGTTTTTTCCTAGCTTTTGGCAATATTATTTAAGTTTTAGAGAGGCTTAACTCTGTAGTGAGTCAAAAGCACACTAATTTTGTTATTAGCATGTGCATCAAGCAATCTCATTGCACTCATACAGAAAATAGGAATTAAGATGATTTGACAGCCCTCCAATTTTGCTTTCAATGCTATCGATTCCTTTCATCAAGGCTGTGCTGTTCTGTGCTCAATCTTGCAAAAGGGAATGATGGCACACTCGCTCTAATCAAATTTCATTGTACATTCACTTCATGTAATAATAAATTTGGCTATCCAGATCAATTTTGGCCCAATTTCCTCTCATGGGATGCAATTCAATGATTGCTTTTTTATTTTACTTTTGAGGACCATTGTTTGATCCACATAGAATTCTTTTCTTTTTTTTTGTATTCTACACTTTTGTTTATGATCACTTTGGGTAAGAGCATGTGCTTGATTTTAGTAGGTCTGAGGTTACTACATGGTACATAATGAGAATGATTTTTGTAATGGATTTCAAAGCGCTCAGATGTTCATAGAGCCCTCTTGAATTAACAGTTTAAATATAAATTCTTCCATACAGTGTACAGTTCTATAGAACTTGCAAATGCAAAGAGCTTATTGGATAATTTTCTAAGAATAATTGCAATGCATCTCAATATTTTTTCAATAACAGGATCATTATTTGACAGCAAACATAGCAAATGAGGTCAGTGAACTTTTTGTATTTTTTTCCCCATAGAAATTAGAGGTGAAAGAGGTCTCTTAGGTTCAGTTTCTCCTCTGTTTCTTCATCAGTTCAAAAGGCCACATTACTGTTGCAAACCTGTGTTAGGGAAAAGACATACTGGGCCTGCTTCTTAGATATCACTGCTGAATGTGCAATAAGAAACAAAATTTTCACTATTTTGTGATGACTAAAAAAATGTCCAAAATCACTTGAAAGTGAGGAGGGAGAATAATTAAGGGCAAAGTCTTGTTAACTTTGTAGTCAGATCACAGGCTGACCCAAATGGAAGATAATGCAAATAACACCTCTGTGGAGTTAGAAGAGTTGATCTTGGATTAAAGATCTGAGGTTTACAACTAAGCTTCACTTAGCATATAATGACATAAGAGTTACGTGATCCACAAATGTTTAGTAACTAAGTCCATTAGTACAGTTGTTACGTGAAATCCACTTGAGCATAAGGATTGCAAATACATGAGTATGGGAAAGAGTCTCTTAAAGCAGCTGTTCTCAGTGCATTATATTGTATTTAGAGCCTGGATATCTATGGTTGGGAAAACACCACTGTAAATTTGCACAGCAGCAAAGACTCCTATGTTGACCTTGCTTATTTTCACTTGATTATAAATCATTATTTATGATTAGCAAAAAACAATGGAAAACCTGCTTCCTTAGTTCCAATTAGGACTAAATAAATCTATCCAGAGTGATACAAGACATCTTGAAGCTTTGCAGGTGTTATGTCGTCTTCTGTTGAACTGTAACCGAACGTTCTTTAAGTCAGTTCTTAGCAAAAGTGTAATGAAGTTGGAAAGTTTCTTGATTTGACATCAAATTATGCAATTTTTTTTTAAAAGAAAAGCTATAATACACAACTTTAAACAGTCATGGTTTTTGTATTCATTTTTCTCCTTTCTCTCTAAAATATTTCTTAAATTTGCTTTTAAGTTTTAAGATTTTTTTTTATTTCAAGGGACTACTTTTTTCCTAATTATGCTATGGTTGATTGGATCTTCTGACTTGATCGGGAGTTAGTTAATGAATTAAGTATATTTTAAATGACTAGGTAAGAACCTAAAAGCATATTTTAAATAAGTATTTAAATAAGTAGGCACACAAAATTTGAAATTATATCTTTAAGTCAGTCCTCTCATTTTGATTTTTGGGTTTTTCTTCTCAAAGAACCTTAAACACCATAATCATGTGTTCTAGACATTCCAATTTGCAGCTAAGTTGCAGGAGGCTTTCCATGATATGCATCCCCAGTGATGAATATGAATTAAGATTCTATAGATTAACATTATTACAACCATAGAAACTTGAAAGATGCATACTTTTATGCCCTCAAATTTAATGGAAAAAATTATTGTTTATAAATGACAGACCCTAAGAAATAATCTTTCTTTTCATTACAGCTGGACAGAAAAGGTAAAAATTTAAAGCCTTCTTAGATGTTTTGGATTAGAAAACACATTTTAAGAAATCTTGAACTTTTTATTACAGTACCTGTATGCTTTATCCAAAAAACCACTGCTGTAAACAAGTTCAGGTATTAGCAGTGGCACCTGAGGGCTTTGCAGAGCTACTTGTCTGGAAAAGTAAGTTTACTTTGACAGAATACTGTGGCATTTGCTAAGCCACAATGAGAGCTGTAAGCTGTAATGAAACAGGCTTGGCAAGTCTATCTGAGGATGAGCTTCCTTCTCTGGGCTTAACTCTATTTCAGTGTTCCCATTTATCTCTCCAGTGAATGCAGGCACCCTTCATGGCCTGACAGATAGTCTGTCCTTGCCAGGTAGCTGCTGCTTTCAGGCAGTAGCTGCCAAAACAATTTAGAGATTAATGGGGAAATGTCCATAAATTATATTACAACCTCTCCACTTTCACAGAAAATGTAAGATCTTTGGGGTGTTTAAATGCTGTAAAATGTCTTAATTTCTTCAGACACTTGCACAATTATTAATACAGACACATGTGGAATACACAGAAAGCATGCATCTAAATTAGTTTTGAGGGGAATTAATACAAGAAGCTGGCAAAATATTCCCAGTGAATAAATTAGTGTGGCATTTTATCACTATTTCAATGCAAGATTACCAAGTGCTTATCTTAAACATAGGTCTCAAAAACCTGCAAGAAAGCTAATATTAAATGATGCAGCAAGGAAATCCAAATGGAAAGCTACACCTTTTAGGCTCATAGACATTCCCAAGGTAGGACAACACTTGTCAGTGTGAATAAGCCATTAAATGTATTATTTTTTCCCAAGTCTTTAATTACAGCTGGCATTCCTGAAGCAGTGCTGGAGGCAACCATCCTGTTGAAGAATAGAAACCTTTGTGGGAGGAAACACCAAAAACCAGCCTAGTTTCTAAAGGGCTTATAAATCCCATTAGTGGGAGAAAAAACTGTTCAACATTGCATGATTTGCACATGTAGGTCCAGCCCCAGCTGCCTGCTCTGCCCTATGGGTTTGTAACACACCCCAGATCCACAGTGTCTGTGGAGTTCAGCTCCTGCCATCACCACCTGGTAGCACCCAGACCTCTGCAAAACTGACTCTGGGGGCCTCAAATGAAAATTCCCTGATCTCATAGCTTTTCCAAATGGTGATAGCAATAGTTGCCCAAACTGTGGCATCTGATGGCTCCAGTGCAGAGTCACACAAGCTGGAGATGTCGTGTCAGTCCCCAAGATGTGAGTCCAGCCACCTAGACTTGATTTAATCACTGTTACTCAAAGGGAAAATGCTGGTTTTCCCATTAGTTCAACTTCTCCAGTTCTTTCTTCAGCATGTGCATGACTCTCTCTGTGCTTTTCTGCTCCTGCACCCACAACTCCCACTCACCTTTGCTGCTGGGTTTTGGCAGGCACTTGGGCTATTTTCTTTCACCAAACAGAAAACTGGAGAGCTATGACACACTTTGGACAGCGTTGTATGCTGCAATACACTAGATCTTATTTGAATTTTTGTGGTTAAGCCTCTTGTCTGGTTGAAGCTTGTCACAGTTCCCTTCAAAGACTGAATTAGTTCATGCCTGCACTCAGACAGCAGCTGCTGTCCTTAATGCCAGCCATGAGCCTGTGTGACATCTGTAATCTCTATGTGTTTATGTAGAAGCTCAGGGCTGTCGTGAAAATGCCAGGTTCATGCAGTGTCACCTCCTCAGCTGGTCCCTCAGCCTCAGAAAGGGCACACTGGTCACAGCCTGGCCATGCCTGGCTTAGTGCCCTTGTTCTCTCTGGACAGGCATTATCCAGGCTTTTCCAAAGGAGCCAGCCACTGGTGAATGAGAGGAGGCTCAGAGCCAAAAAGAATCTATAGGCAATCCCAGGAAAAAGCTGCCATAGCAGCACTGATAGAAAATGTCCTCTGTGGATTCAGTTTGTGGAAAACAATATGCTGTGAGCTTGAATCCCTGTCTAAGGGGATTTTTAAGTGATATAGGTTAATGGCTGAAATATAAAGGTGACGAAGGTAATCTCTGTTTTGGACTGGAATTAAGCATGATCTTCTTTCCTTCACCATCTTGGTATTAATAGACACCAAATGACATCCCCCTTGTATTGTTTCTATGTTTTATTTTGTTTTGTTTTTTTTAATGGTATTACTTTAGTTTTGCCTTTAACCTAGTTTGTGTTAAGTGTGTGTTGGATTAGGTGATGTATATGAGCACAGGGATCTATGCACTTCTCATTTAGCAGAATACTGAGAAAAGTGAGTAGAGTTGTCCAAAAACTAGAATGCTTCAAGAGCAAAGAAGAAAAAAGTCCAATAGTGTATCTCATTACTTTGTTGAGTATTCCAACATAATCTGTAGTAGAAAAACATTTTGAAGGCAGATCGATATACAGCAGAATAAAAAAAAAACCAGTCAGTTGTGGTTTTATATTACAATTTATATTCATGTGTCTTAGTATTTCAGCTTCTACTTCCAGTTCATTTTAAATGAGAAATGTTTCACTGGAGACTGTAGCTTTATTTTATGAAATAATAATTTAGGAAAATTAATTGATACAATGCATTTCAGAGTGAATCTTAATCTATAAGAATGTCTGTCTTTTTCTCTTGCTCAATACTTTTTTTTTGTGGCATACTTAATTTTAGAACCATGACCTATGGTCTTTAATAGACTTTCTGACAATAACGATTAGGATAGTGGATATGAGGGTATCAAATTATCGATAACCTCCCTCACTTAGCCAACCCTAATGAATCATCCTCTCATAGGGATATTCTGCTTAAAACATTGATCATTAACTGGTTTACATTCTCCATGATAAAGTCTGCATTTGCCTTTCTGCCATTTTGATAGAAAATATTTTTAAATACGTGATTTTAAAATATGATGATTGTTTTTTAGCTTGCGAGGTGTCTTTCATGAGGTTTTCTCTGTTTATTTTTCTGAAAGCTACAACTGAAAATCCATTGGCTTTCAGTCCCATATTTCTTCTATAGCTTTTGTTGGAATCAAAATTATCATATGAAACATTTAAAATGTAGCTTAAATAAGCATAAATGAAACCCCTGTGTTGAACTCTGCCTAGCAATGCATGAGTTTTATACAATTCTCATTATATTCTGGGAACAAATGGACCTTAAGCTCACATTGGAAACCTTGATTAAAAAAGTGTGACTAAGATGGGCTCCTTAAGGATTATTGACATTTAATTTAGCAGTTGATATGAACTATCTAAAACCACATCAGGAGAAACCAAATATTGCTTTACTCTAAGTAGTCTTCAAAGAAAGAGCAGATTTCACAATTGAAACTTTTCTCGTCTTGAATGTCTCCATTAGCATATTTCAACAGTCTTTTAAACCTTGAAACATAATTGGAATTGTAATAAAATATTCCACTTTGAGTGCCAAATTAAATAGTTGCATGCTCACTTGATTTTCAGGTTTTTTGCCACTGTAACAGATTTGGGAAAGTCTCATTTTGACCAAATTTATCCTCTGCTTTAAACCTACATAGGATGCATATTAGGGCTAGTAGCATTCTTCACCAAAAAAACCCAACAAAAAACAACAACAACAAAAAAACAACAACCAAAAAAAAAATTATAAGCACAGCCCTGTTGGCATTCTCTTAAACCTTTCATCTTTTGAAGCCAGATAACGTCTGTAGACATTCTGTTCTTGCATATTTAGGGAGCAGAAGTTTTGCCTGAAAATCCTACATGAGTTTATTAAACCAAACACTGTTTTTTGACTGAACATTCCTTTCCACATGTTTCACAGGACTATGTATCCACATACTTTCTTTGAAAACATCTTATTGTCTCACCACTTCCTTTATGGCTAAGAATTTAATGATTGCCACGAAATAATTACTGTCATTTGCCACCCATTTGTGATTCCCACTGAAGTACAGTTTCTAAAATATATCTTGTGGTGAGCCTGGAGTGAAGCAGAACAAAGGAAGGGAGGGGATGCACTCGTGGCAGCTTCTGCTCACGGTGATTCCCTGGCATAATAACTCTGTCATAAACCCCACCATAACCATGGTGGGGATCCATGAACATTATCACACAGAAGGAGATTATGGATAACCTCACTGGCCTGAAACACTTGTCCTTTCTCTCAGGAAGAAAGCTGCATGGAGAGGAATCAAGCAATGTTTCACAGAAAGGTTTTGAGTTGGAAGAGACCTTAAAGATCTTCTCATTCCAACTCCCCTGCCATAGGCCACTGGACCAGGTTGCCCAGAAGCCTATCTAACCTGGCCTTGAACACTTCCAGTGATGAGGCATCCACAACTTCTCTGAGCAGCCTGTGCCAGGGCCTCACCACTTTTGCAGTAATTTTTCTTAAGCTCTAATCCAAACCTACTCTCTATCAGTTTGAAGCCATCCCTCCTTGTCATGTGCCTCCAGGCCTCTGTAAATAGTCTCTCTCCATTCTTCCAGGCTCCCTGGAAGGCCACAGTTAGGTCATTCCTAAGCGTTCTTTGTTCCAAGATTGAGGAAACCAAATTCTCTCAGCTTTTTTGCTGTCACGAGACTGGAAGCAGATGCTCCACAGAGTGGCTCACCTATTAAATCTTCCCCTAAAGGAATGGATTTGTTCCTGTTAATTACTAGCTAGAAAGAGTCACAGAGCCCTACCCAAACCCCTGCTTAATGCAAAACACCTGTTTGCCTTATGGTTTAGAAAAGCAATGCCCCTAGGCCTGTATCAGAAAAAGAAAACTAGTCAGAAAATTTGGAAGCAAATCACCCTTTCTCAGATCATATTCTGTCTCAGCTTCATGCTATATCCTCAGCAGGTAAGGGAGAATGTCACCTCAGAAAAAGAGAGCCAAACTTCTTAAAAAAAAAACCAAACAAAACAAAACAAAACAAAACCCCAAAACTTCTTCAGAAGCTACAACTTTAAACTAAGATATTCCGAAGTGGCATATTGGGAAGTACAAAGATAACATTTTATTCTCCAAGCCATATGGAAGGGTTTTCAGCAGCTGAGGATAGCAAATCGTGTAGAAGACTGACAGGCTAAGTAAAGCAAACTAAATCCCTTGCACTTAAACACCATTAGGAAATGCCTGATGCTGGATCACCAGTTTGAGGTGTGAAGGTGGGCTGCATGCTGACACAGGTAATAAATGGAATAAAGCATTTCAGGAGTGATAGGATTAATAATGTAATAGCTGACTTCAGAAGGCTTACTGGCTTTACCTAAGGGGATACTTGGCCGAGATATTGAACCAAGTCAACACTGGCAACTCCATTATTTTTATCATTATTTATATTGCTGAAGGAAGCCTCTGTTAAAATAAATTTATATTTACAGAGGACAGAGTGGTTTTAACTAGAAAGACACTTACATTTTCTCTTAAGTGTATCCCAGCACATCAGAGGGGAGGGGTCTGTGAGCTTGGCTATGCATTCTGAAATGATGGAAGCCATCTTTAACACATTGATTCTGTTCAAATGGCATTTTGGCCCATTATCCCAAAGAAAGAAACAAAAGAACCCTCCGAGTATTTTACTGTATTTCATTAATATTGCCTGTAGGTAAATAATATATTCAGTCAAAGCAGTGTTTTTCTCCATAGTTTCCAGTCTGGAAATGCATTACCATATGAAATCGACAAATAGAGAATATTTTTGCTGCTTCTTTTTGTTTCTTCCTCCCACCAAGGGCATGCCAAGCAATATTTAACCTCTAGAATCCCACCTTTAGCTATCAACCATGACAGATACCATGTATGCCCTTATTTTGGCCTGATACAGGATCCCTTTTAGGATAGTGATTTCCAGAAAGTCACTGCTCTTATGAAGAAAATATATAAACTCTATGATGGATTTCAATTATAATATTTTTTTGTTTAGGCAAATATTTATTTTCAAGTAAAATAAAATTGTAGGTTAATCAAATAGTACAAAGAAAAACATCATCAAAAGACAGAGGAAAAAATCCCAAATGCTCACTTTATAGTAACACTTCACTTTTTATAGTGAATTTTTATAGTGGACTTACATCCCAAGTAAAATTTTAAATAAGGAAAAAATAGCTTTCAGGGTAGCTATGGAGCTAAAAAGCCAAACTGCACAGGCATTTTTAAGCACATACAGTATTCCTGAGAGATGTGTGTGTGTGTGCACAGCTGCACAGACACAGAGCCCATATGCCTGTGTATAAACAGTGGGTATCTGTACATGTGTGTATGCGCATGTGAATGTTTTATAACCACATTGGCAGGTATGCAGGAAAACCTGAATACAAATTAGCCGTTTTCTAGCACTCTTTATAGTGGCTGAACAGCTCTGGGGTTTGGATTAGAAGTGAAATAAGACAGTTTGAGTCTTGCCTTAGAAACAAGGGGATTAAAGTTGAGTTTTAAAGTAGGTTCAGAATTGCTTTCTCCAAGCTGCAGTGTCTGCCTACGAGAGATTGCTGCTGAACATGCCAAGTTGACCTCGTTCTCTACTCTCCTGTACAAACTTAAATACTCTTATATTAAAGCAGAATTCCTCATCTAGATAAAGGATTTAATTTTTTCAGCTTATCAGCTTTGTACGAATAATGCCATTTTGGTTTTTTTTTTCTCTATCTCCAAAATAGTTTACAAATCCATTCAAAATTGTTGC
This sequence comes from Cinclus cinclus, assembly GCF_963662255.1. Lineage (NCBI taxonomy): Eukaryota > Metazoa > Chordata > Aves > Passeriformes > Cinclidae > Cinclus > Cinclus cinclus. The sequence continues at coordinate 10,195,045 of NC_085047.1, read as the reverse complement.
CCTGCCCTTTATGTTTTCCCTTTATGTTGCCTTCACTTTTTCCATTGAAATCAATGTCTGCTTCTTTTTTTTTTTTTTTGCACTTTTAGAAGCACATTACTCCCAGTTCTCCCAGCATAGTTCTGTTTGCTATACCCATTTTGCATTCTCAGCTTATGCCATGTGGCCAACCTATGTCCTCCAAGAGGATCTTTAGTAAAGCTTTTTAATTCACTCCTCATGTCACCTGTTTTTCCTACTCAAGGTTGTCCAGAAAGGGCCCATGCATCTCACTTCTTCCAACTGAATGCTCAGTTAAGTTCTGAAAAGTGGACCCAAGCACCAGAGTAACTTTTAACAGAAGTTTTATTGATTATGAACTTGAAAATAGAACACTTTTTCTTCTAAACTCATATTTATATCCATTAAATTAGAAAAGTCTGTCAAACATGTGAATGACTCTCAGATAATAAAGCTTTAATTTTATGCCTTAAAAATCTATTAGTTTAGCTGCATGCAATACTTCAAGGAATATTTGGTCATTGATTTTCTACTAACATTTTTTATTTTATTGTAATTATTTTTGAAAATGAATTGATTTTTTTTTGTTCCTCAAGTACTTATAATTTCATTTGTTGTAAAGATGGATAACTGTGTTTTTCAAAATCTAACTAGGAAAAAATAAAGGAGAGTAGATTTCATTAGGACACCTCTAATGTATCATAAACAAAAATATCTTCGTAGGAGCTCTGGCAAAACATGTTATTCACTTTTAATAAGACCAAATGAAAGTTTGTTTTTCAACTGTATCTCAGAGGATGTTTAAGTCTCTAATCTTGAGATAATCTTGTTTTCTAGATGAGCTCATGTAAATCTAGGCTTATTATTTCAAGTTAACCAACACTTCCCCCCCCACCCCCAGCAGATGTATGAGATTTATGGCAGTAGTCCAATTGCCATCCTTGAATTTAAACATTTGCTGAGCTTTTTCTGTGGGTTGGACTAAACTGAATTCTGAGTGTTTAAAAATATTTCAGGTTTATCTCCGTTTCCAGGTAGTATCTGTTTCTAAAGCCTTCATAGTAAATAGATACTGCTCTTTCCTGAGCTGAGGGTTATCCCTGTTATCCTTACCCACAGTTTCCTTGTGGTTGCTATTTTACTGATCCCCCATTTTGACATGCATGTCTCAGTCTCCCTACACATTTTGGTGATTCTCAGAAGGGGCTGTTACCTTCTCCTCCATGCACAACCATGGGACCTGATTTTCTGTTTCCACTGTACCTCAAAATACAACATCCCAGCCAGGTCAGTACCAGCTTCCTAAATGGGTTGGATACTGTTTATAATGACCTCCATTCCTTTGACCTGAGGCTGCAGTCATTCTTGACAGCAGACAGGATATTTTCTTCCTAAGCAATGAGGATTTTTTATATTCCTCCAGTGCAAACCCTGACACCAGAGTGAACCACGGGATAACTATGACATGCAAACAAGGATGCATGTATGCCTGATAAGCAGAGCTCTGGGTGTGCAGCTGCTGGTTTGTTTCCCAAGCAAGTTGGCAGGTTGATTAAGATGGGGTGAATTAGGAGGACAATCTGTTACAGAAAGTGGACACCCCATAATTAAGATACATTTTTTCCTCTGTACTATCTCTGCTATTACGTTGATTTCTGTATTTTAGTTCCATGCTGTATGTCTGGTTTGAATGAGAAATTTTCAGTCCACCTGGTGCTGTCAGTTGCAAGTAATATCTGTTTACTATGTGCATTAAATTAGGCAATTAACTGCTTGAATGTATTTGTACAGATAGCCAAGTAAAATTTTATTATAATATCTGGCTGGCTGTAAAAGGGCTTGATTGACTTGGATTAAGGTTGCTCTCTGTACAATGATCATATTGCATCTGCTGATATGGAAGTCTTTTGGACAAAAAAAAAAAAAAAAAAAAAAAAAACCACAACAAAAAAAACCCCAGCTCCATGTTGTGAAGATCTATTAGAGGAATTTTTATGGAAAATCAGACAGCAGAGCTCAGAGAGACTCCAGGAAGTTCCTGCCTCTAATGCTTCTGGCTTTGGCCCTTGCAGATTTGAGAATCACTCAAGTTAAACTACAGGCAGTTACAACAAACTGAAACCCCATGTAACTTAAATCTGAAAGCCACTAAGATCAGGTGATAAGGCTAAATTCAGGTTAGTCTGGCTGTGTCAATTATTTCTCACTTAAAAGTTGCTTGTCACACTGAGCTGGTGCCAGAGCTGACACACGATGATGAGGTGGATGGAGCCAAAGACAAGGCTCCTCTCAAGAAAGGCTCTGAGCCAGATTTGCTGCTGTCACAAGTGGCATCTTTCCCTCAGACTCAGCTCCCATAGAAATGGGAGAGAAAAGAATCTGTTTCAAGATAATTCCAAGGAGTGGGTAAAATCTGCCATGATACAAGGTTTATTGACTTTTTAATGTAATAATCAAAGCCCTTATATATCTCAAATGCCTTAAAATATATGCCTCTTAAAACTTTAAAGTGCTTGGCAGAGGAATATTTAAACACAGAAGTGCAATATTTCTAATTCTTCGCTGGAAGCTGGAGGGATAATGCTCTAATAATTAAACATTTTCAGAAATTAACTAGTAATATAACTTTAATGATACGGTTAATTTTTAATTAGAGCAGATGTGTTCTGACATTTACTAGAACCACGGCACTTTTGCAGAGCATTTCATTATTAACAGCAGTTTACCTATGATTTGTGTATGCATGTGCCAACAACATTCTTATGTTTATAAAGGAAGAAAATCACACCTGAATCACAGCACATGCTTTTTATTTTGTTGAAGGGGTTCCTCCCCCCGCCCCCCCCCCCCTTTTTTTTTTTCTATTTTGGGCCTTATGATTTGTAGTTAAGCATTTCCAGGAGGCCTTTACATAATTCAGTGTTTTTTTACGAATTTACCCCCAGAAAGAAAAAAAAAAAAAAAAACCAACACCACAAACCCTTCAAATTAAAAAAAAATAAATCTGGAGAAGCAGGAAGGTGGTTTTGTCAGAATCAGACCCTTGTGAGCAAGCAACTTCCTCATCTGAATTCACAGCCAATTACTTAGTGTTGAGAGGGCTGAATTTGGGTCCTGCTTGCAGCTGTAAGCAGGAGAGCAGAATAGATTTGCCTTTGTGCTGGGTAACAAAGCTCAGGGTTGGATTCTGAAACAGCATCTCCTTCCTCTCCAAGCTTAATGAAGACTTTTGGAAGCCAGCACTTAGGAATCAGATCATGCTTTTCACCTTCTCGACAAAGAAAATCAGTGAGACCAGTGCAAAAAAAAAAAAAAAAAAAAAGCTATTCATTAGAGAATTAAGAGAAAGCAATGCTAGATATTGAGAGTTCAGAAATTCAACAGTCAAGGAGACCGGTCAGCTGCATTGCTGCTATCTTGTATCTTGATATCAACACTGACTTTTGGTCTTAAACCCTTCAAAGATTCTCAAAACCCTCTCTTGACAACTATTTCCTGGACATAGTTGTCTTTTACAGCTAAAGAGTGAGTTCTCTAACCTATGTGCAAATCAAGTCAATTGCTCCCTAACTTTCTCTTTGTCCATACGGAAAATAATTTTAGTTGTTTCAGAACTGTTTTCCTTTTCCTCTGAATATATTATTTCCTAGACTAAACAACCTCAATCTTTCCTGCTTTTTGTGTGTCATGTTTTCTAAACAATTTATCATTCTTACTGCTGTTCTCTAGAATGACTTTTCCCAGCTTTCCTTAGGAAATGCTAGAAACTCACACAGTTCTCTTGCTGAGGTCTCACCAATTAAACCACCACCTCATCATGTTGCCCAAACCACTGCTATCAATGTGACCTAATAGAACTGCTTTCCCCCCTTCCCCAAATATTTCATTGAGACTTCCTAATGGTTCTGCCATTTGTCCAGATGTTTCCAGCAAGAATTCTTCCTGTTCCCATTTTAGTCCTTTTGTATTTTTGCATTTAACTTTGTCATTCCTAAGAATAGTATGTTATGCATTTGCTATTGTTGAATTGCACCTTATTGATTTTGGTTATCCAGAGTGCTTGTGACCTAGAGATATCCAGAAATCTCTCAATTGTAATGGAAAGTAGAACATAAATCTGCATCCAGGACAGATATCTGTAGAATCTCAGTAGAATTTCCTTTCACTTTTTGAATAAAATGAAGAGAAAATTTTTCAAAGTATGATTTTATATGTTTTTATATGTTATATGTTAAATAAAAAAAGATGGAACTTATTAACATGAAAGTTTTGTGTAAAAATTGAAGATTTGATAGCTGAGTTCAGTTGAATAACTGTTGCATAAATTAAGCTAAAATGCCTTGGTTTTCTTAGTGTTACTCCCCCATCAATCTCTGAACAGATTTTAAAATTTCACATACTACTGCCTCCAGTGCCTATGGGAGGGTGTCAAGTTTAATAAAAGTAGATGTGATTAGTAATACAGTTCAAATGCAGTTTTCCTAGAACAGAAAATTTTATAGACTGTAATCTGAGCTGTTTTGATGATTATTTTTTTCCCTGCTGTGTCAAGCAGATCAAGCTCTTAGTCCTCACAGTCCATGAGATGAGTGTTGCAATGTAGATTTTTTGCTTTTAGGCTGAACAATGCACATGTCACCCAAATATGTTATGAAAATCACTTAACAGTGCTAGAGCTGCAAAAGAAATTAGTTTATGTCTAGTGAACTTGGACAGTGTTGAACTGGTTAACTGTTGAACTGTTAAAAGCAGTTTCCCACACAGTCCTCTGAAAATTTGGGAATTCTCTTCTAGCAGTGAAATATAATTGGTCTGAGCCAGCCCTACCCTTTTTCTTTCATTTTTGAGATTTTCATTCTGTTATGCTTTGTGGAGCGTAGCAAGCTTAGTGTTGAGGGATAGGTATTTATGTCTCTGCTTTCTCAAATTTAAAAAAATGGCTAATAAAAGGCTTGGTTTTTGGGGTGAAGTTTGGTTGAGACTTCTGTGACTCAGTGGAACAAAAAATGCTGATTAAAAAAAAAATAAAAACGTTATTTCAGCACCCTACAGGCCCCTACTGGCTCATAATTATTAAACTCCTTTGTTCTGAGCACTGATGGGTTGGGGCTGGTTTGGTGAAGAAGCATCACTTATTTTTCTTGAATTACTGATGTCCCCAGTCCCAGTCAAACTGGTTCCATTTGATGTGAACTAACTGTACATGTTAAGATTATTGAGTGTCATAAGAATAGAACACCAAATAGGAATGTAGAAAATATTATTTCTAGAGCCTCTTCAGTGTGATCATGTACTAAAATCAAAAGACTGGAAATTCAACACAGCAAAATTTCAGTGTGACTGGTGAATAAGTTTGCTGTCTGTAATGAGGTCAGAAATTCCAGAAAACATTTAAATAGTCATAATATTTTTCTGGAAAACTTGATCTGTCAGAATGTGGCACATATTCTGAAAACAACTGTTGTCACTGCTCTTGTTTATGCTGAACAAAGTACTGCTTTAAAAAAGTGAATGAATATGTTTTCCCAGAGTGTCCACCCAGTAGCACAAGAGGAAGAGTTGAAGATTCCTTTTTTGTCAGGAGACTGCCTCCTTTGGGAGTTTGTAGACTCTGGCAAAGAATCTGAAAGAGCCATCAGTGATACCCACTCCCAAAACTAAAATGAGTTGTAATTACTTTGATTTCTTTGCTCAGCTCACACCTACCCAAGGCTCTTTCCTTCTAACATTCTCCTTTCTAAAATTTACTGGCTTTCAAGCTAGGTTTGAAGCCACAGACACATTTCCCTCCCCCCCTATTTACTAGCTTTTGGAGGTGGCTATGGTTTGAACTTTGCTTACTTGCGATCCTCCTGTTTATCTATGCTCAAATTCCACATTGCAGTCCTGCAGCGCTTAATCTGCAGCAGTCATTTTAACAGTTTTCAGAAATACAAGAGTTTAGGTTTTCAGCAGGATAAAACCAAATGAAATATTTGACTGGAGAGAAAAAGCCACATTATTCAAACAAAATCTCTTGCAATGACAGCAAAAGGAAAAAACAAGTTAACTGGGATGTTGATTTTAAGTAGTATAAGGGCATTGTTGAAATTTATGGTATTACATTAATACAGCAAAGACTTACTTGTGGAAACTACCCTTACTCTTAAATATGTTACTGCTTTCTCTTCCTATGAGGGCAAGTTGCTGGCGCAGTTCAGGTGCCTCCTTGCCTGGGTGATGGAAGCATTTAAGCTCAGCTAAAGGATGAGCCAGCCAGCTGGTATTTTGTGCCACAGCACAGGTCTATAGCTGATATCCAGGATGGATTTGCCTCAGCTAGTTCTAAGCACCCATGCAATGAGTCACTCTCTCTACCTCCCAGAAGCAGAAAAAGATGGGAGAAAATAGGAGGAGTTGGGAGCAGGAGAACTCATGGGTCAAAATGACTGAAAAATCACCTACAAAGTACTCCAGCAGCCAAAACAGATTTGAGCTGGGGAATTTAACGTAATCATTTTTGCCAGTTAGCATAAATATTTTATTATCTATTCCAGTATTGGGAAACAAAGGAGACAAACATTGAAACACCTTTCCTCTCACATTTACAGCATCCTCTTCACTCTAGACTCCTTTCCTTCTTCTGTTCTAGTGTCTATGTCATAACTTCACAACCTTGCTAGGGAGAAATTACTCTTAGTCTCTGCACTGAGCCTACAAGCAGTCCAGGCAGTGGACAGTGATTTCCCTCTGGCAACTTCTCATTTCTCATTTGTTCTGCAGTCTTGGATGGGTTCTCCACAGGCTGTAGCCCTTTCTGCAGTGTGCCTACTCCAGCAGATCTCATCCACAATCTCCTAGTGGCTTCAGCACAGGACAATGATGAGAAAGCAAACTATATGATGGGATATTAACAGGTGAAAATTCACAGATGTAAATAGATGCTTTTAATTTTTCTTCACACGGAATGTTTCAAATATAGTACTTGTACTACCAGCTTTATATTTTGAGGGCAAAGCCTGAATGTCTGCAGTGCTGTAGTTGACACTTAAAATGCCACATCCCAGAGACATTCTCTTGTAGTGCAGTGCAGTCATTAGTGCTTGGTGTGACATTCCTGCTGCAGTGAGCAGAAGGGACTCAAGCTGTTTGCCTCTACTTAGTACATAAGAACTGGGAGTTTTTCTATTTCCAGGGCAGTTTTCTTCATCTTCCCTTTCCAGGTTTCTCATTCAACATCTTTGTTTAACTGCCACTTTGCTGGATTCAACAATTTGGTGGGGGTTTTGGGGTGGATGTGGAAGAATTCTGTTTCTGCATTTGAGTTATAAACCTTTTAAAATTGTGACCAATTTTTATGAAAGACAAAGAAGGGAAGCATACTTAGATCTTTGTGTGTTTGCAGAAATCTCCTGCTCAGGTATTGCAGCCTCCTGCTTCTGGCAAGAGTAAACTCCTCCTTCCTACATTGTCTTTGTCATCAGATGCCCTGTATATTTTTGAGAGAAGCTTTCTATTTATGAGTTTTTGTTCATTTATTATTTCTGCGTGAGAGATTTCGCTTGTGTGAGAGAAATCTTGTTGGTTCATTATCTTTTCTCTGAAGGTCTTGTTGCATCCTGAGTGAGTGTGCAGTAGCTCCTGTCTCTGTCCTTGGCCCTCTTTAAATGCAACTTGGTCTCTGTCAAGTAAACCTTTGTCTCTTACAGACATGGTGACATTTCAGGATTGATCATACATGGATGCTGCATTATTTAGAGAGACTTAGATGTGGGCTTGATTCAGCCTGCAGCCAAATATTAACTTTAAGACTAGCACAGCATAGTGAGAAATTCTAATAAAGAATGCTGAGCTGTAAGAAGAACTAGAAATATTGTTTTCTCTGTAACTGGAGACCTAATCTCTGCTGATTAAAACATTCCACCAGGTCTTTATTGTATCTTTGACCAACTCAATTTCTAAGAAAATAACCTGCCATCCAGCTGGTACCCGGGCTTTGTTAAAGAAAAGAAAGAGGAGAGAAAGGGAGGAAAGCAAAGGGAGAAAAAAAAAAAAATCAGTCCTATTAATATCATAAAATTCAAAAGGTTGTTCACATCCAAACAGTAGGAGGTGGACAGATTAAACTTTTAGAACTGTAACAACATTTCTCTTGGTGCACTCTAGTTCAGCAAAGTGAATCTTGTAAAACTTGACATCCATCACAACATTTCCTGCACTTACCACTCTGTTACTTAGACCAAATCCCCGGTTCTGGCTTGCAGGCTATAATTTGGAGACATTAAATGACTATACTGTGGAAAGTATCTGATGATGTATTGTACTTTAGAATAATAAAACTACTAAAATTGCAGCTCCAAGAACTAAATCAAGTATATAATTATCTGTGTTTGTAGGATTTCCTCTAAAATCATTATGTTGTTTAAGCCATGCCTTTCTTTGCCTTTTGTTAATAACCCATGTTCTTAGAAAGAGGATCATGCATTTAAAAATGTTCTTGGCACAAAGCTGTACTCCCACCTCCTTTCCTTCCTTCTTGCTGACCCATAACTAATCTTCTGACTTTGATTTCGCTTCCTATTCAAATGCAACGACAGAGGCCTAAATGAAAAAGCTTAATCCAAGTGCTTCATTTTCTTAGCTGCAATTCTCACATTTGGAGAGTGTCTTAATGCCAAAATTCTTTCCTTTTGTTTTTCCTTAGCCTTTCTTTTCAGATGAGTGCTATCTGGCACTAAGAATAAGCATAGTAATTGAATGTTGAGGAGCTAGTGACTTTAGGGAGCTTGCCAACATACAGCATACAATTTCTTTTATCACTTTTTTCCTTATCACGAAAGGAGTGCTTTGCACATTTGGAATTGCTGTACTTGTTTTCTCTTCTAAAGACACTTTCCCACTCCTTCTCTTCACCTTTAACTCACCGTCATTATGTACTGGTTGCTTCCCTAGCATATCCCAAGGAGTATTTTTCAGTATTACAGATAATTCTCCCTTGGTTTTTAAGGCTGGCTGCCCTGCCTCTGCTCTCTCCAGGCAAGGATCCTTTGAAACCAATGATGAATGAAACTTGAAAGCCTGAAAACTTGTATACACCTGAGGTTCATCACACAGCACTATTTTCTGGATTTACTGCTTCTGTAGAATTGTCCTGGAAGTCTCAGGAGGTGGCACTTTGGTAAGGGCATTGTGGAGGTGCAGTTCCTGGCCCTCTGGGGTAGGAAGAGGAAATTATGCTGGGTATCTTCCAGAAATTCAAAAGAACAATGTGGGGCTAGGAGAATTTTTATTGAATCAGAAAAAAAAAAAAAAAGTTTTTTTTTTTTTTTCATGCTCACATATATAAAGTAAGGAGTGGTTTGAATGAGGGGAATGATCTTATTTTACCTATCCCAGCTTACACATTGTCAGGACAAAAATTGAAACCACATGGATGAGTTAACACTGGCAGTTAATATCTGCAGGTTGCCAGACTGGTCTAACATGAATTCATCTTTTCTCAGAAGCTACTTGGTGCTAAATTTTATAGAATGTGGTTGAATTTTATTCCCCTTCAGACAAAGAGCATGTAGGTTTCTGGATTTCTTTTTGCCATGTCACATTCAGTGATCTACAAAAAATATTATTAACTCAGTAAGAATTTATTTGTATCTTTATGTGTAAGAAAAACCACAGAAGCTGGGTAAAGTCTGTATTATTCAGCATCAGAAATGGATATATTATAGTTTTTCTTGTGCTGGCTTGGGTCATGGCACTAGTTTTTCTGTCAGATAGGATGAGTATTTTATATCTCACTATATCCTTATATCTAGGTGGAGGAGAGGAAGCTAGATCAGTTTGCTCTGAGAGAAACTATTTTGGGAAACATCAGGAAGGAAATAAAATTTAGGTTGGCAGGTACAACAGCAAAGCAGCAACACCACTGTAAGGTCCAGCTTCCCCTAAGAGTTAAAACAGACTACCTTGCACATTTTATTTTTTTTTTTCATAAAACATATATATCCTGTCATCAGATTGCTTGGACATGTATTTATTCTTATATGATACTAATAGAAAATGGAACTTAAATCCAGAGGGCTCAGTCAAGAGTGATCAGATTCCTGTAACATGATGAAATAGTTCCACAACTGTTTGTTGAAATGTAGAAAGTCAATCTACATTTGTTTATATATTTTATCATCACAGTAAGGACCAAAACAAACTGTAGTTGAAAAGGTTGACATTATTTATTGTCCTTTTTATTGTTTAACGTTTTTACATAAGTTATTCAAGACAGGTCTTTGTGAGGGGGGTGATAATATTGAATTTACCCCTTTACCATAGCCAAATTAAATTTCAGAAAAACAAGCAAATATTATTCCAGGCAAATCTTCCTGTAGCCTGAGAAAAAAAAACTGAAAAGCTTAACATCATAGAGAAAGCTGTGGATATCATTATGCAAATTTCACTTTTGCTTACTGACAGGCAAATATTAGAATGATAAGTAGCTGCCTGTATTCATTTTTTTTTTATATTTTATGACTTTTTCCAAGTATTGATTTTAACATGGAATCCATGACAGCTCTGACCAATACACTGAAGGTGCATTTCTGAAGGAGGAAAGTAGCTCAGGTTACCCAAGACTTAACATATTGAAAGACAGAGGTATTCTATGTCATTAAATTAAGATAGACCTTTCCCCTTTTATGTGTTTTACAGTGCTTGATAAAAAAGTTTCTCAGTCACGCATAAAAATCCTTCTTATAACTTGGTTCAAACTGTTTCCAATTAGATTTTAATACCAACTTGCAATTAGATAAAGTAATATTTATCAATATGGCAATACTATTTTTTCTCTATTACATCTTTAAAAAACAATTGTCATAATATTACAGTGATTCATAGTTATTCACAAGCAGTTATGCAGGCAATCCCCTACAGCATGATAGGAGAAAATAAAATTTTCAGTTATCTTCTGGCAAATGAGAGGTTGGGTCCTTAACTGGTATGGGGCAGGTAATACCCCCTTGCTGGTAGTCAAATCCTTGGAAATACTTATGTAGTAAGGGAACTCAGGGTGAGTATAAAGAAGCTTAGCCCTATATTTTCATGATGCATAATTGCATTTTTTCTCATTAAAATCCCACTCTGATTCTAATTAAATTCATAATTGTTCTGCATTTGATGCTATAAACTCTTGTGTAGTGTTGCGGGGTGCTATTTAACAGATGTCATCCTCTCCCCAAGAGGCAGTGGTTTTTCATTGCTGTGTGAATTGATCCTTCAATGTGAAACCTGAACAGGTCCCCAGATAGCCAAGCAGGAAGGGGGATAACGTGAAGTAGCAAGAATAAATAAATGAGGCAACTAAAAAAGTGTCTCTCAGAATCCGTGAGTTGTAATTCCTTGCACTTTGATATATTTTAAAGGAGTAATCTCATTTTCTCATTCTATCTTTTATTCATAATAAAGTTACAAATTCACAGTGATACTTCAACACATGGTTCTCAGGCCCAGCCTTACAAACAGTTTTTAGACATTTGCATTAATTTGTTGTTGTTGATGGGGTTTTTGTTCCTGTACAGCTGCGACCAGTTTGACTCTTACACACACAGAACTGAGAAAGTTAGTCTTGGCTTTTTTCAGAACATCCTCATTTTTCAAGTGTGCTAATTGCATTCACCACCACTTCCCCTCCACCTCTGGTGGATATACACCTGCTCCTAACACTATGCATCCTGTTTGCTTCAAGATAGCTGTTTGATTGTTTCTGATTTCGTTCTATCAGGTTTTCCTCCCACCACTCAGTATTTACCTGGGGGCCTCACCCACATCCATCTCTGATCAGCTTCTTCTAATACAAATTCCCAGTTTAGCAGATCCCAAAGAATTCTGCTGGTCTTCAATGAGATCAGAATGACTTAGTATTTATATAGCCAAGACTTACTGCTACTAGGGCCTTATATAAATTTAAGGACTAAAACACTGAAGTACACTAAATAATATAAGAATTATGCTTTGCAGAAAAATGGAATTAAGAAACTAAGAGAAAACAGCAGGATATCAGTGGGTCAACATTAATTTCTAGTTCTTTTTTGTATAGCAGTATGTTGAGTCTCAAGATGCTTTTAAATTGCTTCAGGATCCTCAAGGTAGTTGTGTTATAAAATGCTGTTATTATTTATCATACAGTCTATTCACCAAAATCATATTTTCTCTCCCATTCACATGCAAATTCTGGGAACTTTAAATAGGACAATAAGGTTTAGAATGTTCTATTCTGAACACACAGTTCTTCTTAGATATTAAACTTATTCTCTGTCCCTTCACAATAGTCAAAATCTGATGCCCAAGAGAAAAATCTTTCCAAATGGTTCACAGAATGGCCTCAAAAGACAGATAAAATTCTTAGACATACGCCGGTTATCATGAGTGGTATTAGAAATCACTAATAGTATTCATTATTCTTAGCTTGTTATGAATTATGAATATTGTCCTATGGGTACTGCCATGGTTTGTTTTGTGGTTTTGTAATTTCTTTTTTTTTTTCTTTTTTTTTTTTGAGGCATGTGAAAACTTGTTTTACAAAGAAAGGGATTCCTCTTTGTAAATGAGAGCTGAAGCTTCCTTGCCTTTCTTTGGTACTACCTCTAACCTGCTGCTCATTTTAATGGCTATCTCCTGAAATTCCTATTCCTCTCTGAAATTTGTCTGAGTCAGTTTCAAATTGCAGTGGAGATACATGTAACTTGTTTTATTATAGAAAACCAGAGAAAAATGCTTAGTAAAGATTAAAGGGTTAATGTAGTCTTACTTGACTTAGGCAGACAAATATGAGGGTTAACAGTGGATCTCTAACTCCCTCTTTATTGTCTTTGTTTTGACTAACCGGCCTTCCTTGCTGCCCCATGGTCTGCTTTTGTTGGCAGTCTGGAGAACTAGAAGCAATCAGAGGGATGATTCTGTCCTGTTTCTGCATCACAGGCAGAGTCAGGGTAGTGATCTTGTCTGAAACTAATGTTGTTCCTAGTTAGTGGCTGGAATAATACAATAATACAATAACATTTACAGAGTTGAGAGACAGGAAGGAGGATTTCTCACACAGCTGCCATTTCTTCCCTGATCTTCATGGGATTGCAGAGCTCACTGCATTTCCTCCTAACCAGACCTCATAGATTGAATGCCACAAGTAGGTAAAATGATTATGAGAATTCAGATAGAGTGATGGTCTGTGTTGATTCATATCCGTATAAAGCACAGAGTTCTGCTTTTCACAATTAGTTATACCATTCTTTCCTTGGGACATAGGAGTTAATATTTTATATTCCAGTTTGATGATTAGGTTTCTTTGCTGTCAGATTTTAGTCAATGAGCCATTCTTGGAAATTTGCCTTAAGCTCTGCAACAAAGTATTGTATCATTGTGTATAATGAGTTGGAATGAATGCACAATATTATTTACACAAAAAAGTTTCTCCTGTCCCCAGATATTTTGAAGCCCATATAAGTAACAGAAATATACATAACAAAATAAATTACAAAAATCAACAATTACACTCAAGAATAGAATAATCAGTAAATAAATATCCTTGTTTTGAAAACATCTTATAATTGCATAAGACATGTATAACAGTAAAATTAAAATAGCTTGTCAAAACATCAAAATATAGACAGTTCTGATTCATTGGAACAATTATCTACTTTGAACCTGAAAAACAACTTTCAAAAAGGAGCTTGGTCACACAAAATGAGGAGCATAGGATGGGAGATTTTGTTATCCTGTGATAAATTAGTCTAGTTAAAATTCTTTGCATGGCTGAAATGACCACCTGAGGAATGAAGGTACCATCAGGAACATATCATCAAAAACATTGTCATCATTAGTTTAAAACAAAATAGGAGAAAAAAAAATAATTAAAAAGGGAAACTTAAGAAGAGAGCACCAGCTAAACTATTAGCTCATGTGGCTTTAAGGTAGTCCCCAAATCTAGTAGGCAGAAAATCTGGACAGCAGAACATTTTGACAAAACAGTGCAATCTAAACCATAATATAATAATTCAGAAGCAGCAAAACATGCTAATTCAGGTGTTTAAATGAAATGTTAGAAAACAAATATGACTTATTCTCTCCACTTGGCATATTCAGGCATGTGCTCTAATGCTGATGAAGAGCACACTCAGTGCAGGGAGCTCTGGATGCAGCTGCAGATGGAGCTGCAGGTTCACCTCTGGGTGAGAACCTGAGACAAGAGTCTGCGAGCTGCCACCCTTTGCTCAGCAAAGGGCACAGGGACCTGTGGCACAGCCAGGTGAGGGACACTGAGACACATGGCAGGAGCTGATGGCTCGGGAGGAACAGCCAGACTGGTGTGCTTGGGCTGTGAAGGGATGAAAGCCCGGAGGGTCTTCCTTGAAACCAGACATCTGAGACCCTGCCAAGGAGATCAGACTGGTGAGGAAAGCTGGTGTGACTGTGAGTGGGTGGGCAGGGAGTCCAGCAGGGACCTGCCAGGTCACTGGAGCCATCCCTGTGGCTCAGTCCCAGCAGTGACAGTCTGTGACATTGGGATTATGGCTGCCAGGGAGTCTCGTGAATGATCACACCGGGAAGATCCCTTAACAAAACTCATCCTTTCTGTTCTTAAAATGGATTGAGAATCACAGAATAAATGAGGAGGGACAGGACCTCTGGTTCATCTTGCCCAACCCCTGCTCAAAGCAGGCCAAGGCCAGGTTGCTAAAGCCATGTTCGCTGTGAATGGAGACTCCAGGACGCCGGTCCCTGTGTCTTCCACGCTCATGGATGTTTCTTTTCCGTAATACCTGATCCTCTTGATACAACTTGAATTTTCTGCTGCCTCGTATGCTGTCACGGTGTCTGTGATGTACCTGTGCACACGGTGCACCTGATAGCAGGGAATAGAGGAGACAGAGCCAGACTCTTGTCCCTGGTGCCCAGGGACAGGGCAAGAGGAAAACTGGAGTCTCCATCCTCGGGGACATTCAAAACCCAACTGGCCACAGCCCTGAGCAACCTGCCATAGCTGATCTCCAGGTGTGCCCTCTTCATCACCCATTCCATGTGAGTCTGTGATTTATAAATCAGTCTGTTACAGTACAAACAAATTTCACAGTTACTGGAATCTTCTCTGGAAGGCCACTAATGGAGCAGTTCTCTCCTCCTGTTTTTAATTGCATTTACATATCTAAGGCTTAACTGCTTAGACTAAGCTTTCCTAAAGTATCTCCCCCAGGCAATTTGTTTTGTGAAATTCAAGCAAGCGTACTTAAATAATTAAAAAATGAAAATTTCAGAAATGTTATGCAATGATTTGACTGTGTTACATGCTGTGAAACAAGTGGCTGAAGTCTGGTTAAGGCTTGGCTCTGATTGCAAATATATCACTGTTGTGTTATCCTAGTTTCTGGCATGGGGGAAAAATTCAACTGCCTTTGAAAAGCTAAAGCTTGAGCAATGTTGGTTTGGGTAAGATCAGCAGAAGCTCACTGAGAATTGAAGTTTAACAGTTGTGTAGAATAAAGATACCTCTATTAAATAAAGTTTGGGTTTTTGTTTTTTTTTTTTTTTCTGCTGAGCCTGCTCTGGACAAAAGGCTTGGGCAGGTCTTCCAGAGCACTCTTGGAATCTGGTGCTGCAGGCTGAGGTGGTCCATGTGCAAATAAGAATAATAAGGAGAGTAAGAAGTGCATTATTGCTGTGCATTCCATACCTTCATTCAGGAAGCCTGGAGGAGGAGGAAACAGCAGCCTGAGATCTTGCTCCTTCTGCTTAGCTTAGACCATTCATGCAGTTTTCATTGTTTCTGTGTAATTTGTTATTACATTACTATGAGGAAAGACCTCCTTGAAGTAAATATCCCTCCATGTCATGTCTCCAGCTGTAGTCCCTGTAATTATAATTTCAGGTTTTGTCTTTTAGTTAGGTTTTATTTGAAACATCATCTTAAAAGCTTTTGGTTATTCTCTTTATGTCTTTAGTACAGGTTTTTCTAGGTCACTTTGAAAAGTGTAACTTCTCTTTGTCTTGAGAGAGTGACACCACAACAAGAACCCCTGTCTGTTTTCTTTTATCAAAACTAGTAATATTCAAACCTGCTCTAGAAAAGCTTTCCCCCACATTCTACAAATATTCTCCTAAATATTCTCCTGTCCCTGTTTTTCTCATCAGAAACCCTGTGCTAGAACCTGCAGTTCATATAAGAACATGGCAAATACCTGGGTGTATCTGCTTTACCAGGAGTTGCCTTCTTCTCCTTAAAGTTGCCATTCTACATTCATCTCTGTCTAATTTTCTGTAACTCTTTTTTTTTACCCTCAAACTACAAGGTTGCCTTAATCTTACCTATTTTCTACATATAGAGGAGGAAAAAAACCATTTACCTATGGCATACAGATTAAGTCATGTTGTTTTGACAATTACAGATGGGGATTATTACAGGTGTTTTCCTGTTCTGTACAGAAAATTCAGGTCGGGTTTCTAACAGATTTCATCTTTATGTGTGAAATCATATCTCAGCTTCTTCAAGTCATTGGATAAGACCGACTGAGAAGTAGTACAACTAGATATTCTTAATTTAAACCCAGGCTATCCATAGTTTCCTGTGACAAGAAAATATGGCATTTCAATGCAAAATAAAATCTGTGTGTATTTAGAGAAGGTGGGTTAAAATTGAAACAATTCCTAAGTTTGAAGAAACTGTCTCTAGTTCAAAGTGTTTATGAATTTGAGTCTGATGATTCTATGAAATATAAAACACTGAGTTTGAGACCCCCAGCTCTGGAGTTTGTGACTGGCTTCTTGAAACTGCATGAAGTGGCTTTTTAAAATTTTATTAGTAGTTTTTGTTACCACACAGCTCTGTAGACTTTGTAGTTTGAAATACTGGTGTCTTCATTTCTATTTTCAGTAGAAATTACTTTGTACTTTTGAATTTTTGTTTTCAGACCTGGACAATGGAGCAGACACACTGGAGCCACAGCATCAAAATTTAAGAATTTGATGTATATTTTCTCAGTATAGGATGCTGGTTCATTTCTTCATCTCTTTGTCCTTGCAGTTCCCTAATAATTAAAGTGCTTTACTAAAATGAAGTTTTTTTCCTGTATTCCATTAGATGATTCCTCATAATTTCCTCCTTCGCCCCTTTGGCAGAACTTTCTTAATTTTCCATAAAATACATGGACACAGAACTAAAAACTCACCAAATGCATTTCAATTTTTTTCTTTCATCTGAGTGTTCATCATTAGTCATAAATAGTACATGCAGGTAAGTCTTGATGCCCTTGGTCTTTTAAATCTCTTATGTTTTATGATACACAGAGTTGTGTGATACCAGCTCAAGAGAACCATCATAATATTCAACCTTCCTGCATCTGCTTAATCCCTTTTGAATTATTTATTCTTAAACATCCTCTTCATTTGATTAGCATAGTTCTTGCTGGTTTTTTGTCTTCTGTCTTGTGTTTTTTGAAGCAAATCTCCAAGGGTACTTTAACTGTCATAGTTTAAGTTATGAGCATAAATTACAAGTAGCAAACTTTGTTTTCAAAAACTTTACTTAAAGTTTGTCATGCACACCTCTTTGGGGTTTTTTTGATTGGGTTGCATATTCCTTTATTCTCTGCCTGCATTGAGATGATTAGTGATGAGAAGAGTTAAAAATGGATGCTGAGCTTCTTTTATATCTTCCAGCAACCCAAAAGGGTCTATGTTTTATCTTTCTAAGGAGATTTATTTGGAACAAGCATTTTTGGAGTATCGCTTTGAAAGTCCTTTATGCAAAAAGACAAAAAAAAATAGAAAAGTTAAAAAAAAGTTTTAAAAATAAGAAGATGAGTGGAAGAGTTTGTTTCTTCAACAGGCAGTCCCTAGAAACAGCAAGTTTTAGTTTGTGAATAATTGAATGATTTGATACAAATACCAAAGCCATCTCCTTGAAGTCCATATCTATGCAAGCCCTAAAAAGAAAGTAGGTTTCTTTCTGGAGATTCTACCAGTTAAAGTAAAATGCTGTATATTGCCATTCAAGGAGGCCATGGGAGGTAAAGCGAGCAGATTAAGATTAATAACCTGGCAACAATTAAGGCCTTATCAGAAATAAAATTATGAAGTAATCTAAGTAAAGCCTCTCTGTGGTGAGCAACAGACTTATTTGTGCTGCACATTTCAAGGGAGGTGGTAAGCAAAGAGCTCTGGTTTAGGAGCCCACCCCGGATACGAGTGGCCAGTGAGGCAGTGGCGAGCCAGGAGCAGCCACTGCCCTGTGCCCTGTCCTTGCTGTGCACTGACCAGCCATGCTGCATCACCTCATCCTCACACTCCAAACAGCAACTCCCCACAAGGAGCCTGCCTGGCATCAAGAGGAGAAAATATGAGTCCCTAACAAAGATGAATTAAACCAGGGCAATGATCTCATAACTTCAGTAGCTGTCTTGGGAGTATGAAAGTGACTGTACCTTGCTTCTTAGCCAGAAGTGTGACCATGCTGCTCTTTTTGCCAGAAATCCTTTTTCTCCTTTCCTTATTCATTTCCTAGAAGACAGTTCCCTAAAAAGATAAAAGCTGTTATTAGGTTTCCATGTATAGTACCATGTTAAGCTTAAACTTTTCCTGTTTGGGTCAATGAGCTGCCTTACATTTGCCACAGCACAATCATTTAGCTGAGCAGGGTACCCACTGTTGCTTACAACAATATAATTTAAATTATAAAGCACTGAGACTCTTTTCAGAAGGATTCCCGAAGATGGATATTCATTAGTGCAGATTCCCTGTGACTTCTGACTAACTCTAACAGGGCTGGTACTTAATGCAGAGATACATTGGACCATACTAGAATTAAATAGCTATTGAATCAGGATGATAGATAGGAAGGAAAAACTGGTGTTTCTTAGTATTTCAGGAATTCTGAACTGCTCTGCTAACTCTATACTACATATATATTCATATATATATATATGTATGTACAATTCAATTTAGAAAGCTAGAAATGCTGAACAGTTGTCAGACAATTTATCATGCTAGACAAATTCCTAGATGCAAATTTTTATCTTATGGAACATATTCTCAGCTGATGTAAATAAATCTTTTGGTTCCACAGAGTATTGATTCAGGTAATGTAAAACCTAGAAGAAACAGAAACATTTATCTCTCTCAAATACTTTACAACAATTGCTGATTTTTCAAAATTAAGAAATGTGGAAGTAGAGACTGGATAATCAGACTATCTAGCTGGATTGTTTTCACTCTCTGTATTTTAAATAAATTGTTTTACATAACTTTCATTGTATCTTGCTTTATACACAGCTTCATTTTAGTAGTTTATTTTTCAAAAATGTATTGACTATTTGGTGAGTTTCATAAATTATTTTGCAAGCCAAACCAGGCAAATAATTTTTCTTAGTCACCCTGCTCTAATTAGCACATTAGGAAGTGATGTTGTCAGGATTGTGAACACTGTAAAGTAGGAAAAATGGCTCCTGACATAATGCCTAGATGCATACATTGCAAATGCTCTTGTGTCTCTGTCCTCTAATTAAATATAGTCCTCGGGTCAGAATATGATTAGTTGTCAAGTGACAATTTAGAGGCTAGAAGAACATGTTTGTGCTGAAACTAGATCAGGAGTTCTTTACTGTTATTTGTAGTGCATGGCCAGTGCTTTTAATGACTTTTTGACATGTCTTTTGCTGCAATTCAACAATAGCATTTCTGTAGATAATATCAGAAACTTCACACTGCAGTCTTAGCATGTCATGAATTTGTTTATAGCATGTCGAAACAGAAAACCTCACACGAATGCATGCATTGACAGAGCATCCACAGAGAAAACAAGTAAAGATTGTAAAATGATAAGTAAAATTACCAGGAGCAGTTGCAGGTATGAAGATTTGCCTTGTGAAACACAAAGCGTGGTGAAAACAGGAAAAAAATATTCTGAAGTTTTTTATTTGTATTGCTTGGTTTTATAAACATGACAAAATTGTGTCTATCTTTTCTAAAAATAATGTTGTACATCTTGCACTTTGAGTTTCTTTGTTGCTTTTTTTTTTTCCTTTCAAAAGTGTTTTCATTAGAAAGAAGAGTATGACACTATTATTAAGGAGAATAAAATGACAGCTATGTAGTCTAGTGACCTTTTTACTTAGAGGAAACCCATGTGTTACTTTTGCATAATCCAAGTTTAACTGGGGTGAAATCTACAGTATAATGTTAAACCAAGTTATAGGCCATGAGTATGTGAGGAGAAAACACAGAATGAGAAACTCCAATCCCTAGGCACAAGTTTTTGTTGATTTTGTAGTATTCAGGAAATGACAGGAAACATAGTAAGTCTCACACAAGAAAATTTGTTACTGGTTTGGGGTTTTTTTAGTCTTAATATGGATTGTTTAAGCATGTATATAGTATTTTGCATGTGAATATAAATGCCTCACAAGGTGTGTGAATGATATTTCTTTTTTATGTGGTTTCTTGTGATGCTTTATAACTGTTACAGAGTTAATCAATATCAGTGACCAGATAAAGATTATGTTTTCCTCTGACCTGCAAGATTATGTGCCTTTAAAGGTTTATTTTCTGCACAGCATGAGAGGCTGTCTTTGTAGCCTTTATAAAATCCCACTCCACAGATTTGGAAATCCTAAGAGTTTTTTCAATTATTGCCAAGAACAATAGAGCTTGACATCAGAGACACTTTTATATAACTTCATCCTGCAAGTAAAAAATAAGGGTACCCAAATACAGAGCAATATTATCTAATTTGTAGATTACAGCAATTGCCAGGTAAATCTTGGATTGCATAGACATAGTATGAAAAACAGCAGCTCCATTGGGGCAGTTTTAATTGTATGTAGCTAAGGCTTCTCAGATCAAGCTGATTTACATGATCAGGCAAGAGGCTGAAACCTGTCTAACATCAAATGAAATAGTGCACGAATTCTAAACTGTGAACACGTGTCTCAGGAGTCAGTGGAGAGGCTGTGAATGGCAGAGTCTCCAAGACCTCACATCTCTGCCATGCTCCTCTAATCTGGGATGTGAACATTTTGTCTAATAGTAGGAGAGCTCTGCTTGCTAAGGTTATAGTAAATTTAAAATGAAACCCTGAAACCTAGAAATTGTTTTTACATTTTTCCTTTGGTGCTCGGTGCTCAAGAGGAAAAAAATAGTGCAGTATTCACCACTTTTAAACCCATTTTGGTTACTCATGACCAGAGTGTGAGACATTTCTGATAAACAGTTTAAGTTAGACATGAAAATATTTTTACACCAAGGTTCTTTTAAAGGATACATTTTTAAAACTCAAAATCCCTTGTCTGGGGGGGAAGAAAACTCAGTATGTTGTAGCCAAAGATTCCTATTTAGATATGTTCATTTATCAATTTCAAGTATGGTTAGAGTTCCCCCTTTTAAAAATTGAGTTGATCTCTCCATTATCCATGAAATCTTTCAGACTGAATGAACTTAATGTGATTCCACAGGCCAAGAGCAGTTTAGCAGATTCAGGACTACAGTAACAGCTGAATAACCTTCTCACTTTACTGTGGACAAGATGATACATGCTAGATTTCCCCAAGGTTATTTTCAGATCTCTGGTCTGACTCCCTATCTAAAAGGTGTTTATAGCAGAGAAAGGGCACTGAGGCTTTGGGCAGAGGTTGTACCAGAAATGATGCTAATCCCTAACTCTGATTGTGCTGCCACCACTGCAGGATTAGCCAGGAAGAGTAGGAGGGGGATTTCTTCAAATTGGAGTTGAGAATTATGGAAAGAGAGGTGTTTGAGAAGCCAGTGGTGTTATGGGAGCTGGGTACGTGTCCTATATTTGTAGAAAACATGGTTGAGGTTCTAAGATTATTATTATTATTATTATTATTATTATTATTATTTATTATTATCTGAAGAAACTGGCTGTGCCAGAGGAACTATTGTGTTCATAGATCCTGAAAGTCATAGTGGAATTTCTGCTAATTTAATGTCATAGTGATTGCATCTTCAATTAGTCTATGAATATATATATACATATAAATTTCAGGAAATCTTTACAACCACCACGATATGCAAGCAGAGATAGAATAATATCTAAAATATTAAAGAGAGAAGGAGAGGGGAGAGATGAGATGATGTATTATTTATCATACAGGAAAAAATTTTTAGAATAAGAATTCAGACTTTAGTACTTCGTGGTAGCATTTTATTTGACACTGGTTCTAGACAGCAAGGACTAATCTAAAATCTGTGAGGCAGAAACAAGCAGCAATATTTCACAGTTACAGCCCACTACATCCTTGGTTTATGTGCCTTTCTATACCTGTATGTACCAACTTGCTGGCTATTAGTGGGATTCTGAATGTCTCTGAGGAGTAATAGTTTGACAATTTATCTGGCAAATATCCAGACCTCAGAATTTCATAAAGTCCTAATTAAAATTACTGATCACATTTTATGTGTGAAATACATTTATATGTGGACTAAGTGTTATCAGATTTTATAAACTGAATGGAGATTATAGATCAAAGAAATTATTTTCCATGTCAAAGGAGTAGTTGCACAATTATTTTTATATTTTATCATAACAGATATGTAGGACTGCCTCATCAAGTGCTATATGGTGCCCTGGCTTCACAGCAAGCAACTGAAGAAGTGCCATTTTTAGATCAGGGAGTATCTAGCCTGGCAGATATTTTTTCTTTTCCTGTAACTTATAAAGAGAATGAAGTTCTTAATCCATCATTCAATGTGGAGAAAAGAAAAATGGAATATAGTATTACCTTGACCTTTATAGCACTCTGGTAACACAATTTCCTGAGCACTCATCCTGAGCACTCAGCTTTCAGGAGTTCAGCAACCTGCTCAACAGCAGAGAAAGGGGCCAGACCCTCAAACCCCAGCGTGTTCAGTGGTTCCAACACATAACATCCTCTGGTGTCCTGCACTGGCACTTCAGGAATTGTGAGTTTTCATTACCTTCATTGCAATAACATTATTATTCTTTCCTTTTCATAGACCTAGCAAGACTCAAAAATGGCAAATCTTAAAACCTAGTATTTGTTTCCACTTAGGCATGACCCAAAAGACAAAATAACTGTCTAACTCCTGTTTCACAGCAGAGAAAGAAGTGCCTGCTTGCACACTCAGTTGAGACAGTCTTGCTTCTAACATATACATATCTTAAAATTCATGCCTTTAAAGGAGATTTATCATGTAATTCTGTGGGTCCTGTCCACCATATCAGGGGGTTCAGTGTGTTTTTCAAAAGGTCCGTGGGAATTGCTTTTAAAATGTTAGTCCTGACAAAGTTTGGTGTACTAAGACAAGAGTTATGATAGTTTGTGTTTGCTGCTGCACAAACACTTAAGCAGGAATGGCCAGATAAGAAATACTTAGGACTTTGGGATAACTACAGATTAAATGTACTGTTACAGGACATATCTGACCTCTAAATGCTTTTCCTCTTATTTACTCCTGATTTTGGAAAGGATCTACTGTAATGTAACTTACTTGGTGACTCAAAAAACTAGAAAGACTAGAGGTCAGGTGGAACTAAGAAATAATTTGGGATATTACTATTCTGGTGTGGAAAATTAGATGACCTTAAATATTAGCAAATAAGGGAAGCTTTGATACAGGAATCAGTGTAGGGTGCTTCTCATCATCCATTCCCCACCTTGCTGCTGAATCTGCAGAGCCAACCACAACCTTTTCAAGGTTTCTTACCTCTTTTATACTAGTGAAATTTAAAAAAGATTAAACCCACTTCTTTATATTTACTATGTAAATATAAAACACAGAATTTTTTAGATGCTTTACAACCTGATGAGCAGGTTTAGATAGGCATTACTAAAGACCATGAATATTTCAAAATAAAATGCTTGGGAATTACTATTTGCCATCCTTCATGGGAGGCTGATATAGACGGCCATAACTTCTGAAGTCAGTCAGTGCCCTGAATTTCCTAGGTAATAATGCACAGGATATGCCTTGAAGCACCTGAACAGAAGAGTGGCAAGTGACTCACACTAAAAATTTATTTCTTTATCTCAATCATAAATTTAAAGCCTTATTTCCCCTTGGAGTTTACTAAGGAAGTATTTAATCACAGGACAACAGGGAGAACTAAAGCCAGTTAAGATGCTTGACATATATTTCATAAAATATTTAGACAAAGTGCATTAAGGAACAGATGATTTTGAAATGAATGGGAGCAGAACACTAATGCAGTTGACTGCCTTTAACACAGTGTTCACTGAGGATGTTCTCTGGAGGAACTGCACTGCACAGCAGTTCAGTTGCATGTAGAGAATCACGTGTGTTTCTGCAGCTAAAAGAACAGGACCTTATTTTAATGTTATTCACACTGAGTGGAAACTTTCAAGCAGAATAATACTGAAGAGCTTTTTTACAAAGGGACTGTTGTCTAGATTTTTTTAAAAAAAAGTATAGTGAATGGTCTGTATGTCAACATATACAGTATTTTGAAAAAAATATTCACCTCAAAAGTTTTTTTTTAATTCCAAGAGCTATTAATTTAGCTTTTCTGGTAAGATTAACTAAAGGAAAAAAAAAAACAGAAGAAATAAATAAAATAAAAAAGCTAACACTGTAACATACATTAGGCAGAATTTGAATATTTAAATATTTACAAAAACAAATCAAAAGGTATTGTCATGTTCAAACTGTAGTCAAGGAACAGAAAATTAATTATATTAATTGACATTTAGCTGCCTGTTGACCTCAGCTTTGGTTCTACATTGTTTTCTTGGTAAGATCTTAGAGACTCAGTTTACATTTTGACTCTCTAGTCAATCATTTTTGGTTTAAGTTTCATTCGAATCAAGGACAATAAGGATTGCCACGGTCTGAGCTGCCTGATCGTGCTACTGAATCAAACTGCAAAACAGGACACTGGTGAGCAGGGTGCCATTGCCACAAAGCAGGCTCATGGTATGCTGGGTGGCATTAGGAAAAGCATTGCCAGCAAGCTGGGGTGGGTGATCCTTCCCCTCTACTCAGCACTGCTGAGACACATCTGGAGTGCTGGGACCACTCCTGGGCTCCCCAGCACAACAGAGACATGGAAGCAGTGGAGAGAGTTCAGGGAAAGGCCACAAAAACTGTCAGGAGGCTGGAGCCCCTGACGCAGGAAGAAAAGCTGAGAGGAGCTGGGACTGTTCAGCCTGGGGTAGAGAAGGCCCAGAGGGAAGCTTATTCATGTGTGCAAATTCCTGAAAGGAGGATGCAGAGCGGACAGAGCCAGGTTGTTTTCAGTGGCTCCCAGGATCACAGGAGGTTCCTTCTGAACACCAGAAAGTGCTGGAACCTCCTGTGAGGCTGGCACATCACTGGCACAGCTCACCCAGAGAATTTGTGGACACTTCAGCCTTGGAGATGTTCAAAACCCACCTGCACATGGTCCTGAGCCTCTGGTTCTGGGTGGCCATGCTTGAGTAGGGAGGTTGGATGATTTCACTGGTTATCTGATTCTGGGATTCTCTGAAGATTTTGTTCCCAAGTATTTTTATAGCTGAAGAGAAAAAAAAAATAGTGTAATTCCTTTTTTTAGTTCAGGAAATAAACTATGGTGACCTGTAAGAAAAGAACACTGGTCATCTTATATCAGAAATATTCATATAAATGTAACAGAAATATCATATGTGTGAGCAAGGATTCTAGCTAGATAGCTGCTATCTAGGAAAAGAGAAGTTAGCTGCTTTTGTTTTGTTTTTTTTTGTTTTGTCTTTTTTTCAATTTTATCTCTCGTCTTTCTCATGTTATGTGATACCATTAACAACGCCAGGATATAGCCTCTCATTTTTTTGGGAGGAAAACAGTTTGCTGAAATGAAAATATTCTTTTTGTTCAGCCTTTCTCTTGTCCGAGGATGGGGAGAATCTGACCCAGGTACTTCAGAGCTGAGTGCTTCTATGTAGATCTGTGTCTGGTAAGGGACAGCCTCTTCCTATTAGTACCCAATCTGCCTTCTTCCAGGTGGGAAAAGAGAGCTGCTCATCCAAAGGCTGTGCTACTGGAGTTGCTGGTAGATTTTTCTCTTTCCACAGGGGAGGATTGTGTCTATTACTTTTCCAGGCAGTATTTGACACCTGAACAAATTTCAAGTTTTCAGATTTCAAGATCTTAGTGCCACATATGGTTAAAGTCATAGGAATAGTGTCATTTTACAGGCTACAAACCTTTCTGAAGAGGGAATCACTCTCTTACATAGCTTTAATTCATAGGTAAAGTGGGTTAGGGGAACAGTGACCTAAGAAGTGTTCTCTGGCTTTATGTGGCAAACAAACAATTCAGAAATGCAGAGCACCTCTAAATCTTCACCAGACAGGGGCTTTCATCTCCTTTGAAATTCTGTGGAAACCTAAAAGCTAATCTGGATATTTTGTCTTTGAATGTTTTCCATAATACGGGGTTAAAAAGCATTATTGCCCTTAATGTTTGTGTTATATTGCTATGCAATTTTTTTTTTCCTTATGGCTGGAATTTTAAGAAACCTCTAACTTTTAAGACTTGATCCCTCCCCAATATTCCCTCCGATTCCTTCCCTCCTTTCTTTGCCCCATCATGCCCTCTCACCAATTTTGTTTTGGTTTTAGTTTTATTTTGTTGTTGTGTTTTTTGGGTTTTTTTCTTTTTTTTTTTTTTCTAATTGACATTTATTAATTTGATGGTCAAGTGACAAGGCTTCTGAAAAAAATTAGCTACTGACCTATCAGGAGGATCATGCTACTGCACAAATCACTGCTTCAGCAATCCCCCATCATTTTAATGAGGCACATTCTTTTTGAGCTGGCAAGTCACAATTCCACCACCCAGAGCATCACTATGAGGCATTTTTATAATGTCACAGTTTTTTGTTATAATCCTTGCTAGCTGGCACCATTTGGCACATGCTTCCCTGCAGGCTATTTCTAATCCCATTACTGTGGAAGTGACTCAGTTTGTAGCTTTTTTAGCACATTTGAGGGAACATCTGAGAGAGTCTTTGGTCTCCATCAGAAATGGCTGCATTTATCTAGAATTTCCAGCTATGTTCAGCTGAAATCCAGGGAGAAAGTGCTGTTTTAAAGGTAAAGAGTAGATAAATCAAATTTAAATGTTCACCTTGATAATTAGGAATGCAGTGATGGATGGAAAGCTGCCAGGAGAGTTTCATAGTTTTCAAATAGGAGTGTAGATCAGAATAAATCAATTGTTTGGCTTTTTAAATTCCCACTTCTTCAGGAAAAATAATAGAAATGGACTGCAATTTACATCTAAATTCTCCTGCTGCTACTAATTAAAAGTAAGGTTTTTCTTTTTTAGAAGCACCTAAACCATGCTCGTTACCCATAGAAATATTGTTAAACTCTATTCCCTTCATTCGTCAAGTTAATTCATAATGAGCTATCTCAATGAGAACTTGAGAATGACAAAGGATTTCAAACTGTAGGGAAATAGTTCATTTCTAATTTTAAAGAAAATACAAACAGCAATTGTGGTTCCAGCTGAAGGTGCAGTTATTCTGGCCTTCTGATTTGCATGTGGCCATTGGCAGATGATTAGAGAGAGTATAAAAACAGAATGATTTTTCCTGTGCCATAACCTTCTGATTTTGGAAGTTACATCCTTTTCTGAAGCAGTGGTTCATATTTGAAGCCGAGGTATCCATCTTTGTGTTTTATATAATTCACAAATCTTTCTGTGAATTCCTTTAACTCATTTTGAATACATTCAGTTTCTGATATATACATCCTGTGCTAACAGGTTCCACAGCACCTACCCTGTGGCAAAAAAAAAAAAAAAAAAAAATCTGTACTTGCTCTTTTCTAAACAGCTCTGTGCTAACTTAAGTTGATGTCTCTAGTTTTTGCATTCTGAAGAAGATAAAATATTTCACATTTACTCACCCTAGAAATGTAATCAGTTTCTTTGAAATTATGCCAGTAGAACCAGACATGCTTTTCTCCAGAGTTACTTCTTTTCAAAAAGTGTTAAAAGATTTAAACTTTGTGAGTTTTTTATATTTTCATTTCTATTTCTTGTATTAGTTCTGTATCCTTTCTTTTTCCTTAATTGAGCTACCAGAGCAACATGCAGCACTCAAAAGTCATGTGTTTAAGAGATTTATCCATTGTTATGAACTTTTTATTTATTCTTTATTTGTACTCTATTCTCCTGATATTAACTCTCCTTCAGACTGCAGCTGAACATTAAATTGATACGTATGGCCAAATATCTACAAGATCTTCAAAACTTCCTTTTTTGGGAGGTGGAAACTTGGTGTTTTCTTTGCACATTTCTATTGCATTTGCAAATACATTACCTAGGCATCCATTATCATGAGAACATTTTGCGACTTTTGAGAGCTCATTTCAGTTTCAATCTACCATTAATAAGAACCAGTTTGTTCATCTCCACATCTACTCTTCTTTACAAAAGTATGGACATACTGAACGTTAAGATGCCTTTTTTACAAAACAGCTTTGCAGGGCTCTTGGGTAGTGAACTTATCTTCACAGTAAATACTGGCTATTTTTTTCCTTGTTCTTAAACCTCTATTAGTTCATCACCTGGTCATACCTCTTGTCTATTTTTTTAGCTTATTTTCTTGAGGAATTTTTAATGAGAGACTTTGTCATAGGTGCTGTGGAAATCCACGTGCTCTATGTTGCCCTCATCACATTCATCTATTCACAGTTACTTTCCCCAAAGAATTCTAGTAGATTTTAAGAGATTTATTTCCTTCCATAAAAGCTGGTGGTTATTGTGTCCCTAATATACTAAGTTTATCTTTTCATTCAGTAAGTGTAATTTTTTCCAATGCTTTTTATTGATCTCCCTGGTATGAAAGTTAGGACATGAACAATGTTCAGGCATTGCTAAAGCCCTGCTCCAGATCTGCTGTTACTTCCTCATTCTTCTTGACTCTGGCACAGGGAATAAGCAGCGGGGCTGTGGAAGAGGGGCACAACACTGCAGGTGACCAGGAGATGCATGGGGCTTCTCTGAGACCCCAGAGAGAAGGGGAGTCTCAGTCCCCACGGATGCCCAAGGGGAAAGAGGCAGGCTTTGTGCTTTTGGGGCTGTGAAGTAGGGATCCAACCCCTGACAGTAAAGTCTGGGGGGCTTTGGCCACAGAAGGAAGATCGGGTCAGCACCTGAGATGCAGAGGAGACACCAGGACCTGCATCCAGCCAAGAACCTGTGCCACAGAGCAGCCCTGGGAGAAGGCACAAAGCATCACTGTGGACACTCCCTGAGGCAGAGGATGGAGGACAATGCCTGCCAAGCTGAGCTGCTGCCCAGCAAGGATTGCTGCCTGCAGGGAGCTCAGAGCCTGGACATGGCAAAGAGAAGGCTGAGGTTCATCCAGCCCTTGGTTGGTTCCCCCATGGCCAGGGAAGACCCAAGGCATATCAACTGTGATCAGTCTGGGGGAGAGGGTGTAGGGCAAGGGTTCTGGGGGTTGGATCCTCCACCCTCTCCCCGAGAGGAAAGGCTTGAGGAGGGGAGTGGATGGTCCTTGCAGGTCAACACCTAATGGGCAGCTGTACTTCACAGCAGCAATTTGGCTTCAGCGACCACAGGACCCTTCTTTAGCCTCAAGGACTGGGAGCCACCAGTATGAGTTGATGCCTCCCCAGCCTGACAGCTCTCCACACTGAGGCAACTGACTTAGGGGATGAGGGCAGAGAAGTGCATGTTGTGTATCTGGACTTTACTGAGGCTTTTGACACAGATCACTAAGTGATCTCCAGAGGTGCTTTCATCACTCAGCCATCCTGTGTGAGCCTGTGATTTTAAAAGTGGTGAAATGCACAGGAGCTCTAAAACTGTATTTTAAACTTCCCTTAGAAATAGTCAATGAGCACCACTGAGTCCATACAACTAGTTGTTTTGTTCTCCATTCTAACTAAAGCCACTTTTATTGTCACTTCTGATTGAGACGATTTATTCATTTTTTTCTTATATTAAGAAAGATGTAATCGTGACAATATAGCTGGGTTTTTTTATATAGTGAAGAGTTATTTAATTTTTTTTCTGTCATCTCTCAGCTTTACAGGTCCTTGTCAGCTTACTGCTCCTAATGTATTAGAACAGGGTTTTATAGACATTTTTCTGAGCTCAGTAAATTATTTCTCAAGACCTTTTTGATCTGCCTTTGATTTGAAATCTAAATTGCCCCATACTATGCATTCTTTGTTTTCCTTGCTTTTGATTTCATACTAAAGATCTTAATTCAGAAGCATGTCTTACTTTAATAGGCACTGTGTTTGGTCATTCTAGGTTTTTCTTTGGGTTAGAACTTTGGGTTTGATTTTTTGTGGTGGGTTTTTGTAAAGTAGTTTTAGTGGTTAGTGCATCTTGAACCTATAATGTGTTGTTTTGAGATAGACTCCATGCTTTTTACAGGGATCTTGTCCAATTAGCTTTTTTCAATTTAATTTTAACAACATTCCTTATTCTTATGTCCTTTGAAATCTTTGAATTTTAATATATTATCATGAATTTTTTGCTCATTTACTTCTTTAAAGATAGCAGTAGCTGGAGTGTTTCAGAGTATTGCTTCAATAACTTCATCTTGAACCACAGGCCCTTTGTGTTTCTTTAATCAGTTCTCTTAGAGGCAATCACCTTGGATACAACTTTAAGTTCTCTACCAGCACCTCTTGTGACGATTACCAGTTTTTGTGGGGCTATTTTCTCAGTATTGCCATGAGATTGAGGCACGGCTGTACACATGGTCCCACATGTGTTCACAGAAGCAAGGTCAGAGAATGTTATCATGCATGTCCAAACAGCTGCCATCTTGCTTAACAGCTCAGATGCTGCCTTCCTGCACAGCTAATGCAAATTTTAAAGCCTGATAAAAGATATCTTTTCACCTTAAATTTATGGAGAATGTTCTTATTTTTAATGAGCTCTAGTTTACACCAGATTGTGGATCATCCCTTTAATTCTGCCATCACATTACTTGAGCAGAGACAAGTGCTGCTTTGAAGTGTCATTGTGCTGTGGAAAATGTGACATTCAGAGCTGAGTGCAAGATGTAGTACTAGGAAAGTGGAAGATGTAGGCTCCCAGACAAGGACATTTCTCTGAATTTTAAAACACACCTGTATTTATTCTTCCAGCCCCTCTGATTCAAACATCACAATGTCTGTTTTGCATCAGAAAAATTAAGTCTTCTTTCATTTACAAGTTTCACAGGGAAAGCCAAAACTAAGTCAGAAGGCAATTTAATGTTGTGGTTTATTTTTTTCCACCAGTAAAAAGGAGTGGAAGAACCACCTTTTATGATCAATATGGTGCCATTCCCTCTCGTGGCAAAAGCTCAGTGTTGCACTCTGTGTCAACACTGCACAGCACGTTTCGTTACTTTAAAAGCCAAAACTTTAATTACTGGGTGGAGAACCTGAGAGGTTACCAAGACTTCCATTATTTGGAACTTGCCTAAGCATGGAAGACAAAGAAAAGAAAGTTGTTTTAAATAAAGAATAAGTATAAACAGACATTTACATCATGCTTGGGCAGCAATACCTAATTCTCTATTTTATACCTACAAATGATGCAAAGACATAAAATTAAGGGATTGAAAGTAGCCTCTGGTTGCACTGACTATTAAATGACCTTAGAATAATTTAACAAAACTACTGGCATCAAAATGGAAAAGTTCCTGCTGCATAAGAAAATTTGTTTGCAATGCATTCTAAAGGGTACATTGTTGAAAAACAGTTAAACCTCATTGTTGAAACTTAGGAGTCTGGCAAAGTGAGGGTTATAGTGCTAGCATGATTAATAGAGCCTTTTAATTAAAGAAACCCAAGGGACTGCATACCTTTACAAAAGTTTTCAAGTAGAAAGGAAAAGTACAGTTATTCAGTAGTGTTTTCCTGGTGTGGTCATTTACAACATTTTGGTGTGAGTCAAACTGAAAGAGTGAGAATTTACAAACTGGTATTATTGATCAGTGCATGCCATTTTCTAATGGGACTCTCAATAAAAACTACCAAAGTGTCAGTTTAAGCCTGAGTATTCTGAATGATATTAACGAGAATAAATTGGTATTTGCAGGAATTGAGATGATCTCACCCATTAGATTAGAATAGAATGAAGATCAGAATGGTATCATAAGACCTTTCAGGCTGAGAAATACTTCTAAGATTGAGTCCAGTGCTACCAAGTTCACTACTAAGACTATGCCACTCAGTGTCACATCTGCATCCATTTTAAATACCTCCAGGAATGGAGACTCCACTCTCCTGGACAGTCTGTTCATTGGACCAGCTTTATAATATTTTCCATGTAGAATTTTTTTTTTCCCTAATATCCATTCCAAACATCCTCTGCTGCAGTTTGAGGCCATTTCCTCTCCTTTGATAGCTTGTTACCTAGGAGAAAAGCCCAATCCCCATCAGACTCTTCTTTCAGGGAGTTTTAAATTGTAATAAGGTCTCCCCTGAGCCTCCTTTTCTCCAGATCAAACACTCCCAGCTCCCTTAGCTGCTCCTCATCAGACTTATGCTCCAGACACTTCCCCAGCTCCATTGCCCTTCTCTGGACACACTCCAGACCCTCAATGTCTTTCTTGCAATGAGGAGCCCAAATCTGGACACAGAATTGAGGTGTGGCATCAGAAAAGCTGTCACTGTCCTGCTGCCAGTGTCCTCCGGATACAGCCAGGTACCACTGACCTTCTTGGCCACCTGGGCACAGCTGGCTCATGTTCAGCCACTGCTGACCAGTGCCCCCAGGTCCTTTCATGATGGGCCACTTTCCAGCCACTCTGCCCCAATGCAGGGCTGCAGGGGTCATTGTAACCCAAGAGGCATGTGGCCTTGTTGAACCTCAGTCCTTGGATCCAGGCTGTGCAGATCCTTCTGTAGGGCCTTTCTGCCCTCCAGCAGATCAACATTGTCACCCAAACTGTGTCCTCTGCAAAATGACTGAATGAGCACTGAAGCATTGATAAAGCTATTAATCAGCATATCCCCAAAACTGAGCCCTGGGGAGCACCAGGACCGACTTATCCCAGGTGGATGCAATTCCATTCACCACCACTCTGTGCTCGACCAACCAGCCAGTGTTTAGCCAGGGAAGAGTACACCCATCCAAGCCATGAGCTTTGTCAGAAGATTACCCAGTCCTGTACTAGCTACCATCCTGGCATTTTGTGTTCATTGTTCTCTTGATAACTATATCATGGTTTTGTAAATATATTGTAATACAGCTTTCTCTTTAACTTAGACAGTAACAATGGCAATTTACAGTGTCATGATCGTTCCATCCTCTCTTGTCTTGGAGTGAACTTTTAAAGACAAAGTAAAAACCATTGTCATGCCACACACATGCATCAGAAAACAGAGAACACAGCATCAACTTTCATTTATTCTGAGACTTTTTGTAGACAGCATGGAAAGGTTTACAGGCCTGGTTGTTTTGCTGGTACTAATTATTCCATGTAGGTCATTACCATTGATGAATCAAAATGTGGTATCTAATGGCACATATCATCAGTACTTAGGAGTATAAATTTTACATTTAATGGCAGCAAGATCCAAATTTGGGAGACTTAATTCCAGGTTCTAATTCATAAATTTGGCAGTTGTCACTATGATTTGTGGCTCTCGGTGATTCCAATTATGGAAACCTAATGCTCCCTTCTCCCTCTGGAAATCCATGCACGACTACCCCAGCCCATCTCCCTTGTGTTTTGTGAGTAGAAAACTGGAACTGCCTTCACAGGACTCCTTTATTGACTCAGAGAGCATTAGATTAATTCCTCTTTCTATTTTCTTAAATCCTTATCTGTGTTTGTGTAAATTAT
Source organism: Cinclus cinclus (assembly GCF_963662255.1). Taxonomy (NCBI): domain Eukaryota; kingdom Metazoa; phylum Chordata; class Aves; order Passeriformes; family Cinclidae; genus Cinclus; species Cinclus cinclus. Next base: position 10,161,246 of record NC_085047.1, on the reverse strand, counting down.
TTTGGGGAATATTAAATTATTGACTTAAGGAGTGATGTGCATTAATATAGTTTACCTAATGACTGGAGTTAACTGCCATTAGGTAAAAACCCATTTACTTAATGGTGCTTTGTTTTTATTTTTTATTTTAGCCTTGTTGTCTAGAAAATAGCTTTTTTTAAATTATTATCTTGAAGAGCTTAACATGTGAAGAGACTGAAGGGCATAAGCATTCTGGGGAGAAACCTTTTGGTAATTAATGCACTTCATAGTTTTCCTTTCCAAGACACTTAGCCTAATGACTATAGAGATAAGGCAAAAAATGTATTGCAATATTCCACTGTCTTCTGCTTTGTGTTTTAGACTGTTTGCCTACGTATAGTGAGCTGTAGGCTGAGGTGCTATTGACTTCAAGAAAAATATACTTATGATGATGTTTATTTTTTAATGTTACCACTGTCTTTTATCAGTCTCATCTGCAGAAACAGAACAAGAATTGTCTCAATCATGCAAAGTGCCTGGCTCCCATATGGGAGTCTCTGTACTAGTACTAGGGCCAAATCTCTTAACTGTAAAACAAAATAAATTAAATTATGGAAAAATAAAAATTACCTGGCTCCCATTCAGAATGTCATGGTTCCAAATATAGTGCTGTCTTTCAGATAGACTTGTGTTCAACAAACCTGCTCTTCATATTTACAGTTCTTCTGTTTTAAAATAGAAAATAAAGTATTTGTAATAAGGAATCTTTTATGTATCACACATTTACAGGTGTATTTGATACATTTGACTAGTTTAGAGCATATTTAGAATGGCAGACATGCTATGCTATCATACCTTTTTCATTCTCAGATAGAGATTCAGAAACAAATGTTTAAAAAAAAATTGCTTGTGATCCCTAAGTAGGAAATGCTTCAGAAGGTTCTGTTCTTATGTCAGCATTTCATAGGCTTCAGTTCAGAGGTCTGTTTGTGTTGTGAACAGGAATGGAAGCAGAAATATTCATGGTACCTCAGTTGCCCAAATTGGTTAGCGCTGACAATTTTTCTGTACTAGTGTTATTTTCCATCATATTCTTGTTAGGGTTATAAACGTTCGATCCTGTTTGCTTTAAAAATGTATTTTGTGGTATTTTGAGGAAGTGAGGTGACTGACTATGCTTGACATTAAAATTTGGGAAATATGAGTGACATTTTGACATTATCAGGAAATTATTTCTACAAGACCCTTGAATAGGGGGTTACTGGAAAAGATGCAAAATTAATTTCAGCTGTGAATATACTGATGAATGTTGTTTACAGGTTTGCAAGCTTATCACAAGTACATGCAGAGATAACGTGGATTTAATATGAATTGTTGAAAGCAGGCATGACCTGGTGCACATTAACGTAAGCAGCAATTCAGGCTTTCTGCTTGTAGGAAAATATTGCATGAGGTGAGGACTGTACACATCCATTTTGGAAACAAGTATGAAAACTTGCTAAACAATGTTGCACCCAAGAGAGTGATAAAACTCCTCCAAAAATTATAATTCTATTTCATGGGTTTCTACCAAATTATATTCACTTTGTTTACTTTACCCATTTAAGATTTCTAAACAAGTCTGTTTTCCTTTGCCCTCCAACTTAAGATTCTGTTATGAATGTTTTGACACAGGAGATATTAAAAAAAATAAAACAACAGATTATTAAGGAATTTGATTCCTCTTCTCCTAAAAGACTTCTAATAGGGAGATTGTAGAAAACAAGAATCCTGACTGTGACTAACTTTTATTAAAAGCATCCATTCTGAGTCTGTAAACATGTGTTTATACATAGTTTACCACAAATATAAATAAAGCTATATGCGAAATACAGTTCACACATGTTATTCTCAAGAAAAATAATAGATGTAAAAATGTGTATTTTATACCATATGTAAGAAATTAATTATTAATGTGACCTGAATATATAATATGTTAGTTTGATATAGCAGCAGATTATATTAGTCTTTTTGCTTAAAGTCTCATGCTATGAAATGCAGGAAAGGTTTTCAAGATGTTTGTAGCCTAACTTTGACATGGGGAAGCCTGAGGCTGTCATTACCACATGTTTTGTCACTGCAGCAGAAGGGGTTTTGTAAACCAGGTTTTCAGGAATAAGTAAGGAATATTTTTAACACTGACTTAAGGAGGTATGAGGAAATGTTCTGAAATATTACTTTGTGTACATTAGAAGAACAGACTCTGCATTAATCTGCTCATTGTCAGAGGAGAGCAAGGAGATGTGAACAGTCATTTTGGAAATATGATCTGGGGATCTGACATCCCAAGTAAAAATTATGGCCCAAAAAACCTGCTCAGATGTTGAGAGAAATGTTTAGAGCTGTCTAATCCTCCAGAGAAGCTCTCTTTTAAGTTTCTTTTAAGTTCTTGTCGGTTAATAAGTTAAATGTCATGTGGCAGGCTTAGAAGTGACCCAGTCTCTGTTTCTGTAAAACTAAGTCAGAAACTACACAGATTCGTATCTAAATACCCATCCAGTCTGTAAAGTCTGAACATTTCTGGAACATGTCAGATGAAAGAAGTATCTTATTTTTTAAAAAAATAAAAGTTTATATTTATTTTAAATTAGTTTAAAATGTTTTGTTTTAAAACTATGTTAAAATGCTTTTGAGTAAAGCTACTGTTACACAGTCCTTAACTTTTATATCAGTAGCTTAATTGTTAGGCTGCTTTCCTAAGCAGTGGAACACCAAAGTTTGGTTTTACTTTTAGTTAAAACTCTTGTCTCGCTTTGAAAATGTGCTCTCTTTAGAATAAGTTTTTCAAGATGGATGCTCTCCAAAATTAGGTAGAAAAACAGTCTCTCAGGGCTCATATGCCCTGAAGGAGACCAAGTGAAAGAGATGTGATTTTTTAGCTGATTGGATTTTTTGTGTTCATCAGAGGTTCATAATTTCATTCTAGATCTCAGGTTTGCTTCTGTTTTCACCAGTTTAAAATGTCTAGAAGTTCATAAGGTAAACCTTGGAGGCAGGTTTCTCTTCTTGGTTATTTACCATAATGAGCAGGTAAATAATGTCTCTCCCTGTCTTGTGGAGCACTTTGCATTCCCTAGGCTTCAGTGCCCTCATCTCACAGGGGTAGTTGTCATTGTCTTAAGAAGTCCAAAATGTTCATGTTCTGGGACAAAAGGAGAGAGAGATCTTTGAAAAGGTCCATGCTCAGGATTACCACAGAGCTGCTCAGGCTTTGAGGAAGGGTGGGATTGCCAGTCCCAAACAGCAGCACTTGAATTCCACTGAGAGCTCTTTGATTCTTCTTCCTGAGGTGTCACCTCCTCACAGTATCCACAGGGAGTCCAAAAATGGAGTGGGTTGGAAGGGACCTTAAAGGTGATTTTGTTTCAACCCTCTTGCATTCTCAGGGACACCTTCCACTGGACCAGGTTGCTCAGAGCCCCATCCAACCTGGCCTTGAACACTTCCAGGGATGGGACAGACACAGCTTCTCTAGGAAACCTGTGCTAGTGCCTCACCACCCTCACAGTAAGGAATTCTTTCAGAATTTTTTCCATAATAGGGTGCACACAGCCAACACAATGAACAGAAGCAAGTATTTCCAGCTGTTTTCTCAGAATGTATGGAAAAGGAATGTCAGCTTCCTGAGCATCCCTGGTAAATCTGCATCTCTTACACAGTGACTGGATGCTTAACCCTAGGGTTTGGCTTTACATGGATTTGTGGATACTTAAAATTTTGCCTGTTGCAGTGACCTGTGTAGAGCTATGATTATAACTACAGATTTCTGGATCCCAGGGGGAAGTGTTCTGGCAACTGGGTTATTGTACCCCGTTTACTACACTGTTTTATGCTTTATATTCTATATTTTCAATTCTCTGTGACCACATCTTGACTTTGTACAGAAATTGCGGGTCTTAAATTTTTCATGCAGTAGATGGAATCATTTCCCCTTTGATGAGTATTTAAAGAATAGAGCTGTCCTAGATATGTCTTAAGTAGGAGACTGGTTCAGAGGAAATACAATGCAGCCACTGCCAATTTGAGAGATCCTAATGTCAAGCAAGAAGGAGTTAATGTGGACTTAAATATATCTGAAAGCAAACACACTTAATGGTAATGACAAGTACTTATGCAAATGAACTGCTAATACTCATCCAGCCAGAGGTGATTAAGTCTTTTAGGCCAACTGGAGATTTCACCCAGCAGGGACTACATGGGAGAAGACAAAGGTTTAAATAACTTGAGGGGTTATAGCTCTAGTGCTGCACTTAAGTCACATTTCTCTGAATTATCCTTCCTTTAATGCCTCTTCCCTTCCCCCAGGAAGGAGGTCACAACTTCAGTTACCTTGTAAATCTTTTAACCTACACATTTTAAGGCCTGTAAGAGTGCTGTAACCTATCCCAGAGTGATATGCTGGTATTAAATAGACTGGAATAATGAACGGACCTAAGGGATTATCTAGTCTGATACTTAATTATGTAGACTAGGATCAAGGGAGAGGAATGAAGGAATTACATCTGTCTCTCACTCCTATGGTGTTGGTCCACAGGAAACAGTTATCAATACATTTCTTTTATAAACCTTGCCAAGGCAACACAGGCTGGAGTGAAATTTAGGTCTATGTAATATGGTGAAAAGAGGTCTTCCAGTAAAATGAACTACTTTATCTGAAACAGAGAAAAGGAAAATTATTAGCTAATGGAATTCTGCTATAATAGGTCTTTTTTTTATTATTCCCAGTGCTTCATTTATTGTATCATGTTTATGTGGTGTTGTGTAGTTAGATGCTATTGAAAGCCCTTTGTTTTGTATTTCATTGGTGAAAAAAATCTGTTCTTCCCTGCAGAAGACGGCACAAAGCAGCTGTAAAGACAAAATAGAGAATGTAGTAATTAAATGTTGTTCTAAGAAAATAAGTTGGAAATTTTTGCAGATATTTAAGGCAGAATTGGCTTGTGACAAGAATACATCCTCTTCAGATGTGTTTATATAAACACATATATATGTATTTTAATATAAAATATTCAATGGCAAGTTCTCCTTGCCATTGAAGGCTATTTTACTAAATATATTTTCCAGTCGGGGAGAAAACTGGGTGCTTGGTACATGCAGTTGCTTTAAGCCTTTACTCAGAATTATTAACTGTTTTGTGTTATTGTGACCAGTATTTCAGGAAAAAATACTTGTACAGGCTTATGATTCAACAGCTTCAGGAAAAAGACAGTAGTTAACAGGTGTTATCAATCAGTCCTCAATCTGGTCTTCATAGCTGGGAGAAGAGGATGCAGCTGTCTGAGGTTTTCTGATTAAAAATTCCTCCTTAATAATCTCCCAGTCTTTTGCTTGTGCCCACACATGTTTTATACTTTTCAGTGGGTTTGGGGAAATGAATGGATTAGTAGTATCATGAGTCTGAGTCAGCAAGTTAATTAAAGGCTGCATGTGTAAAATGGAACAATGAATTATTTAGTGGATAACAAACATGATCTAAAATTCCATTTACTCACATTTCAGGTCAATTTTTAGTTTCAGAATCCATATACCAAAACCTAACACTTTTGCATATTACTAAAAGTAAATGTTTGCCAACATCAAGCTTGCTAAAGTTTCAACTGGAAGTCTGTTGAGGGCTTTGTGACTTTACATTTGGGATGTTTGCTTTTCTTCCTATTTCCCATCCCCAGAGAAATCCCAGGCAGTGGTGAGAAGAGAATTGTTTGTCTGAAAATCAGCACTAAACAGAAAGCAGGTTATAGATTTGGACCCAAATTGCATACCATGCCTTGTTTGGAGAATCTCTGCTCAGATTTTGCTATGACTTGGTAATGAACCATCTGAAACTATGGAGATCAAAGCCCTGATTCAAATCAACATCTGAGTTTCACAACACAAAATACATATACACTCACACATCCTTATGTTTGTTTTTCAAACATGTAATTATGGCAACTTGGTGGGTTTTTTTTCCCTGCAGAGCCCTACAGCAAAAATATTTCTCTTTATTTCAGTGGGACTTCTGCAGTGCTATGGTAAATCTAGAGAGAATATTTTCCTACAAAGAGGTTTAATTTCTGGCCATTTAAAAACTACTCTGGACTGGTTTCACTGTAGCACATACTTTTCTGCACCTTTATCATCATTCTTGGTATGAAAGGCCTTGTAAATCTGCAAGACTGACTTTCAACAGTGCTTTTAATGTATGACGTCCTAATTAGAAACAACTCCTCAATGTTTCTTTTATTTAGAGCCAAAAGAAGCCACGGATCTATTGTTCACAATGACTGGCACCCATTTGGTGTAGGAGAGTGAAATATCTACTTTCTCAAACTGGTTTATGCAATGTGGCCTTTATTTGAATAACTGAAATCAGTGGTAGATCTTTATAAAGAACCTGACTGGTGTAAGAAGTTTTCTGAGCTATTATTTAAAGAAATATCTTGAATTTTCAGACTGGGGAGACCATCATTTTTTTTCTTCTTGCCCACAAAGTTTTCTAAGGATTGAGATTCAAAATTTTGACAGGACTCAACGGACCTGGCTTTCTGAATGTTTTGAGTTTTCATGTCTAAATCTTTACTACTTCAAGAAATTTTAAACTCTGCCCTTGTTTCTCACTTCTGAAACTCTCCTACTCAAGCTCCTACCCAAGAATAGCAAAAGACTATTTCAGAAGCAGAATTCCACTTAAAAGGTAGTTGTTTTGAGATTAGTAAGTGCTTCATAATTCAATTTTTAATCCTAAATGAGAATGCTGGGCAAGTTCATGTTCATCTTCCTTATTTTTCTGTCCTAGTAATGATATATCAGCCTTGCACAGAAATTTATAAAATTCTACATCTACATTGTCATTTGATACTGAGGCAAAAGTGAGAAATAAAACATCCTTCTGACAATAGTGGTATCTTCTTTCTTTACCATATTTCCTCTCCCAAGCTATTCTAGAAATTGATCATTTTTGCTGAAAGATATAATTATCTAGATTTTGTTTTTTAATTTTTATGATCAACCCTTACTGATTCATAGCTGTCATAATCTAAAACCAATTCAAAACCCACCTAATAATGATTATTAGCAAGAAAAATCTTTACTCAAGATTAGAATTCAAAATGTTTCTTTACATTTACTGAAACCTATTGCAGAGACTAGTTCATAGATACTGAATATATGAATATCAAGCTTTATTTTTAACGGTTTATATTTAACAATTTATTTTCCTGCCTCATTATGCAGGAAAAATGAGTGTAGGCTGAGTCAAACTTTCATAAGGTGATAGAGTTTTTGTCAGCTTATATTTCTCTAGAAGAAGTATCTGGGGGAAATAGATAATTACAGTGCCAATTTTTATTATCAAAATAATGTGCAAAATGTACGACCTGATAAATCTGTCCTTGGATGGAGATTCTCATTTTGATAATCCCCCTAAAATGAGTAATAAAGCACCTCCGATAGTAATAAACCATTTTTCTTTGACATTTCATGATAAGTGTAACAACAAATAAAGGAGGAACTTCAAAGACTGCTTACTTCAAAAGCTCTATAAAGTCCATTTGAATAAAATCCATGACTCTCATAAAAGTGGTGTTGAAAATGTCATGAATTAAATTAATGGTCTACATCTCCTTGCTTCATATTGTCTGTATTTTAATCATAATTTATTCTTCCGCACATCCTGCATGTTGTTGATTGAAGGAAATATTAAATCCAGCTGAGCTTTAAGCAATTTTAAAAGGAATGACTGAATATAATTATACTTGTTAATAGTCCTGAATCTGCTTTTTTATTTGCTGCTGTCTGTCATATAACAGATCAGTAAGCTTTGCTTTTTATAACTATCATTAATCTTTCACAAAGATTCAAAAAATTTCTATTCTATAACTATATTTTGTTAGCTTTCTTACTATATCCTCATGTTCAAATGTTCTTAGTGTACTAGGAAAGTGAACCATTCAGATTTGATCAACTTCTGGGGAAAAAAAACGAGTCAACTTTTCCTCATAAAGCAAAATAATTTTTTGATGTTCCAGTTACAAAGAAAAGCTTATTTGAGAATAAGTCAAATTGATTCTGAAACCAATCATTTTAGAGCATAAGGTTTTTTAGTAGTTGAAAAGCAATGACAATGTAGACCACGGTGTCTAGCTTATTATTGTTCTTTTATACCACATTTTATGTGTAGGATGGGACTTTTTTTGGTATTGTCTGTTACACTCAAAGGAAAATTAAAATATGATATATATTATTCCGAGTTAAAAGGGAACCACATGGATCATGGAAGTCCAATTCCTGGCCCGGTACAGGACATCCCAAGAATATCACCATGTGCTTGATGGAGTTTTCCAAACACTTCTTGAGCGCTGTCAGGTTTGGTGCTGTGACTACTTTCTTGGGAAGCTCATTCCTGTGCCAAATCACCCTCTGGGGGAAGAACCATTTAGTAATACCCAGCCCTAACCTCCCCTGACACAGCTTCAGGTCACTCCCTCAGGTCTTGTCCCTGGTCACAGAGAGAAGAGATCAGTGTCTGCCTCTCCACTTCTCCTCCTGATGGTGTTGAAGACCAATGAGGCCTCCCCTCAGTCTCCTCTTCTCCAGGTTGAACAGACCAAGCGACCTCAGCCATGCCTCATATGCTTTCCCTCAAGTCCCTTCACCCTCTCTGTAGCCCTCTCTTGGATACACTCTGATAGCTCTATATCTTTCTTGTATTGTGGCACACAATACTGCATTTCTTCAATTTTTACCACTTTCTGTACTCCCCCACTATGGAGGAATTTATTTTTTTGTTAGATTGAGTGTAGGGTGACTTAAAGCAATGGGATGGCATGAATCAGAGCCACCCATGTAAGGTCCATTACTGTAGATAGACAATTCACCATGGGATTGCCTTTCCACCCAAACTATGAATGCTTCTGTTGTGGTCCCTCATACCTTGTATTGCAGGAAATGTGATATTGACAATCATAGAAACAGATTTAAAGTGAGTTCTGTTGCACCACAGCATTATGCAGAACACAAGTTGCAGAATTTGCCCTAATAAGCAGCCAGCATGAGTGACTTGCTGCTGACACTGGCCAGCCTATATGTGCTGAGCTCTGTAATGATAGGTGATGAAAAACTATTCCAGGGGGCAGATTATTCTGTTGTGACTCCAGCAAAGACAAGGCTTTATCTGATTTCTTTACAGTTCTGGCTGGCATGAGCTTTCCACTAAGAAACCATTGGTCCTTCAGGGTCTTGTCTGTACCAAACTTTGTATTACCTTTCCTGTCCTTTCTCTAAATGCTGTTAAGCCTCTTTCCCAAGCAAAGAATCTTACACAAGCTGTGCAAAACTGCCAGAACGCAGTATTTTCTCTCTATCCGTGTCCAGGCTCCATTAATTTGCAATGCCAGTCCCATTTAGCAGAAGGAGAAAAATTTCAAAGAAATAATGTGTTTTTGAGCTCAGTATGTTCATACATATCATTGTGGCCAAAAACGTATCTTAAAATCTTGCATTTCTGTAAGAAAAGCATCTGAGCAGCAGCTAGACTTCCGGTAAAGAGGAAGAATAGTGGAAGTGGTTGTTGGTGTCCTAAGGAAAAAAAGAGATCAAGAGTTCCCTGCCAGGGAGAAGGCCCTTTCCTTGGAATACTCGATCTGTTATTTGCTGGAGATTATCACCACACACTCCGAATGCCAGGGAAACGGTTTTCCCCCTGTCAAGTTCCTCCAGCATTTTCACCAATCATTAAATTTTCTCTACCTTTCTGAAAGAGTAACAACTAGAGCTAGGATGGTCTAGCTAGAGGTCCCAACTAGAGGTCCCAGCAAATTCCACTGGGATATAGGCAGGACAAGCAAGGAAGTGCAGCAGCTTCCTCAGGCTCTTGGCTGAAATGAGTGAACCACCAAGGCTGACTCACTGCATCACCAGGATCACTGTTTGCTGCTGCTAATCAAAAGCAGATTTGCTGAATGCATGTTCATGAATTTTTTGTTCTCATGAATGGTGCTACATGACTTCCTGGAGCTGGGGTACCACTGGCCGTGTGATCTACGGGAATTATGAGAGATCTACATAATATTTCATTATATATCTACCTCCTTTCCTTTTGCTGTTGTTTCTTTGTTGTTTTGTTGAAGAGTTTTGTGTGTGCGTGTGTAGGATGCATTGCTGTGCTAATTGCTATTTTTTACAATCTCCTTCCCAATCTGTCCAGTTTTTCATATATTTTTTTATTGCGTGTCATCTCTCACAATGATGATGTTTTTCTTTGTTAAATCTTAATTTTATCTGAAGTGATAAACATGGAAACAAAATCTCAGTTGCATAAGAATGCTAGCACACACTGCATCAAGACTAGTACCATGTTATTTTTCAGTAGCAGATAAATTTTGTCTCTAAAACTGACCTTACAATTTATCCACTGGGGAGCTAGATAATACAACTGCATGCTTTGAGATTATAATTATTGCTGTAGTAATGCTGGACAGATATTTATCTGATTCTTTTCTGAGCAGGAATTGATATTTTAATATAGTATTCCCAAGCTATATTTCTGTTAACAATACTAACAAATGTCTGCAAAAGTCATTTGGAGACACAGAAGTTCCCTTAAGAAACCTCAGCCACAAAACTGAGTCCTTGTGCAGTTCAGCTACAGAGCAATGATATACCAATGCCTGAATGTTTCTTTGAGATCATATTAGTTTCCTCTTGGGATAGCTGGAAAAGGTTAAGATGCATAAAGTAAAAGAGGGAATAACAAGGAAACTGATCCCGTATGTCATCAAATAACCTTTCCTATTCTTAAGTGGCTCCTTCAAATTAACATGGTCAGACGTGAACGTAAACATGCCCGTGGTTTTCTGGTAAGACTGACAATGCCCTGGAAGGTTTGTAGCACTACAAAGGTACCCTTTTTGTCTGTGAATTCACTTACTACTAAGTACTGCTTTGTCTGCCACTGGAAAAGCCTGTCAGCCTCTGTGTTTAGTCTAAACTATATTCCAAATATATTCTGGAAGAGATGCAGGGGGGAGGAATGTAGTGAAGAATGGTGTTCTGCAGCATAGATACATAAAAAAATAAGGAAGTTTCAGGTTTCTGGGGCAGTTCTTGAAGAATGTCTCTACCAATATCACTCACAAAACCTTAGAAACATGATAACCTAAAGAGTACCCATCAGTTTAGATAATATCAATGCCATAAAGCTCTGTCATTTGGGGGGGAGGGAGGCTGCTTTTTTCTTTTTATTTTTTTAATCTCATTTATGATTTCTCCTTTCATTATTGTAGAACAGTCTCTCTCCACAAATTAATTTTTTTTATATTTTGCGCAAAGCACTCGGGTGTAAACGTGAAACATACTTTTAAATGAAAAAGGGCTTGTAAAGATAATTCACAAGGTATTTTTGTGGGGTTTATTTTGCATTTCGATTTGCATTATGTAGGTGCAAGAAACATTTATCAGAAAAGTAAGATATTTTTTACCGTCAAGTGTTTCACGTTAAAGATGTTACCAGTTGTAAGATTTTTATGCTACTTCATATTATTATGCCACCATCATTTTGGATTCAATGGTCCTTTAAATAATCACTTGAGGAAACACTGAAATCAGCTAATGAACAGTGTGCTTTAAAGTGCCAACCGTGTCTTTTTTAATAGGTATCTGTGTCATATAAGTCAGATTTTTGTACCACACACTGACTCTGACTCTATAAAGGAGAAGGGAATTATGAAATAGTAGTTTTATTGTAATATTTCACTGTTTAAAATTAGATGTATTCTAGGAGACTGACATTGTGTTTTCGTGTGTACAACTTTGGCTCTACATGTTTACTTTTTGTGGGCTCTGAGTGGAGAGAAAATGTGCATTCTTTGATTTACAATTTAGAAGGGGAGATGTGCCAAGAAAACAAAGGAGAGAAGAATGATGTATGCAAAACCCAGGAGTCCAGAAAAGGAGAAATCTGCTACTGTAGGGATGAGTGTTGAACTCCTAAATGTCATAGACTGACTTGTCATGTTTAAATTAAAATAGAAAATTTTACTCTTCTTTTCTCCTGTAAAGTTATGAGGAGAAATCCCAGTCTGAATTGATGCAACTCTCCGGGACCAGGAAGTTCTTGGATTCCAGTATTTACAAGTAGAATAGCCTAAGCATGAGCCAGATTAATACTGTATGTTGAGCCATGTCTGCAAAACATGCATCAGGGCTGAAGTATATTGCTGCCAGACAGTAGTTCATTCCCCACCACAGATCTTAAAATATTATGAATAGTTAAGTGATCTTTACCATTATCAGTGCAAACCTCACACTTACAAGTAAATATCTGACAGGAGTTAAAACTTGCTTAGTTTAGATAATTTTTTGTCACTATCCTAATTCTTGTGAGAATTGGTATAAAAATATGGCCTTATTTGATGATCAGCTGAAATACCTCCTTTTGCAAAATCCAAAACGCATTGTTTGTTTTTTGTGTTTTTTCTTTTATTTTTTTTTCTTTTTCCTTTTTAATTAATTCCAAAGTAGCAATCTGTAGAAGTAAAAACCTGACCCCAGCGGCACTGACTATGTGACTGTGTTTTCAGCTGTTATTTTTGCAGTTTAGCCCCAGTGTAAGACACGATGACTGTGTGATGTTGCTAAATAAGAAAAGTACCAAACCCCTGATGCCAGTGCTGAGCACTGCAAAGGACTAAGCCCCTGTTATAGTGTCGTCTACACACCTTCTCTTAACAAAAGAATTATATAGCTTACTTTTCTGTTTCTCTACCTATACAACCTGTATCTATATCTGTATCTATAAAAAACTATGGTGTGCTACCCAGGAAGAAAGTAGGCACGAAGAAGAGTGTAAAACACAAAGGAAGGACCATTTGAGATTTCTTTTGCTTTGCAATAGTCACTGTGCTGTTTATCATTGACCAGACCTTACATTTCCTTTTGACTCTTTCCTATTTTCCAACCCTGTGTGTAGCTAAACCTTGAGCACATTTATTTGGCTTTAATTTAGTTCTACCCAACGGCAGGCAAACCCTGAGCATAGCAGATGTGTGACAATGGAAGTTCTTTGTTGCCATTTAAGTAGATTTTTACCATGCAGAGTCAGGCATCAATCTTGGGTCCTCAAAATTGTGGTCTGGTGGTATCTTTGTCTTCCTACATCAGGGCGTTATATACTTAACCACACGATTGAAATTGTACTTCTAGAAAATATAAAGAAATTTAAAGTCTTTGATAATCTATACTTAACGGAGATCTAATTGCCAATCAGTGTGTCCAGTATTCCCTCAGATATGCTTTTATATTTCTTTACAAATGAATTTGTGTTTAGTGCCATTTACACGCACTGAGATGTGATCCATAGGTTCTCAAGGGTGAAAGGAGGGGATAGGGTCTCACATCTCAGGAGGTTCTGACTGCCCATAATAGCAGGACTCAGTAAAGTGGCCTGATACACCTGGGTGAGTGGCTTTTGTGCATCCCTTTGAACTGGCTCTTCATCATGATAAAATGAAAGCACATATTTTCAAATCCACTGGCTTGCGGCATCCCCTTTCAGCTCACAGAACAGCTATAGTTTTTACTACTGCCCTTTTTCTGCATCTTTTTTGGTACAAACTTCTCTCCCAAAACTCTATCTCCCTGCTCGAAATACAATGGATCCTCTTTCTTTTACAAATGACAAAACTAATCAGCTTCTGAGGGGAAAAAAATCAAGACAGCTAACACATATTCATTACCGGGAATGTTGTGCAGGCTGCATTTTCTCCTCACAAGATTGATTAATTAAATATTTATGAAAGAGAAACACCTGGCATACTTCCATAAACAAATAGGTCTCCTGTGGGTTTGCAACAGCTGAGGAGAGTTTTGAGGGACCACAGGGATCTCAGGGTAAAGACTTCCTCACAGCTTGAGCTCTTACACATTGCTGTTTCTCATAAATATGCACCAACACACAAATAATTTCTATTTTGAAGGAAGAAAGTGCAATATCAACAGATGAAATCTAAAAGACAGCCAAAGAGAAAGGTAAAGATTAAGCAGAACAGAAGTACTGTATGTGGGGAAAATGGCTCATTTTATTTATCTAAGTAGGGTCTGAGGAGGATCAGACAACTTGGGTCCCTTTTTTCAGGTATTTGTCTAGGGCTGGTAGTTAAATACTGAAAGCCTTAGACTGAAGAGATCTGTTGAAATCTAAGGGCAAGGGTTAAGAAATTATGCAAGACACCTAAAAGTGGGAAATTCATTCTGTTCACTATTTCAGCTGCTCTTCCAGATGGACCTGCCTTGTAGATACTTCCCAGACTCTTCATCTTCAGTGGAATGTTTTCACTGGTATGTCACTGCTTTAAAAATAAAAATAATTGTGCCACTGACTTCAGCTACAATTTAGCTGGCATGATTGCTTTTATCGACCACTGCTTTACTGTGGCCAGTTTCCTACAAGTGATTGTTTTAGTTTTTGGGAGTGGAAGTAATGTAGCTGTTAGTGTCAAATTCTTGTGCTATATCTTTTACATGTGCTTACATGCCATGTGCTTGCTGTATGTTGTATTATACTTCATCATTCTCCAGCTATGATTTTTTGGGGAGGAAACCTTAGAAACTGGCCAGCTGCACTGGAAATCAGAACTTTAAGGTTCAGCCTATACTGGAAATGATTAAGCCATTTTAACTGTTGTGTGTTCCTGATGCCAAAATCTGAAATTACTTATTGTCGTGAGAATTTCTGACGTTGGTCAAATATTAATTTCTCAATCTCGAACACAGTAAAATATATAGGTTCACAGATTTTTAAAATTCAGTTTATAAAAAACCATAAATATTTAAACTTGTTTTTTGTTCTTTGCCACAGCTGGACAAATATTAGAAGAAATGTCATTTTTAAATTCTGAAACAGAAAAGATTTTTTATAAAAGAATATGCTGTTTTTAAAAGTTCAGATTTTGTTAATCACTGAAACAATGCAGATGAAATTTGGGAAATTTGGGAAATCTGGTTGTACTGTTATGTGGTTTGGAGGGATAGTGATGCTGTTGTTTGTTTTGCTTTGGTAGATAGATTTTTCTGCATGTCAGTATATTGTATTTGATTGGAGTATTTCCAAGCTGTGAATTGTTTTAAGGATTAAGACTGAGAGGATCATAAGCCTGTCAGTCTGTTCAGGAAAAGAAAAAGTGATGGTTTTTTGATGAAGTTCTGCAAACACAACTGTTTTGTAGTGATAAAGTCCAGTGATGTGTATAATAATGTGGAGATAAAGCAGGACTGTGTTTAGTATTAAGAGTAGGTGGCACTTCGTCTTCTAGATAACCTCCATAAGGTGAAATAGTTTTATTGTTAATCCTATGATATTTGGTCAAAAAGGTAATGAAATGAATATGACCTTTTTCATGAGCTGCAATATATCAGAGCTGAGGTTTATCATGCTTTTACTTGTATTGTGCAAACTTTTACTATGAATTTTTGGGGAAGGGTTACTAATACAGAATGCAGAATCGCCTTTTACATACCACCACTTTTTGCCAGGGTAATCTCTTTTTTAATTAGTTTGACATATTTTTCTAGAATTAATAAGCATTAATATGGAGTATATGTCAATATCATACATTTCTAAAGGGTGATTACAAATACTTATTTAATCTAGAGCAAACTTCTTATGCACCTGCAGTTTTCTGTGTTTTCCCCAGGCTTCCATATAAACAGTATAGTGCATTTTAGGGTTAACGTGTTCCTTTAAGGAATATGTTGAGCCCACATTCTGTAATAATCTAAAATTACTCTTTGAAATTAATGTGTGTGCTGGGTGACTGAGGATTGGAAAATTCCATCTTTAACCATCAAAAATGCATTGCAATTGTATATGGTGAAGGTCTTAAATGTCCTGACTAGAAAGAATATTAATCTGAGTAGTAGCAGATAGATCTTGATTTAATGAAATGTCTTTATTTCCTGCTAACAGAAAATGATCACAGAATTGTTTAAAAAGGATGAACCATTGAAATCACCTTGTTAGACATAAATACTTAATAACATTCACTATAATGAGATAAAAAGTGATGGTAGTGAGGTCAAGTGTGAGAAGGAGAGAGTTCAAAGACAGTGTAGAGCCTTCAACATAATATAACCTAGTTTTAAAGAGGAGAGAGGAAAGGCACTGCTTGATGAGAAGAAAAGCCTTGTGTAAGCTTGATAAATATTAAGGGTTTGTGTGTAATGAGAAATGGAATCTGATGAATGAAATGTCATGGTAAAATCATTTTAATCAATAATAGAATGTGACATTATTTAGAGCATAGTAATATGTCTTCTGCTTTTTATTCTTTCCTGGTGGTATGATTCCCTTCCATTTTTTTATAAAATAATTTTGGTGTTTTGGGGTTTTTTTTTTTCTTAGCTTGAGATTGGTTTTGCTAATGCAGTGTATTTCTGCAGCAAAAATATGTGTAATGTTACAATTCTGTACATAAGCCTAGGAAGACAGAGGTAGTATGTGAAACAACAGCATTGACTAGAAATATTTATGCATTCAAAATTAATTTACTTTTTTTTCCTGCTCCCCAAAAGATAATTTTAAATATGAAATTCTGACTGGATTACAATACATGTCATGTTTGTAATGGGTGCTTTTTCAGACTCTTTGGTAATGTAATAATAACCACAGTGTAACTGTGGCTAAATTATACACGATTGCATGCTAGTTGCCATTTATTTTGTTTCAGTGTTTATTTTAGCATAATAAAATGAGATCTTTATTTTTTTCATTATTGAAATCTTGTGGTACAGCAGTAACAACAATGACTTTATAATGCCTTGTGATGATAGTGCTTTGTCAGCCTTATGGACTATTTGATTTGAAAATGCTGGAGTTAATTTTGAGCATTAAGCAGATAATCTGTCAGGTTACCATTGTGATCTCATGGATAAAGTATTTGAGAAGCTTCACTGTAGATCAAGGTTTATTTCTTGCAAGAGCAGCTCTAAGAACTTCTGACTCCTACTTTTGGTTATGAGAGCAACTTAATATGTGAACCTCCCAGCTCAGTTTTTGGAGCATGTAGCAGACACAAATCTATCTTTCACATCCCTTTTTAACTGTTTGTAAGCTTTCTAAGTGATGAGCAAAAGCATCCAACCAGGAACAACTGTGGAGTGACTGTACCTGCTGGAAGAAATATTGTTCCTTCATACTGGAAACTTGCCATGCCTTTAGAGCATCCTGGATGTTCATTTTAGAAAAATAGATTGAGAAAAGGTCTTTTGAGGGCCTTGAGGTGCTGTTATATAACGATAGTCACATCACATTCACGCTGAAATCAGACTGGGAGAAGTAATATAAAAAAACTACTACAGCAGAGAAAGACTTTTCCACCTGTTACTATGTTATTTGTTTGGGTTTTTAAAATTTATCTTCCTATATTTGCTCAACTAATTTATTAATTTTTGAAAAAGTAAAATTAAAAATCTTTCAGCATGGAATTTCTTCAAAACAAACCAGCTGATAAAGGAAATCTTGCACATGCTTACCTGTTTTTTGTTAATATGATCCTTTGCAACTTATTATTTGGCAATGCTTGAATTGATTTTTTTCCTTTACTGTAGCAGCAATATGGCCTGAATATACTCAGTATATTAATACCAAATTCTTATTTGTGTTTGGATCAATTTGACTTAATGTCATTCATATCATTAACATTTTGTAGAAATAATATTGATAAAAGTCATTGATCCCTCTTGCAGACACCATTGCATCAGTTGTGCTGAAGACTTGCAAATGTTCCATCCTCTGTTAGCCACAAAAAATGTTTGATATTGTCCATAGGCTCAACGCAGCCAAGCCTAAGTAATCACTGATTGACATATGGATGGACAAAACCCAGAGATAAGAATGAATTTGGAAACATTGGGCAGGTCCACTGATCCACTCAGGCACAGGTACCTCGTTTCTACACTCATTTTGCTGTAGAGGGCACAGAAAGGGTGTGAGGCTGTTTTGGTAACTACATTTTTATCTTTGTACAAATACTTACCTCTCCTTGGGATTTTGGAATCAGCAGCACAGGAGTCACTCCTCTTTTCCCTCCCTGTGTTCTGCTATTTCCAGCCCAAATTAACTGTTTCAGTGTGAGGAAGAGAGAGGTCCTCCATTCTGGAACTGCCCAGCCTGAGGAGTCTGGAGAAAGGTAGCATCCCTTCCCCTGGCTGCCTCCTTGTGTGTCACCTAGGCTGCCATTGGGACAGTTTCATTTGCAAATAAACTTTGAAATAAATTATGCAAACAAAAACACCAAAAGTGAAATCCCACTTTCAGAGGCATACAACGATGTGTAATGCCTCAGAGGGATACAAGAATATTGTTAGGTGGCTAACATGGGAATTGCACTGTCCATGCTGTAGCAAGCTAGCATGTTTTCCATTCCTTCAGGGAATACCCACTAAAAATTTGCCTTGTATTTTCTGACTTTGGACAAAGTCTTTAGGATCATTATAGCTGCATCTCATTTATATTCCTCTTAAGAGAATGTAGTGGATTTTTTTGTTTTTTTTTAAGGTTACAGATTAAAAATCATGTAGCTGGGAGATTCCTACCACAAAGGATATAGAGCAAAAAAAGATTAATAAAAGATTCCTCATGCTATTTTGCAATAGAAATATTTAAAGAAAAAAATTAGCTCCGCTGAAGGTCTCAGTACTCCTGAAACTCAGTTACTGATGATCCTTAAGTCAAACAGAGCCCATGTTGTCATGACAGAACCATTCCTACAGCTTTTTGCTGGTAATAATTTTCTGCTTTCTTGTAGGAAGGCAGGAGAGAAAGAAATTAAGTAAACTTTTGTTGTTGGGAGGCAAAAAATATTTTTTCATGTTCTCTTATTTCCATTAAAGGAGAGGCCATCTGTGATGTTCTAGAAAGATAAAAGTCAAACTTTAAAATGCAGTGGTTAAACTAAAAATGGTTTTCATAATATGCTTGGTTTTGCTGTTGGAGATGTGGCAGTTCTAGGCAGCACTGCAAATAAAGGAATAATTACAGACTAAGATTTTTTAAAGTTAGTCTATATGGAAGCTATAAAGCAATTGAGAAGAGTGGTAGTAAAGTATAAACAGGTTCTAAACAGTTTGTGTAGGCAATAAGGAATGGGTTTTTTCCTTTTTTTTTTAATTTGAGGCAAAATTTCTTAAAAGAGCACCTGCATAAACATAAATAATTGCATGTAATAAACAGAAGGGAAGAATGAAGGGAAAGATATATTAAGTATGAGTCTGTGTATTTCAACATTAGAGTATTAGGTTTGCAATCTGGTTCAATTAGAATTTTATACCCATTACCTATCCAAAACAAAACCTTTCTTGGAACTCTGTTTGAGTTTGCATTGATACCATGTTCACAGCACATAAGCAGCTGCTAAAATTTGCAGAACTGTTTAATTCAGAAATTTGCTTGTTTTTTTGAAGGTGTGTCAACTCCTCGTCTTTTCTGTTGCAATTAAACATTTGTAGCCTTACAAAAAAATGCTTTAAATGGAAAAAATAATTGGCAATTGATTTTTTTTTTTAAGAAAATTCAAGATTTGTTAGTGCGGCATTGGGACTTCTCAAGGAAATTTGTAGCACATCTAACACTAACTGTCAAAACTACACTGAGCAATGTGTCCAGAACTCTAATGTGTGTTTAACTGATTTTAGTTACAAGGAGTACGAAATGACACACTATACAAAGGACATTGTGGTTACTGTATAAAGAATCTGAAAAAATCTCTGCAGATTCATTATGTGACTTGCCATCTGCTATCAAAAGGCTGCTGACTTCTTAGGAGATCGTACAGAGTGCAATAATTGTTAACCAAGGCTATTAGAAATAATTTTGAGATAAAAACTCTAACCATTAATCCCTGTAGGAGATGTATTAGTTTTAGAAAACTGGTCTGCATATAGGAACTTTTTGAGTAATTTATCAGAAACACCTTTCAGGTTTTGATGTTGAAAATTAACCTGACCTTTTATGACTTTTTTAATAAACCTTGAACAAAGCAGTTATCTAAATTTGAAGCATATATCTGAAGGTGGGGAAATCTACTGTGTGTGGAATCTTGCTGTTAAGAGTGGATGCTGTAATGAAAATTATGTAATGAACTCTGTGACCATAAGCTTTTTCGACTTTAAGAATATTTCGAGAGTATCCCCAATAATTTACATCCATTGAAGGAAGCCAATTTGAATTAGTCCTAGGAGGAGATTCTCATTTTCCCTGTTGATGCCACTTATATCCTGCAAATGCCTCACTGTGGTTGCTTCAGCCTTTAAGGAGACAGAAAACCTTGAAACAATTTCCCTTCTTGAGACAGATGTTGCGATAGAGAAATGGCTTGAGAAATGAGAACGTGCTTAAAGTTCTGAGGATTAACTGAAACCGAATGATATATTTGGGCAAAGTGAACATTTTTCATGACTAGTAACTTTTGTGTTAAAGTTGGGGTATTTTTTCTGGCATAGTTCTTCCAACCACAAAAATGTTATATAAGGTGGGGTGATAAGAGCAGCTGTTTCTACTCCTGGAAAACCTGCAGCTGGTTTCACAGGATGTGCCAGAGCAGCCCCTCACCTGGCCACTTAATCAATGTTCTTGGTGACAATATAATAATAAGAAAGCCCATTTCAGTTTCTTTCATTTTCCAGTACATTCATGTTGAGATTAAAATATTGAAGATGGGCCAACAAGTGTCAGTGTCTAAGGTACTAAAAGCAGTGCTAAAGCATGATGGATATCTAGTAACACATTATTGCTCTCTATTATCTGCTCTTGCCTAGATGAGTGATTTGTTCTTGGCTTCCAAATAAATAATGCAGAGCATCCAAAGAGGCCATCTCACAGTTCCTGAATCCAACTTGAAGCTGTGATGAACACAGATATTACTAGTTGTTGTTGTTCTTTTTTAAGTAACAAAAAATAGGGCAGTTGTAGAATTTGGTGACTCTTTTTGATGTAACTGGAGCAGTTTGGGAAATACAGATTAGTTCCATTAAGTCCCTTACCATAGGTAGTAAAGAAAGCAGCGCTAATTACGGTATTTTTCAGATTTAAAATGTAAAAATACCTCCTTCTCTCAGAACTTACTATTTTAAAATATGTACAGTAAAAAACTTTGTTTGAACATAGGTTTTTTTCTCATGTGACTACAAGAAATCAGTCATTTGCTCTGTTCTGCATTACATTTTTTTCTCTTGTATTCCTGAACATTATATTTTCTGATTCATACGCTCAGTTAACATTGGTGATATGAGAGAAACAAGGTTTCCTATTTTGTTCTCCAGCTGACAAACTGATGATATATGCTAATGTCTTACTTCAAGACAGCTTTTTGATTAAGAAGTGGAATTAGCAGATAAATTAGGCTGCTAATTCAAAGACTAGCCAGACTCGTCAGATAAAATCTAGTTGCTCCGTTTCTTTGTCTTGCCTATTCTTTGATATTTGTTTACAGATGGGCAAGAAAATTACTATACCGTAGTTTAAAGAAAGCATACAACTCCCCCCAGAATTACCATGCACTATACACATGCACTTCTCTCCCCCTTCTTCTGACGTTCCCCCCCCCCCCCAAAAAAAAATATATAGAGTGTTTTGGCCAATTATGTTTCTGCTCAGAATGTGTTTTTCTTTTTGAAGGGGGTTTCAAGGCACAGGAAGGCAACTTAACTTAAAGAGTAGCAAACTACATCACTCAATAGTTCACAGAGAAGATTTCTGATGTTAAGTAATTTTAAACATTTTTTTCTCCACTTTTGGTGCGTCTCTTTTAGAAAGGCCAAGTTTTTAGTGTCATCATTTAGTCTCTCGATGCTCCAAATTAGCCTTCAGAGGCTGGAAAGGAGATCCAGCTTAGCTAACGCTAAGAGCTTCTAAATTTAATACAAATAAAAGCTACCAGGATTAAGAAGTCAGTGTCTGTTAGTAGTGAAAAACAAGTGATGTTAATGTACAAAAAAAATCTATTACAGCTAACACAAAGAATGTGTACCATTAATTCCAACCCAGGGAGCTCTTCTGGGATTTTTTAAAATGCTGTGTCCAGAACTGAACAGCCCAATGCAGGGAGAGATCTATTTGCAGGATGTAGCATAAACAAAAGAGCACTATCTTTCTTTTTTCCTTGTAATGTCAGATTTAGTTCTGTTTCTTTTACATATGTAATACAAATATTGCCATAGCATACTAGCAGTGTGATAAATCTGGGTGATATGATAGCTTCTTTGCTGTTTTTCTGAACAAAATCCCAAACAACTGAGAATTTAGAGAGAGCTTGTGATGGAGAAGAGAACATGGTCTAGGAGCAGCCTGTATTTACACATAACTCTAAAAATACTATTGGAAACTAGTCATGATTAATAGGAGGGAAAAGGGGATGTAATGTCGTGCAACTGTGAGAATCTTACAACTATCGTCAGAAAATACTGCTTCTTACCAAAATTTTGGAAACTTAGTGCCCTTAAAACCTTTCAGTCATTTTCCATATGAACCATACGTGATCCTTTTGTGTGTCACTTTGAAAAATAGATTCAAAGCTTGTGTGAGCTTGTACACATGTGCAGCTCTTGAAATGAAACATTGCTTTCTGAATGGGATTGCCACATTTTGAAATAATTTGGAGATTGAAAGAAACTGAGAATAGTTTTAGAGGAAGTAAATAAAGGATGTAGAAATCATAATATAAAAACTCACTAGCAATTTCTGCTTGGGTAGTTCTTGCATGAAAGACAGTATTGGTAAAGATGCTGTTTTCAGCTCTCCCAACAGTAAAGTGATACTGGTGTGTGACCACCACCTCCCTTCTGCCTTACCTGTGTTATTTATTACCTATGAATGAGTGTCTCATTGTCAATACGGCTTTTAGACCTGACTTCTGTTTTCAGGAGAAAATTGAAAGCTGATTATCTTCCTTTAATCTCAGAAAACCTCCTTAATGGTGTAATGAGATGTAAATCCTACTTTTACAGAGGGCATCTGTACACAAAATCAGTCCCTGAGGAGGGTTTGCTTTTTGGTTTGGTTGAGGC
Organism: Cinclus cinclus; assembly: GCF_963662255.1. Taxonomy (NCBI): domain Eukaryota; kingdom Metazoa; phylum Chordata; class Aves; order Passeriformes; family Cinclidae; genus Cinclus; species Cinclus cinclus. The sequence goes on along the minus strand of NC_085047.1, from coordinate 10,138,209 downwards.
TTTTTTAGTAAGACTGCAAGTAGATACACAGAGTGAATGATTTTTGCTACCTAATGTCTTACTGTTTCTCCCATTTGGTGGAACTTTCAAATACAGAATAATTGTTTTCACAAATATTTTACAAATTCCTGTGGTTAAATTCACATTTTCTAAAAAATAAGAAAGTAGTCAAGTCCACAGAATCAGTTCTTTCTCTGTGCTCTTCAAGAAATTTGGTAGATTTAATTTGCATGTTTGCAATCTGTTTCTTGACAAACTTTATGGAAGTATTTCTGATGTGAAAAATAGACTAAAATGAAACTATCTGGCTTAGTACAGCTCCCAAGACTCAGTATGAGTTCTGCTTTAAATGGATGGAATGCTGGATTCCCATGGATTCCTTTGTCATGGGGAAGACTGAGACCCCATTAAAGGAAGAGTTGTGGGTGGCTGTGCCCCCAACACGGCACACTGCTTAGGTAGAGTCCTTATCCCAAAATTATGTCTGCAACAGGGATAATGTTCCCTCATTTTAGAGGAAATAGATTGTGCAATCTGTGTATTGGCTGATTTCCTTGCTTACAATACAACTTTCAACACAGTAATGAGAAGTCTTGGTTTTGTTGTAGCAGAACTTAGAAATGGAGCATTTTATACCACAACACAAAGAGAGAATCTGTTCCTCATAAAACTCAGAAAAATATAAGTGACATTACTGAACTGTTTTGTGGAGTCGTAGATTTATTATTCATGTCAGAGTGAGCAATTTGATAATGCTGACAACTTCCTGCAATGCAGAGGCTATATAATTTCACAGAGGATTTTTTTTCATCAGCCAATAACTTCCTATGCAGTCCAAGTATATCCACAAGAAGATAACGACTCTGGGGATTTCAGTGGCTGTTATGCCTCTAGGAAATTGTTTATTGTGATTTTAACTGTTTTAGAAACTGAGCTTATCTTATTTTCCAGATTGGAGTCATTGGATCTCTGCTAACTTTGTAGTTCATATTGAAAATCTTTGCACTGTTAGAAAAGCTGTGTCCTCGCTGTCCACCATTGATAGTGGGGATAGAACGAACCAGTATTTAGGGATTGAAGCTGTTCCCCTGGTGTTCTGCTGGGGAGGTAAAAAATGGACTGCTTAATAAGCAGGAGTGGTTTGTTAACCCTACATACCTTTGGGATACATTTGAGTCCTTTTCCAGGGAATACATCATATGCATGTTTTTACTGGAATGCTTGTAAAATTTTCAAAGGTTTCCTGAAGGAATGCTCTTTGTAAGTGGCTGCATATGGAAAGGACAGGTAGGTGGTGTAAAACAGTTTGTAAGTGTGTATTGATGACTCAAAATTTGTTCCCAATTTCTAATACGTAAGCAATGCTGAAATAACCTGCCTGAAAATTAGAACAAAATTTGTCTGGTTCTCTACCATTTCATTCTGCATCCACCAGAAAACAGTCATGGTGCAAGAACTGAGATAGAATGAAGTTTCTATCTTCTCTGAAGGTCAACCAGAAATTTTCCCTGATTAGGTCGGATTCACAATGAAACACAGAACTTGTGCTGCAGCCATTATTCTAACAACATCCATCTGTAAAGTTGTTTCTCTGTTATAACCACGTCTTGGCGCAGAAATTTGTGAAAACCACGCACACAAAATAAGTAATAAGGTTATCAAAAAGATGGGAGGAGAGGTTGCTTGGAAGGAAACACTTAGAGGAGCTAATCCAATGCTAATGCATCTGTTAAAATGCTGTTAATTTTAGGACAACGCTTAGAGGAAAGCAAAGAAAATTATTTCAGCAAGTACTATATGTTTTTTTGTTTTGTTTTGGTTTTTTTTTCTAAACAATTTTGCTGAAACTTTATTGTATTTTTTTAGGAAAGGATTTCCTAAAAATTAGCACTTTGGGCCTTTACCTCCTGTATGAACATCCCCAAATAAGAAAAAGTAGGATGACTGTAATGTGCAAGCAATAATCATTTCAGCAGGGGACAAAACTGCATGCATCCATGTGTTGTTTTGGAAACTGCCCTGCTCTATTCTCGTGTTCTTGGCAATGTCTGTGATGGCCAATCAACAATTTTTGGGCCGTGGACAATGTGGATCTTGCAAGGATGGCTGCAGGCAGTCACGCCTCCTCTTCTCTCATGAGCTGGTTTTCAGCACTGAATTGTTCATATTTACTCCAGGTTTGGCTCTCTTCCCAGTCTGGAGCAGTGAGCTCTTTAAAGGAAAGCCTTGCTGCAGCATTCACAGGAGTACATATCCTCAGCAGCCCAAATATAGTGATAAGCATATGTTTTTGGAGCATTGTATGGGCTACATAAAAGCAAGGGCTTTTCCTCATTTTTATGGAACCAGTGTATACCTACTTTAGCAGGTAAAAGGTTTAGACATTTGCCTTGCTCAGGCTTTCATAGAAGTCTGGATCCTTCCATGTAGGTATGCCCCAATACACGGAAATTTAGTCCTGCTCCCAAGAGAACACAAATAATTTATATCACAGCCAGCAACAGATCCAAGGTCTCTTAATTTCTATTCTGTATTATTAATGTCTTGCAGATATCTGTCATGTCAAACTTTCCAGGAAGCCCAGGAGTTGAGTTTGGTTTTTAATAGCAGCTATTACTCTGATTTCTTAGAATTAGCTTTAATCATTTTAGAAGAGCTGTACAGCAATCTGAAATGTCATCCTAATGCAATATTTTGATATAGCTCTCTGATGGCATATATATGTTAACTCTTACTTGCAGGCACAAACAAGAACAGCCTTAAAAAAAAAAATGTGGGAGGGGTGAGAGAACAATAAAGAACGGTTTTACTCCTTCTCATATTACTAATTTCATCTTTGCTTCTTGGATGTTTTCAGTACATTTCTTTCCTGTTCTGATTTCTAGGAATAAATAATAAGTCTCAGTTCACTGTTTAACACTGTATTTGCTTCCTGAGACCAAAGTAAAATGGATACTTCAAGTCTCCTCAAATCTCTTCAAATCATGGTTTAATAATGGAGAATTATTAATATAACATAAAAGGTCTGGAGGGTAAAAACACATGAATCTTTTTTTACTTTAAAAAATTAAAACACATGAATCTTTACTGTTTCCTCTACCCTGACTCCAAAACCTTGATTTCACCTTTCAGATTATTTCTGATTTGAAGTACTAATTAAAAAAAAAAAAAAACATAAATTTGAATTAACTCCCTATGAAAGGCGGCAATTGCATTTACAAAATGGTATATACAATATATGCATAACAAAATAGTGAGAAAAAAAAATATAAAATGAAAAAATAAGGTACATTCACCCTTCCATAGAGCAATATTTGCAACTTAATAAGCATCTTGAATTTGTACTGAAATTTATTTGGCCCCTGAATACACTTTGAATTAAAACTCATTTATCTACAAGCTTGATATGTACATTCACATGATTTATGTCATATTGCAAGAACTTTTATCACAGTGACAAATGTGTAAGTGTACACAAGTAAGTGAGATCAAAATGTATTGCAAAAGTAATTTCCTTTATGTGGGAGGTATGCTGTTGGGCCAATAAAATCGGTTTTTTGAGACATCTAGCTCATTTCTCTAGTGAAGACTGGGAAGACACCTTTTATCTGCCATGAAAACTGATTAATTTCTACTTTTGGCTCTCTTTACACCACAGGCTTCTGCTGAAAATTAGTTCTCACTTGTAATGTTTTCAGCCCCAACTGTGTTTGCCCTTGAAATCAGCCTACTGTATACAAGTATTTTGGATTGAAATACATACATTTCTTCTTACAATTTAATGAAAGATTTCAGCCCTCTCGGTTTATTGATAGACCATCATGCAGGCTTCACAGCTCTGCTCATTGATAAGAACACCTACTGACAAATTTTATTAACCTCCAACTTTGAATACTTATTGAATAATTAAAATACTTAGATTGCAAAAGGTTATAAAATGTGTATTTTAAACTGTCCCCTTAGTTCCTGCTGATGCTGCTTTCACTGCTGGTTTTGGTGATTATTGATGTGTAGTACGTTGTCCAAACCATTTCTGGAGACCTGAACATTCAGCCTTCTGCAAGTAGTTTTACCCTACCTGATAGTTTTGTTTATAGTCTCTTGAGGATATAATTAATCCTGGATTGAGGGGCTCAGAAAAACCTAGAATTGTTCTCTACTCAATCATCATTGCTTTGTATGAATTGTTTCTCAAATATTTTCTCTCCCCTGCATGGGCATAAAGACAATAACAATGTCAGCCTTGGCCTTTCATAGAAATGAAACTGTTAGATAAGACATTCCAGTAAATGGTCTTACCTGGAATGTTTCATAGTTTGTGTGTATCTCAGACTTGAATTAGTGGTCAGGCTGTATTGCCCAGAATATTTGCTGCTTCATTTCCCTTTCCTGTGGAAAACAAGAGCTGGATGCACTCAGGCAGCTTTTGGGTCTGAAGGGCTGGGGTTGGAAAGCCATTCTCTTTACTTGGACAGGTGTTGAGTCTGGGCTTCAGTCTCTCCAGACCTTTTTCTGTCAGTTAGAGAAATAGGAGAATATACTTTTAATCTCCTTAAACTCTAGGTGGATATAAGAATACAATGTTGAAATATGAAACTGTCATTATGATGTGCAGCAACTGCTCTCCAACAGGAGAAACATGTATCACACACACACAAAAAAAAAGTTGTTTATTACCTGATCTTCTCTTACTAGAGATATAAAAATACTTATCTATTACAGTGTCTATTATTTGGCATCATTTATGTAAAATTCTGATCTCAGTTGCATTATTCATAAGAGATACTTGGCCTAATCTCAACATATTGTTCTTTAAAAATTGATTCTTCTGAAGAGGCATTTCTTTGCAAGGTGAGGGAAGAACACTTTAAATGAATTACTGCTCAAATATCCTGGAATGTGTGATATTAAGCTAGTGGGCAGCACACGAAGTTACCTCATTTTATTTAGAAAACAATGACATGAATATTAGGTCCTGCACAATAACATACAGAGAACTTGGCAGTGTGGTTTGTTCTCCGAATTTTCTTTGAAATAATCCTTTTTCATATTTGAACAGGAGGTTTATTAAGACTTGAATATAAAAACCTGTTTTTTTTAAAAAAATATGAGTTTTTATGGAGTCTGAAGGCCACAGATAAATGAATATGTTGGGTAGAATATCTTGAGAGTACTTTTGCTAAAACATCCTTGATATCTCTTCCATTTGCCTTAGTTTATTTTTCGTTTGAAACTAGCTAATATATTTTAAACTAATTTCATTTCCAGTTTGCTTTCAAAAAGTAAACCAGTCTTCCTAAAATAATATGACAAAGGGGTCCGAGCAAAAAGGGTCCCTCTTATCTACATATCTATAGATGTATATACAAGAGGGCTGAATATGTAAAGGGTAAAATCATATTTTATCAGCTTAGCTGAAAATAAAATATTTCTCTTAGGTAATGGCTTGGTTTGCTAACTTACAACCTAATTTTTTTGGGGTTTTGGGTTTTTTTTTGTTTTTTTTTACTTTGAAACCCATGAAATCAGGGACTAAGAACAAACATGATAAGACACTTTACTGCAGTAGCAAAAACAGACACCACTGCAATATTTTATGATAACCTAGGAAGAGAAGTCACTGTTTACTCAGGACCATACATAATAAAATACAAACACAGATAATGACTCTAACTCCTTTTCTTTACAGGGTAGAGACTATAGTAGCAAAGAAAAGGCAGGCTGCACTGATTGTCAGAAAAGCATTCTTTCCACATGACCTGGTGACCCATCAATTTCATTTTATTTTGCTTAAATTATACGTATTGAGATTCCAGCCATGAAATTGACTGCATAATGGCACTCCCCCTGAGCCCAGAGGAGTCCTCCCGAAGCAGGGATGCTGGAATATGCCCAGGTTGTTGTGGGTTTGGAACCACAAATACCAGTGGAGCTTGCAGCAGTCCCTGCTGCCAAGGAATTTCTGCATCTTGTTCCTACGTCTCGGGTTATTTATTGTTATTTTATTTCTGGGGATTGCAGCTTAGGACACGTGTTTCTCAGTTAGAGAGGATCCTGAAGGCAGAATGGGCCAGCTCTAGTGAGCCTCTATTGATTTAGTGTTTATTGGGGAGGCAATAGAGTGTCTGCTGTCATCAGGTGGTGAGATAGGAAGGCTGTGTGCTTCTAAGTAATGGGGTAGAACAAACCCAAGCTGTTTCTAAGTCTCCTTTCATCTTCTCATGTGTTATAATGCAGTACCCGAGTACAGAGAGGATAAGTACATGGATTAGATTGACTGGGTCCACAGTCATTAGAGAAGTGCATATTCCCTTGGCCATTAGCAGATGGAAGAACAATGGATAATCGGTGTGAGGTACTTAGTGTTGTTCATCCTAAAAATCCTCTTAGCCAGACCTTAATTTGATCACCTTTGAGGATCAAACAGGATCCCTTGATGTGAATGCTGCATTTCCCCATTTGTTAAGAAAGAAGAAAGATTGAAGGTAAAAGGTACTGCTGGAGCTAGAAAACAGCATTTCATTTATGAAATTCTGATCTATTTTCACTGGAGGAACAGTGCCTGAAGAGGAATTTTATTTCCTTACATTAGGTTTTACAGTTAATTTACCTTCTCTTCTCTGCATACTTATGTTTCATGTACTTTGGTTATGAAAACCTATCAAATCTACATTACTTTTGTGTCACTCTCAGGTGAACCAGCAAAATCTACCTGAATAGATTGAAATTGGTACTTTTCCCCTATTCTTTGCATTATATCTTTCCCCACCTTATTTTTAAGAAAGCAAACATTTCTCATACATCAGGAAAGAGCACTAGGAGCAGTTCCAGGGATTTCTTCACGGAACAAGGCCACAGATTCTCATTAACAGCAAAGCTGCTGACCAGTAAATACAAATACACTGTGCACTTTTTGAGACCTGCAGATAAAGCTTGATGCTTTCCAGCTGTCCAGGAAGATTCTCAGACAAGAGGGCAAGCAGCTTCTTCTCAGTGAGACTGCTGAAACTGGGTGGCTCCAGTGATTAGTAAGATTTATCTAGGCCATTAGTTTAAATCTGATTCACGCTGTCCTCTTAAAGCCCTTTTTGGCTGTGTTAGATTAAATGAAGCTGTAGTTTATGTAGTTCCTACTGGAAAAACTGCTCATATCACCAATAAGACAAAACAAAACCAACAAAACATTTAATGTTGTTTGCTGAGGAAAATTCAATGAGCCTTTAAACTCAGACCTCAATTTTCCCTGTCATTCCCTCCCTCTGTCAGCCTCCTTGTTACTGTTTGAGTAATTTTTCTGGTATTCTCTCTGTCTTCCAGTGCAATACATAATAAGTCTGTAGTGTTGAAATGCTGTGTGGTAATACTGTTCCTTACCTCTCAGTAAAGCTCAGTAAGAGTGTCAGATATTATCTAAAGAAAAAGAAAAAAAAATTATAGGCTTTAAGATTATCAGAAATTATCATAGTCATTTTAAAGGCGACATTTCTGAGAATGAGAGGGTGGAGCACAAGCAGTTTTTGGGTTTTGTTTGTTGTGGGTTTGGAGTTTTACTGTTTTGTCATGTATACCATATCTGTGCTATGTAACATGGGAAATAGGTGCTTCTCCCATCATCCCAACCAGTGAAGAAAATTCCCAATATCTGCTTAGAATCAATGTCACGCACTTGGTTACCTGTACCCAGTAATTCCAAGGGTGAGCAAAATGCTATGGCAGAGGAAGCCACTTGCCTATGGAGCACCAAGGAAGCTCAGCCTTGTTTTTTTTGTACCCCTTTCTGAGGTGTTCGTGGGCCACTTGAAGCCAGACTCTGGAAGGATCATTTTCTTTCATTGTCAGAGACCTAACTATTGAGGACCTTCTGCTGGGACCATCTCCCATTTCCCCTTCCTTTTAACTTCTGTATCATTTCCTTTGTCTTCCATTAATTTCAACTGGTGAATCCTTACTTCTGTGAAGGGTTTCAACAACACAGTCGTTGAGCTACTCAGAATAGTTTTTTGGCATCCATTGAAATAAAAAAAAATTACTCTTCCAACTTGGCACAGTGCAAATTCACAGACCATATGGCATCTTGTTGAAGTAGCTAGATTTGTTTTAGTTTGCAAATACTAACTTGAGTATTAAATGCCAGCATTTTTTTCTAATGTAACAGTACCTTGGTGATGAGGAAAAAAATTAAATTCCACCTTCTGCATTATAGGATTCCGTTTGATCCCCAGTAGCTTGGAAAATCAGTAAAAGCTTTGTTCAGTTTGTCCCATGCTGGGAAGGAGATTGACCTGGCTGTTTTTCCCTTTCCCATCCAAAGAAGTTTCAATTTTCTGAAAATTTTTTTATCCTATTTGATTTGTTTCTGGTATCAATTCTAATTTATATTTTAAATTTAAATAAGAAAAAAAAAGTGAAATTAACAAATCCAGATTTTAGGTCAGTTTCTAAGAGATAGTTAAATATTAAACAGTTGTAGGAGTTATTTTCTTACATATGGTTGATTGCCTAATTTTTATGCTTTTTCTTTTTTCCTGGACAGCATAAGGTATCAGAGGATGAGTGAACTGTGTTTGCCAGACCACTACACAGTTAATACCACAGTTAATGTCACAGTTATGAAGGTATTACTTGTGAAAAATATACAATTTGGTGCAAAAGTAGTTGTAAACATCTCCTCTGGCAATCCATAAAGCAAGCTAGTAAATTTTCTTATAATTAGCCTAGATTTACTTTTGGTTTTACTAATTTCTTTAAAATATTCACCATCACCTTACATAAGAAATCTGAGGAGGCAGTGACTGAAAGCCCAGCTTAGAAAAGCGTACCATGAATGCTCTGTTGGCATTTGCAGAGATTCAGACATGGCTTGAACGTTAAAAATCCCTGATTAAACATAAATGCCAATGTAATATTGCTGACTGACCTCCCAATGCCACATTAGTTTGAATTCTAAAGCTCAGTTTTAGCTGGCCAGGTATTAATATGAAAACAATCTGAATTTTCTCTCTCACATACATTTTTCAAAATTACTGTAATGAGCTGCTGGTGAGGAAGAATAACTTCTCTTGTACTCAGTTTTTTTTCTGTGTGTCAAAATGATGGCAGTTTTCTAGGACCTTCTTCAAAGATAAATCTTCAAAAAGAATGTCCTCAGCTTCCAATTATGCATGCAAGCCTGTGAGTCCTGACCATCTTATCCCAAGTTGCCTATTTACAGTCTTGATGAAACACTGATTAGCTCTGATTAGCTAATGGATCTTTGATTAAAATGTCTAATTAAGAAAGTAAGTTATTTTATTCATGCAGTCAAATTAACTTCCTTTCACAAAACCAACATGAGATAGTTGTACATGCTGTGTAAGTACTTGATTCTGAAGGTGCACAGTGTTTCCCAAGCAGTGACAATTTACAGTATCTAAGTTCATGTCATTAGATATTGCAAGTTATGCAAGTTTATACCACTTTAATGAAAAGTATTTGTGCAAATAATGTTTTCTTGAAAACACTGGTTCACATTATAAGGCAATGAATATCTTGTTAGTGATGTTTGAATTTGTGTTGTGTGCAGGTTTAAACTAGTTGAAAAGTTACATTGCTGGTATTAACTGACATGGTACCTTTACTTCAGAAATTTTATTGCCAAGTAGAAATTTAGTAATATTTTTCAAGTAACTTATAGAAATAATGATTTTGGCATTATTTTTGAGTGGTCTGCTAACCTTTTCATGATGAATGTGATGAATCAAAATGTGCAGATTTCCATTATTTTTAAGTGTATTGTAAATTTTAGCTTGGCTGCTCAGTAGTAATGGTGGATAAAGTGGATTGATTATGCTTTCACAGTTGAAACAAATTAATCTAGTGCAAAATTTAATTAATCAATGGGATAATTTTGTCCACAAACTGATGTGTCCCACAGCTATGTCAGTATTTCATAAACCTTGCCAAGCTCAACCAAACTAGGACGTAGCTGGCAAAATTTTCTTTTTTTTAGTACTCTGTAGTGAAATAGGTGGAGTGCAAAAGTTATAAACAATTTCCAATTCCCAATAACTGGACGTGCTTTTGAACAAGTTGCAGGAGATATATTCTCATTTCCACAAGGACGATGGAAAATAATGGGGTCTATGGGAGATGGAAACAAATCAACTTCTTTTCTTAAGGAACTCACAGTTAATTGCACTTAAGAAATGGTTGGTACAAATTTAATGAAGGCTTTAAGGACGTGGATTTACAGTGCAAGTGTGGCAGCCAAATTATCTATCCATGGATTTAGGAGTCCCTTAATACTCATAGAGGTGATAGACCATGATGGCTCTGAGGGACTATTAAATCCATCAGGTCGAAAACAACTTCACATGACAACTTTTACACCCACATTAAAAGCCGCCAGACATTTCTCCAACATCCTGGCTGCCAAAACAGCTGCTTTTTCTGCTAGTCAAACAGTACCATTCACAAGCTATGCTCCTGAAAAAATTTTGGCATGCTTTTCATTGTCTGACTTTGATGTCAATAAAAATATTATCTGATATGATGACGAGACGATTTGTCAGGATTTCCCTCCTCCACTGGAAATTTTGTTTTGCCATTGTGAATGAGAAAATAAAATGGAGGAGGAAAAAGTATAGGGCCTTTAGGAGCCAAGCTCCTTGAAAAGAACTTAGAGTCTAAGAAAATATAAACCTGATAACCATGGCACAATAAATTTCCAATGTCTGGAATTTCTTCTGGAAATGAAGAGAAAGAAATGAAAATTCCTGTTGCAACACCATCCTTGCTTTTTTTTTCTATTATGTACCTACTATATATCACCCCTTAGAGACCCATCTACTCCTACTTCATCTGTCTTTTCGGTAACCCTTGTGCAGAGTAATGTCACAGAAAGAAATGAAGGGGCAAAGTGGAACACCACTGATAGCACTGCCCAGGGGTAATTTAGTGGGCCATGACAATATCCTTAAAAGAAATATATGGATGCCTATTGTGGCCAGGGTACAGAGAGAAACAAATCACTTCTGCATGAGCTGTTGGTGTGGGAAGCTTCCAATTCTCCCTCATTACGTATGTTATTAGAAGGCTGAGGCAGGCTCATAATCACATTGAGCCTTGTTTGGGATGTTAGTCAAATCATTTAACCTTGTCACCTCCCTTTAACCTCCTATCTCAACCCAAGAGTGTTGACAAGATCAAGGAACATAAAACACTTCATATCCTCTCGATGGTGGAATGTGATACTGCAGCAAGAGAATAGCTTTGGTGTTAACCTCGTTCTTTTGTTTCAGCTGGCTACAATATAATTTGCAATTCGATAGAGGTGTTAGAAAAGCCCATGATGAATTAAAGCTTTTGCAAGATTTTGAGATAAGGGAAGATGTGTAGTTACATATGGAAATATCTGCTAGGGAAATAATGGCAAATATCAACAAAATATTAAAAAGAAAAGAAAACAAGACAACAACAAAAAAAGCCAAAACAAAAAAATAAAAATACCCAAACAAGCCAAAAAGAATATGATAAATTTCTAAACTACCTCTGTGAAGCAGAAGAGGCTAGAGAAGCAGGAGAATATCTAGTAAAATACCAGGTTCTAAGAAAAGAAAATACCAGATTGAGGAAGTGTGAGAGAATGCTTAAATGATATGTTTTTAGAAGAAACAGCTTGACAGGCACAAGCTTTCACTGGACTGGATGTACCAAGTGTGAGAGAAAGTCATTATTGGCACTGTTGAGTATCCATAAGACTCTTCCAAATCATACTGTGAAGAGAGGCTGGAAATAGAGTCAGGGATGACTTGTTCCTAGGAGACTCTCATCTTAGTGCTGTAAATCTAGCAGCCACTGTTGTGTCATGAAAAAAATACTGAATTTACATTTGTATTTATCCAGCAGCTGGAAGTGCAGGCTCAAAGAAATCACTGTGGAGGATACTCATTACAAACTAACTTTGATGGTTTTGTCATATAGCTTGTTATAAGAGATAAGATTTCATCTTTATTTCACAAACTGATCCTAGCTGCTTCCACAAAAGCTCCTTGTAAAGGGCAGTTCTTGCTGGGCTGAGGAGTTCATGCAAGTTGTAAAGAGTCATAGAATGATTTGGGTCAGAAGGAATTTTAGAGATCATTTTGTTCCAACTCCCTGCCGTGGACAGGTGCACCTTCCATAGACCAGGTTGTTCAGAGCCCCATCCAACCTGGCCTTGAACACTTCCAGGGATGGAGCATCCACAGCCTCTCCAGGAAACCTGTGCCAGTGCCTCCCCTTACCCTTCTGGTAAAGAATTTCTTTCTAATATGTAATACAAATCTATGAAATTCTCTTGAAATTTAATATAACTCCCCCTCAGTACAATTCTTACTAACATTAGAAGTAGAATGTTTTTGTTAAGGACTATCTTTTGGGAGACAAGTTAAGAATTTGGGGGTTATTTTGGTTTGTTTATTAGGGGAGGTTTTTTTTTTTTGTTTGGGTTTTTTTGTTTTGTTGTTTCTTTAGCTTAAACGCCTGTGTTTCTAGGATTCATCTTCTAGACTGTTTTCAGGAATTGAACGCGCACAATTGAAAATAACATCACAGTTTTTGAAGAAAAAAATATTTTGTTATGCCTCTGGGAAATGATGGAAGCTACAGTTTAGTTGATTGGTGCCTTCTTTCTCCCACAGAAGTTTTGTTCTTTTCAGAAACTCAGTACACCACAACAACTTTAAAAAAAATTAAAAAAGGCAGATCACATGTAAGCAGGATTTGTTAAATTTTCAATGTTACCGCTTTAAGGTTCTGGTCTAACACTAGAAAAGCAAATTTTTCAGTACAGTTTTACTGTTTTCTCTATATGGAAATGTAAATTCTTCAATAATACATCTTAAAATGAACCTTTATTGCAGCATGGCCAGGGCTGCATTTGCTCAGCTGTAGCTGCTGCTGCAATGTAGCTGAAACTGCTTTTTGTAGTGTGGTGTCTCTGAGGGCAGATGAATAAAGATCAGTTGAGTATTTGTCTTTGATTTTGATAAATATTCAATTAAAACAGGGACTATGGGCAGCAAGAGCTCTACCAATATAAGCTCTTTTTTTGTTTTCATCTTGTCCTTCTTTGTATCCAGCATAATATTTTGTCCTTTGTAATCAAAATTACCTTCCACTCCTCTTGCAGTAGAATTTTACTATCTGTTAAGAAAAATAAAAGAAAAAGATGGTACTCAGTGGGTTATAAGTCCTCCAGGAAAGCGTATTTATTAGATACTCATGTTGCAGAATTGTGTCTGGGAAATATCTGCAAGGGGTGCTTTAACTGCATTGCGTTGAAAGCCAAAAAAACAATTTGCATCAGCTTTTTCCACTTTGCATTAGAGGTGCAAAGAAATTCAATATTTAAAATCTAAATACCACCACAGGCTTCATATATCTCTTTGTAATCACTTAACCACAAAAGTAATGACCCATAAGAAAAAAATCTATCATGATATTTACCATTTCAGCTGGGTACAATTGAATTATATAAGTTAATGAGTTCTCTGAGTGACTGAGACTACAAAAATAATTCCTTTTCTCTTTTGCTTTTTTGAGCAAGAACTATGATTACTTCCCCCCACCTTCATTTGATGGTTCTTTGTAAAATCACTGCCCTGAAAATGTCAGCTTTGATTTAAAAGGAATACAGATGTTAAGTCTCCTTTCCTCAATGGATATACAGATCTGTATGGGTTTGTTCTTTTTTTTTTTTTTTTTTTTTTTTTTTTTTTTTTTTGTTTTTGTTTTATTTTTATTTTTTTTTAATCCATTCAGAATCAAGGTACAGATCTCTGTTCTCCTCTAGTGATGCTTAGTGTTGGTAATTTCTTGAAATCTTCCAGAACAGCTAGATGATTTCTAGCCCATCCTAGAGTGGAAAAAAACATGTATGTTTTCTTAAAATATATTAAACTATTTTCAATTCAGTGTATTTCTCATAAATTGGGAGTAATAGAGAGGCACTAAGGAGCTAGGACCTTTTAAAAAATCACCTGAGAGTTTTAAATAAGCTCTGGTGTTTTTCCTCTGTTTTCAGTGATTCAGATCCCTTTCATTTTTTCTCTCTGCCTGCCCCAAGCCCTTCTTTTTTCCCTCAGAGGATTTCCTTGGAAGAACAACTATCTGAGCCTAAATTCTAGGGCTGGTCTGTTTGCCTACTTTACAAACCAAGAGACACACTATCCTTTACAGAATGGACTTGTAGCTGTTCTGCCAGCAGATAATTATCTTTTCTCTTTATTATTGTGAAATTCCACGTTCCATTATATTCCAACAAAGGCATGATAAGAAAGATATTTGGAAATAGTACCCCATCTTTCAATGAAAATCTGCCTCAAACTGAAGGAAAAGCAGCATCCTGGTACTCACTAACCATTTAGGTAAATAGCCAAATCCAAGGAATTTGTAAAGGAGAGGAGGGAAGTCTTTCGTAAAATCCCATCAATCTAAGGTTTCCTGGGTTATGGCACAAGAAGGGAGGGAACACTCGTGAGAGCTTTGCCATGCCTGATCCATGGTACATCATCAGCCTTCAGGGACTCAGGGTGTGTCCTTTGCAATTTTCCACATTTTGGCAAAGTGGAAGGGGGTCCCCAATGGCATGCAGTGTTTGCAAATATGTGCTGAGAATGCTGAAGTTTCTCTGTGCTTTTTTTTTGTTTTGTTTTTTTGTGTGTGTGTGTCTAATTATGAAAGTTCAAAAGGCTTCTGGGCAGATACAGAACTGTCAAAGGGGTGGGGGTGTTGGTGTTATTTTTTGTTGTACAAGTTATCTCCTCACAAAGTGAGATGGATGAGTCCAGAACACCATAAGGCCTAAAAGGCTGAAGGGCACTTTATAATATCAGAAAGCAGCAGTAATGCATCTGGACTCCATTATTAATTTTATCAGGTTTGTTCAATTACATTTAAACAGCAGTAGGGAAAAAAAAAAAAAGACAAGAGTACTCTGCCTTGACAGTATATTCAGGGGAAGGCAACGTGAAATACCTGGAGACTGGCTTATATTGTGACTATTCCCTGAAGAGTTCCTAAACAGTGTTTTTTCCCATAATTTTTCTCTCACAGGACTCTTATTGAATTAAAAGCTTCTTGAGAATGGCATGAGAAATGTGCCTTGTGGTCTGCTTGTAATAGAAACGTTTGGTAAAATACTGTAAATTATGAGCTTCAGATTTGATGTTGGAGATAATAAAACAATTTATAAAGGTTAACTCTGCATTCGTTGTGAAGAAAAGAAGGAAATAGCAACAATGTGTGGTACTAATGGTTAGATTTCCATACTGGAAGACAGTGAGATCTGAGGCTTTAAACTTGGCTCCACAACTGACAGAGCAAAATAAGTCCATCTGTCTTACAGTGTGGGATGGTAAAGGATGGGTAACTAATTTTGATGGAAATCCACAGGTTGTAGACTTGTAACAGAAAAAAATTGGTCAGGTTTATGAATTCGTAGATGCATTTGTAGATGACTTCTCTATTCCTCAAGCCTTTCAGCAAGGCTCACTTAGGGGTTTCATTTAGCTTCAGTATTCTCTTCAAGCTGATTTTTTGTTTTTTGCTTTTTTAATTTATTTAGCTTTATTTAATTACTTTATTTCTTTCCCAAGAACCTCACCATTACTTTTTCTTCTACTCACTTTGGACCTTCTCCAAAACTTATTAAAATTGATGGGGTCTTTTTATGTCTGCTATTAAAGAGAACTGAAAGAAAGTATAAAACTGTCAAAACATTATATCAGCTTTACATATTTATGAAAGGATAGTAAACTTATTCTTCATGATAGCTTGTATTCAGTGGAGATCTGTAATGTAAATGAGTTTAACTACAGTTTCTTATCACTGAACAGTTACTACTGGTCTTTAATCTGTCTTTAGGAAAGACAAATTATGCTCAGTACTATTATTATTATTATTACTATTATTATTCTTTCCCTCCATCTTGAACTTGTTGCATGTAATATTATCCCTTCTGGAATGATTTAATTAGATTTTATACGACTGTGATTCTTGAACAGCATTGGAGAGGTTAAACAAGACTAGAAGTTGGACTTCAGGCAGTAACAGTTCTGTGATAACTGCTTTAACCTGGTGGTTATTTTAATAATGAAATTTTCCTGAGCAAAACATGCTCTGTTTTGTAATATTTAATGTTTCAAAATGCACAACATGTTTCACAGAAACAGAAACCTGTAATAAGAGAGTGTGAAATATTGAGCCTATTCTGACTAAGTGTGTGAGTGTTCAAACTAAACAGTATGAAGATAATAGATGAAACTTACATTTCTCTATGGGTACAGAGATAATTCTCCAGTTTATATAGGATGGGAGAGGACTGGTAGATGATCAGCAGGAGGTAGAAAAACTCCCTTGGGCAATCAGTGTCATCTCGGGGGGGAACCAAAGAGCTCCTGCTTCAGCCTCCCTCACTTTGCTTCTCCCCCAACTCCTTCACATCTGTAACCCATCTTATTCCAATTACACCAACAGCCAAAATATTGCCCTTGACCCCATTTGATTTGACCTGAAGTCAAGTGGGGTTACATGTCTGTGGTTTTGCCTAGCAGGGGTTCGTGCTACTTCTTTGAGTACTTTGGAATAAGCCCATTTGCAACACCTAAATTTCACCTGGGGACTTGAGCCAGCAGCAGACATTGAGTTTTGAACTTTCCTCTGAGCTGGAGTAATTCCTGAAGCTGAGAAGCTCTCAGCAAACACTTGTTCTAAGATGAGACGATGGTCACTTTGCCCATGGCAAGGACTATTGGTTGGTGTCTCTATTTGAAATTGAAATATCCTGAGTTTGTAATGGATTTTTAATTTTTATGTGACTGTTTCTGTGCACCTATATTATATTATGTATACCTATTCACTCTTCTGTGACCCAACTGACTACAGCACAAAATTTCAAGACAATTTTACTAGTAATACACCAGGCTACTTCTTACTTCAAGAGAGTTTTGTGCTAAAAATTTTCATTTCTCATAACAATTGGACAGGAACAACAGGAAAACAGTTTGTATTTCCCCCCTCCCCCTATTTTTTAATCTTCCATGCTATTTATTAAGTGATTACATAATTAATGTTTCCAATAGCTACATTTGTGTCCAAAAAAATAACCATATATATATAGTGTGACTTACTGCCATATGGTAAATTTACATTTTTTTGTGTTAAAAATCCTGTAATTTAATCTTTTCATGATGATGGCCACAGATGTGTCTGCACATCAGTGTTTGAATGTTTTGCATAGACACAGGTGATTGTATGTATCATTCACCCCTATCTAAGGCCTTAGTTTAAAGCAGTCCTAATTACAGCCTTCTGAAATCACTTTTATAATTAAATTTTACAATTAATACAGAACCTCTGAAGTAAGTATTTTGCTGGTCCATATACTTCATGCTTTGACAGTGATAATTACAAGATTTGCCTGCATATTTAGAATTTACCTTGGTTAGAAATCTTTTAAGGGATTTACATCATTGTTCAGGAATTTGCTAACCTTAGCCTAAGGTCAAGAGAAAGATTCACTCATTTTCTTCCACACATGGTGCATGTGTGACTTGCAAAGATCTGGTCCTGGCTGACACCATCTCACTGCATCTAAAATTAATTTCAACTCAATCAATCCTCTAGTTCCAAATACTTATCTGTATCTAATCCATTCTCCTCTTTTCATGCAGACACACGCATGTGGAGTTTCTGTGAGCATGAGGGAGGGAAACAGATGGCTTTAACAGCAAGATTTTCCACTGACTTCTAGTTAATACAATATTTTCTCAAGAAAATAACCTCTCACATGATTTATTAGGTATTTCTTGAACAGGAAGCCTAGTAAGTATCCAAGTCATCCTCATTTCTTCCCCAAATATGTATTATGCCATCCAAATATAACACTTAGTAATTTTCTAAGGAAATTAACTTTCTTGTAGTTCTCGCCTTAATGAGCACATTGTTTTTACTTTTCAAGTCATCAGGAGTTAACCATAAGCAGAAATTGGTTTGAGTATACCTAAATTGCATGGAACAGTGGTTTGGCCCAGCCAGCAAGACCTTGCCTAGAGCAGGCAGTGTCAGAGGGTCAGGGTTCATTGGGAATTAACCCTCTCCAATGCCAGTTTTCCTTCTTGCACACACACTTGTGAGCAAGTGAAGGAATGCCTGAGCACACGTGATTTATGATGGTGCTTATATTAAGAAGCACAGAGCAAACACTGCTAACTCCTGCTAATGGCTTTATAAAGCTGCAATTCTGCCCTGTGCTTCCACTGATTTAAAACAAACTAATCCCAGCATTCTCATTTTTCTTCCACGGGTGGTGGAAGAAGCCAGTGCCATTGAGACCCAGTCTTTACATGTTAAAAGAGAAGCATCAGCCCTATGGAAACTCCTCTCCCAGAGGGATGAAGAGGCTTGGCAGATTGAGTTGATGGAAGCAGGTCTAGAGATGAACAAGACTGTTACTCTGAGGAAGCACTCCTTCTGGCATGTTTCCATGTTTCCTGAAGGAAAAGCAGTCTAATGTTTAACCAGAGTTAATCCCTTCCTCAGTTAGCATTGCAAGCTGAAACTGTAGCAACAGGCAGGAACAGCAGAGAGGTTTCCTTCCTCCAGTCCTTAGAGAAAGGGGCTTGGCACATACTACATGGAAACATCAGTAGTTCTGCAACTTCTATTAGCCTGCAGAATTGCTATCATCAGTGATGCAAAAATGCCTTTCCCTTGTCAACAATAGCAGGAAGAAAACTCTGTGTGTGTGTGTGTGTGTGTGTGTGTGTGTGTGTCAGAACATTTCAATGGTAAAGGGTAACAGAAAAAATATCTGGAGGACAAAGTTCTGCCAGGGTAACTAACTCGCTCTGTGTAGTCCTAGTCATGCTGGTGATATCACTGTTGAGAATAAGATGCACATGAGAGTTGAACACCTACATTTTGGGTTGATTTTGTTCAACTGAATGGGCAATGCAGTGGAATTTTTGCAGAGACCTGTGATTGCTAGCATTTATTTTGTGTTTTTGTCATATCTCATGTGAATTGAAATAAGAACTTGGTATAAGCACTATTTCATTTTAATGACTTAGTTAAACAAATGTATTTTATCATTTCATCAGGCTTATGGATTTTTTTCCTCCATGATTGAGTTGTACAACACAAATATTGGTTTTGGAGATAAGGAATTCAATTAGCATTTCAAAGGTGTCAGACTCACTCCCTCTCCTAGCAACTTCTTAATAGCTTATTTGGGATGATTGGGAGCTTTGATGAAATTAGACAACCCAACAAAATTAAAGGGCATACATAAGGAAAGAGAAGATAATGTTTTGTCTTTACATAATACAAAATTCATTCCAGAAGCTTTTGAAAATCTGGCGAAGACAGTAGCCATAAGTACCAGGAGTAGTACCTTTCCTAGGGGAAGTAAATGAATGCATTGATATCTAGAATTTTCAGATTTTAGGAAAACTTTTGAACTCAAAAAAGTGTCTGTATATGCTTTAACTTCTCTGCAACTACTTACAGTTAGAACTTCATTTGAAGTGCATTTATTAAGGAGAGCTAAATTTGCCCTGAACAAAGGGAGCAGCATGGCCCTGCTGTATATTCCAGACTAACAACCTTTCTGGCCTTTTGCTACTCTGCTAATAGAGGAGTATCCAGAGTGCAGGCTGGGCAAGAGGTCCAGTAAAACCAGGTGCTGCTGGAGTTATCTGTCCTGGGAGAGGCTGCAGATGCAGTGGAATCTCACCTGGCACATGCCAACAGGGGATGCAGAACTGCCTCTGCAGCCATCCGCCCTCTAATTCCAGCTGGGAAGTATGAGCAGCACCAAAGCCCATAGAGGCTGTCCTCCCTCCTTCTAGCAAGGCATGGCTAGAAGCTGCCAGCACTGGGACATCCACGTGGTGCAGTGGATCAAGCTTTTGGTTTTATCTGTGCTGCCAGGAAAAAACAGACAGGATCCAAAAGTGCCTTGGGCAAAGCTGCACTCTAAGGAGTGAATCCATTCTAGCAGAAAGGATAAATTCAGCTTTTTTTTTTTTTTAATGAAGATGTTCTGTTTGCTTTTTTTCTTAAGGCTGCTTTTTATAAAAAAGGAGGGCAAATAAGGGAGGAAATTAGTTCTGTTCCTGCTAAAGTTTCTAAAAAGGTGGATATAAATGAAAATGAGAAATAATACTACTCAGAGTAGCACACAGTGCTACAGGAGACAGTAGGTGGAAACTCAAGCACTTGTGACAAGTTGTGCCTATCCAGGTGGAGATTAGAAATCATGGAATGCAGGCTCCTAAGGCTCTTTCACAATTAGTCTTCTTGTATTCCAATGCATATTTTGCATGTAGTTAATGGATGTCTGACTTCACCCCCACCCTGCCCTTGTTAATATAAATCAGTATTTTATGCTCACATGGTGTCTGTGTCTTAAGACGCCTTTCAATCATCTCTCAGTAGTATCTTAAGTGACAAAGTTCTCTTAAGGAAAAAAGACAAATAAAATTATAATGTGTAGTGTGAATGAGATTTTCAGTGATTTTCAGGGATGGTGATTTTGCCAAAGATTAGCACAAAATATACAGAATTGCTAGCTGACATAAAGATTTATGTAACTACCACTTATCTTAGCATGTGTGAGGGTTGGCTTCTGCCTAAGTGGTGACCTACCTTCCCAGCCTTGCATTTAGTTAGTAACAGCATGATAACCCTGTTAAAATGCAAAATATTGCAGCCTGTCTTTGATGCTGACTTCAGATTAAATTCAACTTCTGTGTAGGAGGATACAACTCTTACAGACTACAAACCAAATGTAGCCCTACTGGTTCTTGACTGCTCTATAATAGGAGTTAATGTCCCAAGTTTGCTTCAGAAGTTCTGCCTTGAAGACAGCAGATGTGTTGCTAAAGCCATCTGGCTCTTTTTTGAATATAATTTGTATGCCTATAAATAATCACTATGCATATGGCCTGCATTTCAGCCGTGTGTTCCTCAAACTATGTAAGTTAAGATAATTTATTTCTTCTCGTCGTACAAAGAACTTCTGCCATACATTCCTGTCCTCTTGTTAATATTCTTGCAAACTATCAGAGTTAAAAAACAACTTATGTGCACTAAGAAGCCAGAAAAGTTGATTAGACAAGGAAAACTAAAATACCTCTCTAGTCATAAGCAATCACAGAGCTCTTTTCAGTATTTTCCAGCATTTGAAGTAGCAATTTAGAGTCCCAGAGCTGATTCCACTCTCCAGGCTGCACGTGTGGCATTAAAAAGAAAAGTGTTGAAGAAGGGATGCAAACAACCTCAGTCAGAGATGATATTCTTCTGAAATTATTTCTGCTTAGTGTGCAAAAACTTGATGTGTGAACTCTTGTTCACCTTTCCATTCGGGATTCTCTTACTGATCAGCTGCATAGTTGTGACTTATATGCATAGAGTATTTCCTAAGCTAGCACTAAATTTGGCTTTTCTCTAAACTGGAAAAAAAAAATCCCTCACAAACTTATACAAAGATATTTAAATCAATTCCCATTGCTTGCATTCTGCTTTATGAAGTGGTGTAATTTTGCTGCGGAACTTTCCAGTCTGTGTTCTTTAGCATAAGAAAGATAAATTGAATATCATTTGTTCATATTTGAGATTACCCTCTATGATAGCAAAAATAAGGAAACAAAGATGAATGTCATTGCATTCTAAGCAAAAAGAAACTCAGTTTTTGCACTTGTTAGCATCAGCAGAATAAAGAATTCACACAACCTTTTTAGATGACAGTTTGAAAATGCCTGTTATTTATTAGGAAATAGCAAAAGGTTTTCTTACATGACTACTTATGAAGGAGCAAATTATTTATAGTCTGCTTAGCTACATATAACCCACAATTAATTGCAGTAAAAAGCCTAATTATTTTTCCAAGTTTTAGGGTAATGGAAGATATAGCTATCACTGCAGACCTGCTTAGGCTCTTTGTGAGGAAAGGACAGGAGACTTGTTACTGTAGATCCCAAGTTTCTACAATTCTCTTTGAGGGGGCTTCAGCTCAGCATCAATTCAGGTGCATTCTTAGGTTAAGTGTGTGAACAGCCTTTTGATTTAAAAAAAAAAAAAGCATTTACAAACTCACAGCACCATTTAGAGATAAGAATTTTGTGGAAATTTAAGTGTGACAGTATATTTAGATGATTCAGATGTTGAGATCAAGAACTTCAACTCTGTTATTTGGCTTTGCTTAGGTGTGGTATAGATACATCTTGTAGGTCCATTCAGATTTAGAAAGTCAAGTGAAAACTATTTTATAATAAGATTATTAGGTAAATATACACTGGAAGCTTATACATATTATGCAAAGAATTAAATATTCATCTTATTTCACTTTCCTTACATATACTAGTTTTGATCAATTAACACTGGTTACCAACCTTCTGAACAAATGCTTACAAAATTACAAAGACTGATTCTAATGAAGTTAAACACTTTTGTGTACCTCTGTATAATTTTCTTTCTCTCTGCAAGGCTTTTGGAATGAAAAAAAATCTGAAATGTATGATGGCACTGCTTTTGGTAACCACTTAAAGACTGTCCTGATTCTGAGCTTTGCTTTTCCACAGTGATGTTGAACTTCAGACCTTTTAAGATACTACTGAAACAGAAGTCAACTAAGCACTTATTTTTGAGCTCCAGAATGATCTCCTCTGATCTCTTCTATCTGAGTGCACCACAGCCTGCCTTTGCACAAAGGATGGAGGCCTTGAAGGCTGGTGGTACATCTCCTAAACAACACTTTTCAAATATAAATTGAAAATAGCTGTTTCCTTGATACTAGCTTCATGATCAAAGCTAGAATTCCCATCTCCTTCCACTTTCTTCCCATGACTGTAAACTGCCTGAAAATGTTTGTTTGATTAGACTTTGTGGTTTTATTTGCTGAACATCTGTAAAACACTTGTGTCTAAAACCCTTTGAAACTTCTTGCCTCCTTCTCAAATTCTCTCATACGTACTTCCCTCAATTTTGTTGTGTTGTTGGTTTCTGTTTGAAGCAAAGAGAAATAAGGATTTTGAAAACCATAGAATGGTGTGTGGCCATATTTTTAAGTGCATCTCTCCTTCACCTCCATCATTCAGGATGCAAGCATGGTGCAATTAGACTGTAAGTATTGCACACAACTGTACTGTAAAACACTCCTAAAACAACAGCCAGTGATGTGATGGGGAGAATGGCTGCATATTCCTGGAAACAAGGAATGCCTCTAAAAAAAAAGCATGTCCCATGTAGCTGCAGAAGGCTTTCCTCTAGCTAGGAGTGTTTTTTTTCTGGTTTTCTAGCTACTTCTCCAGTGAAAAGACGAAGCCGGTGTGTTGGTTGATTCTCCAAGATGTTTATGTCTGATGTTGACAGGGTTTTCTTGCCTCCTTCATCCACTTCTCTCTTGCTGCCCATTTGCCCACATCCTCTTAGGAGACTGACTTCCATTGTGTGGAGCTGTGCTCATTTTGATTTACTCAAATTGTACAGCATCATAATTGTGAGCATTCATTGTACAGAACAAAAAAAAATATATATAACACACAAAATACTTGCATCCTATATTAATTAGTCTCTATTAGGCAGTGTTCTAGAGGCTTAAAAGATAGCTCCAATTGGAGAAATTCAGTGTATGAATGAAAGATACTTTTACTGTCATGCATAGCAATCTGACCATCTGAGTCTTGCTTTGTAGCAAGTTACCAGCAAATGTCCTCAAAGAACACAAGATCTTATCCCATGTAAAGGCAGCATTTCCATTTGGAAATTGCATAACTAAATGATCTCAATGCACTAATTATCTAGGAAATATGCAACCACTTTAATAGCACCCTGTTATCCTTGTTAGGACTAAACAATACAAAAAGTGTCTCTGTTGGTGCTGTGTTTGTTGCTATCTCAGCAGTTAGTGCAAGGTAAGTGACAGACACATGTCCCATCCCCTAGGACCTTGCAGGTTGCTGCATTAATCCCTAGGGCTGTGCTTGAGCACACACTTTTCCTCTCACCTGTGAGATGGGATTCCTGTGACGGGAGAAGCAGAACTCTTGTGAACTCACAGTCCTGGTTAGGACTGTGGCAGTGTGTGGTTTACCTCCTGGTGTTTTCAATCCCTGGAATGGCCATGCCATAACCTCCATTTCATTCCCTAGCTGAAAGCGCTCTGTTGCTTTCCTATTTTTAACACTTTCCCTGCTGGTTTTCTTTTGGCCCCTTTTATTCCTGTTGCTTCCCTAGTTCAGTGAACACTTGAAAGGCTGTTTTCTTTATTGAAGGAGGCCATACAAAGCACTTCTCATGTTGCACAATCTCATTTTTTTCAAACTGTAAGGTAGCATCTTTTGCTTGCTAAGTTACATGATAAAGTTGAGAATCAGAAAGTTAGGGTAAGGAATTAAAATGTGCCTTCATAGTGCACCGAGTTCAGTAACTGATCTTTTTGTCTTCACAATTTCACGAGCTTAGTAACACATTTTAATAATCATAGGAGATCTATAAGCCAGCTTGTGAAGTGACATTAGCACAAAGACCATATGGATGATTGTGAAATATCTTGTTGAATTTTTAGGAGTGTGAATTTGTCTAGAGTCATGTCTCTCTGAATACAAAAATAATTCCTCTTCTGTTCACTGTGAAGTCTTAGCTTCTGACAACACAATGCTTTGCAAACTCTATTTTGTAGATTTTTAATTCTGTCAAGATCAACCTTAATTATCACATATAGTTCTTTCTCTAAAGGGCCTGAATATCCACAGTAATCTACATGCATTGTTATTGGTGTAATAAAAGTAATAAATTAATCAGAATTTAAGGGGTGTGTTACAGAGCAGTTATCAAAGAGCTGCTTTAGCTGTTGTTACTGAAGTAATTTTATCAGCAGTCCTCCCATCTACCTTTCAGACTTTCTTTGAGCATACAAATTTCCACTTTTATGTATGTATGCCCTTTTCACTATGTGCCACTTTCAGCTGTTGATGAATTATTGATTTCTTCTGTCACAATTCTTTTGAGTTACAGTACTCATGATGCTGAAAAAGAAACAGGATTCGTTATTGCACTTTTTTTTGAAATGTGTTCCACTCTCTTTAGACTTTCTTAATTTCCTGCAAGGCTATATGAAAGGGGTGTTGAAATGACCCCAAGGACAGGACATCAACCTGCATCCAGATGGGATGGTTTTTCATAAATTTCAAATAAATTGAAGAAGAGAGAAGCAGAGATCAGGAGTAAATTTTCTCCATCAGAAATCAGTTGTTCTTCCCACTGGGTTTGGAATACGAAACTATACATTTACTAAGAAGATAATTATTTTGGTTTTACTTTGGGTTTTCAGTTAGCCTTTTGAAGGATATCAAGTTTTACAAACCTGCTGTGAGCTAATTGAATGTGCTTACCCTTCTTTAACAGATAGCATACCTTTAATGGCAGCAGAGGGAGGTTAAGAAAAGAAGCCGAGAAACGTCAAGAAATGAGCAGCCTAATAGTTTAAACTTGCAGTATTAAATATCAGGTTTGATTAGACTTCCAAGACCAAAGATTTCAGCTTAAATAACTTTCCTTTTGCTGCTGTGGATTTATTGATCCTATGGAGTCCTTGCCTGCTCTTGGACCAGTGTTTCTGCCCAGGAGCTCCATCCAAGGCCAGACGTGGCCCTGGCCACCAGCACCAGGACCACTGGTCCAGGTCAGCTCTGGCACCCTGGGCTTGGCAGAGCCCATATCACAGTTACACAGCTCAGAGAAATATGTGAGATTGTCACAGCAAGAAGGTGTGAGAAGTGTTTGGTCTTTTTCTCTGTTTACTAGAGGCTGGCCTAAGACTTAGAAGAACTTTAATTGAAACTCTACATTTGTACTATGAGTACTATAGACTGGGGACTTGGTATCCAAACACAGTTTTATAAATATTTATAGCTTTCCTCAAATACTCTGCATCACAGAGTTCTATGGTCTATTTTCAGCCTGAGGAGAAACAGAAATTCTTAACCAGTTTTGTCATTTTATATGGACTTGAATGTTCACTGCTTCCTGTGAAGTTTTGGTAAAAGGGAATTTTTCTTTATTTCTTTCCCCTTTCCCCATTCCCCATTCCCCATTCCCCATTCCCCATTCCCCATTCCCCTTTCCCCATTCCCCTTTCCCCGTTCCCCTTTCCCCATTCCCCTTTCCCCGTTCCCCTTTCCCCATTCCCCTTTCCCCATTCCCCTTTCCCCATTCCCCTTTCCCCATTCCCCTTTCCCCATTCCCCTTTCCCCATTCCCCTTTCCCCATTCCCCTTTCCCCATTCCCCTTTCCCCATTCCCCTTCCCTTTTCTTCCATTAATTTCTCCAAGTCTCTGTTGACTCATATTGATACTAAACAACATAAATACAAATTTCCTACCAGGAGTAACATAATGCAAAGGACTGTAGTGTGCGCCAAAGATTGGATTATGGATATATTAAAAAAAAAAAACACGCACATTGATTATTATATATAAATCAAATACTGAAATTTCAGCCCAGAAGCATTTTTTTTTTAATAAAACTCACAAGATTTTTTTTTCCATGTGATACTAAATGCCAGTTAATATCTGCAAGCAGAATATAATTTCTCTCTGCAGTAAACACTGGAAACTTCTTGTCAGAGAAGTAGATTGTTTGACAGTCAAATGCAGGACGTGCAGAGAATTCAGTTCAAGTTTATTGTTGTTTATGTATTCTGCAAATCAAATGATTCCTGGCATAATAGAGCAAGAAACTTCAGTAAAGATCACTGTTATGAGCAGATGACATATATTTGTGTTATTAATCATGTACCCTTGCAGATTGTCTTCAAAACAATTCAGTTTTCTGATTGGAGATAATGGAATGAAAGATAGTGGTATATTTCTTTCCCTTTTATCTGGATCAAAGTCAAATATATCATTGAGTAGGAAGCATTTTCATTTCTTGTTCTTAGATAATTTCTATTACTATAATGCAAAAGCTATTTTGAAGTAATATTTAGGGGGGGTGTATTTTAGGATTCATAGAAAATAGGACCTCAGAAGTAAAGAGGTTGCTAGTTCATCCCTTGGCTCAAAACAGTCATGGCTGTTTGGCAGAACTACTCCTTAAAACTTCTCCAGGAAATTTATTCCAGTGCTTACTCTTCTTTCAATTAGAAACATTTTCCTGCCTTAAACATTTTACCTTAAATTCACCACACTTCAGTTTAACTCTTTTTATATTGTTTGCTGTAAATTTTAAAAGCAGTATAAACATCCTCTTGAATTTTAAACCTGGTTTGTTTTAACAAACCAAGAGTCTGTTAACCTCTTTCATCCTGATGCAAATTTAAAGCCAGTTTTCCTTTATATTCTTCTGGTCTTCCATGAAATATCAAACTATGTGAGGTTGGGGTAAAATCAAAGAAGCCCACATTGATAATGTTTCTTACAAATTTAAAGTGAAACCTTGACAATAATTCACTTGAGTAGATGTTTGCCAGAATGCTGCTCCGTTTTCCATTTTCCATGTCCCATTTGTTTTTCTGTGCAGCTATTTCATAGCAGTTTCCTCTAGACACAGTTCTGTAACTTGTTTAAGAGATGGGCATATCAGATACTGCTTTACTAAACTCCAGGAATATGGTATTTTCTGCTTTTTCACCAAGGAAAGTGTATTATGGAATCCTAAAAGGAAAACGGATTGCATTTGGCAAAATTTATTCTTGAAAAATGCCTGTTGGCTGTTGCTCACTTTATTTCTTTTCTTAACTTGCAGGTCATCTTTTTAGTAGTGCAGGCAATCTCTTTCTCAGGTTATGTCATTAGCTAAAAATAAAATTTTATATTGTTCTTTCAAAGGTGATTTCATGTCCAGCTGTAGGAATGTTTTTTACAAAACAGCATTCTCAGTGTTTTAGGAATACGCAGTATGGAGTTTGGAAATTATGGTTATTGAGAGAGCTGGACCCTTTTTGCACGATGACCCAGAATTTGTATGTTTGGACCTGTAATTTCCATTTTATGCGTGTTTGGCTTCAGGCAGAGAGAGTTTATATTTGTCATCTCCAGGAACCATTTTAGACACAGGCTTTGTTTAATTTAAGTCCACCAGGAATATGTCCCTCTTTAGTTATTTCCTTTTGCTCCTTTAGGCAGATCCTTCCAGAGTCCTTGTTTCTTGGCTGAGTTGGGCATGTTCTCTGCCCCATTCTTCATAGCTGTTGAGTTATTTCTCTTACATGATCATTTCTTGAAATATTACATGAACTTGATAGATGGCAAGACATGGAAATGGATGAATGAAAAACACAAACCTATGTTTTCTGTTTGAGATGGTTTACCATCTTTTTGGTTTTTTTTTTTTTTTTTTTTTTTTTAGGGGTGGAACTACAATAATTTTTAAATTAAAGGTTATAACCTATGGTGAGTAAGATTCTTTGATCCCAGGATCTGTTTGCTAATGATATAGTTTATTTCCACAAAGATTTTTTATCAAGTCCTATACTCAGTGTCTCAGGTCTTTTGTTTGGAAAACAGGGCTTCTGTTGGCTCTCCTTCTTTTTCAGGGATTTGAAAAATATTGTGATACCTGATAGGGAATAACAGCATCATGCTGCAGAACATGTAATTTCCAGCTAAGTTTGGGGTTTTTAATCAGGAGTGTTTGAAGTATTTTATTTTCATAGTGTGATTTATTGAAATAATGCCTTTTGCATTTAATTTATTTGTAAACATTCAGGTAAAATTAATAAGCATTTAGACCTCAGGTATAAGATGTGTATCTAAACCAAGAAAATGAGCAAAGACAACTGAGATCTGAATCTATTCTGGTTTTAATGCATTTTAGCAATCATGGGCCTTGAGAAATTCAGTGTGAGCAATAGGAATGACACACCACCTCTTTCATTAATATGTGCAATTGGTGCAGCCACGTCATTCTCTCCCTTCTGAAAGGTGACCCATCCTTCAGTGTTGTTCTACTGATGTTGTATTTGATATTATTCATAAAACCTTTTCTCCTTTGAGTGATTTTTTTTTTTTTTTTTTTTTTTTTTGCTGTGGCCAAAAAAATAATTGCTTTTTTTTATTGGCAAAACTGAGCAACAGAGAAATCCAGCAGCAATTTTCCTCTCTTACAGGCAAACAGCATTATAGCTGTACTCCAGTGCAGTCTTGTATTGCCAGTTTACTGCCCCCACTTTGCCTACAAATGTCAGTCATTTTTATAAAAGCTCAAAATCTAGCACACAAAACCCAGCAGCAGTAAGTGTCCACTAGGGCTCAAGGCTCAAGCAGAACTTGAAACTGAACATGAGAATGGATATGAACTTGCACGCAGCACTAGGTTACAGAGGAGGAAAGCATCACTGCTGGAATGAAATCATCCTATGTATTCAAACAGAAGTAAATTTGCATGTGGAACTGCATGTTTTCAGATAAGATACAAACAAGCACTGGAGTCTTTTTGCTGAACTGTGGAAATGTATCTTAAGCAAGTGCACAAGGGAAGGAATGAAAGCATTTAGCACTTAAAACTGAACACTTTCCTTTTCATTCTTCTTATTTTGTCTTTCTGTTCCCAATCACAGTGCCTTAATGTGTTACAGTAGGAAATGGTGATATGCCCTCATCCAAAATCATCATAAATGTTGAGCTGGTCATTCTTAGTCCAGTCAGAACAGTTTTTATGCCACTCAGCTGATATCACTCTCACTTGGACTTCTCTCTGACTATGAATTTTTATGTATAGTTATTTGAGGGGTCTTTCTCAAGCAAAACAAACACACAAAAACTACACAGGCATTCCCATTCTCCCTGTGTTTCTTCATGTAGTAGTTCATGCTCAAGAATATGTACAAAGACCAGTAGTTGGTCTTAAAATTATGTCTTGAAACCTTTTTCAAGTTTTTAGCAATCTTCCAATATTAAAAAGCTAATCTGTAGTCCACTCTTTATGAAATAACATTTTTCTTACTAGTATGAAATACTGGCATTTTATCAGTATGTAGAATTATTTTGTAATCAAAAAGGCAAGAAAAAAGAGAAACTTTTTTTTTTTTATTTCTGAAAGAATATTTGCCCAGAAGAATGTTAACCCTGCTGTTAGAAATATGGCTTTTACTCACAGTTTATTTTTCTTAGTTTTCTCTGGCCAGAATGATTTATGGAAGTAATGTGGGGGAGGTTTTTATGTCCCTCATTAAGTTTCTTGCCAATCTGTGGTCATGTTCACTTGTCCACTATGTCTTCACACCATTTTCCTTGTACATGTCTCATCTCTGTTGCAGAAGTTTTACTTTGAAAATTAAAATGTTTTGTCATGCAATAACTGAGTTTTTTGTCTAAAAATGTCAAAGAGCTAGGCTTTCTGTTGCTGTATATTATCATACTGTCCATCCCCTTCCTTTTCCTTTCTCCAGCTATACAGCTTAAATTTTCAGACTTTGTTCATTTAGCCACAAGGGAACCTTTTCCTTCCCTTTCTCCCCTTATAATTATTATTTTTGTCTGTATTCTGGTTCCAGCCTCATTGCAACTGCACGCAGCAGTGGTGGCAGCTGTGACAGGTGACTCTTTGAAGCCTGGGAAGCAAATGCATCTAATGAAAGGGCTTGAACACCCTCTCTAAAGGTGTTTGTGGATCAGTTAGAACAATTTGCTACCTCTTCTAACCCTATGCTACCCAGTGTGTCTCTTCAGCTTAGTTTGGCTTAGCTGCAGAACTTCCCTCCGTCAAGAGATACTGGCTCATGCAGGTGTCAGGTCACAGGCATCCTTTGTGACAGCAAGGCTTCAGACCTACTCTGTATGGGGTTTGATTTTTTGGCAGACTTTAAATGCAGCATCTCTGGAAGTTCCCGAATATCAGACCTTTCCCAGATAATGGGAAAGGCAATCAGAAGTTTGTTGGGCAAGCTAAATTATAATATGTGCTTTTTGTTGGTGGTGGTGGTGGTAGTTATTTTTCCTTCCTGAACTTACGGAATTTCAGCTTCTTTTAACAAAGGAAATAGGTATTTTGATGGTCTAAAAACCCATCAAAGGCTTAAATCTGCCATGGTCAGTGACTTGTTTAGAAGCAATATTTCTTATTTATTTCCATATAATTCTCATCATTTCATAATCAAAGTTCATGAAAGCAAAAAAGCCCACTATGTTTCAGTGCATTTTTCCATTGTTCTTGGCTTCTGGTTAAGTCTGATTGTGACACAAGCTGAAACGAGCCTTGGGCTTGTTCTGATCTTGAGCATTGCAGCCAGGTTCTGATCCTTTCCGAGCCTCCACAGGTTCAGGGATCTCTTCCAGGCTCACAGTGGCAGCTCAGCTCAGAGTTATTTATGCAACCCATCTCTCCTTGGGTGTTGGGAATTGCTAAATTGGTAAATGAGACATTGAGGTCGTAGTAAGTGTTTTGTGTAAGGTAGAGGGGAAAGTGGGCAAGATTACCCAAAGTACACTTCTTAAATTATTCTGTATTCTTAGGTAGGAGCAGGGTATACTCCTAATCCAGTCTACCATGCCTAAAGTGTGAGCTTTATATGTGTTGGTGGGTTTCTTTGGGTTCTATTTTGATACTCGTGAGCATAAGAAAAATAAAATATTAAACACTTTTCATTCTCTTGTTGTTTGTCTTATATAATGTGACATAAAAATCATCAGACATCTTCTCATTTCATACTTTATTTTCTCTGCTATTATTTATCACAAGAATGCTATACCTTTGCCCTCCTTTTCTCAGATTATTTATTTTCTGTGTGTTTGCATCCTAGAGTTTTCTGAAATGTTTTTAATTCAGTATCCCTAGTGCATCCCTGAGATTATTGCAATTAGACTAATTTTCTTCACGTGTCGTGTGTGTATGTGTTTGTGTGTATAAATATTAACTGAAAATATTTTCATGTTCACCTCTGGGGCAGTAACTGTCACCCTGAAAAAAGGGTTATTTCAAGATGTTTTGGCTTTCATTCCTGGTTTCCTATAAAGAAATTTTAAAAATTATCCAGCAGCATCCAGAGTGCCAGCACAAGTTTCACTGTGAGAGTCTTATCCAGAAATGTATCTTTGTTAGATATTGTTGATTTTATCCAGGTTAGTAAGACACCTAGCTAATCCATAGTTAAACACTTTAATTTTCTCTTAAATAACTTACATATATCACAGTTGTGGGTAGTTAGGCAAACTTGTTCTGTTTATACTTTTGTATTTATTGAGAAGGTATCCCCACGTGGTAAATAGGGAATGGGATGCAAAAAGGGTGAAAAATTAAAAGTGTAGGTTATGATTACAAAAATAAAAGCACATAAAGCCATTTCTTGGGGAGAAATTAGGGGATTTTAGAAAGTTTGACTGCTGCCTGAGACTGCTTTGGCAGAATATTTGACACAACCCAAGAAATGAGTCCTTACTGAAACAGATGCAGTCATCTTGTGAAACTGGGAGAAACCTGTGTCTGACAAAGCAGTGACAAAGACTGTGCCTCAGCTTCCCAGCTGGGTAAATGTAGTCAAATCATTTCCAGCACAGCCAAGTAGGCACTCAACCTGTGAACAAAAGAACTTTAATAAAATTAAAAGGGCTTTATTTTCCCTGACCTAGATTGCTGTGCTCAGTGAGGTCTTACTCAAGCTGTAAAACCAGGTGAAAATGACTTCTGGGGTGAACTTGGCAAATTCTTCCAATATGATGAGGATTTTTCAGGCCTTTGAAGAACTTGGGAGCAAAATGTAATTTGGCAAATCTGATCTACTGCTAAGGACCCCAGAAACATTAGTGCCCTGATCCTCAAAAGCTAATGCAAACAGCAAAATAGTTTAGGGTACTACTCTTCAGTTAAAATATAATTAAAGAAAGCCCCTAATGATGTAAATATAGAGTATGAAATAAAGTTTGTTTCACGCATTTCAGTTGATTTATATCAAAACCTGTATATAGTGTTGCAGTGAATGAAACTGAATTCAGAAGTTCAGAAAAGGATACAAATATATTAAATCCTAATCATTCTGACCTATGAAGCCATTAGAAAATATGTCTAATAAAAATGCTGAGTTCATTTGTATTAAACCAGTTTTCTAGAGCTAAGTGGAGCCTGTAAGGAGCAATTGGATTTTTTTCTGGATAAATTGGAAAAAGAAAAAAATAAAAGTCCTTCTTTTGAGATGGATTTCTGTTTCAGGCATAGGAATGTAGCATGAGGAAATCACATTCCCCAGAATACACAGATCTTTTTTATATTCTATTCCTTCTGTATTACTTGGCTTTAGCCTGGGAAGCCAGGCCACACTTGCTGTGGAGAAAGTATCCTAGCTTGTGAAGCTTTAAAGACTTCTAAAATCCATATTTAAGGCCTTTAAATTATTTTTATATTCTTCTGTAATCAGGTGCATGCTTGAGGCAAGCAGAATAAGCATTAAAGTGTATGTCATGCAGTAGTGGATATCAAGGTGGTGATATTCAAAGTGTGTATCATGATAGTGTAGCCTTGGATAATGCACACTGTAAAATATATACTGCGTGTTTCCAATCTTCTCAATTCTGAAAACACACAGAAAGGGATTTTCACATCCCTCTGCCTCTTTTCACAAATTATTATCTGTGTCTGCATAAAATGGTTGTGAAATGGGGTTAAGGTTAGTAGTAGAGAGGGAGTCCTGGCACCACAGGATAAGTGGCTTCTCAGTGGTTACAAAATGAATGTGTTGTTAATCTAGTGCTCATTTAATCTGACTCTTATAAATTTTCTGTTCCTCTACATTAACTACTCGCTGCTTTATGAACGTTAGGAATTAGCTTGCATTTATTGTTTAGAGAGAGATTATTATATATCTCTAAAGCCATTTTTCTTCCTACTGTTATGAAATCGATGTAGATGGTAAAAAGCAGAATTGTAAGGAAGTTTTTGCTTGCAAAAGCACTTGGAAAAAAATTAACAAATATTTACATCCTTTCTTCATTCAATAAAAATATTACTTAAGCCAGAAAAACCACTGAAGTGGTTTACACCTGGTATAACCAGTTTGATCTATGCACTTCAGAAGGATTCCACTTTAAATAGTGTTGACTGATTAAGGCACCTTACAAAGCTGCTCCCAAATACTGTCCAGTATGAACAAGTAAGATAGTGCTATCAGAGCAGTCAATTCTATTTCCAGCCTAAAATACTCTTTCGTTTCCTTTGTAGTTTACAAAATTTAGCTCACCTGGATTTCATCCTAGATGTAAAAACGTAAACACCGTTTAGATTACAATAATTTGTTACATTTTTTTTTCCATTTAATAATTTTAAGGGTCTTTTGCTCATATGTCCTAAAAATGGCCAGTTAATAAGTGTATTTATTTATTCTTTGGACTCTTTCAAAAGGATTTTTTTCATGACCAAAAAGGAGAAAAAGAAAGTGGTGAATTATAATGGCTGGATAGAAAATGCTGGCATAGTTTAAATCTAAGAGGTTCCTTTCAAGTGTGTAAGGCTTTAAAGTCACAACAATATTTATTGAACTTTTATCTATTATTGAAAATATCTCAGTGCTTCAGAAAATGCATCTTCCCTAACTTTTCCTTGTCAGGAAGTTTTCAAGGTCTATGAATGACTTTTGTCCAACAGTCAGTAGTTGAATCTGCTACAAAGACAATTCTGCTATTCCTATAAATGGTACAGGCATTGTGATTTGAGATGTTCTAACATTGTCTTATTTTTTTCTTTTTTTATGCACACCATTTAAAAAAATATTTTCATGGCCCCATTTTAGAATCTCTGTCTTTCTTTGTTATAAGATATAAAAATACATAGAAGCAGCATGTACTTTCCATATGTAGGACACACATCCTCTCTCCTACTGTTCCTATTCAGAAAATCACATCTTGGCCTTCATCTGTGTTATCTCGATCTCTGGGACACTCTACTTTCTTTTGATTTGATTTCATAGGAACTATCATTAAATTCTTCAGTCAACTAATCAGTTTGATTACTCACATGAAATTAAAATGATTGCATTTCAGAATGAGATAGATGGTTTTCCTGTCTAAGCACACAACTAAATGCATAATACAAAAATGTAAATAAAAGTTTAAGTTAGCATGTGAAAGTTTTATTCACGGCATAGAGACAATTTGTATACACAGTATCTGATTATATGCTTGAGTCACAATCAAATAAATGTGAGAAAGGCTGAGCAACAGCATTTTCTGTCTAAAATAGGAAATTACTTTTTTTTTTCATCCAGACTCAGATTTAACTTTCAATCTCTAAGAGTACCTTTTCTGTTTCCAGGCAGAGCTTCTCCTTTCCTCCAAATGTTATCTATTTTTACAATGCCTTGAGCTCAGAAATAGATACTACCATTTTAGCACCAGAAATAGAATTTTTAAATGTAATTACTGTATAAGGTATGACTGACAAGTCTGGGCCCTGCATAGTTTTAAATCCAGTTCTTTACCCTTTAGGAATGACATCATAAATGTTTCTTATATTATATTAGCAATATTTTTTGTTCCTCTTTTTGAAAACCTACATGAAGGCAATGGTACCACAATAATATGAATTTTCACTGCATCTGATTGCTTGTCTTTTAGCAGTAGAGTCACTGCAGTGAAGTAACTCCAGTTATTGAAAAGCAAAAAATAATGCTTGATGTTGCTGATCATATCATGATACATGGAAGTTGAGACAAAATTTGGAAGTGGTAATAAGCATCTTTATCATTGAAAAATGTGCACATTTAGAAACACCAGATAAAAATGAGTTGTGGCAAGTGCCTATTTCTATTAATCCTCCTTTATTTTATACAAATTTGGTGCCTTTTTAGTAGGTGTGAAAAAGCTTAACAATGCCCCAGTACAAAATTCATATTCATGTTCCTAGCTAATTAACATACTTCTTGTCTCTGTATCTTTGCACAAACAAAAAGGATATTGCCAAGGCTGGTTCATGGGGAGATTACAGAGGAAAAAAATAAAAAGAAGAGATGCTGAGCATTCTTTGCCCAGTGGTGTCCTGCACAGCTCAAAGGTATACAACTCCAGCATCTGATAGAAAAGACAGGATGGGTAAGATCAAAACAGTCACATTATCAAAGTGCAGTCAAAGCAGGAGCAGCTAATTGCTGCACATCCCCTCACACTGCAATTAGTGACAGCAGCAGTGAATTCTCTGCCCACCAGCCTCGTCTCACTTGGGGGATGCATCCCATCACACAGCCAAGGCAGAGCTGGGGAGAAGGATGACATGGAAGAAGCATGCAGGCAGCTGTCGTTCAGAAGGGATTATTTGTGCTTCCTAAACAACTCTAGTTTGCTGGAGTTGTTTGGCACATCCAAGGTAGGGTGTAAGTTCTAAATGCAAATCTGCACCTACAGCTGCTGGTTTTGTTTTGAAAGCTCTATACTGATATTTCCATATGATTGCATTTATTCAGACATTTATTGCCACAGCCTTTACCTTTTGCAAAGCTAAATATTGTTTTTAACACCCAATAAATATTTTTAGAGATTAATGTGGGTACTTATTCATACAATTTAGATTGACCCTAGTGGAACCCTTCTGGATAAGTCCAGTATTTCCAAGGCTGATTTTCCACTTTACTCACAACCAGGAGTAGGAAATGATAGCAACACATGCTACCAGAACCTCTGGAAGCAGTTATCCAGCAGTATCCCTTGCAATGCACCCAAAGGGACCATCCCAGGAGGCCTCCTCAAGCATCCTTTTCAACAGCAGCTTTTCATTGATCCTCCAACACTTGTACCCTGTGTGGGCATTGGGGTTGGCCAGAGCTGGTGGTTGTGGGGTGATCTTATTGAGGCCTTCCAGTATCTAAACTGGTGCTACATGAGAGCTGGAGATGGATTTTTTTATAAGAGCATGTAATGGTACGTTAAGGGTACATGGCTCTAAACTGAAACAGAAGATATTTAGATTGGTTATTAAGAAGAAATTCTTTATTTTGAGAGTGGTGAGGCACTGAAGCAGGTTGTCCAGGGAAGCTGTGAATGCTCCATCCCTTCAAGTGTTCAAGGCCAGGCATGGTGGGGCTCTGAGCAACCTGTGAAAAGTCTAGTGAAAGTTGTCCCTGTCTGTGGCAGGGGGTTGGAACCAAATTATCTCTAAGGTCCTTTCCACCCCAAACTACTCTATTATTTTCAGTAAAGATCTCATTGGGTCCAAGTAGCCCTGGTACAGCTCCGTGGTGTCCTGAGCTCCATCTACTGATTGCCTCAAGAGGCTCTGCAGGTATAGAAACATACTTCTCCTATAGAGGCCTTCATGTTTATGCGTGCAGGATATGCCTCTGAAAGGATCTACTCCTTAGAAAATGGAAGCATTAGGTTTTTAAGTGCACTTTGTGCAGGCATATGCTTCCCATGGTCAGTCAAAAATATAGTTAGTTATTAAAGAAGCCCAGCAGAGTTACTAGCTCCTACCTTCTGCAGCCTAAATATCTCCAGCCAACTCTTTGAACGAATGTAAGCAGTCTCTGACTCTCTCCCCTTCATCTTTGTTTTGTATCCCTTATGTTTGTGCACTCACTTGTGTTTGTGCACGCAGCAGTAGCAGTAGCAGCAGTCAGGATCCAGCTTGTAGAACAGAGGCAGTCTCACAATTTCTGCTCATTAAATCACATCAGTAGCTCAAGGATTAATGCTGTGCATATTGAAGACAGGATCAGACTCAAGCAAAGGTGATGTTCATGTGCAGGAGCTTGAAAGCCTTTTCCTAATCAGCTCCTGTAGCCCATGTTTCAAGGAGAAACACCTGTATGCTGTGGTGCCACAGGGACTACCTTGAGGACAGCTGGTGCATGTCATAAATTTAAAGAACTGATGCAGACAGAACACTGTTTGAAAAACCAAAACTACTTTTTTTGAGAAATAGGAAGCTGAGAATTTGGTGTGTTAAGGTAACAAAGCAGAAGTTCAAATCCATCACCCTTACAGCAACATGATCCCTTTGGCAGCAAGCTCAGTTACACTTCGACTATTTATGTATATAGTAATGTTATTCTTGGACTACAGACATCAATTCTGCTTCTGTATGTGGATTATCTCTTGTATCCTTCAACTTAATCCTCTGGCAGCAACTGAGAGAACCATGGTGCATCAAGGCTGCTATTGTTCTGAACAGCTTGTTGGTGTGACCCTTGGCCTTATCAAAAAGTCACCACTGGGTCTGGCCACCTCCTTCTCAAAGAGGTTCAGCACAGGCTCTGTAACTCTTAGAACTAACTTATCCAATCAATCCCACAGCTACTTACAGCAGCTCTCCAGAACGTTACTCTTTATTAGTGTAATGATCATTCTCTAATCTGTTGTTATCACTACAAGAATTTATTTTATTATTTGAAGGCATCATATGTATATAATGCAATACACATAATGATTTTACATAAAACAAAATATTTTATTTGGAATATATGATATTACAGCTTCATATATTTTGTGAACAGTAGTACAGTGGAATATCTTTGCTGACTCAAAAGTGGGACAATATCCTCCTTAAAAAAACTTTTTAATATGTATTTTAGTTTATTACTTAAGGTTGCTGAGGGGAACAGAGCAGAGATGCATTCAGACTGTACTGTTGTTGACTAATACTCCAAACAGATGTAAGCAGTGCTTTGCTCGACCTCTCTTAGATGTGGGATTTCTGCAGCCTTCTCCATTTCCCAGAATAGAAACCACAAGACAAAGAGATTGTATCAAATGCAAGAATAGACCCTGGGCATTTTGAGTGCCAGCAATGCACTTTATTTACATTAGTTCCTGCTTCTACAGAAACATATTCATTATGATCATCTCTGCAAGTACTCACACCTACTTGGTTGCTCATTATACAATGCTCTTGACTGAATATGCATTTTAACATATTCTCTCATGTGCCTCCTAACAAGTACTGAAACATTGCTCTGTGGTATTTCTGACTTAAGAAAATGATGGGGTCATTTGCTTAACAGATAAATATTTGGACTGACAACACCCTCAAAAGATTTTATACTGATTTTGTGTAAGGGCTGAATTTGCCTATGTGATTAAAATTCCTTCACTTCTGACATGAAAGTTACTGGCAATGTGAAGTATCTTTAAATAAAAAGGGAAAATATTTAATTTTAAAAGCTAGTAATGAATATTTGCTTTATTTCTTCCTTATTACATGATTCACCCAAAACAGACTAGCACTAACTATATGTCTATAAAGAAAAATATAGAATTTTAATGTTAGGCTTATTCATCTGGATTGTGGAGAATATCCAAAAGGACAGTTTCCTCTTGTCTTAGATACTTTGGGAATTTCTAGGCATATATAGCATCATACTCAGATGTTTTCACTTCCCTTGGGAAGAGAATAATGCTTCTCCACCCCTTTTATATTTACTGTTTACTGATTAACTGTTGTAGAAATAAGAGTGACACTGAACATGTTCATTTAGAACAATTTCCCTGGAGCCTTTTGCTCTATGTTTTATATTCCCCAGTTTTACCTACATCTGCAAATACTTTCCTTGATGACCAACATATCTCTGCATGTGTTCTTCCCTCCACTGTAATCTTTCTTTTTTTCTGTAATTAAGTAGGTCATCATTCAGCACAAATAACTGTTCCTTTTCCCTGTCTTGATTTTGTTCAGATTGCTCTGAAGTTTCAAGAAAATTTCTGCCCTTCTAAATAAATTCCATTTAAAATGCAGATTTCTTGTGGATGGAAAAAATACTTGTTTCCTTATATGTGTGTGTGTATATATATATATATATATATATATGTATTAAGGAAAAGCCTTTAAGGACAGGATACTAAGGTACTCTTTTTGTGAATAAATGGAATTTGGGAGGAGAGTGGGAAGGAAGGTAAGTTTGCTTTTGTTTTCAGATAATAGGAAGACTAGTTTTCTTCAATGTTTCTTATGGAAACAAAGAAAATCAGAACTTCTATAGCTGGACAGAATGAATGTGATCAGTCTGTTTTCATCATTCAATGACTGTTCTTTATTAATTTTCTTTAACTATAATGTATTCTGTGAGCATGTGGTTCTTAAATGCACTTATTTTACTGAGCAAAGATACAACTTATTAATGTTTTACCTATTGCTGTGGCATCACTTCATAATGTAAAAATCCTAAAATAGCCTTGATATAAATTTGATCTGTTATGTATGGATCTGTTTTATTACTAATAAAATAAACTGTGAACTTTCTGAAAGCTATACAACCATAGAAACTTCTAAGAATGTTGTGTGCTTTGACTTCTAAAAGTAAACTCGAAGAAAGTGTAGGTGGTGTTAGATTTTTTAAATCCTCTTGCCACGTGGGCATGCCAGATACATACTGACACATTATGCAAATTTTTCATTGTGATTTACATTCTTTAATGACCTCAAGATGCTCCAGATTTACTTTTATATGAACACAGACAATAGATGAAGAACAGTACATGGATGAAATCAGGCCAAAAGTCAAGATATATCAAAGCAACATGAGTGACAAATATGAAACAGTCAGGAAGCATCAGTCTTCCTTGATGTCCAGCTACGTTGAACCAATATAAATATTTGATGTGATAGAAAAAAAACAAATGCCCAGCAGCAGCAATATTTTCCTTAAGGAGGTAAAGTCCAGCTGTTGTTTCTTCCTGTCTCCCAAGTATAATGTGCAGTAGCTTGGTGTGGTCTGGATGAAAGAAAGCACAGAAATGTCCAGAACAGACAGGAAAGAATGGACATCTTTCAGCCTATCTTTCTTATGTCATTTTTATACTGCAATTAAAAAAAATGCTGTTTCAGATTTAATACTCTGCTTGATCTATCTGTAATGTAGCAATCATTGCTTAAATGATCTTAGGGTAGGAGACAACTTCTAAATCTCAGAAATATAAAATAGTTTTCTGGTCATCATACCTTTACCAGTATTAGGTTTTTTAAATGGTTATGAATTAAGATTGCATTATAAGCCCTCTATTAGAAGTAGTTAAAATGTTAGAGAATGGTGTGCATACCTAGGTTACTTATCCAAATACAAATAATCAGTTAAAGTATAATATTCTTTGAGATAAGAGGTGTTTTTAAATAAGTCCTTTGAAGTAGAAGATGGTTTCCCATTAAATTATATATTATATTTGTTAAATCAGAGAATTTGGGCAGAAATTATGGTAGTTTTTCCACTGGAATAAGAAAGCCCTGCAACCTGGACCACTCTCGTGTCTTGTTGAGGTGTTGGATCATAACCTGCCGAAGGGAGAGTGAAAGAAAGAACCTTCAGTTCAAGAAGCTTTCGTGTTCACCTGAGCAGAAAATTTCAGTTTCCACATAGCCATTGCACAAACCCAAGTTCAAACTAGGTCAGGACTATAAGTGACTATGATAATTGATCTTTTTTTTCTCTGTAATTGTTCATCCATGGCAGATTCAACCTATCAGTAGAACAGCATGAGTAAGCTGTTATCTGTAGAGCCTCTGTTTTGTGGCTAGAAGGGATCCATTCTCACAACTAACCAGCAAGTACCTTTTGGGCAACTCTAGATTCACTTGGGATTCCTCATTAAGCCTCACTTTTAATGCAAAGCTTTTCTGATATTCTGTGAGCCTGGCACTTCCTTACACAAATGAGCCAACTGAGATTTAGGATGTGAAGCAGAAGCTGACACAGTAACTCAGTCTTAATTTCTATTCCATACACATGAGCATTAACTGAAATGTAGCAACAAAGAGCTATTGATACTCGCACCTCTAAAGGTGCTGCAAAAATAAAATGACATAGTTTGATTTCTACTATTGTCCTTAAAATAGGATCTCTGTCACTCTCTGAACAACCTCAAGTTTGACCTCCCATTTTGCAGCTTATCCCCCTTTGTCAGGTCAAGAAGAATATTTTTAATCTGTCCTTTGGTCTCTATCCCTATGGTTATGTGCGTGATGGAAGAACTGGCAACTCATGCAATAGAATCATTACTGTCAATAGAAGGACACGGGCGAGTTTCTCTAGAATTTTTATGATGGAGCTAGTAGGATATGTGTTTTAGAGTTACTTTTACTTTTGAGACCATGGTTGTCGTTTT
Organism: Cinclus cinclus; assembly: GCF_963662255.1. Lineage (NCBI taxonomy): Eukaryota > Metazoa > Chordata > Aves > Passeriformes > Cinclidae > Cinclus > Cinclus cinclus. Next base: position 10,096,180 of record NC_085047.1, on the reverse strand, counting down.
TGGGTTTGGAAAAGGGCATAAAGCAAAAGAATGCTGAAATATTTTTTCCCAAAGATATGAATGTAAAAGTGTGAAATAAGCTGCAGGTTTAAAAACTTCATGAGTGATAATCATATTACAGTATTTATAAATATATTGATTGCATGGGTACTGAGTAACAGGGGGTTATGGGGCGCAAGGAACCTTATACAGAAGCAGCTCAGTTGGGTTCTGTGGGGTTTGGTTCAGCAGCATGATGAACTGAAACCCAATGTTTCTGTGTGCTTAAGTTGCTAAAGATTCTGTTCTGTTTTGTTTACTGTTTTTCCTCAGTCTTAATTCAATGAAAATAGCCTTGTTCATTTTCAACAGCACATTGAACAGCTATTGTCAATATTAATTTTTCTTTATAAAGGCCAATTCCCAATCTGATTTCTTTGCTGAAATATTTAGCAGCTTTCACCTGAACCCATTCCCTTGTTAGCAATCGCTTCTCCAATGCAAAGCACTGAAATGTGGGTGATTTCCTTTCATCCATATTCTGTCCTTTTCCTATGGGAGGTGGCTATATGCTTATGAAAAAGAGCATCATGCTCACCCATTCCCTCTCAGCTGCCACAAAGCAAGAATAGGTCTAAGGAATGTTTGGGCTAAGACTTCAGGGTGGTCCTTCGCAGTATATGGGCTCTATAGTCCAATCTCTATCTTTATGTACCTTGTGTGTGTGTGTGTGTTTGTGTGTGTGTGTGTAAGGCCAAGCAGTCAGGCTGATTGATACTGGGAAATATTTTTATCACATATCGTGATGAAAAGAAAGAAGGGACCTGGTGTAAAACCATGATATAGATATTTAGATCATAGCTCACTGAACAATGAAAACAATTTCTTTGGGAGCTGCTGTTGGAAAAGGTGAGAACATTAACTATGAAATTCCTGACAGTAACTCTCATATCAAAACAGTTCTAAGTAATAGAAATTAATATGGGTTTGTTTGTTTGTTTGTCTGTAATGTTGCTTATCACTAGACAACTAACTTACTTGGGAGGGGTGAATAATATGAATCATCACTGTCTCAAGCATATTTTTTTAATTCATATACCCATCTGTAACATGACACATCTGAAAATCATCAGGACTATGAATGGTGTGGCAAATAGACCTTTAGTGAGATGTGTCAGAGCTGCTGTCACATAGCCTGGTTAGAAAAGGAGCACTCTCAGCATACATACAGCTACACACCATATTGTTCTGCAGTAACACACTATCCACATGTCCCTGCGTGAGAGTGTTTTGGCCAGGAATGGTATCCTGTTCCTTTTTTAAATCTGTCAAGTGGATGTTTGGTGTATTTTGGGAAAAGGCAGACTAGGTAAAAGAAAAAAAATGGTCTTTTTAAATGAGATGTTTTTGAAGCTCGTTTAGCTATTAAAAAAATGGCCTGAACATGTACAAAGTTCTATGCTGTGACTTACACCAAACAGATTTCATAATAAAAGCTATTGTCTATTTTGATAAATTCTGGTCTCTTAATAAACATAATACAATGAGAAATTATTCCAGAGATTTTTTTTCTTTTTATTTTTTTTTAATAGAGAAAGGGATACAGTGGAATGTGCAAGAACTGAGTTTAATTTCTGGCTTTTTGACAGTCTTGAATAATAATGGGAAAGATAATTAGAACAAGAACCTGAAGTCAATGAAAATATTGCCAGTGATTATAATGGGACCAGAATTCAGTCTGTTTCCCTTTCACAAAATGAAGATATAACAGTGCTTACAGATCTCACATGGGAATCATAAGAATGAAAACATTAAGGTGAAAAAAAATGTGGGTCAAGTTATTACTAAGATAGGAAGATATGCAATAGGCACCTGGTTATGACTAAGAGATTCAACAATCAGATCAGGTTACCAAAATCTTTTTTTCCATTAATGAAATGGGGGAAATTTCTGGGGTTTTCCTCAGAATATAGTTTAAAAATTGTAGAAAACTAGGGCTCATTCAGGGTAAAAGCATAATAACAAAGGCAGCACACTAACTATTGCAAAACCACAAGCACTCACTACTGCAAAACCACAAGGTGAATGCAAAAGAAGCCTTTGCATTTAAATTTTGGTCATGAAAGCCAATGAAAACTTTTTTTCCCCTTCGTTTTCCAGAACTGATATTTCTTTGTCATTCTCAAGCCATCTAAAAGATTTGTCTCGATTTTGCACACACAAAGCTTAAAAATTCTTTAAGAAACCAAGAAAATTTTTAAAATAATAATGATAATAATAATAAACCTTCTACAATGTTTTCTTGATTACTTGATTAAAAATCCAAAGACAAAACATAAGATCATGACCTGGATTAAGCAGTATCCCTCTGTCCTTCTTCAAATTAACATGAAAGAAGAAAGAAAACATTAGCATGTTAATTTGGAGAACAAAATATGAACATGAAGGCATTTACCACAATTGCTTTTTGTTGTGAGGGAAAAAAAAATGACATCTGGAACTAAATGTTTTCAATTATAGTGGATTGGAGTATATAGTCAAACTGAATTCAATAAAATGGAAAACAGGCTTCATGACAGTAGAAATGAGTGAAAGGGTGAAATCTCAACTGAAAAGCATAGAATATGGCAAAGCAATCATTCATAAACAATTAAAAAAATGTAATGTTCATGCAGTCTGTGAAGAAGTTTTAGAGCTAGCACACTATTAAGAGAGTTTAGAATGCATTACGAATTTATTTTACACACCCTGAATACATTTTCTTGATAGGTAGTTCCTTTACCTTTTAGGTATAAAGTAATATTTACATTAATTCCTAATTAGGGAAGGGAGCAAGTGTTTTTCTTTCTGTTTCTCCTTTTTAAAAGCATATCTTCATATTGCCTGCAGGAAACAAGTGTGGAGAATATGGATAGAATTCTATCACAGCAATTTGTTAATATGCCTAAAGAAAAAAATAACAAAAACCCTAACTTTTCCTCTCCAAATTCATCTCTCAAGGGATTTTGAAACTTCTTTGGTTTCATTTTGGCTTTCCTTTCAATAGAAAACTCTGTGAATTTCTCATAATATTGCAGTAAGATTTAATTAAATATTTACTTAAAATTAAGGAATGGCAAACAAAAAAAGACTTGTCATCCAGGCTTTAAGTCCTTCACCACTGTTTGACTGAGCTGAGGTAGCCAAGCTCTTCCGTATATTCTAATTTTGTAGCTGAAAAAAATGTAATTGCAGACACTGTTTCTGGCTTTGTCAGAATGCAAAATGTGGCTTTAGAAGGATGTCTGTGCTTTCTGTAGTTTAAAAATCGTTTAAAGTACTGCATGTTCCTGGATTAATAAGGCCATACTGAGCCCCTCTGAGTTCAGTGGAAAGCTACCTGGGAGCAAGGCTCCCTCCTAGCAGGCAGCTTGGAAGATCAGTAGGGAAAAAGTACAGAGTGATGAGCTGGTGATACTCATAACATGTTGCTGACACCTGGTTAAATAATTGAGTACCTTATTTAAACCAGAAGGAAGTGCTTTTTCTTTAAAAACCCTTTTTTAAACCCTTAAAATATGTAAACTGTTAAACTGAAACTTAAAATATGTAGACTTGCTGGAGGATGTTGTTGATGCTGAATGCATGGGCTCAAAAAGGGATTAAGGGAAACAAAAACAAACAAACAAACAAACAAAAACAAAAAACAAACAAAATAACTTGTGGAAGGTTCCCCTCAGGATACAGGTCAGATTTCTGATTATGAAAAAATGGCAAGATTATTTTAGGATTGCACCCCATTTGCTTAGTATGAACACTATTCAAGATCACATGTCGTTTTCAGAGTTTTAAAGCTGGGCAGCACGTTTTGGTCCCTTTTTCGTCCCTCTCAGCACATCTTTGTAGCAAATGTCATATTTTTCTTCCAGGAAGTTAAATAGATCATTCAGGGCAAGAGGAACTGTCCTTCAGCATCCTTCTCTGTTAGCCAGGCAGGTTAACTTGCCTGGCCTCACTGTGTTTGACAGCTCTGGGTGTTTTTATTTCTTACCAGAGAGCAGAAGACTGGAAAGCTACTAAAACATGTTAATAATATGAGTTTGTGAAAGGCAATGCAGTCTTTCCTTTCACACACAGGTACAGATAAATCTTTGAAGCTAGAAAAATCTTCTGCAAAAATTTATTCTCAGGAAGGATTGAACCTTGCTTTTTGCATCTTGCATTCTTGTCATCCCTGCTTCACTATTGGTGCCTGTTTCTATGGAAGTCTCAGATAATTTTTTTTGTTTTTAAGATACCCACCCAAACTTCTTCTTGATTAAACTATTTCTAATTATTACATTTCTTTCTATTTCAGGGATGAATTATCCTGGCCACTGCAGCAGGGCTTGGTTCTTCCCAATTTAGTAGCTTGTTCTTTGTTCCTTCATTAAGAACTATTTTATGATCCCTTATCTCTTCTACTTTGTTTATTTTGATTTTATCTTTATGGAGCTGTATCAAGTAGTATCACACAAACCCACTCTGATTAGCCTGGTATTTATAGGTATTGATGCAAACACTTGTTTAACCACCTCCACCAGCTCATTAAGATAATCTGAATTTCGGTATGTTTCACTTGCCTTTGCAAGGAAAAAAAAAAAAAAGAGGCCTGTGGAATCAAATTTAGAAAATTTAAGAGAGGAATGCAAAGAATGCACAGCAAAGTCTCCCATACTTCTTTTACATACCTTTTAACAAGCTTTAGATCATGATGCTTCTCTAGCACAAATCATTTAGAAAGTGCTTTAACTTACAGAAATTGTTTAATCCATCAATACAATACTGAACTAGTTAATTTGTCTCTAACCTGTGTGTTTTGCTTTGTTTTAAAATTGAACTAATCAGTTATCTTCTGTATTCATCACTTTCCCCATCTCTAAAGTGGGGCTAATGCTTTCCTCTTAAAAATCTCAAGACTTAATTTATTAAAAGCAATTTCAGATCCTCAGGCTGAAAGCACTCTAGCAGTGCTATGCATTTTTATTATTATTACAATATTTGTAATCAAGCCTTTTATCCTGGGTGACAAAATCCTCTTCTCTTAATGGAGATTTCCTCTTTTGTTAAGACAGTTTAGGAAAATAGCAGTCAAAATCCTGAAAGAATTACCCTTACATGTGCTTTTGTCACAAGGTGCTGATGGGATAGCTGAGCCCATCATTCCACATGTTTGCTGAACGTTGTGTGATGACAGTGAGTTAAATGCTAAGACCTTGACAATCTGCATATATAAAACAAATGTTTTCATAATATGAAAATTAAGACTATTCTTCTCTTTCAAGATTGCATAATTCCAAGATCATCACCCATCTGTGTATATCCTTTATTTTTTCTTTTCACTTACTTTAATAGCTTTATTTTGCAACTTAATGTTTTTCCACCAGCAGGTGAAAGCATTCATAAATCTGTCACAAACAGTTGCCAATGAATATTCATATCTGAACTGTCTGACTGCAGTACTGTGACTTTTTTATTTGATTCTAGAGGGAGAGCAAACTTAGACGTGCTTCTTATTTCCTAGTGTTGTATCCTGATTGATACTCAGCATTGTACTGCTGAGTAAGTTAATGCAATTAGTAACCTTAAACTGCCAATTTGGAATACATTGTATTAGAAGAAAATGCCTGACTACCAGATAAAGGGGAGCTACAAACTGTTGCTCACTTTTTTTTTTTTTCCTAGGTTTGGCAAGTAACTCGAATCTTTTAAAGCCAAAAGCTCCTCCTGGTCAGTCACAATACTTGCCCAGTTATTGGATTGTTTATCTGTAATGCGGAAGAGGAGAGGCAGTCAAATATTTCTATTCAGTTTGTCTCAATTATTGTTCTAGTATTTTTTTTATTCTCTACAGACTTTGTTAGTCAGTTATCAGAAGAAAAGCAAGGGCTCATAGTAGCTCCTTACAAACCAATGTTTTGGCTCCTGTATTTAGGAAGTATCTCTTTGTCCTTAAAATTTGTTATGCTCTAATCTAATATGTTGCTTTTGCTTTTTAAAGCCAGTGTTCTTTCTATAAGTTCAGTCACATGTGACAAGAGTATATATGTATTTTTTTTTTTTTATTTCCTCACTCCAGCACCCGTCCCTAACCTGTGCTTACTTAGAAGGAAGCAAGAATCTTCATAGTTTTTTCACTCTTTCTTCTCTGGATAGTTTACACAGTAATGCCACTTACACTTCTTTTTTCTTGATCAGATTTTATGGTAGGAGTCAAGGGACAATCTTAGAGAAGTTGGATTATTGCATCCCATAAAAATCAGTATTTGAACACCTACCTTCCAGTAGGTGTCTTTGGAAATCTAAGCATCCATACTTTCTCTGAATTAGGCAAAAATCCAAAGTTTTTGGTAAAAGTAGGCAAGAAAAATATTCTAGTGCCGCTTTCTTTCAAGCAGTCCTGTGAAATCACCATAAAAATATGCACTGCCATTAATCTGTGGGGAGATAAGATCAAAATTAATGCTTCCACACACTTGAATGAAAGGCACAGTCTGTAGGGAATTAATTGTATTTGAGTGTGGTTTGAGTCCCTCACAGAGGAAACATTGTGTAACCCAGGCCATGGGATTTACATAGCGAATGAAGGGTACAAATTAGTCTTTTAATAGCAACTGTACCTAGAAATGGCTGGCAGCCTACTGAGATCCTCAGTTGTGAGTTGTTATTGCAAAACCATGAAAGTATTTTTGACTCTGAAGTTGATGCAATCCAAGTTGTGGTTTTGTTTTTCAAGGAAGTTTTCCAGCTGTGCTGCAGGATGTGTTAGCTCTAGTTAAAGAGGTGTGACATACACCTTGAATATTAAGTATCCTAAGGCCAAATCTCAGAATTTATCAATCACAAATAATTTAGATATTAGGAATCATTTATTGAATTCGCCTCAATATGTGTAACAAGACTTAGCTCTAGATAAGCTAGAAATTAAAAAAAAAAATAAAGTAAGAGGTTTTCTTTCTGCCTCACTGGCATGTCCTCATCATCCTGAAGAACGTGGCAGCTGGTGAATGAAAGTAATGTTATTCATTAGCTGTTTGGAAGGCTAAGTCAGTTTTAAAAACTGAATTATAGCTACTGGGTCAGTTAGGCATCACTGAAAATTAGATCTAAAATTAAATCTGTAAAATCAAAACTACTTTCATGAAACAAGAAAATGGGATTCAAAAGCTTGCAGTGCCTGGAAGAGGTGAATCAATCCAGCTGACATTGCATTAATGCTTGGTAGCAGTTTTGTGCAACTTAACTGGGAGTGCACATGTGCATGCATTAGATTTCGGGTTTCAGTCATTAAGAATAGCAACGTGTTTTCTAGAAACAGGTTTATGAGTGAATAAAAGTGCTGTAATTCTGCTCATGCCTAGAATGGGGAATATTAAACTTACCCGGAGCAGGAAACAGAGAGTTAGAACAAACAGACTGACACCATCATCTGATTTGATTAATCTCTTCTGTTCATTCAGATATCCAGTGCTGCTACTTATACAGCAATGCCCAGAATCATAAGGAAGTCAAGATATTTGGGAAAGTTTATGTGGATTATAGAGATTTCAAGGTTTTAAGGTGGATTTGCAAATAAACTGAGCACTGTTTGCTGGTGACAAAGTTATTCTCTGCAGAACAATTTTTGTGAGGCATTGTGGTGGAAGGTGGTATTTTAGGAGGAATATGATCTTTGTGTAGTTCCAGTTCCATACAACTTTTCAAGGCAATTGGAGATGTGTTATCTTAGTAAAATAAGACTGGTTTTTGTTAGTGAGTATGTTGGAGGGGCTTTTTGTTTGTTCGGATTGATTTTTTTTTTTTCTTTTTTTGCTTTTGTTAAATTGTTTTTTTTTTTACCATCAGCAGGATGGAATTTTATTTTTAAATAATTGTGAACAAAAGGAGTTTCACCCAGAGAAAAGTTTGGGTCGGGGGATCTTAGCAATCAATTGTGTTTTTCCAGTCAGCCTGTGAGAATCTCAAACCTGGACCTTGTTGTCTTTTTATGCTCTAATGGACCCAGTTAAAATCTGAGACTCATAGAATATCTCCCCAAATATTAGCATTTTCTATGGAATTATAGCATGTTTTGTTGACTCTCACATTAACACTGTGAAAGATTAACAATATTGATTATTTGATAATTAATGCATTTTTAAGGGGCAGTGGACTGAATTAATGCTTTCTATATCACAGTGTAAAAGTTGATTTCTTAGAGCTATTCAGATTTTATACATAGAGAATTAAAAGTTTATGGGAGGCAGGGAAAAATACTGTAATTTCTGATTCAAGCTTCTACAGAGTGCCAAATTCCAGTGAATTCCAAATGCAGCTCTTCTGTCCTATATTAAGTTCTTATATGAAAATTTGGGATGCCACTCTTTATTGGATAATTACTAGTCTTATGCTAATTCCATTTTTCTGTAAAAAATGAGCTAAGCATGGCAAACAAACTATGATGAGCATATTTGAATAAATAAGTTTCTAGGGTTTTTCTCCTGTGTAGCTATTTGGAACTCTGCCATTTGGTTCAAGAAAATGTTTGTGAATCCTAAACACTTATTGAATGATTATCCATGTAGAGGAGTACAACTCTAGGAAATTGGAGACGAGACAAAAATTAAATTAGAGGAGCGAAATCAAAGTCATAGCAATACTTAATTCATAAGGATACATGCAGAGAAGGCAGGACTTGTTTATTGACTAATACAGGATATAGATTGAACACAGAATTCTATTGTGATGAACCATTTAAAGAGATCTATTCCTTTGGTTAAAAGAAAAACGAAAACAAAAAAAAGCAAAAAGAACATCCAAACATTTTGAGTCAAACCCTGTCTATAGTAGAAATGTACTATAATTTCAGTTCAGTTAGCTTTTCCTCTTCTATGTGGTCTGCAAAATACAGGGTAAGTTTTGAGCAGATCCATTCTGTTAGGCTTCACCAAGCAAATTGCACTGTAATAGCATCTATTTGATCTTTCAGTACCTAAAAACTGCCTAGAGGCTACATGTTTCACTTCATTTCATTGGATCAAAGAGAGGGAAGTCTAGGGTTTTCAAAGCACATCCAGACTCCAAGTGGTGGAAAGTGTTCTTTTGATTTCAGCCATCCAGAACAAGCAGTGCAGATTTAGTGTGAACCCCATTAGTCACCACGCTCTGTTCTATTTAGTAGTCAATGATTTTCTTTCCAAAGAAATAGGGTTATAAATTTGGCACAGACAGCTCACTATTACACTCTGTAGATGTTTAACAAGGTTTGTATAAATATAGGTTTTATTTTTAATTACATCCTGGGTTTATGCACAAATTTTTCCCAGTGAAGAAACAGACTTTAGTGAGTGGAAGATGTATTCATGATGTGCTCTCTGGCTGATGCTGTTAATTTGAGATGATTGTGAATCAGTAGAAGTCCAACATGAATATTATCATGTAGGACTGCTTTGCCCTAGCAGTGAAAGCAGTAGCATTTACTCTCTTCCCTCTGGTGTCTAGCCATCTTTAGAAATCAGCCTTGGGAAAGTTCTAACTGTGGCCACTCTAGGAATTGTGGTGTTTGAATCTAAGTCTAAAAGAAAAGAACCTTTTTAACACAGTATCATTTTTGCAATGAGAAACTTTAAGATGCCTGAGCAAAGAACATTAGAAAATGGCCTTCCCTCTGTTTCACTCCAACCTTCTAAGAAATGTTTAGATTGAATAGGTGAATTTTCAGTGGTGAATTTTAAATTAAAACGGTATCTCAAACTGTAACTCTCTGCTGAAAAGTTCAGCCAACAATAATGTCCTTTAAAAACCTAAACAAATAATGAGAAATTAAACTCCTTTAAGCAGGTCTACTTTGTCAGAAAGATGACCTGCATGATCTAATACAGTTTGAGCACAATTATATCCACTGTTCTTTGAGTACATTCACTTGATTTTCTAGAGTTACTGTGTCATGCACCACTTTTTGGTTGCTTAAACTACATAAGATCCGAAACTGACCAGTAGGTTTAAGGAAAAATTAATATCCAATAGGTTTTTATCACAGAGGTCAGGAAAATATTAATGCTGTGTTGTAATCATCAATACTTTTTCATTTCAATCAGTTTGAAATACCTGCTGAATTTTTAATTTTTTTTCTTAGAGCATTTGAAGAAGTTTATCTCTGAGATGTTTACTTTGAGTTGTATGCTACATTTCCTGTCTGGGTCAAACCTATTTCTATTCAACAGGTATGTGGGATAGACATGCAGCATAACCCTTACAACAGTTTACTTTGGAAAACGAGTGGTGTACAAGAAAAGTAACAGAATTTTGCATGTGTAATTAGACTGAATTAAATAGATGCCAGAAGAGGGTAATTTCCAGGCACTGAGTAGTAGCACCTGCACATCTGAACTACTCTTCATCCCATGAATTTCTTGAGAGTCTGATCTAGTTCAGTCATTTAGCAAATGAGTTAATCACTCAGCCATTCCTAGTGGTTTTACAAGAGAGGATGACTTAACTGACCTCAGCACCATAGTTAGAGCAACATCTTGTTAACAACTTATTTCTTTGTGAACTGTGTTTCCTTTGCTTCCTTTTAATCCCTCACCCCAACACTCTGAATTCTCTAGGAATTAAAAACTGCTGCTGAACAATCATAAGAAAAATATCTTTCAATAAAATTACTTGCCAGAAAGAAAGAAAGAAAGAAAGAAAAAATCTGTGCTTCACTATCTCCTACTTCATCTTGGTAGACTTGCTCTGAACTGCAGTTGTGGTACCATGCAACGTGTAGATACAAGGTAGCCTCTAATCCAGGCACAGAATTCAGATAAAATCTGCCCTTGTGTTTTTCTAGTTTCATGTATCTCTACTCCTCCTGTGTCAGTACATATCTATTTACATACTTGAAAACTGTGTTATCTATTTGCTGGACATTTGTACAAGATAAAATACCACCACACGGTATGTAAGCAGATGTGAAAGTTCTCAGCTTAATGTTCAGGTTTAAATAGTTCATAGAGATCCTCAACTGAGCTTCGGGTTCTTTCCTTAGATGCTCACAAGTGACTTTCTTAAAGGAGTTAAAATTCTTGGGGGCAATGAGGTGAGTTTCAGTATTAGTTCTTTGCAGATTGCCTGGCTTAACCTAAAATGCTACTGGAAATTTTTCTTATCATAATTGACTAAGTTATTTGCTTGTTCCCCCCACCCTACACCAAATATGAACACTGAAATAAAAATAATGTTGATTTTATTTTAATGGTATCCAGGGCACCCTCCTTGAGCTCTTGTTTTCCAATAGTGTCTTGAGCTGGATATGTGTTACTGCAGACCCTCCACTAAAGCAACCATATACCAAAAAGATCTAAAGGTTAAAAGGAAATTTAAAAAAAGAAAATAAATAAAGAAATAAAAATATAATATTGGATTTCAAAAATGTGAAACGTAATATCTCCTTCTTTAGCATATTCCAGTCTCATGTTAAATGAAAGCAGATGTACTCACACAGTCCAATCTAAAGATCTTACAGTAAGGTCAGCAGGGCCTTTGATAGTTTCTGCCCAATTTTGTTCATACTTTCTCCATCAGGCCATCTCTACTGGGCTAAGTCCAGGGACCTAGAAAGCATTTTGGACCAGAGACTTGTGGCAAACATGTTTTATACCACTGAGAGTAAACAAGTTGTGAAATCACTTACTCTCCAAATCTGCATCTGTGCAGCAATTTAGGCAAGTCCTGCCAGCATCACTGTGGGACTCAACCTGCTACCTCTGAAGCAGAGTAGGTCTGCTCATCCTCCCAGACTCAGATCCCAGCATCTCATTCAAATGTTCTGACCGACACTAATAATGAATGACCTCACATACAAAAAAACTTATATTGTAATTAGAGTTAGGGTGTGTGACAGGAAGCGTGTTCCACAAGCTGATGCAATACATTATTTTATCAAACTACACATTTTCTTATAATCATTAAGCATTTGATTACCACAAAGTATTATCTTTCCAGTTTCATCTGTTTTCTGTATATATTTGTCCAAGCCAGTAACAAGTCTTTATGGTACTTTCTTTGACTCCTTTATTTTGATCTCCTGGACAAAGTGTTGTGCTCTGGAGAAAGTGTGTCTATATAGGCTTCTCTATATATTCAACTTTAGGCTTACTTTAACCTATCTTCTCCTTCTTTTTTCGAGCTGTCACACCTTTTGTTTCATAGAAGGTTCCATTTAGTACATTCAAAAGATTATAATTTTGGAATATTAGGTCAACACAATTCAGAAAGGCAAACTAATCTTAGGAAACAGCAATAGATGGATGCAGGCCCCGAGGACTGGACATGCCAGACTTTGCTGGGAAATAGAGGTAGCTGGAGATGGGATTGGAACAGAAATGGTGTGGTCAGAGTTTCAGATAACAGCAAACACTTCCAGCACTGAAAACCTGAATGAGGAGGAGACAGATTTTTTTTTCTCAAGGGAGTGCAAAATACAGTTTACAGAACAAATCTTGACAAAAGATTCATGTGTTGACTAAGATAAATTTGATCTTAGTTTTACCTCACAGAATACATTTATTTTTGGTTTTATTGAAATCATTTCAGTCTATGAGGATTATATTGTTATAATTAGCTATACAGATTGATCATACATGGTGTTCAATAAATGCTTGGTGCTTAACCCGGTTTACTTAATTGCATTTAGTCAGGTACATTGCTTGGAATTGCTTTTGTTATCCCAGTGGTGACAATCTCTCCCAGTGAATATGTTTGTGAGTAGTGAAATATCTGACAGTCATTTTCAATCACAACAGGTGAAAGTAGAGGTCGAATACATATTTTACACACAACTGATTAACCAAAAAGTCTAAGAAATATCTCTGTATTTTAAATACTCCTCCAAAACACAGGACAATTCCAAGGGCTGAAACATATAAAAGAATGCTGTAATTATATACATTAATTTTTTTTAATCACCAATATATTTTCATTTAATCTGAAAAATAATCAGCACAAAACCAATATACAAGTTGATTATACAGATGTTCTGTATAAAAATAATATAATTGAACAATATCTTGGAATACGGCAAGACAGAGAAAAGTGTTTGAAACAGTTTACTTTTAAGAAATTAGTATAACAAAAGAAAAGCCAGGTATAATGACTGTAGAACTCTAGCCTGGTGATATTTATTAGAGAAAAATGGATACACAGAAGAAATTTATTCATGAAGCTGGACATGAAATTCAACTTCTTGATGAGGCATGATGGGTACATGAAAAGTGAACTTCCATATTAAACTCTGAAATTTTGTCGAACTTAAGATACATGTGTTGACTTTCAAAAAATCACTAGGACATGAAAAAAAGATCTGTTTCAAAATTATCTTAATTTTAAATCTAAGAAGAGTTAAGTGTCACAAGCTAGAAATTTAAATAAATGAGGATAAGAACAATGAAAAGTCCATAACCCAGCCATATATTAAAGTTTTGAAAGTTAATTTTTTAATAACGGAATTTCAGTCTTTTATTTGACACAACAAGATTGCAGTACTAGTTTTATAGTTTTATTGTAGTCATTGCATCCCTAGCAGCGTCCCACAAAGCAGAAGAATAAAGAATATCTATATTTTTTTTTTCCTTTAGGTTGCAGGTTCAGACTAACAGGTTACTTTAAAAATTAGCACCTGGCTGGTTTAATGAGTGCATAAATCACTCAACCTTTCTTCTCTGAGAACTCTTTGCAAACAATACACGAGAATAAACTTGTCATAAATCCACACATGCCTTTTATGGCCTCAGTTTGAGATAGTCTCCAATATTCCACATCCTGTAGCTGGCTACAGAAATGTAAGGGTTGAACATCAGGAAAAGGTTTTTCACCCAGAGGGTGGCTGGGCACTGGAACAGGGTCCCCAGGGCAGTGACCACAGCACCAAATCTGTGAATTCAAGAAGAGGTTGGAAAATGCCCTCAAGCACATGGTGGGATTTTCCTGGGGTGTTCTGTACAGAAGTAGGAGATGGACTTTGATGATCCTTGTGGGTCCTTTCCAAGTCAGGACATTCTGTGATTCTGTAATTCTGTGATTCTGCAATCCAGAAATGCTTATAGAAGAGTGATATTAGACAAAATTACCTTGTGGTCCACACAGAGTGCTACAAACTCTAGCTAATACCCATTGCTGATGGGTCACTTAATAAATGTTAAAACATATACTGAGATTAAGTTTGTATTTCCCAGGATGATGAAAAACACTTTATAAATGTTTTAATTTTCTTAAAGGCTTGCTCCCAGCTACAGAATGTTTAGGTTTGAAGCAAAAGGGTGTTGTACTTTTACTTTAGAAAATCTTCCTGTTGTTTTTAAAATTGAAAGAGAAAATGTGAAATAAAGTTTACTTTAGAATTTGGATGCATTCTCTAGAGACCTATGATACTGGCTTATTGAGAAATGTATGAGTATCCAGGAAGATATTTGTACTTTAAAGTTATTTTGCTTGCCACCATCAGTTTTTAGGGCTCTATAAATCTTAATTTTTAAAGCTCTAACTCCAGATCCTGTTATAAGGAGTAAATAGCCTATTCTTTCCAGTTTAAGATGTCTGTGTTATAATTTCTGCACAGATTTTGAATATTTGGCAAAAATATTGATTGAAAGTGACTGAAATTGTGTTGTTAAATGTTTAATGGTATTAGGATCAGACTCCAAATATGTTATTTTGTTTGTTTATTGAAGCTGGACTTGATGTAGAACAGCAAAACAAAGCCATGTTAAAACAGGAAAGGAGGTGTCTATATATCCTTTGTAGAGAGGAAGAGAGATTTGGTTTATCTGCAAATGTGAGTAGTATGGTACTAAAAAATCCTTAGTAAAATGGCATGTGAACGATCAGGCAGAGACAGTCTTTGTCACATACCTGCTGTTTAATTGAGTTTTTGCTGGCTGTGCGTAGCTCTCAAAATTCAGTTTCTCCCTGTTTGTGGACTGCTATATTGCATCCTGTCTAAAATCTCATTCAGTGTGTTTATATCCTAATTTACTGATTGGATGGGGAGGAGGCTTGTGAGAGGTAGATTCCTTCTAGATTTTTACTGATGTTCACAGGGCAGAGGGTCTGCAATTTTTCCATTCTTTTCATTGAGATCTTTATGGTTCAGACTGAGCTAGAGGTCCTGAGGAGTCTGATCTTGGAGATGGATGTATAACTCAACTAATACTGGTGGCCATGACAGTGGAAATTCTTGAAAAAGCATTTGTCTTTAAATCTCTCAAGCCACATAAGTTACCCTGGCATTTACATAACTCCTAAACTATGCAGTGTATGAAACAGCATTCCATTGGTAACATGAAAAAACAATAAAACAGAGAGAGATTTCTTGAGGACCACGAGCAATTTCCAAACAAATCACTTAGATGAGTAACACCTTAGAGGTTTCCTTTGAGAAAGCAATAAGATTTCTCTTCCATTTTAATGTTACTGTGTTAGATTGGTCCCAAAATTAAAGGAAAATCCTAACTTTACAGTGCTACCTTGGGCTAAAGACTAACACCTCATTGAAATCTTGTTCCATGTGTGTTGTCCTGGACAAGCCAGCGAGTCTCTACTTGTCATCTGTAACTCAGCTTCTCATGAGGTTAGAACTGTAAGAGGCTGGGAAAGAAAAGAACTTGGGTGCTAAAGGTTTCAGGAAAATAAACATATAGAAGCATTTGATGGAAAACTTCACCCTTTTACCACTGCACTGAGTGATTTGTATCATGCAGCTCCTTTGTGTTTTTAAACAAAGCCAAATGGCAGAGCTCAGCTGAGTGGAAGAAAATCTTTGCTATGGTCTGTACTCATCCATCATCACTAAGATGGGTAGGAGAACAAATTGCACCCCCACAAATGTTACCACATCTTCTCCTACCCTTCAATCCCATAGGCAGGATGGGGGCATGTGAGAGCACTTACACAGGCCCCTGGCCTCAGTTAACTTGCCCCAGTCTCATGGCGCTAATAGAATTCAGATTTTTGGGTTCAGAAGATGACTATTCCTACCTTCTGGGTCATATTATTTATACATTCACATTCATTTTATTAGGTAGCTATAAATATACATATGTGTAGTGTTTTGCATTGTCAGTAATGTCTACATTTCAGAGACAATTACATTTACCTTTATAAACCCTAAAATTTATAGACTAGAGAACAAGCTAATTGTCTTTTTTTTTTTAACTATTGCTTCTCTCTCTGCTAAACATTGTGAATAAGAGTTATATTGTTTACCAACAAACACAATGAAGAAATTAGTGGAGAAAAGCTATTTTGCCAAGAGAACTCTTAGGGAAAAATACAAATGGGCCCTAACTGCCATTTCTGTTACACATCTCCCATGTCTCTGGGTGAAATCATATGTCTTTTTTCTGTTTATAACTCATTTTTACATGGAAAGCACTTACCCTAGGGGATATTTATACATAAATTATGCTGCTTGAGTTCTGGCTTTCTGTAAACATAAAAACTACAACTAGAATTAGAAATTCTCCTCCTGAATACACGATACAGATGTATCACACAAGAATGTTGCTTAATAAATTGACATTAAAGGCAATTATCTCTGGTATTTCTCTGAAGATTTTGGAACACAATGTAATAATAGCTTATCTTCTCCTTTAAATTCAGTGTGGCCCACTTAATCTGACAATGTCTAGAACAAAAGTGAACAAGTTACATGAAATAAATGATTTGCCCTTTTTCTTGGAGAGACCTTTCTGCCACGTCCTGATTGCATTTGAGCATGTCATTATGCTAAATGTTAGCTAGAATGTTCTGGAAGTTCAGTGCAAGAAAACTGGGATAGGTTTACTGCAAACTAGCAGGATTAAACTGAAAGCTGGAAACAAATTTCCTCCCTTCTTTCAGTATTTTAAATATGCTTTTAAGTATGTTTCTAATTGAATTCATTTTAATCTTATTTAAGAAAATATGCATAGTGTTGGAAGACCACAGTCTGGCGGGGCATATTTTGTAAGAAGCAAGAGAAATGTATATGGCTGTCCATGGCCTGGCTGTCCAGGGAGACTTGGCAGGACTTTCTACTGCTCTGGAAAAGTATATTTTTTAACAGACATCTGTTCTATGCCTTATTCTGACTTGTTTTGAAGCTAAAGTACAGGCCAGTATGTGGCAGGGTGGTTTCTGTGCCTGAAGTAATTGCCTTGCTACTCTAAGGCTGCCTGAGGAAAGGGAAAGATGAAAAATAGGTTTCCTCATCTTTCCACTAACAAGAGAGGGTGGGAAAAGTGCCCCAGGTTGCTAGAAAGAATCAGTGGTTGTGCTCTATTTTATTCAGTTTGGGGTTAGCTGGGAGGCTGCTCCCTTCCCTTCCCTTCCCTTCCCTTCCCTTCCCTTCCCTTCCCTTCCCTTCCCTTCCCTTCCCTTCCCTTCCCCTCCCCTCCCCTCCCCATTTTTTTTAATCTTCCTGTGTTTCTCTCATTACTTTAGACCCTCCTCAGCCACAAAAATGTAAGCACTCTACAAAGTCCTTTTCTGACCAGAATACCAAGCAAGGATTAGATAACTTGGATGCCTGTTTTCAGGCCAAAGTTATGCAAGGCAAACGTAGCAAGATTGAAGCAAGTTATTTATTCATTAGAAGTTAAGGAAAAGCAACAGGAATATTTCTTAAACAGAAACATTTAAGGGCAAACTTTCTGTTTCCTGGGGACCCTTGTGTCTATAAATAATTCATGCCCTTGCATGGTTTTGATTTCTTCCTCTGGAAATACTTTTTTTTTTTTTTATGACCGGGTCACATGGTCAGAGTTATCCTGTAATGTTCTTTAATGTATTTTTTCACTTTATCATTTTTCCATTTTGCTGAGGAATACATTAGCCTTTGCTACTTACCCTTGAAACATCTACTTTAGCAGCAGGCTTTGAAGAGAAAATGAGCAGTGAAATATTAGCTGCATCTTACCTACTTGGGGGAGAAATTTTACCTGAAAGCTTGAAAATGTCCAGGAAAAAAATATTATCACTTCTGGTTTTCATGCAATTTCTTAAAATGCCAACTATGTTAACTTTAAATATTAAAAACAAAGTTCAGCAAGCAATGCATCCCAGATCATTCACACATCTGTGGTTTCAGGCATGGAAAACTATCCTTCAGCAGCTTCTCCCATGTCTGAATTTTGACTTATTTCCTATGCTACATAAAAATGCCTTTGAAATTAATGTGAAGTTTCTGCAGAGAAACTTCAAAGTTGCAACTAAATCTAAATTTCAAAATATGCATCCAAATTGAAGGCTTTTAACGTTCAAGGCTAATAAACTTTTGAAAGGAGATCAAAATTTTTATTCCAGCCATTTTTCTGGGACAAGACTTGTGCTGATATTGAAGGATGCCTCAGTGATGGCTTTGTCTCTAGTCCCTGTAGAAAGGTGGACTATTCAGAGGAATAAAAAGTATTCCCTTTTATGTATGCATACATATTCATTTATTTATTTATTTAAACAGTGCTGCCTTTCCAACCTCAGGAGAGTTTTCCTATATTAATTGCCTCTGTGCTTAGATGCCTCCAATTATTAACCTGCAGGTGTCTCTAATCACTGCATATTCCCCTTGGAGTCAGGTTGAGGGCTATTAGCTGTGGTGGTTAAAAACAACACACATTACCTGGGTTTTGTTTACTGTTTTATCCCTGAATTTGGCCTCAAAGATGTCAGAAAACAGTCATCAGCAATCACTTCTTTCCAGTCCTGCAGTGCCTTGGATCCCATTTTCCTCCTTCCCTTCTTTCTCAGTGAAATATTTGAAGACAGTATGTAGGCTAAAGTGAGAGGACTTTTCCAAACACTATTCCATATTATTGAACTTGGAACTCAGTCTCACCTTCAACACTTCTGCTTTCCAAAGCCATAAAAATCCCACTTGGGAAACCTACATAGTTTTGCTAAAACTGCCAAGCTGGGATATTTGAAAATGTAAGGAGCAGTGGACTCTGTCTTCATTTGTATGGGGTTATCGTGGCTTATTCAGCAGTAAAATTGTATCTAATTATGTTGGTACTAGACTGAATCTCCTTTAATTGATTAATTATAATTCACGTGTAGATTAACAGCTTTTAAAGGTCAAAACCTTTCAAATTGCACTGAGTACTTGTTTATCTCTCCCTGTGCTGTGTAAACCTGGTATTCTATTTCAGCCTGAAAGCGACACCATAATTACAGATTTGGAAGCCGAGAAAAATTGATTAGCAACCAAGGCTGGGTAGGAACAAAGAAACTGGGTCTGGTTATTCTCCTGAAAAGCACGAGCCTTGACTGTATTTTAGAGCATGAGATTCTGACAGCCTAAAGTGTTTCAGAAGTGAACAAGCACTCTTTAAACAAATGGTGCTGTTGATTACGAAGCTGGCACACTGCATACAAATAGATATGGTTTCTTTAAATTATGAGTAGCATGAGATGCTGGCATTATTACCTTTAGAAGAAGATGCATACTGTTGCAAGATTAGTTAAACTTTTAATCTAGCACCACATTATACTTTGTTTTTCCTCTCATTCAAGTGCTAACATAGAATACAATTTTTGTGCATGACACCCCAAGGGCCTCAAAGGGTTCAAATGAAACATATTATTTTCATCTACTGGAAATATCCCTAGTATCTTCTATACTCCACAAGCAGCATATGACTATTACCACACTTTTTAAAGTGCTGTGACAGATAAAAGTGGAAAATAGAAAAGTTTTAATTTGTGGTGGAAATACAAATATATTTTTCACAATAGGAAATTTTTCCATGTTTTTTTAGAAAAAATGAGTACTTACTCTTTCTGGTTTTGAGTTTTGATATTGGAAGGGATCAACTTGTTGTTGCTAGCTGTTTGATAGGTCTCATGATAAAATTAGCGTTTTTGATTTTTGAGGGATTGTTTTTCTGACCCTTAATTTAATGTATGTATGTTGAAATAGAGGAATTTTAAAGCTGAAGAACATTATTCTCTTTAAACACAATGAAAACCTCTTTAGAGCACTACTTTTTGTTTGCCAATTTGCCAGCAGAAACTGAATACTCATTCCTGAAATATTCTGTTTTGCATTGCAAAAAAAATTAAGGGCACTGTGTAAGTCATTGGATTTTGGGTTTGCATTTAAGAGCTCAATGCAATTTCTAAGAGACAAGAGAAAAATGGAGACCAAACTGGCAGTGCAGTTGACTGGAGAAAGCAGACCTGGAAGGAAGAACTGTCTCAAGTCTATATGTATATGTGTATATATATATCTGTATATACATATATATATATATATATATATATATATATCTGCATCTTTACTGTGGTAGTCAATTAGAATACTTCAGTACAGGACTTGAAAAGTATCAAGACTGATCCCTGCTAAACTAGGTTTATTCCAGATAGCTGTCCTTACCACAGCTTACATTCTACTGCTAAAAAACACCTTTTCATTATATTTTAGTTTCCCTGAACTTGATGTAATTTTAAGAATTTAAAAGCAAAATTCACAGGAGCAATGTTAGTTAGTGGGAAGGTGGAATGGAAAGTATAAATACATCTTGTAAGATCAAGGAGTAGGAGAGGCTGGGAAAAATACAATAACAGTAAAGTCTATTTTAAGATATTTATTTTTTTTTTTTCAGGGCAGGGTTTAATGTGAATATTCTTTAACTCTCAGAAATTAAGAGAAGATAAAGTAACAGAAACAGAGGAAGTGTCCAATATCAAAGTGAATTTTGGTGTGGTTAGCTACTTTCACAAAGTTAGAAGAATCTTACTTGGAAGATATCTGTAAACAACAGAAAAAAATTTCTAAAAATTAACTACATATATTTGCATCCACTGTATAGAGAGCAGTTTAATCACCTATCTCTCACGAGTTTGTATTCCATTTATTACTAGGTATTTTTAGAATAGTCAGCATAGCGTTGTCAGCCCTTGTTTTGGAAGGAGAAGAGACAGCCAACTCAGCAAAGAAAGCATCAAAAACCAACCAACCAAAAAAAAAAAAAAAAACCCCAACAAAATAAACCAAAACAAAACCAAACAAAAAACCTCACAACAACAAGAAAAACCCCAAATAATCACAGAAACCAAAGGCTGGGGTGCTCTCCCTGCAAGCTCCATGGCTGCTTCCCAGCACAATTCCCACCTTGCCTGAAAGAAAATACCAGAAACTGAAGCATAGTACAAAGTATGTGCTGAGGGAAAGGAGACACCATTATTTCTGATAGTCATACTGATTATACAGTAACTAAATCTAATTTTCATTCATCTGTCTGTTCTAACAATGAAATCAATTTAAAAGTCGCCATTGTCAGCAGCTTGGCAGAACAACAGTAAACATCTAAGCAAGATTGGCAAGGATCATTGAGATATTAAGAAAATGTGCATTTAAACAACATTAATCCTCACTTTTCTTATAAGCTCTTCCCCTTCTAGGCTCCTTGGAATTTAATTTGGCTCTGCCTTAAAGGAGTTATGAATGGAAGTAATTTAAAGATGGATGGATGTTAATTTAAAGATGCAGTCATTTTCTGACAGAGCCGGGTACTGAAGTGTAAGAAAATGCATAAAGAAGATACTGTGCAATCAGGAAATGCCAGTCAGACAACAATTTGATAAACTGATGGGAAAGAGACATGATACTTCTAATGGCCTTTAGTCTCTAGCAAATACAACATATTTGATGAGCTAATTTCTGCTGTGGCACACAAAGCAGGTTTCCTAAATTATGCTACACAATTGTGTATGTTTATACCATAAATGGTGGCACAATTTTTTAAAGTAAGAGTAATATCAATATTACCTCCACTAAGCAGTAATGTAAATTGTTTAATATATAAACATTAGTGTGAATTGGAAAATTAATTAAAAGAACAAGTCACTATAATTATGATAAATAAAGCTTATCTTTATTGCTAGCATGCTTCTCCAGCAATCTGTCTAAATGAGAGGAAATTATATGCCATCAACTTCCCCAAGAGCTAAAGTCTCATTTTAAGGATCAGGTATGCTACACTGAAATTAGAAAAATATCTGCTTAATCGGTATCACATCTCAAGGAGGATTAGAGAGAGAGGCTGGCCCTGTTTTGCCACCTGTTCTGCACATACAAAACACAATTCTTGTTCCGTTTAACTGACTTTTGACCCGAAGTTTCACCCATTGTCGCTAATTTAATCAGGTTTTGATGCCAGGGAAGCAGGTCATTAAAATAATGATAAAGTACATGTAACTATTAAATATATAATGCTTTCCAAATTGGGCTACTGGAATTTGTTTACTGCTGCAGTATTTTCTTATCCTAGTCTTCCCCATCTCCAAAATCTTTTTGTATTCACCAGATGCTAGTCCCCACTTTGAGAGAAAAAAAGAGAAGTCAACAGAAAGTCATTAAACCTTTGCTGAGATGTTAGAAAATACTTCCTCAATCTGACTCTTTTCTGGCTGGTCTTGTACACTTCTTCTCTTGTACACTTCTCTTCAATCTGTTTAAATATTTAATTGCCCCTCAATACATTGAGCAATCATTATTGAACAAGGAAATATTGTGTTGAATACACATGCTGCATGTTGTTTAGTACTTCACCATGGCTTTAACTTAATAACACTTTATACAGCCTCTGAAAGCCATCTTCTGAATTCAGACATAGAGACAAACAAAGTAGATCAAAATATACTTGGGGATATGTGGCATAAGAAAATAGGAAGCAGTAATCAGCAAAGCCATCTCTGGCCTTTCCTTTCAGTACAGTCCAATTCTGGTGTAGTGATGGACAACTTGTCATCTTCCTCCTTCTCCTCCTCGTCCTCCTCCCAAGCCTGGCACTGGGCCACTCTGGATGTTCTTGGTCGGGATCTAAGACTGTAATGATACCATGGCACACAACTGCTGCTAGAGGAATTAGGAGTAGATGCAAATGAGATTCGGGTTGTTACTTCTTATGTCATCTCTGTTGCATAATCATGTAAAAAAAATTACGTGTGAAGTTAACTAGAACTCGTGCTTGCAGTTATCTTTGCATAGCAGAACAGCTGCATCAGCCAGGATGCAGCTGAATTTTCAAAATGACAGCAAGCTTCCTATAGTTTATAAATCACCATCTGGATGTGCCCCTAGAAAAATGGCTTTATCTCATGTTGCTGGAAAAAAACTTGGCTTCAAGTTTTAATCAGGGCCATAAATAGAGGAGGATGTGGATTTATTATTTACTTGTCTAGTCTGAATGTTCACACATGTACATGTTGAAAATTTTGCTGTTTCTGATTTTTGAAACTTTTCAAGTTCATGTTTTTCTAATACTCAGCTATTTACACTTGCTCAAAATAAAGGTAAAAAAGTAAAAAAAAAAAGGCACTTTAACTGGAAATATATTCCCAACCAGCTTTAATGAGAAAAATGTGAATTTCCTCCTAAAACCACTTGCAGACCATACACTATTAGATTAATTGTATGCATCTTACCTCTTGCTTCATTTCACTATACAAATTAGATACTGAACATACATAAAATTCTTGTATTAGTGCCTGCAGAACTTTATTTGACAGAAGTTGCTTTACTGGTTGAAAAACAGTCTCTTTCTTAGTCTTCATTGTAGCAGTATGGAAGTTGGTCAGCCAAGACTTGCTAATTATCTGTCTAAAACCCGCTGTGCCTAAATTGATAGTGTGCAACAGCGTTAAAGATTTTTGTATCTGGGAGAATTTTTAGCACCTACTGTTTTTATTCCGACTTCTGCTAATTGCAGTATTCCCACCATAAAGAAACCTGAATACAAAACAAGACACACCAACATCCTCTCCACAAAAAACAAAAACAAAAAACAACAACAACAAAAACACCAAAAGCAACAAAAGAAAACTCTATAAATTAATTCTAATTACTAAGCAGAGATTTATACAGGATGCTTACTGTATTCAAACTATGAATTCACTCTCTTCCCTTTGAAGATTTTTGTGATATTTTTTATTTTTAAGTTCTGGAGGACAGATTTTTATTTTTTTCTTTTTTTAAGAGGAGATTATTTTATTTTTCCTGCAAAACATTAATAAGCCTCTGTAAGATTTGAGTCATTTGCTTATGAATTCACTTCATAGGTAAAATATGCTTGGCTTAATTGGTTCTTGCAATGAATTCCCAGAAAAGCCTTCAGGAACAAATTTTGTTTACCACCAAATTCTATGCATGAGTGTTGTGATTCTGTTACGTTAATGAAATAAGAACCAAAGGTCAAATTCCCACCTGAACTAATAAAGAATCAGCTTCTCACCAGATCTTTTCCACTGGGGAGCCAATCCTTTAATGGGGAGGTGAAACATGAGGTCCTCATAAAATTTGTGGTCATTTAAAAATCTTGCATGTGCCAAGTTAAAGGTGTTAGCCCCAGTGTCTTGGTGAAATTCCAAATTAAATATTTATGTTCTGTGTGCCTGAGATCTCTGTCTAATTTCATTTAAATATAATTTCTTTCCCTAGTGGCACCATTCCAGTGTAGTTGCTGTATTTCAGTAGTGCTTTCATGCTTCATGATGGCAATCTAACCTTTTGTGAGCATACAGAATCTGCAAGTATATTTAAAGGAATTAAGACATTTCTGTCTCCTTTGACAAACTCTTTGCATCCAATCAAAGTGTTACATAAAAGAACAGAGAAGATTAAAAAGAGATGAGGTCTGTTATTTTTTGTGATCCCTGTGATTGTTCAGCTTAGAGCAGAGGTTTTGGGGAGACCTCATTACAGACTTCCACTACCTTAAGGGAGATAATAAAAAGGAGGAAGGGGGACACGTTGTACGGACAGATAGTGAGAGGATAAGGGGCAATGGTTTTAAACTGAAAGAGAGTAAGTTTAGATTAGATCTTAGGAAAAAATTCTTTCCCGTGGGGGTGGTGGACCCTGGCACAGGTTGCCCAGAGAAGTGGTGGATACCCCATCCCTGGAGGTGTTCATGGCCAGGTTGGATTGGGCTCTGAGCCGCCTAGTAGAAGGTGTCCCTGCCCATGGCAGGGTTGGAATGAGATGATCTGTAACACCCCTTCCAACCTAAACTATTCTGAGATTATGTTTCATGGAGGTGCTACAACCTATGTGGGTTCCCTGGAAATACTATCACCAGCATGGCCAGTGACAGCAGGACAGAACCACTAATTAAGATTTCTTGAGAGAAAAATCTAAGATTCGGGTACATCCAAGCTATCTGACAGGAATTAACATTTTTTGTGAAACATGGGATTTTTGCCACATCCCACTAGAGAGGGCCCAGTTTCAGGTTTTTCCAGGTGCAGTGACTGTACATGTTGGTAGGTGCAAGAGAGAGCTCAGCACGCTGTGTTTGCAGAGATGTGTGTGTTCTGTCATGTTCCATCAGAGACCAGAGGTCTGTTTAAGCACCAGTGAATGTACATTTCTGCCACTCAAGTGTTTGTAGGCTTCTGGATCAACTCTTCTTGGCATTGCCACAGCATGGGTTAGTTAGATACCTACCTTTGGGTTTACCACCTTTAAAATAGATGCAATAACTGTAATACCTTTATTTTGTTTTTTTAACCTTCTCATTTCAAACCTTGAGGTGGCTCATATATGGAACTCTAGTATGAAAATCAGTATGTGCAAATCTTCCTATGCCCAAGAATAATGATTCTCAGTTGTGAATTGTTGCCACACTTGGGACTTTCTAAGTAGTTACGGTAGCACATATGTGTGTACATGGTTTAAGAATCATTGCTCCAAGCTGACCAGGGGGGATTCTGAATTGCTTTTTCTTTTCAAAACAAAGACCTAAACAGCCTGGACCATTCCCTCCTGGCCTTATGTGGAGAAATGCTTCCCTTGGTCCTTAACACCCCCAATAGTGAACATCACTGAACTTTCTAAGCAGAGATATATGGGAGGATGATCAGAGCAAGGAAGGATGAAGGCAATTAATAAATTTTTTCTCAGAACAATTCTCATCTTCCCCATTTTTTCAAGAGGTCACATAGAAGCAGACAGTAAAAAGCTGTTATAACTGGTTACTTCTTTAGATATTTTTTGTGCTGAAGAAAATCTGCCAAAGTACTGGAAATAAATGTATTACATTCAGAATTATACCAGTTTAACAAAGAGGAAAATTTTAATTCTGCTTTCACAATTCAGCCATCTTAGCAGGAAGGTCAATAATAAATACAGACATTCATTTTATAAAAATACTGTAGGTGTTCTCACAGTACGATACTCATTAGAGGCAATGTTTACCTTGAGTATAGTAACATAGCTCATTTTGGTTCAATCCAACACCAAGCACAATGACATAAAGAGAAATTATACTTGTTAAACTGAAAAAGCCATTGTGAGTTGTACAATAATGAATTCTTTTTATTAGTATAAATGTATATGAGCCTGGGAAATAATCTCAATAAATTAATAATTTTGAATGTGAGGAGACTTCAAAAAGGGTTGAGATGAAAGTGTGCAGACATACAACTCATTCCTGAGGACAATTTAATACAAATATTGCAATTTTGTATTTCTCTGTATTTAATACGTAATTTTTTTTCAAAATATCCAGCTTAGAAGCAGTCTCTGGAATACTAACAGGCTATTGTTTATACTGTCTTACAAACAACAGTATGAGAGTAGGAAAGACAAAGACCTCAGCACTTTCTATCTCCTGCTCTGAATTTCTGAGCATGCTGATGTGGCTCATCTGCAATGCAGAGCAATGTGATCTCAGTGGCCTAGAAACAGCCCAAGATCAGGGACTTGGAGGGAGGTAGGATCTAAAAATGAAAAGCACCTAAAATGGAAAAAAAAAAATAAAGAGAAAGATCTCCTTTCAGAATAAATAATTTTTTTGCACAGAGTCAAAATTTTGTCTTTAAATTGCTGTAATTATTTTCTCTTCACTGACAATTATGTGCAATATTTGTAAGGTATACAGCTGAAATGTGGTGCAGGCCCTACCACACTTTAAGTAGCAAAAGATTCTTTGGGAGAGTGTTACTGCATGTAATCTGGGGAGTAGTGCCAGGAAATGTGCTGTGGAAACTTTAAAATGGTGCCTTTTTCCTTCATGTGTTATTTCCGCAGCCTAGAAGAGCACAACTCATAGTAATTCTATAAAGGGCAACAGGGATAATTGGGTTCCTGCTGCTACATGTGTTTATCAGTGAGCTACTACCAGATGTAGGACATATGCTACAAATGGTCTCCTTATCCCCAAAAGGGAAACAAAACCACCCAAACCAAACCCCCTCATATTTCCCCATCTCTGTGCAGACATAGAGCACTGGGAGTAAAGCCAGGAAGGATTTTTTTTTAGCTTTGATACCCCTTACCTCTTAAATTAATGTTTTTAGTCAACTGATGGTTACAGATGAGGGATTGTTTTAATTTTGAACACAGAATAAAAAGCCAAAGCTTTTAATGAGAAATTTAGAGACTGTGTGCGGTTTCAGAAGTGTACATAAAAAGTTTATACAGCTCATGCTTTGTATGTGGCTAGTGAGGATTGGATTATGGCTCAAATTTCAGTACTGGGTATTTTTTACATTGGGAGGTGTTGTTTGACTGGATGCTTTTGCTCAACATGTGGAAATCAAAGCTTACTTTTGACTTTGCTCAGAATGAAAGCAGTTGCAAAGAGAACCATGGAATCATGTTTAACTCAGATTGTTTTGGGTAATGAAGTTCACTGGACTCAAAAGAGAAAGAAAAGGCTCTTTTGCTTTTTTTTTGTTATTAATGGTAATTTTGAAACTTTTAAATAAATTTAAGCTTTCAGTTTTTAAAAATAATTGAAATGCTCCAATTTCTTTAAAACATACATTTAGAAAATACTGTCTTCTCAGAAACTTATTGAGCTGGAACACAGAATCTCTATTTTCCAATCTAGGTAGATACAATCCAGGGACTCTACAAAAGTTAATCTCACCATAAGCCTTTCTTCTTCATCTGCAGAAGCAAAAATCCTGTTGTGCTGTGAAACCAGTGAAGTACTCCAACATTATTACAAGACTATTGCAACAGATACAAAACATGTGATGGGAAATGGGAAACTCTCAGATTTATGTATGTGGACTAGCACGAGAAACCCACTAGGTTTTCTCCCTGTTAACAGATTTTAGACAATACTCAACTCTCATCTGGAAAAAAGAAAAAAAAATAAAACAGTGGATAATATGATTCTTTTTTAGTACAAGTCTCTGAACAGCTTCAGGGGTGATGCTAAACTTTTGAAGAAAGAAAAGTTTAATTCCGGGTATAGAAATGCTTGCAGTCTGTAGACTGATACGTAGGGAAGAATCAGTGGTGATTAGCAAGTGAGGAATGAGTGCTTTGAAAAAAATATGAACAGCCAGAGAAAACTGTAAGTTGGAAGGTAATGCTGCAAAAATATGGAGTTGTTGGAGGTTGGAGGGGGAAGGTACAGGGAGATAGACCCTGCATATCTCCAGGCAATGGGATAATGCAACAAGAACTGTTGTTTCATTTTTTTTGTTTTATTATCATTTGCCTCTAGATGACATTCTGAATAGATGGTTTGTGATTCAAGTGCACTGGAATATTATTTTTGTTAACACAAGTGCTTGGCAAAATAATGTTTTGAAAATGTCAAGCCATTTTTAAATGGCATGTACTGTATAGATACAATTTACCTCTCAAAATGCATGAGACTTGCAAATATAGACCTGATTCATACACATGCATTGAGAGGGCAATAAGGAGTTCTTTAAAGACCAAATGAAGTTTATTTATAGAATCACAGAATTATAGAAGGATTTGGGTTGGAAGGGATCTTTTTAAGGCCTTCCTTTAAAGGTCAAGCCCCCTGCAATGAGCACGGACACTTTCAACTACATCAGGTTACTCAGAGCTGTCCAATCTGACCTTGAATGTTACCCAGGAAGGGGCATCCATCACCTTTCTGGGCTACCCATTCCAGTGTTTCACAACCCTCATCATAAAAAATTTCTTCCTTACAGCCAGTCTGAATGTGCCATCTTTAATTTAAAACCATTATCTCTTGTCCTATTGCAGCAGGCCCTACACTAAAGTTTGCACCCATCTTTCCTACAGCCCTCTTTAAATACTGAAAGGCTTAAATAAGGTCACTCCAGAGCCTTATCTTCTCTTATCTTTTATCCAGTGCCGTATCTGTACAATAAGGGATTTATTTTCACTTTAAAATCTATATTTTAGAGTATTGTGTTTAAAGGACCATAAAGATTTTGTTGTCTAAGGAAAGAATAACATGGCTCTGAGAAGAAAGTCAATTTATCAATTGAAGCTGAGAGATGGGAGGTTGAAAACCCAAAAAGCAACATTTTCCTGCAATAGCCTCTTTTGTTGATAATTGCATATCCATTCTTTTTAAGATTAGAAACAGTCTAGGAAAAACTATTTTTAAAGCTCCGACATCATAGAAGTAACCTGACTACAAAAGAAAAATAATTTTAGCATCAGGAATGTTCCCCTGCACTTTTCCTTTTGCCAAGATGAATGACTACATGGAAACCTTGTCAACAGCTTGAATTGTGTCCAGAAACAAGTAGGAAGTGAGTGCTGTTCCTGGAAAAATTATATCCTGCAGGTAGCTCCACTCACCAAGGAGAAAAAGTGCACCTGGCACAAAGTAATGGCTTCTCTTCTTTTTGGGAAAATGAAGTGCCTCAATGAATATCCCAGATTTTTTTGGTAATTCAGCACGTGATTTCTGGCAGTTGATTAGAAATCAAGAGGCATGAGGGGTGTTTGTGATGCAGAAAACCCATCCCAGGGCCTTCAAGGTTTTCAGAATATTGGCATATAATCATAGCACCACAGTGTTAAGATAAAATAGCAGAACTATGTTACAGACCTGCAATTGGTTCAGACAAAATTATTGGCCATAATTTGTTGTTATGGTGCATTGGTAGCAGACTTTATGTTCTGCTCAAGATTCCTCATATTCACACTTTGTATTTCGTCTCCGTGTTGTCAGCATTGCTCACGTTCAGATTATCATGGCATATCTGTTGGGCTGTTCCTCTGGTGCCCTTTTCTAGAAGATCTCTTCATTTCTAGACAGGGCTCATTATCTCTGTAACCCAAAAAATGCTGAGGCACAGCAAGAGACCTGGGTATAATCTTCATCCAAACTGAAAACTAAACTTAAACCTTGGATTTTTAGTGTGTTGTTTGAAGGCCATTGAGGCCAATGACACCATTCTCGTTGCTCTCCCAGGAAGATTAGATAACACTCCCTCAAAAGAAAAGTAAATGCACACTATGAGTCTGCTGAAGAAAAGGCAAAATGTTCCACATGTAGGCAGACATTCCCTTTTGATCTATCCAAAATCTTCAGTACTATGTGTGTCATTAGCAGTGACAAAATTCTTTGAAGACAGAGTGTGCCACCTTGAACAAGCACCCCAAAGTTTCAAGAGGCTAAGAAAAAGAGCTGATTAGGTCAGGAAAATGACCCCAAATATAAAGATTGGTTTGGTTTTTTTCCCCAAGTGATGAATGGTGTGGGTCACTATTATACATTAGTTACAAAGTCTCTCTGCTGGTTGGCATTAGAACTTGGAAATACCTTGTCTCATCAGCCTATTTAGTACAACATGAATATTTTGCTAGTTATTATCTGTACAGAACCAGTGACCACCTCAACACAAAACACCAAATTACCCTTCCGGATGGGAAAAAAAAGAAGTTGCATTTCTTTTGAGTTTCAATAAAATGTTTTAGCAAATTGTAAGCAGAGAATTCTCTTGGAAGTGGCTTGTATTTTGACAACACGACATACAATTTAATGCCAAGAAATACTGTGCTGATTTCTTTTGGAACATGTCATAATTTCTATATCCATGCTTTGAGTCTTAAAATAAATGACTAGGAAGTACATTTACAAGTCTACATCTAAGTTAATTCTAGAGTAATGCTTTGATTTTTGGTCCCTTATGCTCTATTGATGACACATTTTTGACTGCCCAGAAAGGAACATGCTACCTAATATGGAAAATAGTTGCTGGGATCCATTTTAGTTACCTCCTCTTGCTCCCTTCTGAGCAGAACTTGCCAGGTGAGCATCTAATGAATTCTTATGTGTTTTGTAGTGTGAACTGCTATCAATTAGGAACTAGGCTGAGACCATCAAACTCATTTTAATTAGAACCTCTGATTGGATTCATGCCAAGATCCCAAAGGTAAAAAACTAGTACAGGCATTCACCATCTTTTCCAAGTCAAAATTTGAATTCTAGTCAGCTCTTCTTACTCAGTTTAGCATTTGCTTTCTTGGTGTATGTGCTTGTGTATGAGACTAAATTATATTTTCCTGGGCAGGAAGTGGAAATATTCCTACACAGACTGAACTGAAACCATCCCAGTATTTCATCCCTGTCCATTCCATTTATACTGGCAGACAGAAAAGCAATTTTGTCTCTCACATTTGCATTCTATATATTTAATTTCTAATGAGTTTCAGGGATGCTCCATTCCCAGGGCACATTACCTTCCACTATAACCACAATAGACTAGAATACTTAGAATAATAATTGAGAGTAATAATAATAGCTAATGTGTAATCATCAGGCTCATTCTGTCTTGAATCTGTTCTTACAAAGTCTGACAGTTGTATCCTGGTAATAGGAAGATTTAGTCTCTGGATGTTTCAGCTTAGAAAGATAATTTCTTATTATGTTTCTTTATTATTATTGTTATTATTATTATTATTAGTCTTTTAACCTTCACAATCTAAAATGTGAAATTCATGCTTAAAATTCATGTAGCCATAACCAGTTATCTAAAAGGAAAACTGTTTTCCGTATGGCCAGGAAAATGCTCAAATGAGCTTTTCCTGATGCTGGAAATATCTGTGTATTGATTGCATTTGTATGTATAGAGAACTCCATACAAAATATTCTCCAGAACAGACTTTGTATTGAACAGTTTGAGAGCAGTGAACCTTACAAACAGAATGATAGCAGAGGGATACTTTTGGAGTTCATACTAAAAAAAAAAAAAAAAAATCTATAGGATCCTATGTAAATAGCTGGAGGCTGGAGGAATTAGACAGAGAAAAATTATGTCTGCTCAGGGAATAGACAGTTCAGACCAAGTTGTTGACCCATTAAGTCACCTATGACAGTACCGAGACAGAAGCCAGAGGACTCCAGTTCAATCCTCAATTAGGTCATCCAATCAAAACGTGTTTAGGAACATAACTAACCAGACGAGTTGCAGGATGTCTCAACTCCTGCCCTTTCCGTGTCCCACAACCTACATCACAAATAAAATGAAGATGAGACCACTGCTGCACCAAAAGCTTGTGGTTGCACTAAAACATCACTTAAGTGTAAATATATATGCTCATATTGATGTTATGTTTCAAGCCTTTGTTGAGACTTAAGCTTATTTACAACACAATAAATATAAAGAGTTATTGAAACAGTGTTACACACATTATTCCTTTATCCAGGGCTTAACTTTTTGGTTTGATTTTTAGACCAGAATCCAATTTTAGAAGTATTTTAGAGAAGTGCTTCCAAAGTTAGCTGTCATGACGCGAGCAAGCTAAATCCCCAACAAACAAGAAGTAATAGTCCTCAATGATATTTCAAGGAGATCTGGGGGGTTTTGGTAACACTAAAAACATTTCAGGATAACTAACCATTGTTATACAGTTCAGAAACAATTTTAAAAATCTTAAGTCAGTTCTGTCTTGTAAAAAGCTAATTTTTGGAGAAGTAATTTTTTTGTACATTACATGCAAATTCTGATAACCTGGAAGTTGCAGGTTCTTTGAAAAGAAAATAATTTTGAAGGATCAAAATGTTCAGTGCTAAAATGAAAAAGGGAGAGCTTTAATTTCATGATTCTTTTTGGAGATAATGTTTAGAAATATGCTAAAAATTGAGTATTTTGTTTCCTGAAGTGTTTCCATTTATTGCCATCTTAATCCCTATGAATGTGTCCCTTTCCTAGAGAAGGATTTCTTTTAACCCTTGTGTATGACACTTAACTTGAAGTATATTGTGATAGCTGCCTATGAAAATAATTTCCCCTGCAGTTTTGGTGGTTTAAAATAATGCCTTTTGTTTCATTTCCTTGTGGGTTTTAAAATTATAATCATAATTTTTGATCACTGGGGGAAAGCAAATAACAACTCAAATGGACACTGAGTCATTGCAGATCCAGAAGTTAATAACTTCCTTCTCTAAACTAACTTCATATTCTTGCTGAATCAAATGTTTTGAACCCCTCTTCTTTCTTTTTAATTAGATGTGTAATCATAGCAGGTTTTGATTATAGTAAAACAGGTAAATCTCTCGTGACACCAGCCCATGTCTAGTCATAAGCATATGGTAGGAGGTGGAAATAGGACAGTAGACCAGGGGGACTATGGTTTTCATTCAGGATTAGACAGCCATTATATATCATATTTGCAGGGGAGAACCACTAACTGGAAGCCTCACATCCAACTCCTGTCTGTACTGATTCTTTAATACAAAATTTTACGGATTCTTCTAGGCAAAATTTTAGACCAGTGCCGAGCAAACAACTTCTCAGGCAAAACAATTTTTCTGTGGAGCACCTTCTTATTGTTGCAGCCTTTATTTAGCAAAATAATTTTTTTCCACTCCAGATTGTGAATCCTAAACTGAGTCAAGGAAATAATGTGATGTTCAGCAGACTCCAGTTAACTAAGATTACATTCTTTGTACCATGAGAGAAAGGGGAAAAGAACACATTTGTTGAGACCAAAGGGCACACAGAGGCAGCCCCGGAGTAATTCAAACATAAACAGGAAAGAAACTTGATAGAAAAGCCTGGCACTGGTCCATGTCAAGGCTAATTACTGCCACTTTGTTCATGCAAAGTTCTGAATTAATAAGGTAGAAGAAAAAGGGAATAGTGTGCACTTCTCTTCAAGGGCACAGCTTCACCCTCACAATTCTTTGCTTGCTCTTGAATTGAGAAGACATAAGAGCTGTTTCACAAAAAATATCCTGGTTGAAGCACACTGTCCAAAAAAAAAAAATAAAAATCTGATGTTTATGACATTAAAATCAAATGTTAGTTAGAATTTAACAGTTATTGTGGCTTTATATTTCATTAGTCAGAAACAGGGGAAGGTTTGTTTTATAATAGGTCAATTTATCTGTCTAGTAGTATGCCACTAAGCAGTCAATTTGTTTTCTCCTGCAAATATCAGTAATTGTAAAGTGCATTTTCTTTGTTTAGCATTCAAACATGTTGAATGCTGTAATTATTTCAGTAAAATGGCAGCTGTAGGATTTAAATGGATAAGGTAAAATATGTTCCATTCTTAAAATATAAACATGGATATAAAACAATGTTCCTTTTCAGAAATTTTGGCATGGCCCTGAAAATCCTGCTGCAAAGGATAGATCCCTAGCCTTGGAAACAATCCTTCTGGGGGCAGTAGCCTACCGACCTGGGTCATGAATTCTAGGAGGGAAGAGAGAATTTTTTACCAATGGAAGGTTTTTCCAGAAATGCAAGTCCATCATTTCCATTTGATGTGTCACAGGACATTGTCACTGGAGTGAAAAACAATGAAATTGGTTGAGCAAATGGCCAGATTCTGAGATTTTTCACAAAATGTAGGAAAAAAAATCATGTACCAAACAGCTTTCTTGTGAGTATAGTCCAAAATAAGCTGTTTCTATTAGGGTTATTCCTGTAATATTCTAAAACAGAGATGTGTGTCTGTGTGTGCACACACTGACATTATCTCTGAATGGAAAAAAAAACAGTCCTGAGCTGACAGATCATTGATAACCATTATCTGTTTATTTTTTCCTTGAACTTAAGGCCAAACAAGTAAGAGTTCGTGTTTTCCACACACCCCTTTGATGTTTCATTGACTGCTTTTGTCAAAGTGAAATGTATGAAATCCAGGAACCAGAAAGATGCAATAACTATGTATAACGTGTGTAATACCCCTTTCTTCTATTTGTAGGTAAAAACATGCACTGTTTACAAATGGCTTGAAATAGACATAAGATGATTTTATGTGTGCAGCCTCACATGCCCTACATATCTGGTCAGTGCCACGCATGCAGTGTTCTCAGAGTTCAAAAATATCTGTAGCTTGGATTTGTTGCTCAAGTGACATCATTCAAGCCATTTTAGCACTATTTATGTAGGCAATATGCATACCACATTTTAAATTTGCCCAGGCCTTCTTGCCATTTTTATGTCAAGATCTGGAAAGTACTTGGAATTAGATCCTTTAATTTAAGTCCTGCTTACTCTTCTGCATGCATAGAAAATGTGGTTACTCTACAAACTGTACTTCTCAGTGTGTGCACAAGTTTGTATTCTCAAGGCCAAGAGCATTTGATACTTCCAGGCAAATTAAGAGGCATTCTAACAGCATAAATGCAGGACACAGTATGAAGGCAAAGACAAATCTACTGTTTCACTGAAGGCTATTAAAAACTGTGATTTTTGGCAAACCTATCCATTACTGTGTTAAACTATAACAGAGATATGTTCAGAGAGGAAACAGTATCCCCTTTGTTGAGCAAGAAAAAAAAATCCTGTTTCCAAGCAGCTCTTATAAATTCTCACTGAACCCTTTCAAGTAGCTTGCCAAGACATTAGGCAGTTTTAGGAGAACACCGGGGTGCAGATTAATTCTTAATAAATTGATTGATATCCCTACAAGTAAGCAAGCAAGCTGTGCGCTCAAATGGCATTTGGGTCCCGTGTATCTGACAGCTTCTTGTATAAATTATAGTTTCATTCTTTGAAAGACCAATGTGTCATCTGTATTAAAAGTCTTCAAGAGCCTACAGTTGTTTCACATTATAGCTTATTGTATTTCAGTTCTGGTATATTCTTTCTATAAGTAATCTTCTGGGAGCCAGGGAAATAGGAGCCCTTCAGAGTGCAACGACAATGGCTTTTCCATGTTTCCGTTCTGCACTGGGCTGGTGGGGGAGCAACTGGAAGAGGCTAATGGAAGCTTCCTAGGCATCCAGGTTTCTTAACATTTTATTCAGTTTTCAGTAGGTTTTGATTTTCATTTTGAAAAGAGAGCTGGGGGAGACTGGTAAGTCCTGAGAGAGAATAAATATTCACCTCTCAGCCATCATTAACTCTCAGAAACCTAAAACTCAAAACCACATTTAAATAACCTAACCAAACAAACTTGTTTTTATAACAAAACAAAAACAAAACAAAAAACAACCCAAGGTGAAGAAAACTTCAGGGGTAAAATTACTCTACAGGTAGAAATATATTAACATACACATTTCCAGTGGAAAACGGTGAAGAGCCTGTATGTAAATTTCAATAACATTATTTTAATCCTTTTGGAAGTTGTCCATGTATGTGTTACAGATGTTTGATAAAGAACTCTAAGAAAAAATTGTATTTCATTTGCTTCAGACATGCTTTTCTTAGGAATAAGGTTTTTTGGTTTTTTTACAGCAACTACAACATGAGAAGTCACTGAATTTTGACTAAGCAAGTGGTTGGGTTTTATAACTAGTGTGATCTTTTTTCCATTTTTCAACCTATAATTTTTCATACACACGAAACAGACAAATGATCAAATGAAAGCCTAAACTGAATCTATGCATATGCACAATTAAAATATATAGTTAATTTAAAGAAAAATGTCCTGTAGGCACCATTTGAAGCCATATTAGAAATTATTTTTTTTGCAAAATGAAACTATCATGCATTAAAAATGAGAACAATGATTACACTTTGGAGGGGTGTTGGCCATGTCTGGACACCATGTGTCCACCAAAACTGCCCCCTTTTCAGTTGGACAGGAGAGAGAAAAATCCAATGAAATCATGGATGGAGGTAAGGAGCAGGAGAGATCACTCACCTGTCATAGGTAAAACAGACTTTACTTGGGGTAAAATTAATTTAATATCTCATAAATCAAATCACAGTAAGATAATGAGAAATAAACTAAAGGTTAAAACGTTTTCCTCCCTTCTTTCCCAGCTCAAGTTCACTCCCAGTTTTGTGCATGTATTGTCTCTGCTGCTTTTTCCTCCTGTAGCTCTCGCTCCACCTACAAAAAATTAGCCATGAAAACTCAATAAAAGTTTATTTTTTATCATGTGTTTATATAATGCAATTTCTATTCTTTAATTTTCCTTGAGTTAACAATTTCCATGGCTGTTTTTCATCCTTTCACATTACTTTTTGAAGACTCTGGGTCTACTACTACTGCACTTCCCAGTTTCCAAGGATGCTTAGGTCAACAGGTTGAAAATGAAGTAACTGAAAAACATTTCTTGGATATTTGGGATTCGAAATTGCCAGGTGTTCTGCATTTTTTAAATTTATACAGTTGAGATGCACCCAGAATTTCTTTATTTAACCTTCTTAGCTGATTTTGCTTCTAGGCAAAATCTCAAACTTTGTAATAAAGAAATAGCAGCCTGTCCAGGGATGCCAGGGATTAGCACCCACATACGTGTGACTGAATTCACACCTGAGTTTTATTTTGAAGACTACCTGTCAGTAACATTATTTCAGGGGCTGGAATAATGGCAATGGCAAAGCCCAGGCACTACACCTGTGTATGTAGCAGCAAGTATCTGAAAGATGAGACTGTATTGGGTGTCTTAATCTACTCTAGTATCTAAAACAAACCCCTTATCTCTTTGGATAGAAGTGAGCTTCTGAAAAACATGATGCTAGAGTATTGAAAATAACTGACATGTAGGCAACGAAGAACTGTTACTCAACAGTAAGATGTTAAGCATTTCCTTTATTAAAACAAGTCTTTGAAAATATCTTACGAGAGGTTTTGCAGAAAAGGCATTAATGCTCTTGTATACTAACAATTCACTGGACATTTTGAATTATTTCTTATTAATCTATCCTGTTAGAACTACTGATTTTGCTCTCAAATATTTTAAAATTCTACTTTTTACTCTCTGAATGCCTCCTATTATTGCATGTGTAGGCTTCTTCTGTTTTGTTTAGTTTTTAGCTTTTCTGTAGATAAAATATAAAAATCTGTTGAAAATCTTACCTCATCTATTCACATCCAGGCTGCATGTACAGTGCAAAAACTCTGTGCTGACTCAAAACCACAAGGGCTGTGGCATCACATTGTTCTTTTCCACCCTGTTAAAATGTACCATTCCTGTTGAAATACATCTTTCCTGCATAGAGAATCCAAATAGTTTATATATGAACAATTTTTTTTTCCATTTTCTTAATAGGACCCTATAATAAGGATGGGATACCGTAGGGGCTATTTTATTGGCTTGTTAGAATGCAGTACATTGATCCCAACTGCTAAATCATTTTTATGGCACATTAACAGTATCATGACATCAGGAAACATATCTTTCAGCTTGAGAGACCTCTTTCCAAACCAAATGCATCCCATATGAACACTGAAAACAAATCACAGCAGTCTATTCTGCAGTGGGATAATAGAGGCCATTTTCAGTCTTAAAAGTATTTGCTCAAATGAGTCTTTGCTCAGGCATTTGAAGGTTTGGAAATACCTGAGGTTTTATCTAAGCTTTGTGTTACTCCCTTAGCTTAAAAATGTTTGTTGGTTTGTATGGTTGGTTGATTGATTTTAGTTCTGGATTAGTTTTGTTTTGTCTTGGGTTTTTTGTTTGTTGTTGTTGTTCAGATTTTTTGGGGTTATTTCTTTTTTTTCTGTTTTCTTGTTTTTGTGGAATGCATTGAGTTATTTAAGCATATATTGATGAAAAGCACATCAGTTCTGGACTAAATTTTTACTACTTCTTGGTATTTGATATCTCTGTGCACAATAGGAAGATGGAGAAAGCAGTGGATGGTTTGGCCTTCCTGTACTTCAGAATGGGTGTGGCACACTCTTAATCAGATCATTGGGTTCGGGGAAAAAGTATTGTACTAAATATTGTACTATGTTTTGACTGCACCACAAATAATATGTAACAAATATTTCTCAAGCAGGAAAGCGATCATCTGATTTTAATGTTAGATTTGCATGATGTTAGATTTGCATTTCATTTTATATTGGGAGAAGTACTCTACTCAGCACTTATACACAGATTTACCTCTCAAAGAGAGACCCTTGCTCTGTTTAGCTCTCTTTTTTCTTTATTTATATAATTTCTTATACTGTTCGTGGATAATGGCAGTTACCCTCTATTTCAGAAATCAAAACAGTAACTACTGAAACAGCAAATATTTGAAGTCTTTATTATTGCCTGCAGCCTTCCTTTGATATGCAGTTTCTGTTTCCAAATTAGCAAATTAATATGAAATGGCTGGGATGGGGAAGGCTGAAGAAAATAATCTGAATATACTTTTAATATGCCCTCTTATGCTCTATTGAATCAGACCTGATATCACCTTTGTAAAAGCAAAATGAATCCTAAGAAATCTGAGCCAGGGAGCCTAATCCAAATTTCTAGTAAAACATCAGGTGTTTTGTCAGAAAGGACATGGTGCCTGAAAATACCCAAATTTATCTCCGATTTCAGAGCTTGTCATTAACAACTTATGGCCTCTTTTTATCTAACAGAAATACTTGGGAAAGTTCTGTAGCTGTTATTAACTATCAAAGTTTATATGAACCAATTACATTTAGTAAAGCATGAGAATATTGCACTTCTGTTTTACTGTTTTCCTAGGGTGAAAAAAAATTTCCTTCACTCTTCAAATAACTTCACTGTTAGCACCATTATTAGCAGCTTCCTATTCTGCAGGGAGAATCTGTCACCTGTACAGAAGGAAGTGAAATGATTGTGTTTCCTACTTGTTTTCCCTGGCTCCTGGTTCTCCATATCTCCTGATGTAAGATGTGTAATGACCATCCCATTGAATGAGAGAGAGCCTCAAACAATTAATGATTCAGTAATGATTATTACATGACAAAATAGATTAAAATGGTCTGATCAGTAGGAAATAATTTATTAGGTTCTTTCTTTCTTTCTTTCTTTCTTTCTTTCTTTCTCTCTTTCTTTCTTTCTTTCGTTCTTTCTCTCTCCATTCTTGCTCTCTTTATTCTTTCTTTCTGTTCTCTGAAGCAAAAAACAAAACCAAATAAACTCAAAAACCCAAAAACAAACAAAAAACCCCAACAAAACCAAAACAAAAATAAATCCAATGTAATTATGGAAGTAACACTAGAAGAAATAAACACTATATATATGCCACTATATGAAGGGAAGTATATATGAAATCTGTGTGACTCATTACCATATTATCCTACACAGAGGTATATGGCAACGTGTGTTTTTGCTGAGAAAAACGCTAAGTTTGCATATTTTGGCAACTGACTCTTGACACATTTTTTAATGGGTTTTCATGGTAACATGTGGTTTAGCTTTTTTTAAACTTCAGTCGCAATCATGGAGCATTATTAATGGGTTTCTGTGAGTGTTTGTTGAGTATGGTTGTAAAACACCAAAAAAATAAAATACACACTACCTGCCTCTAGGAGTAAGGGGTGTGTTTGCTTCATCCCATGGATGAGCTGCCCTTCCCATGTAACTGCACTCACATCTTATATTTCTCTCTTCCTTTTAACAGCTTCTAGGTGCACAATGAATTCTGTGCTGTCAACCTTTTTTAATTTACCAAGGCCTGGGTTTTGCTCTTTGTACCTAACTGTGGGAATGAAGTGATCGGCACTTAATGACTCCTGGAGATGTTGTCCCCAAAGAGATGCTCCTCTTGTACTGGCAGGGAATGGTTCACTTTATCTTCTATAAGCATCCTTCTTTTCAGTGACTCTGAGCATGCACAGCTCAGACACATGATGAGGAAAGCAGTTTTATTTCTCAATTTCATGGGATAAGTGCTCCATAGGTAGATCTGGTTGCTCATCTCCATAGTCAGTCAGGAAGAGGGAGTGGATCTTGCAAGTGAACACAAATCTGATCCAGAGCAAAGGAAGCTTCTGCAACATTGCACGTAAAATTTCAAGGGCCAAGCAAAGACTGAAAATAAGGGGTTCATTTTCAATTCCTGTTGTACTCAGGGGCTCGCTCCTCAAAGCCCCAGATTTCTGTGCTGTTTCTATGTTTCTCTGGTGTTGTCTGCCCATCTGCTGGGACTATAACTGATGAAAGTATTTGATTTCCTGTCAACTATAAGATATGGCTCAGGTAGTAAT
This sequence comes from Cinclus cinclus, assembly GCF_963662255.1. Classification (NCBI taxonomy): domain Eukaryota; kingdom Metazoa; phylum Chordata; class Aves; order Passeriformes; family Cinclidae; genus Cinclus; species Cinclus cinclus. The sequence goes on along the minus strand of NC_085047.1, from coordinate 10,055,124 downwards.
CAAATGGTGTTATCTGAGCCACCCTCCTGGTACAGATTAACACTCTGAGCCCTCTGCCCAGTGCTACTTGGCCTTCTCCACAGTCCTCAGTCTCCTTTGGAATATTTTTGCCAAGTACACCCTTGAGACCACAGGCTGGACTCGTGTCCTGTAGGAAATCATAACCTCAAAGTTTCTTTGTTTCTTTACCAGACCTATGACCAGAGAAATACTTGTGCTAGATGTTCTAATAGATATTCCCTGTATATTTAGCTATACTGTACAGCAAAATTACTGTTCCAGAAAAAGAAGAATTTTAAGGCCCCAGCACTTCACTAATTGCAATGAAAACTTTATGGGCAGCAATGAGTGGGCAAATTTATTACCACCTCATTTTCAAGGTTGTTTTTTCTTTTTCTTTGGGGGGTGAGAGGAGTGGGTTTGGGGGCTTTTTTCATTCTGCTTGGGTTTTTTGTTTTGTTTGCTTGCTTTGTTTTTAAAATATATTTTTAGAATTCATCACAGAGCCACAGCATAACCCTCATCATCCATGGCATTAAGTATGGAAAGAAGTAATTGATTGCTGGTTAGTTGTAGCTGTGACTTGTGTTTCTATTAGAATAATAACTTACAAACTCTTACAGAAAATAGCTATTTGGCACAGTCCTAAAAAGCATTTGTGTAAGTTTGGTGTGTTTGCCTCATGCATAATGTATACTCCTTAATCACCTGCATAGCCAATGGATGGCACTTTAAATTGATGACTGTGATATATTCATACATAGAACAAATTAGTTTAAGGGCAGATGAAGAATTGATGTGCACTCTAGCTAGCATGAACTGTTACAATTATACAGATTATTACAACCACAGTCTAATACCTTCCAGACATCAGAAATCATTAAGTGCCAGAGTTACACAGAACTACAAGGTAGTTTTATCCCAAAAATATTACCGAATTACAGCAGTTTCAATTGTGTTACTATATTTGAGATTATAATATTTCTACTAAAACAGGTTCCAAATTTAACCTTAGGAGCATACTCAGGAAAGCAACATGATAAAAATATCCTCAAGTGAAAAGCAGAGGGTGGTAGAGGGTGGTAAATTTTGTCTTGGAGCATTCTGTTTCCAAAGCATAAGAGGAAGGTGTTGTTTTAAGTCAGTGTCACTGTTGACCTGAGCAAAGTCTGGCCCTCAGACAAGTGTGGGATTGAAAGGAGCTCATTTGCTTGAGGGCAACTTAGAAAGTAATGAAATTAGTCATATCTCTTATAAGACTCTATAAAATATTGCAAAATCTAAACTCACTTCAGGTGGCACTTAGGTTTAAAAGTGAGCATGAACTAGATCAGTACATCCTAATACCTGCAGGTTTGCATGCATCCTCTACATTGAATATGGATAATTTTCATGACTTGAACTAGTCCCAAAATTTACACTGAAAAAGTAACTGGAAAGTGAAATTTATTAGATATGACTTCTTTCCTGCTGCAAGCACTTTGAAAGAATGAGAAGCCTACTTGTCAGATTCTTCTCTACTCTTAATCCTTCCACTTGCAGTTTCATCGGTGCTTAAATTCTTTACTGACAAGGACTTTTCTTTTAATCTCCATGAGGTAAAAAAGGCATGTGCACATGATGGGTACCCCAGAAAGTCATGGCAATAGTCAGGAAAAATATTTGTACCCAAAAAATGGTCAATGAAAGCAACAGTTATTGGCATTTTTTGTTTATTTTGTTTTGTTTTGTATTTTGTTGGTAATGCTATAAAGCCAGTGTTTTTTTCTTTGTAAATTACGATTTTTATATATGCAATTTCCTACATAACCCCAGAGGGAACAAGAGGAAACATTTTTAAACTAAAAGAGAAGAGATGTTAAGAAGACATTATTTTCTGTGAGGGTGGCAAGGCAACGAAAAAAGAATCTCAGAGAAGCTGTGGATTCTCCATCCCTGGGAGTGTTCAAGGCCAGGCTGGATGGAGCAACCTGGTCAGGTAGGGGCTGGGTTCAAATGATCTTTAAGGTCCTTTTCAACCTAGGCCATTCTGTGATTCCCCTTAGGACAGGGATTGCATGATGGTTCTCTGGAAATGCAGTGCAAAAGAACAGAATATTCATTTTTTTGGTTTAGTCATGTTTTGTGCTTGTTGCTGTGTCTCTGCACTGGCTTGGATCTATCTGGGAACTGAACCTAAAGGAGAGAATGCTAAGACATTCCACCTGCTGCCCTCACCAGGGCTGGATGGCTACACAAGTGATGCAAAATCCCACAGTTTCTTCCTAGTGCCACATCCCTTTATTCTTAACATGAAATACTGACAGGCACAGCAATGCTCATGCAGGCAGGCAAGGAACAGAAAGGAGGTTCAGAAAGTGAAACAATTCCTATCATCCTTCCCTGGTAAATTGTGAACTTCCATCAGACCACCATAAAATAGGGAAAATCATCCTCCTTCACCCCTCAGCAATCACCACCACTCCTTTATTCTTTTCAAGAGAGATACAGATTAATGTGGGGTTTTTGTTCAGCAAGCCAGCCCTTGGTATGCACATCACCAAAATGAATTTTCACTGCGGAAGACTCTTGGTTAAAATGAGGTTTATATCTGAAATCTTTTGGTCAGCTGCTGAATGTGCTCTATATTAGGCAACATATGGAATGAAAAAAGTGAAACTAGAAGTAAGGAGGACAGCATTTTGAGGCTGGACTGACAAGAAACAGGTATTTTCTGGATATTTTAGTCTAAATTCTAAGTTTTCAAAAAGAAATTGACCTAGATAATTAACAGCTAACTGCTGTGTGATTGAAATGGACATTGGGCCTTGAAATTCATCTAGAAATCTGAAAATAACAAAAATGTGCTCATGCTGAAACTGCTGCAATTCAAATTCAGATGGTGAGGGAAACAAAAAAAACACCAGGGAGCAGAAATCATTACTTTTCTGCTCCTACCATCTTTAGGAAAATCTTGCACACATTCTGCTTGTAACAGGGTACACTGGTACTTAAACCCTCACAAAGAAAACCCCACTACTCAGGAACTGGTAGATGGAAGACCAGAGGTTCTGTAAGTTAGATAAGCTGATGTATGAATCAATGTGAATTCAGAGGATGCTAGGTTGGTTGGTTTTGTTTGCTTTCATTTGTTCAGTTTGGTTTGGGTTTGCTTTTTTCAGTAAAGAAGGATTCCCATTGTAAAGAAAACATTTAGAGTGAAACCATGAGTGATTGTTAAGATCCATAAAACAAACTTTTCTATGTAACTCCACAGTCCACTTTTGTAATTGTAGGTCTTTTGCATAGTCTGTATCTTTGTTTGCATGTAAATTGAATAAATAATCCTCAAAAATATGAAAATTTTGGGTAGGAGAGCAAATGGAAATTTGCATTAAAAGGACCCATGATAAGATTTCAACTATAACAATATACAGTATTTAATTTTCAAACTCTAAGGTCTGCGCCCTTGCCACTCTTAAGATATTTGTTTTTTCCTGAAGAAAGTTACTATTTGCATCCACCATACATTTTCAAGTTTGTTGTAGGGCTGCATTCCAGTAATTTAAAAGAAAGAATCTGAAGGTGTGCTCTGGTTAAATCCCCAAGGAAAATGACTCTTCCAGGTGCAAAGTAGATTCCACAGCAGTGGCCATGGCCAGTCACCTAAACTTCCTTGGTCCCTGATACAGAAGACCTATTTTTGAATATGTGCTATTTATCCATGCAGGCCTTTTTGGTGGATTCCAAGGAGCATCCAAAGGTGGGAGGGAGGCTGCAGGTGTGAGTTGGTGGCCAGAAGGGGTCTTGTCTACAAGGTCCTTTTAGTGTAGGGCTGTAGAAGAGGTCATGTCTTCCTGCCTCCTATTACTGCATCTTACAAGTACAAGAAGTGGAGATTTGGTTTTGGCAGAGCAGCTGGTGACTGAAGTAGATGTATCCCAATTGCCTATTGACTGGTGTACAAATAAGAGAGAAAATAGCAGTTTCTCCTAAAGATGAAGTTGGATTTAGTTCACTGACAGAACCACAGATTTGTCAGAAACTTTTTTTTTTTAAATCTGTCTATACAAAGACTAGAAGACCAAAGTAATGATAAATTTTTCCACTGCTACTCTACACTAAAGAGCAAATCCTGTATCCAAACTATCCTCAACAGAGGCAGAAATTTAAATGTAAATGGTAAACATGGCTTTAGGCTGCTTTTTTTTCCTTAGTTTTTTTGGTTTGTTTTTATTTTTTTTACATATTCTGTCAATAACTTATTAATGCTATTTTCTGCTATTTAGTCACCAGGAAGTCAGCGAGAGGTCCACTGCAAAGCTTCACTTTGCTGCCACAGGGTCCATATTCAGGGAATTCCATTGCACAATGTTTAACCTCCTTATCTCGAGCTGACATTGCACACCACTCATCTCTGTATGTGGCAGGAGCTTTATCAGCACCTCCAGCAAGAATCACCACCCTCTGGTTGGAAAACATCTGTGTTTACACTTAGAAACGTCAATCATCTTGTCCTTTTAATTCTCACTATTACTTACTGCCGTGTCTGTCAACAAGCAGCAAGCTTCCTGCCTTTACCAAAAACTCATATATTCTGAAAAAAAAGGAGCAAGAAACATTCTATATAAGTGCACCATGTAGGGCTGTTTTTTTTAAAAAGCAAACATACATGTAAAAGGAATTTACCAATCTGTTGATATTGATATGTTGTTTAAGTCCCTTGTCATTTCAGAAAATCTTAAGAAGGATACAGTAATAAACTATGCTGGCAGTTTTGAGATATTTGACCTGAACTTCGATTTGGGGTTGGGACACACTGATGCAGTTAAAATTTACACCTTTACAGAATAAAATTTGTTCATACCATTACAGAGCCCAGCAGCACATCTGCATTCCCATTGCATGCCAAAATATCCAGTAAACTGAGTCCACTGGCTTAATCCCTGGACCATCCACAATTCCAGTGGTATGTGTAGTTTTCAGTCTGTGTTTAAGTTGCACACAAATCATGGTCAAATAATTCACTCAAGACCAAACAGTGCAGGATCTGGTTTCACTGGCAGGAAAAGGCATTATGGAAAACTTAAGGAAACCATAGAATCCTTGTGCACAGGGTGTGCTGCTCACTGACATTAGCATGAAGCAGCCTTAGCAAGTGACAGAATCTGACTGTGCAGCTTCAGAAAACCACTTATTTTCTCCTTCAGTCATTTGTAAGCTCTCAAAGAAAGCAGAAAATCTGTACTCACATGCCTACATAATCCAATATCTCTTATTACTCTGGGTCAAGGTTACCCAGTTCTGTCAGATAGAATATAAATTTTCTGTAAGACGTTGACATCTGGAGGCTGGAAGGTCAAATATAGGATTGCTCCTTTGTTGTGGTCAGTTTGTTCCGTGTAAAGTATGTAATGTGACATCTTTAAGAACTCACTGGTATTTACATTTAGCTCATTTCCAAGTCCTAGCTGCAAAAAGTGTGCCCTCAATTTCCAGGTAGTAAGGATTTCTATACTATATATCTCTATACCATATACCATATGCCATATATAATAGACCTCATACATACCAAAGTGTTCTCTGTCCGTGATCACAAGGTTTTCTTTCTCTGCTGAACTCTTCAGCAAATGCAACCCAGTGTTCCTAAACCAGGACACTCTTGATATTTTAATTTGTGTGGTGGCAATTTGTTTTCCTCCTATGGTTTTTAACAGTTTTACAGGTCATTACTAGTTGACTAAAAATGGGTGCATTTTGCCTCTGCCAGCTGATGTTTAATAATAACTGTCAGTCCTGCCTAGACTGTGCATCAGTAATTTCTGAAAGCACATAACACACAACACATATGTGGATTGAACACCTTACACTCTTCTCACAAGCCATTTAATTAACTGATAAAAATCAAAGAATGAGTGGATGGACCTTGAGAGGAAGCTAATTTGTGTGTTTATTGGGCATTCAATACTACACTGGCCTCTAGTAATTGCAAAAGTTTTGTGCTGTACTTAGCTTGTTCCAAAGGTAAGGTTGGGAAATGTGTTCACCCTTTGCACCAGTTCTTCAGAGCCAAAGACCTGAAGCAGCTTGCACTGAATGTCAAACCACAGAAAAAGTGAGATGTGGAGGGGCTTTCCTGACCGTGAAACCGAGGGCAGCTGCTTTATTTGCAAACTGGTTTAATCTCCTTGCAAGCAAACTTTAAACGAGGAACTGCTGAGATTTATGGTTCCTTACAGGCCCCTAAGTGCTGCATGTAGTGGAAAAGTTGGAGTGAACACATGTCGTTTACTTCCCCTGGAGAAGAAGTATTTCATGGAGGCAGGTCAGAGAGCCATGTCTGGATCATTGCTGACTTAATATGTGACCTGAACAAGTTATACAAGCCCACTGTTTCTGCCTCCTCAAGTGTAAAATAGGTAAAATATTCCAGTGCACCTCAATTGGTTGACTGTTTCCTATACACTGGATAAAAGGAGATTACTGCATGTTTAAACACCACATTTCCCTTTTATATTTTGCTTTAACCACAGCATGACAAGATTCTCTCATTCTTTCTCTTACACTTAGCTAGTTTGTGTGCCTGACAGTTCTTTTTCCTCCCATTTTTCTCCTCCAGTTTTCCTCATTCTGTGCCTTTGTTCGCCTCCTTGCCTATTTTATTCTGCTTCTCTGTCTTTCTTCTTGCTCTGTTTCACCATAACCATGACATGAATAATTTCTATTCAGGAGTCTCACTGGGTATTTGATACACTGAGGCATATTTTTGCTGTTTGTACACTCTGTGGAGCATCAGTCCCTCTAGGCTGGCTGGGTACATGGTTCTTATTCTCAAGTATTTTTTCCTCCTGCATACAAATGTTTAAGGGTCTACTGCAGTAAAACACACCCTGAGAAGTTCAATTTTGCCATGATTCTGGTCTGGAGTCTCCCAAGGAATGTACCTTTACCAAAAAAAAGCTATTGCTGAGTCATAGCTAGTGATTTGAAGGGACCTGAGAAGCAAACCTGTGACCCAACTATTGATTGGACTGTCACTTTGTCATGTATTGTAAATACCCAGAGGCACTGGAAGGAAAACAGGAAGAAAGGGAGTTGCCAGGCCAGAAAAGCAAGGCATAGGCTTGTGAGGCTGGGAGGCTGAGTTTTCTTAGATGAACCCTGTGCTGAGGGACAAAACTTTATAGCAATAAAGTCATTCAATCTGTGTGCTTTTATCGTAACTATAGAAATTATTTTAATGCAGTAAAATGTTGCTGTGTGACAATGAAGATATTTCCTCAGTGCAGACAATGTGAAATAATACATAGTCAGCACATCTGGCTATAGCACCACAGTGGTACATTTGCTATTCCATGATATAGCAAATATCAAATGTTTCAAGAGGGGAAAAAAGGAAGTCCTGAAACAGGGAATTATTGTCTTTTTTAGCTGTCTAGTCTCTCTCTTTTTATTCTGTGCTCTGTTAGCTAATAAATCACTAATTTGTCCTCAAACAGAGCTAGAACTCACTGCTCTCCTTGGACATCACAAAACCAGATAAGGTTAGAATATTGGTTTACAGCAGTAAGCCACCACTGCCCTGCACTTACCACCACTGCCCTCCACAAACCTATGAGTGTTAGTGCACTGTCCTGGTTATGCATTGTTTTCTTGTTTGCTTTTCTTTTGGTTTTTCTTTTTTTTTTTTTTTTCCTTTGGGGGTCTATAAAACTATAACTGACGCATCTGTTAAGGGCGGCCTGACTGGAAATTTAAGGATGTCAAAAAGAGTATTAAAGGGGGTTTTCTATTGAATGAAATTGGAAAATGGCAGTAGGTTACTTTTTCTCTGCCTTTACCACAAAGAACAATACCTAAAGGCAGCATCCATTGCACGCTGGCATATTCTAGCACTCACAAATCATGTCCAGTGGAACTGTACTGAAAGGTTGTTACTCCCTTTAATTTCTTCAGATTTATCTGTTGTATTCTGAATTCTCTGAGTTTTAGTCTCTGGCTAGTTACACATGTGAGAGTTATTTCACACCTGACTCAGCTGACCCAGGTGCAGAAGGAAAGGGCTGGTCATTGTGTGCAGGTGTAAAGACAGCGCAAGGTACCCTCACTAACAGCTCTGAGGGGAGAAGGATCAGAGAGAGACCTAGAGGAGAAAAGCAAGTAGATTAGAATATATGGATATTGAAGAGGTTTGCCTTTGTTCTGTCAGGGACTGCTTGAACATAAATGTTCTGTGGTGTAGTTGTTTTGGTTTAAAAACACTGGAATGTTTTGGCCTGATAGAACCAAACAAGAATATTCTTTGGTAGTTCTTCTTCATTATCATGCAGAAAAATCAAACTAATCTTCTTGGCTTACAGTTCCAGTGAATTCTTTACATTTCTCTAGCTTTTCCATAGAGAAAATGAAAAACACATTTGTAAGTGACCTTTAGTTTTGCCATCTAGTCAAGCGTTCTTTGCACTGGCACAGTAATACCATTATCTTGACCTTCGTCTCCCTCATACATTTTCTCTTTGTGCCTGTCACTAGCCCTGGCTCAGCTAATACGAAGGAGGAAAAAAATTATAAGTAGGGAAAAACTATAGTCTTATTTAAATTTTTTAAGCCATGTAAGCTTCTGTTTGTTCCAGACATGCTTGATTTTGTTTTGTTTATTTTTACCTTTTCAGCTGGAGTTTTCTATTTCTTTCCCACTTTATTTTTTTTGTTGTTTGTTTGTTTGTTTGTTTGTTTGTTTGTTTGTATTTTTTTTATTCCTCACTCAAAGTCTAGTTAACCAGGTATATCTGTATGGAGAAATAAAGTTTACGGGAACTTTAATGTTAGATTTTTCTGGTCTGAGTCATAGTTGTGGCTTGCCTTGATGTAAAACTTTCCCCAGTACCATGCTGTTGCACTTCCATGTGCAAAACAGTTGTATTTCTTTGAAGTTAAAATAAAAGTGCTTCACTGTTTTCTCTGACTTCAACATAATCAAGCAGCAAGCATCTATGTCTAAATCCTACATTTAACTTTCAATCTGACCTTGGATTAATCCCTTTACCTCACCATGCCTCTGTTTCTTTTCCTGCCCCAGATCAGCATGCAGGCAGTGCAGTGAGAGTTGGGGAGCTCAGTCTTAATTCTTTAATACAGCTGGAAAAAATCCCTCAAGACATAAACTAACAGATTTCAAGCCATGCTTGTTGGCTACTTTCCAGTCTGAGTGAAGTGCAGAGCTACAGGACGACTAATATGGCTTGAAAATATCACTTGAAAGCCTTTATCTCAATAGTGTTTTGACTGATGCATAACTTGCAGAAAGACGTTCAGTTTCCATCTGAAAACATCAAGAGATTTACAGCGTGCCTTTTCTTTCTGTAATTTTGTCCTTTGTTCTGTGATTTATTTCCAAGCACGCTGCTGGCTGTTATAACACATAAATTTAATAAGAAATGTAATCTACTCCGTTTCCTTCCTTTCCTGATGTGTAGGAAAGAACTGTGGAGGATATACATTTAAGGACAAGTGGCAGGGCTTCACTCTCCGTTTCAGAGGCAAGGACTCCTGAAACAGGGTTGATGTGCATACAGATAGATGGTTTCCTGTTGTTTGCTTTTAGTCTAATCAAGCTGATTGGGATGAATGGTAATGGTGATGTCTTTAGCACATACCAGAAATTTTCTTTGCTTGTGAGCTGGAAAACATTTGCAGTTTGCAGCAGCAATAGCAGTTGACTGAAGATGGGATGTTTGATCATTACCCTCGTAATGGGAGTCACTGTTTTTCCACATATGCGTCTGCTTATGAGCTTAGAAATTAAGAGCATGTTTCACCCATTGATCTGAAAAAGCTCTTTGTAAAAAGGGTTCCCATCGAGCAAATGATGAAATGGATGAGCAGACAGAGGGAAACTAGCTCAAGGTGATGAGCAGACAGCTGGCAGAGGTGGCAGAGGACTTCCTTCTGTGGTTTGAGCCCCAGGGACTGTATGACTCCCCTGAGCTGATTTTCCCCTGCTAGACTCAGCAGAAATGCAGAATTGTGGTGATCCTAAGAATACACTGTTCCCCAAATAATCCATGGCCAGACTTGCATGAAGTCTATTTCTGTTCTGATCCTTAGGGCTTGATAGCTCAAAACCTGTATTTAATTGTATCTGCTGGCACGGTCTACTTCTGCCTTCAGTACCAAAACACTAGATACAAAATATTAATTAATTTTAAAAACCATTATGTGAGGAAGTCTTTCACAGGGATGCTTTTTATGGATGGGCATTGTGAAATAGGCAAAGCGCTGTAATTTTGGATGTAGACAAGGTGCTATCTGCCCCCAAAGGTAATTGAGGATGCATTCCACATGACAATAAAAGTGCTAATTATACAGTCTATCATGTGCTATCCAAGGTTCGTACATAATTTTTAGATTTCCTACCACCTTTTTGTTATCTTCCCATTCATTGGCCTAATTGATACACTACCTATCCTCTTTTGTGCCAAATACATTTGTTTTCTTCCTTCTAGGTCACAGTTTTACAATTATCACCATAGCAACATTCCAGCTATAATAAGAAGATACATCTTCTGAATGGCTGGTGATACAACATTAACTGTTAGAACATAACATTTTTCATATTGGAAACATCTGGAGTTCACAACCAGCAAAGATCTGTAGAAATGTCTGTAGTTCTTTAATAATCACCCAAGGCTGCACTTGCAAGCTTTATTAGGATGCATTACAAACACTCTTTAGTCTCCAGGCAGGGCATATGATAAAAATAAGCTTTACTCCAGCACCAAAATAAGAAGAAGAAAAATAAATAGTTCAGTTTAAGTCATGTGACTTAAAAAAAATTAATTGGCCTTCATGTCAAGCCCTTTATTTTTGAGAGGTGGGCCAGACTCCTTTCCTGTGCTGTTCCCAGCCTATTACCTACAGCACTAATATTGCTATTTACTAGCTGATTATATCCTCTGGCAAGATTCGGACTGTGTCTACTTCCCTGCTGCAAACTAATCAGTTTTCAAAATTAGTTATTGATCTCAGGCTCATTGTGGAGGACAAATTTAGTGACTGGTTCATTGAGTATCAGCAGTGCCACTCTTTGTGTGAGCTGCATAGAAGTGAAAACAAACAACATATTCAGGCCGACGTACATATATAATCATCTAATATAAGGAGGTACAAGACAAGTACAAATGCACTGGAAAATGAAATAGCTTTTTTTTTTTTTTTTTTTGTGCGAAAGATGACATAAAGAAATTCAAGACTATTCCTCTTAAAGAACATGTATATTTCTTACTATCTACTGTGGAGAGTTTATCTGAGTGAGAACGCACATATCAGAGCTGTTACTGGAAAATATTACTGTTACTTAATCTGAAGTAATTTGGGGTGCTGAATTTGTTAGGGATTTTTTACTAGTTTCAGTTCTTTGAAGTTAGTAAGGTTTTCAAATAAGCGACTAACAATGTGCTGCCATTACCCATTGAATAGCTCTGTTGAGCTACATAAAATCTTTTCTGTAATTATTATATTGCCATCCCTTTGGTTTTAATGGTAATTTACCAGATGCAAGAAATTTTAAGTGGAAAAGTTTCCTTCTAAAACACTGAGACAAAGACATAATCAGCAACACAGCATTTTCTTGGGGGTGGAAGGCCCATGCCCAGGTTGTTGTTCTACTTGAACGGAAGTACATCAACACTAGGTTTCACGGTTCTAAATTTCATCCCCAGGTGGACCTATAAAAATTTTCTAACCTAATTCTTTTTCTGAGAAAAGAGATTCCCATATAGGTTCGGCCACAAGAATGCATTTTCTAGTCCCTTCAGGAAAACTCCTAGTCCATGAAAGTATATTGAAAATGTCCAAAATATTTTTAATAATAGTCTACTCCCATCCAACTGGAACAATTTCATTATTTATGATACAAAAAACAATGCTAAAGTGTTTTATTCTCTTTCTTAAACATTATTATTCTTAGGCTCTGTACTGAAAAAAAAACCTCAATCTTTTACACATTGCACTATTGAAACAGTACGCAGGATATCTGCCAAGTGTATGTATATAAATACATATTTCCAAATTAATTTAATATGTTCAGTAAGACTTTTATTTTATTATGAACTCCTTGAATTTTATGTCAAGGTTAGCATTTTAAAAGTGTTCAAAAGATGAGAATGTAAAAAACATTATTTGCATGGATTTTTTTATTAAAAATTATAATTTTCCAAATTTCACTGGAAACTTGGCCCAAATTTCCCAAAAGGTTTATGAATCTGGATTTTTTTTCTGATTTCTTAAAAAACCACACACCAGGTCCTTGGCTTTGCCTGAGTTTTGAGACTTTCGTGGTATGGTTTATTTTTGATGTACAGAAAAGCAGGGACCTCACTAAATAGTTGGTTGTCTATGATTACATTCCTTGCTTGAATGATACACATGCACACAAACTTCCAAAACAAAATTTTTTGATTGAGACAAATTGGAAATTACTGAGAATTTTATTACAAGGTTCATTTTAAGTTGAGAGTTTGACCCTACATTCCTGTACGCTTATAATTTCCATAAAACTCAGTAAGAGCTGGAGTAGGCAAGGAGTACAAATCCTGTGTATAATGGGAATTGAATCTTAGAGAAGAAATAATGAGACAATGGAGTCACCTGTGTATTTCACCAATAGTTTCTGCTATGCTGTGATAAATATGCAACTTGCTGCCTGTTTTCCACAGTTCTTGAATGAAGCCAGGGTGTTAAAACATCCTTCTCAATTTACCTCTCAACTTATTAAGAGGTAGAATAAGAATGATATATTTCACTACAAAATCTGAGCTAAAGCCTTCTGGTTTTGGCATGCACTTTGAATCAAACACTCCTTAGTCACCTACATTCCTGAACTGATGTGCCTGAAGTGATTCAGTGTCTGATAAAATCCAATTGTATCTATGAATCAAAAAAGTGTTTTAAGAGATATGAATGAATTAAATGTGTATTCAATTTAATTCGAAGATGGGCACCCAGGTTGAATAAACCCAACATTTACTTGTTTCAGTGAAGCAATCACTGAACAAAGGACTTGTATACAATTGATCTATAAATACAAGTAAATCAATAAAATATTTTAGACCTCCATTTCTAGCCTATCTAGGTCATTTAAATGCTTTATCCTCAAGGGAATTAATGAAATTAAAAACTATATTACTTTTTTATTTGAGCATGCTCTGTCTGCCTGCAATTTCTCTGCTTTCCAGTGAATAGTTCCACTAGAGTTAACCGTATTTTGCCCTAGATTCTTATTCAACTAAAACTAAACTGAGAACCAATATGCTTAAAAATGCTTTGGTGCACTCAAAGATAGTACTAAGCAATTTAAAAAGACCCCATATTAAAATGAAAATATAACTCAAGATACATTTTTTAAAGAAACAAGCTCTCATATGAAATTTAAGGTATATTTTAATGAGGTTTGGTTAAGAAAGGGGGGGCGTAAAATTCAAGCTGTGGGAAATTCAGAAGTGGAGTTGTAATATTTGTACACTGAAAACCAGTACTGTGGTAAAATTAATAAATTTTTTTAAACATATTAAATGAGAATTGCCGGTTCACTGAGATGTTGTTACACCAAACAACCCTACACTAAAATGGAGTAAGCTTTAGATTTGTATCTAGTCCTGATGCATTTTGGAACTAGTTTACTTCCAAGGGTTTTTTTTTTTTAGCAATTTTGTGTGGCTGTATGCCAGTTGAAAATGTTTCAATATCTTTTAATTACTTTTCTTCTTATTGAAATGATGGTAATTTCATAGGGGTTTATGTTTTCATAATAGAAATATTGTTTGTTATTTTCCTTATCTCATATACCAACACTTGATAAATAGTTAATATCTGTTAATGGAATAAGAGCTACCTGGTTCAGGTATTTAAGCTTTTTGAAGCTTGAGTACTGGTTTGAAAAAAATTTAAGCTTATTTTTTATGCCATGTGCAGTCTGCTGAGAGTCAGTGAGAATTCTGAGATTAACATGATCTTAAAAGAAATAAGCAAAGTTAGTGCATCTACATCCTCCCTTTTTGTTGGATTGCTAGATAGGCCACCAGCTGTGAGTACAGCTACATCTCTAGTGTTACTGAGTTGTAAGCAGGGGGGACAGTCAACAATAAACTGTTTAATATAATTTCCATCTATCTTTAGTGCCACAAATTAAGATTAATTTAATATTATAATTTATATGGAATTAATTGAAAACATGCCATCTCTGTTCCCACACTCAAAGCATGTTTATCATTCAACAGTAAGATAAGTTACAGATGTAAAATCTCAGAAGAACAAATTTCTGTGATTTTGAGTGCTTTGAATAGTTTGTGGGTTTGTTTTGTTGTGTATTTTTTGGTTGTTGTTGTTGTTTGGTTTGTTTAGTTTTTTTTTTCATTTTAATCAGTAGCTGCTAATAAGGCTAATCTAATTACTACAGATTTATTGTCATTTGTAAGTGAATTTATCATCTGGGAAATGCAGTGTGACAGAATTTTGGGTCCATTTGACAATGCTTAGCAAAGCACAAACTGTCCTCATGCAGAAGAGGTGATGGCATTCACTACCAGGTTTGGGTTTTCAGTTGGAGATGTGGATTTTCAGCACATAAGGGACTCATCCTCTTTTAAATTTGGTCCAAGCACAATTGCACCAGTTTTTACAGCTGATTAGGGTAGGAACAATTTTGCTCCTTATTGTAGCATTATTTTCTTTTCTGTAGATTTTTTTTTTTTTAGTAAAAAGTGAAGGACTTAACGTGGGCAACCCATCTTAAGTCAATCCCAAGAACTACTGAAATAAAAATAAATCCAAATGATGTTAAGCAGGTTGGTATGGTTCAGCACTGGACTATATTCCTACCATTTAAAATATTCAGGTTTGCTTATACATCGCCATCAAAGTTCAAAGCAGAGTATTTGGTTCATTTAACAACTGCAGACACTCCATTAGCCTTTTTCACTACCAGCCTCACATCTCATATGCCTGATCCATCTGTCACGTTTTGTCAAACGTAAGCACTCTCAGGAAGCAGCCATGATTTCACAGTGCATTGCGAAATGGGGCTCCAACCTGAATATCCACTGAACCACAGACTAAAATTTTAATAATAGAAGAGCAAATGGAAGCTCTGTAATCGGGAGGACTATGAGCAAGGAGGGATGGTTACATTAATGTAGATGTGTGGTGGGCAGTAAGACATGTAAATCTTCAAGGAATAGATAATGGAAGGATGGAAATATCAGGTTAGATTACAGTCAGGCTTCTGCCTCTGTAAGTATCCAGGAAAAGATGCTGAGAAGAAAGCTGAATAAGCCAAGTACCCAGAATCCTTTCCTGATGTTCCTTGGGTCAAAACAAAAGATCACACAACACCTCACAGACGTGGCTTTTCAGAGTAGAAATGGATGATAGGGAATTAATTGCAATCTCAGTACAGTATACCTCAAAAATCTGGCCACTGACATTTATATACTCAATTAATGCGCAGTGTGATTGTGGAATGCTGAAAAAGATTTTTCATTCCAAACAAATGGAATAAAAACATAATTTTAGTATGTTATTTTCAAGGCTTGTGTGCTTTGTATGCATATATATATATGCACATAAATCCTCTCCTGTCTCTGCACATGCAGTCATACTGACACACATGCAGTTATAGAGAGCATACATCTGTAGTAGAAATCTATTACACTGACCTCGTTCTGCCATTATGACAGAAATTTTGACTTATGTTGGGTGCAGAATATCTAATTTTCTAGCAACATCTGTATCATGGTGTAATTAACTTCTTCCCTGTCTACATGTACTATTTTCTTTAATATTCTTGCATGAAAATTGCATGCTAAAAATAAGTCATAAGTCTTGCCCTGTAAAATAACAAAAAGTTAATATTATTCAGGTGCTAAAAATTTAGTGTGTGGGAGGACATTTTTTCTTGCTGGAGTTATTTAGATGCTATACATACCCAGCTAGTACATCTTGATATAAGAACAGCTGTACTAGTTAAGCTGTATTGTCACTGCCCTCCTTGGGGGGTAGTCAGTAAAGTGCTTAGGAAAAGTTTCATAAAAAGCTAAACACTGAGTGTTTTCTTAGTATATTCTCTCATTTTCAGGAAATCTGTGGCACTGAGATCTTCTGTGCCAGAGGCTGCATGCACATCTTTGTGCTTAATGGCCCTTAATGGATTTTTTTTCCCTAATCATTTGCCTAATTATTTTTTTAACTCATTTATCCTCTTGGCCTTCGCAACATCCTGTGGCCGTGAGTTCCACAATTTAATTACGTGTTATGTGAATAAGCACTTCCTTTTGACCCTGGATGCATTAAGAATACTATACTTTTTTCTTTCCTTTTTTTTTTTTTTTTTTTTTTTATTCCTTTTACTTTTATGCTGATTCCCATGAAGCAGAAGCTAACTGCTTGGGAACTTTGTTCTTTAGACTTTACCTCAGTGTTCTTTGAATCAGAAATGGCCCTTTTGATGTTGGCATAAGCAAATATATGAACTATAAACTACACATAAAATTCTGGTTACACCTTGAAGCATGAAAGAAATGTGTTTCTAGTCAAGTTCTTTTTTCTGTTTCTTTCCGATAGTTTTAGAGTCTGAGCTCTTGATTAACGTTAGTGGTCTCATACTTTATGAAACCTAACCTCTAGGGACTGTGAAAAATGAATGATTAAAAAAAACCTCCAATCAACCAACAAAAACACACAAAAAACGCCTCCAAAACCCCAAAAGCCAAAACCCAAGCAACAATGCAAGTTTCAAATTAAATCTAGAAAAATACTAATTTTGGTGTGAGGAATATGTGTGAAAAAGAAGGTTAATCTTCGTGTTTCCTAAGTTACACTCCCTCTGGCCACTGAAGTTCTGTTTTTATTCTGTAGTTGCTCTTGCATTTGTCATTGGTGAGTTTGATCCAAAGAAATGAGGCCTAATTGAATATGAAGATTTTATCATTAAAAATCAAGAAGTCAATAATCATCTTCTTTAATGTAAGGAGTGGAAGGAAATAGGACTTTTGAATGAGTGTAACACCACTCCCAATTGAGTTATCTTTCACCAAGTAACTAAATGTGGATTTGTGGCCACACCTGAGGTTCTGCACTCTAAAACTGTCAGCATTATAACTTTTGATTTAGAGGCAGAAGAAATAAAGCCAAGAATAAATCTGATGAGATGTCTGAAGCTGAGGTTATATTTCAGGATAACTGAATCCCTTTTGTGGAGAATGTGCTTTATTTTTCACCTGACTACCAGTGGTTTTGTGCCAGTTTGAATTCAAATTTTTACTTTACAGTTCTCAGGCAAATGTTCTTCTGATGATCTTGGGTCCACCACTGCTGTCCAGAAGACAATAAATAATAATACATGATGTGCATAATATCCTTCCTAGAAAGATTATCTCAAATTATTTTGCACCCTGTTGAGCATATCATATCTCCTGGTGTGATGCTTGGCAGTTCACTGCCCTCCAAATGTACTCCCTGATTGTTTCCTATATCCCACAGTTTCTGACTGTCATGTAGACTGTCTTTCCTCTTGTTTTACCATCAGCGGGGATATAAAACTCTGTTTGCAATACTGAACTTACCAAGTGATATTTCAGAACCTTAAGTGTAAATGTACAAACAGTCTTCGTGGAAGCTGTTTAATGCATTTCCTGTAAATTCTTAAAATGGCTAGAGCACAGCTTGGCAGCTCAGCTATGTGTACATTCAATATTTCTATATTATAACAACTGGAGATGTAAGGTGTGCTTAAATAGGAAAGGTGGTACAGTTTGATTGCCTGATACAGAGAGGAGGCTGTTTTTCAGCCACTTAGGCCTGGTCATAAAACACATCTTATGTTTTAGCTAAAGAAAAACACAGTAAAACTGCAGGAACATGTTTCAGGTGCCTCTTGTGCTGAATGGAGACAATCACGGTTATTTGAATCTTGCTGATTCATCTCCAGTGTTTTAAAAGGAGAGCTGAGACAGTCTGATGATTCTTCAATTAGAAAAAAGAAAAGAAATTATCATATGAAAATAAATGTTGTAGCTGATTTGATATCACTAATAGTCCAGCAACAATAAAGGCTCATTTCCTGGAATCAAAGGGTTCCTGGACTGATGCCACGTCTACATAAGTTAAGGAGTAGGTGGTGGCATCTGTTTGCTTGCTTTCTCTTTCATGACCAGGGTTTCACAGCACAGTCTTCCATTTCCTGGATATTTTCCTCTTCATTATTAGCATTTTTGAGCACTGGAATGCACAGGGAATTCAAAACTGAAAGCAAGGCAGCCTCCAGGTGCAGCTGACTGGATTGTTTATATGCCTGACAGTGGCATTGTGAGGCAGTGCTTCCTGTTGTCATAGCCAAACTTCAAGGAACAGATGACTGCTGCTTGAGAAAACTGCATTATGAAAATCTGGAGGGTTCTCAGTGCTCTGAGTTGTTCTGACTTCTTAAGTCGTGCTGTTTAGCCTAAGGCACGAGGATACACTTTTTCTAGACAATAACTAACAGCTTGCTATCGCAACTCAAAAGGTGGTTCAAACATGATAGTATTAAAAACAGTAACGTCTTTTTCATTCAAATATGCAATTTACAGGTTTCTGTGGGGAGAAAATCAAAGTTAAGCAATCTTGTTTTGCTTAGCTTTTAAAGTTTTAGCTTGTGACTGATTTTAAATGCCTATTATATATAGAAAGATTCTTATCTAAATATTTTATTCATGTAAGAAATAATTTATTTTGGGTTTACCTTTAGGATTTCAAAAGTGTTGTAGAGTTTGGGGAGTTAATCTCTACTTTTTCCTTGCAACTTTGCAGAATGATTTCCACACTCGCATGTTGAGGGAGGCCAGGATTTAACCCAAGGAGTCATTTATCCAGGGCTTAGTAAAAATGGAAGTACTGCTCTGTGTTGTTCTATATTGTTTGTACAAGTAGCAGTGGCTGTCACCATGATATGTTAGAAAAGAAATGCCTGTGGAGGATATCAGAATGATAAGTCTTGGTCGCAGAGATCTCTCACGTTCCAGTGAGCTCTGCCAAACCTCTAATTTAGATTTAGGGAAGACAAATTCTCAGTACCTGCTCTGCCTGCAGTGTTTGAGTCATAGCTTTCCCTTGGGGTAAAAACCCCCACATGCAAACACACATATAAATAGATAGATAGATAGATAGATAGATAGATAGATAGATAGATATAAACATATAAACGAATATATACTTTGCATATGGATATAGATGGGCAACTGCTACTTTGCAAGGTAAATGGAAAATAAATCTTAATCTTACTGTCTGGAAAGAACATAATTTCTTGTCTCATCTGTTTTTTTTCTCACAATATTTGTTCTTGTCCCTTTTAATCTTGGTGTCATAATTCAATCCTACTATCTCAAATCTTCATGTTTTTGCCTCTGCAAATAGTATAATGTGTCTTGAACTATATTGAGAACATATGGCTGATTACTGACCACAGAAATTATCAGCTAGGATTTCTACAGAGAAGCTGTCTATGCCACCACTAAGGGTATCACTAAAATTTAACTAGACAGTGAGTATTTCTTTAAATACAAAACAAAATCAATTGCCATCCCAAAAAATCCCCTACTAAAGCCTATATCATGTGTTTTTCTGCCAGAGTCTGAATACTTTATTGTTTGTATTTCTTAGAACTGAAGAGCAGCAAGATTTACTTAATCAACACTTACTCTTAAGGGATTTTTCTGGTGCTGAATGTTTGCATTTTGAAAATAAACATTTTAGTTTGGTCTGACAAAAATTGCTTGATGGAGAGTAAAAGCATATCTAAAATCATTCTAGCAATACTTAAGTGTCAGAAAAAGTGTGGCCAGACGGACTAGGGATGTGATCATTCCTCTGTGCTCAGCAACTTGAATCCTGTGTTCAGTTTTGAGCCACTCAGTAGAAGAAAGGCATTGAAGGGCTGGAACACAAGTCCAGAGAAGGGCACCGGAGCTGGGGAAGGTCTGGAGCACCAGTCTGGTGAGGAGCAGCTGAGGGGTGTTCAGCCTGCAGAAAAGGAGGTTCAGGGGAGAGCCGATCACTCCCTACAACTCCCTGACAGGAGGTTTCAGCCAGGTGGGCTTGGGGTCTGCTCCCAGGTAACAAGGGACAGCACAAGAGGAAATGGCCTCAGGTTGCATAAGGGGAAGTTTAGGTTGGAGATTCAGAAATATTTCTTCACAGAAAGTGTTATCAAGTATTGGAACAGGCTGCTGAGGGAAGTGGGGTGGTGGATTCACCCTCCTGGAGGTGTTTAAAGGATGTTGATGTAGATGCACACTGAGGGATGTGGTTTAGTGGCAGTGCTTTACCTTCTGAGACACATGAGATTTCTGACCCCCTTATTTAAACATCCCTCAGGCATCTGGGCACAATGTGCCTCTCTAGGCTCTCATCAGCTGTCTTCACAAACCAAACAACTCCTCCTTGAAGAGGGCAGAGGGAAAGACAGTGAGTTCTGGATATATTTACCTATAATTGGCACTCTTCCCACAGATTACACTTGAGTAAAGCCAGAAACATAGGAGATGAAACATGCACTCAGACATCAGTCTGGAGGAAAAAATATAATCTAAGTCCAGACTCAATCCTGTTTCACTCTGGTACACAAATAAAAATCAGAGCCATCCCATAACTTTCAAGCAATTCATACTACAAGCACTTACATGCTTAGTTTATTTTTGAAGTAATCTCTTATTGCATTTATGCAAAACTTGACCTTGCTTCTTCCTTAGAACCTCACTGTCATGGCATGCAAGGTCTGCTAGAATTTCAGGCACAGGAAGGGTCAAATAGCATAACTAATTGCACTTTTATGAAAGACAACAGAACACAAGTTCACTAATGTAAGCCTGCAGTGCAATCACATTTAAATGCTGAATACCCGTTTGAACCACAACACATTTTTTGTCTGTAAACATTGAAACTCCAAGGATAAAATTTCCCCAGAGAGATGATAAGCACTTTTTCTGTTGTGTTTCCTCCACATTTTAAAGTCAGTACAAGTAAAGTGTGTAAGTAATTTGATGATTGCTTGGGTGTTAGAACTGTTTCTGTTTCAGAGTGAGTTTTCTGATCTTTTTAGATCTTTAGCTACAGGTCTTCTAATAGAGCATTTCTTCATTCTTCTGTGGTGTTGTCAGTAAGTTTGTTTTTTATGTAACTCCTGTAGTTGTCCAGTTTTCCACTGGGCACTTCTCTGGTGTTTAGTGCTAGCTGGGTCTTATAATCTGTAACCAGAAGATCTGATGCTTCAGAATTGTTTAAAACAAGTATTTTATGTTAAAACTTTGTTTACCCTTTCCTTATGCTAAAGAAGATTACCTAAGGCTTCCTCAATCTATATGTGTGTTAAAAGTGATTCACGATGTTCTTAAAATTTCATCTTTTAAATGCTAAATTTGCTTCCTTTAAGACAATCCTTTTTAAACCTCTGTGAGAATACAGATTCTTAAAAATGCATCCTAGATTTGATCACATACGCCTTTTGGAATGGTAGGTGGCATTTAGGTAATATATTTTTCAGGAGGTTATAGAAAGACGAGCTTGGCAGTCTTGGAAATAGTCTCTGTTAGCAGTAAGAGTACTAAACATATGAACTATGTGATTTGCATTAGTGGTAAATGAAGCTGTAAGAAATCACAGCACTCACTGCCCAGCCTGTGTTTCCTGATCTGCCATCAATCTTAAGGACTGGAATAAATTCATATTAAAAGATTTGGAGCTATTGATGCACTCCAGAGGACTGAAATCTGGGTGATAACATTTGCTGAATGCAAACACAATCAGGACAGCTGAAGCCACCACTGGCTCTCTCCTGTTCTCCCTGGAAATATGACAACAACAGGGCTGTGTGCAGTAGCTAAATGTTCAGTTGTCATTTTAGCTCACTTAAACCCACCTGATCAAACCAGAGAACTAAATGCAAACTGGCAGTCACTCTTCCTTTGAGGAAGCAAGTCGATATTGGGTCTATGTGCAGCAGATGCATGGCTAATGCAATAAATATGGTTCTTAAATTTTGTATATAGGAAAGTGAAAACTGCTCCTATTCTTTAGCTCTTTTTATTTTGCAATTTGCAAAGAGGGGTTTATCCTGTATTTCACATTTGAAAGGCAGACCATTGGTGTAAGTGATTCAGAGTATTTTTGGGTGCTTGTTTATCAGCATAAAAGATTAAAGCTGTATGAATAAATATAGAAAATTCTTCACAGCTTTCTAACTTCAGAAATCCTCTTGTGGTAGCATCTTGAACTAGTATATTTACAATCTATACATTGGAGATATTCAGCAGATTTATAATGTTTTATAAAGACTGTTAAGCATATTCATCAAGAAGCTTTTGTGATTTCATTCAAATTAAATCCACTAGGATTCCTCTGACTTTGCGAAGTCAATCTTTTGATTTTTTTTTCCCCCTATGGTGTTCTAGGGGGTGTGTCTACTTAGTTAATTGCTCCAGGGCTTTATTATCACCTTCTTCCAATGTTTACAAGCAGCAAAGATAAGACAACAGACACTGAGGAAGAGCAAGAAGCAAGATGGGCGCTCAAAAATACCTTAGCAGCTCCAGTCAGATCTTTTATAGAAGAATAGAGTATCTTGTTCCACATAAACTGGATTACTCAGCACTTGTGTAAACTAACCTTATACCCCTTCCTTCTAATGCTGTCCAGACATTGCTCATGCCTCAGTTTAATTAGGGTAAGGGTTTCTATGTAACGCGATGCGACATTAAGTGCACACAAATATTTGGCTGGACAAACATCTGCATTTTCACTTCTGAAATTAATCACAGTCTGAAAAATGCTGGAAATGAATGACCCAATGTATAGGAGCAGAGTTTCTACAGTGGCTTAAGGAACAGTGGCTGCTTTGTTATGTACAGACTGAACATTCGCTCGGATAATTTGGGGTTAGGTAAAGGGTATAGAATCCTCTCACAACTTTTCTGCTATTTACCACTTGGTAGAGTAGCAGCTTTCTCAGCAGACATTCCCTGTGAAAGAAGACAAGTTTGTCTTCTTAATTAATCAGTTGAGGTCATTTTGGAAAATCTGAAGTATCGGTGGAAATTGCCCAGTATGTTCTGAAAGCGTGTGGAGAAAGACCAGTGAGGGGCAAGCCATAGTCACAGTAGATGCCAAACAGACAGGACACTGACAGCAAAAGAATTTCTCTTCCTTTCTCTCTTTTCATGTGAAAAGATTCCTCTTGTGGGAGGTGAGATAGGACTGCACCTATCTCAGAAGCCAAGCAGCAGCACCAGGAGTGTTCACCAGTTGCTTCCCACGCTAATGTTCCCTTCCCAGGCTGAACTGGCATTTTATTGGAAAGCTACAGTTTAGCCAAGCACTGGCAGCTCTGATGTAGTCAGGTTCCTCTGCCTGTGCCCTTTTCCATGGCTTAGCTCATTATTGCATATTCTTTATTATCAAAGCAAAGTGATATTCAAGAGCTTTTTTTCTTCTCTTAGAGGGTATTTTTTGAGGATTTTCTCTCTGAAAAAGGCTGTCCCTGATTAGCTCAGTGGATTCCACAGTAGATGTGGAATAAGATTGTTTTGCTGTTTTCTCTAGAAGTCGTCACTGCAAACCCAGATGAAGCAAAAGCACTTGTCAGCTTGGCGCATTGTATGTATTTTGCAACTAACAGGAACAGTTTAGCTATTTTGTCCTCTTTTGAAAATCCAAGAGACCTTGATTCTGCACATAAAAGCTCTGGCAACAAGCCCACAGATCTCTCTTCTAAGTATATGCCAAGAGTTTGAGTGAAAAAATTCAAACAGAAAAGATTTGGGGCAGTATGGATAAAAATTATGTCCTTTTTTTTCATCAGCTTTAAAACTCTTTCCCTTTACGACATCATATTCTCTAAATATATGCAATATTCTTCAAAGCTTGTCTTGGCTTTAGCAGCTGCTCTGGGTAGCAAAACAAAAACAAAAGAGCTCTTTGGAAAAGCCTTCTCTCTTAGCAGAAAGATTCGTGTTTTCCTGCTCTCCTTGAAAGACCATGTGCACTATACCTAATTGTATTTACCTGGGACAGTGATCATTATCTTTTTTTGTTTTCTACAGTTCAGTTCCTGAGGTAGGTGTCAAAGCAACTGTCATGGCAAGGAGGTGATGGGCCAGTCTCCTGGAAGTGCTTCCCTTTGTTTTGGGAAGAGCAGTGGTTCCAGTGCTTCCCCAGTAATCACTGGTCCCAAAATCAGCCCTTCCATTCCTTACCATTCTAACACTTGTAATTACCATTCTGAAATTTTAATTAAGAGATTGAAAAGCAGCTTCAAATGTCCTCTGTGGGTCCTTTGAAGGATTAAAAATGAGGTGTTACCTGTTTAAGCACAGGAGGGAAAAAGTTTATATCTGGGCACCTTATAGATAAGATTTACAGGGTGAAAATTCAGCACATTTTGTTCAGAAATGTATTATTGGAATTATTGGGAAAAAAACAGAGTTTTCTATGTATAAATTTCTCATTTAAAAATCCATGTCTTTGCTCTTGCGTTTCACTTTTAAAAATACTTTAATTGTTCAAGGTGGGGTTGTTTCTTTGCTTTGCTGTGTTAGGATATGTAGGCATATGCATATGGAGAATTTTCTTCTTGTGATTAGTGTCTCCCAGGTGGATGGCAGAGAGCTGTTCAACTGCACGCAGGAAAAATAATGTGTGTAAAACCACATGGAAATGCGCACACTTTTTTCCTGTTTTATATACAGGTGCAGTACTCAACGTTATTAATGGGGTATTTTGGTTTAATAGACAATGCTGCTATGTTTAAACACTTCAATATTGTTCAAAAGTAGAGCCTGGGAAAAAAAAATCATTTTCTTAAATAGCTTAAATGGCAGGCAAGCATATGAGAGTCAATGAAAAACAATACCAAAAGAGACATTTCTACTACCAGGCTTTTGAAAGAGATGTATAGACAAGGCTGTTAATTGGTTTTCAATGGAATAATTTTCAGTGGAGTTCATAATTTTTCAGTTGTATGTATACTCAGACCATTGTAATTTCCCTTTAACTTCCAAGATCTCCACTTTCTATGGAGCATCTATAAAAGAGTAACATGAATTTGCCACTTTCAGGCAGACCATATTCTGTAGGCCTTGTTTTGCAGGTATCAAATGACTTTGTGCTTCTTGTGTCACTTGAAATCCAAGAAATATGCTGCAAACAAATTTAAGAAATAATTTGTAATTTATATTCTCAAGTTTGAAATATTTTAGCAGTCTTAATTTTGCAGGCTAGTTTTCAATATTCTGCCTCTGAACTTGTTGCCTGATTTCTTTTCAAAAATCCCATGGGAATAAGCCCTGATATGCATGTACCTCTTCTTGTGTTTGTTCCTCCCTGATCAAAGTTACTTATAATTAATTTTCTGAAGCTTGGTCAACGTTTTGCTGTACATGCAACTCACTAGCTGGATTTGGTAATGTTCTGCTTGGCCAGGGAATGAAATTCCCATGGAATGTGGCACACTCGGATTATGCTGCAGGGATCATGCCCACTTTGAACACAGTTTAAATTAAGTGGTAGAAGAGTGTAGGGGTGCCTAAAATGTATCTGCCAACTCCAGGCATGCCAGTTCAACCTCCCTTACCCTGACAACTTTGTTCATGATTTAAATAACCACGGTGTGGGATAGCGAGTCCTGAGGCACGGGAGAGATTTTCACTGGAAACGATTCCGTGAAAGCCTTAAGGAACACAAGCTGGAAACAGCCCTAGAGAGAAGCAAAGATGAATAAGAAAAACAATCTAGAAGCCAGAAAAGATATCCTAATTTAGAAGAATTCTTCATATCTCAAATAATGTGGTGTTAAGATCCCATAATTTTGAGATGAGTAATTTTGGCATGTGAACAACCAAGCTCACCCCAATTTTCGGTACACAGAATTTGTTTTTGGGTGCTATAATGGATTACATACAACCCATTTAGAGACAGGCAAAATTAATATTTTATAGCAATTCACAAGGATAATAATTATTTAAAATATGATGGTAATATTTAGAACTGTGTTTGTTCAGGTATTGGATAATAAGAAAATAGGATCTGAGTGAGCAGACTTGTTTAGCTCAGTGTTCTGTCTCTGTAGTAACTTATCAAGGCACTTTCAGGAAGCCTTTAAAATTAGGTCATACTTATGTCTTTTGCTTGCACACCCTCCAAGTCCAGCAGCATCAGAACTTCCTGCTTTGGTTCATAATCTGGATGGTCATGTTTAAGAGCCATTAGTTGATCTTTTCTTGAGTAATTCATCTAAGTGTGCGGTATTTTTTTTTTGCACTTTGAATATTGTAGGGTCATTGGTTTGACATGGCTGTGCAAAAAAAAAAAGTTTTATTTCATTTGCTTTAAAACTATTATCTATTTTTTTAAGCTGCAGTCAATTTTTGCATTGTGAAAAATGTTTCTTGACTGACTAACTTCACACCATTTAAGATTTCCTTTTCCTTAATTTCAAGCACACTTCCAGTTGCCCCTTTTTCACTGGAGTCTTTTCTCTTTGCAGAACATATTCTGCACCCTCTGCTCACACTTGTCAGCCTTCTATGCTTTTATTACTTGGACCATATTATTTTTCAGACAGCATAGCCAGAACTGCATACAGTAATTACGGTGTGGGCACACCAAAGATCTACAAGCACTTTAATGTACCTCTGTTTACACCCAGACTCCTTTCCCAATAATTCCCAACAATCTCTTTGCCACCCTGACTGCTATGGGTAACAGCTAAATCAAATCCAGCATTGTGTATTTTTGTTTTTTGGTTTCTTTTCATTAGCTCCATATTTATTGATAATGAATTGTAATTGCTATTTTAACTATCACTCCCTAAATGCATTTGGTCTTTATGAACCCTTCAGGGTTTTTTGTTTTTAATAATTTTTGACCATGAGGAATAATTTTGAACCATCTTCATGCTTTGGCATCTTTCTGCTGGCTATTTTCTCAGGCAGATGAATGGAATGGAATAAAGCTTATGGAATTAAGTGAGTGGGACAGATAACCATAAGAAAGTGAAGGTGATGGCTATTAGACATGAATACTTTTTTCTGAAGCAGTCATCTTAAATCACCACTTGAAAAACCCCTTAGCACATGGCATTTTCTTGCCTCTGTTTGAGGAGTGTAGTTCTGAGAACTTACTTATCAGAGCAGTAGCAGCTTTACAGAATTACATTCTGTACTTCCTTTTTTTTTTAGCTTGAAAAGGTGGCATAAAGGAAACTGTTAACTACAAAAAAAAAAGAATCGAGCTTGTAGTGGATGATCTTAAAGTAGCAGTATATCCTACAGATCATTCAGAATTGCTTTTTTATGTTATGCCACTCCCAGGGATTATTTTGGTTTATGATCACCCCTTGCTGTCCTATAAAGGTTTGTGATCATACCTAAATGTGGTCATACCTATGTGAGGCTATGCTAGATAACATATGGTGGTGTATGCTGAGGAACAGCAAAGTAATATTTAAACTTAATATTTCTGATCCAGGTGAAAAAAATAACAACCCAATTGCTGATGTGTCCATCTAAGGTTTCACCCTGTTGCCTTTTCCTGACTTTTATTTGCTTCTTTAAATAATTTAAACCCGTGAGAAGCAGCAACCCCTGCTGTTCTGACTGGTGTGCTTATATAGATTGCAGCAAAACTTAATTTGTTTCATTCTGAGGAAATTTCTGCGAAAAGTTGGAGATGATATCTCTAGATATCAACAAATATAAATACCACTATTTCAGTGCTGTGCTAATGTATAAGGAAAGAGAACCTGGAATGGATTAATTTTTATTTTCAGGTGCGATAGATCATATTTCCTCTATTTATTAATTCCCTTTAAAATAAGTTTGCATTGCTCAAATGGTGACCTTTGCTAACGTGATCCTTACAGATCCATCCTCATAGATGCCTCTGTTTACTTTTGCAAATGGGGCTTCTCCATTCTGTTATTATTTTAGGAACATGGTATCTTTCCAGGAATTTAATCTCTCCCAGAAACGTGTGGTTGTGTTCTCTCAGGGTGCATGGTAAGTGACGGCCTCACTTCTTCAGATAGATTCTGCATGAGAGTGTAGGAATAGGAATACTGGCTCAGATCCAAGCTCCTTCTCTTCTGGCAATACCCTATGTAAAATGCTTTTAAGGAAGATTATAATAACCTAACAGATGGCTTGTGTAGGATAATCTGACACAGATCGCTTATACTTAAAGGTTGCTTTAAACCCAGAAGTGTAATTTATTTCCACATTTTTATTACGAATATTTATCATAACTAAACATTTTCTGTAGAGATGTCTCTGAATCTTGTATTCCTCATGTCAGCAGTAATCAGTTCTTCAGTCACATAACATGTCTTTAAGAAAAAACATTTTTTGTTTTGCCTTTTTTATTCTCATGCTACTGTGTGAGAAACTTTGTGTCATCATTATTTCATACACAATTACTGTGACATCTGTTATTCCTCTTTCCTCAGCAGTAAACAATCTCACACCTTTTCAATCTTGACATGTCTTCCAGATTCATGATCATTCTTATCATTTTTCTCCAAGTTCATGATCTATCCCTAAATACCTGATTTCAGAAAAGTTTCCAGATGAACTTTAACTCCTGCTAGTAAATATAAAATTGCTTTTCCATCCTCCATATTCACATCTTCTATCTATCCCAGGCACACCTTTAAGCACTATTAATTGAAGCTGAATGAATATGGGAAAGAATAGCTGTCGGGAATTAGGAGGACTAAATTTGATTACTTCTTGCTGATCAAATCATAAACTCTCCTATATCCCTACCTGCAAAATAGGGATAATAGTAGCTCCTTGCTCACAGAATGGAATGCAGGCACAAGAACTCACAAGAGATAAATACCTCAGGAAATTTTCTGAAATATATATAATGCTACAGAAGTGCAGGTTGTCTGTATTCAGCCAGCCCAGTGGCTTGAATCTAATTGTTTCCTTAGAAAACGTAAAATATAATAGATTTTGACATGTAAAATTTCCAAGTATGTGACTATGTTCCCTTCATTACAGGCATATAAAAAGAAAAAACCCTTTGAAGTTAAAGTAGGAGAAATAATAATTCTACCTGACAAGAATAGCTGGAGCATTAAGATTATGATTTAAAGATTAGCTAGACAATAAAATACAATACTGGCCTCTTTCTCACCTCATAGGAGCTTCTTCAAAAGAAAGTTGCAGATAATGAAGTTATAAACAGGAGCTTTTGGTAAAAAGAGGGGGAGAAAAGAAAATCCCAAGCCTTTATTCATTGTTAATGTCCACACTTTCTCCTAAGGGTATCTCTGGGCCACACAGTGCTGCTGGTGCTGGAATTGCCACTAAGTATATGCTACTTGGCTATTTTTTTGACCAGCTCGTAGTCCATGATCTCCTCATCCTTAGTGAAACAAAATTTTAAGGCAAAATGCATGAAGACAAGTAAGCTATAACTTATCCAAGATGCCATATTTTTTCCTTGCAAATGTACAGCACACCTGGTGGTTCTTCTGCTGCAATCATTACACACCATGTCTCACATAATTAGTTTTATTTTGATCAGACAATGTTAGTTTTATTGTAGTGCCTATAATTATTGTTATTTAGAAATTGTTACTTAGAAAAATAGAGACTTTTTGGGTTAAGATGATGGGGATTTTGTTGTTGTTTCTCTTTGTTTTGTTTTGTGTTTTTTGTGGATGGCCAGATCAGCTTTTATAATTTATCCTTTCTTTAACATGGGATTTTAATTGTCATCCTCTGTCTTGGTCACTTATGACTGTAGGCTTAACCTACTCTGGTTCTTTGTGACTAGAAATGTCACTGCAACTCTTCTAAGCAGTTATTGTCCTAAGCCCCAAAAGAGATTCATTTTCTCATACCTGTGCATGGGTGTTCACTTCATGTTCAGATGCATCTCCAAACCTCAACAACACTTCTTCAGACTTGAGTTACCCAAATCTGAAAAGCTGTTGGTCTTGGCTTGTAGGGAGTTTGTGCATCACTGCTAAGAAGATGTAACCTGTTTTTTTTCCAGAAATGTAAGCCAAGTTTTCACAATGCCAGTGTCTTTATTTTGTTGGTACTTTCTCCTTGGCTTTTCTTGTTGAACAAGCTGACTCTTCAGTTACACTTGGACAAAGTTGGCCAGACTGCAACAATAAAAGGCAGTTTTGGCTGGATCTTGGTGACAGGGTGACTTAAGCTGTAGAAAGAGGAAATGGAAGTTTGGGGAGGTCTCTGTGATGCCCAAGAATTCTCCTTAGCTTTAGGATCGAGTGGTTTAGACTTACTGTTTTGCCCTTTCTTTTCCCTCTCTTTTCTTTTGTGATCAAGCCATCACAAATGTTCCTCTACTAATTATTTTTTTTCCTAAATAATGGCCACGGTTATCAATAAAAATGAATTCTGTGAGGTGGCCTTGAGCATTTCAACTCCACAGAGCTTCTACCAGTCAAGGGTAAGACTAAAAGGCCAATGCCTGAAAGCTGCAAACAGCTAAAATAAAGAGGCTTTACATTAGAATTACTTATGCAGGCGTATCTATAGCTGGCATTGTGTGACTCAGCTATAATTCTATTAGCAATAAGACACTGCAGGGAGTGTATTTCCAAGCAATTATTATACTTGGGTGATTAAAGTAATTCTAGATATGACCTTGTCCCATATAACACCACCAGAGGCATGTTGTAATCTTGCAGAAGTGTATTGCTTGTCTCATCTCATTGCTTAATTATAAAACGTACACAGTAAATATTCTGGGGATAGGGAATGGAACTGATGCTATAAAACCCTCAGGTATTACATTTTAAAATAAAATGCAAAGGTAAGACTCCATTTCTTGCCAATCATCTTCAATTTTATAACAAAATAAGCAAGTAATCAATTGCAATCATAGATCAACTTATTTTGAAGCCACACAAGATGGAAAGATTGTTATATCACATAAAAATACGCTTTTTAATTTTTTACTACTTTCTTCCTGTGTTACTAGAAGCTTTTTTTTTTTCTTCATACAGCAAGGCTTAAATCTGATTCAGAACAAGTACATGAAATTCACCTCTATTTCCTGTTAGGTTTTTTTTTTTTTTCAGAACTGAGATCCAAACCCATGCTGTTAAAGGGGATTAAAAAAAAAAAGGTTTCTGTAGTCATAGGTATGATGGTCTTGCTGGTGAATTTCTTCATTCTGAGGATAAGATTATTATCAAAATTTACTACTGGGAAGGAAAGAAAGAAAAAGCTCTGAATTCTGAAAGAAACTCACTAAACTGGTAATCACCATTGTATGATATCTATATGCAAGTAATGTCACTTATGACAAAATGAATCCTATAGTCATAGAAGTATTTCTTGGGCCTGATCAAAAGCTCAATGGATTAAATAGAGACCCCATGAGTTAATTCGGTTTCAACATGAAATATTGTGAGCTTATTTAGCAACATAAAAATCTGTTTTGCCACTATTTTTTTTTGAATGTTGCATTTCACATGATTTTGAGTCTTTACTTCTATTTTGTTAAAAATTGTGGAATAAAGCAAGAATTTGCCTACACAAAACTTGAGACATTAGTAATTGTCATACAGAACATTTTCTAGGGATTAATAACCAGCTGGGAGAGCTGATGGCCTGAGGCAAAGACAAGGGCCATTACCCCCTGGCTGGTTATTAAATCCCCAGGAAATTCCCAATGCTAAGGTCACGATTGCTATTACAATCTCTTTTTCTAAAGTAGAAAAAAAAAAAAAAAAAAAGCCTTGCTTTGCTTTATTTCAACCTTTTCAATAATATTTTAAAATACTGCATGTAATATGAATACAATGACACTGGTGTCTGGACATTTCTAGGGACCTAAACCCCCTTCAGTAGCAACAGAATGTCTCCTCTTTTTTTCCTGTGGATCAGGCCCTGTGTACAGTCAGCAATCAAAATGCTTTTTGGGT
The DNA here is from genome assembly GCF_963662255.1 of Cinclus cinclus. Classification (NCBI taxonomy): domain Eukaryota; kingdom Metazoa; phylum Chordata; class Aves; order Passeriformes; family Cinclidae; genus Cinclus; species Cinclus cinclus. The sequence continues at coordinate 10,023,152 of NC_085047.1, read as the reverse complement.
ATCTAGTACGTTGTCAAGGTTAATTCATACTAAGAAACAAAACACTTCCATTTTAAGTTAGTTATAAAAAAAAATGGCAAACACCACTATTGGGTGGGAAAACGGTAGATAAGTAAGAAGCATTAAATTGTATCATTTATATTGTAAAATGATGGGCAGTGCTGCAGTCGGACGTCATTCAGGCCATTACTGTACCTTGTGTACGAAATGTCAATTTTAATTGTGACTGGATTGCTCTACAGTGCAGCCCACAGCAACCAAGTCTATGACAGTCAGAAAGAGAATGCCATCAGTGCCCTATATGCAAATGCCATTAGGAAAATCAGCTGCTTGGTAAAACAAGTCTGGCATCAGGGAAGGAAGGGCAAAACAGTCATATTTTATTGTCAATGGAAGTGATGAAACCATGCAGATTAGATTAGAACAAACCTAATTGGAGATATGGGTGGTTTGCAGTACAGTAGGGGGAACGGACATTAATTTGTGTCATGCTACGCCATGTCACTACCACTTGAAATTCCATTGGGCAATATTAATTCAAACAGAGGTCTAAGCTGCTAATAAATGAGGTAAATTGAGTCAATTACTAATTTCATGCTTTTCTGATTTTTTGGTTTGGATAGATAATATCCACAATTTAATGCACTGTCCTCTAGAGATCTTTGCCACTTATGAAGAACATGTGTTCATAGAATTTTTTATACTATTCCTGTTGATAAACATTGCTCCTGTACCCAGAGCAACACAACAAAGGGCAGGAAGGGAGCCAAGTTTTGTCTGCCTTTTCCTCTTGATTGAACTATTTCATTAGTCGTAATATGACTTTCTTGCCTCCAGGCAGATCTCCACTTTTTCCTTTTCATTTGCTTCCTTATCAGTGGCACAACAAAGTCTTCATTCGTGTGCCTGCATTGATATTTCGCTATCAATATCTTATCACTGCTTTAAGCAGTGGGGAAGGCTATTTTGTGCAAGCTAAGGCAGAGGGGAGCAGCTTTTACACCCCTCTCTCGCAGGAGAGATCTCAAAGCTCGTCTTGAATGCCACTGTCAAATGTACATTTTCTTGAGTGCCCCCCTTTTTTTTTTTCTTTTTGAGACAGAGCTTTAAATAACACACTACCTCTCCCACTCTTGTCTTGCTCCAGTCCTACCTGTGGCTGATAAGGCAGGAGCTGTGCAGTCAACTCCAGCAGCTCACCTCCTGCACTGCCCAGGGAGCGTTCCCTGATCTACGGGCTCACTTTCAAGTCCTGGATGCTCTCCCAGAAAACCCACATCTAACAGAGTCTCTCCTACTCTGTCAGCATAATGTAAAACGTGATACCTCTGTTTGGGAAAGACAAAGAAGAATAAACATGATGGAAGGGTTTTGATCTCTCTGGCAGAATTATTTTCTGCTCTGCCATATCTTCTTACTGAAATAGCATATTATTTATTATTGCTAAGTGAACTCAGTACATCTTAGTTCGAGATATGCATCACCTACTGTGATTTCTTTCTCATAAACACATGCCAGTCACTTATAAAAGTTAAAATAAATGACAAGGATATAAAGAAACAATACCCCCACCTGTCAAAAAACAAACAAACAAACCAAAAAAAAACAGAAAGGAAAGGAAACATAAAGAGAAACTCTAACATAAACTACTAAATTTGGAAAGTTATTGGGAAGAAATAATGGTTCAGAAAATACTTACTTACACCAAGATCATCTTCCTTCTTGTTTCTATGAATCAAGCTCAGCATTTCTCCTTCCCATTCACCTTTCTATTTTTCTAAATACAGCTTTTAAATTATAATTTTACACATTGACCTTTGATTATTGTTACATCTTTCTCTGTGGGATATATTGTACTCTTGTTTTAGTGTGTTGTGTACAGAACTACAGATTTTCATTTTTTTTTAAAAAAGCTTTGATGTTTTAAGCAGAGAATTGTGAGACATAGTAAGAATAAATTAAAGAATAAAATAAACAGAAACCTTCTACAAACCCACAAATATTGTGATCAGGCTGATAGAAAAGGAAGTACAGAAAAGTGCAGAGGCAGCTAAATAACATAAAATGATCTGATGCCAAATGATCTGAAGCCACAGTCCCATCTTTCATGGTTCAGTACAGGTCATTGGGTGAATTTTATTTTTCACACTAATATTTGTCTGCATTTGTAAAATGAGTATTCATGACTACATCTTGAGGAGAGGTTTAAGTCCCTACATCTTGTGGTTAAAAATGCAACTATCAAAGCTACAGATTTATTCCTTTCAGCCAGAACTTAGATCTATTTCATGTTGCCATTTCATGACTGCAGGCATTTTTGATGTAGCTTTTAATCTTTATTTTTTCAGTTAAAAAGTAATAAAGAATTGCTTCCTCCAATACTGGCTTTATTTGTGAATATGCATAGTTTATTCAGATCCTATCAATACTGGGTATTTCCCTTCGTGAATCTTTTCAGGAAAAGTGTTTTTCCTCCGATTTTTTTCCACAGAAATCAAACCCACCACTTCTGGAATGTCCCAATGTCTAATAATTTTTTAAGAATGATCATTTGCCTTATGACTTCCTGAAGTGTGCTGTATACGGTACATATTTTTACATCATGGCACAGGGCAAGGGAGAAAAAAGGAGAAAAAAACCCAACCCCTTGACTTTTGGGTGAAATATTAGTCTTCAAATCCAGATGAAAATGAACATGGCAACTTATTAATATTCACACTTGCCTATTAGTATGTATAACATGAATATCTCCACAACTACGCACGCTCTAACTTGATAAACCAACGAGTGTATCATTCTGTGAAACACTGTAAGCCTTTAAGTGCAGGGGAGAGACACTGCAGCTGAATTATGAAACAGACTGGTTCTCTGCTAGATTTGTACTTTGCATGTTTGTGAGGATATTAACCTCAGGATGGGAGCTGTGTGCCCCCTAATTACACACTCAGGTTATTTTGAAAAGCTTTTAATCGGACTTTCACATAACAGTGAGCATGAAAAACATACAGATAAAAAGGGGGCCATGCCTTTGAATTTACATGGGCAAATAGTACTTTCAAGTCTTCAGCAGTAATTTTTTCTGTTGACATTGTAGATGTGAGGTTTATGCCATCTGGGTCAATAACCTCCTTGTTTCAAGAAAAATGGCTTATTTTTCTGGAATGTTTAACAGACAGTGGAGGAGATTAAGCAGAAGCTCTTACATAATCTTTTCATTTGTATGTTAAGAGGAGATGGACAGGATGCATACAGAATGGTATTTGTGGAATTTTAACCAAAGCTATCATTGCAATCAAAATCTTAAAATAAATTACTTTTCCATTACCATCATTCATATTTTTTTTCCTTAAGTTTAGCAGGGTAAAGTCCTGGCCTAAGCCTTTTCAATGAACTAAAAGCATTAGGAGGAGATAAATACAATGAGTGCAAATCCATTTTACTGCTGAAATTATTGTCTTACTCGCTCAGTAGGAAATACTCTCCTGTCATTGCTGCAGGACTCATCAGAAAAAATTCTGTCTCTACTGAAATTATGAGAAAAGCTTCTTTTGATATCAGTGGGGACAGGATTACATCTTGGTGTTTGCCACCATGGATGCTAATTTTAACCCTCAGGAGAAATGTATTCACCAGTGTCCTCAAAGCAGAGCTTTGCAGTATTTATTATAGACTCTGCTCTCCAGCAGAGCACTACCTTTTATTTTTCTGCCAATTCTGACTGCAAATAAATAGAATCTAAGTGAGGAATCATGAAATCTGTCATCTTTCTGGCTTCTTCTGTACTTTTAGTAGGAGACTAATATTAGGCGATCAATTTTTTATTAGGCAGTGAGCACTTACATAAGATTCACCATAAGATATCACAATTAATAGATTTCTAAGAAAGTAAATTTAGCACCTTCTATAGAAAAGAAACCCAAATAGGCATGACCACCAAATAGATGTCATTTTTATTTGAGAAATGTTATATGAGACTATGTTATTTGAGACTTAAAACCAACAATTTGCTGCTCTGAAGTGCAAATGTAGATTTTAATATCCAATACCACATGTTAAAAGGAATTTAGATGTTTAACTCTTGGAAGACTGGTTCATGGTCGTTTGTTGCAGTCTAAAAATAAGGTTTTTCACTCTAATGTAAGAGATACTGGAACTCCAGCAATGGTGCATCAACACCTGCTACCATAAGGCTCCTAGTGGAGTTCGCACAAAGGAGTGCAACTGCAACATTTAGTGAATGGCGACTTAAAAATCTACCTATTTAACTGCTTTAAATTGCAAGCCACTCCCATAACAAAACTCCCTGAGTAGTGTATTTTGTCCATCTACAGTTTTTTCTTGTCTTGGAAGATGTGTCTTTACCCTGGAGGAATCCTGGTCTGCTCAGCAAATTTATTAAGGAGTAAATTCTAAATTTTTAAATATCATAGAAAGGTTTGAGTTAGAAGGCACCTTCAAAGATCATCTAATGCAACCCCTCTGCAAGGGAAGGGCAAGGGAATTTGTCACTAGATCAGATGGCTCACGTTGGCTTGTGCTTGCTATGGAGATGTTGATTAATGTAACACATAAGGCATGTGTACAGATGCCCTTCCGTTATCAGAGTAAGAAGGAAAAGCTAGATAAAATAGTGAATAAGTAAAATGTTATTATTGATAATTGGCTACACCTCTTTTCTTAGACTGCTCTTTGGACATAAAGAGTCTCTATATTTAAACAAAGCTCTTAGGGGTAAGAGGGAACTTTCCTCCCTCTAGTAATTAAAAGACAACTGCTGGTCCAGTAGATTTAGGGATATGAGTCATAACTTTAACTCAGGCAGTTTTGTGGCCAGCCCAGATATGCAGATGGCCTTGGCATATGACTGTGAAAGTGATATACATCATTTCTCATTGAATCATAGCATCCCAAGCTGTTGCCATTTAATTGTTCAGTTTATACAAAAGTAAATGCCAGTAGAGTAATTTGAACTACTGGCATGATCTTTCTGTGAGGTGCTGCTTGTTTATCACCTGCAGATTGTTTCAACAGTAAGCTTCTGCCCCAGGAGGTCATGCACTGTTCCACCACCTCATTTGACATGTTTCTCTCAGTTTTTGTGTCTTCACAGTTTTGTGATTTGTACAATTGTCTTTCATCTCTTTGATCCAGAATGAATAAATGAAAAAAATGTTTAATCTTCCTGTTTCATACTGAAATAATGTTTATTTTACTCAATGTAGGCCTCTCTGCTATGCTAGTGTGACAGGATAATTTCCTAACACTCTACCCAATACATTAAGGCAGGTTTGAAAATTTCTGTGACTTTAAGCTGGAAAGCTTACACCTCTGAAGTGGTAAGAAAACATACTGTAATATCTTCTTGCCCTAGCAATAGTGAGGTAAATAGGTTTGTGCTGATGAGTCTTCATATTTTCTTCTATAAACTAAAAAACTTACCTTTCCTAGAAACATATGTTGTTCTGGACGGCTGTCTTCCTTTATTCTTATCTTCCATTTTTCCAACTGTACTTTCTTTCTTAGAGTATTTTTTTTTTTTTAGATTGAGAAGTCTGTATTTTCCTGTGTGTTTGCACCATGCATGTTCTACATATTTTAGATTTAATCCAGCTACACAATAAAATATGTCTTTGTATTCAGTGACACTTCACTGTAAGTCATAAGGAATATGCTGGCTAACATGGCTTTAGTGTGGAGCTAACATAAAAGTATATGATGCAATTAATTAGGAACATATTGAAAATATCTTTGTGACTGGTGGATTTAAATGGCAATGAAATGATTAGCTCCTTGGTCAAGCATCCTAATGACAAATGTTGAAATGGGACAGTGATAAATTCTCTGACAAGCAGGCAGCAGTGCTAGAATAATGCTCTAGATGTATTTAAAAATACAGCAGATGGACTGCAGGAAAGTGAGGCCTGAAAGAAACAGAACACAAGGAAATCCAAGTAAAAGTGAAGAGTGGTTTTAGGTTTTCCATTTGACTCCTACTGCCAGAGGAATAGGCAACACTACTGCTAGTATAGTTCTGATAGCATAGTTCGTAACTGGTTGAATTTTAGAAACAGAATTAAAGTTGTTATTCTGTTTATAGCAGTTACAGAAAAGCATTAATAAACAGAATATTACAGCAGCACTTTCTCATTTCATATTTCCTCTCGGAGTTCTGTCATCCCATTTGGTCTATTTTGTATATATCTTTATTTCCAGGCCTTATGTGCCTCTAGCTGTGCTCATCCTACTGGTACCTAAAAGAATCCCGGCTTTATTTGGGGAGATGGGAATTTGGTTTTAATGGAATGAGTGACTTTCAGATTTAAAATGCTTAATTGGAGAAATTCAGAGTTAGTAGACAACAGAACTTGTGGATGGATGAGAAACTGGATGAACAGTAAACAGGAATGGGAAATACCAAGGAACTAAGTGTCGGGGGAAAACTCAAAAAAGGGTAAAGAGCTGTTTAAGGTCTTTAAAGATTGGCAGAGCTCATGCATGTTTTTATATGGCTGGGAATAAAGGAGGAATATCCCTAAACATTAGAGCTCTGAAATTTTGGGGAATGTCTTACAGTCCAACTACATCTAAAATGGAGCTTGTAAAGTTTATGAAGAGGATTATGGGATGTGATTGTGATATTAAATAAGTGATGCTGAATAGACTTATATTCTCATAATTTCCTAACTCTACAATTAAACATGAATTGGGGTTCTCATTTAACTGTGTATTTCTTCTAAAAAACACAAGACTCAAGTATGAATAAAAAAAGGGAAAAAAATAGAACCAAATTTTGGAACAGAACTTCTTTCTCCATAAGAAATCCAGATTGGAATGTTGGACAATGTCAGTAGTAACAGGGTTCTGGCTGCAAAGCAGTCAATTTATTGACTCATTAACAGTTCATAAAATTTAGCGCATGCCTCTGTTTCTTGTCACTGGTAAACATATGCTCTGAATTTATAGTGGGATCTGCAGTACCATTCCATAAATATTAAAAATAGTTTTGTGATCATTACAATGAATGTGTTTCAAACCACAGTTGAATTCTGATCTTAAATAAAAGAATTGGAAATTGTGGCAGACAAGTTCATATGATTCATGACCTACTGAACTCACTGAAAGAATCCAGCAACTCAATGAAAGCCTTCAAGAACACTTTTTTCTCCCAGAATCTAAAAGCAATTTCTGATCATAAACATAATTCTAGAGGTGTGATGAAATATACGGTTTCTCAGTATAGTGCATTACAAATGGAACCAGTGAAAAGACATTCCCAGGATACTGATAAACAAACGTGATTATTATAGATCTTTTCAGTACAAAACAGAGTTAAGACATAAGCAGCATTTTATCTGGTATTAAATAGGGTCTGGTATATCTGTTACTGCCAGCTTCCTCTAATTTTACTCAGATTAAAATGTGGTATTTAGTTTGAGTAAGGGTACGTACTTTGAAACACAAGTTTTGAAAATCTGTCGTAGGTACGCATTGACAAGGAAGTGAATTAATGGACTGAACTAATTACTGTGATATTTCTGTTCTTTTTGATAAATGCAGTGAAATATATGACAACAGCTCAATAATTAACACAAGAAGCAAATAAATTCTAGTGTTATCTTTTACTTTCTCTCTTCATCAGAAATATGGAAACTGTTGACCAGAGAATCTCCTTTCTCCTCTTCCTGTAAGCTTGTCTTGATGACTTCCTTTTCCAACACTCTTTGACTGATAGTGTCTTCAACAGTTTTTAGAATAGCATCAAATGTAGCTGACAGTAGACCCCTCTATATAAAAAGATATGTTATGTCTCAGTTGAAAGCATTTATTTTGGCTGTCCAGTTTAAATTTGATTTGACTTGATGCAGTTAAAAAGTCATTTTATTTGGAGACATGACACTTGTCATGTTATAGCCTCATCCAGAAACTAAGTACCTTGAAACTCTTCACTCACCCCTGACCCTCACCATGAGTGGAATGGGGAGAAGAATCAGAGACAAAATAAAACCTGTGGGTTGATATAAGTACAGTTTAAAAATTGAAATAATAATAATGACAAAACCTCCAAAAGTTTGTAATGAGAAGGGAGACAACAAAGCGGAATAAAACCAAAAACAGGTAATTGAGGTATAATACTATTTCTTTTACTTTATATGCAAAATAATGAAAAATTAACTACAAATACATGCATTTGTAGAACCCTGTGTTTGTGACAGGGAGAGATTCTACCTGATTGATCGCACGTGATATGAGGTACTACCATTTTTGTTGCTGTTCAGTAAATAGCTTTATATGAATGAACATGCTTTTTTTCTATTTCTAAGAAGTCCACCTAGAGTATGCAAGCAACAAAACTTCCCCCAAAATGGTTACAAAAAAAGAACATAAGTTTACCACTCCAGAGTCAATGGGGAGTTGCCTGTGTAAACATGCAACTTCCATTTTGTCCTTATGCATCTCCATTCAGAGAGCTCTGACACAGGCTTGGGATAACTGAGGGCATATGCAACCAATAAAAGAGGCAGATCACAGATTTATTCCATATCAGATCTTCTGCTCTCACTCAGACTTCTCATGAGATACAGCAGGATACAAACGTGAGATTGTATATATTAGCAATCACGTTATATTCTAAGTACCTGATGTATCTAATTAGAACTTCCGGTGTGAAGTGGAATAGTACAGTTCAAGTTTCCTTTTAGCTAAAGGGACATTTCCAAAAACACAAGGACTGAAGCCCAAATAACTTTGGGCTATACTCTATATACTATATTCTGATTTCCTGTAATGAACCAGATATTACGTATCCTTCAATAACCTCTACAGACAATTTCTATGATACCTTTTTTTTTTTCTGGTCTGATGAGATGTCTCATAGAAGAATATTCAATCTCAATAATTCTAGTGGGGAATAACATACACTTTTGGGTAATAGCTGAGTGTTTAGGACTAACTTTTTAATAAATGGAGTAGAAGCATCAACTTTTCCTCAGATCCTATGTGCAAAAATGTATAAATGAATACTAATATTTACGTATTTTTAAAAATCATTACATTCAAGTTTTATAAATTATTCCCTGAATAAACTATTTGGCAAGTCTCCACTGAATCATTCCTAGTTAGGAATGCAGATGCTAAAGCCTGATGCAGAACTCTACTATCTGACACGAGATGAAACAGTGCTCTCATCTTTGCTCCAGTATCTTTACAAACATCCATAATCTTTATGAGTGATCATACCACTAATGTGTAATTCGCAGGTCACACATAGGGAAAAAAAAAATCCCAAGTCCTCTGTAACTTCCTCCTTATGCAATGCTGTGATTTTTCAGTTTAACTTGTTTTTCTTAAATATAAGAATTGATCACATGGACCACCTAAGACATCATATATGTGAAGTATTATGTTATTAGGTAGTAAATAATGAAAAAATATATAACAAGATAATGAAAATGGCCTAAGACATAATTGGACATTTTTAATGTAGAAACATTTTTAATTGTTTAATTTGTTGGGGTACAGTACAGCAGTACTGACAGTATGGTTTTGGCAAAGACCTGAAATGATCAAAAGTATTAGCATATCTGACAGTATCTTGTTAGTGAAAGAAATCTCATTAAAATCTAGTAATTGGCATTGAAGCTAACAAGTTCAGTAAGAGCAAGGGTGTTAAAAAGCACAGGTACTGAGCAAGTCTTATCAAAGTTGTACAGGTCAACAATAGGCAGATATACACATCAGGCACACGATAGTGCCCAACAAATTAAATCCAGGCTATTCACCAGATCCTTCAAATATACTGCCACATGCTAGCAGTAGCTCCTCTTCTGAAAATGTATTACTCAGGACAGATGGAAATAGTAAACAATTGCCTGAATCCATGCCTTGGTATCATGTAACAAATAATAACTCTGTGTATGGTAGTATTGTTCTGTTCATCCAAACACACCACCTGAAAAGCCACTGAGCATGTAGCTGACATCTCATTCGTTTTCCTCTCACTTTACTTCCACATCCCAGCTCTCAGCTTCCAGTCTTGCATATGTAGTTAACCATATGTAGTGTTATTACCCAAAAACTTAGAGCTCTTTTATTTCAAAAAGCTGTATGGAGTTTGGAGATAAAAACTATTTTTGTAGCCAGAAATCAACCTAATTAAAGCAATCTTATGTCTTTGCTTTGACTTTTCTTTTTTTAATACTGTGAGAAAAATGGAAGTATATCCTTTCTGTGTTTTGGATGTTTTTAACACCATCTTGATACCATACATGGTGCAACCACGTGTATCAAGTGGTCTATACCAACTACTGCTTTCTAAAGAAGTAAATAAATAGCTTATTAGGCATCAGATGTAAACTGTTTATTTTGGTTTGACTTGTTATACTGTGCTTGGTGGCTCTACAGTATGTAGTACTGCCATTCACAGTAGTGAACAGGCATTCACTCACATTTTAGTAATACTGAAAAATCAGCTTTCATTGAAATATAGGCATATGTGCAATAAATGCATAGGTGAAATAATAACAATAGAGAAAGTTGATGAGATAATCTATTTTGAAACTAGAAAATAATTGTGGTTTTTATTCTCTCAGCAGACATCTAGGACTAACTTCTTTAAAGTCCTCTCTTTTGTTTTTAGATGGATATCTGGTCATACACCATGTCTGTTCTGGGAATTAATTAAAGAAGCAGTACCAACCTTCTGATATTCTCCACAGAGGCAAGAGACTGTTCTGCAGCCAGGACCTGACAGTGTTTAAGGTCTCACTCTCTGTACTCCCATTACAGGGGGCAAACCTGGAATAGGAGGCTTGGGGCACTTCTGAAAATACACCAGTAAAGCAATCCAAACAAAGTGCAGAACACAGACAATTGCTATTTGCATCCCACAGATTTTTTCAAGCAGTCAACAAACCTCTTATCTCCCACAAGAGGTTATACATATTGCCAACAAAGAATTACCTGTTACCTCCACCATAACAGTCTTTATACAAGAGAGCTTCCTGTTTTGTTTTGTTTCGTTTTTGTGTCTGTGCAATCAGCTTACAAGGCTTCTAACAAACTATGTGCTATCCATCAAAAACTGGAAAAATGCTTTGTGGGAGAGGGTCAGTTTCTTCAAAAGGAAGGGGGATGAGTAAACTTACCTGGCTATACTTAATAAGCAACTTTGGGTTGGTGTGTTGTTTCTTAGAGTTTCTGCCCTCAAAATAAAGACTAGCATTTGAAAAATGTGGTAATTATCACACTGGTATATTTAAAGTAGCTTCTCAAGTAAATACAACACTTTAGAAATTAGTTATTTAAAGAATTTTAATGCACAAGTACTTTCAGATACATGAAGTAACAAACTCAGCAAGAGTCTAGGAAAAATGAAGCACAATGGAATCTGAAAAGGACAAGAGCTGGCAGGAAAAGGCAAGAGGTATTTATTAGCTGAGGAGTAGTTTTCTTAGAACCTCAGCAGAAGAATTTCAGGTCATTCTGATAAACTACAAAAACACTGGCAAAATTGTTCCCTGTTTTCCCAGGATATCAAAGACCCTACTTTGGAGCTCAGTATCATCATAGATCTAAACCCATACTCCTGCTAAATTGCGTTTCACTACTAGTGAAGTATCTGTTTAATGTTTTTTTTTCCCCTCCTCCAAAAGAACCACAGCTATCTACTAAACAGATCACAGAGCTAGGTGAAATTAATTTCCTCCTCAAAATGCCAAAACTCATCTATTCTTGAAAACATCTACAGGCAGTAAGAGCTGTTTGATTTTCTTCCATGCACATATAATTTTTTGAGAATTCATATTTATAATGTAAAATCTAAATATAAGATTATCATGTGACTCTAGACACCTGTCCTTTTTTTTATTCTTTTTCCCCCTCCTATCATTGCCTTTTATACAGAACCCAGCAGACTGGGTGATCCTAGAAATCCTGTAGTTTATTTAATACTTTTTTTTCTTTTTTTGTTTGTTCTCTATCTTTCTCAAACCTGAAAAATTTGGAGAAATGCCAGTTATAAAATTAAACCACAGTATATACAGCTTGTTATATACTTCTAAACCTGGGACAGTATTAAAAAGGTAGCAAAAAGGAAAATCATAAAATCCTTTAATTTTCTCACTGAGAGCAAAGGTGAAGATTATGCATCTTCATTGCATTTATTGAATAACATGGAAGGTAAAGGGAAAAAGCTTTCTGGGAAAAAAATATTCTTCCCCATAATATATAGTTAAAGAAAAGGCTTATCTGAGTTAACGCAAAAGGAAAAAGACCCCAAAGAAATCTGAAAAACCCAACCAAAAAAGCCCCACAAGGGAAGACAATTACTTTGTTAGTTGTTTATGGCACATAGACAAAAATGCTGATTCCAGTGAAGGGAGAAAGCAGGATAAGGATGGGGTGAAGCTGAAGCTGGTTTGAGGTGTGAGTGACAGCTCTACAGGGCAGCTTTGGCTAGGAATCCTAATCCATCTTCCCTTTCTCTTTGTTGCTAATTTTATTGACAATCTGCAAGCCTGCTTAATTCACTAAAATCACAGAAAATTACCCAACCATAAAGAAACAAAAGTTGCTTGCTTTTTGTTTTCTCCCTTCCGATTTTAGTGACATAGATTTGTTCAGTCAAGGGGAGGAAGTAAGGCTGTGTAGCTAGAAGGAAAGAGAAATTATGAGGAATTAAGTGCTGGGAAGGGGAAAGAAATGTTGCTAGAGTGTTCTCTGTAGGAACAAGATGTTAATCAGCTCATTGTCCTGTGGAGGGTATGCTCAGGATAAGGATAAGTTGATGTGAACTTAAGCTCAAGAGCTTGTCGTGATTTAATGCCAGCCAGCAAATGAGTCCCACACAGCTTCACACTCACTCCATCACCAGCAGGATCCAGGAGAGAATTGGAAAAGAGAGAAAGCTCCTGGTTTGAGATAAAGGCAGTTTAATGGGGAGAGCAAAAGCCACACGCACAAGCAAAGCAAAACAAGGAACTGATTCACTGCTTTCCATGGGCAGGCATGTGTTCAGCAATGCTAAATTGGCAAAAAAAAAAAAAAATCCAGACAAAAACACATGCCTTAGATGAGGAAACCTGGGGACTGCATGATCAGGATTGTGTTCAGGAAAAACAAAAGCCTGGGAGAGAGGAGGGAGACCCTTCACTTGCAGTAGTGGTAAGAAGGCAGATCAGCGGCCTCATAACACCTAACATCACCCTCAAAGTGACAAAGGAATTCTAAAGAGAAACAGACTCTTAGCTGAATAGCCCTGAGCATGAGACCACTGCATTGTGCATTAATACATATCTTCTTCAATCTTTTTTTTTTTAAACCTGTTATTCATCTATCATGAGCTATTAACTGTTCTTCAGTTTGAAAATGCAATCTGGGACACTTTTACGAAAATCTTTTTAGACATCTAACAGATAGACACAAGGATTTAAAGAACAATTTAAATATGTATTGCTGCTACTCTCAGCAGTTTGTAACTGAGCAAGTAAAGGACAGTTTGTGCCAATTTCCTAAAATGCAGGTTTTTTTCCCCGCAGCATTTTGGTCTTTTAAATGAATTTATCCTGAAGTGCAGGATAAATGTCATTAGCATTCACTTTCAACAAAGAAATAAGTTAGTTGTTGTCTACATTCATTTCATTTATCACTCCAAGCAGAGACTGCACCATACTGATTCCTAGTAGACAACCATTTCTCCATACTAAGGAAGCGTTTTGCCCTTAAGAAATTATGTGTGGCTATTTTAAAAAAAAAAAAAAAAAAAAAAAAAAAGTTTTGATGTTGATCTTTAGAGCAGCAGTCTTCATCTAGAAAAGGAAAATTCCTTCTAGGGTGAGAGAGTAACTACTTCCTGCAAAGAACTTGACTTCATGTACAGTCTTCTAACCACATCTAGGGGAATGGTGAGGAGGCACCGAGGGGATCAGAGGGATGGAGCAGCTCTGCTGTGGGGAAAGGCTGGGAGAATTGGGATTGCTCAGCATGGAGAAGAGAAGGCTTTGGGGTGACCTACTTGGTGTCTTACAGTACCTGAAGGGAGCCCACAGGAAAGATGGAGAGCCACTATTTGGAGCCTCTCTAAATAGTGGAGTGACAGGACAAGGAGAAATGGCTTCCATGTGAACAAAGGAAGTTTTAGATTGGATATTAGACAGAAATTTTTCCCTGTGAGGGTGATGAGGCCCTGGCACAGGTTGTCCAGAGAAGCTCTGGATGCCCCATCCCTTCTCAAGGCTGGGTTGGATTGGGCTCTGAGCAACCTGGTCTATTGGAAGGTGTTCCTACCTATGGCAGTGGGGTTGGAATTAGATGACCTTTATAGTCCCTTTCAAGCCAGGCCATTCTATGATCCTGTGATTATCAAATTACCGACATCTTTTTAGTTACCAATTTTCACCTTGAGCAGAGCAGGAAGGAAAATTAAAACTGATCTACAAGTAGCCACCCCCCTTCAGGAGTAAAATTGGAAATTTTTCTTGTAGTGTGTAGATGTCCCATTAAAATCTTGCTTTGTTTTGATTATTCTTTTAAAATACATATGTTTTCTGTAAACTAAAAAGGAAAGAGTTAAATAGAGGTGAAAGAGCTTTTATGAAAACAAGAGATGACTCTATTGCAGTGGAATTAATCAAACACAGAGATAAGACAGACGTATCTAATTTCAGATAGAAAGAATATCTTATCACAGTGGTTTCAGTGACCTCACTTTTTAACTTTGAGAGGAAATTCCTCCAGTATGCAACCTTACACTGAAGAGAAAGAGCCAAAAGAAGTAGAAAGAACAGTATTATTGAGATTGCCAATGGATTTTTTTCACAGAAACTTTTTTTTATTTTACAGCTTTGGTGTCTTATAAAAACAAATCCAAATCACCAATCAGATGAATTTTAGACTCTTTTTGTTTTAAAAATAAGTTCAACGAACATATATGAATCAGGTGTTGCTACGAGTCCAGTTCAGAAACCTGATCATAGGAGAAATGGCAGCAACATCCCCAAATCATACACAGGATTACAAACACAAAACTGTGGATGCATGAATAAAACATGGCACCACTACCCTTTTAAGATGCAATATTAAAGGAAACAAGTTTTGACAAGAATAGAAAAATATTAGGATATTTATCTTGAAGTTCTTTAGTAGTCTCAGCAAACCATACCTACAAAGCAGTAGAATCATTCAGCTGTACTCTCACTGGATCTCAATGAAGAAAGGGAGAAAGAGACAGAAGAAAACCAGCTCAGTTCTAGGAACAAGAACATGTTGTCATGGCACTGAGATTTAATGTGGCAGTGAGATTTAGGTACTATTCATATTAAAATTTTGGCTCCTATATAATTAGGAAAAAATGGTGATCTACAAATAGACTCTTTGAGCAGACATTATAATGAAACTTCCTGAGAACACAGCTGAAAAAATAGAATGGTTTTATCAGCTGCTGTTGCAACTTATGAGTAGAGATCTAATATTCTGGTAAAATATTTGCTAAAATCCATATTCTTTTCTCGCCTTATTGAAAATATGAAAGAACATTATGTGGCCAACAGCTGAATAGCTCTACATGTATTTTGTGTGGGTTTTTTTTTGAAGGGGGTGACACTGAAGCAGGTTCAGTCCTTCCTGACTTCTTCAAAGACTATATGAGATTCCTTTTCTGTGAAAGTAACAAAACACTAGCAGCATTAGAAGTAATTTCTTTCCTCAGATGTCTGCTAAGTTAACTTTGTGTTCCTACTTTTCTCCTGGAATTGCCTTTCTGCTCCTGCTCCTGTCAGTTTTTTCCATTACATTTTTATTCCATCTCCTGGCTTCTGTCTTTACTTTCTTCACCAGTAATCAGAAAATACAGCTTCTGACCCAGCCTAGCCATGCTGCTTGAGGAATTCTGTGTTAATTCCTATTTAATACCAGGTATTGTACTACTCAAAGGATTTGTACTTGCATTTTTTATTTTATCTGAAAGAAGAGTACTTAGCACTCCAAACTCCCTTTAGAAAGTCTTTGATTAATTTTCTAGATCTCTAGATCAAGGATGATCTTGATGAGGGAAATTTCTATACATGGACAGAATAAAGATGTTTAGATAAGCACTCATTAAGAACCTTCAAAAGAAACTAACAAACTGAAATCACACTGACTTGCAGCACTAATGAGGCTTCCACACAATTCCTTACAGCACTGTGAAGCACCTCTACATGATTTTGATAACTCTGGCCTCAGAGAAGCATTTTTTTCTGCAAAATTGTTTTGCTCTTAGCGTTGAATAAAATTTGGTAGGTTTTTTAAATGCATTAAAATTATATAGACCAAATGGGACATAGTATACCATGGTATCAATCTGAGCACCTATAGCTGCAGTAGATGATTTGTTAATATTGACAGGCAGAAATTACTAGAGATTATGAATAGGCTAAAAAATATGGGAAACTACCACAGCTGTTGCTGTAACTACTCTTTTTCTTAAATAGTTCAGAATGTAAGAGACCACCAAAATAAAGTTGAGATGCTGAACACACATTAATGCCTCTCAAATAAAAGAAGTAGAGTTACAGTTATAATGATAAAAATTTCCCTTTAAACATTTGGAATTAAAAATAGAAAATTTCTTACTGTCAGTGCCTGAAGTGTGTATGACAGCAATCCTACTGTTCAGCTTAATGAGCCTGTCAGTCTAGAATATTAAGCAGTTTGATTTAAGCATCTTAAATATGATGTAGATCTAAAATGTTAATGGTAAGCAAGAGTTTTGAAAACGTAATAAGGGACACTTTTCCTATATAAAAGAACCATCTATCATCTACTATTTGCCTGGATTATGAAAGGTAGTTATTAATTATTACAGCTTTGATTTCTAGGGACTTAAAGAATTCAAATCCAAAATTTCCAATGTATTTTAAGATTTTCAAGATACCTATATAAGATGCCAGGGGTTCTTCATATTTACTTGCTGTCACTCAGCACTCATTTCATTTTTTTTCTCATTTTGACACTCTCTTAAGGAGTATTTTCCTCAATTGTTTGGTCCACCACTGTGATTTCACTTGGAAGTTTTTGGATTAAGTCACTGCCTACAAATCCAGGGTTTAGTGCTTCAGATGCTGTAGCCTTCTTATGGCATTCTTGCATCTATAATCTTATTTCTGGTGGAAAAGACATCTCGGTGTGTATCAGACACCAGCTCCCTTCTTTTTGTTCTGTTGGTATTATGGAAGGCTTACATCAGTTTTCTACATATTCAGTGTCCAAGACATAACTTAAACAACTGTTAAGTTTTCTGCAAATATGCTGATCACTGATATGCTTTGGCCTCCACAACATTTTAGAAATATAATCCTTTGTACTTTCATGTTAAGTAGTTTAAGTGTAGACACTGCAAATTTTTCATGTCTAAGATTCAATCGCCTTCTTCACTTAGAAGACATTGTGCATTTCATTTGGGCAATGTGGATTTATGTTCATTTGTAAATTAATAGATTCAAACCTCTACCAGAGCATATGTGGAATCAATGACCAACTTTCAGGTCATAAGTTGAGAAAATTAGGTAGAATCACAGAATCATAGAATGGTTTGGGTTGGAAGGGACACCTTCCACTAGACCAGGCTGCTCAGATCTCCATCCAACCTGGCCTTCAACAGGGATAGGGCATCCACAACTTCTCTGGGAAACCTGTTCCAATGCCTCACCACACTCACAGTAAATAATTTCTTTCATAATATGTAACCTAAACCTGCTCTTTTTCTGCTTGAAGACATTCACCTTTCTACAGTTTCTGATGAAAGGGAAAAATGGATTTGTGGAGGGAAAGAAGAAAAAAGTGGTTCTCAGATTTCTGTGCCAGTACTACTTGTGATTACATAACCAGCTCTATCCTATGCCTGCAAAACACTAAAGAAGTAAAAGTATATAAGTAAAAGAACATCAGATTTTAAGCCCATTTTCTTTGAAATAGAGGTAGTTAGAAAGGTTCTCTACAATTCCCAGAGGAAAAATTTCCCAGGTGGTCTGCTGTAATATTTAGGTTATTTGAGATCAGCTGTGCTACTTCTTCCAAAGGATACTGGAAAAGACTTACAGTGGTTTTTGTTATATGAGAATTCAAGTCCTGTAAGCACTTGGGGAAGTTTTTGAATTTAATTCTGGGCATATTTAGAGGAGAATATTTCCTTCCTTCTGTTCTTCAGGTTGGACTGTTGTTTCTCTTTAAATAGCAAAACAATAAATCCTGCACGTTTCTTCATTATTTGATGCCACCTTCATATCTATAAGCATTATTACAAAATTCTGAATTTCATGTGTAGTGGTATTTGCCCTTTTTAACTTAAAAATAATCTTGTGGCTTCCCTTATTGGCTCATACACTTGAAAGCTGACATTTTAATAGATATGCCACTTACAGATTAAAAGAGCATGTTGGGTTTCCTTTTTTTTTTTTTTTTTTTGTTTGGGTTTTTTTGTTTGTTTGTTTGGTTTGGTTTTTTGTGGCTTTTTTGTTGGTGTATGTTTGGTTTTGGATTTTTCCCTTGGGAAATGATTAAAAGTAAAATTTTTATTCTTTTTGCCAGAATTGTGAAAGACACACTTCTTTCAGAAAATCTTTCAGCAGGTAATGGGGCAGGATTTAATTACTATTTTTATTGCAGAAATTCATAGATACACAATCCTGGTAACAGGATCTCGTTGTGGTAGATGCTGTTGAAACCAAATCCTTTCTTCATTCTTGAGATAAGAACCTTCTGGGCCATGGCAGTGCGAAATGCCCTATTCTTCTCTAGGTTGTCCTAGAAGGCTGAGCTATTGCTGATTGTCTGGGTAAGATAAGCTTACAATGTGTTTCTCTTGTCTACAACGAGCTGACTCTAAAATAATTTAAAGTGGGAATCAAGTAATAACTTTCGGTCATCATCATCATGGGCAAGATTTGAACTGGTGCCTGAGATTGAAATGCGCTAAATTCCACCACCAGCCCACTATTGCAAGCTGTACAACGAACAGGAAGAAAAAATACAACAAAAAAACCCCTGTTTTTTGTTGTGTGAGTAGTGTGCTTTAAATGCGAGTCTTCCTCACTGTGGGAGCAAGCGGCTTTGAGGTAATTGCTATTTTGTGTTTCAGAGACAGACATTCACATGAATCATTGGCTTCTGCTTCTGTGTTCTGAGCTGCCTCACTGCATGTTCAGTTTCACTGGTTGTAAAGGGACTGTGCACTGGCACAGCTGCTCCCAGCATAATGGGATATGCAACTTAGAGGAAAACATTCCCACATACTTTTCCTGGTAAAAGTTTGGTGATTTTATATACAGTTTAAGCAATCAAATCGTCTAATGACTTTAGCTGCAAAATATACAAAATATGATAGCTCCTCTACTGATTCTATAAGAAACTTGGTGTTTACATTTGTCTGTATTCGACATTTTTATTAAATGCATACATTTTAAGAAGTCTTGCTCTGGGGCTTCAAGATTTTTTCTTGTTTTATGTTTCTTTTCCATTTACTTTTGAAATGTATATGTGTTTTGACCACTTTCCTAGTGTGCCATGCATGGGAGAGGTATTAGCCCAAATTCTGCTGTGGGAATGCTGTATTTCAGCTGTCTTTAATAGGATCACACTTCTAAAAAATAAGTCATATACTCATATAAAAATTTAGATAGAGAACTAAATTACATCAGTGGTGAAAAATCATACGACTGAAACATCAATTCTAATTTAAAAGCATTTCTTGAGACAAGGTAAAATATAATTCTATTGCTGAAGTGAGGCAAGGCTGTTGTGGGACAAAACTAATATAGAAGTCTGACAAATATTGTTAATAATCCGCTGATATGTATAACTGATGAGAACAGTGTTGACAGCACCATATTGCAAAAAAAGGAATCACAGCCTGCTGGGAACATTACAAATCCACTGGTAGACACAAGCACAACCCTCTAATGCTGTTAGGGGTGCCACCACAATGATGGGCCAGATTCTTGGGAGCTGACATCTTCATAAATCAGAAGCTCTCTGGTACCACAACTGGTCCTTGCTTTGACTAATATATGATTACAGTTGAGGACTGTAATAAAGCAGAAATCATGCTAAGTGTAACCTGTCTGTGCCGATGACACTTTGGAGGTCAGAGGTAACAAACAGAACACACTAAGTCTGTCTTCTACAGAACAATCAGTATGAAATCCAGCTACATTTAAAAGCCATTTAAAATTGAACAACAATACTGGATGTGTCTATTAGAATTTCCAAGTAAATTGACTTGTTAATGGCATAATAAATCTTGTTTTCTACACTATTAAGAACTGCCTATTATAAGAATATTTGCCCACGTACAAATAGGTATCTACATAATGGACATTTATACAGGGATCTACTTTTATCAATTTTGGCCCTGTTAACATATCATATAATAAAATCACAGAATTTTTAAGGTTGGAAAAGACCTCTAAGATATCAAGCCAAACTGTTAACTTATGTACATATTATAGTTCCATTTTAAAAGTTGTAATTAAAGTGTAAATATTGCTGGCTAATGTAGTTGGCTGTCAATAAGCACTTGTTATGGGAAGTGTGACATATGTCACTTAATGAGAGAGCATAACATGCTATTTATATAGGAATATGGAGCTCAGTTCAAGACTTATTTGTGTATCATTGTGTACAGTCAGAAATGTGTTGAAGCTGATTCTTGGAAGTCAGGGTGCGGTAGCTACACTTAATTTCATGTGAATCCATCTGATTGCACTATGAAAAAATACATTTTTCTAGACAGAATTTCACTTTTCCATCTCCCCTGTAGACAGTGTAAGATTTTATCACCTTCTAGTTATTAATTTTAAACATTCATTCTTTTTTGGAATGACACAAGGACCACGTTATGCCCCCTAGGAAAGCCAAACTGTCTTTGAAAATTAAGTTTACCTTGTCACTTAAGGAATGGTTTTGTTTTTTTCTGTCAGTTAGGGCAGAATGGATTTTTGTTATTTTTTAATTAAAATGAATGTCCAGGTAGAGGACACACTATCAAAAGAACACACTAAATTACTCTTGGAGTCTTATTTTATTTCTAGTTGATAGACTACGTCTTTGATGTCCTTATTTACATAGATTAGCTCTTTATTCCATAATTGGTGCCTTCATTTTATTAAGTAACTGATTTTTACTTCATTAGACAAAGAAATTAATAACTTACACAGTTCTGGATATAAGAGAGGAAATAGAAGTTCCTGATGTAGCAGACAAGCACACTCACAGATCTTACAAAGAGATATTATAAGACATGCAAATATGAAAATATTAGTGGCTAAGAAGAAATTCCTGACATGGGGAAGGCCAGCTAGATGTAGTCAGGGAAAGGACTGGAAGGGATGCAATGTGACCTGTTGCAAATAATGAATTTATGTTGCAGTCTAGTGTGGAGACAGCCATAAGCCTGATGTGCAACTTACTTTCACTGCGCTTGGCAGAAAGACTATTAATTCTAAATACTGCAGTTCCACAGAAAAGTGTTTCAAATTACAAGAGAGCAAGGAATGCTTTTCTACTCCTGTAATGTTCACTGCTCAGTCTGCATGGGAGTCTCTCAGCAAAAGCTCCTATTATTGCAACAGGCTTAAATTTGAGGAAAATCAATGAATTCTATTTATAGCTTGTATGTGCAGTTTTACATAATTTATAATAGAAGTGAGCACTACTGAACACTTGAGTACATAATTCTCTACTAAGAAAAGAAACCTTGGTGTTCACTGTCAAACAAAGCACACTTGCATGATTGGAACTTTGTCAGTATTGAGTCAAAGAATCATGGAACAATGGAAAAATGTGGGTTGGAAGGGACCCCTGGAAATTCTCTAGTCCAACTCAAAGCAGGATCACCTTCAATGTCTACAACATTATCCAACTAATCTCTGAATATCTTCAGGGATAGTGATTCCACAGTCCCCTTGGGCACCTGTAAATCCTGGTTCCTGACACCTGACCAGAACCCACCCGCATTGCAGCTAAATAAATAAATATTGCAGCTGAATCTTACTCTAAAATAATCAAGTAGCAGTTTTTTTAGGTGAGGCTGTTTTAATTATTGTCAAGAAACTGTACCATCTTTCTTTAACCAGTTTTTGCACATTTAATGAGCTGTGGATGTAAACCCTAAATTGAGAGTATGATGTATACAAAAAACTTGCAATAATTTAATTTGCCAAATATTTATCTTACCAATGGTGTAGATCATTCTTATAATTGTGGTAAGCACTGTAGCTGTACTAGTAACTAAAAATAGTGCAGACATACTAACTCAGTCTAGCAAAGTAAGGATATTTCAAAACAGAGTTCTTAGTGTTCCTTGATTGGTATTTCCAGAGAAAAATTCTGAAGTCAGATGCCACAACTCAGGAATTGTTAATGTTGTAGCAGAAGGTGACACTCTGTGCTGCAAGAGGCACCTGCAAGACAGAGAAAGAAGCAAGAAGCAAATGCTTATGGCACTTTTAAAAAAAAAATTTAATCCCCAAGGGTGGTTTTAGAAAAACAGAAAAACAGATTAATCAGCGTTATCATAGTTATCGGTATCCAGGGACAGAAGGAAAACTACTTTTCAGGGGGCTTTGTGGATAGATCTAGCCACAGTACTTACACTGTTTCTACCAACATTTTCTTTTCCTGGACCCAGTTCCTGATTTACCTCTCATGACCATTCTTCCTGTGGAAGACCCTATTGATTGTAGCAGGAATAATAATCATGCTTCAACATTTATAAGGATTAAAATCTATAAATTATGTTCTCTCATCATGTATTCAATAGTCAGATGGAATCAGAAGCCAGTGACCTGGAACAGAAAAGCACAGAGGAAGAAAAAGGTCTGTTCTCTGGGAAGGTCTGTGCTCACTGTATCATTTTTCTTCCTTTCTCTTTCTGTGTTTCTGATGTGTGCAATATTACACGTTCTGAATTAGCCTCTGGATCTGCCTTTTGCTCTACTCCAGAGTCTAGAAGAACCAGCCTCCTAACTTAACTTAGTTGCCTACATTTAATCACATTTGCCTACACATTCATTACATGTACATCTTTTGATATTAAAGATCTCAATTCCCTTTCAGTAATTGCCCGGCTGAATAGCTCTGGTATCCGCCAGAAATTCTGTATGACCTACCTCAACTTAAACCTTTCTTCTTTGAGAGGATAACAAGAGGGTTTTATGGCAACCAGAAAATAGAATATTTTATATACACATGTAACACCAGAAATGGTAATGTTGATTTAGAAGAAAAATGCTGTGAATGGTAGAGAAGAGAAAGCTGTGCCTAGAACACTGGTTCTTTTAACACTGGATCCAATCTTTCATAAACTAAATATGTATTTTAATGCAGATGTGTAGGTCTACGAATCAGTGGTATGAAATATCAGACTGGGAAAGCAATGAAACCTTTACTTGTAGCACTGACACATCTAATCTCACTGCTTCTTTACCAAATTAGTCCTGTCTCATTTGATGACTAACCTGAGTACAAATTAGCGCAGTCTTACTGCGCCATTTCCTTGTTCTAAAGTTCCCCCTCAACAACACCCTTTGAACTGAAGCTTTATGCACACCGCTCCTGACAAGTCTTTTCCTCATCCTGCTCACACAAGTATTTAATCAGGTGGCATATTGCTCATGGCCAAACAAATAGTTGGCACATTCAGTTCTCCTGTACAGACTTTGCTATTCAAGCAGAGAACATCTGTCCTGTTGGCCGTGTTCACTGGAGGTTATTGAAAGACCAGAGAGACAAGCATATGTTTTTTTTTATTCCAGTATCTGGACCACATCTTAGAATGGAAGCACACACTGTTCCCAGCAAACCCTGCTCACAGGCCAGTGACTCTGACCTGTGTGTGAATTGTCCTGGGCTTGTAAACCATATCACATTTGCACCTCTGCTGTACTGAGCCTGCATATCTTCGGATGACTTTTATATTTTATATTTGGGGAACTGCTAAATCTTCTCAAAAGAAAAAAGAAAAAAAAAAATCAGTGATACACACATGAGCAAAATCTGTGCCTGAAAAAGCTTGGTTAAATCTGGCTGAAACATCAAAGTTTTGCAAAATGTTTAATAGTTGAAAAGTGGTGTTCTCTGGAAGTGAATGAATAAAATAGCAGCTATAATGGATAATCCACTGATTTCACTGGGAATGTTTGTATGAGTCATTATACTCTTCTATGGGTACCTTTGTACCTTAGGGTTTTGAAAACTGCATGAATCTACAAAGTGTTCTGACCTATATCAGCTATTATTAAATTTACGCTAAATTTATTTGAGAAGCAGGAAAAGATCTGTACACTGTTAAGATATTTACAATTTAAAACTTTGCTTTAAACAAGTCTGCATTTTCACTAACACCATTGTATTTGAAATGTCCACTACAAAGGGAAATATCCTTTAATATTTCATGTATGTTATACAGACTGGCATCAGGTAGTTATGGTCCTTTTGTTTTGACAACTCACAAGCACAATGACAAAGAACAACTTTTTGATCAGTTTAGCCTAATTTGCCTTACTTATAGCTTTCTTCATGAGGTAGTCTTCAGGTGTAGTAATACATGACCAGCATGGGAGGGAGTGGATTCTGCTCTGGTGAGATCCTAGGGCTGCATCCAGCTCTGGGGTCCCAGCCCAGAAAGGGATATAGAGCTGTTGGAGCTGGTCCAGAGGAGTCACCAAACTGATCAGAGAGGGATGGAGCAGGCAGATTAAAGAAAAGGCTGAGGGAATTGGGATTGTTCTGCCTGAAAGTGAGAAGGCTCTGGAGTGACCTGACTGGGGTCTTCCATCCCTGAAGGTAACCCACAGGAAAGATGGAGAGGGACTTTTGGCGTGAGCATGGAGTGACAGAACTAGAGAGAATGGATTCAAAGAAATAAAGAGTAGGTTTATATTAGACATTAGGAAAAAAATATTTATTCTGGGAGTGGTGAGGCCCTGGCACAGGTTTCCCAGAGAAGCTGTGGATGTCCCATCCCTGGAAGTGTTCAAGGTCAGGCTGGATGAGCTCTGAGCAACCTGGTCCAGTGGAAAGTGTCCCTGTTGACGGCAGGGCGTTCAGAACTAGACGACCTTTAAAGTCCCTTCCAACCCGAACCATTCTGTGATTCTCTGGTATTTATCTGCAGCGTATGTTGTGAGTATAGGGAGACACCATTCCTGATTTGCATCAAGTGGCTTTGGAGTTGTTATCTGGCTTTGTATTAAATAACTGTAATCACCTCAGACACTTAAAAACCCCTGACACTGTAACGTTTGGCAACGGTAAAATAGCTGTCACTGACTGCACACAAGAATTAAAGAAGAATTAGCTTGCAGACCATTTATGGACTATGTGTGGCCACTGTACATTATGCAGAGATACGGTTCGGACCCTTTAGGTGAAGAAATTATTAAATTAATAAATCTCAAAATAAAGGATGGGGGTGGCGGCGGGGAGGAGGAAGGGAAAGAAAGCAAAGCGAGATAAAACCTTTGGGACCCCAAAGCCGCGGCGACAAAAGGCAGCGGCGGGCGCGGGGGGCGCCGCTGCCCGCGGCCCGACAGTAGGGGGCGCTCGGGCTTCACCGTGAGGCGCTGCCGCCGGCCCGCGGGACAACGGGGACGGCCCGGCTGTGTGCGGCCCCCGAACTCCCGGGAATCTGCGTGCCCCCAGGAGTGTGTGCGGCCCCCGAACTCCCGGGAATCTGCGTGCCCCCAGGAGTGTGTGCGGCCCCCGAACTCCCGGGAATCTGTGTCCCCACCGCGGGGTGCATGTGCCCCCCCAGGATGTGTGTGCGACCCCCTAACAGGGTGTCTGCTTCTCCTTAATGGGGTGCCCGTGTCCCTTCATTGGGGTGTCCGTGCTCCTCTCACGGGGGGGGTGTCCGAGTCCTCTCCGTGTGTCTGTAACCCCTCATGGGATGTCTGTGCCTCCTCAGCGGTGTGACCCCTTAGGGGTGTGTGTGAACCCGGGGTGTGTGTGACCCTTGAATGGTGTCTGTGATCCCTTAGGGGTGTGTGTGACCCCTCACAGGGTGTCTGTGTCCCCAGCGCGGGGTGTCAGTGCTTGCTCTCCGCTCACTGAGCATCTTTGTCTCTCTCTCTCACGGGCCCCCTCTCGGGCTCTGCCCCGCTCCGGCACAGGGAGTCACATCCCGCTTTCCTTACATCCCGCTTTCCTCCGCGTGGCTCCTTCCCTCGTGTCCCTCCCTCTTTCTGCTGCGGTGCTTCGGGGTTTGTCTGTAGGAGAGGGGCTGTTCTCCCGGTTCCTGGGGGGCGAGGCGGCTCGTTCTCCCGTCTCCGTCACTGCCGCCTCCGGGGACCTCCAAACTTTCCCTCTGGCGGGAGCTGCGCTGCATCCCAGGGGCCCAAGGGAGGCTGGAGGCTCCCGGGCGTCGGCGGAGCCCGCCGGCTCTGTGGGATACGTGCGATCTTTTGTTTTGTGTTTTATTTCATTTGTCACATTCGCTTCCTTTTCACAGAGCGGGCCAGCAGAGAAATCCCCGGGGAATATCCTTTCGAGGGTCTCACTCCCGAGCGCCTGCGTGCGCGCGCGGGAGGGGAAATGAATAACTAGAGAACAGTTCCGTGAAATCACTTACCGAAAAATTAGCTGCCCATTAAAGAGGAAGCGGTGAGGAGCAATCATGTAAATCCTACCTACACCCAACTGTAGAGGGGAGGCAGCGATCCTGATTCCCAGCCCTGCGGCCTCCTGCTGGCATCATCGTCCCCATCTCCCTACTCCGGGAGGAGAGAGAGAGAGAGAGGGAGAGAGAGAGAGAGGGACGCGTGGGTGTGGAGCGCAGTGGTTTAGTCCACACCCCGCAGCCTCCCTTCCCTAGGCAGCCTCGGGAGCCGCACTCATTCTCCTCCCTCTCCCTGCCAGCCGGTGTGTCCGCGGCGGTGGGAGGCGGAGGCGGCGGGGGAAGGAGGGAAGAGAGGAGCGGAGCGGAGCGGCGGAGTCCGGGGCCGCCCGGGAGAGGCGCGGCGGCGGGAGAGCCCCGAACTCCGCGCAGCCCCCGCCACCCCTCGGCAGCAGCCGCGGCATCGCGCCGGGGTCCTGCCCTCCAACAGTTCCCGCTCCGCTGCCAGGGAGGAGGGAGGTGTAGGGGACACGGCTTTATAGATTTATCTTTTTTCCGATTATTGTAATTTCTTTTTTTTTTTTTTTTTTTTGAGGGGATGCTGAGAAAACAAGCCGTTCCCCTCCCGTGTAGCACATTGCCTGGGCGTTCCTATTATGGAAGTTAAGTGAGAAACTCTGCAGCTTGAACTGATTTGGGGAGAGAAAGGGAGAGAGAAAGGGGTAGGGGGAGGGCGAGAGGAAGGCAAAATAGCCGGACCAAACCAATGGTTTTTCAGCAAAGTGCCGGGAAGTTTGTGGAGCACTTTCTAGGAATCAGGTCCTTTCTCAGAGTCTCTCCTTGTCTTCCGAAGAAAGAGCTTGCTTTTGGATTGCCATGGATCCTAAAGAGAGTCTTAGACACACTTGAATAATTCCCCTGCTTGGGCTGGATTGGTGGGAATTTAGGAAGGAGCGTGTGTGCAAAGCAGAAGCCTTCGGAGCTCACTCGCTGCTTCTCCAATCTATATGGATCTAAAAGTGTCACATTCAAGACCCTTGCATCTCCAGCTTTTGAATTGAAGATTTCCCTTTCCACTTTAAGTAGCTGCTAGGAACTGAAAACTTTTGGACCTACCTCTTACTGGCTTTGGATACTTTTTTATTTTTTTTCTCCCCCCTCCCTTTTTTTTTTTTTTATACTCTGTGGAATTGGTCACGCAAGCGATCGGAATTGTTTTTAATATGTCAAAATGGGTCTGCTGACGCCACTCCTGCTCTTCGGATTTGCATTTTTTCAAGTCTATGGTAAGTTCGCTTATTTTAGATTTGTCATTTCTGTGCAGAAATCCCCTTCATCTGAATTTGATTTGGGTTAGCACATGGACGGCATTATAAGATTTAACGTTACAGAGCCCTAAGTTTGTTCCTGGTATAAAAATGGTATTTGGGGAGGGAGGGATCGGAAGAGGGGGAATATATGTTTCCAATAAGCAGCCCTTCCCGTCTACTAACTTAATGGAAAAGCAGCTTATGAATGGAATAATGTCAGCTTGACGTGGCGAGCAAAGAGTAAAAAAAAACTACAGTGATAAATCTTTTATTGGGGGGTGGGGAGCGGGAAGGGGAAAGGAGAAGCAGAGCGTTGTTGTAGCTGGTATAACTTTACCGCCTTCTATTGTTAAACTTTCCACCGGGAGAGCCAGCTGATGAAATAAATAGGTTAGCCCTGCCTGTGCTCCAGGTGAGGCGGACTGGCGGATTTCCAGAGTCCCTCAATGCCTAGTTCGGCGCTGGCGAGCGGCGGGAAGGGAAGGGAAGGGAAGGGAAGGGAAGGGAAGGGAAGGGAGCACAGGGCGGCGGCAGTGCGGCCCCGACCACCCCGCTCCGCCTCCGCCGAGCCGGGCAGGTGGGGCGGCAGCGTGTCCCCATCGGCACTATCCTCATTCCGAGCTTCCCGGAGGGAGGCTTTCCGTGAAGCTTATCGACCTCTGGGGACAGAGTGGGTTTCTTTATGAACACCGCCCCCCTCCGCTTCCCCCCCTCCCTTAGGGTGTGCTCTGCGACGTTGCTTGTGGTTTCGAGTTTAAGTACTAGATGGGGAGCTGTAAATTATCATCTTGGGGAAGTACGGTTTAGCAGGGAGAGAGCTTGAGTGCGAGGGTAAAGTGCCTTTCGGAGGAGGGGTGGGCGCTGTGCTGCTGCCCAGCCGTGGATGCCCTGGAGCAGCTCGAGCACACGACTTGGAGCGAGCGTCCAGCTCTACAGAGGGTGTGCTGGCCCCTAATGTTCCCAGCCCGGCTAGCACTGGGTATTTGCAGCGCTGAACAGTCCTTTAGGCTTAAGGTGAATGCAGTGTCTGGGACCATGGATGCTTTCGCCTGTGTGTCAGAGCAAACTTTGTTCCAAGAAGCTGTTCACAGCGTTTGCTGTATCAGTCCCGAGGCAAGGGCTCAGGATTTATTGTTTGCAGTCACAGGCTGCTTTGGGTGTTTCTCCACCACCCCCTAACAAGAAAGGAGGCAAAGTAGAAGAGGGACAGATTCAAGTGTAGTTTTACCTTGGGTGCATGATATACCCTGCAGTTTAATCTCAGGTTTGGTCAGTCTATAAGAGCATTTCTACATAACTGTATGCACGTTCTAAACTAAGCAGGAGGAATTTTAACTGCAAAATGATTTAATAGAACATTTATATCTGTCAGTGCAATAATAGTTTTGAAGGGATTTTGTTTTATGTTTTGCTCTGTTGGTGTAACAAAAGATCCTTAAGACCACCGATATTGGAGGTATCTTTGTGTACAAACTGCAAGCATCAGGCTATAGAAATATAATTATTAGTAAGTTTAAAATTGTATGTAGCTGGAAGGAATACAATTAAAGTGCTCAGTGGAAGTGACAGAGTGAATCAGAGGAGCTTGGTGTTACAGAATGTAATTAAAGTACTGGTCTGTATGGAGATATATGAAACAAATGCAATTAACCAGCTTGCTGGAACGACAGGAGCACGACATAATTTATTCGAGTTTTGTCATGGAGAACACATGTAGAACGTTTGTTCTGGTTAAGCTTTATGAGGGTGGGGCGGTGCAGGTAATTTAGAGCCAGACCATTAGAAAAGAAATGGCCAAGAAGCTCCCGGAATGTGTATGATACTCCCGTTTTGTGGGAAGATACTGCAGAGACTGTCAAGTTTGCCTGCATTAACAACTCTCTGAAATAAATAAATAAAGAGCTTTGTGGATAGCACATCATGACCAAGTAGATATAAGCTGTTATTGTCGAAATGACTAACAAGTAGCTTTGAAGAAATACTGGCAGGCAAGCTTGGCACACAGTGCTTTTGTCTCTTTAGAAGCATAGTAATTACGATCACATCTTAGGCTGACATATACCACTAGTTGCTTTGAAAAGATCTCTATCAACATCAGCACCATTTGTGATGCTTAAGTTTAAGAATGAAAGGCAAAACCCAACAAACTTCTTGTTTAATAGGTCCTTGGTTTGTCTCTGAGTGCATTTCTGGGTTTGAGGGGGTTTTGTCGTTAGGCTTGGCTGGGTGTTTTTATTTTTGTTCTTGGCAAGAGGTCCAGAAGTAGACACTGTAGCATTTGAGACATGTTAACCATCCTTTCCCCTCTGAGCTTAGTTTTATTTAGTGATTGAAAAGTAATATAGATCAAAATTATAATCTTTTTCTTCTGAAGCTGTTTTTGCTGTCCATGGTTTTAGAACACCTGAAAATTATACAGCTCATTGAAAGTGGCAGAAAACATGTGCTATGTGCACACATGTAGATTTTAGGGGTTTTATCATTGTGCTTTTGATTTTCCTGTAACCCTGCCCATGTTCTTTCACTCTGATGAGTGAATAACTTTCTTTTTTCTTTTTTTTTTTTTCTTTAGCTAGCAGTTTTGGTTATTGTTCTTGACACAAAGCAAACAAAGAAAAAATAAAGCACAAAAAATCCCAAATACCAAAACACACACAGTACTCCCCCAAACAAACAAGAGAACACCCCACTAGACAGAGTCTGCTCCATAAAGTAAGCCAGTGGCTACTGGAGTTAAAAGATCTGATTACATACGGATTTTTAATGGTGTTCAATTGATTGCTCTTTCATTGTTCTGTGTTTTGTTACCCTTCTTGAGATAATTAAGTTTAAAAGAATACATAGTAACAGAAAAGGTAACTACTGATGTGAACACAGGTATTGGTGGGCCAGACCCTGGCCTGGTAGGACTCATAAGTACTTTCAGTGAAAATGACAACCTTTTATGTCAGAGCTGGCTTTTAGTCACTTGAAAACTGCAAATGTAATGCTCTTGAATGGGAGAAGGTGTTACAGATATATGAAAATAATTCTGTAAACCCAGCTTTTAATCACCATATTAATATATTTCAAAAACACTTCTTAAAGTGTGCATCTGAAATGATGTGGTGGCTGAAGCATTCTGTATTTATTTTCCTTTTTATTTTAAATTTATTTCTTCATGCCAATGAGCGCCACATCTAGCCTTGTGCAGGTCCCTGTTGCCTGTTGGAGAACATGGCTTACATATAAAGCTGGAGTATATTCTTCCAGTGAATATTTGAGCTGACAGGGTCTTGATCTCTCATGTGAGTTTCACTGTTGATGGACAACCTTTGCTTCTGTGGAATGTGTGCATTTTAATGCCTCGAAGAGTAAAATTCTGGAGAGTGTGCAGTTTTGCTTCTTTTGCCTTTTTCTTCCATAGGACCCAATTCCACAGAGCATTTAAGTTCTTCCATCTCTTAGCCAGAGTCTTGCTGAAGTTAATAAGAATTTAAACACTTGTTCCAAGTTAATCATAAGGCTTTAAAACTTTGCTGATTAAGGATGAGTTTATGCCTGTGATGACAGGTTTTGCTGAATTAGTCTTAAGATTTTGCTTTCTTTACTTCCTGTCTTGTAAGTCACCACATGGCAAAAAAATGTTTTTATGTGCAGAAGATAAGCGATGAGGAAGCCCTGTCATTGTACTTCCAGAGATGGATTTGCTTGAAAAGTAATATGATAATCCAGGTACTTTGGTTTGTGTCTTTGCTACTTTGGAGCTCTCCAAAAGGTCTGATACTCCACAAATCTTTCTGAAAAGTTGGAATTAGGGGGTTTTAAGCCTTTATGTGAGTTGCACTAACTACAATAATCCTTCCATTAGGAACTGTCTGGAATGATGAGATTGATGTTGCTCAAAAAATTGAGTTCTAGCAATTCAGGCTAATGATATGCAACCTTAAAAGTAGACAAAAGAATTAAAATACATTTTTAAGGATGCATAGAAAGTATCAAGGAGATATGCCAAAAAAGGGTGACGAGAGGAAAAGGAGGCTTTGGCTGGTCTGTCCCATCAACTCCATTTGCAGGGGTCTCTTTTCCATAGTAATGCTGTGTGGGCTCATAGCCCTGAATTTGAGATGTGCTCTGTCCACTGCTGAACCATTTAGTGGAAATTACTGAAGAGTATGCAATGGCTTTTTAGCCATTTGTTACCATTGAATTGCTATTCAAATATTGATCTGGGCTAAATAGATTGCTAACAGGTTCTGTGTATTCTGTTTCAGCCACCTAAGAGGATGCTGCTGTCAGGTTTTATCTGTTATCTCAGCTGGCAGGGCAGAGCTTGTTCTTCCCGTGGCTGCCATCTGGCTCACACCTCTCACACCAACCTTGGGGAGGATACTTAGTGATCATATTGATGCTGTTGCTTGCCAAGAGGCTCCCTTACTGGTGTACTTTTCTACATTTCTATAAAGATCTCTTTATTTCACAAAAAGAAGGCAGAAAAAGCGTTTTCTCTTGCCAAATAAATAAATAAATAAAATGTGTTGGCTTTTTGGTTCTGACTGAATAGACATTACTTACATGTAAATGCTGAATTTTTACTGTTACAAAAGGTTTCTTGCAGTTATACTTGACAGTACACATGCCATGTATGTTCAAAAATATTTGTTTTGGTATGTGGATGGGTACAGGATCTGATCACAAATCACTACTTCAGAGAATGCTGAAGATAGCTTTCATGAAGGACAGCCATTTGGACTGTTAGTTATAAGTTCTTTGAATGCAAAATATTTATATGGAAATAAAGATTTGCAGATGTATATTTTGGTCTCACCATCTTTACTCTCACACCTGACTTCTGTTATGAATTGTGGACAACAGTTGAACAGTTGAAGTTATAAGTTCAGAAATAAGATTGAGTTTAGTGTCGTCCTCACCTCAAACCTTTTCCTTAATAAAATAACTGCTAATAACCCATGGTTATTAACTTTTGTTGTTATAGTTTGTAATTAAATAAGGCCCATTAATTTACGCCCTAATTCTGCACCACTGAACTCTGTGTGAGTTTTGCTGTTGGGTTCGCAGAACACTGAGGAAGCAGGTGCTGTTATCTTGGCTTAGTGTCATTGTAATCTTGCCACAAGATGAAGTTGGCTTCCTGTTATGTGCAACACTGAAGGAAGATAAGTTGTAAGGATAGTGCAGAAGGCAATCTTTCCCAATGATTTACAGCTGTGCTGATTACCGAGGAGTGGAGACAGCCTTGCCTGCCCAATGAGGTTGGGTGTTATAAAAGAGTGGGCTATAGCTGGCCACAAGTTGCAGTTGGACTTGGAGCTTGAGAGCTGGAGTGTGCTGCAGTTTGGGATGGAGTCTGTTGGCTGTGCTGTGAGGAGGAAGGGACATGTAGTTGTGCAAGGGATAGGTAGGGTAAGAAGATGTTGTATGAGGGACAAGACAGGGTTAGGTGGCTGGTGACAAAAGGAGTCAGAGTTGGCTGAGAGAAATCCACTGAGTGAAGCCATGAGAAGTTTTTAATAAAAAAAGCTTCCTACAGTGCTGTCTTTACCAGAGCAGGAGTTTTCCCTTGTAACAAAAAAAGTTGATTCTTGGGGTATGTCTGTATGTAAAGATGTGTGTTTTTTTTTTTTTTTTTTCAAGCCAAAAGTTCATGAAGTAAAAAATAGCTTTTTAATTCCACCTCTGAAGCTTATCTTGACGTTGCTGCCATGGAAAAGATCCAGGATGTTCTCGTAATTTTATTAAAATAATAGCCTTCATCAATAAATGCACGAGAAACAATGGACAAACTAACCAGCACTCCCCGTGTAATAACCTGGCTGATACTTACACTGAGTTGCTGTGCTCTGATGGCCATGGGTTACTGAGATTCATCTTTGGGTTCTGGACAAATGTGAAGTGAGGATATTCATCTAAACGTTGTTCTGGCAGAAGTATGTGCATTGAACATTTAGCTCTTTACTACTCTCCTGGTAATTTTTGATTTTTTTTTCCCCCTGAGGAATTTTTTTTTTCTGTACACTTGTAAATAATAATTAGTATCTGCAGCTCCCTGAGTTAATAAATCTCTTTAATTGGGTTGTGGGAGAACTTTCTGCTTGTGTACCAGATAGGTTGGCAAACATTATTCCATGTTGCTTGTTTCTACCAGGAACTGTTGTGTCTCTGGTTTGCTGATAACTGAAGGTCACCCTTATCTAGCGATTTCAGTGTGTATTTTGTAACCCATCGAGGTTGTGTGTGTGCAGGTGCTATTGCAGACTTTCAGTGCTGTTATTTGTGGGGATAGTCCTTCAGTTCTACCTCCCCAGGTTATGACTGGAAGAACACAAAATGTCTTTGGATTCATTCCTTATCATTTTCGGTTGCTCAATGCACAAGACACTATTCCAAGCTTGATTTTGAGCATCCTTAATGATATGTAGTATTTGCTTGCAGAATTACCCTTGTCAGTGAGGCTTCATTGTACCGATTCAGTTCCATCAGAATTCCTCAGTCTGATGACAGTGAAGGACCTGCCATTGTGCTACTTTATACTTTGTTATACCTTGCTTTTACTTTCTCTCATCACTTTTCCTCAGATTAGTTCAGAGAACAGTTTATTTGGTCTGATACATGGAAATGAACTGGTAGGATGAGTGGGGATGCCAGGAGCTAAGTATGGTCTCACTCATTAGAGACTACCTACGTGGTTGTGCCACCCTGTCTGTTGCAGCATATGGTCTTTTTGTTTGTATTTAGGCATTGCCTCTATAGCTTCAGTGCAGTGTGCCAAGGAAAGAAGAGCATCTCTGTGATCTGCCTGTCATAAATGCAGATTGGACAAATAGTAAGGAATTAATGGCCAGCAGCAAGCTGTAAACACAGCGAGCTTGTATTAATCACTAGCCATAGATTACAAGAGAAACTGAGTGGAAAAAATTTAAACTTTTCAAACCAAAATGTCAGGTAACTAACATGAGTCAACTTGTTCCTAATTCACAGTGAATAGAGGGACAGTTCATTCCAGGGTACCAGAGGTACTTTTCTTACTGCTGTGAAAATGTCAAGAGTTAAAAACCAGTTGTGAAAAGTATTCAGTGCTGTAGGAGCCCTATAATTATGGGTTTTCAAGAAGTCTTGGAGGTCCATATGTCATGTAGCCAGATGACTTCATCCTGCCAAATGGAATGGCCAGTTTTAACAGTTTGTTTAATCTTGAAGAGACAGGATAATTTCTTTCAGTATTACTAAAATTTCAAATGGCATAGCAAAGCTGTAGGACCAAGCTAGTTGGACAAGTATGTTTTCTCCACGTGGGCTGCCTTTCTCTGGAGAACTTGATCTCTTTGGGATTGTCACTCTATAGTAGAAGCCTTCAGGAATAGGATCTGTGTGTGCATCCTCCTTCTCACTTCATCCTCAGTATGTTTAGGCTTTTATTGTTGCTATGTCATTTCTGTATCACTTACCCATGAGGTTAATAAGCTTTTCTGTTAAATTGTTTTAGCCCAGTTTTGTTTGGAGTGGCTTCAAGAAAATGATGATTTGTAGTTTGATACTGTGAACCAAGGTCTGTGCTGGCTTTAACCTGATGCACTGCAGAAGTGCTGTGATAAATTGGCTGGAACATTTTGTATATATATTCCTTTATGATATGTAAGAATAATTCAGTAGACTAACTAAAATTGTTGATTTATATCAAGGCAGGTGCTATTAAACAGACTTTCAGTGGAAAAAAAATAACTGTCAGAAATACTGCAGGCTGCATTTTATCCTTGATCTATGTATCTGTTCTGTCACCAAACTGGATTTTAGATTATAATGCTTTGATTTTAAGCTAGTTGGTGTGACTTGGTTATTCAGATGTATATAAAAAATTCTATCTTTGTTGGTTTTTTCTTCTGCTTGAACTTGTTTCATCTTCTTAAACTGTGCAATGTGGTTTTTGCTGAATGAGATCAGACAATGTGTTCAGTAACATGTAAATCCTATCTATAGGGTAAAAATCTCATTTAGAATAGGAGGATCCTATGATAAAATTGTCTTTTAGCGCTGTTGTGTTTAAATCCCTAAGAACAGTTTTCTCTGTGTGTAGATCTAGATTAAAACAATGCAAAACAACTGCATGGAGAGATGATTAGAAGTGTGTATAGATGTAAGTATAGAAAATAACTTTAGAAACTGTAAGGGATAGAATTTATGTCCCTGAAAGCAAAATTCTAAACAGTAGCAGGAACCATTAAAGCACTGGATTAAAGGAAAATGAAATGTGACAAGTAGGCAATCAGATATTTAATTAAATATGAATCAGTGTAAACCAGAACTGATTACTATTATTATTATTTACTGACTCTTTTTTGACAACTGTTCAATTTAGAATGAAATGCAGAAGAACATATGTCTGTCTTTGTATGACCCCAAATATCTCTGATCTGCAGACAACATGCCTTTTTTTCCCCCTAAGTGATTTTTGGTTGCTAGGAGAAGTGCAATAGTCTGCCCTGCTCTTATCCAGCAGTAGAACTGAAAAGTGTATTGAGGTAAAGAGAGGGGCAAAGCACAGTGTAGGCCATGAATCACAACTTGTCTCTAATATGTCCACTTTGTTCCCACTTTTTCTTTGAAAGCTTTTGTTTTTACTAATGGTGTTTCTTTCCAGCTGATCTCTCAAAACCATTCAGAAAGTGGGAAAAAAAAAGAAAAAGGGGAAAGAAATTGTGCTGTTAAGAGTCCACTCAGAGGAACAGAAAAAGGAGGGGGAGACTTTGAGACTTATTCATGCGGCCACAGTGGTAGCAATGCACAACTCAGTGAATGGCTTCAGTCAGCTGCTGTTAAACCTGGGTGATTGATACCTTCTGATTTTTGCTAGAGCTAGAAAAGTGTCCAAAAAGTCTTCATAGTGCTCCTGCCAGTTTTAATGCAAGATATTGAAGTTGTTTACAAACTACTTTGAACAGCAAAATATTCAGTGTTCTTGAAGCATTCAAGTAGCAATGCTGCATTGTGTTAAAATCAGAAAGGATTGTTAATAACTGTGGTACTGTTGTTCTAGTTTGTGAAATCCTTTATTCACTTTTTAAATCATGCTTTTTCAAATAATTATGTACTGTGGGAAGAATCACTTGAGTATCACCTCCTACTATGATGTAAAAGTGGCCTTATCCATATGTCATTGCCTACTTTTAAACCTTGTCCATTAGAAATGGTTGTATATGATGATGTATAAATTATTTGGCAATATTGTCTATATCAATAGACTATGAAAATCGTGAGAATTATGGCAAATTTCACTTGAAATTGATTGCAGGATGAATGTATAGACAATATATTCTTTCCTCAAGTGCTTAATGAAAGTTAGCCTGGAGAGCAGTCTTAAAGGAGTAATTATATCTCTCAAGAAAGATTGCTGAAGAGGTTTTGTGTGAGTCCTGTGAAGGAGGGAACTGAACATGTGGCTGCAGAGATATATGATTTGGGCTGTGAAAACAGCTGACTGCCTGTGGACAGTACAGACCCCCGTATCATCCCTTACCACGAGTAAGTGGTGAGTGGCCAAGGGCCTTATTACCAATTTAAAATGTTGTGGTGACTCAATTTAGTGACATGCAGATAATAGAGAAATTCAGTGATGAGGCACTTGGAAAAATAGTGCAGCAAATTGTAACCATTTGTTTTTCCCATAGGGACAAAGTAGGTTTCACCCATATTTTCAAGGCTATTGGGTGACCTGGCAGTACTGGATTGAGTTGCAGTGTAATTTAATGGAATTTGTGTCTGTTTAGGTCAGGGCTGAATTTGCCCCCAGGGAAAAATGAAGATGGAAGAGTTGCAAGTTAAGTCACAGGGAATTGACTCTATCTTACAGGCTGCTAATGGTGGTGGGAGTATGCGTGGTTCTTTTGTGTGTGATGGGATTTTTATTTTTCTTCCTGATCCACACAGACTCTAGGAGCAGTTTAAATACCATCCAAAGTACAGCTGAGTTTTCAGTTACTTCCATGAAAGCTGCAAGTGCTGAGGCCAAGAATTTTCCCTCCATAAAGCACAGCAGGTGTTGCCTCAGTCGTTCTTCAGTGCTGCCCCCCAAAGCGCTGCTGACCTTCTTCCTGCTGAATCCTCCTTCCTGCTGAGACCTGCATGGGGAAACAGACACGGTTTTGTTGCTGCATGTGGATATTGGTAAATGAATTAGGATTAGCTATTAAAAAGGATGTGCCCAGTACCACTTAGGAACTGCATGGCAGGAGGAGTGGTGATATTTGGTCTCCAAGAACACAGCTGATAGTGGCAGAGGTGTGCAGTTGTTGATAGATGAGGAAGAAGGGTGACTTGAACTGTTTCTGCTGCTGCTGCATCTGTTAGTCTGACATCCAAAACAAGGCAACTTTTGAGGTCCAGGAGGATCAGAATGGAAGAATTGCAGATCATTAAATATGCCTTCTAGTAATATTTTTCCTTCCTGTTTCTTGGCAGCCCTGCCGCACTGAATTGCAAAGGAGCAAAGAGGTAGAGGGAGATTCAGCACTGCTGGTTTGGGACAGGGCTTGTGGGGTGGGGAGCAGGCGCTGCTGTGGTGAGGCATTGAGCAGTGCCTGTCCCTCCTCGTCCTTCCCCTCAGTACTAAGGTATGTGCCTCTGGGAGTCTAAATATGCTCAGGAAGGAGTCAAGAAAGAAGTGGTAGCTGTGGGCTTGTCTGGAATTAGAGGAAACCTTTTATAAATGGTGACATGTAGCTGAATGTCTTTACTGTTTCATTGCCTTGTTCATGCACTGCAATGCACTGAAGGATGGATCATTCTCCAGAGATCTCGTCTGTTCCCCAGAGCCCAAAGCCTTTGTAGAATAAACTTTCAGATTAAGTAGCCTACGTCTATTTAAATAAGGAGCAGTTTATAGCTGTGATGTTGAAGGGGAAAAGCAAGTAAAGAAAGCAGGTTTGCATACGCTTTTCCTTTCATATGACACAAATCTATGGCCATTTCTAACACTTTTTCTCCCCTCCTTCTATTTCCTAGCATTTTACTATATTGAAAGGTGTGTAACATCCTTGTCAAATTTCAAACATGAAATCTCCTCACTCTCAGCGCTTTACATTTCTAACTGTAGAACATTTTCCTCTACATAGGCCAGAAAATGAGAAGTGCGTAGCCCCCTACAAAAAGTCAGTGGAGTTGAAACTTCTAGATTTATTCTAGGCCTGGGAGAAAAATTTGTTCTTGTGTTTTCAGATTTTCATTCTCTGTGCTCTTCATCTGTTCCATCTTCTGTGGTTTATTCATATCATTTGCCTCCTTATATTTCATAGTTGAAGGGTTTGTTCTATCTCGTTTTCTTGTCAATTGCTTTATTTTATTTTCCAGCTCCTTTTCTGTTCTGTTCATTCTCCTTTGCCTGCTGTTTTCTAGCCATGCTGCTTGAATAAGAAGAATTAAAGGACAGCAAGGGTTGGAGGGGGGAAGGCAGTGTTGGTGAGGGAAGTACTGTTATAAGAAAATTTGTCTTTTGGCAGCATTACTTGGTGAATACTCTGCATAGATAAAGTTCTGTGGAGGCATAATTTTTTGCCATGCTTAACTAGTGCCTTGAGGAAATTAATTAAAATAAACTTATAAAATTCTTGTGTGCAAGCCAAATTTTGTGTGAAGCTGGAAAGAGGAACTTTGCTGAAAATGAAACTGTCTTA
This sequence comes from Cinclus cinclus, assembly GCF_963662255.1. Classification (NCBI taxonomy): domain Eukaryota; kingdom Metazoa; phylum Chordata; class Aves; order Passeriformes; family Cinclidae; genus Cinclus; species Cinclus cinclus. The sequence goes on along the minus strand of NC_085047.1, from coordinate 9,983,592 downwards.
AGTCTTGCATTTAGTTTTGAAACATACAAGTTTCTCCTCTGTCATTCAGAATTGTCTCTCCCAGACTAGTGAGAACTACAGATAAGTATGTTTATACATGATTTGTTAAGTTTCCTGTTCAAATGGTTGAACTTTCTCCATTTATTAAATACTGAGACATAAAAGGATAATAAACTTTAAGTATCAATGGCTTCAATGTTTTTTGATTTTTTTTTTAATATTCTATGAAGTTGTAAGGAAAAATAACATTAAAAGGTAAGAGATAGTAGGTAGGCACCAACTGATTTGTAACAACATTCGAGGAAATTATTGTGCTGATACTACTCTTGAAATAATTGATATTATCCGAGGTCTTGATTTCTGTTATGTCTATATAATCTGTACATGATAGATGTAGATGAGGGGAGACCTCATTGGAGTGTTCCTCATGACGGAAGTGAAGGGGCAGACATTGATCTCTGTGGCCAGTGTCTGGACCCAAGGGAATGGCCTGAAGCTGTGTCAGGGGAGGCTGAGGTTGGATACCAGGGAAAGGTTCTTCACCCAGAGGGTGGATATTGGAACAGACTCACCAGGGCAGTGGTCACAGCACCAGCCTGAAACTTTTGGGGAATGCTTTCAGGTACATGGTGGGATTCTTGGGGCTGTCCTGTGCATAGTTTACTTTCTTATATAAAAATGTTTTTGTGAATTGGTGTTATAGATGTGAAAGCAAAGTATGATGGACTTTGATGATCCTTGTGGGTCTCTTCCAAATCAGAATATTCTGTAATCCTATGATAATGCAGTAAGTACTAAATATGTGCTATACAAAATACCTTGTGAGAGAATTCTCCTAATTTACTAGATAAACTGGATGAAATATTTCTGGGTGAAAGTTTGTTTTGTTTTTAATTCACAGTTGCTTCCAGTTTTTTTGAAGAACAAATGTAACTTTTTGTAAGTGGATTGTCAATGAAACCCTGACTCAGCAGAAGATGCTGGGAATTTTGTCATCAGCATCAGTGGGGCCACAGTTTTGGTTTTGTTGTGGTTGGCAATGTGGGAGGTTTAGGCTGAGAAGGAAGTTTTTTTGGTTGTTTTGTTTTTGTTTTTTTTATGACTATAAAAAGCTTAAGAGAGTGACTTAGAACTAAATATGAAGTTGTAATCAGGAAATTAAAAGATACAAGAAGCTTCACCTCCATTAGAAAACCAGTGGGAAACCAAGACAGTGATGTACAACAGATTAAGCAGTAAGCTGTGCACTCAGCAGCTTGAGGAAGAAGTCTGTAACACCATGGAAGCTACGTTTATTTCACCTTAAAATTGAGGCCAGCTGTTGACTTATGGTAACCACCTTCAGCTTCATCTGTCCTCAGGACTAAAATTTTTACTATTAGAGCAGCCAAAAATCTATTTTAAGACCAATTTGTAATAAATTTGCAACTTAGAAAGTCAGGGACATTATTTGACAACAAATTCCTTTCACGCCTCTTAGCATTTGTGTCCAGGTGTCTTGCTAGAGTCCTTGGTATTCCCAAAACGGAGATGAGGGTGGAATAAATTTTGTCACTCTTTGAATAAGGAGTTATAACACTTGTGAATAATTATACTATTATAGTTATAAATTATAATTCTCCCGAATACAGGAATTATCAGACCTTTAAAGGGAATAGAATCAGTAAGTTTGGAAAAGAGCTTCAAGGTCAACAAGTCCAGCCTTTAACTGATCACCACCTTGTCAACTAAATCGTAGCACTCAGTGCCATCTGCAGTCATTTCATGAACACTTTTAGGAGCAGTCATTCTACCTCTTCCCTCATCAGCCCATTCCAGTGTTTATCAGCCCTTTCAGTGAACAAATTGCTCAGCCTGTACATTGGGTACCTGGAGAGAAAATAGATTCTTTAATATTATGTGCTGTGTCAGAAGACTTTTCACATCACAATTTACTTTCCTATATATAGGCTTTTTTATAAATCAATATGAATTGGTTGCGTATGATAGAAATAAAACCTAACTGAATGTTATATGCCAAATAAGTAAATCAGAAAATTATTCTCTTGCACATTGTATTCTTAGTGCAGCTGTCTTGGAGACCTATAAATAGATATTGCTTATTACTTTCACTTGCATTCATTTTTGCTTTAAATGGCAAATGCGACTATTGTTAACAGACCTTAAAATTACTTGGAGGGTATTTACTTAGCATACCCTGAGGAAAATTATGAATGTCCTTGTTAAAAGATTTGTTAATAGCATCTGACCACTGGGACAAGTAGATAAATTGTGAGTTCAAATGACTAAAGACATTTTTGTTCACGTTTTCAAGAGAAGTTTAATAGAGGGTTTGTAAGCACTTTTTCAAGTGCTTATACTGTGAGTTTTTTAGTGAAAAAAGACATATCCAAGAGGGGGGAAAGGATAAAAATCATAGTAGCAGTTTCAAAAAATAACAAAGTAAAACAAACATAAAATAAAAATAAATAGTCTTACAGACTTTCTTTTGCTCCTTTCCCAATACATCAAAATCATCAAAAATACTGCTGAAGTTTCAGTAACATCTTCATCAAAAGTAGGTCTTGCTGTTATTTTTTTACTTTTCCAGTAATGGAAGAGCTTTTGCTTTGTAAGGATTTTTGGAAACTTTACTCACTGCCAGTAAATATGGCAAAAATAAGATACATCAGTCCACTAAAGTGTTTTGAGTGTTCATGTAATATATACCTAATGTAATGTAGATGTCACTGGCTCTTGGTCCCCTTCCTGCTCATGGGGGAAAATTGATAGCTGTACTTTGGAATTCTTCCCTTGATAAAATGAGGTGGACAATGATGGTAGTAGGTCTGGCTGTTTGGAACCATGGCTGTCTCTATGATAAACCAAGTACTTGGAATTTTAGAGAATTATTGTTAAAACATGGTGTTCCTGACATCTGGCGCTTCTTGTCTGCATCGGTGAGACACTTTGGAGGTGAGAGAGAAGACAATTCAGAATACTGAGATTTAGTGAGATTCCTTTATTGTATAATAACGTTATTATATGAAAATTTATATATATAGGTTGTTATATAAAATTTTATTAATAAAACTAGTAAACTGTGAGTGATACAGTTGCTGAATGTTTTGCTAGATAGTTTTAACTTTTGTTTGTATAAGTAGAGATTTACAGTATACCTTACAATCTATATTTATCTTTATTTGCACTCCTCCAAGTGGTGGGAGCAATCAAATTAACCTTGCTGTAGAAACAGCAGAATACCTCCAAACTACACAGTGGGAAGGATTAATGAAAAAAAAAAAAAAAAAATCCCTCCGCAAAGTTACGTTTCATCTCAGCCTAGGTAGAACTAGGTATATAAAGCTCCTCCTTTCAAGGAAAGAATTTATTTATTTATTTATTTATTTATTTATCTCCAACACAAATCTTATAGTGCAAGATGCAAGTTCATATTTACAGATCCAAGTGAAAACAGAGACCAAAAAAAAAAAAAAGATCTTCAGATGGGATTAGGTTCCAAAATCCCCTCAAAAATACAGAGGGATTTTCATGCCTGCAAATAACAGACCTTAGATTTTTTTTTTAAATGTATTCTAAGTATTAACTGCAGTTCTGAGAGCTGTTATATAACCAAAACAAAGAATCTTTTTAACCATAAACAAACTAGTTACTTGGACAATATAAAATTAAAATTAACTGAATATGTATCTGTTTTTTTTATTGAAAATGAGAGGGTTTAAGTCTTGACAATTGTAGCAAAACTGGGCTCGTGTCAAGGCACACGACTGTAGCCTGTTCACTAGCTGGACATTCACATAATACTAAAACACAAAGTGCTAAAAGAAGGATTGCTGCTTCATCTCAAAACGAGCAGTTAAAACAAGTAAAGGCAGTTATATCTTTGCTCTGCCTGCGCTTTGTTCATTGAGAGGCCTCTGAAAACAGCGATCTAGGTAACTACCTGGTGTCTTAACTCTATATACTCTGTGAATTGCTGGTCCCTAATTAGAAAATATTGGTAATTCTAATTAAGTTGGTTTATCAGGGTCTTATATTAGTGTCGTACCTTGGATTTCATAGGCCAACAGTTTTCTAGCCATACGTTGTCACATTCATTTGCTTTGTACAAAGATTGATGAGTAATGAGGTGCACCAGCTCTTGTGTGGTGTGAGGATGGCCATAGGTGAAGGTAATTGTCCACTCCTGCAGTGGAGGGAGTTTACAGTGGCTGTGACACAGGATGTGCCACACTGTCTCCTTTTGCAGTCTTCGTGATTACTAGATCTTGGTCAAAACCACAAGGAATACTGTGGGCTCTAAACTGACAGAATTCTGATGTTCCTGCACAGGGTTTGCCTGACTGTTGAATGACAGATTTGTAGGGTTGAAACATCAGGAATACCAGGTTCATAAATCTGGGTAGATTTATGAACCTTTATATTGCAGATAGCTCTTGTCTGTGGGAATATTCTTCTGAGGAATTAATTCTTTCTTTCTTTCACTTATCTATGTTCCTTCATTTACTATTTTGTTCTGTTGTGTTTGTGTGTGTTTCAAAGTGCTTTTCAATTCAAGCAGCAAGCACTTCAGTGAGTGGAAATTTGATGTCACTTATTAGTGTTATTTGTAAATTAGAAGTAATCTCCTAATTTGAGGAATTTCGATTATCATCATGCTTCCTATTGATTAGGTTTTGTTATTTTAGAGCAACTGAACATCTTCTCAAACCGTGTTAGGACTGTTGAAACTCAGCCACTGAAAAAATGGCATTAGCCTTTTTATTTTGTACAAGACATAAAAGGCACAGAGCTTTGAGGGTAAAAATGGAATCTGAAAGATATAATTTTTTAAATGAAGGAGTGAGATTTATATTTCTTGTAAATAAGAGGTATGAGTGGATAGTTGGATCAAGTCTTTCACCTTTAAGGCAACAGCTTAAATTAATCCTTAGAACCTATGTTAATTGAGATAAATGGTTTTAGCTTTGTCCCTAGTGTAAAGTGGTCCATATTACAAAATTGCCATACATCTGTTTGTGCAATCTTGGCATAATTGGTGTTCTCTTAGGACTGAGTTGTCACTGAGAGTGGACTATTTCTTATTGCTTAAGAAGGTGTTCCCTGTAGGTCAGGGTAAATGTCGTTGTTGGTCTGTGAAAGAAATCTGCTCCTGCTTCTCTTAATAATCCTTAGCTGACAGATTTGTCAGAAATGTTTTAAGTGCTATAGCTGTTGTTTTAAACAAAGTAAAAAAAACAACCAAAAAACCCAAAACATTTTGGTATAAAGAAAGTAAATCAGTAGGAGACATGACCATGTTTTCTCACATCTGGTAGGAATCCAGATGCTCAGAGATGTTAAAATTACCTAACTTACCATTTGCCTCATGACAGATAACCTTCAATGATGGTCTTCAACTTTATGAAAGATGGGCATGTGGAGAGAAAGGTAAATTAATGTAGAATATGTTATTATTTACTAAGGACTAGATTGGACTTCAGTGAAGGAAAGCATGTGGCTTTCCTTCCCTATTTTCCCTCAAGGTTCTGTAGGAATTGTAATTCATCCCCTTTTCTATTATTAGTGAAGCAGTGGCACAGGATGCCCAGAGAAGCTGTGGGTACCCCATCCCTGGAAGTGTACAAGGCCAGGCTGCATGGTTCTGAGCAACCTGGACTAGTGGAACGTTTCCCTGTCCATGACAAGAGGGTTGGAACATTAGGGTGTTTAAGGTTCCTTTGAATCAACCCATTCTGTGTTATGTGTAGATTTGGCATTTAGGGACATGGTATAATAGTTGACTTGACACCGTTGGGTTTATTACTGGACTCAATGAGCTAAAAAAAATATTTTTTCAACCCAAATGATTCTGTAATTCTTCTAACAATGGAAAAGCATTGTATCATACTGCTCTTGGCTGAAGAGTTTTTGTCATTTTCCTGCTCTTGCTCTGATATCTTCTGGGCTGAACCTTTGAAGCGACAGAGTCCTGTACCTCACTCTCTTAGCTGTCAGATGATCTGGAGGAGTGAAGGATCAAATACACAGCTTCTACTCAGTGCCTCCTTTTTAACCCCAAGTGGGATGGGAAGTGTTGGGAGGCAGTGAAGAAACCTGCATCCACATTTTTACCAATATTCTGTGTGGTGTTTTCCAAGGCAGTGTTCCAGGTATCATTGTGCTAAGTGTTGTCTTTAAATACTTGGAGGATATGTCTTCCCAAAATATTTAGATGAGAAAAGAATTGCAAAATATATTTATGTAGTACAGAAACTGGGCGAAAACTTTCGGAAAGACAATGGGTATGTTCTGAGTTCTGCTTGTTGTCTTGTGTTCCAGGAAGAGAAGCAACTTCAAAATGGAATGTTGTCAAACTGCATATGTTTATATACATCTCTGAGCTAGTAAGGGAACAATTTTCTAAAAGTAAGGGAAGATAAAGCATTTTTTCTAATGTGAATTTGCTTATGTTCCTGTTTGAAAGTTGAACGTAAATCTCATTTTTTTAATATTAAAAAAAAAGATTTTGAAAAAAATATTTGCAAAACATTTCTAGCTTGTCAGATGTCTCCTTATATGAAAAAATTGAAAATTACTTTACATAGTACTGTTTGGTTAATGTTTGTAAAATATAGAGATATACAGTTGTAAAAGAATCAGAGACACTGCCTCATATCTGTCCATAGCAGGATTATGTACAAGAATTTAGAATAGCTGTCTTAATTTGGTAAAGTTTGGGCTACATATTTGATAAAATTAAACATATGTTTCAAAGTGTGCACCTTTTGTTTCAATAACTGGTGTCTGGGTGAACAAGTAGGGAGGAGAGAGGAGTGGGAAGAAAAAAACCACTTTTCTCCACTAATCAAAATCCCCTCCAAAACATGGAATGAGCTGTCTTACCATAATATTCATGCTCCTTAGTTACTGTGATTTTTAAGGATAGGAGATGGATCTAAATTTGTGGTAAAATTCCTTAGGTGTGCAGTTTTAATAAAATAGGCATCTCATTTAGTCATTTGCTGTATCATGTGTGGAACTTACTGGCAGGAATGGGAGATGTGAGCTGTTCTAAGCCTTAAGTAGCTGAAAGGGATTAACCTTACACAGAGGATTTACTAATGAAGACATCACACTTAGACACACAGAAGGAAAGGAAAGTTAATTGTTGATCCAGAAATTATGCTATTTAGTTGTCCAAAATGCTTTTTCTCCCTTTCATTCTGCTTATAAATTTAGTTTATTGTATAAATGTAATTGGATCTTACTCTCCCGTGGTGTGTCCTTGCTTTTGTACTAGTTTCACAGTAGCTGGCAGTCTATGGACACAGAGACGTGGCAGTCAAACTATAGGCTGTGATGGCACCCTGTGCAGTTTTTGTTCTTCTGATACTTCATTTTCATTTGCTTAGGACTAGATCCCACTACTTGAGCCAGTATATAATTTATTTTCAAAGGTTGATGCAGGTTATTTTAATCTTCTCTGGGATTAGCTAGCAGGAAAAAAAATTCTTTAATTCTTTAATTGAATACCCCTGTTTTGCTTCTAGTCTGTAAACAACCTGTTAGCTTTGTAGCTAGAGGCCAGGTGAGGATGATCAAGGTTTAAAAAGGGAACAAGAAATGCAAGCCTAATCAGGAGCAAGAAGATTGTCCACTGAAATGTAGGAAGATGTGGGGATAACTGCTTTCATGGTCAGTCTCTCTCTGAGTGCTGAGTTGTGTTTTTATTGTTTGGGAAGGGTGGGTGGTGCAGAGGGATGGGTAGCACCCTTTATGGAGTTTTTCCTGGAGGATTTTTGATCTTGTTGGAATGAGCTTAACAGGCATCAAAAAGTTGAGAAATATGCCTGTTTGCCTCTGATCCCTTTCTCTTGCCTTTTTATCATATCAGCTGCAGGGTCTGTACTGAGACAGCCCTCTTAGAACTTTATTTCATGTGCATCTTTGCTGCGAAGGGTTGAAGCAGATTCTAAGAATTTCTGGATTTTGGCTAATACAGCATGAGGTAACTTTTGTGCTCTTCAAAATACAGTGTTTTTGTTACTTGTTTTAATGTATGTCTATGCACATGCAAGTATGTAACTGCCATTATTAAATGAGCTGGTGTGATGTATGTTTTCTGCTTTGCTTGTAGGAAAAGATACAAATGTTGTTTGTAACAAGGAATTCTGTTTTAAGGAGATTCAGTATAAAAATGGAGAGTCATTTAAGAAGCAGATTTTATATAAGGAAGGATACCGGTATTGGTCAGGGAAACCAGAGTACGTTCTGTAAAGTTTTGTAAGCTGTTAGGAGCATGTTATTCAAAAAGAAGTTTGTTCAAGTTGTCCAGTATATTAAATGACTTTGGTCTTGCAAGTTATTAATCCTGGTCTTGCACATTTTCCTGTATACACTGTACATAAGTTATTTTGTAGCTTATTACTACAGATTTTGAGTTTCGTGAATTATTATTATTTCAATTTAATGAAAGTTCTCAACCATTACTATATATAATTTTATTTTTTTTTTTTAAATCAGCGTGTGGCTTGAGTCACACCATAAGAGACCCTTGTTTTTGTCTCATTGTAGATAAACAATGCATTTTGGAAAATAAAAAAATGGGACAAGCACTTTCAGTCTTCCCAGCTTCTAAGTGTTTGTGGCTTATTGACTTCCTGAGGTGCTGTCTTTGTGGTTAACTTCTGTGAATATAGCCAGTTGCTTGGGTTTGTTGTTTTTTTTTTTAAACCAAACACTTATCTGCTCTTTGCTTTTTGAGGTTTTTCTGATTAGAAGTAACAAAAGCGTTCCAACAAACAATTTCCTGTATTATGAGCTGATATTTGTCCCTACATCAGTTCTTTTGCCTACTGTCATTAAAGAATCCTGACAGAATTTAAAGAATCACTAGAGGCATGTTTTGTTGGGGTTTTTTTTGTTTGTTTTTTTTTTTCTTGTTACAGTCAAATGAAGTAATATTAACCAACAAGCATAATCAGGGCACCTGATGAGCAGGGAAACTAAATGGTTTTGAAGTGCAGCCAGTTGTGAAATTTACTGCACCACCATAGTGATTTTTCTCTAAAAAGTCAGTGATAAAATCATTTGAAGCTGTTGCATTTGATATTGATGTTGACCTTTAGCATAGCTGATAAACTGACTTTCTACTGGCAGGCATCATTAATAGGAGGCTCTGTGCTGTCCTGAATAATTTTCCTCACAATTAGCAGCATTGATCTTGTAGGTGCAGCAGCAGCTGAAGTTCCTTGAGGCAATCAGGGAGGGGAAGGTGGTTGAAACTCACCCTGAGCTGTGTTAGTTGTTCCCACTTGACCATTACAGCAATTACATTTTTCTAGTCCTAGTGTGTTGATTCTTAAAAGCAGTTTATTCCTCATGCTTAGATATATTCACGTGCTTTCAAGGGAAGAAGTGAAAGGCAAGGTTCACCAAACAGTTCTGGGTAATATCATCTCTACTTCGTAGCTATTCTGGATATGAAGATAAACTGTAAATTACCTTTGAACGGAGACAGAGTGTCCTGGTATCTCAAATATAATGAAAGATACAGGTTTTTTTGCTGGGGAGCCGAGGAGAGGGAGAAAGGATTAAGTCATTTATAGTTGAAAAGCTGCCTTTATGCAATTTTAAATTAATATTGATTAGTACTAATGGAGTGGGCTCTGGGAGAGGCTTTACATACCTCTTATGCCTACTAATAAGGTCTCATCTCATATGCACAAATCTTTTAAGGAAGTGAGTCATTTTTATCAAAGTTAGAAAAATCACTCTGAGCTTTTGGAGTGAGAATAACTCAGCAGCTGAACAAGCTTCAAAGCAAAAGGTTGATACTGATGTGGGGGAATAGCCTGGGAGCTGCAGAGATGTTGAGGAGCACATTTGTGGAGTGGGGGGAGAGAGTGCTGTGTGAAACCATCCTGTGTTAAATGCAGGTCGTGATGTGACTCTTGGTGCAAACCTTTCTTTGTTACCTTTATTACCTGGAATAAGAATTTGTGCTGGTTAATTTTTGGTAAAAATCTAATAGAGTTTTGGTGAAAAACAGCATCCTACCTAAAATGCATTTCAACTTGTATCTGCTCTTCTGTTGGCTGTAACATTCTCTGAATTTATTATCTTCATTATATTATTAAGAAGGGTTTCAACAATTGGGCAGTGCTGGTCTTAAGCTTCTATGGGGTGAGGTAGAGCATCATGGACGTTTTAAAAGAAGGGGTGAAAGCAGACTACAAAGTACACAGATGGGTTACAGCTGCTGAGTGCCTGGGAGAGTGTGCTGGGACTTGCACTCTGCTATGAGGAGGAGTGCTGGAGGAAGCCCTGTTTAGGACAGCAATCGTTCCATGCTTAGTGTTTGCTTTAGGGCTTTATTTGTCTTTGAGGGGTCATCTCACATGGCAGCAGATTCTATTTGTAGCTTTTTCACCAACTTGTTTAATATTAAAAATGCTTGAAATGTAATTAGATGGCTATTTTTTGGTTTTTGTTTGAGAAATAGAATGCAGGCAGTAAAGCAACATTTGACTGTTTTGGTGAAAGTGACAGGAACACAAATGTACAGTCGTGTAAGCAAATATAAGTTATGGAGTCCCCATAAGTCCTTCATTATGGAAAGTTCTGTTGCTCTTTCTAGTGCCTCCTGCAATCTGAGGTGGTGTGGTGGGAGGCACCGCACTTGTGTTTGCAACGTAGATCAAACTTTTAACTTGTCTGGAGTTTGGCCTTCTCTGACAAAGTGTGGAAAGCTTCTCAAATTGTTTGTTAGTTTTTTCACCAACATGCAGTGCAAAGTGCTAGTGCTTAGTAATTAATTTCTATTGAAATCAGTTGTGAAACCAATAAATTTATTCAAGTGTAAGAAAAGAGCAATTATTTCCAGAGTAACTGTATAAGTAAATAAATTAACTGTTGATACTGTCAGCATTTTGCTTATTCTGTGTGATAAAAAATTGGGCCGTTATCCATCTAGATTGGGGGAATGTAGCATGCGGATCTTGATTGAATGCTAGGTTTATTTTTTTATATAAAACCTGCTCTGAAACATCATGGACTTTTAATTTCTCAATCAGTTCACATCTGCTGCATCAATATTCTTCCCGACTTAAAATATATTAATACTTTAGAGCAAGTTAGTTATTTTTATCTTGGCATTTTAGGAAAATAATCTTGCTTATCCAGCAATGAGTTCTTGTGTCTTTCTATATGTGCATATATAATGTAAAAAAATTAACAAATAGATATAGTTGTTAAATGGTCTTTTTGCATCTCCAAAGATATAAATTGGTTTGGGCATTATAGTATTAACAACTAGTACTCTGGGAATTACCATGTGATGTGTGTAAAATTAGTTTGAAACTATGAAACAGTTCTGTTTCATGACTACAGTAAAATTAGAGAAATCAGCTTAACAGCCCAAAATATCCCCATAATGCTGTCGAAGCCCAGAGCTGCCTGACATTTCAGGAGGACAGAGGCTGAAACTCAAACAGCAGATCAAGACTGCAGATACATCGTGCCTGTGACTGTTCAGTGGCATAGCAGGAGGACAGTGACATTGGTCACACACTGTTGTAAGCCATCTGTGCATGCAGGGCACAGGTCAGGGAGACACCTTGGTAAGCTGACAATGCTGGTTGTTCTGTGGGTTTTCCATCAGTGGATTTCAAAATGCTTCATAAAGGAGTTGTGGCCATATCTGCATTTTAAAAATGGAAAAATTGAGGTGAGTGAAATGTCTGCCAGGTATCATAATGATGGTAGAGTCTGGAGTTGTACTCCTATCTCGTGTGTTCAGGAGCATACATGGGTGCTGGAGTGGTATCTGCACCCTGACAAAAATGAATGTGGCTTGGAAAGGATTTATGAGCATAGAATCCAAGCAAATAAATGTGTTGTCATCCACAGGAAGAACAAAAGGGTGACAGAAATAGAGAATGCTGTTTTGTAGCTCCCACTGTGTTTAGCTGTCCTAATATATGATATCCTGTCTCAAAGTGACAGAATTTCTTGTTTCTTTGATCCATAGGATAACAAATCTGTGTGTATGGTGCTGTGCCACAAACATTAACATTTGGTGCTATTCTATTTCCACACTTTCTGTGAGGAAGCGTCCAGCTAACTTGAATGCCAGTAAGATTAATGAAAACAGTATCTAATGCCAGTTTAAGTCTGAAAATACTTCCAGGGGAGAACTTTAAAGGAAAATGATATATGTGATGGCCAAGGAAGTTACACTTTTTATAACAGCAGAACAGTGAAGATCCAGTTCATGTTGCTCAGTAAATGCATCTTGTTTTGTGTTTTCTTAAGAAGAGAATCACATGTTAAATTTTGGGGCACAATTCTACTTGTTTTATTAAATTTTAATGTAGCCTTTGAAAATCATCAGAGTTATCAGTTTTACTTTGAAAGAGCACATTCTGCAGAGTGTGATAATACCCCTTCGTTTAGGGAGCAGCAGCAGGAAAAAGCAAAGACTAATGGAAGATATCATGTGAATTTAGTCTGGATGGAAATGCTCTTGGTAAAGATAATGTTAAATGGAAAATTTTACGCTAAAATAAGCAAGAAAATTTTGATTCGGGCTCTCAGATCTGAAGATAGGGAAGTTACACAGTTATCAATATACAAAAGGACTTCAGGAAGTTTGTAATGGAGTTAAAGAAGAAAATGGATTGCTATAAAAAAAAAAACAATGGTTAAATCATATGTAACAAGGATCAACATGGGAGATCGGTGATGTGGCTTAGAAGAGCATTTTTGGAAATGACAAGCTATTATATCAGTTTTGCAAGAGAACAGGGTGAACCTGAAACTTCAATGGAATGGAAAGTTTGTGCCAGTTTTCTGCAGATGGGGGGAATTTAGCTTTTTTAGCATGTACAGTTCTAGGTCTCGTGATTTACAGCTATGTCAGAAGAGACAACTCAAAGGTGCTGACAAAAGATTAGTGAAAACTTGGAAGAAGTTTAAGAGAATATGCCAGAGGAGATGAAAAAAGAAACAGGAGGGCTGTTGTGATTTTGAAAAGTTTCTACTCATTTTTTACAAATTTGATTCTTTTTTTCAGCCAAAATAATGTAGATGAGGAATAAAATTTTAAATGTCTCTTTATCTTAGAAAAAATAATGATGTAACCTTGCAAGTAATTTAATTAAACCTTGAAATGTAATATTGGAGTAACACAGTAAGAAAAATGTTAAAATGTAGAGCTGTAGCGATTACAAATCTTTGAGAAGAGTAAAGGAATGTGGCCCAATTGGACGTGATGCACTGGTGTTATGTGCATGATGTTGTCCAGTGTGGAGCCTTCTTTCTGGTACAATAGTGGGAAGTACCTGCCATTTAAGTAATGTTAAAGTCACCTGAATAAAGCTAGAGATCAGTCTGCAGGTGATGGATCAAGATGCTTTATAGTAAGAGTAAACATGCTGATTTCACCCTCAGTTGGTTACATGCACAAAAATCCATTTTGCAACATTATTTTAGGGCCAATGATTTAGGCGCTTAATACTGAGGACAGATTTGTGTTGTACTGTAATTGCTATATTTTGTATTTGTTATGTAACTGATATATTTGGAGGAAGATGGAGATTATGAAAAGGTCTCTTGGTAAGAGACTTGCAAAGCATTGTTTTGGCTTGGCCCGATTATTTCGAGAGACATTATTATATTACTTGTACAGTGTTTTGTATTTTACTTTGTGATAGCAATTATCAAGTCTAGATGTTGTACTTGTTTCAATTAATTATTACACCATTTTTCCCTGTGTTAGGTAACTGGGGGGATTTTTTTTTAATTGTTTATTTGTGTAATATAAGAGATGGGTTGAAATTAGCACAGATGTGATACAATTTGAGAAATAATAGTGGATGGTGGCACTTGAAAGCTTTGAGGTGAAAATACTTAGGTGATTCCCTTTTAGTTGAGACCATTTTTCCCCAATAGAATTTAAGTCTAATTAAATCGTTTTCTTTACTCCACATGAATTAAAAATTAATAAAATAAAATAAAAAAATGTTCAGCGCACACATTGAAGCATGGAAAGATGGAGGAGGCTGCATGATTAATCTGAGGTAAAAATGAAGGAGTCTTTCGTTATTCATCACTTAATGACAGTTAGGAGCAAGCTGCAGTGCCTCGATAAATGAGAGATGTAAAGTGCCGGTGTGAAGCTGTTGTCTTTCTCTTAAAGTAGAACATAAGATCCAACCAAAGTCCTCAATGAAAATGCTAATTTCACATGATTAATCTTTTCTTCTTTTCTGTCAATATGAATATTAAGTAACTTCCTTTCCAGGGTCACTGGGAAGTTGTTAACTGTTTTACTTCAGGTTGCCCTACCCTGAAACATAAAGCCTGACCTTAGGGCCTAAAATGACCCTTATTGTTTGTTTCTGCCTCTTTGAACTATTGCTCTTATTCCTCTCATTCTGGAGGAGGGAGGCAAGTGATGGAACAAGCAGTCAGTGGCATTTACTGATATACCAGGAATAGTTTTGTTTCAACTGCTTTTTAAGTGCCCAAGAGGCTTGACTTGGGAATGGTTCCCTACTTCCAGTGTCAGCCTCTGCTTGCCTTCCTTTAAGTAAAGCATCTACCTTAAGCTGATTTTCTCTACATTTTTACAAGAGTGTCTGTGAGTATTTTATCTGTCATGTCTGTATAATTTACAGTGCCTACTTATTCTTGAAAACTTACCTTTATAGGCCTGATACTCCAAAGTGTTGTGAACCATACTTCTAAGCGGATGTTCTCCCTCCATTCCATTTCACCTTTATGTATATAATAATTTAGTTGCCACATACACAGAAGCATATTTGATTTAAACGTCAAATTTAGTTTTTGTGGTGTTTGTGTTATTTTACCTGAAGACTTGTAATTGAAGGACTTGATGATGTTTGGATGGTGGATTTTTGCTTTTTCACAGGAAACAAGGCTAATAAAGCATTAAAAATAGATCAAATTGAGGCTTTCAAGTTAGGACATATTCTCCTTGTCCTGTGTTAGGAAAAGAAACAAGCCCTGGTTTCACAAGTTGTTCTTTGATGTGGTTCTTCATGGCACACTCAGTAAATCCGTAGCATAAAAATATTATTAAATCAATACAGGGATGGCTATTATAAAAACTAATTTAAAAGATGGCTGTGCCCTGTGGATGCATTCCAGATAATAACTTGACCCTCTCCTTCCTTTATACTGTCCCTCAGTGACCTCTGCCACCTACATACACTTCTGTTGCATTCCTCTCAGCCCCTAATCGTGCATTACCACAGTTTCTTTGGTGTGGAGGAGGCAGCAGATGTGGCATTGGTGCTTTGTAGGTTCTTTGACTCCTTTTAATGGTTAGGCACAGTGGCTGCCTTGATATTTTTTTTTTTTGTGAATATCTGAATAAGTGTCGGTTTGCATTGTTTAAGGAATATGAAAGAAAATACTTTCTGCTTGTGCTTCACTTATTTTAGAGCGCATTAGGTCTCTTGAGACAGACTGTGTAAAATTAGGTTCTTCAGCAGATATGGACATTAAATGTATATCTGTGAGTAAACTGACTCAAGAATTACATTAGCATGCAAAAATTACTGTTTTAGTGTTTTTCTAATAAAACACATAAACAGTGTCATATATGCTCCCTTCTTCTAGGTTTCTATTTACTACTATATTGCTTGAAATATGTCTTTAAAGTAAATTATGTTCCTATCCATGGGTTTGTAGAAGAACAGTGCATATGATAGTATGATATGGAGTGCTTTGTTTAAGCTGCTAAGGAGTATTGCAGGTCAACAGGAGGAGGTTGCAGCCCTCTGCTTGAGAGTTTCATTTTTAGTTCATCATAAACTGAATTTATAGATTTGTGAATTTATTTTAGTCTTTGCTTAGGCTATTTCCATTCTGTCACAAGATAGCTTTGGAAACCTGTTGTGCTTCGTGTATTTTCTTCACTTGGAATGTGGTATTACCTGGGAAGATCAGAATGTCTTGCTTTATGCTGACAATTGGAAGCTGCAGTGGAAGGACCGGAGCTCTCCCATTTGCTCTTTGTAACATGCATAAGGAGGCTCTAATGTTTTAGTTAGGTTTATTGGAACTGATTTAAGGCAATTTTTTTGTGATTTCTCAGCAGAAAAAAAAAAAATAGAATGTTTTGGGATGGAAGAAGAATCATAGAATGGTTTGGGTGGGAAGGGACACTAAAAGTCATCCAGTTCCAATGTCCCTTCCATGGATAGGGACACTTTCCATCAGACCAGGTTGCTCAGAAGTCCATCCAACCTGGATTTGAGCACTTCTGTGTATGGGGCATTCACAATTCCTCCAGGCAACAAGGTCTGTAAGTAAAACAAGTACTCCATAGATAAGTGTAGAGAGAGCTTTTGTGACTCTGGTACATGTGGCCGCCTGCTTTAGAGAGAATTTGCATTTAGCTTTGGATGTTCAGATGCTCATTTGTTTCTCATATCACAGTATTTTTGTGAGGGAGGACTCTGCTTAATGTTTTAAGCTACAATGGGTTTGGTTTATGAGCAAAGCTGTATGTATGTCTGTAATATATATATGAATATATATATGTGTGTGTAAATCCAGTGGTATGTTCTCTGAATTTTTCCCAACTTGTAAGTCTTCAGTTGTACAGAGGGTTCTCTTTGCCATTCTTGCTTGTCTTTTTCCCAAATGCCATTTGCTTTACGGGTGAAACTCTATTACATTTACTTTAATTTCAAAACCTAAATATCATTGCCCAGACACTACATTGTAGTTTTGCTCATCTGATGACTAAAATTGTAATAATGCCCTAATTGACTTAGAGTCGTCCTCTTGCATGCCTTTCCATAAATAAAAATTATTTTTGCTTTACATACTCCTTGCATAGCTCCCGCTGCTGCTAAACTTTCATTTCAAATCTAGTTTATGAAAATGGGAGAGATTTAATGTATTCAACAGTCTTACTTTTTATAATGATTGTCTCTCTCTGCCAGATTTCCATGGACTGGTTTTAGATTGACACTAGAAATTATTACAAATGGTGTGATTTTTCCTGACCATCATTTAACACTGATTCTGTGCACATGGCTGGGGAGTGGCAGATGAATCAGGAGAAGCAAGGGACACACATATTTTAGTGTGATGAAATAATATGTGTAGTAGATGAGACACAGGATTTGGGAAATGGGAATTATTGTGTATACTTCTACTATATATAGTGTATCACAGCCTGTTAGCTGGGAAAACAAAAGGCAAATTTGCTTGGTTCTCCATGCTATCATGTAGATAAATCATTGGTTGACATCTCTAAATAGAAGGTTACAATAGACAGCAATAAAATGATGTAAAGAAAGGCATCAACTGGTTTGCCACAGGGATCTTTTTATTTGGATTGCGTCTTGTTTAACATCTTCGTTAATAATCTGAACGAGTGGGTAAACTGCATGCTAATTAAATTCACAGATGATACTAAGCGGGGAGGTGTTGCAAACATAGGGTGGCCAGATTTTCTAAGTGAAAATCTGGACCACCTGTCATGGCAGGCAGTGAGAGGAAGGTTTTTAGCAGGGATGAGGGAGGGGGGTGAGCACAGAAGGACTTGACAGCTTGTGGGAGGGGAAGAAAGACTGCCCACTCCACCCCCTCCTTAACCAAGCACACCCTCTTTCCTTCTTCAGCATCCTCTAGCTTGGTTCCATTGTATTTATACTGTTTGCTCTCCCCAGGTTATAAAAAATTTACTAGGTACCTATTAGCTGGTAAGTGGAACCTCTTATTCAGGTGTAGTTGTTGAAGATTGAGAGAAGCTCCTTTTGTTCCTGCTTATGTGTGATAGAATTTACTCTTCTTGTTCTTCCACTGGTCCAGCTTGTTCTTTCTTATGCTTCCCTCAGTATTTATTAGGTGCCTGTTGTGTTTTCATAATTTTTCTTCCTTAACATTGCTTGGGGAACACAAGTGCCACATTGAATGTTTTCCTTTCTGTTCTCACAGGTTTCTGAATAACAGACTTGAAAAAATTTCTGAACTTCAGCAGTCCATGACTGTGTGGACACCTGAATGATGAAATCCACTTTTGCTGAACATACTATCACCTTTTTGGAGATGTTGTAGCATTGCTCGAGGGGAAAGATCAACATTGTGTTCTTAGTGTCTGAAGAGTTTTTAAAACTCTTCACCCAGTTTTAAAGCAGTGGCACTTCTCTTTCTGTGTTTTGCTTAGGTCTTAGGATTTTACCTATCCTTGGCTGAGACGGTTAGCTTTATCCTTTTACTCCTCCTACTTACGATGCATTGGATAACCTGTGGCACATACTGTCCTGGGAAGTTGATTGTAGTCAGCGAGTTTGGCTTTGTTTGTATGTGTAGTTGTAGCATTATGAAAGTTAATTTGCTTGAGAGGGGACTGGAAGTTTTGGCAAAACAATGTGCTTTCTAATTTTCTCAGCATCCTGCTCTTTTCTTGGAATTTTGTTTGGACAGCCCCCGTGTTCTCTCCATGTTCAATGGCAGCAGTGCCAAAACTCATGCAGTACGATATTGTGTGTAGATGTTTGTTATGTATTTAGCTGTAATGCTTTTTGGGGTTTGTTACCTTAAACAATAGATGGTTCAAAGTGTAATGGCCATGTGACTAATGAGGAGCATGTCATGCTGCCTTCTTGAAGCGTTCCACTCTTGGCTTTTGTTTCCCAGGCATTTTTCCCTGGCAGTGTTATGCAAATTAACCAATTAATGACAGACAAAATGGCCTTCCTGCATCGCCATGCTTGTAATAAGAAGGGCAATGCTGTAAGTCACGTACCTTTTCAGCAAGCTCTGTAGGCCACTGCCAGGGCATGATTAGCCTGACTGTGGAAGACAATTGCAGAGGCATCTGCTCGGTTAATTTTGAGAGAAAATTTACCAGATGGAGGCTGAAGATTTAAGTGATTAGAAGGTAGTAGATTGGAATACAAATTGGATTAAAAGAAATTAGATTGATATAAATCGAATTGAGTCACAACAGTTTGTGTTGTTTGTACCAAGGGGCAATGGATTATGGGAGAAGCAGATGCTCCAATGAGATAGGAATTAATGTGGCTTTGACGGTCCATCTGGGAAGGCCTGAATATCGAGTACATCCCTAATCTCTCTCTCCATTTATCAATGCCATAATGTTAATTAGTACTTCATTCATTAAGTTACTTACAGAGGAAAAATCTCACCCCTGTAGACCCTCTCTGCTTGAGGATTTGTTACTGCGCCAAGAAATGGAAATCTCTCTTTAGCCAAGCTAGTTACAGTTGTCTGTGACACTAGACCTGTGTCATTTTCCTCAAGCTTGCTGCTGCTTTTGGCCTAAATGAAATTTACCGCGCTTTGCTTTGCAATAAACCGGTCTTCATAAATCCAGCAGCATAGTCTTTTAAGTCCTGCCCTGATCTCTGCAGCTAGCTGCCACTAAAAAGCCTCCTTATCACACATTTGCAAAGGTACAATATATTTTATTTCATACAGTTGCATAGCATTGTGGCCAAAAATGGCCAAAATTCAGCTATGACATTAATAGTGGGAGAAAACTAAAAAAGTTTGGGTGTGTGCCTCTGTAAGATCTTGAGTATACAAGTGTGTGTGGAAGAAATGTGCTGTACCTGAAACACCTGATGTGGGACATGTCCTCAGGTGTGCAAAACTGGCTGATGACAGAACTGGTGGATTTTAAGTGCAGTTCTCTTACTCTAGAAGATAAATATTTGGGGTGTTTTTAACTCTGAAAGTTGCCCTAAAATCAAAACTTGAGTTTTCTCTGAATGGGAAAAAAGCACAGGGAAAATAATGCCTGTAAAATAGTTAACAAATATACCAGGATTGTGAAGGAATGGAGTTAAATTCTTTTTCTAGCCACAGTCTTCTGGAAATGAGCATGAGATTATGCACAAGTCAAGAGGACTGTTTCCTTCCCCAGGTGCACACAGAGGTGTGATGCAGAAAGCCTGTGTTATGATATTCACAGAGTGCAGACACTGGCAAATGCTGGTCTCCATGTGAGCACCATTGTAGTGTCAACCTCAAACTTTTCCCTATGTTTTCCCATATATATTTTATTATTTTCCTTCATGGCAAGGAAGCTTTAATTCTACTTCACTTAGAAAGCTGGCTGTAGCTGCAGTCCTTTAGTTATCAATCAGAGAAGTATTATATATAAAACCACATTACTGCTCTGTTTCTTGAACCTAAAATAGCAAAGGCATCTACAAGGATGTCTCACAATATGCTTCTATGTTCTGGAGGAAATAAATTCACTGCAAACTAGATTTGCAGAAGAAAAGGTTCTTTTATCATGTTTGAGGGGTTTTTATCTGTTGAAAATAAGTAAATAAAAAAAAGATCCTGTCTCCTGAAAAATTTATGATTTGTACTTCTAAGCAGAAAGTGTGGTAAGCATAGGCTGGCAGGAGATTGGAATGGAGCAGAGCTGGCACAGCTGAATCAAGATGATCAGTGCGTGCCATACGTGATCCTATGTTTAGCTATGAAAACTCATGGAAAAGAAGATGAAGGAGGGACATTGATGTTTATGGCATTTGTGTTCTCAAGCAACAGTCCTGCATGCTGAGGCTGTGCTTTCCAGGAAGTGCCTGGACATCTGTTTGCTCATGAGTAGTCAATGAATTCCTCTTTTTTTGCTTGCTTGTATCTACAGCTTTTCCCTTCCCTTTTAGCAGCCATTATCTCCACCCAAAAGTCTTCTGCTTTTCTTTTACTTTCTCCCCATCCTATGGGAGAGGGTGGTGAGTGAACAGCTGGATTTGGCTGTCATTTGGGGCCACTGTTTAAAAATGGAATTTTATTTCCTAAGTTTGTCTAGACAGCATTTGTTAGATTTACTAAAGACAGTGATTTAGAAGTCTAAGGTTACAGCTGAAAAGATGGAATCTCCTTCCTCTATATCTTCTATTTACTTCCTCTAGTGATATTTTCACAAATTTTCTTGTTTATAGTAAACACTTGGAGAACTGTCTGTGAGTTTTTGTTTGTTTTGCCTACTGTGCTGCTGGACACTCTTGTTTCTGTTCTTCTGTGTAGTGTTGTTTGAGCTAGAAAAACATGGAGTAAATAAATTATGTGCTGGAAAGAAGCTCTGAGAAGGTCACAGCAGACCCTGTGCCATTCCTCAGCTCTGAGAGGTGCCTGTTTATCAGTAATCCATGCTCCATTAGTAAAGTCAACAGAGATCTCTATAAAAACAGAAGACACCAAAGGTTTCTGAATCAGTGTCTGAAACTTTACTGTTTTGAAAAATCTCCCCCTTTTTAATATAGTAAGGGTAAAATAATGCTTCAGAAAGATCCTCTGAAATACATGAAAGGCAAGATTCTTCCACCACTAACAGCAAGGGCCAATAAAACCTTTCACTGGATCTGTGCCTCCAGCCTCAAGTACTAGGAAAGACTTCACTAATTTGTTGCAGCTTTGGATGTAAATATGTGGAACGGAAAAGGTGAGAAAAATCACTGAGGGCCGCTTAAAAACATAAATCTCTAAGTTGGCATAGGTACTGGAGTGTTGGTGTTCTGTTGCCAGGTCCAAGAATATTAAATCCCATTTTGGCTGCAGAAGTTGCAGAATTGTGTTTTGTTATCTAATGGGATAGATAACTGGATGGCTTCTGAACAGAAGAATGAAAAGAGAAAAGACTCGCCTTGTAAATGGAGTTGATGAACTGCTTTGGATTTTAGAAAAGGTAATTTTATTAGCTAAAGGTATAATAGTAAGAAGGCAGAAAAATGACCCTAAAATACACATGATGAGGTAAGTACGGAATTGTGAAACATATATGCGGGAGCAAACAGAAAGTAAAGGGACAAGGAAAAAGGTGGTGTTTTTTAGGTTTTGTTTTTCTGGGGTGAGGAGGGAAACACACATGGGAGAGGATGTTCGTGCAGAGAATCTCCAAATATTCTCTTAACAGAAGATGTTCTCTCACATTATATGTATATATATATATTTATATATATGAAAGTATATATAATTTTGCTATAAATGCATCAGGAGAAGCTAGAACTAGGACACTTAGAAGTTTGTGCATAAATTTGAATCTTGTGTGAAGTTTCTCATCATTAGTGGTGAGAATTCCTTATTGACAAAGAGAGTCAATAATATGACCTTCACATATCAGTGTGATAATCATTGAAAAGCTGGTGACATTTTTGTGATCAAACAAAAAGTAAGTGCGGTGTTTGCAATAAAATATTTACTTTCTAAGCATGGGAAAATCAACCAAACAAAAAACCCAAACACCAAACTTGTAAATGTATAAAAACACAAATGCATGCTGGAAAGCACCAATATCAAAATTGTGAGCTTTTGTGTTTGGGATATATGAGGTGTTTATAAACCTGAACTATATAGGCAGAAATAACATGTGACTGACTTTTCTGTAGAAGTTGTTTGTTTTCAAGTATTGAGTGGCTGAATGAGTTTTTAAAATGCCAGTTAGCAAAAGGTGAAGGAGCAATTATAGGCATACCCCTAAGTCTTGGAGTGCTTGTACTTGTTCACCTGATTCTTTTTTCTTGACATAAGTAGGAGAGATACAGCTTGTGAGGAAGTTCATGCTGATTCAAAAGCCTTACACTTTTGAGCATATTTACTTTTGAGCTTATTTACTCAATATGGGGTTAGAAAAAGTAGGATTAGAATGTTTCTTCACAGAGCTTGATCTATATTTTCATCCGTGAATATTTAGAAAAAGTTTTCCAAACTAGTTGAAGCTTCCAAACAGTCTTTGACAAATCATGAAGTTGTAATTTGTAGATTTCTAAACCAAGATATTATGATGAGATTTTTGTATTTGTCATACTACTTTAAATGTTTTTGAGAACTTTGCTGCAAAATTAATATTTGTTGGCTGACAGTTACTTGGAACTTTACAAAAGGTTTTTTTAGGATGTTTGAGTCAAGTTTTAAGTCAAGTATTGATATTACGTGCTTATAATTCCTTAGACATTCACAACTGGTGTGGTTCAGGGAGTCTTTGTGACCAGTGTCAGCAGAGAACACAGTGGCTGCAGGATAAAATTCAGAACATCAATGTTAAAATGCCTGCTATGCCTATAGTATAAATCCCTCCTTCCTCAGAATATTATTTTAAGACTGCTTCATATGGGTGAATTTATTTACGATGTAGTCTGATTTCACATATTGTAGCAATTTTATT
The DNA here is from genome assembly GCF_963662255.1 of Cinclus cinclus. NCBI lineage: Eukaryota > Metazoa > Chordata > Aves > Passeriformes > Cinclidae > Cinclus > Cinclus cinclus. Next base: position 9,960,419 of record NC_085047.1, on the reverse strand, counting down.
TTAATCTGAGAATTATTTGACTCATGGTTCTTGAAGGGATCTGGACCTGGTTGTCATTTAAAAACTGTTTTACAGCTGTTGTTTTAGGTTAACACATTGAAATGGATGTGTTTTTCTAATTGCTCCTTTTTAAAGCTTTTAAATGTATATTTTAATGTTGCCTTGGATGGTCATTATCATCTATCAATAGAAAGCTTTAGACTTTGGAGAGTCTGTGGTTATCAACCCTTCTATGCAAAAGCTAAGTTTGCTTGCTTCTAATGAGCCATTGGTTTCTCCAGTGATATCAGGGGAGCAGCAAAGTTTCCCTTTGCCCAGCTGATAAGGAGCCATTGCCAGTTCCCCAGTGCTATGATAACATGCCCCTTGTAAAATAAATCACTGTGCTGTCTGTAAACAATGTCTGCCTTTTTTACCTTCCATCCTTGACCTGAAAAAGAGCTGGAAGATGTTTTTAGAGTTGGGCATGCACTTATGCTTTGCTTTATTAAATTCCAGAGTGATTTGGAAAGAAGACAGAAGAGGTGTTGTACTTGAGTTCTTCTGGATAAAAAGAAATATGTTTGGGGTTTTTTTGTCTTTGGTGCTTTTGTTACATGCTGTGTATATATCATAGAATAATTTGTATTAGAAGGGACCTCTGGAGGTCACCTGCACTTACAGGTGTGTGTACGTTGTGTAAATATAGATGTGGTATGTATTTACACACAGAATGTAAATACAGAGCCATATTCACACATAAACATTATCCTTTTTGCTTTTCATAGCTGGAAGTGTTCCTCTTTTCTTCCTATCTTCTTCACTTCTTAAAGCTTTTTTTCATTTTTATAATCTCAACCCAGACTTGAACTGGAGCAGATATTCTAGTTTAGAAATTCTAGAACTATCCTAGTTCTAGAAACCTAGAGCATTTTTTTTTAAAGAACCTCCAAGAGAAAGTGGCTTGAGTTGGCTGGGGGTTTTTGTGTGGTTTTTTTGGTATGTTTTTTTGTGTGTATATCTGTGTGGGTGCTGGTGTGTTATTAAGCAAATAATTGTCTGTCATCCTCTTTCAGGGAGCATAGCTCTGGTAGATATTTTATTTCTTGATTTGAACTCTAAACCATACTGCTTTGCAATAAACAAATCGATGTAACTTTCTCATTGAAGCAGTGACTTGTATTTATGACAACACTTTTCACCTGGGGAAAAAAAAGATTAATCATTTGCCTATGAATCTATATTCCAGTTTTCAGGGCTATTGTGCTCACTTCTGCTCTCTTGACTGCATCCCTAACATGCTGTTCCATCCCAGGCAGTGTGCTTTAAATTAATTTTGAAGTGTGGTAAGACTCTGCAAAAAAAAGTGAAATGTGACATTTGAATGCTGATATGTGATGAGAAACCAATTGAAGAAAAACGAATTAGGGTAAAATTGCATTAAGCCTTTATGTCAATTTTGGAATGCTTCCCCTGAAATAATTTTATATAAGGAATGGGGTGTTTATACTGTGGCATTGGATTATTATCCACACTAAAAAAAAAAAAAAAAAGAATTTTGCAGTGTATCTTTAATAGCAAAGTTGATTACACCTTGTTTAGCAAAGTCACCATTTCATACAAGAGAAACTTAATGAAATCAACCTTCCAGCAAGATTTGGTCAATGCTTTTAATGACAGTTATTGATTTCTCTTGTCAGCATTTCCTGCTCTCCCTCTTGGCAGACACACTCTATAGGAAAGGTGACTTATCTGCCGGCACATGTCCTGGGGAAGTTAGGTTATGTTGTTTAATAGATTAATTTTGCTCAAGGAAAAGTTATCAGAGGACCTTGTCATAGCTGACACAGCTTTAAACACAAACCTTACCTTGGGAACAGTCGTATCACTGGAGTCTTTTCCCATCTGCCAAATCTCAGAGGAGGAGGAGAGACTATGAAGTATAAATTTTCAAAATCTTGTCCTTGCCATGTCACTTTGCCTAGAGGAATGCGTGTCGAATAATCAGCCTGGTGCCAGTGCATCAGCCTATATTCCAGTTGAGTTCTCTTGTTATTTTGACTTTTTTCCACATTGTCTTTTGTTTGAACTAAGATATGAGTGACTGGATCTCTAATTGAGATCTCGGCTTGCCTTCAGTCAATGCTGTGCCTAAAACGGTGGTGAAAGCAACAGACTTGCTACATCAAACAAGTGTGCAATAAGTGTTCCTCATAAATACTTCTCTTGTGAAATGAGGCATACAAAGTGGGAAAAGGAACAGTGACTGTCCTTCAGCAGATTTAACTAAGTAGCTATAGGATTGTCTTTGAGAGTCTGCAAAAGCAAAATAAAGAGCTGGAACCTGGCCCTGTGACAGATCTGATGTAGCCAGAAGAGATTCTGCAGACACTTCTGTAGTCATCCATCCGTTTAAAGCACATTATTCTTTTCACTGGGATTTTAATACCTTGCTTTCGATTTCATTTTTTCTTAATTGTTGCAGTGAAAATAAACCAAGATTCTAGCATAAAAGAAGGTTATTTGGCATTAAATATAACTTTGGAACTGTCCTCTCTGTAGAATCAAGTGTACATAGGGCTTTTTCTTCCTGCGTCTATAGCTTTCTGTTGTAGGAGATTTATTTTTTCCTATCACAGTTTTGCTGTTTGTCTTCTTGATAAACAGTCCTTTTACACTGTCTCAGGGAGAACATGTGTTGTTGGCAAACTCTTGGAGGGAATGCATTCAAAATGCTATCAGAGACACAAAACAACTAATAACCCATATGAGGAGCAGCTGAGAGAGCTGGGGCTGTTAGCCTGGAGAAAAGGAAGCTTTATGAATCTCTGCAACTCCCTGAAAGGAGGGTGTAGCCAGGTGGGAGCCAAGTCTGTTCTCCAGACAACCAGCAACAGGAGAAGAGGACTTAGTCTTGAGCTGTTCCAGGGGAGATTCAGGCTGGACAGCAGGAAATATTTATTTACAGCATGGGTTCTGAAACATTGAAATGGGCTGCCCAGGGAGGTGGTGGAGTCCCCAACCCTAGAGATGTTCAAGAAATGACTGGATGTGGCACCATGATCCAGTTGACAGTGGTGGCTGGTAAAAGGTTGGACCTGATTATCCTGGAGGTCTTTTCCAACCTAAAGGATTTTGTGACTCTGTGATGTGTTTGTCTTTCAAGTTCTATTGTTGTGACAGCTTCTGTTGCTCTTGTTGACAATACTTTCTGAATTTAATATACAATACACTTGTTCAATGACCTGTTAGAACTCTTGAACTGGAAATACTTCAAATATATGTTGCAATGTAAAATATCACATCCCATTTTAAGCATCCCCTTCACAGCAGTAGCATGAGAACAGTAGGGAAGGTGGGAGAGTGGGTGGCAGCTCTGTAGTAGGGATGGTCGCTGTTATTCATAGTGTTAATTGACTGTTGGTCCTGTTATTGAAACCTAGTCCCAGCATTCTGTTTTTATCCAAGTATATTAAAGGTGTGTGTTTGGAATGTTAAGGGAGTCAAAATGAGAGCCTTCAGGAAGGATCTTGGAGGTCAGCTGAGGAGGAGCTTTTCTATATAGGAAGTCAGGTAGGTAAAAGTTGGAAAAGAGAGATACAAATAAAGGGGATGTCAGATTGTAATAAATGATGACAGGTGCTGATAATGTCAGAGGGGGAAAGAGAATTTTTAGGAGGTTCTTGAAGGCAGTTCAAAAATCTGTATTATGAAATACCATCTCAGAGTGTTGACATGTAAACTAATGCAATATTGTTTTTTTTCTTTTGAATTGTTCAGTGGTTACAATGCAATTGCTAGCCTGTCTCTTAACCACCGCTGGCCCAGGAACCATGAATGTTTTGCTCATTTGAGAAATGAGTGAAATGTCACTGAATTTAGTCTGTACCATTGCTTTTCTCGTATGACAGAGCATTAGTTCTGTAGCTGCTTATTTAGAGAGTAGGCTTAATAGATTAAATCAACATTTGGTCTTTATGTGAAGAAACTGGATGTTTGTGAAGTGCAGAAAATGAAAGTTTTTTCCTAGAAATTTGAAAGATTAGTGAACTAGGAGGACTAGAAAGTCAATTGCCAAATGCCTTTTTCTGTGATGATTTGTGTATGTTACATAGAGACCACATAACCTAATTAAAGCCTTCCAGGCCTTCCCACCTGAAGGGAGCCTGCAAGAAAGATGGAGACTTTTTACGAGTGCTTGGAGTGACAGAACAAGGGGGGATGGCTTCAAACTGACAGAGAGTGGGTTTGGATTAGATATTAGGAAGAAGTTCTTAACTTTGAGGGTGGTGAGACACTGGAACAGGTTACCCAGAGAAGTTTTTGGACATCCCTGGAAGGTTGGACAGAGCTCTGAACAAGCTGGTTGAGTCATATCAGGAGGGCTGGAATTAGATGATCTTTAGGGACCCAGACCGTTCTGTAATTTCTCTTAGGACAGGGATTGCGTGGTGACTCTGAGGAAATACAGTTAAAAAAGTATAGAGTATTGACTCTTTGCTTTAGTCTCCTTTCCTGCTTGCATCTGTGTGTCTAGAGCAAATCTTTCCTTTATTTATAGTTCTTGCACCTAATTAATTTTTTTAGGGTTGGCTGTAGGATTAGCCATGCTAAACTGAAAATAATAGGCCTACTGTTGATATGCTACCAGGGTAGCTGTAACTATTGTATGCTGGATCCCTTGGGAGACTTGAGCATTTAAAACCAAATCTCAGGGAGCATAGCTCCCTGAGGAGGCCCGGTGGTACCTGTGGGAGATAACCTGACTTACTTGGTACCCTAATGTTAAAGTGGTCGAAATGAATGAATTACACCTCCCAAAGGAGTAGTCTTGGAGGTGATTCTCAAGGGAATGTCTTTGTCCAACATATCTGAATTAAGTTAAATTAGGGGAGTAGAAGAGCAGAACATTTTGTCCATGTTCCTAACTTGTCTTACTTTCCCTACTTTGATTTGGAGTATGTAAGTATGTAAATTCATAAGACAGGAAGGAGAGTGTAAGAAGAGTTGATGAATGTATTTCAATACATGTACTGGACAGGGACAGCAAATAAATGACTGGAGCCTTCTGATTTTTTGTGACAAAATGTGTCCCTCAGCAGACTCCTCTTGCTTGGTTCCAGTATGAGGCGGGGTTCCCCTGTTCAGTGTCCTGACTTCAATGGATATTAGCAATGACTGCTGCAGAAATAATTTGCATAAAGGTAGATATGAATGCAAATGTTCTTTACTTATGAAGTGACAGATTATCATAAATCTATAGTGTCACCAGTTATTATGAGAGCTGCACTATTTCCCATCAGTAAACATTTATCAGGTCAGCAATTAGTAGTCAGCAGGCTCTGGTATCTGAAAATGAAAGCTGTATTTGTTAGAGTGACAAAACACTGTATTGCAGTATGTTAGGCAATGTAAGTTGATAACTTGATGTTCAATTTAAAGTGAAGATTAATTTCATCACACTTAAACATGCCACAGCACACCATTGAGCTGGATGTGAGCTGGCCTGAGCGCTGCCAGCCTGGAAAGCCAAACGTGTGCTGGGCTGCATCCAGAGCCCCGTGGGCAGCAGGGCAGGGAGGGGATTCTGCCCCTCTGCCCCGCTCTGCTGAGACCCCACCTGCAGGGCTGCATCCAGCTCTGGGCTCCCAGCACAGCAAGGACAGGGACCTGCTGGAGCCAGCACAGAGGAGGCACCGAGGGGATCAGAGGGATGGAGCAGCTCTGCTGTGGGGAAAGGATGGGAGAATTGGGATTGTTCAGTCTGGGACGGACAAGGCTTTGGGATGACCTTACTGTGACCTTCTAGTACCTGAAGGGAGCCCACAGGAAAGATGGAGAGAGGTGTTTTACAAGAGCCTCAAGTGACAGAACAAAGTGTCTATTTTAAAGTGGGAATATGTTTAGATTAAGTATTAGGAAGAAATTATTGACTCTGAGGATGGTGAGGCACTGTGGAATAGCTCAAACAATCCTAATATTGTAGGAATTTTGGCTTTGCCCACTAGCATGTAAAAGCTCAGGTCAAGTCATTGTAGTCTATCCTAGTAAAGACTTAAACACAGGGGTTGCTCTTATGCTTTATACATGAACCAGATGGAAATAATGGGGGGAAGAATGGAAAAAGAAGCTGTATCGCATACAACCACAGCTGCCTGCTTTAGATCATGGTTGTATCTCGCTCTGCACTAAAACTATCTTCTGTCCAGACAGCTCATGGGGTTGACAGAATTTCTGTTCCTCCTAAATGAGGTTGTACTCGTAAGGGAATTGAGGGGGACCACAGTGAAAGAATCAAAACTAGAATCAAACAGCACTTGTGTCTGTCTCTCTCTGATACGCAGATGGTGTCTAGAGACAGGCAATGGAGCCAAGTTTCTGGTTTCCTTTGTTACTTCTAAATCAGCATAACCTTTGGGAATGCCTGTTGGTGCTCAGCTCACTTTGGGAGGAGGGAGTTTGGGGCGCTCTGTGAACGAACTTGTTTGTGTTTTGCTTTCCCCCTCCTCTATATGCGTGAAAATGGGAATTCCTTGTAGCCCTGGACAACTGAAGGTGCACCCAGCCGTCACAAGAACGTGTGGTCTGGTCCACCCTTGAAACACCTCCTGAGTCTTTCTCCTTGCACATTGGCACGGTCCCTGCTGCTCGCATCTCAACCATCTCTTAACAAGTTACTTAATTAGGATAGAGTGAGTGAGCACCAGTTTTGTGATGAATGTCAGTGCTGAAGAGGGAAGAATCAGCCCTATTGTGACCTGAGGAGGGGTTTTTAATTGGTTTGTATAAGGCATAAGCATAAACATTTTATAGGAGAAAGCTTTTTGCACAGCTTTAAACGTGGCCTGTAAATCTCTGTAGAATATATTTCTAGGAGTTCTGAACACTATCAACAAATCTTTGTGTACAGGAATATTTTTAGATTTGCGTTTTGCATTTCTTGCTACTAATTTTGTTACTCTGTGTTAACCATTTATCAAAAATCAGTTGTATCTGTGCTCTGCCATAAGTCCCTCTCATGTTGCAGAAACATCTCAGCTTTCCTTTTCTTCCTGATACGTTAATAGAAATTTCTTAACACCACTAGTGAGGTTTTGTTTGCTTTTTGAGAATAAACAATGAATTAAGCTGGTGGACTTGTCTGGAGTATTATAAATATAAATGTTCCTAATGAGAGTATGAAGTTGGCTTTTTAGTCTCATGTGCTGTTAGATGTTTATCTTGTACTTTTTTGGTGATTTCAGTCTTTTTTGATATTGTGTCTGGGGTCATGGACTAGGGTTATTTTTTAGCTGGGGATTCTTCTATTAGTTTTTTTTTTTTGTCTGTAGAAGTGAGAATAAAATATATCTTTCTCTTCCAAATATCCCATAAATTCATCTTTGTTTAGCTATAGATTATGTTTTTGTTTGGTTTTTTTATTTCCATGTACAGGCGTTGTAGATTATGGATTTCTTTGCTGTTCTGGTAATAGAATCTGGAAGACACTGAAAGAGCCAATTTGTGCAACAGCAATGTAACACTTAACTGCAGTGGCAAGCCTTAGTTTAATGACCTGGGTGTTAGTAAAACAGAAGTCCAAAGGTGGATTCACTCTGTTGAATGGATCCTTATGGCTTTCCTCATAACTTTTGAAGTAAATGAGGCATTGAAAATATTTTCAAGTATGTAGAGCCTAGAATATAATTAAGACATTGATGTTAAATTGCTTTTCTATGACTTAGCAAAACTGCTGATCAGAAAATTGAGACAAATGTTTTGCTAACCTGCAGAGGCTGGTTTACCTTGTATTTATGAAGTGCAGACCAATTGTAGTAGTGTGGCAGCTCCACTCAAAGGATTTTCAGGATCCATGCTGGAAAAGACTATTTTTGAGACTCAATAAAAAGGCAAAAAAATGCTGTGACTGTTGCAGTAATGTTTTTCTGGGGTCACGTAGTCTAGTTAGATATGCAGGACTGAAAAGTGTCTGTACCATTAATGTGGAAGGAAGTGTTCAAGGCCAGGTTGGATTGGGCTCTGAGCAACCTAGTCCAGTGGAAGGTGTCCCTGCCCATAGTAGGGGGTTGGAATGAGATGAGCTTTTAAAGTCCCTTCCAATCCAGGCCATTCTGTGATTCTCTGCCTGTATTGTATTTGCGTGTGTATACATGTAGTCCTGAAACTGAAAATTTCTGAAGTTAGCTGACATTTGAAATTTCACTTTTGGCTTGCCTTCTTATGCTTCTCTTTCCATACTGGGACTGTTTGTGGAAAAGAGATAAAAAGTGTACGTGTTAAACTGCAAAGAACTGTTAACTAAAGGGGATGGTAAGATACCATGGTTATGGATGTCCTTCTATTGAATCTGGCAGAAGCAAGGATGAGAAAGCAGTAGCTATGAAGGGAATCTGGAAGTGCACAGTGATCTAGAAGTGACTGTAAATAGGAAGATTATCAGAAAAAAAAATCGTTTGTGTATGTCTAAGAGATCCTGCTCTAAGTCTGCATCTGGTATGGGTTTGATAACACTACAGAGGGTTATCTCTGTTAGTCCATCTCAGGTTTTTAGGTAGGGGAGTGTCTGATTATATAGTCTGTGATATCAGACAAAGATGTTGTATAAGGGATTTTTTTTTTTTTGGTCTTTTTAAAAAAGTTTTTGTAACATTAAGGGAGTAACTTGTGAGAACTCTTCGTGATGCCTAAAACACAAATAAATAGCTCTCTCTTCCCTCTGTCCTTTCCTTTAGGATCCCGTCTCCGCCAGGAGGACTTTCCACCGCGGATTGTTGAGCATCCTTCAGATGTGATAGTGTCTAAAGGAGAGCCAACTACTCTGAACTGCAAAGCAGAGGGAAGGCCGACCCCCACCATCGAGTGGTACAAGGATGGTGAGCGGGTGGAGACGGACAAGGATGACCCGCGCTCCCACCGGATGCTGCTGCCCAGCGGATCTTTATTTTTCTTACGCATCGTGCACGGGCGCAGGAGTAAACCTGACGAGGGAAGCTACGTTTGCGTAGCAAGGAACTACCTTGGAGAAGCTGTGAGTCGCAATGCATCTCTGGAAGTGGCATGTGAGTAGTTTTATTTGTTTAGTATTCTGTAAAACTTTGTCGTGGCTTTTATGCTGTCACCCAGCGCTTGAGCGCAGCCAGCATCCTGGGAGATAACAAATGGGGATAAGTACTGCATTTTGTCATTAGCTGCTGCTCTTAGGCAAGGCATTTTCACATGTGTTTGTTCAGTAGCAATGACTGTACAGAGTAAGTGATTTATACGGAAATGAGGTTCTAGCCAGAGTATAATCATGATTGGCACAAACATGGACAAAGGATAATCTTCCTCTGAAGAATAATTTAATTTTTAAATGATGTCTAGAGCTGGTTATGCTGGAACTAATGTGGAAAAATACCTATCATTTAATCTAAGGTGCACTGTCTGTTTCTCTTTATCTCATCATCTGTTACCTCAACAGAAGCAGACAGCATCTTGGTGACTCATGTTCTGTACTGCTGGAAACCTCAATATATGCTCCTCGATCATAAATTTGACCCAGGCCTCATTCATTATGTGAATGGCAAGTGAAATTGTTGGCCATTTCTCATATCATCCAGAACCGTCTTGGTCTTTATCGATTTTCTTTGTCTTAACAGAGAAGTCAACAGGGCTCTTTCAGCCCACCTGGCATGAGTAGTCTGTTTCCTGTAGAGTTAGCAGATACATTCATTATATTCACAGCAAACAATCTCATCAGACATAAAATATAATCACTGGCACGTGTTTTATTTGCTGCTTAGTTATATGGGTTGAATCAACACTGATCTTTTTATTCAGAATGTGCATCTTTGCATATAATTGTATTTTAATAGATTTATGAATGCTCTCTTCTTGTTCTTCTTGAGATTTTCACCCACAGTTCTTCATCTGACAGTAGTTTCCTTAAAATGTGTTTGAAGTAGGGCTTTAGAACAAATTTATATTGCTTAGTTGATAAAGAATGGATTTGAGTCCACAGTAGATGATGACATGTTTAAAGGGGGGAAGAACAGAAGAGAAATCTTTGTTCCTAAGGCAGTCTTCAGACTTTCATAGTTAACATGGCGTGAACTTGAGGCTTCTGTTTTCTCAGAAATTGCAGAAAATGCCATTTTCTTACAACATTTAAATGGCGGAATAAGCACTTACAGACTCATTCACTGCAATTAGCCTGTTGTAACCTAGATTCAAAACTGTGTTGTAGAAAAAAATGAAAACAGTTTTGGCATGCTATCAAAGCAGAAGTAAATGTGCCAGTGAATGCATTACAGAAAGTTTTTCAGTTTTGGCTGGTATTTGGGAGTTGAGGAGAAACCAGTTTAAGGAAGGCTGAAATCTGGGTGAGTATTACTAGATTATTTGTTTCTGTGTACGGGTTTTAACTGTTAAGAAATCCTAAGAGAGACTGGAACACTTGAAATCTTTGTTCTGTTGAGATTCAGGATCTCCTGTTGAAGTTCAAAGATTGTTCCAGTTGTACCTTCGGTCATCAAATTTAAGAGACTGATTACTTTGAAACTTAACTGACAAGATATAGAGCACATTTTTCAATGATCCCTACTTCACTGACTACTGAGAGACTCTTGTTACACCATCTCCAGTCTCTGGAGTTTGTTTAACCACTGTAGCTGGTGGCAGGTGTCTTGTATGGGAGATAGTAGAAAAACTTAAAAATAATAAAGCTGTTCTCCTTTGTCGTGTGTTTTAGAGCAGGAGGAACACATCCAGATTTTCAGGAAAAACTGAGATCTGAGACCATGGCCAAAGCTTTTGTGATAACACTGTGCTTTTACTGTTTTCATAGCTTTGAAATTTCACTGCCTGAATCCCCCAATTAAAGGGTTTAGTACTTTAGTTTAGTAGTCCACTTCACTTAAACAGAGTGAAGTGAAACACTTCAGTCTTTCCTTGAGCAGTACCATGGCTGGGATTACAGAAAGGTCTTCATAAAAGAAGAAAAAATGTAAATAATGAATACATTGCTTGCTTACTTAATTTTAGAGGTGGTGCTGTGATTTTCAAAAGCACATGGCAGTGCTTGGTGTGTATCAAAGACATCCTTTGGAAGATTATGGCAAAACTACAGGCTTTGCTTGGGCTTGAGATTAATTATTGATCGTAAATCAGGTTTTCAGGTGACTTTCAGGGAGCAGTTGGAGTGTCTTGCTTGTTTTTCTACTGTCAGCATTTCTGGGCTGAAGAAAAGGTGCAGGTCTGTAGCAGCCTGTTTGCACACTTGGGTGATGAGTTGCTGGTGACAGGCTGTTGTCAGCAGTGAGTGCACATTCACCTGTCCTCAACTCCTTCTGGAAAACTTGAGTTGCCTGGATGCTGGAGCCCTGTCCGTGGGGCTACACTTCTGACTTGTGCTCTCTGTCGTGGTGTTGAAAACTCTTCTTCCCACACCAAGCCAGGCTGTTTTCATCACCAGAAAAAAAAGGACAGTTTACCTTTGCTGACAACCGGGCTCTCTGGATTGTTATCTGACTGTAAGTGGCCTCAAAGAGAGCCATGAGGGGCAAACTGCTGGTTTCCACAGGTTTAAAATGCTTGAGCGTGCTGTTTTAGAGTAAGAAACAGTAATGTTTATTTACTTAGCTGTTGCTAATAATGTGATCCTTCAGCTTTTGAGTGATTTATGAAGAAATATTTATTGGGTTTGTACATATGTTAGATGTGTTTGTACTTACACATTAATGCGATAAACAGTGTTAATTATGATTAATTTCTCTTTTATTTCCTTTTATTTTTTACCGCCTCCATGGGCACATACCACAAAAGCAGTGGGATTGGAAGTCTTCTGATGTATCCATTTTTGTTTTTAAAGACAGAAGTTGAATTCATCTGGGACACAGAGTGGTTCAAACTATCCTGAACACAGGTGTTTCATTTTTTTTTTTTGGTGGTTTTTTTTTTTTTTTTTTGTTGTTGTTGTTGGTTTTTTTTTGGTTTTTTTTTTTTTTTCCAAGTTCCTAAAATCCCTAAGCTCTTTTTGGTTGAGTACCAATTTGCATCTTTCCCAATTATGATGGATTTAGGCACCAGCCCATCTAAAGTACATAAGGTGTGCTTCTAAATCCATGCATCTTCAGAGCACATGCATATAGTCCAGGGCAGGTATTTCTGTATTGATGTATAATTTGTCACAAAAATTTGTCCATGCCAATAAAACTGTGAGGAACTGTGGTTTGGGGAGTTACTTAAAAATCATCATTAATATACTGAATGTACTTTTAGAATATTTTTGCCTTTAATTTAGAATATCTTCATTTGGGAAGACATTTAAGAAGAAATAGTTGGAATTTAGAAGGAAAAAATATTATTTGAAGTCACAGATTAGGATTGATATGACTTAATCTATTTAATTGTTTTAATGCATTAATTAATGGTGTGCTTCATGCAGATTAATTCTTTGGTAGGAGCTTCCTCTGAAGGAAAAAATGTAATGCTCAGGCTACCAGTCAAACAAGTCTTCTAAATTGTACGTGGCAAATTTTCATGTAGTGTTTTCGTTTTATGGTTAAACCATTAAATATAGATTACCTGGTCTTAAAACTCTATGAAGAATTGCATTCAGAAGAGTCAAACTTCTTTTTTATTTTGTCCACTAGAATTTTTTAATTGAAATTGAACAAGGGTTGGAGTTACTAGCTGTATGTTGATGTTCAGATTTTCTTGGGAGAATTTAGAAAGGGAAGTAGGCTGGAAGTAGTTTGATCTTTCACCGAACTGCTCTCGTATTCTAACACCAGAAGTCCTGAAACAAAAGCACGCTTTCTCCGCAGTGCACCCGTTGAGGCGATCGAAGCTTCGAGGTGGAGTTTTCCATCAGGAATATCAGGAAGCGCATTTGCAGTAGTGAGGGTAGCTAGGATTTCTGCTGGGAGCACTGGGGCCCCAGTGTGAGCAGGGGAAGGAGCGCGGGGGTCCCCACGCTGGCCAGGGCTGCCTCTGATCCATCCGGAGTCAGCGGCAGCCCCCAGGGAGAGCAGCTGTAGCTCCAGGTGTTAAATATGTGACAGCAGCTTGATCTATTGACCACTGTTACAGGGGGCTTTGGCCTAAATGAAAATTCATGAAAAATTGATGAAGTCCCCAGATTATTTTTTTTCCCTTTTCCTTTTGCAGCGCTGTGCCAATGCAGCGAGGAGAGATTAAATGAGGTGTTGAACGCTTTAGTGGCGAGGAGGTTGTGGTTCAGAGGTCAGGGGGGAGGGGAAATAAGACCCATTTTCTACCTTACTTTCCTTTAAAAGAAAACATGAAGCTTTTCAGATTAGTTGGGATTTGCTGCCATTTTAATATACTAATAATAAAGCTCGGGAATATTCACAAATAGGATTCTTGTCTGCATGGGCTGGCAAAGACTGGGAGCGCTTGGGTCGGTGCAGAAAATAGTGGAAGCCTCAGAGTCATAATTCAATTGGAGAACCAGAAATAGATTGAATTTTGTAATGGCAGTATAAATTTCGGCTTCCATCTTTCTGAGATTCTGCTTGAACTGAAGTCATTTGGAGAAAGAAGAGGTCTTGCATTATTTATATGCCACAGATTGCTTGGGTAGCAGGCTTTGGAACACTCTCTAAACATAGTGATCCTGTTTGTGTTAGAGTCAACACTGAATTATGTTTTTATCTGCAACAAGAGGGGTTACAGTAGTACACTGAGTTTAGTGTGAAGTCATAGTTGTTCTGCAAAGCAAGCCTAAGCCAGATTTTAAACTCTTAAACACAGGAGACAGTAAGTTTACAAATAAACCAGGTATACTGAAATGTTCAGTGAATAAAGGCTGGGAAACATAAAATGTATGCTATGCAATCACTTTTGCATCATAACGGTAATGGCTGTTTGCTGGAGCATGTGCAAAAGGCTGCAATATGTTCATAATAATAGAGCTGATAATTTCCTATGAGATATTCAGAGTGAAAGAGCACACAGTGTATGTGACTGTAAAATGGGTGGATGATTTTTCCTGTCTAGTTTCAGTTTAATGAATGTTGGTAACACATTGTTAATTTTTTTACTCATAATGTTAGAGTGTGATTTGCTTTGAGGGTACTTTTCTATGTGTGGTGCATGTCCTGTTACTTATATTTCCCTTACCCTCATCCTTCTAAACAGTATGAAAGGCTCTGTGTCTGTGTTGGCACTCTTCTGCTCTCATTATGACAGAATAATTATTGTAGAAATTGGGATGCTAGAGTCTGTGGTCTGGTCTGTGAGCAGTATCAGGACACTGAAAAGCATCATGCTTTTTCTCATCATGCTTATTCTCTAAAATGACATTTAACAAATCATGGCTATTATCACAGCATGTTTAAGGAAAATTAAATTCCCCTTGCAGAATAGAACAAAATTGTATCTGATTACATAATCTGGGAAAAGGTAGATTTTGTAAGATGATGTGAATACCTTAAACCTTGTCTTTACTTTTGAAGTTTGCAATAAGCAATTTCTGTGGATTTTTCTGTGGATTAGGATTAAGCCAGTGGGAATACCATTGTTTGAAAACATTATATAAAATGGCATTTCTATATAGGGCAGTAATTCTCAGTCACTTTTAGAAATTCAAGAGATTACTGAATAGAAATGACTGAAGACTTATCAGATAAACCAAAACCTGACTTGATATCTTATTGCAAAGTTTCCTTTGAGCAAAACAGAATAGTTCTGTTTATTTACTTTATTAATTTAACTTTTAGTTGAGTGTTTTCATTTCTTCTGAATTCACCTGATACAAAAAACCTACATATTTGAGAGGGTGTGATTTTTGTACCAGTAGCCAGAATGAACTCGAATTTTTATGAGAGGTGCTCTTCATCAGGATAATCTAGATTGTGTTGCTGACACATTTCTCACAAACTGTTTTAAGTTTATGCTTCAAAATTTATGCCTTCTGTGTGGGCAGAAGCAGTACTTCCCACCATCATCCATTAGGATTTAGAAAAGCCATCACATTGTTACATCTTCATTTCTTACCCTTGGAACTCCACGTGGATATGCAGATTTAAATGTTTCCAAGGCTAAAAGAGCTAAGGACTGCTAGCATTTTAAGTAAATTCGAAGATATTTAAAATTCCATCTCTCATAATATCAAGGTATATAATGCCTGCAAGCTCCTCCAGGCCTTGTTTTTGTTCTCCTTATTCTTTTCACACTGTGGTTTTCTTACAATGTTTGTTTTTTTTTTTTTTTTTTTTTTTTTTTCTCTTTTTCATTTTGGTAGACATTCACAGCACAGTGAACACTGAAGATAGAGATGCTCACACAAAACAAGTAGGCTCAGGTGCCAGAGGAGTTTTTGTTGTGAGCACTTAAACTCAATTGGTTATGTGTGCCTGCTGAAAAATTTCCTTAGCAGCTGGAAGGTGTTTTTACTATGTGAATTAATCCTTGAGAACAGGTTAATAAGTGTCTGCAATTTGCTCTCATGTGCTGTGTGTTCACATAGTCCAGTTTCATCCTCTGCATTCCTGCAGTAGAAGTAATTCTCACAGCCAGAAAATATTAGAAAAGCTTTTTGCACATTATCTTATTTATCCCTTGAATTCTTCTGCTCAGGACCTACCCTTTTTCCCCACCTAGCAGAGAATTTCATGTTACATCCCAGAGGATATTTGCAGTTGATCTGATTCTGCTTCTAATAATTTATTGCCCGTTCCTCAACTGATTTTTATCAGCTTCTTTTTTCCCGTTAACTTTCATTTTATTTTTTTTTAATTAAATGTGCTGTTTACTTTACTCTGAATGCTCTACCTGAGAAAATGTTGACAGCTATGGAACTACTGATGAATTCACAGAAGCCTTGAAAGAAATCAGCTCCTGATTGATCTGTTAGTGGGTGCATCATCATGTGCTGATTTATTTTTTTTTTTTTTTTTTTTTTGGCTGACATTTCTCTGATTTATGTTCATATGGGAACAAGATAACATTGAATTTTTACAACTTGGTTCTCTTTGCTCAGGAACCAATAAGCATATGCTCCATTCATGTATTATTCTACAATGTCAGGTTTAAAAACCTACTCATTTTAAGCAATGCTCAGACTATGCCTTTGCAAATTTTTATGATCAATTCTAACAAGATTTATTACTATGTTAATTATCAGGATGAGATTGGTGGATGTTTTACATATACACATCTTTCTTTCTCTATATATATAGATATAGGTAGGTACAGATTTTTATTCTGATAATCACTCTATTTTATGAAGACTCCAAACCCTTAACCTCCATTTTCCCTGCCCCCGTCTTTGTTCAGATATGAACTTCCCTTGCTCATGCTCTTTGAGTACTAAAATTTAATCGTGGCTTTGGTGATACTTCAGAAGTTCCCACAGATTTTATACTTCATACAAGTTTCTAATGTGAAGAATATACGTGGGAAATGAAGTGGTGGTTTTGTTCCACTCTTGTTGCTTGAATTTTTCAAGTGGCAGTGGTATGGATGTGTAGTGATACTTGGTAAATGGCTTCATTGTGATAGAGAAGGGAGGCGTACACAGTCACTTTCTGCTGTCTCATAGATCTGTTTGCCACTGTACAAAGGGATGTGGAGTTCTAAAGAGCTAGGAGTCCTGGATCGCTGAGTTCCTGTATTCTGCACAGCTGTACTTTGTAATTCCATTCAGAAACATTTCAAGCTGCAGTCTGAAAAGCAGTTTGATTGTCTTCCCCTTCATGCCCAAGCTCACTCCTTTCAGTTTCTATTGAAAGCCTGTCTTGGAACTTATGTATTCTAATGGTGAGGAAAAAAAATAAGTTATGTTTCCAGTGTAAACATAAATGTGCTTGACTTATGCTAGTTCTTGTGATTTTTGGAGTGCCTCTTCTTATGAGGAAAGGCTGAGAAAATTAGGTTAAAGATCAGGTTGGATGTAGCTCTGAGCAACCTGGTCCAGTTGAAGATGTCCCTGCTCATTGCAGGGGAGGTTGGACTAGATGACATTTAAAAGGTTCATTTCTACTCAGACTATTCTATAATACTATGATCTGATTTTTCTGTGGTTTTCTCTCTTTTGTATTTACTGACCACTGTGGTTTCACTTCTCATTTTTGCTGTTGCTAAGTTAAACAAGAAAAGCTCATGAATTTTCTTAGAAAATATTTGCTTGATCCTAGTAGTCATTCATCCACCTGTTCTAGTCTGCATGTGTTTTCTGAGACATGAGTGGGTAAATTGCATGTAATATTTCAAGACTTGCATGCTATGCATGATGAACTAATGTTCATAACTGTTTTCACTGTTCTCTGATCTATCAGTCCTGTGATCATGTTTAACTTTTTTATAAGCATTTGGTAACTCATAGTCATTCTATACTAATCAGACACAGATCTTTCTCTTCCTCTGTAATTTGTAACAGATGAGCTCTACTGTGCCGTAAACTTCCCGTGATAGGTTTGAAAGAATATGGCCTTGTACTTGCTGTTAGTCCACTTTAATTAGTGTCTCCTAAACTAATTTTCAGTGTCATCCCATTCTTCTAATCTAATGATCCTCCTGTTGGGTCCTGCTGGGTTCAGTGCCTAATCTTGTATGCCAAAATAGATGTGGGCCTTGGTGTTCAAAATTGGCAGTTCCTTACGCCACCTGCATTTTGCTGGAGGACTTTTCTTCTACTAATTGGGCTCAAACCTGCCTGTTGATCACTTCATATGTAAAATAATTTGGTGAAATAAATGAGAAAGAAACAAGTTTCTGTCAGTCGATGAAGAGATTACCAACCAAGCAAGGCTGAGACATAAACGTTGCTTATGGGAAGGAAGTAGTTTCTTTCTGCTATAGTCTCAAACAAAAAACAAACAAAAAAAAACAAAAAAAAAACCAAACAAAAAAACATGAAAACCTGGGGAAAAAACATCCCCTGTTTAAAGGGGATAAATTGAGAAACAATCTTGTGAAAGAAATGACACTGGCTAAGCTTGGAATTATTTTTCAGATGGTAATGTATACAAAAATTCCCCATCTGCTGACTGTTACAATCCCATAAGGCTGACAGATAATAGGACAATCATTTTGTATTTTAGCAGTGATGAATGCCAAATGGAAGTTTGGGTGTGTTTAGAATGTGAGAATTCCTGTGTTTTCTCCAGAGCAGCACTGTTGATGTGGTTATCTATCAGTCTTTTACTTCACAGGGGAAGCAGTGGTATAATGACCCACTGGGTCTCACCAGTTGGTCCATCCAGTGCAATGGTCTGTCTTGGATAATAAAATCCACTGATTTAGAGAACACATGAGGTGTTTAAGCTTGTGTGTTTGAAGTTTAAGCACTTCCTTAAGCTCATTCACCTAGTGCATTCTGGACAAGTACAATTGTTCTTGGCTGAAATCCAGTAAAGGCACAAGTAATGGAAAAGCTGGAGCAGTTGAAATCTGGGTGGAACACTGTGACCTTAGCCACTGTGTGTTATCTTTACTGAACGAGTGTCTTTATGAAAAAAGATGCTCGCATGGAGTCAACTTTCCTTTGTTTTTGTGCACCTTGGTTTTCCCTTGAAGTATAGTGTATTTAGAATGTTTTAAAGTTGTTGATAACAAAGCTCATAGGGAAGCACAGTCTGGGTGTAAATATGAGGTTATTGAAGCAAACTGGCTAGTTAAAACTTTTCAAGGTTTGGTAGGATGGGATTTTCTTTCAGCAAAGCTTCTTGGTTGCCAAAGAGTACAGGGAAAAAAAAAGAAATAATTTTCAGAAAGTATTTGCTTTTGTGTTCCACCTACTTAGTCTCTGTCTTCTCATTTATTTATATATCTATACATATATAATGCTTCAAACTTAATCAGCAATTCAAAGTCACAGTTTCCTCAAGCAGTCTAATTCCTGGGTTGATTAAATTCAGATTGTTGGGGGAAGAGTTAAGTAGCCTGCAGTCTGGATACTCAGCTGGGAAAAGTGATTGACTCAGGATGCTGAAGATTGGTACCTTAGAACTCCTGGTCCCTCCCTTAGCATATATACAGTTTTTATTGTACTATAGAAGCAACTTAATTACCTGCTTCAGACCTGTAAATTTCTCTCCTACGGAAGATGCCTGTCTGAAAGTCAGTGGTAGCAATACTGAACATCAGACATGTTTTCTTTGAGATTCAGAGCCATCTGTTCAAAGCCGTGTATCATGTTGATTGCAGAACCACAGGCAGAAGCCAAATATTTCTATTGGTAGCATGGTATCTTAAAAATATGAGGGATTTTCATAATTTTATTTGCCTTCCTCTGCCTACTGTAAAAAGACAGGTGACTTTCTTCATGCTTTTATTAAGATTGTGTTCCCATTTGATCCTGAATGTATCAGTTACTGCGAATTTTGGACTTCTTAATGGATTTTTATATGTGTTATATAAACTTTTATTGTATCAGTCTTATTGAAAATTGTGCAAATACAACTCCCTTGCTCCCACCCTCCCCCTTGGGAGCAGTTAATATAAGCAAACTTTTCAGGAAATGAGGCATAGGGAAAGAAGTTGCAGCAATCCTAACAAAAAAGATTTCCTTTGTCTTGAAGAAATTGTTATCATAAAAAATTCTTCAAAAAGCAAACCAACCACCTGAAAAAAACCCAAAAGCAAAACCCTAATCACCTCAAAGAAAAGAAAGGCATAAAAATTGGATCTACAAATTATTGTAGAATTACTGCTTTCTCTGCCAGTGTCATTAGTGTAAGTGATGTCTACACTGAAGCCTATGCTTTTAGATTTCTTTGGAGAGACTGGGACAGAGCCCAGTTACTGTTTTTTCTTTTTTATCTGGATTTTCTTCCCAAATAGCTTGGTCAGATTGTAGGGACTTGTTTTCTCTTTCTAGAATAAAAACTTTTCTTTGACTAGTCTTTATATAATTCACCTGCTAATTTTCCTATTCATTAAAATATTTTGACTGGCTATCATAAATACACTGTGTGCCTATGTGCAGATCTAAGTTTGTCACTTTTCTCATTATACACCTGCATTCTGAACAAATGAGAACTTGATTGGATCAAATTTATACTTTTAATTGTGGCGCTGCACATGTGCTTATAGACAGCTAATAATACTAATTCACATTTCTCTTGGCAATAATTTCACTTTTGCAGAGTGGTTTATTATGAGGTTGATGTACAAAGCACAAGTTCAGAGCTATAAGAAAGGAACAGTTTTGTATATTGTGTGATCAAGCTCCTGCCAGTGACAAACCGAACAGGTGAACAAACAGGATGTAATGGTCAGCGTACTTAGGAACAGCATAATTATTTGCTAATGTTCTGGGAATAAAAGCTATTACTATACTGAATTTTGTCAGTATTGTTTAGCACCTGAGCAGTATACAGCTATTCAACTATCATATGTTTTAGATATTTAGTTTTATATATGTAAATATATATATTTATGTGTGTGTGTGTATATATACGCATGAAATGTGTATGTATATTCAAAACATATTCTAAACATAAAGTTTTTAAAAATTAGGATATGTCATTGATTCACATTAGTATTCCTGCGTAATGGACAGAGTAGGGGTTTGTATCATCTGTGCTGTCTGTGCTTCAGAGAAGCTTCTTTGCCAGGCACACAATGTGCACTAAGAGTGGGATGAAATGTATTGCCCTCCATTGTCACTGTGTACTAGAGACACTCTGCAACATGGTCTGCTCTTTCTGCTCCTTTCCCTTAAGAGTGGAAATATTAAACTGGCATATTTATTTTCTGGGTTTTAGTGGTTCTTTTTTTTGCCTGCGTGCTGCTGCTTGATACCTGGCAGTTATTTTTAAAGAAACTTTTTTTTTATTTATTTTTTTTTTCTTTTTCTTTTTGCAACCAAGTAGACTAAAGTCAGCTCAAGACACAGTGAAAGTAAGGATTTATGCTTGTTTCCATGGGTAGCATCAACTGCAGGGAATATGTGTATGCTTGTGCCAGCTGTTTTTCCACATCTATCCCAAACTCCTTGGTTGAGGTGACCTCTGAAGTGCCTGCTACAGTGAGTGATGGAGTTATTGAGATACAGCGACAACCCTGACCCTGACCCCCTCGTGGCCTTGGTTTCACTCATCCATCTTCCAAGCCTCACAGGCTGTGATGTGCTGTGTGGAGACAGGATTAAACAAGTGTGAATTAACAAGTTCAAAGCCTTCTGTCATGGCTGCCAACACAGAACATCAGGAGAGTGAGACATTAATAACCCAGTGCTGGGCAGGCATGTTGTTTTGCCATAGGAACACCTGGGGGAAGTACCACTTACAGTGCAATCAGGTTTTTGTGTGCCAAGAAAAGTTTGCTTAAGACTTGTGTGAAGGGTGTGAGATTTGTCCTGCTATTCTTCTTAGTCACGAAGCTGGCAGCAGTCAGACCAGAGGTAGAACACATCATCCAGAAAGGTGCTGGAAAACCTTCCATGGAAGCAACATCTTTTGATTGTATTGTGTTATTTGTGATTCATCAGAAGTGTTTGGAGGGTTGGAGGTTTTTTTGTGGTTTTAACCTAATCTGTTTACAAGAAAAGAGTCTGAAACATGTTGCCAGAATTATTTTCTTAAGGCTAATCTTAAGAGATCAATTTTGTATTTTGTTGTAAACAAAAATTTTATTCTACGGTTTCAGGTTGATTCTGTGTCTGTGGGTAAGTGGATAAGATATGCTGTTGTGACAGTGGTTTAGGTAGTGCCTGTCTTCACTTTGTCAAGACACTCATTTCACCCTGTGGCACCTTCTGATCTGTTGACTAGTCAGTGATTAAATACATTTATTTAGTTCAATGGGTCAGAGATGTTGGGGTGGTTAGAAAATTACTGATGGATTATCAGTTTCATCACCTCTGACATCCAGCCTTACCATAGTTCATCATCTGAGAATTCATAACACATTTGCCTGAGCAGTAACATGCTCGGCTACCTGTGTGATCATGGGTCTAGGAGCTGGCAGTGTTGTGCTCAGGATTGATAGGACAGATGTCATAGGAATTAGAAGGGCATCATGTCTTTTGGTGATAAACACACTTATTAAAAAAATTACTGACGAAGTGTTCTCGGGGTGATGCCTAAAGTGGCAAACATAGTAAATTCCAAAGCTGTAATACACTGATACGTCTCTTTTCTTGGAGCATTTCAAAAAATAAAAGGTGCTTCTCAGAAGGAAAGAAGCTTTGGCTTTATAAGACAGAAAATATGCAGTGATTTTTTGAAGTATAAAACTGGTCAATTCATATCAAAGCAGGTATCTTTTTAGAGACCTATTAATTTCATCCCTGTTATACAGTAAATCTCATTGTTGTCTGACATCTTATCTATGATTAGGGGGATTTTTATGGAGTCCAGTCCTGGGGTAAGCCCAGTTGGAGTTGGCATACTACTGTACTTCCAGGTTATAAAATATTTATCGATGGATCAGTGAGTTGTTGGTGCTTCCATGCTAATGTTTTCATTTTCAAAAATTTGTGAGTGCCCACAAGGAAAATCTTGGTGTCAGAAAGTGAGGTACAAAATCTGGTCCTTCCTGCTTGATTTAAACCAAGTGAAAATGTCCTAGTGATTTCAATATTATGGTAAGAACTTTAATAAAGGAAGTTATAATATTGTTCATAAATAATAGAAATAGTACCAGCTTCTTAGCCCAAATATCAAACTCACATTTATACTATAAAAGAAGTATAGAGGGAATAATGGGCAGGATTTGCTTCAAAAACAAGTAAAATAAACCCTGCATCCTAATGTTTAGGAAAACTATGAAAAATTAATGGGGAAAAATGCCCGAAGAAAAAGTATCAAACATGTTTTGGGTTTTTTGTTGGGGTTTTTTGTTTTGTTTTTTCCCTTCCTATGGCATTTGTCATAGGGTTCTCTCATTGAGAGTGAAACAAATTTATCTAATACTCTTTTGGGTTATTGACATCAAAGATAAGCATAATGCTGTTTGCAATAGTCAAGTGAAATCTAACACAGCAAAACATTTCAAGTTTATTTGTTGTCATTATTCTTCATGGTACAAAGTGGTCCAAACAGCAGAGCCAGAATGGGGGTTGACTGTGTGTAGATTTGAGCAGATAGGACTTTTAATCTATAACCTATTGGACATCATGAAATGTGATGAGAGGATTTGGAAGGAAATGTTGCTTTCATCAACTGAGGTCTAACAGAGCTTCTGTGTTGGCATTGTACCAGCTTGTAACCAACGTCTTGATGGAAGTAAATTGTTCATGTTTTGCATTTGTAGTGGGTTTAATGTTTAAGGTTCAGGGAGTAGTAATCCTGAATTCTTAGAGTTATTAATCTAGCGAGTTTTATTTCTGGAATGCTTAAGAGCCTGTTTTGTCTCCTGTTTTGCTTTTTAGGTTTTGCAAGTACCTAATTCCTATCAGTATTTTGAATTATAGGCAACTTTAGGATCCATTTAACCTAGCAGATCCAAAGAAACATCTTTTAATTACACATAGTTTACAAGTATGACATTTGAAACCTTTAATGTCATGTTCAGCCAAGGGGAAAAGATGTTTTGAGAGGAGATAAGTTGATTGATTTTTATTTTTTTTTCCAGAGGATTAAACTACAGTTTTATTACTAGTACTGAAATAAAAGTCAGGCCCAAACCTCACATTCAGTGCTTGTATCAGTTAACCAATTAATGGATCTTGTTTCAAGATTTAAAGTTTTTTTTTCCTCAGTTTAAAAATATTGTCACTATGAAAATAAATCTGAGTTAAAATTTTGTTTAAACAAACTGTAGAAACTTTTTAATTTTATTCAATTTGCCATGTACCTTGTATAAAGTGCTTATTAGTGCACATTTTTATTTTCTTTTCGCTAACATTCCTTCCAGGTTTTGATTAGAATGGAAGAGAAAATGCTATGGTTTCAGTTCTTCCCTCTGATACGGACTTTAGATGTTACCACCCCTTTTTTTTTACAAAATGTTGGGCAATACCTCTTTATCCCTAAAGAGTTTGTGAGCTCAGTGTGCTGCTGCTGTGAACTGTCCCAATAATTCTGGTACAGGAGGTGCCTGTGGGACACTGTGCTCCTGTTGGATGATACAAGAGCTGTGTTTGCCCTCTGGATCTGACCAGTGTTCATCTACAGGCACAGCTTTATACACAAATTTTTCTTTTAGCCCTGAGAGACTTCACCTGCTATGGCTGCTTATTTTCTTACTGCAAAACTACCTTGGCTTTTGTTGCCTGCTTGATTTTTCTTTTGATAAGTATTTTGAATAAAGTGAGAGAGGAAAAATGATAAGAAGGCATTAATCTAGAGGGGATTATCTCGGAGTGTGGAAGAATATATGCAGTACTTGAAATGACTTTTAACCCAAGTTTGACATTTGACTTGATTTAGGGTTGATAATATCCTTTTGAGATCTCTGACTTATACTCAGCCTCCTCATTAATTCTTGTGACTTCTCTTGTTTCTTTTTATTGACACATAGGATGTATTATTTTAGAAAATGAATTCCAGTTCTTTGTCACAATTCCCTGTTACAAAAATGAAGTAAGGTTAAACTACACATATGCTCAGAATATGACAATAGTTCTGCTCTTTCACTGGGGGAAGCATGCAGGAATTATCAAGTTAGACCCTAGAATTTGCATCAATTGTTGTGATGTCAAAGCTGCCATATTAATATTCTTAGTTTTCCATTTCAGTGGTTAAGGATAATACAGATCAATCTAATGAGGTTTTAGGTACACTAAGTACTTCCTGCTTTTACAGAAGTATGGTCTTGAGTAAAAATAAGCTTTTTAAAACATATAGTCATAACTGATAACTTCTAGTTTTAAATAAAAAGGGAATTTAAACAGGAGGGGAATTAGATACGTAAGTTTTGTCTGATTTTCTTAAAACTGAACATGCTCCTTGTATTGAGAAATAGTTCTTAAATCTTTATGAATTTGTGGAGTTTGTTTTGAGCAAGTTTTTAGGTAGCCTTAGGTGGGCTTAAGAATCTGTTTCCAAAAGAGAATTATCTACAACAGTTGTTTATTTAGGTGGATGATGCTCATTGCTCCAATATCTAGGTGCATTACTGTATTTTCCTAACTGAGAAGAAAATTCAGAAGACTTCTTAAAAGTAGATACAGTGCTTACACTGTTAGATTCAGAGCTGAAAAAAACAAAGACCCCTCAAATTTATGCCAAGAGTGTGAAAACTTTATGGTTTAACTCACATTTTTGTTCAGTGTATTATGTTTTATTAACACTGAAAGCCTTCAAGTAGATTCAAAAGAAATTCTTGTGATCTCTTATCCAGACAGCACAATGGTCTGGTGAAATAATGCCACAGACCATGTCTGGACTGGTTTAAAGTTGAACACAGGTGGCCTGTATTTCTTTTTTCTGAGCTTTGCTCCCTATTACAGGCTCAGAGTCTGGGCTGAGCCTGTGCTGCCTGTATTCTATGTAGGCAACACAGACAAGTGTGGACGCTTTGGTGGTGGCCAGCTAGAAGCCACAGGGAATTGTACACTCAGAAATGCTGGGACTTTGAGTGTAATTAATTCTGAAGAGGAACCAGGAATGGAGAATCAAGCTATGTCTCCTTGAATGTAAACTGTGAGCAGTTGGATTAAAAAAAAAAAAAGACTGGCCTATTCTATCTAATTTATCTAGTTTTTAAGGAATTTAACCACACTCTTTTCTTAAGAATATGTGGAGATGCTTTTGAACAGCAGAGAAGTTTTACTACAATAAGTTGTTTTTCGACAATACATGAATATTTATTATAATAAGTACATTTTCCTATTTTCTTTAGAGATTTAAGAGTGTTCTAGTGTAGAAGATAATTACCTTGGTGCTACACATTTTTATTAGTGGATAAGATTTATTTTTTGAACTCTTTAACATTTTTAAAGGCTCTTTCCTAAACTTCATAACAGAAAAAGAAAGGTGTGTGAGAATATACCAGAAGTTATTTTGGCTCCTTCTGGCACATGTGTTTGGAAACTAATGCAGTGTGATTTCTATCAGCTGACACTTCCTTCCATGGCATCTAAGAAATGAGCTAGTTCAAGGTTCCTGGGCTGTCTTGAACAAATTTTATTTTGGGTAAAAGGTCAGTTAAAGGTTAGAGGTGTGATAGCAGGAAGGAGGGTGATTTGTGCCTCTGATTTTCTATTTCTGGCTCTTTGTGGCTTTTGGTTGCCATGCATGTTTGAGAGGCCCTCATGAATCCTGTGATGCCAGATCCATGTTGCTCATAGAAATATCAGGTCTTGACTTGTTTTCTGGGGTGCTTGAGAATGTTTGGGTGTCAAATCTTAGGCTGTGAGCTGTTTGAATAGTCTAAGCAGAAGAAAAAGCAGGGCAGGTTCACTTCTTAGGTTACAGTCTCATGTAGATCTGTTCTTAATTTGGGTGTGGCAGGGGCAGCTTTGTAATAAACCTGTTGCTTTCCGTAATAATTTACTTAGTGAGATTTCTTTCTCTTTGTGCAAGATTTTCTGGTTTTGCAAGGAAGAAATAAAATCAAAACTGATGACTCTGGATCATTCTAGCAAGTGGCCTACTTAATTGCTTTTATCTGTAGCATCTAAATATGATCTGAAGCACATTGTTAGATTTAGTGCCTCTGTAGATGCATTCTTCATCTGTTTTGCAGTTTTCACCTACATCTCAAAGTATAAACAGCAATGAATGACCTGTTATTTGTGTCTGTCCTCACAGTTTCACCCAAGCATCCAGTAAAAGCTGATAAACTATCCTTAGATCTTGCCAGAGAATCCAATGTATGTTAACAATTCTGCAAACTTCCATTTAAAAGTGGGCAAAACACAAAGGAATGTATGGCTATTTCTGGGCCTTCATCTTATGGAGGTTCCCTTTTCCACTGAAACTTCTGATGTTTTTCAGTCTTAAGATGGGAAAGTGCCTTTAGCTTCAGTGACCCTTAATATAGGTTCATTCTTGAATTCTGAAGTTAGATTTTTTTTTTCCAAATTTCAAATTTTGTCTGTTTTGTCTAAAGTTTATAGAAGATAATCCCTTAAAACAAAAATGCAATTAAGTGGTACCTTGATTTTTTTGGGGTGTATGTGTTGCTATATGTTTACCATAAATGCCTTTGTGTTCGTGTAGCAGTGTTGTCCAAATGCTGAAACTATAGTCATCTAAGTCAATTGCCTAATTTATTTCCTTTTCTTAACCATGATGTATGCTGTTTGGAATTGTTGTAGTTCAGCAAAATACAGAGTACTTTTTTTTTTTTTTTTTTTTAGGAAAATAATGCCTTTTGTCTTTTTTCCCCTCTTCCTCAAGATACTGATGAACTAAGCCACATTTGTAGGATCACTGAGTATCACTTGATCCTCATCCCCTTTGTACAAATATGAGATCCTTGGCATAGATTTCAACAGTTCTAAACAAAACCAAAATTATTAAAAAGGCATACAGTCCTTTGAAAATTTACCCAATGGCAAATTACTCTTATGAAGCTGTATCAGGGCCATAAAACTGGCAGTGTGACCCTGTGTGTCATGAAGAAACTTGGTCACATTCAGCCAAGTGGTTCAGCCTCAGCACGGAAAACAAAGTGTTCCTTTAAAAAACTGGCTGTAGTCTCTGGAGAAGGGAAATTCTGGAGACCACCGTGAAGTAAGGCTTCCTATTGTGTATTCAGCTTCCAGCCATTGTACACATTTGACCCCCAAATGACAAAATAAATGAAAGCTGCTCTTCAAAGTAATGCAATCAGTTCAAAAATATTGTGCTAATAAAGTTATAAATTCTAATTGAAAGATTTATGGCAATCCATTTAGTTGTTACTAGGTTATTTGTGGCAGACAGATGCAGAGTAACCTGATTAGAGTCAGCATTGTGATGACTTGTAGCTGCAGAGCTGAGTAAAGCTCTAAACCATTGTCATGGCCCATTCTCTGAGATGCATTTGGAAGCTGATTTGAAAGAAATATATGATCCTTAAATGTAGTTTTCCAGCTGCCTCAGATAAGTTGGCCCAAATAAAGTGGCAAAATGACTGGCAGGTCTTTCTTTACCTAAGTTTTAATTTGTAACTCAATTTTGCAGATGGATTTAGAAGAAATTCAATTGAAACACTCTTTTCCATATATTATTTTTCATTCATTCTATATTTAATGTTTCATGTCGGGGAAAAATTGTCTTAATTAAGTTAATAACAGAAATGCTATTAAGGAGTTTATTCTTTTGGTTTTGATAAGCAAGCTTTATGAAAACATGCTTCCTATATGAACATCCCCTTGAAAAATTGAAAAGCAGGACCTTTATTCATGTGTAGCTGTGTAGTTTTAGTTGAGGGGCAACTTAGATTTACTGGAGTCAAATAGTGATTTTATAGATGCCACAAAGAGAAGGAGGCTAGTTGCTAGTCTGGTACACATTCCTAAATTTAGTAACTAAAAATTGGACATTGTTTTCTTACTTTCTTTAACATATAGATTCTTATAGTTACACCCCTCAAATTATTCTACAAGCGAGAATTAGTTCAGTTTTGTATTCTGTTTGTTTAACCTATTTATCATAAACAGGATTAATTGGTGAGAAGGATACATTTTATTCCTGATTATACAAAATTGTATCAAGTTTTTGGGTAATACCATGACAATGTGTATTGCAAATCACTTCTTGCTCCTAACTTCAGTGCACTTGAAGAATTTGGCACAATAAAGCAATAAGATGACCCAAGTTCAGGCTTATTGGCAAGTGCTGGTCTTGGCCATTCTGACTAATACAGAAATTTTTCTCTAATATGTAAATTTATGTATATTTGAAGTTTTAATCAAAATATAGTCATTGCAGCTGTGAAAGGGAAGTGTATTGACAGAACTGATTTTTGTATTGAGAGTTAAATGGTTCTTATGGCTCCAACCTTACAGAAGAAGTCCACTTAGTCCTTACAGAACGGAATGGTTGCTGGCATTCATTCAACAAACTTTTCCTGTAATGCAGTCAGAGGAAACACCAATTTGCGATAACATCTAAAAACAGATAACGAACTGTAAATATGATCAATGAATGGGTTATTAAATTCTGTGTTTACATAGAGCAGGGAGTTCTTTGACAAATTGCAGTAGTGTTTAGTTTTCTGCTATTATTAACTAGTAAGTGTATTAAAATAGTAGGAAGTAGTAAAGAGGAAGAATTGTAAAAGTGTCTGTCTGTATTGGTACATATTTGTATATGTACATGTGTGGTACATATGTATCTGTTATGTCCCAGATGATTATTACTGTCATCCTAACACTGTCTACTCGTTTTTTTTTGTTTGTTTTGTTTTTGTGTTTTGGTTTGTTTTTTTTTTTTTCCAAGATAAGGGTAGTTCCTGTTGTCTGTCACATTACTGAGTTTGTGATGACTTCATCTGAAGAACCAAGTTTGGCTCTGCCTTCAGGATGGTTTCTTGTGAGCGCAGTAATGGGGAAAGCAAAGGAAGGAAACAAGGCAGAAACTTTGCCCCTTTCTAAACATGAGTGTTTTATGAGCTGGGATCCTTTGAATACCTCTTTCCAAATCCTTTCTAAGGAAGGATTTTGGAGCAGATTGAAGTACCTAGATACTTAGGACTAGAAACTTCCCTTTCAATTTTTCATAAAAACCCATTCAATACCTCACTTTTTTGCAAAGTAAAACTTCCAGATTATGAGCTCCTAAGCACTTACATGCCCTGAAGATTTCATCAGTATTACTTGTGCTTAATCCCTGGTGAACAAGCTATTCCCAACAATTTTAACTTCATTCTAATGGCGGTCATTTGAAGCTCAGGGGCCTGGAATGGTTGAATAATTCCCAAAGTGATGAATTAGCATGCAGAGAGCAGTTGAGGTGGTCAAAGGTGCATGATAAATATAATCCATCACACGGATATTACTGCTGTTTCTGGGGTTCCTAGGGGACAAATGTAAGGACATTTTGGGAGTTTGCAGAACCTTTTTTTTTTTTTTACTTTTTTTAGTCTCTGAATCATTACTTAATAATATTTCTTTAGTTACAAGTAGCAAAATATTTTTGATTAAAGCTACCAATACAGCTTTGTGGAAAATATTAGTACTGATATTCTGCTATATGGGAGTACTGATGTTAGGCACAAACTGTTGTGGTATGAGAGCAAAGGACATCCAGAGCTTGTCATCTCTTTTCAGCTACATTTTATTCTGCTCAAATATGATCATTGCACAAAACTTAAAGCTTCAGACAGACTGTTTTAAGAACTGCAGTAATGAAATTTTATATTTCCCAAGCTTTTCCCCCTTGGAATTCGTACTGAGGCACAGAGCTGCAATAATGTGAAACAAATAGCTGGACTCTTTAAAATACTTTGGTTATAATGTGTCAGGAAGGCTGTTGAAAGAACTTCAAGATTAGTGAAGCAGATCATTAGCTGACATGCATGGACTCTGTATCATTTGCTTCCCTAGAATTTTTGCTGTAGGAATGCACCAGGGATAGCCTGGCCTGTGGTTGCTAATAAAAGCTATGGTTCATTTTCATTCCATCTGTAGTGGTCACGATGATCCTGAAGGCTGCTGGCACAGAACTTGATTAATTCTAGAGACTGTCACTTCAAAAAGTCAAAGGAAGCATCATTTCTATGCATTTGTCATGATGTAGCAGTAGTACTCCCCAGTTCAGCACCCCAAAAGAGATTCTCCCAAACAAAACACTGCTTACTTGGTTCCCCCATCCCTTGCTGCTCTGGGGGTGGAGATGAGAATTGGAGACATGAAGGTAAAATGAAGGTGTAAGGTAAGAACAACTTACTGGAAACAGCAATGAGATAAGAAAACAAACAGTAATAGCAAAAAAAAAAAAGCTAAAATAACTAACAAAGGTGTACGAAGAGAAGGCGATTTACATGCAAAACACTAACCAAGCTCAATGGTGAAAAACAATGTCAGAAAAGCTTTCTTCTGGGAAGTGAGAGAGTCCCTTTGCCCAGGCCCCTGGTGTTGAGGTAAGGTGCTATTAAATAAAGTTCAGGAATGGCCATGGCCGCTCAGCCCAGCACGCAGCAGAA
Source organism: Cinclus cinclus (assembly GCF_963662255.1). NCBI lineage: Eukaryota > Metazoa > Chordata > Aves > Passeriformes > Cinclidae > Cinclus > Cinclus cinclus. Next base: position 9,929,468 of record NC_085047.1, on the reverse strand, counting down.
TTCCTGGGCTCAAGCAATCCAGTGGGTTCAGCCTCCCAGCAGCTGGGGCTGCAGGTGAGCACCACTGCACCTGACTGCTGTAGAAGAAATGAGCTCTGTCCTGCCCAGAACTGGGACAGCATATTTTTTTCCAGCTTAAACACACAAACTCTCTAGTCTCAGGTTTCCTATTAGGGTTTGTTAGATCTTACTCTAATACTTAAAAGTCAGCAGTAGACTCCAAGCACAGGATAGCCATCTGCTATTTTAATGGGAAAGAGAAACCCTTTTTTGCTAGTTCTCATCTTAAATGTTTATTTTTACAGCTCTATTCTACCTTTACTTTGCCTCCTAATCTCTTAAGTAGGATTTGTAAACACTTACTGTGGTTCACCAAATATATAATCTATAAAAATAAGTCCTAAATGAAGAAAAATGTGTTGTGAACTGGAATTTGAGACAGTTTTAATTTGCAGTTGCAGTATGTTACAATCAAAGCACTTTCTTATCAGTCTGTCAAGTGGCTGAGGCAGTACTGAATTGAAGGAGGGTTGTTCTGGGGAGTCTCAAGTGTTTGTCTGAGGTACCATTGCTGTGCTCTTTCAATCAAGAGTCAGAAATGCTACGATGGGCGTATTTTGTTCGTTCACATCACTGTCTGTCAACACTTCAGGAGCCTTTTCAGTCCCCTTCTTCCTGCTGCTCTCCCTGATCAGAGCATGACTTGCTTACTAAGATTCTCATAAGATAATCATTTAATAGCAACTCTGAGCCAGAAGACAAAAGGAAAGAGAGTTCAAGAGCTCATTGCTAATTTCTCTCCCAGCATAATCCAATCAGTACAGCTCTCTAGCCAGGACTTATAACCCTTAATAAGTCACTCTATTCGATTAAGAGGAATTGATTTTCTTCTACTGTGTATCATAGTGATTATGATGAATATGGTATCTGCTGCTCACTTCCCTATGTTCCCTTCTAGTCTCCATTTGTTTGCATGGTGGGCAGGTAAGCGAGCTAGGGAGATGACACGGTGTCATTAACTGGAGCACAGTGGCAGCTGTGGAATTGAGGTGTCCCACAGATCAGGGGAGAAGACAGTTGTGAGGGTCTCACACAGCAGTTCCAGACTTTTGACAACTCTACTGGGAGCCTCAAAAGCAGGAAATGATGGGACAATAGTTTGCAGGTGTGACTAGAAGAGCAGCTTGCAATTGGTGGTGATGTGGTGGTAGCGTATTGACCATAATTTAGAGGTTTAACTATCACTAAAACAGATGGGAGAGGGAGGAAAGGCAGTTCTCATATTTCAAAAGTAAAGCAATATTGAGTTTTCTCCAATCAGAGGATACCAGTGGAAATGTATTTTTATGATATTACCTAGTTGTTTGGTTTCCACAATTCATTGGCAGTAAAAAACTTGATTTTCTTGAATTAGTTGAAATTTTGGGGAGGGAAAATAGGAGTAGAGAGGAGAATTAGCCAAGTTTCAATGCTGTTCAAGATATTTGTGTGTCTTTATGTGACCATTCCAAAAACTGTTTGTTTATCAATGTTTAATTTATCATGAGTGCAGTCAAACAGCAAAACAAGACATTGTAACTGTCTGGGAGATTTTTTTCCCCATAATGGGAGTAGCAGCCTGTACCAGGATAGCTTTCCTTCTGGATGTCTTCAAGCTGTAGACAGCATAGCAGGTGAGCTTTGGAAAGAAATGAGCCAGTCACATAATTCAACTCTTTTGAAATTTATATTTTTCTCTCAAAACTGCAGTAAAAGTTAAAACATGGCACACTTTTTAATTATTGCTATTTTCCCAGAACTATTGCCTACCCTGCATGTGGGCATCTAATTAAGAAGTTTTAGTTTCAAAACTATTTAATTACATTCTTGCTGAGCAAGGGAAATTGAATTGCCATTTTGGTGTTGAATTATATAATTTGAATAAATTAAGTCAACATTTTCAAAATCATGTAGCTTGACATCCTGCATAACCCAAACCACAGCTTCTTTAGTAGAATCAGTAATGTGTGGCTGGAAAAATGCATGCTTTTTTTTTAGGGTCTGAATTTGTTATGTGTTGTTTTGAATCAATATTGAAATGCCTCTGTAAAGATTTCAAGTGAGGGAAATCACATCTCCTTTAGGATGTTTTAATATTGAGATGACCCAAAGGTAAAACTTTATGAATTTTAGTATTCTGTCCCTGTTGGGCTTCAGATCATGCTTCTTTTTGAATTATACAAACTGAATTTTTTGTGGGGAAAATAGTTTTGCTGCCCACACCACATTCTGAGGTATTTCTTAGAAGTCATAGATCTTAAATATTGCAGCTATTTCATGCAGTTGACATTTACTTTCCCTGCATAGCTGTGTGGAATGCCTGTAAAATGGAATTCACATCTTCAGGTGCTTTCTTGTAAGTACAGCTTTCAAGCACTGATTAGATGGCAGTCTGATGGTTTTGGAGTGCCTGAAATCCACTGTCTTTGGATCCAGAGGCAGTTTTGAGGGAAGTAAGATAGTGATTAAATTTTTTTTCAGGTTACAGAATACTTTTGCAAGTGTGCTTCATTTACACGGGAAGAATCCCCCACAACCCCCAATCCATTAACCTGCAATTTGAATTTTCCTAGTGCCAACTTCCAATAATGAAAGACTGAAATCCTAGAGTGGGAATGTCACCCGAAGGAAGAAGCCTTGGAAAAGTGCAGCTTGCATAAATATTTACCACCTTAAATATTTTTAGCATCTTGAATTTATTGAGTATCAAAGTAGAGATTAGGATTTTCAAACTTCACAAAAAAGGACATACAAATAATTTGAAAATTGTGGGGCTTTTAGTGTACTTTAAAAGTGTGGACAGTAATGCTGGGCAGAATGTCACAGGAATAGCATAATCATTGGCAGTTGCTCACTGAGTGAACAGTGCTGCTATTTTCTTATATCCAGTTATCATTTCAGTAATTTTTATCTGCTTTGTTAAATCAGGAGTTTTTGTCCCCTGGATTATTTCCCTTTTCCTCCACCATACGATACTCTGTTCTGTTATTGCGGGGGTTTTTTGTTTGTTTTGAAACATGATCTTAACTGTGAATCTTGAACTGTGCCCAGTTTACAAAGCAGTGTTTATTTGTATAGATTGCTTGCCACTTCATTATCCAGCAGTGTGTGTTGTCTGAAAATTGGATTAGTAATGACCTTATATTTTCTTCTCGATTACTGGCAGGTATTGAATTGTTTTGAGGGTGTGAACCAATACCATCATGACTCCACTAGGAACCTGCTTTTTCACTGGCGATTCCCCAGTGATATCTCTTTCTCTGAATTTATCAATTACCTGTTTCAAACCCACTTAGTACGTGCCAAGTTTAATTTGTGGGATGCTAATTTCCTAATGCGAATATCATGTGGTCAGATGTTTCATTGAGTGTATAACCTCTTTTCTGTGAATGTGTTGATCATAATACAGTGAGATGTGATATAGCCAGCCTCCTTCTGAGCAGCAGGTTTAGATCTTTTGTTCTGGATTATTTGGCACTTGGATTTCTCTTTTGTTAAAGCAGTTTTGTCTGTGTGTGGTACAGCTTTGGTTTAAAAAGTGTTCCCTGTTAGTGTTGCTTTTGAGCGTGCGTGCTTCTTATGCAGTGAGAGTCACTGAACAGTACCAATGCTGTTTACTTGATGAAACTGCCTTAAATGCATATAAAACCTGGTTGTTGTGGACTAGAGAGTAGAATAGTCTGCTGTAACAATGGTACCCAATTTATAACAGATGGAAATTCCTCAGCAACTTCCTTCTTACAGCTTTATCGGTTTGTATTTATTTTGTTATTTTAGCAGCAATGGATGCTTGCAAAAAAGGCTTGATAATTAAAATCCTATTTTGACCCTCAAATGACCTCTTTGAATAAAACTTTCTTATGCACACTTCTTTCTCTTTAAAGCTATCAAATGTTCTCATTCAGGTCCTCTGGACATTGTTTTGGCTTGTGCAATTTGGAGGTGTTAGAATGCACTTAGGGCCCTGGCAAACCCAAGGTTAGAGTAACAGAGGGGGTTCTTGTTCTGTCCTTGGCTGAATCTCTCTCTGAACAGCACTTAGAGGATACAGAATGTCCCTGGGCCAAACTGATTTCCATCTAGGAAATCTGCATGACCTCAGTTGTCATCTACTTTTTATGAATTATAATCTTTAGGCATTTAATATATTTCTCTGCTTCTCATCCTTGTTTGAAACTTTGAGGTTTCTGATACGAAGAGAATATTATTTACTTGTTGTAATTTCTGTAATAATGCAGGGTTAACAGCACCTGATAACGTAGAGATGAATGTATTACCAATACCTTGCTTTTTTTTTTCATGAAAATGTTAACGAAACCACAAGTTTCATCTCAGAGTGAAAGTTCCAGTGTATTTGGATAAAATTGGTCTTCAGTTCCTCTCTCAAAACTTAGCGCTGTTTTATATTGCAGAGCCTAGCAGGTTCAGTGACAGTTTTTCCCCAGCTAGAATGAGTATCCAAAGTTAGTATTCCTCCCTCTCCTCTTGGTATTTCCACTAGGAGGAAAATAGTGTAAGCATGATAAGCGAAATAGCCAGGAGGCACTAATTTAGCTTTGAGAGAGAGAATGCTCTAATCCCCAGAACTCCAGGGTATTCTAAAGAGTACTGAATGCCTCCATTTTTGTACCCCTGCAAAGCTTCTTTTGTAAAAAGTTGTATTTATGTCAGGAGACAATTTCCAACATATGAATGCTAACAATTATCATCAGTATAGATTACAAAATCAGTAACTCTAGAATATCCTTGGCTCTTAGAGGAGGTTCTGTGGTTTGTGGCTTTGTTTGTTTTTGTCATCTTGAGTCTGATTTGATTCAAGGTTGAGCATTTCTTTACTACTTGATGGTCCTAATTGAGACACTATGCTTGAGTTAATGCTCTTGAAAAGTGAGTATTGATGCACTCTTCAGTCCAATGTAAAATATGCTGCTATTGAAATTAGTCATATGCCCAACAGGATTACAGAGAGGAGTTGAAGGAATGGTGGAAGAACATAATTGGGTGATGCAAATAAACAAAGAATCTTTTGGATTTGCTGACTGCTTTCTGTGAGCTCATCTGATACTGTAAGTCAAGCATAGAAGTCTCAGTGGGCATTTGATGATTGCTCATGATACTGACTACATCATTAGAATTTTGAATAGAAACAGTTGAGGATCTAATGAATTACTTTATGTTACTAAAGTGCTCTGTAAATTCTGGCTATTATAAAATAAGCTAACAGATATTCTACAAAAATGGTACAGCCATCCTTATTACTGTAAATCACTAGGTTTAACAGAGTTCTGCTTGTTATTAAGGGGAATTTATAACTGATGAAGGGTTCAAAAGTGACCTGCAGCCTTGAGTCCTTAATTTATCACAGGAGCGGGATGTTGTTGACAGGATAAAAAAAAAAAATAAAAATGCTGTGGTGCTTCCAGTACACCCTAACCTTGACCTGAAGGAGACATATCTGGGCAGGATTGGGGAATTCTTGCTCCATGCCCTGTAATTTGTGACCTTTCTGTTGTAATTGCCCATAAGGAGATCCATTACTCTCTCTTAAAATTTGGATTTTATTAGTATTAACTACAACTTGTTCTACACTGAGGCCTAGAGAAATGGCTTCCCAATGTTATAAACAATGTCAAGGCACAACAAAAAGACCATCTGTGTCCCAGAAAACTTACATTTGAACTCTTAGGCTGTGAACCCTGGCACTGTTACAGATGACTGTCCATCAGATATCCATGTGAAGCAGTCATGTCACTGTGGGTTGAATTGCTTGAGCCCTTGGGTGCTCCTGGTTAGTGTGGGTTTCATGAATTTTTTCCCTCTTTTAAACCAGGTTTTAAATTTCAGTTTAAATTATTGCTGCATAGCAAATCACTGATATAATATAAATGCAAAAATCTGTAGCAGAATAATTTCCATGTGCGACTGCAGAGCAAAGCATTCTTAAGCATTCTTTTTGCTGTGGTGAGTTTAGAGAAGTTTGCAGTTTTCTTACTCATCACAAAGTTGGATAGGAGCAGCAGCCTTTCTCAAATCACTCTTTTCTGTCTGTATTTTTTTCTATAAATATAAACTAAGTTCAATTACTTTCCAATCAAGGCAAATTTGGACAGCCTCTTATGTGAGTAAATAATCTTACAGGTGTTATACTTGTCAACATTTAATTAAGGGGAAAAAAAAAAGAGAGCACATCTTCACTTCTTTGTGGGCATATGGAAGTCCAAACCAAACTGGAGAGAATTGGGAAGGGAGGAGTACTTCAGATACATTATGTTGTGAAATATTTCCCAGTTTAATTTCCAGGAATTAACATTAATATCCAGGATATTAAACATGTACTTTTAGTGCATTTGTCGTTCTTCAAGATTGTAAATGCCTCAGTTAAGACAAATCTTTATAGATATCTTTGTTTGAATACTGTTAAATAAAATGCATACCTAATTCAGAGCCTGGTTCTGATTTTAAAAAAAAAAAAAAACCAACAAACTTTTATTCCGTATTCCTCTTCCGCTACTTGGACCTCTCCCAGACACTGACCAATGCAGTTGGCGGTGTGGTGGGAGAAAGAGTGAATGGTTCTTACAGGAGTTCTTAAACCTACTCAGTTCTTTCATCTGCTTATCCTCTTGAGAGAATTGCTTTGATCCTGTTTGTAAATCAGTATAATCCCTGTAAACAAGTGTGAGGGACTGAAAATGTTTGGTGTTTCCAGGTGATTATTTAACCAAGTGGAGGTTTTAGAGACAAAGATGTGCTGTTTTCTTGCTTCTGGAATGGACAGCATTGAAAATGCACTTTGTCAAAATAGAGAGCTGGGTGAAATTTTGGAAGCACAGGCAGTGTAAAAATCTGTTTTGTGTTTAATGCCTTTCACTCTTAATTTTCCTAGGCTGTGTTTACTAAATAATTCCCGTTTCAACTGGCTCCTACACTACATCATGTCTTAAGCTATTTGTGACATATGGAAAAAACTTATTTTACAAAGGTCAATAGTAGAAATGTATGGATGTATGTATGGGTTGTATTTACGGATTGATGTCCCTGCACCAGAAGACTGAAAGCAAATTCCTCTTTCAAGTTCTGAACTTGATTAAATTAATTGATAAAAGACTACACATGTGATTCTTCACAAGTTCCAAAGACATTGAGATAGAAGAAAAAGCAATAAATGTTGGTACATTAATGATAGCCATTCTTACAAATCATCTTGAAAACACACATTTGAAGACTTAAGGATAAAAGACAGGGAAGTCTGTTTTTGTGGAAACATATGCAGTATCGGGTTTTGTATAAAATTCAAGGTGTTCCTGAATTTCATGGTCTTTGATTTCCATCCTTCCTGTAATTATAAACCACCCTTTCACTCATTTACCTGCTCTAGATTATAAAGAAATACAGTCAGACGCTTGCCTGGCAATACACAAGCATTTTTTGACACTTTTTTTCCGTGGGAGTTATTCATTATGGTAATGGTACTGTGTGATGTGGAGTTTCTGGATTTATGACCCATTCTTGATAAGCGTGAATCCAGCCTGCATGTGCATCTTTGATAAGGTTCTAATTGGATAGCAGTGACCTTTCTGAATGTAATTCTAGGAGGAAGATTAAAAAGCAGTCCAGAAAGTGACAGGTTTGGGACAATAACATATGAATTCAGCTCTGCTGGCAGGCATGAGATGTAAGCTATGATAAATTAGAGGCAGGCCAAGCAGGCTGGCTGAGTGATTGTTCATTTCTGCTGCATCCTTGGGTAAAATCCCGTGAGTAACACCGGCGGTGCCATATTTCTCCCATATTCAGTGTTTACTGATTATGCATGCTATGAAATAACACAGCAGGGAAAGTTTCAGGAGACACCAAGCAGAGCTTGCTGAGCATTGCACATCTCAGTGATACTGTCCCCTCGTGTGGTACGGGAGTCATATATTTGTTGTCCTCATTTAACTGCTTGCTAATAGCTTGCCACTGCTTGCTGCTTCTGCTGGCTTTCTGCTCTAATTAAACTCCCTTTACAAAAGTGATCTTCATCCAGTGTAGGATTAAATAGCTTACAAATTGAAACTAAAATTAATCAACTTGACTCTGCACATGTATTTTATTTTATTTTTTTTTTACTTTGAAAATGAGAACTATGAAGTTGGGTTGCAGAACTTGTTCTACATGTGTGTTTACACACCTAACATAATGTAAGAATACACTGGAAGTGAAAACTAAAAAAAAAAAAAAAAAAAAAAAAAAAGGTTGTAAAGTCATACTGAAAGTTCACTTCAGTAAAGTTTTATAGTTTGGTTACATTGCCAGTTATCCAGAAGACTCACCAGGTGCTTCCTGTATTGAGACACCTTTTATTTCAAGGTAAAATACAGTCTATATTTTAGATGTCTTTTTACTTGTGTATTATTATTTCTACATAATTTTTGTGGAGATCGCTTGACAACAAAAAAAAAAATCATATCAACTTATATCTTGACTTTTCCTGTTTTATACATAAACAGATAAAGGACTGTTGTGACTCTTGTCCTTAGTACAGTTTTTACATTATGACAGAAATACTGAGTTTGAAGTCACTTTTTAATTTAGGTGAAAATCTTGCTTTGCTATATGAAATCTGAGGTCACCAAACTGAAGGGGGAATATTTGTCACTGCAGTAATGATAACTATGAATAACCTGTTTTTAATGCTTTGTGTAAGCCATTGTTATTCAACCTCCGAAGTGGAGAATTCAAATGGTCATTAGCTTTAGCATTTGAAGTAAATGATGGTGAAGGGAGAAAGGTGTTATGAATGTAGATAGGATTCTGGATAACTGAGTATCATAGAGGTTACTGGAGTTGTAAACAGGGATTTGTAGTTTTATTTAAGTTTGTGGATTTAGCCATATGAGAAATAAAAACTTGATTTTGTATTTTGATGCTTAATCTTATGACAAACATAGTTAAATCAAGTCCCCTGGTACTGGTGGTATTTGTGAGAGAGGGATGTAATTATTTATTAATGCCTTGGTTTATTGGAGCATGTTGATAAAATGAGCTGTCTGTACACCTGATTGTTTTGTTTTACCCTAATCCATCTCAAAACACTTAGAAAATGGGTCATAGTAAGAAAGTTGTAGTTTACAGGGCATATCTATCATTTAAATCTTAATACCTGTGTACCTCACAGAGGTACCTAAAAGCAGATAGAAAATTAAAAATAGTTTGCTGTAGTAGTTTGACAGCTGAAGTTTGGCAGATAAGTTTGTCAAGTGAAAGGCCGTATTTTGGTTAGTCTTGTACAAGTGTTTTAGAGAAAGGTTGTAAAGTGGAGGAGTTCCCACTGTTAGCAAAACTTGCCAGCACAAATGTCCATTAATCAGGCCAAATTTCAGAATTCTGCACTTCAGAATTCACCTGAGACAAACTGCATATGAGAGACAAAGGGCTGAAAACATTTCTAGACCCAGCAGCAGGTCTAGGTATGTTTTAATAGTGTCTCCATGCCATTTCAGGTCATGTGGCAGGTTATTTAGGGCTCATGTTACAGGTGAGGCAAGAACTGTTCAACATGTGAGCAAGTATTATACTTTTTCAAAGCAGAATTGTCAGATATGATTAGTTAAGGTTAAATAAGGTTCAGCACTTAAATTTAAGATCTTATCAACTGCTTCATGGTCATAAATTCTTTGGTGCTGCTAAATTTCATGTCCCATTCTCAGGTACATAGAGGATTTGGCATCTGGAGGATCTAGGTGCTTTTGTATTATACCATATACCACTATATGGGGTGTTTTTGTCATGTGAAATGTAGGTGTTTATTCGAAACTTCAAAATACAAAATATTTAAGTGATCCAGTTTTTCACAGTTTCAGAGAGTGAACACTTTGAAATAAGGGAGTGAAGTAGTCAAGGAATGTCCTATTCCACCCAGATAGTTCAACTCTGCATCTCTACTATTCTTCTTAAATTGGTATTTTAGAACATAGCTGGAATATGTGCTATGATGCCCTGTAAACTTTGGTAACTGTTTCATAGTGATTCAGAGCAATGAGTTAAAAAATGGCTGTTTCTTTCTGACTATGTGGTTAATTAAAAAGTTAGATGAAAAGCAGCTTCGGGGAAAAAAAAAAAAACAAAACAAAAAAAGCCAACAGTGGTTCTTGATGTTTTAAATTGATGAACTGGTATTGTGGCGATTAGGCTGGTGGGCTTGGTACAGTTTCCATAGTTATTTATTTCAGGCATTTCATTCAGCTTTCCTTGTTACCCTGTCAAACCAACTGTCTTGCTTGGTTGCTCTGTTTTTTTAAATTTAATGAACTTGTCGTCTTACTGTAAACATCTTTGAAAGTGGGCACATGATTTGAGGTAGAGGTAATGTTGGCTCATTGACCAACAGCATCAAAACACAATCGATACTTCTGAGACAGCAGAATCCTGAATGTTTGTTGAAGTTGTTTGTAATGACTTAACACCACATCTAGTAGGATGAAAAACCAAAACCAAACCAAAGAGAGTGTAAAAGGAGTAATGGTATGTGTTGATGTGGTAAGGCGCTAGTTGGAATCGCCTTCTGATAAAAAAAGAGCCCATTTTTACATTTAGGTTGCCAAGTATAGCATTTTATATTGGAAACTCATAATGCACACAGAGCTATTTGTTTTATTGAGAAGTTTTCACAGTTAATTATCTCCTCCCAAGCAGATGAGGCTGGTGGGGAGAATACATCTTGATTTGCATTATCAATTTTCCTGGTAAGAAACAAAGTTGGCCTTCCAGACGCTTGTTGTTTTTGTGGCCCCAGTGCTCTCATGTTTTCCATGGAAAGGCAGTGTTCGTCCCCCACAGGCAAACTCCCATGCTGCTGTTCTGTGGAGAGCCAGGGAAATCAAAGAGCCACCTACTGACCCCACCTATTGTCTGGCCTTGTCGCCTTCTATCAGCAGCATGCCACAATCAGCGAGCTACACGTGTACCTCTCGCTTGCCTGGGCTTTGGCAGAGCCCGGCCTTGCACCTGTTTGCTTATGCATGAGCTGGGCATGTTTGAATCCAAAGAGCTGACAGAGAGGCAAGGAAAAGGGGGAGGGAAGGGAGGCAGGCTGGGAAGTCACCGCCAGGCACCGCTTGTCATTAGGCTGCTTGGAGGAGCCAAGGCACAGGGATGCTGTGGAGGCAGAGGAGGCATTGGCAGAATCCACCAGTGTCTTATGAGATTGGGGATTTTTACAGATGTGGACAGTTGATCGTGGCCCACAAAAGGCGTCAGATATTTCTATTTGTTTTAATTCTTGGCTTTGATCTTTGGTGCAAAAGGATTGCCTCCTTTGTGGGCGGTAGGGGAATTTGTGCTTTTCTTGAACAGAACCTTACTTAGAATAAAAGCTTATAGAAGTGCTATTCAGCATAAGTAAAGATGACAGAATCCACCCTGATACCAGCTAACAAATCTAATCTATCCAGTCTGCTGGGTCTTGTAGGCATAGGTTTACAATTGTTATGGAGGAGGGTCCTCTGATTTTTCCCTACTATGCATAGGAGCCACATTTAACCTTGTTCATCAAAGGCTTTTTATTTTTTTGGTAGGCATTTCTCATACTGAATCTGCAATATGAGCACGTGGGAGCAGAAGCATAGGAAAATAGATTCCACGTGCTACTGTGTATTTCTTGTCTTTTCAGTGTTTTGAGTAAGGTACGGGAAAAGCTTATTGCAGGTCAACCCAATACAAGTAGGTGCAGGGCCACATTCTGGATTTCTTGCTTGTAGCTGCCCAGAGAAAATTTATTATTGTCCTCTAGTCTCAGAGATACCAAATACCTTCACTCATGTCCAACTTGTTTTGGTTCTTCCATGTGTTTCTTTCCTTCTTGCTTCAGGCTGTGCTATGGAACTCACACTTTGGAAATCACACTTTGCCTTAAAGCACTGTATATAGAAAATGTCTAATTCGGGTATTCTTGCTCATGATGTGGCTTTATTGAGGTAGGGGTGATTGTTTGCAAGGGATAGGAATGTAATCCCCATTCTAGAGCTGAATAAAAAAGTGTTGTGGGATAAGGGTCCCTAATAACTAGATATTAGCTGTATTAGCCAATGTCTACCCTTATACTCTATGGATATATCAAATAATCTTTTCTGCCATTGGGAAAATGCTTGAAAATTTTGGTTCCCAAATGATGCATTTTCAATTGATATATAGGCTTTATTAATTCCAGCTGGTTTTAAATTCCTAAAGCTTGGGTCTTTTATGTGTAGTCCTTCAGAAGGAGATAGAGGAAAGTTAAACATCTGAATACCTTTGAGAATATGAACCCTGTGTGTTGCATTTGAAAGTAGGGTTTGGGTTATCAAAGGATCCAAGGATACTCTTGCAATATTGCAACTCTAACTCAATGGATGCTTTCATACACAGAATTACAGGAGAGTAAATTAAATAAGTTGCCAAATTTTGTGAAATTAGAGCTATTATAAGTCTCTCTTGACTTGTCAGTGGAATCTTCTGCCAAATGCGCACCTAATTATAAGAGTTACACTGTTCCCTCCTTTCTCCCTCTCCTCTTTTTTAGGGTTATCTTTATATCTTGATGAGCGCCAACAAAAATTTAAGATGGTGGAAAGTTTTATGTTACTCTGCAATAGGAATGTTGGCTTCTTTTATGTGGGGAAGGGTCTTAAATGTGATTTTCAAAATGAACTCTTGTTATTAAATTCATATTGTGCTTCAAGTAGTCCTGTAAAACCTTTCCATAAGGTAAAATTTTCATGCTATAAAATGTAATTTCAGTAAGTATTTTAGCATATTACAGTTGATTTACTTTATATAAGTCATTACTGTATCAGAGAAATTCTGTGCTTTTCTCCTACTGCAAATGAGCCAGTGCTTCTAATGAGCTTCTTCCAAAGTTTCAGCTCTAGTTTGTTGTCCCATACAGCTGTTGGTACTGACAATCTGACAAAAGGGAGAATAAAAAGAAAGAACAAGACACATTCCTGAGGTCTATTTTGCACATTCATCTATGGCAGATAAAACGTGGTCCGTCCTGTAGAGTAGAGCAGCATTTGCAATTGAATAAGCGTAATAAATTCTGGGAAGGCTCCACCACTTGTGTTGCACAGGGAAGTCTTGGAGCTGTTTTGTCTCTGTGACCCACACAGCCTGAACAAATGAACACTTTTGGACTTCGCATTCAGAGTTTTGGTGCTTGGGCAGAAGGAAGTACATCTGCAGGCCCTTGCATGACTAATTTCATGTCAGCAATGGGTTTAACTGCCATTTAAATAAGAATTTATAATAATAGCTGTAAAGTTTCCAGATGGTTAGATTGGTAAGTTTTAAGGCCACTAAGCTTAAAAATACTAAGACTTTTTTTTTTAACTTGCCTGTCTTTTTTGAGCGCAAAAATATTTAGGATTTTTTTTCAGTCAGCTTTTACTAGAAATATTATTTATTCCTCATATTAACCCATGTATTGTAATGCAGCTGCCTTTTAGTAGATTTTTTTCTTTGACAGCTGTTTTGATCAGATTGATTGTTTACCTAAGGAACAGCAATGCAATAACTCAAAGGCATGGGTATAGAACCCCTTTTGAATTCAAGGGGAGTAATGGGAGTTTACCCATATTGTGACTCCTTCCCAGTGGAACCAGTGGGTTCAAAACCATTTACTTGCCTTTGGGAGTTCATGCCCTATTTAAATTCTGGCAGGTTTAAAATTTCCAGAGGTAACTTTTGCCTTCTCTGCAGCTTTTCTGAACATATGCCTCAGAGAGCGATGGGCTTGTGCTCTGGGGCCACCCCTGCCAGGGCTGCAAAGACCTGAGACTTGCTGCTGCTAGTTTGACTGTGAAGACATCCATGAGTTTCTACTATTCTGAACAGAGTTAAGTTCAGTAAGCTTCATAGTAGAAGAGTCACTATATCCCTGTCTTACCTGCTCTTCTACTTTAGGTGTAAAATTGGAAGGGAAATTTCAGCTTCACAAGATACTGCAGCTATAGATGGAAATTTCAAGTTAAGGAATAAAATCATTCCCATGGGACTCTTCTATAGGTGCTGATTAATGCTTTATTTTTCTGTGTGTTTTGTAGTTTTCCTTCAAGATTTTTAAATGCTAGTAAGCTCATTTTCTCTCTTTGGCACTCAAAATCTGTGTGTCAGTTTGATTTTGGAAAGTTCTTTAAACCATCATATCTGTATTTGTAGACGGATTTCACCTGTTCAGCTACAGTATATCTGCAGGCTTTTATCCCAAGAGCATAGCATCATAAAGAAGCCAAAGATGCAAATGACGTGTTTGGGAGTCCTGTGAGTTATCAAGGCTCTGCCAACATTTTTGTGTCAACATTAGTGTTTGTTACAGGTTAGCCATTGTGCCATGGTGGATGACTTTTCCTGTGAGATTTTTAGTATTTTTGAACATGTGCAGGACATACAGCAGTGCATTGATGATCACTGGCATATTTGTCAAGAGACCAGTACTAGTCCTGGGCATATACTCCCACAGGTTTTTTTCTACATCTTTCAATAGATTTAGCTCCTTTACTAACATTACTCCGACTCTTAGCATCCCTCTCATTCAATTCACAGCTTGAACCTCCTTACCTGCTAACACACGTCCTTGCTGCCTGAAAAACATACTTTGGAAGTAATGCTTTAAGGATAGATTACTGGCTTGGTTGCATCCAGCTTTGTCACAGACATGATCTGTAAAAAATATTTTGATGACAGATTATTTCATTTCTAGTTTATCTTTTCCATTCTCTTGTTTTGGCTGTCAATTAGTGTTCTCTTCTCGCAATTTTTTTTTCTTTACATTTTGCATATTTTCTTTTGAGCTTAATCACTTCTAACTATAGTTACAGATAATTTGTGAAATAACAGGGAACCGCATAAAAAGCAGAAAAGCAAGAGGAAAATGCTTTTCCAGGAAAATGTCAAAATTGGATAATTTCTTTTCTCTCTCTCATCTGTCTGCTTTTTTTTTTTTTCTCTCCCCCTTCACTGGATGTATAATTACCTCATTGTTTCAGTAATGTGAAACAAAAATTAGATGCAAGAGGGAAATCTAAATAGAAGGACTCTAAAATGCTTGTTCAAAATGAAGAATTTAACTAAACCACTCTAAAGTCCCCTGCTGGGCTCAGGCAAGCTGAAATTAATTCAAGAAGGCAGATAAAAATTTTAACCAGCCCGAGTGGAGATGACGGATGTGACAGCTCTCAGTTAAAATGTCTTTTAGTGGCAAATGCATGCATATTAGTCAAGTGATGTGACATAACCATCCTGGGTGAAAGAAGATGAACCAATGACCATTTGCATTGAGAACAAAAGAAAATTTAGAAGATTGCAATATAGAGAAGAAGGAAAAAATAAGTTAACATTCTGTTTCTGTGTGTAAACCTGTACATTTGAATATATATGCATGTGTATAGGAAAGAGGTAGCTTAGAAGATTGTGCAAGTGATGAGAAGTGTAACCTCTGTTTAATATTTTTGAGTTTTCTTTTTACAGAAGAATTAAAAAGTAACTGTAGGCTTGTTTGAATGGGATCCATGAAATTTTGTAGCTTTTCCTTACTATGTGCAATATTGGCAAAAAAAAAAAAAGCTGAGATGTGTGCTCTTAATGCATACACTTAATTTTAGAAGTATTTCTCTTTTGCAAGATGCTTTTGGCTCCTTCAGTGTCTTCTCAGACTGAGAAGATGTATTGGTTGAATGGGAGCAGATTTTATTCAAGGATCATGCAAGGATGCAGCCCATTGTGAAACACTACAACAAAAATAAATAACATCAGGAATGGACCTTGAGAAAAAGAAATTACCTGCAAAGAAGACACACTGATGAATATTGGTCAGTTTAACACATTATTTTTTTTATGTTTTTAAGTTATGCTTTACAAGCATATGCTACCAAGTCATGGTAGCTCCCAGTTAGAGCTGCCCAGATAATTTTATTTCAGTATTATTCTTATTTCTCCCCACTATAATCAAATTGTATTATCATAATTTTGTTATTCAGATGCACCTCTCACTGTGTATTTCAATAACATTCAAGGCCACATCTGGAACTTACTACCCTTAAATGCTGTGGGGATAGTGTGAGCAGGGGCATGGGAATATCTTTCTAGTAACACTTGGTTGCAAAATAAGACATACTTCCAAACTCTGTTATAGAGGGAATTCTCTCGAAAGGTTAGTGGTTGAAATCTTAAAACTAATTGGGCATTTGGGATATGGCTACTTTTGATATCTTTGTGTGAGAGAGTGTATGAACTGTTCCTTGACATCTTAATTTTAATACCCAGTTAATAAAACACCATTTGTTTTGTTTCCAGTGGTGACATTTTCAAATGTGCCCTTGTGCAGCATGCTCTGTGATCCTATTTCACTTGAAAGAAGCAGCCTTCATTAAGGGAGTTTTAACTATTGAACAAAGTACTTTAAAACGGGGTCAGAGGGGTAGGGACTGTAAAATGCTGACCTGTTCAGAAATAAACTGCAATTCAGCAAGCCTATGGCAAGCTACTCATTAACATTTTAACAAGGGTAGCTAATGGCACAACAACCTGATTACAGCAATGTGTCTGTATACATTTGTTCTGCAGATTTTTTTTATCTCTGTTCATGGTTTCTTTGAAAATAATGTTTACAGTGTTTAAAAAGGTGATCTAAGCTATTATAAGTTATTTGCTGGAGAGACTAAGTCAAAAGATGAACATTTGCTGCATTTTTTAAAAATTAAAATCATGTAAACAAACACAGGTTATGTTTTTTTCTGTCTCTGATGCTCAGTGCAGACATATACATTGAAAACATCAGGGTGTAAATCAGCTCCTTGCTAAACCTGCAAATGCTCAGGTTTTCTCAGTGCCTTCATCAAGGTCTGTGTTGTCACACTGGCTAGATCTGAATTTGAAATGGCCATAATTCCAGTTCTCTAGCTATTCCCCTGACCTTGAGCAAGGCTTCTGTACCCTTTTTGTGCTTCAGTAACCGATCTGTAAGATGAAGACATTAACTTTTCCCAGTATCACATGGACACTAAATATTAACTGCTTTTTTGTGTTATAGTGTGCATACAGTTAATGTACACCCTTATGGACAGTGTGCAGCCTTACTGGGGGAAGAGACCAAGGTAATTTCTATACGTTCACGCCTGTGACCCCAAAATTTGCTGTAGTGGACCTGGAGATCATAGAATTTCTTAGGTTGGAAAAGACTGCTAGGATCACCAATGATTGATGGGTCTGGAATCCAGGAAAAATACCTGACGAACCTCGCAGTGTCATGTTGTTGTCTCATTTAGTAAACTAAATAGTGAAGGAGGAGTATAAAATAAAATATCTGGAGTAGATTGCACCAGAATAAACCCTGTATGAATAAAATGATCTCTGCTTAAGAGTTTGATTGTTTTAAGTGAAGTCACTCTTAATTGGTGTGCTTAGCATGTTGCCTACTAGGGTATTGTCTGCCTGTCTCAGTAGGGAATAGATTAATATTTCAGGAGGAGGGATGTTGACCACAGAGGAGATTTCTGCTTGGCTGGCTTTCCAAATTATGTCTAGTTGAGGAGTATCCAGATGATTTCTCTGTCCCTATATAATGGGTATTTCAAGCACTAAAAGTTATTTTATTTGATTATTTTGTATATTTAAAATCCAAATGACACTTTCTGGTAACTTAGTTTTTATTGGGATTAAATTTGCAATTTTAAGATCACTGAGGCATGCATACCTCACAAGACAACAGTGCTGCTTCAACAGTTACATCTCTTTGTACTTGGTGGATTCTGTCTCCAAAATAAAGCAGCAAATGCTGCTAGGGTATTTTCTGTAAATAAATAAATACTATTAGATTCTAAAAAAAAAAAATAGAGAGAAAGCACAACTTCTAGAAAGGATGCCTGCCATGACTATGGTAGCTTCAGAAAGGCTAAGGAGCTTACTGGAGTGCAGTGAACTTGTGTGTTAGCAATAGGTGATTGTTTTTGGATGCTGCACCTTTTCTGCTTGTTCTTGTACGACTCCCAGTTTGGGCTATATAGCCTGTAATGGGCTTGTCAAGTCCGATGGACTTGTGTGTCCAAAAATAGTGGAAATCAGTAGCATCAGCAGTCTTAGTGCGAATAAGAACTTCACTGCAAGCCAGAGTTTGAAGCATTTTGTCCAAATGTCTTTTCTGTCATGGATTTACTGTTATTTCTGTTATTTCTCTGTGCCAGATGGATTTTTATGGATCTTAACATTGTTGACATCATGTTCTAAGGTTTGAATGCATCATGTTTATACAAATGAAAGGTCTGGTCTCACAGTAATTAGAGACTTGGAAGGGAGGCATGCTAATGCAGAGATCCCTTTAGGGATCTGATTTAGGGTGCTGTGGAGAACTGTTTACTTTCACATATGGTTTCAAATGTAAAAATTCAAATTAAGATAATGTAGGGAAAAGAGTATAGTTCATCTCAAAGCAAGATCTTATGGAAGGGGAAGGTGATATTTTCTTATCAAATGTTGAAGCAAGTTGTTTGTATTGCACTCACACTTGACAGACGCACTCAGATAAAGATGTTTCTACATAATCAGGTCTGGATCGCTTGTGTAAGACAGAAGACAAGTGATGAAAGTTCCTCTTGACTGACAATAACAGGACAGATCTTTGGTCTTAACATAAACATCATATCCTGCAGCTGTATTCCTGGGAATAGAATCCTTCAGCATCAATATAGTTCATTACTTTTAACCTTTTGTTCTGCTCTTTTTCTGGTGCTAGCACACAGATTTTCATTTATATTTTCTTCTTACCAGTCTGGACTTCTTTTACGCCCCCTGATACAAATCTGTACAATAACCTGTTAGGAAGGGTATATACTGTTCTCTCTGCAGTAACTCTGATTTTAACTCATTGGAAACCATGGGAAACATTATCCTCTGTAGTTTTGTGCTACATACACAGCTAGAAATGTATGGAGGTTATGATGATAAGTATAAGACATTGAAGTGAAATGATGAAGGGGGTGTGATTCAGCATACTTTTATCAGAGGGTATAATTTCAGGTATGGAGAATGTCTCAGAATTTTTAACAGCTGCCTTGACTATGAATTTGCTTTTTCCCCTCTCTTAGCAGCTCTGTGCTCACTGGGCTGGTTCACACACTTTACTTCTCACTGCTAAGTAACATTTTCTGCCTTTTCTTATACACACATCCCCCTCCTGCTTTCTAACCATCCTGTCAGGTCTATCTGCAAGTTACCCGTACACAGCTGTTACAGTTTTTCAGGCTGGTGAAGATGTACTTTGTTTATGAATATCATTAGTTATCGCCATTTGCTCAATTTTGATATATTTTGTCAGCAGTTAGTGGTTTATCAATATGTAAATGCTGATGCCTTGATTCTGAGTTCCATGTGTAAAAGGCTTGGAGGAGCTGGACATGGAGCATGAGCCCCATGGGTCTCAGCAGAGTTCCTAGTAAGGTGTTAACCCTGAGATTTGTGGAACTAGCAGCCACTTTCACTGAACCCATATAGCACTTGGAATAACTCTGCCATGTGTCTTTTTTATTCTACAGTCTGTTCTCCCTTCCTTTGCTGTAATTTTGGCACGGTGCTACACTCAGAGATTCTGGGCTGCAGAATGCTTTAAAGGGAGGATGTTTTCCACTTCACGTGGAAAACTCTCCCAGACCTTTGAAGCATTCTCCAGAAGGATGAGACACTAAGTGCATTATTCCTGAGTGTTTGTAGATGAGCTGCCTCAAGGCTATGGTTTAGCATTTATTATTACTAGATCTGTATTCAGAGTCTAAGATGAGAGCTCTATGCTGTTTGGGGGAGGCAGATGGTATAAATTTAATGAGTTGTTACTGGTTCAGCACTAATGTTGTGTAAATGTTATCTGTGTCTTGCTTCATAATTCTGTGCCCTCATACCAAATGTACTCCTATTATGGAGCCACTACTGGAATTTGCTTCAAAAATCTCAACATATTGATTAAAATAATAATAATAACAAGCGAGATTAGCTCCCACAGGGAGGATTTGTGGATGCTAGGAGGAAGGTGCAAGTTAAAATCTTATAGTCACTGGGGTGAGCCTTGCTGGTGCAATTGTGCTAAGTTTGAAAATCTTAGTGATATGTAAAATTTTATATCTTCTAAAATATTTTAGTATGAAGAGATTTAAACCTTATTTTTCCAAAAGTACATTAGCCAGCATAAGCAGCCAAGAATGTCTCAACTTGCCTCTTCCTTGTTCGCTGCCAGGTCTCCCCAGTTATCCCTTCTCATGTCAGAAGGAGTTGTATAGTCAGAGAGTTCCTCCAGATGGGGGATCTGATCTAGATTTTAAAAATCCTCTGTGGTGGATTAGTGCATGTGTGTTCAGCCAAATTTAGAAGTTTGTACAGATCCCTTTTAAACTGGATTACTCCCCAGGCCAGTTCCGAACAGGTCACACAAATGATTGCAGTGGTCCAGTACAGGGGAACATGTGGAGCTGAGAAACTGGAGGCTGCAGGACAGAGAAAGTCTGCTAGGACTGGGGTGAATGAGACCTGCATTTGGCAGTAAATTTAACATGGGGCTTGATAAAACCCTGTCCTTAGGCAGGAAGGTACAAAAAGGCACTCAGACAAGAGTCCCTTAGCATAAAAAAGTGCCCAGTGTGACCAGAGGGATAGAGACACAAATGATGCTGTAATGCTACATGTGACTCAGGTTATTAGAAGAAGATAAGGTAATAAGTATTTTATGGAAGAACTGTATTACAGGGAGGGGGGATAGAGGGACATTGTGAAATGCACTGCAAATTATTTCTGTATCTAATCAAAGATTTAGTGCTTTCATCGCTGCTTTCCACCTGCTGCTTATTCGCAGCTTACCATTTGTTGAGTCCAATAAATGTCATGAATTCATCAACTTCCCTGTTAAGCCTTACAAATGCCAGGGAATAGCAGCAGGT
Organism: Cinclus cinclus; assembly: GCF_963662255.1. Classification (NCBI taxonomy): domain Eukaryota; kingdom Metazoa; phylum Chordata; class Aves; order Passeriformes; family Cinclidae; genus Cinclus; species Cinclus cinclus. The sequence goes on along the minus strand of NC_085047.1, from coordinate 9,908,496 downwards.
ATTACTGTAGGGCCTTTTCTTCTCTCCTTCCCAGTCATCTTTGCATTTTCCTTAATTTCTTTGCATTTTCTTGTGCTTCCCAGTGCTTTTGCTGTTAATCATGCCTTGGTGGTCACTCTAATGACTACAGTCATTAGAATGTGAAAGTGCTGGGCAGCCCTGTCTCTTACTAAGCCTATTGGCAAACAGGGAGTGTTCTGGGAGCTGCCAACACTGAAGTCTCAGCCTCTCCATTGGTGGTGAAATCAAGTCTGGGGTTAGCAGGAGCTTATGGATGTAGTTGCTTAGACATCAAAATAAGATGTCCCAATGTTAAGTGAAACCCTACAGAATGATTATACCAGTTTTTCTTCAGGCTGCTGTTGGTAGTGGTTGCAGGAATGTGCTCTGCCAAAAAGTTGTTGGTGTTGATATGGAATAAATCTTCTTGTTGATATTAACCTTAAGTTTGTTTGTGTTGTGGCCGTACCTACAGGTCTACTATACCTACAAGAATCATAACCTCCTGTGTACTGCTCAAACACAGAGCACTAATGAAAAGTGTGCTCTCTAGTCTTTACTGCTATTACAGTACTCATTTCTTTTGAGTCTTATAGTAATTATTACCTTCAAAACATCCACTCTTAATTGTTGTATTGCAGGTGCTGTTTAGATTGTGGGATAAATATAAACAGTGCTTAAGAAAACATTAAAAAGCTCATACAGTATTTTGCATAAAATGCTGTATTCTACAGTATGTACTACAATGTAATTTGTGGTATTATTTTAGAGTGTTTATATAATTTTAAAAAACCTTTTTACAGATAGGAGGGATTGTTTAAATAACACTGGAGAGAGCCTAATGTAGAGCTAAAGAAAGCTGTTGATTTCAAGGGAGATTTTGAATAAGAAAAAGTATGTGGGGGGATAGATAAATCAAAGCTCTTTCTCTCTTAAGCTGTCAGGGGCAGCATTCTAAAGGATATATTGCAGGTAGGCATCTGAGAATGAAAGTTCTATTTCTGTGAAAAATCATTTAGAACCCATCTGTTTATATTTCACAGAAGTGGTGAGTGCAAGATGTATAACTGATGGAAGATTGTGTGACTTGTAAAGGGCGAAAGTGTGAATGAGATTATTTTACTTCTCTTGGAAAGAGTTGCTTTTTTCTACCCTAAGCCTAAAACTGCTTCATTTCCTGCCTGGAAAATAATTAGAATTAACAAATATGCAGTGCTCACTCTAGAGGCAGGATTTTTAAAGCAGCTTAGGGGAAGGAAATAGGGGAAACTTTCTTAAAAATGGAGGTTGAGAACTAAGGCCTTTGAGCTCTTCAAAGCATCTGGTTTTAAGTGCAGAGGGCTGAAGAGTGTGGTTTTCTTAGCAGGCCTCCTATCAAAGAAGGGAAATGGGGAAAGAAAAGATGCTCTGTAATCCACTGTATAGGGACTGCCTTAAGTGTAGCAAAGGAGCAGGGGAAGGAACCAGAATGTTTCTAAAACTGTCATTTCCTACTTGGCCCATTTCTTACCACACTGGGTTGGGTATGGAATATTCTTGTAGGCACTAAATCCCTTCTCCTTTATTGTAGCAAATGGCTACAGAGACTCATCTACTTAAAGAAGCCAAGAAACAACCCAAACGCAGATAATATTGACACTCATCTAAGTGCACTGCATCATCTTATATTATGATGGTTTTGTGGACTAGTTTTCATCTATTTTAGTGGGCACAGCGAGTTTTTAATATTTTCTTAAAAACACTTCATAAGCCAAAATCAACAAAATAATCTCAGAATTGCATATAGTTAGATACAAATGCTCCTCTGAGTTCCCATAAAACTGTCTGCTGTATTATGTTCTTATTTATTAATAGTTGCTTAAATGCTGTAACACAAATAGGTTTTAAAAGTGGCCCTTGAAATAAGCACAGATGAAGTAGGATGACTTTGCTATAACCTATCTACACCCACAATTTTCCTGTTCATTGCCTGCAATGGAAGGGTGATTCTGGCTATAATATCGGTCTTAACTATCTTGGATTAGAGCTAATTAAGAAGTACGAATGTTTCCTGTGTGAAAAGTTAACTTTTAAAAAAGTTGTTTGTGGTTTAAATGTCATGTGCACCTTAATGTCAGGGCCTTAGAAGAATCTATGGACAAGTCAAGAGCATTGCTAAGAGAACAGATGTTGGAGACAGATGCCATATCCCTGTATGTTTAGCAACACCTCTTTTGAGCCTTGGTTCTCTGCAGCTCTGTATCATAAATAATGTGTTGACTCACTTTTAATCCTTCTGCTGTTGTACTGAAAGCCAGGCTATGTTTGGATCCATTCAAGTGCATTATTGTATCCAAGGGCTGAGCTTGGTTAAAGTAGAAACACTTGAATACCCACCGGTAATTTCTATAATTTCCATCCTTTCATGGAAAAGGCAGAGAAGGTGGATTTTTAGTTTTTATTTCTGGGCTCAGTCTAATCTCAGTCCATTCAGTCACAGTGGTTTAATATGAAAAGTAGTTTTCTTGATGGGTTTTTAGTGCATCAGAGTGGGTGGTGCTCACAGGAAATCTGCCAGAGTTTCAATAGTGATGCTGATTTTTTAGCTTTTTATTTTATTTTAATAGAAAAAAAAAACCCTAAAAGCAGATTGTTTATAAGCAGAACTCAGTTGAATCTTAATTCAACTATAGAATAATCTTAAACCTTTTTAAGGATTAACTAAGAGTTTTAGAATATTCGACTCAAGGCAACAAATAAGTTGACTTTCTAGTGGTGATTCTTTTCTTTCCCCTTTTTCCTGTTGGTTTATATGGATTTATAGAAGTCCTAAATATACAGCAAAGGTTTGCTGATTTAACTTAAAGCCGTTTCAAAGGTAATTTAACCTAAATAGATATTCCTGTCTAGACTTAGAAGAATTTTATTTGGTTTATCTTCATGCCTGATGGACTGAAAGCAACTACAGCAAGCTTCTTTAACTGAATTGATAAATACATTCTTTAAGTTATTGAGGTAATACAGGAAAGGAACCATAATAGTTCTGGGGAAAAAAATGTAATTTAGATCTCAACATTTATGCTATTCCTGATTTTGCCAAGTAGATTACTTATTAAAACATAAAATCAGCGCTAAACTAGGGATTTTTTTGCTGACATACACACACATACATGATCAAGTGGAAGGTGTCCTTGCCCATGGCAAGGGGGTTGGAACTAGCTGATTTTTAAGGTCCCTTCCAACTCAAGCTTTCTATAATTGTGCAAAACAACCATCCCTGTTTGATGTTATGGATCCGCAATGCTAAATACCCAAAAACTTCATAGGAAAAATTAATTGTTCTCTATAATGCTAAATACTCCTAGTTGGGAATTCACTTTCTCGGCCAGTACATTTTGAAGACTGCTTAGCCTACAGGACTCATCTGCAGTAGAAAATGACAAACACGTGCATAAGATGATGATTGGAAATGCTGCATGATAGAAAAGGGAAGCCAAAATGTGCAGTAAAGTCCATCAGAAACCTCTTAGAGTAATCAACAGACTGTGCATGTGTGACATCCCAAATGAAGGTAGGAAAGCCAACCAGCAGAAAGATCAAGACACTTCCCAGAGTTTTCATCTCCCTATCCCCTTATTTGCATGGAAACACTGCTAACAGCAGACATCACGTGGCCCTAATGAGAGCAGGTGTGTTCCCTCATGGATCCCAGCCAGTTGTGGGTGGTAATGAAACCAATCTGCAAATGAGATTTTAAAGGGTGCAATATTTCATCACTGGCAATACTGCCAATGTGCAGAAGGCCCTTCCCTCTCTTCAGAGTGGAATGCGATTAGTTGCAGATTAAGAGGGATGACAGAGCAGAGTTCAAAGCACACCCCCCATAGTGTCAACAGGCCTTAATGATAACATAGTGCCTCTTCCCTGAAGGAGTTTCATGTCTTACTCAATGTAAATGGCAAAAATGTGGCATTTTAGAAACAATGATGTGTTTTTCTATTGATGCTGTCATAGTACACAGCTGCTGAAAGAGGGGCTGTTTGTCAGATCTCATTTTCCTCAGTGATTCATCAAACGGGCAGTTCATGCATGCAGTATCAGAATGGGAATAAATAACTTGCAACAATGCATTGGACAGTGTAGTGCTTTATTCATCTCCTGCCTTCTTTGATGCTATCCGAGATTTTGGGTGGGTTCATCCAGGTATGTGTTTGGTATTTTGCAAGCTGTGTGGCTGCTTTTCAGGAGCAGGACCTAGAAAATAGGGATATTATTGAGTTAATGGATGAAAAAAGCAGAACTATGCATTTACATTCTATTTACTGTGGAAGTTTTACGCTCCTTGAATGTGCCATTAATGCAGCCTTTTCTCTTGCTCTTCAGTTCTGTAGTTTTGTCAAATTACAGCCATTCTAAGAAGGGAAAAAATTGGTTTAATAAAACTCACAACTGATTAAAATCTAGTTGACTCACAGAGCACTTGCTATACCCTATAGCATGCAAATGCATGACCTGACATTATTTAGTGGTAATAAAATAAATGTTTCTGTTTTAGAAGGGTATTGGCACTAACAAACCATGAGTTCGCAAGAAGTTCTGGGCATTTCTTGCTGGAACAATGTGACCTGGACGTAAATCAGGAGGCTTCTCTTTTGGAAAGTAGGTGCTGACTGGTATTGTGGGAGCTGTGCAGATTTTCTAAGGGGAAATACTGCAAAAGTTTCACACAGTCTGAATTTGGGTGCCTGAATTAATAGGCAAATGCCCAGAGACTATATAGAGTGGTTTGGGATGGAAGGGTCCTTACACATCACCTAGTTCCAATAAAGGTTCTTCCTCTCTGCCTGAAGAAAGGAGGGCAAACATTGTAGTTCATGTGCAAACTGTACACCCCGGCTTGTGTGAGGTTTTGAATAAGAAAAAGTATATCAATCTGTACTCACTGCTTGGGATGTAGTTTAATTTTGTATTAAATCCACTTTTATTCCCTGAGTTTGAGGGATTCTGACAAGTTCTACCATGTGCCATGTGTTCTCCTGCATCTGCTGGAAGGAAAGGCAGAAATAAATTTCTCCTCTTTTGGATCCCTCTTTGTCTATAGTAGCTAAAACTCACAGAAATTGTTCAAGAGAACGGCCTTTGTGTAGTCTTAAAGGATTAAAAGTTTCTAAAGTATGGTTTAATAGCAATTTAACTGGCATAAAGGTAATAGCATGCAGTAGACATTTTTTTTATTGTTTTGTTCTTTCATATTCCAAACTTTCAGCCTATCTGACCGAAAAATAAGTTGGATGACACAGTTTTCCACAATGACCAACTATTTTCTTCAGCCAAATCGCAGGAGAAATGTGAAAAACAAAAACAAAAACACTCAAAACCATCCAAAAACAAACAAAAAAACCCCCAAACAACCATGTTCAGGATATTCTGGAAGGCATAGTAGTTGAACTGTTCCTGTGACAAAGATTATAGTATCCAGCAGGATTCTTTCTCTCTAGGGATGTATAAATTTGCATTATATGAGTATAACCAACGTAAGACCATTATTAATTACTTTTAAAAACAATTATACGCACTTGTGTGTAATCGTAATTTCCATGCATTACCACATATGCATGTACCAACACTTGTAGATCCCCACACACAGAGCATACATTACTCATAAAGTGTCACTGCAGGGTAAGTGATTTTTCATTGTTTAAGTAATTTTTCAGTGGTGTATGGTAAGGTGTGATCAGGATTTTTCCCATTCTTCTCCACCTGCGAGCTCATTTACACATCAGTTAGAGGAACATGGGAAACCTGTGGTATTCTTTTCAGCATGAATTTAGTAACTGCTTTCATTAAAAACTTGCTGATAGTTTTCTGTCATGTTTTGATCAAAATCCCCAGCAGTGTTCTGCTTTGGAATATCCCTCTAACATGAGTAGTGGGCTGGAAAATGTCACCAGATTTAAGATAATGATTTATCAATTCTTGAACAGAATTAATGGATGTGTCTGTGAGCATGAGAAACCAAAATCCAGTGTACTCTTGTATTTTTGACCTCATTAGGCATCTTTAGCATTGCCTTCAGGAGAAAAATGGTCAAAGTAAAGCATCAGCAGTTTATCCAGTGGTGAGAGAAACAGGTAATACAGAGGCAGTTTGGGGCTGCTGGGTAGAGGATGGCAGGATGCAGAGAAAATGGCTTTCTGGTTAGAGAGTGGCAGATGTATATTGAAAGTGAAACATGGGATCCTTTGTCTTCCTAACTACAACTCCAGCTTGTATGTGGTGTGTAGTCCATCAACATAAATCCATGAGAATTTCAGTGTAAGACTCCTTCTCCTAGAGTAAATCTTCCAGTGTTCCCATTCAAGGGGCATCAAGGGCAGAAATTCTAAGAAATGAATGTGTAGAGAAGAATTAATCTTCAGAAATGTGAAATGAATGCTCTTGGCAGGTATTTATGATGGAGTCGCACAGCAGTAGTGTGTTGGAAATGGCTAAAAGTGTGAGTTAGAACTCTTTTCTGGGCCAAAATCACTACAGCATATACTTTTTTCAGCAGCTGATGAAATTTATGGATTTCTCAGTTCCACAAAGAAATATGGGCCATGCAAAATATTATTAAAGCATCTTACATGATTGAATGGTTAACAGATTACATGAGTAAAAGAGTACTCTGGGCTGGGGAAGCTTGGCAATTGCAAGCCTACTTCAGCACTGTAGCTTGTGGTCTTTGAAGAAGGCTGGATTTAGAAAGGACTGTCTAGGGCATGAAGGTCCCAGAGGCTTTGAGCCATTTATTTAAGATTTGAGGGAAAAAAAAAAAAAAAAAAAAAAAAAAAAAAAAACAACAAAACAAACTTGAACACAACACATGATGGTAATAATAATAATAATAATAATGTGCTTCGAATTAGATATTTGTATCCATATCACACAATCATTCTATGCGTGAAAATGCAAACCCAGCATAATTTTATAATGCTTCATTTGCTAATGGAGCAATGTAAACCGACTGAAATACAGACACACAATCGACAAGCAGTGCTATTACAGCTCATTTATCAAACATGTTAGGCTTATGAAAGCAGTTTTACATTGTTTAATAGTTACATTTGTTACTCCATTTCATGGCTTACCTCCCTGTGATCTCAGTTGACACAACACAGGTATCTGTGATTTGAGGATGATTTAACAATCAGTATTTTTCTCTTTTCCCCTGAGTAAGCTTGGATCGTTTTTTATGCAAAAAGATATCAGGGTTATTGTCCAGTCCTGGTCCTGAACTCTGTTTTAAAGGCTCAAGTGGGCCAGAACACATGCTTGTGTTTTGCCTTGTAACTCGGGTAGATTGCTAGTGCATGCTGCTGTATACTGGCAGTGAAAAGGACCATGTACATCACTGTTTTTGGGACCCATTTGTTGAGTACATTACATGCTACTATGAATTTTTCCCCTCATAGTGTTTCTAACTTAACTGATAATTACTGAAGGGGTTTATTACAGGAGGCTTTGGCCTTGTCATAGGGAGTTAGAAGCAATAGTGCAAAAAGTCTGTACAAATTTCAAAAGGAAACCAGAAGCAATTCAAAAGGTGTATCGTTTCTGCAGTGTGGTAGTTTTCTTTGTTTAACAGAAGAAAAAAAATGACAATACCTTCAGAATAATGAAATATTAACTTATTTCTGAAAACAGTCTCATGTGCACCTTGATGAAAGAAAGAGGAGCCTGGGAGGAAGCTTCAGCAGCTTCCTCAAGAGGGGGAGAGGAGGGGCAGGCTCTGACCTCTTCTCTGCAATGTCCAGTGACAGGACCTGAGGGAACAGCTTGTAGCTGTGTCAGGGTAGGTTTGGGTTGGGTATCAGGAAAAGATTCTTCACCCTGGGCACTGGAACAGGCTCTCCAGAGCAGTGGTGACAGCACCAAGCCTGCCAGAGTTCAAAAAGTGTTTAGACAATGCTTCCAGGCACAGGAGAATTGATGGGACTGTCTTGTGCAGAGCCAGGAATTGGACTTTGGTGGTCCTTGTGTGTCCTTTCCAGCTTAGGATATTCTGTGATTCATATAATATTTTGTTTATGTGGCTTTTTCTGAAGATTTTTTTAATGTATCACAGATATACATGACAACAAAACTCATAGCCAAATTAGATAGCTCTTCTCTTGAGGTTTAAATGTATTCTAAATCCTTTTGGAGAAAAATGCAATTCTTTATTATTAAGGATTTTCAGTAATTTATTTTAGTGCAAAAGATCCTTCATACTATGATATACCTAGAAGTATTTACAAAATTGAATTTAGAGTTTGGGTAGTGAAGGTGATCGTTTTTAGTGTAAGTGCAGTGAAAAGAAAGAGCATTTGGAAAGGCAGAGTGGAAATACTACTTCTACATCATTCTACTTACAACTTGGATGGTATGTCTGGTATTTTGTATTGTTCCATTTGTAAAACAAACCACTTAGCTAAGCAGCTCTTCTTAAGTACACGTGCATAGCTGTAACTGGGTAGGAGAGCACTGGTAATGTTATATGTGGATAACTACTCAAATTTACAGTGAATGTCCTTTTAATCCTTGTTCTCATGCCCTTTATTTCTATGTGTTCCTTTTATTGTAGTTGTTTTAAAGGCATCCAGAGGTTTTTCTCTGTCTACAAGGGAATGCAGAACCTGCACAAAAGCTTGTAAATGCAACTCCCCATTAAAAATCAAGCCCCCATGAATATTATATGAGTGAGAATTAACCATTCCCACTAGTCGGAAAATATAATAAAAACAGCTGAAGTCTCAAGCAGAGGATTCTCATAACTTATTAAACCTCCAGCTTAAAACAAAATGTAACAGTGAAGTTATATTGCAGTAGAACATCCTCTGTATTTTATAATGCTGTTTATTTTTTAAAAAAAAAATCTATAATCAGTTAATAAAGGTCATTTATCCCTGCTGAAATTCTGATTTTAAACAGTATGCGGTCCCATGTACATTAATTTCCACTGACATTTGTCTCTCCCCCTTTGCCTCCATGCATCTGTGCTAAGGGACCCAAAGTTTATTAGTCACAAGAGGAGATGATCTTAAATACCTCTTGCTTTGAATTTAAATGGGGCCAGTCTAGCTACTTTGAAATTAAAATTAAATTCAAAATTAGCAGCCTTGATTATGAAAGAAAATGTGAGAGAGCAGTCAAGTGTGATTTTTCTGAAAAAAATTATCCTTCCGTGATACTGCCATATACAGTATTTGGTAGTTACTGACACTAGACTAGGTTGTGACAGACCTTGTATACACATGGACATATGTAAAAAAGGATCTACTTCGTATCAGGCCTCATCGTAGTCTGCCTGGAATTCACAGTGCTTAACTTGAGAAGAATGCACTGGCAGATTCTCCACCGATGTCTGGGAAAAAGGTTTTGCACATGATCTTTGGATGTACAAGGCACTGAGAAGGAGAGCTACAAAATGGAATGTAAGAGGACCTTCCTATTGCTTCAAAAATCCCAGTGCCACGTGACATAAGAGCGCTGGTTAGTTATAAATTTATGCTGCTAATTCCAGTTCCTCCAAACATTTTTGATAGGTGAACATGACAGCAGCAGGCACTCTGCCATGCTGTCAGTCTTCTCACATGGCGAGCACTGACTTCATATTGTGTGCTCTAGTGGAGTTTGCAGCAATCTGCTTGGGTGTCTGTGCTGATCAGGAGCAAATGTGAGCAGGAGCATGCATCTGCTATCAGTGATTATGGAATTGTAGCCTCAGTGGCAGTATTGAAAGAGTTAGGGAATTATTGAGGAATTTTTGGGAGATTAACTGTTGCAGCTGCCTTAGTTCAGTGAAAATGAATGCCATCTTGTTGTGGCATGGTCATGAGGAGGAACATGTACGCTTTGAGATGAGAAGTGAATGTTGGAATTTACAGCATTTTGTATTTTCTGTCTCCTAATAAAAGCCTAAAATGGAACTCCAAATACCTGGATGTCACTTACGTCGCTATTTCTAAGTCACTGAGAAACTCTTTGTAGTGGCTTAATACCTGCTTTTCCTTTAATAATTTCTGAATTCATAAATGAATGTGTGCAGAGAGTTTGCTCAGGCTTATTTCTTGAATAGCTGAATTTGAGGTTGAAAAATACCCAAATCTGAGTATTTTGATTCTTAACTGAAATACCTTAAAACATTCTCAAAAGACTGTTTTAAAGTTTCTTGGAAGAAGTGTGCAGTGCCTTGATTCAGAACCCTATATTTTATCTGAACTGATGAAGTTAGAAGTTTTGGTAAGACAAAATTCCCTTCAAAGGCTTTATTAACTCTCCTAAATACAGTGTCATAAAACTAGAGAAGTGTTTCACTTAAACTTTAAACCTTTCGAAAAGATTTTAATTAGCAGTTTAATGATCAATGCAAAGGAGAATGGGACTGTGTTTGTCCATTAAATGAGAGGAAATTAAATTAAATAACACATTTTGGTTTTGTAGAGTGTGCTGTTGTTATGACAAGCATGGATATGTTTGAGAGAGTTGATTAGCCTTTTGGCCTCTCTGCTTAATATTTTTGTCATTCTTCTATGGAAGTTCCTGTGTGCTTTCCATCAGGATTATTGGAATTTGGAACCTTATCTATAATTGTCTACCAATAGGGGTGACATGATGTCTCTTCGCTGCATTAACTTTATCGTTCCGTGTAAAACATTAACACAGCAAAAATCTGATCTTGTAAATGAGACCCATGTCTTCATCTTGATCAGAGAAATGGAATTTGTAATTCAAATTAGAAAAGTTAATGAACTTAATGCACAGGCTAGGAACAGTGTTGTAATGTGCCAATTTGGTCTGCCTGTAGATGCTTCCAAACATTCCCATTAAGGTATTGATTGTGTCCATTTAGCAAAGTGAAGGGGACAGTGAATTCCCTAATGGTTTACACATTACACCAGTAGTGTCTAGACCCCCAAACAAAAACCCATTGATAAGCCTTAAATTTCCTTAAAAAATCAAATTTATCTATATAATTATTAATGCTGGTATGCGTCTTTTGAAGACCAAAAGCTGTTTCAGGCCGAATATGCAATCTTTTGTGTTTATTGATATCTATGAAGAATTTAGTGTTCCCAAGTTGAAATAATGGTGGAGCGTCTTATGACTACAAATAATAATTGAGTTCTCCCTTTACATACATGATTGATGTAGTTTTATAGTAGCACTTTATCTGGAGACCTAATGTTGTGATAATGATTACAGTTTGGAAATTAAAATTCTGCTTCTTGTACTTTCAGAATTTTATTTCTGTGTTGGCTACCAACAGCTGTGATTTCATCTTCTATCAGTAGTTGTTGGTGGTTCAGAAAGGGTGTTCTGGAGTTGATGGCATCTGAAAACTTCCAAGTTATCTTGGGGACAAAACAAACATACATTTCCCCACCCCCACAAAAAAAAAAAAAAAATCCAACAAACTGAGAACAGAAAGAAGAGCCTTTCCTAGTGCTGCCTGTGAAAAGTAATAAAGTATATTCTTGGAGATGTGTCCTCTGCAATGCACTAGGGTGTTTTCCCAGGCACTTCTCTGGTGAAGATCCCTTTGCCTGGACTTGCAGGCTAAAAGCCAAGAGGCAAAGGGCGATGCAGGCATCTGTACCAGTCTGTGTCACAGAACCTGCTGTGGCAGTGGTCAGAATCTGCTGGTGCGGGGCTGTGAGCAGAAGAACACTTGGGGTGGTAGGAGAAGCACTGCCTCAGTATCCTTCGGCTGTGTGCTGATGAAAAGTCATAAGGTTACAAGGGACAGTCACGTTACAAAGTTAGAAATGGAGGGCTTGGGGAATGCTGAGGTAGTGGACACTGTTTTGTGTGGGAGATTGGGTCCTGTACTAGCCCCAGGTGGTTTCTAAATTGTGTGACTGTGTATAGAAGAGTTGTTTATGGGCAAAACAGTAACAGCTGCTACCTTAGCTCCTCATGCCAAGCAGTAAAGTGAAGCATTAATCTAAAACTGCACTTGAGGATTTTTAATTTTTTTCTGAGTTGTGAAGTGAGCTTCCACATAAGTATTTTCTTCCTCCTGTGTTCAGGACTTTTGTCTCAGAAGATTCACGTTCCATGAGTTGTGAATAACTGATTTTCTCATCTTGAGAGATTGCATGTGCCGGCTTGTGATCTTTTTACTGTTTTACCAGGCTAATCTACAGTTTTAAGTTACTGGGTGATGTATAAATGTTTGTAGACTTTGTGTTTAACAAACCATTCTGATTGCCAGACAGCGGTTTTAGTGTGTATACATGTGGTAGTTCATTTTAAATAAGGTAAGTTTTTGCACAGTATGCATCTATTTCCTCTAAAGCACAGCTGTATATAAATAAATGCAAGCCTACAAGGGATAAGCAGTAAGACCATGCAGTGATTTTGTATACCGTGGTTAAAGAAAAAAAAATATAATTAAGAAAATAAACCTTTTGTAAACTGAAGTAAATAAGTGAAATTGATGGGAATACAATATTTTAAAATTGAAGTACAGGATGTTGCAAGGACGCCAAAAGCTGCTTCCTACATTTAAGTTTGAAAGAATGCAAAGTGTTTGAAAGGTAGCCTGTGCTAAATGGAGACCTTGAGCAGCCGCATGCTTGAAGGCAGAACAAGTCAGTGCACTATTGATTGGAGTACGGGGGGATAAATGTGTGGCTTCTGCTCTTAATGGAAGCTGATTGTTCAGGGACGCACCGGCAAGGCTGGTCGATTCTTTAGCTGTTGTTTACTGGGGAGGACGATATCAATTTTCCAGAGGGATGATTGGTGGGATGTCAAGGCTGTCACCCTCTTCTTCTCATCACTGACAGACAGTTGAGTGACAATTACAGTGATGGGACATTGCCTGCATTGGCATATACACCAGAGGATAACTGGCAAACAGAAAAAGGCAGCAGCACTTTAAAAAAGATATAATCAGCAGTTGTCAGGACTAGTTACGTATATGATGTCTGAATAACAAGGCCAGAGTGTCCTGCCTCAGACACTGACATAAACTGAGGTGTGTATTCCTCAGTCCACACAGAAGTTAGCTCTGGGAAAGTTACTGACTGTTGATAGAAGTCACTGGCAATCTACTTGGGAATCAAGCATCAATGGACTGTATTTCCATGTGGTTCTCCCGAAAATAAATGAGTTTTCTGCAGAACTTCAACGTGGAGAGTGGAGTGATGTTCTGAAGTGTGTGCTGAGCTTTCAGGAGTCCCGTGTTGGAATTCCTTCAGACTACCCTTGACAGCTAGTTAGATGGCAGCTGTGAATATGGACTTTGTCTTTGTGTTACATATTTAACCTGCCAGGCCAGAACACACAGACTAAGCTAAACTTTACATCTTGAAAGCCTTATTTTAGATGACATAGATCTCTTGTAGGTAAGTACTTCTTGTGAATTAGTATCTTGTGAACTAAAATCTTGTGAAATAGTATCTTGTAATAGTTACAAATCATTATGCAGTAGACTATGACCTGATCATGTGAAATCCTTGATAAAACCTAAGATTTCAGTGTTGCATGCTGAGAAGTGGTGAATCCAGTTGTGCATTACATTCACAGCTGTCAGTTCCTTGTGCTTCTGGAAGCTGAGGTGGGAATGGGGCTATCAGGAAAGAAGACACCCAAGAAATTGCTTAAATGTTAGATTTACAGCAAAGAGCACATCTGGCTTGTCGGCAATCATCTGTATTCTCCTCTTTACTGCTCTTCTTGTCATTCCTGACAGAAGCTCTAGATTGAGCAGACCTTTTCAAAGGGTGTTTTAGAGGTACTCTCTTCAAACCTCAATGATTGTTTTGACAGTACACGTGCATTCGCTTCAAACTTTTACCTGGAATATACATCCTGCTGAGACTTTTCTCTGGTGTGCTTCCCAAGATCTCCTGCAGCAAGCACAGGAGAGGGCAGAGCACTCAGCTCCCTACGTGCCACTAACTCTGAAACGAGAAAAAATGGAGGCAGTGGTTTTAGGAATGATCTTATTCTTTCCCACAGGCCTCCATCTTTGGCCCTACCTATCATGGATTAAGAATAAAATGAGGCAGTGTTCAGTAGTTCAACAAAGTTGTGCCTCTCCAACAAGTGTATGAACACAGTAACAGAATGTTAGTGAATGATGCCTCTCTCACATATGATCTCCACATGTAATCAGTGGAAAAAATGGTGCCATGAGGAATTAACAGTCAGAATGCTTTTTGGGAAAAGTGGCACAGTTACTCCAATCCTGTTGTTGGAGTTTTTGCACCTTTCACACTCACTGAAATTACTTTCTCTACCTTGTAAAATACGTATTTACACAGTTGAAGGTAGTGTATGGTATGAAGGACACATGTGCTAATTATCCTCTGTTTAGGTCCCCTTTTCTCTTATTTTCACTTTTTGACCTCTTTTCATATGGTAACTCACTTTGATATATTAGTTCCTTTCTGGTTTTGGGTTTGTTTTTATTCCTACGTATTTTATATATGTGGAGGTTCTCTGTACTTCTCTGCATATAGTGTGTTTGTTTGCTACCTGCATTTTTCTTACCGACTACTTTAGCATTATATAATGACTCTGCTGTTTGTGGAAGTTTGTTTTCTCAGTTCTTGAATATTTACTGTTCCTCCCCACCAAGATAGGGTTGTATTGGGGAGCTTAGAAAAAATCTCTGCAAGCAGAGGTCATGATTTGTGACCTGTTAGCTTCCAGGTACAAAAAATTCATAACAAGTTGTGCCTAGAATTGCCAGGTGCAGCAGAGATACAATATGACATATGAAGTTGGCTGTCACCCAGCTGAATGGCATTAGAGAATTACATCATACACTTTTTTTTCCCCCCTGAAATTATATTTTCCTTGAGTGCCTTTTTTTTTCCCCCCTCTTTGGCTCCGCTATAGCATTTTTCAAGTTGGCCCTGTGAAAGACTGCGATGTAGCAATATATGTACTTATTTTATATTTTTGTTTTAAACAAATGGTTTATCATCCCACTTAAAAATACCAATGCATACAATTAATATGGAAGCTTATTTTTGATGGGTCTCATGAAAACACCAAATAAGTATGATTATTAATTTTTTCTTCTCTAAGCCACCAGCTAATTGATTTTGCACTGTGCTCATTAAAAATAGATACTTTGCCTTTCAGGGGGCTGTCTGGGAAACCTAAGGCAGGGCACGACTCCTCTGGGACACCATCAACTGACCATTCCATCAGGCAGGGAGAGAGTGGTCATGGTGCTTGTCAGAGCTGAAGTATATTTACTTCATCTCCCAGCAGATAAACATTTGCAAGGCAAATAATAAATTAGCCATTAATCAGGAGAGTGGCTGTGTTTGATGAACCCTGAATAGAGTGGAGATGTCAGATAACAAGACAGAGTAAACTGACATTGTAGACTGAGCCATGTGGAAATGACTGTTAGCAGTTCTGAAAGCTTTTGTGCTGTGTTTTCAAGAGGCTTCCAAGGTTAAAGTAAAATAAGACAGAAGACATGAAGCTACCAGCAGTTTCTAGTTTTCAAAATGGTAGCATTATGCAGTCTTTCCCTTTAATTAGATCTGCAGCATTACTGCACCTAGATGTGATACAGAAAAAAAAGAGGATTTTACAGACAAGGTACAGAAAGCCCTATTATTACCAAATTATTCAAGGCATACATTTGCTCAGACTTAATGATCTCAATACATCTTCAGGTGAAAGTTCAGATTTCTGATTGACAGTGTTTCTTAAATATTAATTTCTGCTGCATTAAGTAGAGGGTTTTTTACAGCATTTACAGTGTAAATAAGTGTTGTTCTCCAAACGGTAGGGGAATGTTACTCTGTTATTATCCAGGCAATTTTATTAAAGATTGGGTGTGTGCTTTAATGGCCATACTTGTAAACAGAACTGAAAATAATGGCAGTTTCCTAACTGTCATTTGTGGGTGCTTAATTTGAGCATCATTCTAGAATTACTAAATAGTCTAGGGAAGCTTTAGATGGTCAAACTACTGGAAACTGGGCAGTCGGTGTCTCAAAAGAATTAATGAGTTTTGGTTTAAGCTTGTAAATAATTTGAAAAGTAAGATGTGTAAGGATTCCATAAGATTTCCCAAACTGAAATAGGGCTTGTTACACTTTTCTCTTTAAATGACAGGCAGAATTGCCATCCTTACAAATTGTACATCAGTTGTTTAGTCTCTCATATGATCTCTGTCAGACATGCTCTTAGCCTTCAGGTGCCATGAAACACTGCTTGAAAAACAGAGCTGCACCTTTATTTCTTAAATGCACTTTTTTTCTAAGGTAGATTACATATGCAGTTGCAAGTTTTTTGAAGTAATCAGAACATTCAAGACCTTTCATTTTCATCTTCACTCATTCAGCACAGTATAGCTCCTACAAATGACTTTGCAGGCTCTCAAAGGAGCACCTTTAGTTTCTAAGATCATCTGTGTTATTGTTCATCTCAGTGCTTCCCTTGGCTGGTGAAATCCCTTAAATGACTAATTTTGAATTAACACTTGTTCAGTTCATTAGCAGGACTTGAGGCAAACACCTTGAGAAAAAAGGTAAGCTATTGTGTGTGACAAGCTGCTTTCTCACAAAAGTAATCTGTTTCAAAGGAAAAGATTACTGGTTACTTGATTATTGCAGATGCATCTTACCTGGTATGAGTTTGGTTTAAAAATGCCCCTCCCTGCCATTATTCCAGTTTCAGAATGGAGGCTTTTTTTCTTGGCAGTCATGTTCATGATTTTCTTTTTATAGTTTGAAAAGGAGCAAGACAGTTTCCTACATTTCTACAGTTGTTTTTATTATTAATAATAATAATAATAATTTTTATTTATTTCTTCATTTATTTTATGTATTTCAAAGAACCCTCCTCCATTATGTAACTAGCCAGAGATCATCTCTGTCTCTTAAACAGTCATATTGTAACCCATCTTATGTGTTAGGAAGCATCATTTTAGTACTGCTGGAAATTGTGCTGCAGGTGAATGTCTCAGCAGGAGAAAGCTTTTCTTCCTACAACTCTAATTCTCTTGAAAATTGAAAATAGAGGCTTCATGAGAAAGAAATCTCTGAGCACGAAGGGTTTCTAATCTATGCATATATAGTAAGAGTAAATTTGAGGGGTTTAGAAACAAGGCAACAAAAATTCAATAAAAATAGTTTTCCTTCTATATCATCTGGGAGAGCTGCTCAAAGGTGCTTTTTGTTTGTTCTGGGTGTTGTTTTTTTTTTTAAGTTAACTGTTTAATAATGTACTTGCCTCAAGTTCTCTTGCTGGTTTTTCTAGGTCACAGAAGATCTTTCAGTTTTTTAATCTGTCTGTATATAGAAAAGAAAACCCACAGAGAGTGAAAGCGAGAGGAATTATTCTGAAATCTAGATGCTTTCCCCTATCTCTTGTGATCACAGCAAATCTCAACAGTCATTTATAATATAATAATATAATGTTCATTTTTATCAGCAGTATGATTTGAAAACTAATGGTGACCCTTCAGATTAGAATTTTCTGAATGTAACAGAGCCTCCAAATGTGAAACCAGCCTTCAGTACTTGTTTGAAACACAGGACACCTGTGGAGTACAAGTATGTTCTTTTAAGAATGGTGATAATGCTTTGGAGTGAGAGGTGCCTCCAATGTTTTTCATAATGCTGTTTTGCTATAAAGTTGTTTCTCTTGGGAGCTAATAAATAATTTGGGCAGAAAAAAACAAGGCCGCAGAATGTGTATAAGAAGCTCCTCATCAGATAACTATCAGAAAACTGATCTTGAAAAGATAAGTTTGCAGATGACTGGCCAAAAGACTCCTGACAGAGGTATTTTGGGCTCTCTGGCATTTTGTCTTTAGGGAGAACTTGAGTTTTCCTCTATTCATCCAGGGAGATCAAACATTGCATATTCTAACACAGTCTTATTGCACATTGCTATTAAAAGAAGAGAATCACATTTACTTTTTTGTTTGTTTGTTTTTTTCATTTTTTAACCACCAGTTACATTTTTCATAAAAAAAAAGCCCTTCAAGTAAAATAATTACAAGATGTACTCATTAGGATGCTCTTTTTTTAAAATTTATATTGTGGTAGAAGCAGACATCAGTAGACTGAAAAAAAACCCCTCTTTGTTTTGCATATGTAGTTTTAAAAGTATTTGGAGATAAACATTTCCTGGCTTTTTGTTGATGTTGTTTAATTGGTGGTGGTTTAGCCACTAAATGGGATGCATGTTTCAGCCTTTTTTTAACTGAATTTTGAAATCCTTCTTAAATTTACTGCAGCAGCCTTGTGCTTAGCTGTCTACAAACCCCTATAGTCAACACAACAGAGCAGTGTATTCATATGTAGATAACATGCCAAGTATTCCTGGCTGACTTGGTTAGGTTTTAGAAAATGGCCTTTAGGTTTTCTATTGTTCCATTGATTAGCCAGGTTTACTAGAGGTTTTATGTCAGAGAAATCTGAATGCTCACAGCCTTGTCCTTTACAGAAAGGTATTTTAATGCTTTGCACATTAGAAATTTGTCACTAAATGGAAAAGCAAGATTTATATATATATAAAAGTATAATGAAAACAGTATGTGTATATATATATGTGTGTGTGTGTGTATATATATATATATATATATATATATATATATAACAGTATAATGAAAACAGTAGGTGCATTATACAGCAATATAGGATTAGCCTTGGTATATTTGCACTGAGCCTGATGGAAGGAATGTTTTGCTTAGCTACCCGAAAGTACATGTGTGTCAAGCTCTCAAGGTACTTTTCACAGGTGTTAGTGTCTCAGGATCACTAGCTTGTATATATCAAGGTAAAAAGGTAGTTTAAATATCAGATCCTTTATTTATTTCAGACCTTTTATAAATCTGAGGCTTTGACTTTGTAACTCCTGTATTCTGACTGCAAAATGATAAAACAGATTATATTTTTTCACTCTGTAATCAATAGAGGACAAGGGACTGCATTAGACTGCATCATGCAGAAAGCATCTATTTTCATTTTTTTTCCAGCAGTTTCGTGGGTAAACAAGAGAGAATTGTTATAATGAACATTATCCTTTCTTAAATCTTGGTTATCAGGTAAAAGGGAAACTGGGCTGATGTGAAGTCATAGCTATTGAAGTAGAAAACAATGGTATAAATGTAGAAAAAGGTAAGTTATACAGTTACTTTGCTATCAGTGTTGTAAAGTATTTCACACTCACTTTATTAAGCGGTGGTTTCCCACAGTAATCTCGATGTGAAGATGACTGAGCACATCATGAACTCTGTTCAACCCAGCTGTGGCTAATACCAGTTCTGGAATATTGGGCTCTGTACCTGCCCTTACCATCTATGATTTCCCTTTGCTCTTTTCTCATCCTCTGTTTGTAAATAAGTGTCCTGGTGAGTTGAAGGTCTGCTAAGTTTATTATCTTCCTTCCTTCTTATTCATGTTGCAAATATAGTGGCCCAGAATGCACCTGAGGGGAATGTTACATTACCTGAAAAACTGATCTGACAGCACACAAAACATTGGGAAAAGGCACAAATTGAGTCTGTTGTGCTTTCTGAATTGGTTAATCAAAGTTTGTATTCCTCTGCTTTTGTTCCTGGTCAGCTTTAGGAGAAGAGAGGTTGAAATCATAACCCAGAAACTGAAAATAAACTCAGGTTCACTGAGTTTATTAGGAAATCTCCACAGCCGATGCTTCTTGCTTTCTTTGCTAAAATAGTAGTTAATAATATTAAGGTAGTTATTTCTACTTAGCCTTTTCACTGACTAATCTCTAAGCTTCAATACTATTTCAAAGGGCAGAGATGGTATGGAACTCTCCAAATTAATTGTGCTTTTTTTTTTTTTTCCCCCCTTCATCCTAATGAGCCAATAACATGTCAGAGTTATACATGTTGCAAAATAGCGCCCTGGACAACAAACTCAGTAGTTTTGGATTCTCTGATGATTCACCATGATTTTACTTTCCCAGCAGGGAGCTTTTATAAGCCCTAGTAGGATTAGTGGAAAACACTCATATTGATTGTGAGAGACTCATCATACTTTTTCTCCTCCTGTTTTATCCCTGTTGTGTCTGTTTCTTCACTGGAGTGCTCTGATATGAGCAGTTTCCTTTGTACCCATACCATTATGTGTAGAAAAAGATCAGTAAAGCTTGTTAGTTGCTAAATTGCATTTTTATTCTCAAAGCCATCTGATTGCACAATAAAACTCACAGTACAAACTTTCCAAGGTACCTTTAACACTTTGGAAGTTTTTGGCTGCTTAGCTTCCCCACAGAAGCTTAGCTTCATCACTACTTTTTGGGCTTTCCCCTGTATATCAAAGACTTTTGAATCATCCCTGTGTTGGGAAATAACCAACTTCCTACATCCCACAGCAGCTCAGCTGCAGTTTTGAAATCTCTCCTCCTCTCCTCATGGGCACTGCAAACAGAGAGGGCTCCTGTCTCCCATGTGAGAACTCCAAATACTGAGCTCCCTGGGCTCAAGCTGGTTTCAGTTACTCATCTCATTTTTGTAAACACGTTTGCTTCTCTTTCTGTTTGGAAAGGAATTTGCAACTCCTGTTTATTTGTTGAAAGAAGAGAGACCTAAGTGCCAGTCTTCTGTGTTATCTTCTCAGTTGAGGGAAATGGATTTCAGTAGTGGGAAAACAAAAAGAATGGGGGGGGGGGGGGGGGAAATATCATGTGGAGACTGGACAAAGGATTGTTTTAAACAGCTTTGTGTTTATAGAGACTTTGTCCCATCCATTCTGACTCCTGTTTTCCTCCACTTAGTTGTGAAGGCAGACCTTCCTCTAAAGCAGGGTAATAGCTTCTACCTGTGGAGAATTTAAAATATCAGTCAAAGGAATGCTCAAACACTGTGATACATTTTTTCACCTTTGAATCTTATCCTTGTTTGAAATCACATTTAGCCTATGCAAATTGAGAGATGCTTTTGTGGCTGGGAGACAGCTAAAATTGTGTGGCATTTCATATATGGCAGTTCTGTGTGGTTGGCTTTACCCATACCATATATACCATATACCATGCAGTTATAAAACAAACCAAAATGCATACCTTGCTAATTTTCCCTATTTCAGCTTCTGCAAACTGGATCAGTAGCTGCTTTGCTTATAATTTGAATGAGCTATCCATCCAAACGGGATGTTTCCAGAGGTTTTGAACCTGTAATTTTCTCTTGCCCTTACTGAAGTGGTGGTTTTGCATGACTGTATATTTTGCACAAAAATGAAGAGTAGGGGAAGGGGAATATTTAGAAGGAGCAGGCTCAGACAGCTGCAGAACAGCCAGTGTAGGTCAGCCCGTGCTGAAAGCTGTGCTGAGGAGATAGAGCTGTTCTAACTGCAGTCCATTTGTAATGAGATAAGGGATACTGACAGGAACACTGAGTTAGTGGCTCCCCTCCAACGAGAGCTATTGACTGAACATTAGGTTTTGCATGAGATGGTGATGCAGTCGATAAAAGCATCAGGCCTTGTTTGGAGTTACACCACCGATTACTCCCTAATTTGCTGCCTGGAAGTGAGCCACGGGCGTTTCAGCCTTGTGTTTAGTGTTGATGAGATCTAGAGCGAACATTTAATCTTATGTTTACTAGAAAGCCACTTGGAAGGAGGATGCAGCACCACAAAAGGGTAACTCCCTGATGGCTCTCCAGCAGCAGGGCTTTGTTTCAGCAGTAACCCAGTTCAAAGCTGCAACTTGATAAGGATTGTTCACTCTCCAAGCTGTAGCTCAGGGCAGTGTCTTAAACCTTTGATGAATGACTTCCCCCCCACCCCCCTTCAAGGTATGTGTGATGTTTACCTGGTGGCTAAATCAAAGGTGTTTTTTTGTTTGTTTGTTTTTTTTTTTTTTTTTTTCCCAAATTGCAGCATTCCCAATTCTTCAGTGTGCTCTAGATGGAAAGGGACATCTATTCACTTGCATACCCTCACTGCTGGGAGTCCACAGTTGCCAGAGGCAAGCAGTTTGCAGAGCTCTTTTGCCAGCTTCCTCCTCTCTTCCTCTTTGCTTTGACAGATTTCTTATCGATAGTGCTTTATCAATACTGTTTGATTTTTAGATTTATTCATGCAGTGAATTAACTTGAATTCTTTTTTGTTGTGTCTAGAAAGTTACTGAGCAAGCACAGGAGGTTAGGTGATTTGCCTTGCATCAGGACTACAGGCAAATAATGTTGAGCTGAAATACAGCTTCAAGTGTAAGCCAGCAAATGGGAAAAGAAAAAAATACAGAAGGGAGTAGAGAAAATACAGGAGAAGAGAACAGTGACTGAAGTAATTTTTAAACATCTTTCAGAAATGCATTTGTGAGAGATTGCAGAGTAGTTCTGTTTCCAAGAAATTGATTCATCCATGTGCCTAAAAGAAAAATCTTGGCCACAAGAAAAAAAAAAAAAAAAACACAGCCAAAAGATTTGGTGCAGGAATTAAGTTAGTTTAGGAGATTTGGGATATGAGATTTTTGACTTCTTAGCTTTTCATGCATTCGTAACATGTGGCTTTCCTCTCCAGTGGTGACTTGGATCTTCTGTGCAATGAAATATGCAAACTTTAAATGGTTACAGTAGGAAAAAAATTACACTACAAAAAGAAAACAGTTCCCTGAATTATCACTAACTCTAGCTGTGGTTTAAATCCTACAGAAGAGGTCAAGTAACATCTGTTTAGGAACCTCACCAGTTTCAGTACAGTCAACCAGTCTCCCTAAAGATACCCTCCCTTATCATTAGGCATATGAGGAGATGTTTTTTTTTTCCCATTTTGTGATTTGTGTTGCATGAAAATTAATTGGATTTCTGTTCCTGTTCCATAGGAAAGTTGAGCAATCTGTGCACAGCCAATGAATTCTGACTAATTGCACATATTATTTAGCACCATGGAATTTGTGTTTGTTATTGCTTTAGCTAAAGTCAGTCTGGATTAGAGAAGGTATTTGTAATATTAGACAGCTGCTCCAAGGGTTCTGTTCAGGCTTAGACTGCCCTGTCCATCCAGTGAGGTCACTCACGCTGAGCTCAGTTTTGCCAGCCCTGCTGTGAATCTGCTGATAGCCTCTGTCTGCCTTTAGAAATGCTCCAGTCCTTTCAGCATGAGAGCACAGTCATGCTCTGTGCAGTCCATGGGCATAACTTTGCAATGACTTTTTCTGTATTTATCTGAAACTTGAAAGAAGGAAGTCTGTATATCATGTAAGCCTTTGGCCTGACATTTTTTGTATGCTGGAACCATTCTAACAAAGTGGCAGTCATGTTTCAAGAGGGATGGTGCTTGTTTTCATGTTTTGTGTTGTGACTACTAGGAGGTTTCCAGAGTTACTTTCAAAGAGATATGTAAACCAGGAGAAGCTCCCAGAAGCTGCAGAGAGCAAAATGACATGGGTTTAAGGTCGGAGGTTTCTTTAGGTTGTTGAACACTCATCAGAGGTGGAAAGCTGAAAAGGATATATTTTCAAGTCCAGAAACATGTGAACCTAAGTCCTGAACTATGCTAGAGATGCTGATGGAGGAAAAGGAATGTTTTGTGGGAAAAACAAAGGACATGAATTTTAGGAAATGCACCCTGGTTTTATGCTATCTGCTTGTGGGAATATGTCCAGATGTGAAGGCAAGAACATTATTGTAGGGTTTAATTCCCTTTATCTCTGTGTCCATTGCATAAGAGAGTATAAACTGCAACCTGGCCCTGCCAAAGCCCACCCAGAAATGAGACTCCTGGGAGAAAGTTCATTTAATTCTCTCCTTTACTGTAGAGGTTCCTCATAGTTGGGATATCACCCCTAATGTTCCTGCGAACTGGGTGGGTGGGTTGTATGTGCTTATTTCTGTTGATGGCTGGCTCTAATTAAGAGAGGGCTTATGCACAGCAATACACCAGAGGAGCCATGGACTAAACCAGCACCACCAATGCTGCTGCTGAGATTAAGTGATACTGTTCCTCCTTTTGCTGCAGGGCAATGTTTTCCTCAGAACAGAATATCCCCGAGCTAGTGTTGGGGATATTAAACTCATGCAGATGTATTCAGGCTCTTATAGCTGTTCAGTGTAATGATTTAATTAAATTAATTAAGCCAGAACAGTACTTGAGCACTGAATAATTTATCAAAATAGATTTAAGAGGAGAATCAAAACAGTGTGTCTCTCCAGATTTTATCTGGTGTACGGGAAACTCAGTTGTGCTGTGATCATCCTCTGTAAACAGGCAGGCCCTGGACGAAAGTCCTGAAAGCAGCTGAGGTGAATTCCATGGAAATCTCTGCTCAGGGCATGTAATATGGCACAGAATTTAGAGACAGGCTTCTAGGCAATAAATGGGTAAGGAGGGTGTTTGTGAGGAGATGTGACACGGCACAGGAGGTGGGGAGCCCGTCCAGAATGAGATTTTTCATGAATAAATGATACACAGAGCTGGATTCAGAACCCCCTATGGTCTAAGGAAGGAAAGCAAGGAACACTTGCTGTAGCACACTCTAAGAAGATGGCAACATCAAGAGTGGCACTAAGGGTGGGCAGGGATAACTGGTCTTTGTTAACCTTTCCAGGCCACTGCCAATATGAGTGATGTGTGACGGACTGTTGGATTTTCTTCAGGCTCAAAAGCCCCAGACTGAAACAGTTTAGATGAAGCTTCTGCTTCCAGCTTGGTGAATTTTACTGGTATAGGGTTTTTCATTTTGCTTGTAAAAAGAATTAATTGAGCATCTAAGCATTAATTGTGTGCACAGTAGTCGATGAAGTGTATCTTGGTAGGGCCTGGAGGAAGGAGGAGTTGAATTACTGCAAGCAACATTCATATTTTTTCTTGAAATAGATTGAAGCTTGTTTTTTTGTGATAAGCATTTTAAATCTAGTGTGCTTATTCTGATTTTGACATCTTTTGCTTTTGTTGTCATACTGTGCTCTGGTCAGTGTCTTATTTGTTTTTTTTTCCTGGAAGAAACTTCAACTGTCTTTCACAATGAAGTTTTAAGTCTTCAGACTGAAAGATAACTTTAATAGCACCAACATCACACAGGAAGTAAATATGCATACTCAATAAATTGAACCTATAGGAGATTCTTTCTCAGGAAGGCAGATGGTAGTTAGATAAACTGGAATTTGGATCCTACAACAGCAAAAGGACTTCACCAAAACCCCCAGGGCTCATAGCAGTGCAGTGCTGTCTCACTCCAGCCCTGAGATGTAGACTGAACACCACACTGGCTCTGGTTCAGGCTCTATTGAAGTTCATGGAGGAAAGAAATCCCTTGCTTTTAATCTGTCCCTGAGAGGGAATAGTGTCAGCTTTGAACCACAAAACCGCTTCCTGGTGCACCTGTATTTTCCTTGGAGTAGTCCCTTGCAAACCATGGGATCTGAGACCAAGGCCCAGGGCAGAGCAGCTCTGGAGGCAGGAGCTGAACAGAGCCAGCCAAGTGCAGTGGCTGTTTGCTGTGGGAAACCTCCTCAGTCTTTCCAGAGATGATGGCCATGAGGAAAACCACAGCTGAGGAAAGAACTCAGGTGATGCTGAGCTGTGTGCGGCTGTGCTTGTGCTGTTCTTGGGGGAAAGGATGCACATCTGTGTTTGAGACTTTGGGGTTAAAAACCAGCAGCTTGCAGATTGGGCTGGGTTGGCAGTGGTACCAGAAAGTACAGCCTTCACACTTTCCTCTCTTTGCCCTCTGCTATGTAAAGCAGTATGTCTGAAACTGTGAGACAGGTTTTTATTTTTTTTTTGTTTGTTTGTTTGTTTGTTTTTTTTTGATGGTGTCTTTGTAAATAAAGACTGGTTGTAGGATTAGTTACCTTCAGCAAGCAATTCTGCGAGAAACCTTGCTAAAAATCTCCTATCTATATAGAACAAATGTTGAAATCTAGTAACCATTATTGGCTAGGAAATCTCTAGCAGAGATCCTGTCAATTTTCTTTTAATCTTTTATGACTGTGACTTAACTTGTGATCTCTAAGGGTAGCTGCTGTTTCTAGAAAGCTACATTTTGAAGACTTGTGATAGTGAACTGTATTACATCTCTATGAACAGCCCTGTGCCCAGAATGTCTATAGGCAATTACCATTCTGTTTGTTAAGGTGTAAGGTGTTTGTTAAGGTGTAATTATTGTAAGGAATAATTACTTTAGAGGCATTCATATCACTGGACAACACACCTGCCTCTCAAGAGACAATGGCATTAATTGTCAAGTGTGTATTTTTAACTTCCTGCACAGCTTACATCAGCCTGCATTGCAAAATCTAGAATCAGCAAGTAATTTTGCTTTCTTTCAGTGCTTGGAAAGCATGAGGATTTTAATTTCCTGAAAGGGCTAAAAAAAAACCCCAGAAAAGCAGCCATCAATGACCACTCTAAATCTAGTGAAGTGTGGAAGCAGCATGTTCACTGAAGATAGCTTCTTGTCCTGTATACACCCTATATTATTTTTGGTGATGAGTTTGCATTATTCATACCAGATGGCATATTTGTTTTACTATCCATCAGATTCTGTAATGTATTAACTTGAAATATTTTTGTCAGTAAATACTGAATTGTTGCATCTTGTTCAACAGCACAACTCCGTATCAGCCTTTTGATACAGAAGGGGAAAAATGACCCCTGTCATCATCATCTTTGCTATTGTGGGATGTTTCATGTGAAAGAGTATAGAAATGCTATCAGAGATGTTTATAATGTTGGTTACAATACTAAATCATAAGACTGGAATTGTGCAATTGTACAGTGTTTCTGTGAGTTCTTTTTTTCTTAATTCCTCCAGGGCACTGCTTTATTAAAGAGGTTTATATAATGACTTGTTTTGCTTACAGTGCACTGAGGCAGTGTCTCATGAGTATGAAGGTAGGAGCACATTAAGGGTTTACAATATGTGTGAGGATATGACCTACAAATGAAGACTTTCACAATTTTGTGCATTTTGTACTAAGGTTATCAGCTAGATAGTTCACCTGGAAAACGTGCACCTGAAGTCTCTGAACTGCAGATTCTTATGGCTTTTAGGTGAGCCTGCAGAAGAGAGTGACTTTGTATTTACAATTTTAATAGTGTTTACTTCAATTAACAACTAAGTTCAGAGTTCCAAGAGCAAAGCTTCTGGCATGGCAGTAAGTTTCTAGCTGTAATGAGTGTAAAAAGGACTAACATTGAAACTGGATTATAACTGTAGTCTTTTATAATTTATTGGGAAGACAAAAGCCAACTGAAGATTAATAATCAGAACTATCAGCTTCTTCTTCCCCTTTTGAGTCAGTTAAGGTATTAATAATCAGCAGTTAGAGAGACTGATACTTGGAACATAATTCTGACTTTTCCTGATCAATAATGTGTGATATAATTTTCCTTATATGACAAATGTTGGAATTACAGACTGTGTTCTGAATCATGCCTATGTGTGAACATGCCCAAATCTGAGGCAATATAGTGATGAAGTTGAAATTGCATCATTGACCTGGTTTACCTGTGAAGAAAAGGGCTGCTCTGTGCCATGGTAGTACGTTGCTGCAGAATTAATCCTTGTAAGAGTCTGTAATTCTTCGTTAGAGAAGAGGTTTGTAGAATTTTGAATAATAACAAAAACTTAGTTTCAATGAAAAACAAATAATAACAATATTGTAGATTTTCAGTGACTTAAATGAGGCCAAAATAAAGATATTGGTATATTTAGAATACAAGAGTTTGGTAAAATTGTGGGCTAGATTACTTGTCCTAAACTACAATAAAAATATTTTAGGTGTTTTTAACTCTTTACTGAAAGATGATATCAGACTATAGAAATTGAAAATAGGATAAATTACTTTATTGTCGTAAAGATTTAAAATCATGCTTAATGCTATAAGAACAAACGTAGTCTAATGTATACCTTTCTCACACATTCTTGTGCCCAAACAATTACTTTGTTTACCCACAAAATTTCTCAGTGTGTTTTTTAATACAAACCGGGGCATCTCAGTGTGGATCCTCTGAGATTCACTTCTCCTGTGTAGATTTAGGTTTATTTACATGTAATTACTTCTGTCAAGTCCAAATGAACTTTGTTCAGAGTGATTTAAGTGTGTCCACAGGAACTTCTTAACTCTTACCTAAGCTTATTTATCATAACTTTGGATGCTTCAATTAAGGGAAGGCAAAATACACAGTTCATCTCTCTGGATATTCAAGATGTCAGGTAGCAGTATCAAACATTTCTTGTTCTGCACTCTGTACGTTGCTGGCTGGTTTTATTATCTTTGACCATAAAAAGTTAATAATGTTTATTTTTTATAACAGTACTTGTAGTACTTTTTCTAAGTTTTGTCTCTAGGCAAAATTTTGTTCCCCGTGAAGTGTGTAGGATTTTTTGCCAGTGGAGTTTGGATTTCTCATTTAGTTGTTGTTGATGTAACATTGTGGCACCTGATGTGATATAAAACTTCCTGCTTTGCTGAAGATCCTTCTTAAAAGACAACTTAGCCATACGTGCCCTTACCTTTATTTTTTCCAGGCTGAAGTTGAGCAGGCAGAGGCAGCAGACTGAAAATGATAGAACTGGCAGCAGCTGCCAGGACACCTCTCCTGCCTTCACTGCCACCCTTTTGGGATCTCAGGTGTGTGGTCGGCACCTGCTGCTCTCACACCTTCTGTGTGGGCTCTTGGGGTAAAATTAAAACCCTTCTGAACAGAGCTGTGGCAGATATGATGAATTTTAATAGCTGGTGAGTGAGTGGTGTGGCTGAAGTTTCCTTGTTTGCTTTGTCCTGGCTGTTCATGGCAATGTTAAGCAAGTCTGATGAAAATTACCTGCTCTTGGAGACACAGTTAATAGGAGGCATTGTTTGAAACCTCAGTTTATGCCTAGCCAGCTCTTGTAGTCATCCAAGTTTTGCTGGGTTTAAAAAATTACTTGTTCTGGTAGCAAACCAAATGAAAATTGGACTTTGGTTTTGTAAACCCTCTTGGTATTTTCAGGGTGCTTTCTGTAAGAAAGAAACATAATAAATGCAAGCAGTACTTCTTCAAAGCCCTGGCAGATACAGGGTCCCATTGCAAAAGGGCTTTTCACTTAATTCATCTTATCAACAGTATATTTTTAAAAAATTAAAAACCTTTCCCACATAATTCATGTTGCCTTTTTTGAGGAACTCTGAAAAGGGAAACGTGGCTGTATTGCAAGCCTTGAGCTTTGCATTTTCTAGTTTTTATGTGTTTAAAAATCTACCTTAGCTGTCGGCATTTTCTCTCCCCTCACCCCCAATAAAAAGTAGTATTTTTTCTATCTCCCTTAGACCAACAGCAAAAAGAGGTACTAGCATTACTATTGCTGCAAGTGATTCCATGATCTTTGCTATTAGATTAGCAAGTGACCTTATAGATTGAAAAAGGTTGCTCACAGGCTGTTTTCTTCTCTCACTACACGGCTTCAGGGGTGCTTGTCACTATTACTTCTTCCTGGATGTGCAAATTGTTTCAGAAAGCCAATAACTGTCATAAGAAAATGCAAAATTCTACCGTGCAGTGTGAATTTTTCAGGGTTTTGCTTCTCCATTTCTTGATTTACTTATTTGTCTGTAATAAAATGAATAGTTCAAGTTTGTTTTTCAAGTACAATGTGTTTTCAAGCACTGGTGAACGTCATGTGTTTTGAATATAACAGTATGGGATTGAAGTTATAATTGGTTCAATCAATTTCACCAACTGTTCCCCACAATCCTTTCAAAATAGTTTTATAACTAAATCAGACCATGTAATAAAAAAAACTTGCAAAAATGAGGTCCAAGCTGTTATCCTGTTTGTATTACAGAAAACACTTTATATTTTTCTAGAGTAGTAGTATGAATGCAAAAGGTTAGTAACTGAATGCAAACACTTTTATGATGAGCTTGAAATGGAATGAAGCATCCTAGAAACTGAAGATGTATGTCATTGTGCAGCTTTGAAAGCTGCTTTATGTTTCATTTGCAGCAGGTGAAGTAACATGTTAAGGAGCGTGACTACCCAGCCATACAATGTTCCCTTAAAGAGCTGTGATTTGTAGCTTATTCAACCAGAAATTTCTTAAGACAAGGATAATCATTTTGAAAGCAGAGTACACAAAACCTGACCTAGTAGCCTCTTTTTTTCTTTAAGCTTTTATCTCACAATTCATCTGGGGAGTGGGAGGGAGAGAATTCTATCTACTTCTCAGACAGACTGTCAGAATTTCTGCTCAGAGTGCAGCAGGGGTACACTGCCACGTTTGCTATAGCACACAAGCCCATCCTCAAGGGGTACAAATCTGAATAGGAAGGAAGAATGTTATTGCCAGATGTGCCTTTGGACTTTGCCCTGCCTGAAACCTACCAGGGAAGGCATCATGGGAAAGGGAGACAGAGGAGATGATTGCTGGACGATTCCTGCTTTCCTGGAAGTTATGTAGAAATTGTGCAGTAGGGATAAGTTGAGGAAGGGGAGCATACCACAGACACCAAGCAAATTATTTTATTTTACCACCTTTTTTGGAGTATCCTTCCTCCTGAAAAGTATCTGAAAGTGGTAAGGTGGTCCTGCCCACCTCCTGCCTAGAGTTGGATGGTATTTACTGTAAAATCAGCAATCCTTCATTCCTCAGGTACATTGATCTCCTCAAAAAAAAGCCAAAAAAACTTCTCATTGTGAATGAGGAGATCTCTTCCTTGCCTTCTCTGGGATTAAGCTAATTACAGAAATGTTTCCCTCCCTTTGTGAAGGGCAGTAAACAAGTAAAATGAAGCTCTGATTAAATATTTCATTTCAAGTTGGAAGCCAGGGAGGGTATTCTTTATAGAGCTGTGTAAATATTCTGCTTATCCCTTGCCTCCTTGGTAGGTGTGAGTGAGATGCTTGGAACAAGTATAGGTGAGGTGAAGAGTTACAACTTCAGGTAACCTTCAGAATTCCTTTCTAGAAAGCATTGTGCTCTTTTTTGTGCGTGTCAACTTAACGCTGTTCACAGCATTGTAACATTGATAATTGGAATATAGATGAAGGAAAAAAAAACATGGAAAAGAAAGAATTAGAACAAAAACAATAGTTTGGGACAAATCTGGATTCACAGTCTAGTGTGCTAAACTAGATTGTTTTTTTTATTATTATAACAGAAACCTATTAGAAACCCTTTCATCCTGGAAAAAACATAGGCTTTCCCTTGCTGCTCCTTTGTTCTTTCAGCATCTCCTGTCTAGTCCTGTGGCCACAAGTCATTTTCAGGTCCCTTAACAGAACTGACTTGTGTGTTCAGGTTATGCCTGTCTTGGACATCCTGAATCCTGTAGGTGGCTGAGCCAGGTTGTGTCCCAGGCAAAAGCTCTGCTGGAGTGTTAGGAGGTCTTGTCCATTTGTGAAGAGAAACTACACAGCCAGGTTTGTTCTTTCTCACGTCTCTTCCCCAGTGTTCTTTCATCCAAAGCCTTGATGCTTTTCATTTTAAGTTCAAGACTTAGCAGGTTTTTTTTTTTTTTGTAGAAATGTTAATTAAGGATGCTCTTTACCTAGTGCAAAGTATATTAATCCCTAATATACTTTGGAGTTTTACTGGAGAGAAAAATAACTACTAACCCAAACTTGTTTCCATTTGACATTAGAGTGCTGGCAAGAGTGTTCCTTTGCTAAGAAGAAATACTCAAGTTTACAGTGGAACAAACTTAGCCAGAGGACACTGTAATAGTCAAACTCAAAAGGCCATTTTTTTATCAGACCCCTTGTACTTTTCATCTGCAGTTGCCCTGTCTTCATTATTGGGCATGGCACTTGCTACTTAAAACAATCCATAAAACAATAACCCCCCCCCCAAAAAAAAACCACAAACAAAAAAAAAAAACCCCAAAAAAATGTACACAGATCAATGCTATCAATGAAAATTTCATCCAACAGTACTTGGGAAAAAACGGAATGAAATCAAGAAAATGAGAGGCTTTGCAATACAACTTTACTATGTGGATTTCTGGATAAAAAATAGATTTGGAATTTTATTTCACACCTTTGCAAAAGGTGTTTTTCTGTTAGTTCCTTTTTCCATACATGTGTATTTAACAAACATAACAGGTTTATATGAAGGGAAAGCATATAAGCTACTGCAGAATGTCTCATGAACTTTTACCCTGACTTGTAAACCACCATGTTTCAGTCCTGGGTCTCAACATAAGCAGAAATGGCTAATTGTAGAGTTGGTCCATGATGCCACTAAATGTCCACTAGGGATTAAGGGGAAATCACAGATCTGTTAACTGGTGAGCTCAGACATGCAGGAATGTCAGCCTCCAGACATGAAAGACTAATACACAACCCCACCACTGCCATCTCCCAGTCCTGGTCTCATTCTCAGTAAAATCAAGGATTATCAATGCTTTGTGGGTTTTAATATATGATAGGTGTGAATACAGAGTAAACTCTGTGACAAAGAAAAATAAGAAAATGTGGACCAAAACAATTGATGCAGGGAATAAAGAAAATTGATGAAGCCCAGTTATGGAAACATAGGGTATTTGTCTGTTTCTCACAATTCCACATACTGAGATTAATTTAAGGAGATCCAGAAAAATGAACATTTCCTTTTCTGGCTAACAGTCATAAATAAAACAACTAAGCAAAATTTCTTTTAAGAATCCTTGTTCCTGTTAATAAGAATTCCAGTGGATCTTTCAATTTCTTCCGCTGTGATACCAACAGAAGTGGCTGGAAAAATGTGCTGAACAAAGACAGTAAATTACCTTTTCCTCTTTGAAAGCTGATGACCTGATGATTCAAAGCACAGCTGAGGACATGACTAAGATCTTTGCTTAAATGGAGATGGTGCTAATGCCCCTAGCAATGAGTTGAATTTTCCCACATTGCATAGATTTAGCAAAATTAGCAAAATGTGTTGTGTAAGGCTTTTCTGAGAACAAATTTTATAGTATGAAATGAACAACAAACAGAGAAGGGAAAATTTTAGGTGATTGATTTAATTTTGCAGCAAATTCATTGTTTCCCTTTTTTAGGAAATGATAATTTTAAATGTATTATATGTTACATGCAAAATTAATGGCTGCACCAATTTTGCAGATGATTTTTCTTCATTTTAAAGTGTACACTGAGCTGAATAAAAAGGACTATTTGTCAGGACTGCTGGATGGGAGATGATGGATCACTTTGTAAGGATTGATATTGCAATGTATTGAATCTACCAGAGTGTTTTCACTCCCTGTGTGTTTTCTGTGGTGGGGCTGGGATCACACAAGACCCTTTTTGTATTTGCACATCAATGTGTGGCTGTCCTGGGAGGGGAGGCCTATGAGAGCCCAATGTGATCCTAGGTCTGATCCTATTGTACTATGCTGGGATGTTGCTCCTTGTTTGGCATGAGGTGAGGCTGCAATTAAAACCAAAGCAATGGACATGCCTCCTTTGTGGTTTTTTTTTTTTTGTTTGTTTTTTGGTTTTTTTTTTTTTTTTCCCATTGAGAATGGCTGTCAGAAGAAAGACTGCTGAGAATAGTAGAGGAGATTTAAGTTAGCTATTAAAGGTTCCAATGCTGTTAGGTTGAACAAGCTCTTTTGTTATTTAATAATGTTACTAATCTTGCAAGTATTTTTTTTCTTAATAAGTATGATTAGCAATTTGAACCTTAATTTATGATGTAAGAATTTGCTGTATCTCTCATAGTATGGCAGAGCAAATAACTTCATTAAATATGAAGAGATCTTCTTGAAACGTTCAAAACATAATGGCTGTTCTTGTAGGGTCTTTAGGACATTTGCCAAGCCAAAGCTCTTCATCAGATCTGATTGCTATGGGAAGCAAGAGTAGAGATTTCATATTTAATGGACTTCAGTATAATTTTTGAATATACTTTTTTTTTTAATGAAAAAGTCAATTGAGATAATGTGTTTTCTTGTCAAGAACTGAAAGCTGATTGAATGGATGGTAAATTCTTCATAATGAAGCCTTGCTTTGTTTTTCCAAGGCTATGCGATCCCTTAAAGTTACAATTGTTAAAAAAAAATCCGTTGTAGTTGCATTTAAAGTTTATTAATGAAGAACAACGGTGTCATTTCTTTGTAAAAATGAGGTGAGCCTTGAGCAAGGTTGTTAGATGTGCTAACAAGTCCATTTTGTTAATTCTTTTTTCTTCACAGGACATTCTTTGACAGTTGTGAAAATAGATCATTACAGAATGCATAGCGAAGTCTCAGGCCTCAACAGAAAAGCACTTAACCACATGATTATTTTTTTTACATACTAAAATGTCTCTTATCCACCTTATGCTTAATTTCAGGTCTATGATTTTTTTTTTTTTAAAAATTCGTTGTATGGTTATTGGGTCTCTAGCAGAAGCTTCTGATGTGTGCATTTTGGAAGTGCTTCATTTCCCCTGTGCTGCTTTTTTTTTTTTTTTTTTAATGAAAATCCACATTTGGCCAGCACTTCTGCAATTTCTGTTTACCATGTAAACATCACCCCCATCGCCCTAGTTATGACAAGCGGAAGGATAACTTTTGAGGTAGCATTCACATAGCGGGTGGTGTATCTCTATTCTAACGTGAGCTGTGCCACTGCCTAGTGTAGGCAGCCCTTCACGACATCGGAAGTTTAGAGGAAGATGTTTATAATGTATGATGCAGGTCCCTCTACTTTAATGAGATACCGCTCCTCTGGCATGTAAAATCGACATGAATATTTATGAGCCAGGCACAAAATCTCCTTGCCCCACCTTTCATTACGTTGATGAAATTGTAATGAGGCTTCTTCATTCGCCTGTCAAAAAGTTGCTTCCCTCGGATGGATTAGAGCAAAGAGAAAATTTGCAACGCGCCTTGTCTGCGGTTTGCCTCCGAATAAGAAACTCTTTGCTTTCCATCGCGACTTGACGTGGACTTTGGCGAGACTGACCGTGTAGTTTCTGTGCTGCCTGCGAGAGAGGTGACGGGATGGGGACTCCGGAGCCCCGGGGCTCTCCCTTCGCCTCTCGGCTCAGCCCAGCCTCGTCAAGGCGGATCCCAGCGGCAGCGCCCGCTCCAAGGCAGCCGGGGTGTCCCGAGGAGTCGGGGGCAGCCCACCCCTTGGCAGACCCAGCGGGTGATAAATGTCCAAAGCCCTCCAGGCTGACTACACATTTTTCATCATTAATCCGGCCTATTGTGAGCTGGTCACTCACATTGATTCCGACTAGAGGGCATCATCTGCTGTTAAGGGGGTGATGACTCGCTAGAAATGAAGGCCTGAAACTAATCAAATATAGTTAGAGCCTTTGCTGGCAGCTTGCTTGGATTGCTCTAGGGCACTAATAGGGAAGCTGCAGACATGTGGGCAGATCCCTCCAGGCACTTGCAGGCCTTTGTACAGGAATGCGATGGTTTCCTTTGACAGCCTGTCCTGTTATCCTGGCTATTGCTGAATCAAATGCTGTTAGGAGAAATTCTTCTCTCTCTTTTTGCGTTTCACGCTCCTCTCCCCCCTCCCCCCCCCCGGTTGGTTGGGAAAAAAAAAGAGCCCAAAAAGGGGGTGAATTTGGAAGCCTAATGTAACACCCATCCTGTCAAGTCAAGATCAGAGTAAATGGTCCTGCTGCAGAGAGGAAAGAATTCCCTCTGCAGCAATCTTTGTCTGTCTGTCGAAATCATCTGCCTGTCTTTTCTTCTGTTTAGCTACTTATTTATCTATTTATCTAAAGGCTTAATTTCTTTTGTTTAAAAGTAACACAAATGCCCGACTTGATGCCTAATTCAGTGTTTGTCTTTGAATAGTTGTAATTTGCTTGTATGGAATGAGTCCAGCTGAGAAGCAAAGGCTGAAGATCTGTGCAAATCATAGCCTCAAGTGAAATTACAGATTTTACCGAAATTATAGGAATTACCGAGTTAATGTGTTTGTAAACAGATTGCCCCATATGGTGGTAGTCCTTCACCTCTCTGAGCGTGTCCCTCTTCTAGAAGTTCCCTTCACTAGAGGTTCCCCTTGGAAGAAATTAACAGTGCCCATTTCAAGGGAGAGAGAGAGATCCCTTTTCAAGAACGTTTCCATTGTTGGCAGGAGGCTTTCCAAGGGTCTGCATTGCTGGGGGGTGCTCCGACCCCTCCTGGGATTGTTTTTCTGGGCTTCTACTGAGAGTGTAT
Organism: Cinclus cinclus; assembly: GCF_963662255.1. NCBI lineage: Eukaryota > Metazoa > Chordata > Aves > Passeriformes > Cinclidae > Cinclus > Cinclus cinclus. The sequence continues at coordinate 9,872,459 of NC_085047.1, read as the reverse complement.
ATTGGAAAAAGCCAGAATGCTGAATTGGTAGCTCGTAAAGCTCTCTTGTTGTGAAATGCCTTGCTCACAGGGAAAGGTTCATAAATACATCACACTGCATTCTACTTTGTTTGTATTGCAAGATGTGCAAATGATGCCTAGTGGCAACTTTTCAGTATGTGAAGCTGTTGCTCTTTTTGAGCATTGATTTAGTCCTCTTGTAAGCAAGTTCAACTTCCAGGTCATGTTTTCTTAGAAAACTGTTTATGCTACAGGAGTAACCACTTTATGTTGGGAAGAATTGCTGAGAGTGCTGGTCTTGGGCATTCATTTCAGCATAATGCATTGATGAAGTGGTCTACTAAAAGTGAATGCAAATAACAAAGAGCCCACCCCCCCATAAAAAAAAAAAAAAAGAAAGAAAAATGCCTAAAAAAATTCAACACAAAACAGGGCTGGGCTGGCTTCCTAAACAAAACAAAAAAAAAAAAAAAAAAAAACAAAAACAAAACAAAAAACAAAAACGGGACAGCTGTTGTTTGGAACTGAGGGGTGAGAGGAAATTCCCTGCTGCAGACTTTCTTAGCCTCAAACAGTGTCATTGAAAGCAAGCTAATTGAGGAGCTCCAGACCGGCTTTGTGACTGGAATCGGGGCATGCTGGGGAGGAGCCGGCAGGGAATTTGCTTCACAAATGCCCTCCTGCTCTAAAGCACAACATGAATATAGGGGCACCCTAAGGGTCACAGTTTTTGTAAGGATAAGATGGACTTAGACAGCCAGCTTCCACTGAACACATTTAGGATGCCAACTTTTTCTGCCAAGCCCTAAGTTTGAGTGCTTTTACCTGTGGGAATTGCCTTACCACACCTGAAGGGGTAGAGGGTGAAAATACCCTCTATGGATGCTTTGCCACACTTATGAACTTTACCCAAGAAAGTGCAGCATAGTTCAATGACTTCTGGGATTGTTCATGTTTTTTAAAAGTACTTTCTTTTGAATTTCTTTGGATCATTTCATCTGGTCGTGGCCATTCAGGAAACTTCACAACAAAAAAAGTGGAACTAATTGGGTGTTAGGTATCAATTTCAGTCATACATTTTGATTTGGAATACCAGACTGACCTTTTATGCAAATATTTATTCTCATAACAGATGCCCTGATAAATTCTATAAACACTTTCCCAGATTTTCCAAAATTTTATTTAATTTTCCTTTCAAACACAGATATTGTCCAGAATAAAGAATATTCATGTTCTTCAATATTAGATTTCTTGAAGCACTCTCTTAGGTTTTGTTTCTTGTTTATATTGTTCTGGCATTGTAGATGGTTGAGGTTTTTTTTTAAGATAATTTATGACATCTCGGTAATTTGATTCAGAGAATGTTATAAGTATTTCTTGTCTATTCAGCATCTTCAATAAAGTGAGCTATTTTAATTTCTCCTACCCATAAGTAAATGAATGAATTATTACTTTGTTCACACATTTAAAGGCCAAGGAAAGATTTTACAAATAATATCAAAGAGGAGAGAAGGCAGCCAACTGTGAAATTACTGATCATCTGGATTTTCCCTCCAGTTTTGACTGCATATAGTGAACTGGAATAAATGCATTTTCTGCAGTATACAGCACTTCTATCTTATAGTAGTTTATACCAATTTGCTTCTTTTGATTACATGTCCATCTTACTAGAGCAAAAGTAGTGTACGAGATGGTTTGTAGCTTATTTTCTAGTGAACTTTCAGAAGAGGTTATATAGGGCTGGGAAGGGAGGAAAAGTCTTATTAATGTGTATTTGCCCTTAATGTCCTTAAGAATAATACTCAGAGGAGAGATTTCCCGTCTAAAAAATGGAAATAGTTTTTCTTCACAGTGTTTTAATGCAAAGAGACAATGTAAAATAACTGATGTGTAATAATCCTTTGCAATGTAAAAATAAGTGAAACAATATTTTGTTGAGCATTTGGGAGTACACTGCATGTGTTAGACTTAATTTCAGTTGCTGCTTGGGAAGGAATGAACTCATTCACTGAACAAAGTCTGCAGCCTTGCTCCTTGAACAGATAACCAGAGCTAAGCCAGTCTTAAAGAAGTTGGGCTTTAGGATATTTTAAGTAAGGGATCCTCAAGACCAACCTGTCTCATGCTTGTGGCAGGTTTTATGTGCCCTGCATTACATATGTAAAGGGTGATTGACTGTGTTTATGATGAAAGAGAATTTTATCAAAATATCAGTGACCTTGTGACAACAAATACTTTGAGGCTAATTTTAGAGTGAGAGCAGCATGTTTATAATGAAATGGGTGAGGTACTGTCTGTGGTCTCAGTCAGTATAGCCCTTAGGAAGAAAACCCAAAATACTTCCCTTGAGAGGACATCACCGTTTTGTAGGTGGGAAACTGCATTCATTGCACATGGAGACTGTGCTGTGTGCTTAGTGGGAAAGCTGCTTCAAAAATCCCCTGTTGCTGATGGCTGAGAGAGCATAATATGGGGGTGGGTTGGTTGGACTGCTGGACTGCTCCAGCAGATCAGAGCACAGCCTCAATCATCTCCCCAGACAGCGCTGCTGGAAAAACTGGGGAAGCCAGAAAATGGCAGAGTAGGTGACAGGAGAGCATTGCTGGGACAAGGTGTAACTGTGGAAACTGGCACTGTGAGCAGAGCAGAACACAAGATCAAATTTCATTCAGTTGGTACACTTCAAGTTAAGTATGTGGTCAAATATTTTGCTGTTTTGGAGCTTGTCTTGAGTTACTTTGTACATGCTGCTTCTTGAAACAGCAAGGAACCGGTGGATGCAGCATGTCACAATGCTGTGTTTGTTTGGAGCATGTTTAGATTAGATTTGGAAGTTAAATTGGGTTAAATGATATGTGGTTTATATTATAATCTCCTTAAGCAAGCCTCGTTTTTCTTGCCTTCTTTCCACTTCTGTGACATGCTGCAGCAGGTTCTCCCTAGACTCTGTGCAGTGTTTTGCACTTGTTATTTGTTTTGCATGGATAAAGGGAGATTGTACAAACACCAAGGATACTCATGTGCTCACATAAAGCATCCGTGTCTCTTTTGTGATGCTGGTGGACCATTCTGTTGCTGAGGAGTTGAGGTGTGATTTCACAGCTCCCCAGTGACACTTAGAGGCTGTGTCAGACTCTGTTACCCAAATTGCTCTATGGCATCTCTTCCTTCACAAGCTTTCCATTTGCTTGAATGTCCTGATGCTGCTGATTCTGTAGCCATGTCTGAGGTAAAATGAACTATCTTTGATAGTGTAACTCAATTTGACTGAAATTTCTCAGGGAACCATGGCACAATCACAGCCTCTAGAATGAGGAAATTGGAGCTGTGTTGAGAGGTGTAAGCTGTTCACAATTCTGTCCTTTGGCTCACAGAGCCTCTGTCAGGAAAGGATACAAGAACAGCTGCAGAAGTAATCCTTAAATGCTGTCCAGTGCAGCAGAAATGTCGGATATTATAGAGAATTTATTTTGCTTTATTTTATTCTGACATGTCAGTATTCTGTGGTAAAGAAAGTAACTTTTTTTTCCTACAGAAGAGAGAGGCTATAGCTTTTGTCGTGTGTGTTTTGCCTGTGGGAAATAACAGCGTTTATTGAGCCCTATTACAAGTGTTGCGAAGTATTGAGGACACGTCAGCCAGATAACCCAACTACAACTGTCTATTCAGAAGAGAAAATGTAACATCTAGGTAGCCTAATTAGTCAGATCAATGCTCTCGGAGGTGGGGATGTGCCAGGACCTCATGCCAGCAGTTATTGCCTCATGTGGTCTTAAACCAGCTTCATAATCTGCATGATTAGAGGAAGCATTTTTCCTGTCTGTCAGGGGCAGACAGAAAGATGCTCTGTGACTCCAGAGGAAATGGCAGAGTTCCCTCTGGCTGTACATACACATCACATTCTATGATATTTGGATAATAGCTTTACTCAGAAAGTTGCTTTTCAGGGAGCTAGGTAAATTTAGCACCAAAGAAACAGGAGAGGGGGGAAAAAAAAGCTCATTAATTTTTTTCCCCCCTTAATCATCAACATGCTGAAGCTTGGGTTTTAACAAGTGCTATTTGTACGTAACATGTGAATATGTCATGTCAATTTGTTGTGTTTTAATCTATTTGGGTGTATTTTCAGTAGAATATCAAAAGCTGATAATGGATAGCAGTGATTCCTAGTGGAGTGAGTGATAGGGTATCATAATCTTCCATTTTGTCACAAAGGGTGTTTTAATTATGTTTTCAGTTGTTCAGTCGCTAGATACTGGTTGTGTTAAAACTGTTATCTTTCAGGTTGTCTTTGCATGACCACAGAGCTCAGGTTTGTATAGCCTGTGTGTGTCTTGGCACATGGCTGTGAAGTATGGAAGGTCAGTACATACTTGCAACTTTTCAGTAGGCATGTAGTGTGACTGCTGAACCAAAACATTTGGGCTAGAGTGGAAATTTTATTGAGATTTTCATGCAGCAGAGTTTAGTGTGCAAGTATTCAAGCTGTGTGGTTGACAGCACATCCTGCAGCTGTAAGTGCAGAGCACTGGCACACAAACCCCTGAGGTGCGAAGGGAATGCAGTTCCCACCACCTTGTGAGAGGGTTCCCTGTGCTCTCTGGCCTGTTTTCATACTGAGCAGGAACACACCAAGACTATAGAAGTTGCCTTTTTTGAATGATTGTTCTGACATCGTGGCTTTGAGTACTCACCACACGTGCTTGGAAACTCTAAAGACACAGACAGTCTCAGTATCTTGCAAGATCTACGCATTTAATCTTTCTGTTACTTGTTGTCCTTTCCCACTGCTTTTCTGCTAAAGATTAGTTTTTCAAAACTGTTTTGTCTCCTTGCATTATGCAGTTGACTCAAAGGTATCATGTTCCAGGGAACTCAGTTTGTGCATGTGAGCCTGAGGACCAACGCCTGCACCTTCACATCCTTCCTGCCCTTGATCCGTGCCAAGCATTGATAGGTAACTTGGAGGCAGGCAAGTCATGGTGAAAGGGAGGATTTAGTCAGTTTTATGTGGGCATCAATAAAATATTTCCTTTAGAATTAATGCATTATGGAAAATGAAAAAAAATTAAATTCAGCTTGAAGTCAAACTGTGCAGGCGAGACTTTCAGAATTGTCCAGGCTTTGTTTGAGGAATCTCAGTTATTTTCTGTCTGAATTGAGGCATCTCTAAAGTGTTTGCTGTACAAAGGTAGATGACCAATATTTATGGAAAATTATGCCCTTTGAGAAAAAGGGGGTAATAGCAGGTGGGGGATCCTGATGTAAAAACATTCAAAATCACAGGTAAATTAAAAATAACAAAGACTCCCAATATGAACCATACTGTTAAGATTTGCCCTATTATTCTTGCCAGTCGTTGAAATTTATCCCTCTGGAAAGAGCCCACCCTTGGCCTCTGCTATACTTTCCTTTCACTTGAATGCTATTTTGAGATTTCAAGTGGAACTTAAGTAGTAGGGATGCACTGGGCAGTCCTTCTCCACAGTTTTGAATTTAATAGTGGCAGCAGGGAGAGTTTCTTGACATAGCACATGGACAGAAATTTAGTCCATGGAAGGACTAAAGGTGTTGTCTTTGTGAGTAATACAAATAACAAGAGCAGTATAAATGCAGAGCACTTTTCTAAGTACTGTTATGTTCAGACAAGTGCAATTGCCCTGTGATAAAAATTATTAAATGACATATTGAATTGACTCCACTTATAAGAATAAGGCAATAAAATTATTTTTAATGCACATCAACATTCCCGCATACTTACATTGAGATATTTGTCACAAATAAAGTCCACATGGTCTTTGTATGATTGCTCTTTACATTTCTGTTTTGTATTTTTGTTGGTCAGAATGCATTGCCATCCAATTAGGAAAATGTTGAACTTGGTCTTTGCGCAATAAGTGATCTCCTTAATTGGATGCATGTCCATGTTACAAGCTGTACTGCCCAGGGAACATCTAATGTGGTAACTACTGGCAAGCCAAGCAATGAATGTAGAGGGTGAGCTATGAGTGTGCTTTCTTGCTTTGAGGGTGCACTTTGCAGGAGGAGCTGGAGTGTTCTGCCTGGAGGTATGTGAAAAGATATGGCCACTCATGGATACTCCCCAGTCCTTTCCTGCCAGGAAACCTCCAGCCTTATGTTCTTAGACACACTGAAAATACTCCCTGACTGTAATTTGGGCGTTTTTAGTGAAAAACATTTTATTTAAAATAAGATTTTGGTGTTTCACACGTTATTGGAGTAGGCAAGTAGTCTGGCCAGCTTTTAGCAATCTGACTTTGCATGAAGTGCATAGTTACAGTGGTAGAGATGTGTGTCATGTGCCTGCAAACTTCATTATGCAGTAAATTGTTTACCACCTTTTCATTGCCTCTGACCTGCTAAACAGTCCACTCATGAGAGCCTATTAGTCTTGACCTAATTAATATTAATGGACTGAAGCTACTTATAATTCGGGTTTAAATGGGCCATCAATCTTATGTTGGCTTGTGAGTGGTGCAGACCTCATAGTTTTATTCCTTGCCCTATGTCAGTATCTTCTGGAATTGCTGCTGAATTAAAAAATAAACACCTGCTATGCTTGCCAGTACATAATTTTAGCACTATAGAGAAGTTTGAAACAATATTGAAAAGAAATACCAAGGGTATTGGTAAAAAAGCCAGCTCACTTTTTTCCAGGTGTGGCATTCCTGAAGTTTGGCAGCAAAGTCATCAAGAAGCAACACTGTGAGCTAGTGATGCCATGGTGGGACAGTTGTCTTCACCTCCTGGTCTGGGACAGTCACTTGAGTCTTCCTCATACACTTGGGAGATTTGTGGTCAGTGTCTGATACATTAGATAAATAATGAAATATTTAGTTTTGAATGAGAGCTGGAGAACTGAGAAGACATGCAGTAGCAAGCCAAGAAAATAAATAAATTCAGGTTTTTTTTGTCATTCTGGCGTGTGTTGTACAACCAATTCCTAATGTGCACATTAAGTACTGCTCACACAATATAGTACCTAAATGTGCATATTGTTGTTTTCTAATGATTATTTTTTTGCATTTTACATCAAGAGCAGAAGTTGGAATTTCTTAATGCTAACGGAAGCTGATACTCCCCCACCTGCAATTCTCATCATGACAGACTCTTTACAATCCACATACTGGAGGACATTATCTCTTGTTCGATGTCATATAGCCTAATAGAAAGAATGAGTATTACTTAGTGGTCATGAAATCCTAATTTTTTTTGTTATTTTAGAAGAATTATTTATTCTATATTATTTTACTGCATACAGGAGTAGAATCTGTTCAATTGGTTGTGCTTAGGGAACTTGATAATAGGGTACATTCTTATACCTTTCAAAATTTTACATTCTTTAATTTCCAGAACATTATTACAATTCTGATCAGGGACTAAAATTTTCATTCTATTCCCTTCAAACATTACAGGGAAAGCTGAATCAGTAGGAAAAATTTGAATTAGTGAACAACAATACAATGATAGAGATATTTTTAATGTAATCATTACTTAAATGGGATAGTATTTTAACACTATAGAGAATATCTTAACCCTATGGGATTTTTGTTTTTCTTTACCTATATTATGTTTTAAAAGTATCTCACTTCATCATGTTCTTTAAATATAATTTGGTGCCTGTGTAATGCATTATATCATCAGATATTCTTCATGGCATTCTGGAGAGTATGCTATTTATATACTGCAACCATTTAGTCATGTAAGAGATGCATTAGAATAATTTTCCTGAGCACAATGCGTGATTAAAGGACAATGTCAAGGCAATTTTTCAAATTATTTTCCCCTTTCTCTGTTGTTTATAATGGCTTTTTGGAAGAGCAATACTTGAGGCATATTCATTTGAAATCAAATAATGTCTCAGAACATTTTCTAACTTGCCTTGGTTCATTTTGGTGAGCTAATGAAGAGAGATTAATATCTGTTTCACTATTAAGACATTAATGAATTTTAAGTCCTGGGCACCCAACTTTGCCATTCATCTTTCCTAAGAGACAAATTATTGCATAACTTTCAATAGTGCTTCAGAGTTTTATTACATCTATAATGAGAATACTTGTTTAAACAGCAGCATTTTTATTCTAAATGGCTAAGGGGCATAATCTGGTTGAAGTATAAATAACTCTGCAACTCAGTTGATGAGGAAGTTCTTACCATATTTTTATTAATAAATGTCTTGAGTCACATTCAGAACAGCAGCCTACCTATGCTTCTGGCTTGACACAAGAGGAGCAAGGACAAACCTTTTTTCAAGCTATGCTTTGGGGGATTTAATTCACATTCTTTGGGATTTTTTTCTGTTTTTATATCTACTTCCACTCTGATATGAAATGCTGAACTTTTATACCCAAAATGAAAGGTATGTTGGTCCAAGGTTTCTTCACTCAGGTTGTCTGGGTCGTTTGTGATCTCTGGCTCCTAAATGGCGTGTCTCCCATCAGAATTTTGCTACCAGGGTAGTATTAAGGGGTTGCAGTCTTCAGAGATGTCACATCTTAGTAAATGTAAAGTTGGAGTTACAGTGAGCTTTAGATTTAATCTATGTGTGTGGTCTCTTGCATGAAGGATCTTGGTCCTTGACAGATGCCTGCAGGTTGTTACCACAGTAAAGTTGTTGTTGTAGATGCTGTAGAAATGTTGATTCAATTACTGTGAGCTGGGGAAAGTGGGAGAGCCCACCTGGATCTGCTTCTCTCTTCTAACATTCTCTGTGACAGTGAGGGTGAGGGGATTGCACAGGATCCTGGATTAGGTCTGGAGGGATTCATGTGACTAGGATCATATAGTTAGTGTCTGTATTCTGTCTATTCTGCTGAGATCTTTGGTCCCTGTGTTTTGTTTTTTTTTTTTTTCCTCCTGAATTCCAATTGTATGTAGCTCAGGCTTTGTTGAAGTGGTTTAGAGAATTTTTTTTTAAGAAAAAAACTAATATTGACAGTTTAGCTATTTCCACAATATAGTTCATTAGCATTTTTTTTTCATATTGTTACTGATGTTCCTCTTGTTTAATTTTTTAATGCCTTTCTTTATCTAGCTGGGTTTTGCAAACTCTAGCATACTATGATCAAAGATTAATCTCTTGTAGAATTGACACTGATCTCAGCGATAAGACAGTTGAGTCCCAATTTATTTTCTTTTCTGAATATGAAGGTCTATTGCACTGCAGACATCTGGTGTTTTGGGCACTTAAAGCTGCAGATCCCTGACAACTCTGTTATTTCTGTGTAAATACGCATGAGCTGTTGTTTAGGTAATCCACCCTGTCAAAATAGCATTGAGTGTAACATATTACTGACCTTCTCTTTTGTATAGTGTACAGGACTGGAGTAGTTACTTATGCTTGCAGTTACAATGGCTATGTTGCATTTCTTATACATTCAAATCTTTGGAAATATGAAGATTATAGAGGATGTAATATTTTTAATAAGTAGCTTCTTTTATTCATACATTTTATTCATTTAGCCCTAAACAGGATATGACATTCATCTTTTAAAACACAATATTGGTCTTAGGGATAAAGGAATGTAATGAGGTAAGTTGGCAGACTACAAGCCTTTTTCTGCAGGTTGTGTAAAGCATATCATGAATTCACTACCTGTCCCCCTTCCTGACCTTCAGTCTGGAGGGCCGCAGGAGCCTGAAATCTCTGTAGTTGTAATTTGCCTTTTGGTCTCGAAGGAAGAAAGCTTGCATCACCCTGGAGGTCATTTTAACAGTGATAATCCAAGCAGCACTTCAGTCTTCATGTTTTCTCCCCAGCCAAGAGGGTCTGCAAGCATTGTGGCAAGTGGCCACTCCTCTGTCATACAGGTGAGGGAGTTTAGTGATGGAATTGGTTCTGGGGTCCTGTGTAACAGAAGCTTCTTGGGATGGCGTTGCACACAATTGGCATTTCAGGGAAAACAGGCTTTGGGGGTTTCTGGTTGAGTCATGGCAGTTCACCTGCTATGTTAACATACCCCTTTCAGTGGAAATTACAGTCTGTGTCAAATAAAATGAATCATGTCCTTAGATTTTTATTTTTTTTTTCCTCGTGGACGAGCTAAAGTGGAAAGTGGTTTCTAAAGGGTCTTCTGAAATCAGTCTCTGCAAGTATTTTGAGTTATTGATCTTGACTATTGAGAATTGGCCTTGACTAGCCTTGATATGTTTATGGATTTCTCTGCCACAGTTATGGGAGGAAGACTGCTTGCAGAAAATGGTAAAACTCAGAATTGTATATAAGCTTTGCAATTTGGTTTTCTAAGGCTGAAATAAAATCGACTATAGTTGTTCTGTTGTTTTTTTGTTTGTTCTTAACTTTACAATGTAAAGTATTGCTGTAATGATAGGTGTGATTTAAAAGGTACAGGCCTGTCTTGCTGCAGATGAATGAATTTTTTTAATGGGCACTTAATCCTTGTGAAAGGTACTGGGTTGTGACAGCACTTGAAGATGAATTCCTGTATTTTTCTGCAGTTGTACAGCAGGAGACAATGGCAAGGCATGCTTCTCTCACAAATATGTCTGAACCCTGACCTAGACAGATCACCTTTAGAGATGAGTCTCTGTGCCCATTCAATCCTTGACCTCCCTGCCAAGACACTCTCAGTGTTGCCAATTTATGATGTGGACCTTGGGCTGAGAGGACTGGCTTATTTCAGGTTGACTACCAAAGCAGTTGTGACTGATGGCAACTCGATATAATGACCTGGAGGTGGTTTCAAGCCAGTGGTCACTGAGGAAATGCTCCCATCCCAATACAGATCTTCTGAGCCATCTAGCTTGTGGGGCAGGCACTCTTCATTGTAGGAAGGGACTTTCTTTGTCCATACTCTGTTCGTTTTCATTAGGTCTTCAATGCATTGTTTTTACATATCTTGGGGCGTGGGGGGGGGGGGGGTAGGGGGAAAGGTTGGGATTCTTCTACATCAGGAGTTGCAACTTTTAGGAAGAGACAGGTACATCAGTTTTTTTTCTTGATGAATATTGCTTGTGAACAGTTAGTTTACTGAAAGAAAGGGAAGGTGTGTGCATGAATGTGACAGCAATGGCAGTGGTGGCTTTCCCCATTCATTAGCAGGTTGTGCACAAACTGATGTCCAAGCAGATGCTTCCCATCTCTGCCAAGGAAAAGATTAGCAATCTTATTTTTTTTTAAAGGGGGGGGGAAATAATATTTGTATTGCTATACAATTAATTGTAGGTGCATGCATGTGTATTCTAAACATGCACATGTTTGGACATCTTCAGTTCAAGTATTCTGCAAACAATTTATGAAGTGCTGACTGTAGATTGATAAGCCCTATTCTGAATCTTTTCTAACCTTTATCCTACACTTACTGGGTAACAGAAAAACTCTCACTGCAGCATTAATTCAGTGCTTTGTCCTTCTTAGTACATTTTCAATAAAGTTTGTAGGCACACAGGAAGAGAGAGCTTTGGAGTGATTATTAGGCCTCTGTTCCTTGTTTTATTATAATTATCCTCCTTTACATTAGGAAGAATGAGAGCCAACTAATGCATTTAGTGATATTTTTCTCTTCCTTATCTTTTCTTTAATAATTGACCTAAACCCTTTTTTTTTTTTTTTTTTTTTTTTTAAAACCATAATGGTGTCAGAGCCCTTTTCATCTTTCCCATTCTTAAACATTTGAATAACATTGCTCATTTGGAACCTGTCTTAACCTCAGCAATATGCTTAGGCTATTTGAATTCTTGCTCTCTTTTCCCTCTTTGTTATTCACTGTACAATTTGTTTAATGCTGCTGTAGCCATGCATTACTAGTCAACCTTATATATAAATTCCATAATAAATTAAATAAAGCTCTGTATGGGTCAACTTAGACTAGCCTGATTAAAAAGTGATTTACTAAAGAGATAGAGGTAGCAGGGTGGTAGAACATGCTTCTAAATCAATTATGAGTCCATTCACTGTGGGCCTATTGTGCGTAATAGTGTATTAAAATGCATTCTATATTGTTAAAAAAATTGACTCTTTCATTGAAACTGAATTAACATTTGCAAGCACATAATAGTGTTTGGAAAGCTATAAACATTTAAATTCAATCCCTTATTGCAGGCTAAGTGTATACAGCTAGACTTGTAATATCCAGATAAGTCTTTATGTTGTGCTCATTTCATTATTGCAGCAAGATGTTCACCATGCTAAAGGTAAGATTGGGTGAATGCTTGTATTTATTAGCCCATAATTACAAGGAGAAATCAGCACCACAGGACTGAAAAAGGACAGTTCATTTTGAACTGAAAAGTAGTGTCTATATGCATTTGTGCATGTATACACATATATAATCTATATCTATCTATATATAATACTCATTGCTAAATTTGTGCTGGGGCACATCTTAATTCTGCCCCACCCACCCCTTCCACCCTAAAGCCTGTAACCTTTCTTTTCCTTGTGAAGGGGCAGAGGCAGGGAGCAATCCAACAGGCTGCCAGTTCTTGAGGAGCTGTGCCCATTGAAGGCTGTGCCCATGCTTGCAGCTTGGCACAGACCCTGTCCTCCATCTCAGAGCTGCCTTCTTCCTCTCCCCCAGGGGCTGCAGAAGGTCTCCATTCTCACCAGGGACTGCCTGCAAGGATTCACCCAGCCATTAGTGACCTGAATGCATCTATGCCCTGAATTCACAGGCAGCAGACTTGCATCCTGGTACTCCCATGGTAGCACTCAGACAAGGGATGCAGTGGAATTCTCTGCCTCTAGAGCATTCCTCTGCTGGGAGTAACACTGTCTTTAGTGGGATTTTCTTATTTCAACTAATTAATTTTTATGGGATAAATTCAAAAGGTGCTGAAGCTGCAGCTGTCATTTCAGGTTTACTTACATTTGTACTTGCTTCTGTGTTTCAAGTATACTGAAATGATGTGAGAGGTTCCACAGGAAACAGAACAAACAATTCAGTCTGCAGAGTTCAGAAGTTTAAAGAAGTTGCAGTATATTTTATTTCATGGAACAGAAGTGCTGGGACTGGTGTTGTGCCCTTTTTTTTTATTTTATAGATTGTATTTGCTTCCATTGTGTCCTAAACTGGTTCTGTGAATGAGCACCTCTCTGCACACACTCGTGCACTGAAGTGCATAAATCCATAACAAGAAGCTGTTCATATCTGAGGCAGGTCAGTTTAAAGCAGTGCTGTTCCTTCTGTCAGCATTGATCTGGGGTAGCTCCCAGTGCAAGAGCTGAGCTGGTATGTTTGGAAAACACTTGGCGCAGAGGCACAAGGAATGGATGAAATTTTTTTTGTGACTTGGGAAGCAGGTAGTAAGCATCTTATCTGAAGTTTTACAGTGTCTGGTGTTCATACCAGAGTTTCCAGAACTGCAAGAACAATTCTTTCAGCCTTTAGAGTTAGCCTGAATTTGTTCTGAAAGCGTGTGTGTGTAATGCAGGTAGACATGTAGGATGTTTACAGAAACCTCAGAGAATTACCTAAGCACTTTTGCTACACCCATGAGGGACATAGAGCTGAGCTAGCATGAAGACTGATTTATTTCTCATCTCTGAATAAATTTAGCCTTTCAGTTCTCCAAAACAAGCAGGTGAAGCATAAATTCACTGGTGCATTATTTCTAAAGCAAAGAGAAACATGTATGGCTTTAGATATTGTGCTTTTCCAAAGACAATAGAGGTCTACAGGTACCATTAGAGCTGTACTTTTAAATACAGTTATAGGTGTAAAGGGCTTTTGATGTGTTTTCTTCGGACTAGAACAAATTTATGCAAAGAAGAATATATCAGCCTGCCAAATGCTTCATATTGTAGAAAAAGTACGTTAGGGTTTCAGGTTAATTTTCTGTCATTTTGTTAAGCGTGATATTATTTTTTTTTAAATGTATAGGGCAATTTAAAAAAATCTGTATTGCACATTTATGTTGTTTGTTTTCCTTCTTATTAAAAAAGAAGTAATTTACATATTTTTTGGGTTACTTTTACCTGATACTGAAGAAAATACGTGAATGTTTAACCTTCCTTCAGCCTTGAGGTTCATAGTGCAATTCAGAGACTATCCAAATGAAATAATTGCTTTGTCTGGCAAATAGATTGTCTCATAAGAGGACTGAACTGTATTAAGTGATTTTCCCATGGTGATTGGAAGTATCCCTCTCCACTGGTTCAGCTAATTCTAAGGTTGTGCCTTCACTCTTTCATGCTAGACTGCTTTTCCAATAAAATAAAAAATGTAGAACCTGCTATACAAATGTAATGTTAACCTAGATTTCTCTTAGGACAAAGGTGAATGCTATAGGGCTTGCTGAAGGCAGAGAGGGAAATGATATTAAAAGGTTATTAGAGATAGAATTGGATGCATGGGACTGTACAAAGCTGAAAGGTGCATATTGGTGTGTATGAATTTTATATTAGTTTACATTTCTCTGGGACTCCTTAAGGCAAATCCTAACAGATTTTTTAAACACTTGAATACTACTTTATTTTACCTACCAGATATAAATTCATATTAATATGTTCCTGGGTTAGGAGAGTGGTCATATGCAGAAGAGGAAGAACTACTGGGAAAAGAAAAGCATAAAGAACATTGCAGAGCAGGCTTGAAATCTCTTTGCATTGTTTCTGCTGAGCACTTGACGAGGGCCGTGGCTGGCCAAACTAGGCATGTCCAGTGAAAAAAATGGAAAGAAGCAGGAGTTCTGGTGCAATGGAAAAATTCCCTTTCTGATTTAAGTCCTGATGTGAACTGTCAGGGCCTGCAGTTTTTTATGACATGGAACTAGAAATGCCCAAAGACACAGCTGGCTTTTTCCATAGGTTGAAATTACATATGCAAATGCTGAAATACACTTTATGCCCAGCAAAACATCATATTCAGCAGGGAAGCTGCTTTCATTGCAGCTAAATGGGTGCAATCTGGATGTATATTTGCTGCTGTAGTGGAATAAATGTACACATCTGGGGAGATGTTGGGGTAGAGTACTGGTGGGAAGGAGGGAGTACATCAGTATCTGTTTTATGAACATCTTATTAAAGTGCAATTATGGAACTTGTGCTCAGTCGCATCGCAGCTTGAATATGATCTGGTGCTGGCAGTACTCAGGGCTTCAATTCTCTACAGGGGCTTTGAGTGTGGGGTATCTCTTACACAAAGGTGACCAAAAATCTATATCTCATTACACTGTGCATGAGTACTTAAAAAAACAAACAAAAACAATGAAGCCCAAAACTTTAATTCTGAATAGGAAATATGTTTAAGAACATGTGTTTCAAAAGTGCTGTGGAAAATGTTTTGAAAGAGAGAAGGGGGAGTTATTATTGCTGCACTATGCCTTATAAAATACATTTTTCTTTGTAAATTTGGTAATTTACTTGACCTCAAAGGTAATGTCAAAAGAACTTAATAATGAAAAGTATTCAGTATTTCTATGGCCCCTGTTCATTCTCAGTTCTTGGAAAAGCCAAATTCATTTTGTATTGTTCTAAATAAGAAAAAAAAAAATCATACACTGATGTGACTGTGTGGGACCCAGTGAAGTTTCTCTAGGTCTAGTGGTTCAAAGTCAGAGGTGAGCGATGACAGAAGGGCTGCTCAGATGATAAAGCCAAATCTAGCAATGGCAGTTGGATTAGGTTTTTGGAAATAATTAGCATTTGGGAAAATAATTTTTGCCTTGATGGTTTCTTTTTGTTGGAAGAGCTGACCTGGCTCTACCAATCAGCTGGGGACCCAGAAGGCAGGTTCATTTTGCAGAAAAGCTGTAGCTCTCCCTGTCTCCTACTCCTACGCCTGCATCCACTCAGAAAGTGAAAGGGAGCCTGAATCCTTGGCCCTCCCATCCATGGTGCACTGATCCAGGCCCCTGGAAGAAGACGTGACCACTCTCCACTCTTGTGACACCAAGCATCTGAGTCCCGTTTGCCTGGGTTACTATTGGTGTGGTGTTAAGAAAATCTTGATGTCTCTTGCAGGTAGAGGAGAACATGCTGAAATAATAATGTCCTAAATCCCAGTTTGGAGAACATTTTAAATCTTTCGGCAAGGAAAACCATCAAGGCAATTCCAGAACAATTTCCAAAATACAACACAGTGTAGGGTTTTTAGTCAGATGTTAGCAAATGCCATGACTCACACTGAACACAGAGTAACTGAATATTATTTAGTAGGAGCAGCCTACAGGAAAAGGAAAAAAAAAAGGAAAAAGAAGAAAATTATTTTCTTTTATTGCCAAACACCTTTTTATTTGGCTGAAAATCTTTAATGACAGCTGCTGTGTCTGGTGGAGTGGGCACTAGTATAAGAACGCACCCCCCTGCACTGCATTTTGCCCATTATCTTACAACAATTACTCTGAGAAACTGGACCATCCTTTTAGAAGTGCAATCAGTTTCCAGTCTACCAGGCAGATGTTGCCCAAGGATGATGTAAAACAAATGCCTGCGAATTCCAGTGGTTCCCATCATGCAGCCCTTCCCCTGATTTCCAGTAGCTGGACAATCGGGATCAGCACATGGGTCACTGGTGTGCAGGTTCCTGGAGGAGATGGGAGGATCCTCATCCTGGGTGATGTTCTCCTTAGCAGGCTTTCTAAGGAGAATTAATGTGATTTGGAGAAATACCTGTCTGGACTGTGGCAATAAGGAATGTGATCACAGGGCAAAGCCTACAAGGAAGAAATGGAGAGGTAGAAAAGGCCTGACAAAATCTTCTTGTCAAGGCTTATAAAGAAATGCAAATAGACTTCCTCTCTCTCAGCAGCTATGTGTCATTTTTGTGTGTATACCAAAAGGTCTGCAGTCATCTTAATATTTATACTTCATTATTTCTTCTTCTGATGCAAGCAATGACCAGACATTGATGTTATGGGCCAGATGTAACACTGTCTTTGTTGCTATAAGAATAGAGATCTGCTATTCTAGATGTGATGTTGTAGAATAGAATAAAGTTTTGTAAAGTGGGCAGAAGGTTTAAGTAGAATGTCTGATACGGCTGGGGCAAACATATAAGCTTTATAGCCATAAAATACACAAATATTATCAGTTCTGTGAACCAAGAATCATGAGCATTTTCATTCTCTATGAAGAAATTCTGCTCTTTTAGTGCACAGAAACTTATTTATTTTGAGTTTCTATTTATGCCCCTGCTGTGGGAGGGAAGACTTCATACTCTTTTTTTCAGCATCACAGATGATGTTGTTGCTCAGTAGCCATTAATATAGCTTTATCTATAATTAGGGAAAGTCTAACACCTTTCTGGCCATATGGAAAATGATAAGTTAGCACCTGCCATAACAGGAAAATAATTATTGTGTAAAGTATAAATATCAAAACATGATAAATAATGGTTACCCCAGCAATCCTCCGATGGATAAAAGTAGCATCTGCCTTCAGTTTCTGAATATCTCACATGATTAATCTGGAGACAGTGAGGTGCTTTCTCAGCTGTGCTGTTTCTATTGGGCAGTGAGGGCAAGATGTCTTAGGGCTTCTCTTACCCTTAAATACTGTGGTGATAGCTCTGAATCGAAAGGCTTCATCCAGATGGCTTTTTAAGGAAAAATGGGAAATAAGGGCAGGGAAAAGTATTCAGTTTGCTCTTACAGTTTTGTTTATGGAAAGTGCATCTGAACAGAGCTCTGTTTTGTTCTTAGGATTTATACTCTGTGTGTGTTGGGAGAGATTCTACCAGCCCCTTGCATCACAGAGCTTCACTCTCACTTGTGGTCAGGTTACCTATACCAATTCCCTGAGCGTCCAGTTTCATTCAGACATCTGACCTGATGAAACTCTTCAAATCTGAATTGAAATTCCAAAGCTGGTTGTGGGTGTTAGCACTGTGCAAAACACATCACAAGTTGACCCAAAGCCCTGATGAATGTTGGTGTTGTTGCTGGGCCAGTGGTGCTCCCAAACATTTATCTTTATGACTATATCTTGGATAAGAAAAAGGAGAAGAAAAAGATGTGTGTGCGTGTGCACATGTTAAACAGGAGAAAACAGGGAGATGGCCACCAGTCTGAAGGAAATCCACTGATAGAAAAACGGAAGTTCTTCTTTCAGTGTTCCTGTGGAGGCTCTTGAATAAAACTGTCACTGACTTTCTCAAAATAGTGAAGTATATTTAGAATCTTTACTCCTGTTTGAAATTAATAGCAATGGCATAATGTTCCAGAGTGCGCTGAAATTACTCCTGTAATCTCAGCGCTAACTGTTAATCCACTAATCCACCCTGATTTGAGAGACAAAAGGAGGATTGTATCAGGGGACAACTACGACAGATTATTTTTTTTTTTTGTGATTTTACTATAATCTCAAATGTCTGCACATGCATAGAATCTCAGTAAAGTATCATTCCCTAATAAAACTTCTGTAGATTCTGCATGAGTATTTAGTACTTAAACCCATTTTATGTGGCTTGAGGTCTGTTAGCTTCCTAGAGCTCTAGGACTCTGCCCTTTGCCTCAGGAAATTAAATATTTAATATTGCTTTGTCTGTGCTTACTTTGAAAAGCATTCATCCTTCATTTGGGTACCATATCAGAATTCACTGGGAAACAACAGCCGATGTTGCCAGATGGAATGAAACCTTGACCCTCTCCTTCCCCTTCTGCCATCAGGGGTTGTGTCAGCGTTGCCATCTCAGGAACCCTTGGGGCTGATCATGATGAAATTGAAGGGAAATCAGGACTATGGTAGAAAGCAGGCTGATATCCCAGGTAGAAATGAAGAAAAAGACCCAGATTCCTGGCAGGGAGATCCTTCTTTCTTGAACAAACACTTCAGGATGTGTATTTGTGTGTGACTAAAAGCCATATAAAGTGTGAGTCAATTGAAGTAATTATATAGGACTCATTTTTCTTTAGACTTTTGCCTGAAATGAACAATGCACATAAATAGGGTTTATCCTGGCCAGTTAAGAACATGTTTCTTCCAAGAAGAGTATGATGTGGCGTGGAAATAGGCAGGATGAGTGTCATTTCTGTATTGTATTTTCATTACATTTTTTTTTTACTATTTTTATTTCTTTTTCTCTCTCTTGTGTTTTTATGGTGGCCCGAGTGCTTTGGGCATGAAATATCTTTCCCGAGATGAACTTATTTCAAAAGATGCACGTCTGTGCACAATGTGCATATAATATGTTAGAGATTCAGCTCATATCAATACTGAGCACACCTTTCTTGTAAACTATAGTGCTGTAAATTGAGAATGCTTTGAACAGGCTCTCCAAATGCTTAGCTGTGTCATATCAGCGTTGCTCTAAAGATAGTTGTACCAGTTTTTAGGTGTTTCATCTTGCTCAAGTTTTGTTCAGTGATTTTAACAGTCCGGGTTACATAACTTTGTAGACATGTTCTTATATTTCATGAACCCATGTTGTAACTTATTTAATAAAAGCACATTGGGTTTGGAGGTTTTTTTGCTTCAGAAGTTAAAACAATGCCACTGTATCCATTCAGTAAGTATGTGAATGTTTAGAATTGAAGACAGAAATAGGAACAAAGTAGAACACTTCTTTCAGTTTTGTCCTTAAAGAATTATGTTATTGTTTGATTAAATTTAATTACACAAACTAAGACTGCTGAAGACATCAACTTCTGAATGTCATAAAATAAATATGAAGGAACTTTTTTCCTGTGACTTCACAAAAGTGCATACCGATATAATGCTAATATTTTCTCAAAGCTCATGATGAGGTTTTAGCATGTACTTAGCATGTATCTGACATAAGGTGCTCCTGGGAAACAAGGAGGAGATGTTGTGTCATCCGTGGACAATTTGCACTTCTGTGGTTGCAATTTAGTTGAGTTGGCCCTGAGGGTACTGTGTGATGAATGCTAATGTTATTTAAGAGGGTGGGAATATTTTCAAGGTGTTAGGTTTTTTTCTTGTTTCTATTTTTAAGTTCATTTATTACAGATAGCTACATAGTTAAAGCTGGGTTTTTTTGTGTCAGTTTTACTGGTTCACCTGGATGTACATTTCCTCAAAGTTCTATCAGTAGTGGAAGGATAAGTTTTCTTTCAAAGTATTTGCCTTATCCTTTACCGTAAATAAAAGAGGAAGGGCTATAGCATGTTCTTATCCAGGACTAGAAACAGTAGCTGAAGATGCAAGGAGATTTCTCCCCCTTAGTGTTTTCAGTACAGAGGAAGATTTTGCCTCATGATGGAGGTACCACAAGGTCTGAGCATTTCTCTTGTCCTCTGGGGATGACCAGAGTGCAGCCTAGGACCTATGTGACTTCTGTGCTCAGCAGCAAGAGCTGTAGAATGGAAGCACAGTCTACAATTTTTATTAATCTCACAAGATCTTCTGCTTGTGTCCCTGCAGTGTTTTCACCATTTCAGGAGAAAGACACCCTCCGCAGTATCCATCTACTCATGTTGTCCTACCTTTTATGTCTCAGGCAAGGTGTAGTGGCCTGTTTGGAGATTTAAACCTCTTGAGCGTTATATCTTTTCTACAGGGCTGAAAATGTTATCGGTTTTGCATGATGCCTCTTTAAAAAAAAACAAGAAAAAGTTAATTGATCCAGAAACAACCTGCAGCACCTGCTCTTGAAAGTGGGATCTTTGTTTTGTCCTCCTGTGAGAATGAAAGTATTTTATGGTATGCTAAAGCTTAGTATTGCTAATGCAAGCTGCTTAGGTACCTAAATCCTGCTCGTTAAAGATAGTATTTGTAATGAGTTCAGTTATGGCTGCTGCTTTCATCCAACTTCTTGTAATTATCATGTCTTCAGTAGCTGCCAGTTACTAGTTAGTGTACACAGAGTGACACATTCAGTGGGAACAAGCCCAGGATCCAAAAGACTTGGGTGTAAGGGCGCAGCCTGTTCTCAGGAAATTCTCAGAAACCTGGGCATATGACAGCAGAGTGTTGGAAGGAATGCTCGCTGTGGTGCTCCCAATCTTCTACAGTGGTTTTCCTGGCCAGGGCAGCCCTCACCTTTACTCCTAGAAGCCCTGTGGGCACAGAAGTTGGTCTTACCAGCTGCTGAGCTTCTACTGAGCAGCTGTCAGATATCAGTTCTATTCAAATGCCTGGTTTTCCAAATGGTGGTGGCTCCCCAGTATGCCCTTCTGCTTAATTTCTCATTGCTTATTCATACTTGCTTGTGATGTGCAGTTGAGATATTGGTGCCCTCATCTTGAGAAAGCTTGTAGTTAATTACATGTAACCCGTGTGAGTTATGAAACTGAACAGCAATATTAACCCATGGTGACATTTGAGATTACAAATTAGAATAAGAAATGGGTATGATAAGGTTGTCTTGGTAGTGGTTTAGGTCTGGTGGATTATTGTAGTAAATTCTATTCAAGTAAGAAAAAAAAAATTAAAATTAGTAAATGAACAGGAGTAGCCTATTTTCTTCTCAAAAATGCATCAAGATAACTTTGGGGAAAATGAGATCATGACTTAAAGCAGCATAATTTTTCTGTTTTATTAATATGCCAAGTAATATGTCAAAACAAGAAATCAAAAGCAATTTGCCAATTTCTCCCTACAAAGACCCAAATACAGTGCTCCACACAATGTAGTAGAAATTTTAATTTGATATTGTCCATCTAGATTGAAGTCAGCCATCAAGTTTCCAAATAAATTTAGTACCTTATAAATGTGATTGATTGCTGATGTGGTAATCCAGTTAGCTCCTGGGAGGTTTAATAGCTGGAGAATCCATTTAGAGAAGAATAAGGATCTTGAGGTTAGGATACTGGAGTATTTTCAAGAGGTCTAATTTCAGTTCTTGTTTTTGACATGAATTTGGCATAAATCCCCTTCTCTGTGCTATTCATGAAATGGACATTTCTATCTCCTGTACCTGGTGGATGTAAACAAAATGGTCCCATCAACACAGATACATACATAGCATTTTCCATATATTTGTCAGAGATCAAGCAGATAAATGTTACACACAGCTCATGTGTTATTTTTAAATATTGTAACCTGCTGAGGAGAAAAAGGATCTGAGAAACTCTTCCCAAGCTGATCTCTCAGCTCACAATTCTGTCTCTTCAGGATGATGGTGATTGTAGTTTTGAGTACAGTCAGAGCTTTAACAGCTGTTGGTACTGCTGGTTTCATGCTGAAGTTACAGCATCTCATCAGTATGTCACTCCCTCAATAGCAACCTACCTTCACATCTAAAATGCTCTTTTGCTTGTACTCATACAGGACACTTAATGATTTTAGCTTTTATCCTTTTCTTCTGAAAACGGTGAACATCAAATGACGTTTTTCGTGACAGTTTATGTCAGAGTTGTGCCTTTCTTTTTCTCCCCATTATGGAAATCTATCCTACTTATCGTTACCTATGTTAGAAGAGAAGTCATAGGTAGTGTGATGTGGGTGCATAAAGGCATGCAAAGACATTGCTGGTGTGACAGCTAATTAAAACCAGGCACTTTAATAATGCTGAGAAACAAACAAAAATCTTTCATGCTACTGGAAACCAAAGTGTTGCGAAGGCAGAACCGAATTGTAGAAGGCTTGTTCAACTGACAGCTCAAAAGATTTATCGATTGCAAAAGGATATGAATGATTTTCTGAAGGAAAGTTGTATTGTTGTGGCTCCCAAATGAAAAGCCTTTTTTGTCTTGGTGCTGGAAGACTGCTTTAGTTGCAAAGCAACTGTAGGTGATTTTTCAGCTTACAGTACCAGGTGCCAACAAAACAGCATTTTAGATCAGTCAGATTCCCTCCAAGTTCTTTGCAGATGATCCATCAACCTGATCCACTGAGTCCTTCAAAGCTCTTTTTAGCCTCATCACAAAACTGTGGTATTATTCACATTTGTGTATGAAAAAATGTAATGTGTAATTTTTATCTAAGGCTTCTTTTAACCCCAGTGTTATTATTAACAGCCATGTAAAAGTAGTGTTGGGAAGAAGCGGTCCATTTAATTATTTGGTCTGACCTGAATGCAGGTTGGAACTCTGTTTTTAAGTACAAATGCATTCCTCTAAAGCCATTATACCACTAGGTTACTTTCAATTATTATGAGGAGATCTTACGATAAACAGATATTTTACAAAGCACTGTGATATGCTAGTGAGTAATTTGTAGGGCTGTTTTACTTAGTATTATAAACAGTCCTTTGAGGTGTGCAGCAGAAGGGCTGGAGGCAATGGCCATAAGTTGCAGCAAGGAATGTTTCAGCTAGATAAGGGAAAAAATCCTTCATGGTGAGAAGCGTGATTTGTGGCATGGACACCGATGCCCAGAGGGATGTTGGAGTCACAATTCCTGGGTTAGTCAAAAGCCATCTGGAAAAGAACTGTGAGCAGAATGACTCCTGCTTTGAAGCTATCGTTGCTTTGGGAAGAGGCTCTCACCAGATCACCTCCACAAGGCCTTACAACACAAATTTTTCTGTGATTCTATGAGACTACATATATGTGTGTGTATACGTATGTACACACATATAAGTGATGGAGAACGCATTGCCTTATGGCTTGCTCTTGGCACAGCCTTTCACGGTGTTACACACAGGTTAAGTAGAATTTGGAAAAGAAGTGTCATTTGGCTTCAGGAAAAAACAGGAGTAGCATCATACAGGAAATGCTTTGAAGTGGCAGCGAGGTGTCATGTGTTTGGCAGCTAGAGAGAACAACGTCTAGGCCTTGTGGGAATAGATTCCCTTTCCCCTCCTCCTGCTCTGTTTTGCTTCTGGAGCATGCTTTTGGCAGTAGAAAATGTCATTCTATGCATCATGCAACACTTTGGTTACATTTCCTAAAATAGGATTCAGCTGAGGATACAGTCAACATTTGAAACCAACTACTGTACATAGAGCAGACATAAAAGACTTGTTCTGAGAAAGATGAACCTATTCTTGTTTCATTTTCAGAGCATGTTGGCAAGAGTTTCAATTGCTGACATTTTAGGGGCAGCTCCTGAGAAGTGCAGCACTCAGTTGTCTTGCTCTGTTTTTGCCACATCAACATTTACACAGTTTGTTTGTGCAAATGTGTTGTCACAATGAAAGCATTTGTTGTAAATCAGTCTCGTTTTATTTCAAAAGTGAAAGAAGATTTTTGGCAAGTATTTTGCAAAGCCATTGAAGTTTGTGTCTAGGAGGCAAAGCAGCGGAAAAATGGGGGTATAGTGTGTCACAGACATGAAGAAGCTGTTTGTACAATACATACAAAAGCCTGGGAATGAATAGAGAGTCTCATGTCACTAAGTTCATGACCACCTAAACCTTACTTGACTTTAAAAATTAAGTGTGGCCCAAACTAGAACAGAGAGTGTGTTCATTAGTCATCCATTTATCCACAGTTTTGAAAAGAGGAAGCAAGATGCAACTTTGGCATGAATATAATGTATTGTTTTGTGTGTGTTTGAAGGATGTGGAATATTGAGATACAGAAAACATCAGTGCAGGAGGTTTAGTTAGGCACACATGATCTTTCTTTGGAGATTATCAGAGAATGCAGTGGCTTTTAACAAGCCCTGGGAAGGAAACAAAATCAGCCTCACCCTGAATCCTACAAAATTTCAACTGATGCATGACTTGGGGTACTTGAAAACATACCAAATTTCTGATGGAATTGTCCTGCTGCTCCTGTTTTTATTGTGAGCATGTATGCAAGAGGGTAGGATAAATTTTTTTATGGTCTCATGTGTTATTTAAGAAATAGATGTATAGTTGGTCTTGGAGGCCAAATCTGGTTGATTTCACAACACCCACGATTCCACCTTATGTTAGCACATTTTAAACCAGCCTGTGTGATTTACAGGTCTGAATTTTAGTGTGGGAAGCTGTGCTTTCTCAATTGTCTTTCCATGCATCTTAAAAAGGATTTTAGATGAGATTAGCTTTCATTTGCTGTTCTAACGAATTGGAGAACATGATAGATACAGGCCAGTCCTCATAGTTGTGCAAAAGTTTTCCTGATTTAGTGATGCTCCTGTTTAACAGCAGTCAGTTTCCATGCCTTCTATACAGACTGGGATCCATAATGATGCAACACAAGCACTGAGCATAGAACAGTGAATAGGAATCCCAGCTTTTATTTTCATAAAAATAACCAAAATATCTGTGCAACGCCTATAAAGGCTTTTAACGACTTTGAAGTATAAGGCATGACATGTTGTTTTAATTTATATACAACAAACACCACGTTTCTAAAGTTGCTATTTGGGTTTTTTAAAAGATGAAACTGATGATAGCTGAAATGAAATGAAGTAAGTTATATGCATGTTGCATTTTAACAAGTCTGCTGTCTCATTGGAATGCACTGCCTTCTTGTGCTACATTTTATTTTTGGAATTTAATAAGGCGCCTGTCATATCTGCCTCAAGGCTAAAGAATATCATGAGGGAGAAATCCAAAGTACTGTCATGTTTGACTGACAGGGGGCCAATTTTATTTTTTTTATGGGAGGTGGCTGATATTAACAGGCTGTAGTGCTGAAGATGCACTGCTCTACCATCTGCTTTAAACATCCTGTGTTGATGAGCCAGTAATGACGTTGCTCAGTGACATTTATCAGGTGAATTTGGCTCTGACACTCAGTAGAGGATTTTCATTAAAAAATTAATTCCGTGCATTTTACAGTGAAGCCCATTGTGATGATAGATTCTGGTACAGTGCCATGTATCTCCAGAAGCTGTTCTAATTACCTGAGAAACTTGGGAAAGCAATAAACTACTACTTTCCATTTCTTGTGTGTACTCCCTTAGCATATAATTAACACACTGACTCACTTAGCTGAAATCTCTGAAGATCTATGTCTATGTGATGATTACTAGCTCTTCAAAGTAATAAGCAAATGCACCTCAGTGGCTCAGTGGTTGGATGGCAGCAGGCTCAGCAGCCTTTGTGAAGTGCAGTCTGCTGGTAGCATTCCCTAAATGGTCATTAGAAAAGCAAGTAGGATACAGGAAAATTGGAAATGCTGCAACTTAGGTAAATGTTTTAAAAACCCACCCAACTTCCAAGAGTCGTTTTAATAAAATATTCCATCAACCTCTTGAATCTAATGGGAGAAAAAAAAAATATTCACCAAAGTATTTTTTTCAATATTTATTGTAGCATTCTTTCACCTTGGTTAACTTTCTTTTTCATTAGCTAAATATTAGGGGAAAAAAATTCTAAGAAATTAACTCAGGTTCCTTAAGAACCCACAGAACCCCTCAATTCTATTGGGCATCTTATCTAGCATCTTTTCCTGTTCTTAGATGTGTCAGGTCTGCATGTATCCTTCTCCACTTCAGAATGACTTTCTGGTGACCTGGGAGAAGCAAGTAGCCTTACCATAGCTTTTCAAGCCCCTCCAAGTGCACCCTGGCAGATGGTGGCACTTCTACAGACAATCTTGGTAAAATAGGATAAACTTAATAAAGCGCAGTGATAGGAGTTGTGGCTCAGTGTTCATTAATACTCATCTCTGTTAAGCCAGATTATTTTGCAGTGACTATTTGTTTTGTATCGAGGCTGAGCACAAGTTCTCCTGAATTTATTGCAGCACGTGATAAGGGGGCTGGTGCCAAGTTTCTATACCTAAATAGAAGAGGTGATAGTTCCCTCAGTCTATAGCTAAAGTACTATACCCAGAGCATTGCAGGTGCAGCATGAAGCCTACTAAGGTCAGATTTATTCTATCATGGCAAATGGTTATATCACCTCAGATAATTGGGGACATGATATCTAAGTAGAGCAGCTGAAGGAAAAACTGCATTGAGAAACAGATCAGGCAGATTGCTTCGCATTTTGCTGCTGATCATCAAAATACTTAATAGCAGCTTAATCCAAACCAGGTGACTTAACCATTAATGTCTCTGGAGATGATTTGATTAGCCATTTCATCAAATCAGATGATTTTTAGATTAAAAACATTCTATATAAAGTATTAAGACATCTTTTTTTAAAGTAATCACTTGTGTTTTATAGTGATTGAAGAGGTTTATTATTTAGAAACAGACTATAAAATTCTTACCAGCATTTTTACAGAAAATTATAAGGAGTTTTCAAACAGATTTCTCGACCTTCTGGAGGGAGGGAATGTGTTAGTTCTCTGATATTCTGCGTTTCTTCATCCTTCTGTTACGCAGCAATGCTTCTTTATTGTCTGACTTAGTAACATGAATATTTACAAGTGTATTTGGCTCAGCAAATCATTTGGTGAAGATCTCATGATAGTCTATACCTGGCTTGGGAGTCATGTGCTAGTGAGAGAGGGAGAAAAGCAGTACTCACTTAATGGCAGTCCTGAAAGAAGGACTTTAGTGACCTTTGGAAAAAGGACTGTTTCGGGGGTGTTTTCACAGCAGGCAAGTGCCCTGTACGTGTATCACTTCCATGTCTACCTGCCTGCTGCCTGATCCTGCAGAGGTCACCTGGGCCAGGTCTTTCAGTGTTTCTTCTGCTAAGCACGCCTTGGTCTGCCCCTGGCTGTTATCCCATCTCCCTGTTCCCTCTGGCATGGCTCCCTGAAGTGGAACTGTTGTCTGGAAAGGCTGACCTGAAACAGAGACTAGACAGAGCAGAAGGGATAAAGTAGGTATTTGTTGAAAGGATACACTTTGGGCAGTGCAAGAGCTACACCCAAATCAAATCCAAGATGGATTCCGGCCATGAGTTTTTACACTTTTATAAGTTTTGGTTCATTGGCATATTGGGGTCAATTGTCCAACCCCAGCCCCCAGCTGTGAAGTCTCAGTCCCCTGGCTTGCCCCCTTCCCTCACTGTTGTGTATGTTTTTTAGGTAATGGTTTTCCTCGATTCTCTAGCTAGAAAGGAATTGTTTTGTCTAACCACCCTGTGAAGAGAACTTACACCTAATATGACATTTCAGAGTTACACACTAAGCAGCAGAGGTTCTAGAAAAATATAAAAGCTAAAACCCAAAGCATCAAAAGCAGTCTGCGGAAAGTACTGGATAGCTGCGAGATGGCATAAGGCAGAAGGGACTTGCTCAAATGCAGCATCTCCTTTGGAGGTATCTAGTTCCTAAGCCTTCCTTCCCTGCCCTTCTGAAGTGGTGATTATTCCCTGCCCAGGTGTTGGTGCTCCTGTCACCTCTGGCCCTGGTGCTGGCAGTGAAGGCAGAGTTAAATTAGCATGTGGCTGCCTGCTGCTGAGCTCAGCCAGCTCGCTCCCAACCTCAGCAGATGGTTGTGCTGCTCAGCCTTCAGAGACAGGCTCTTTCTCTTCTAAGAGCAAATTAACCCATGGCTGGATCCTCGTGGAAATGTGGGTGGTTTTTTTTTGTTTTTTTTTTTTTTTTTGTTTGTTTGTTTGTTTTTGTTTTTTGTTTTTTGGTTTTTTTTTTTGCTAGCTCTTTTGTTTCTTGCTTGTTTTCCCATGTGAAGGTCTGTGGGACCTAAACAGGAGTCTGTCAGTATGAAAATTTAGCAAAGTAGTAGATGACTGTCACAACAGGAGCTATAATTTAAATATTAGTGTAACACCTAAGCAAACCTGAGACTTTTTGTTGTTGTTGTTCATTTTCAGCTGTTTCCTGTTCACTTACTCATCCAATTCTCAAGGCTCTGATTGTTTCAGGTTTGTAGCACTTTGGTATGAATGCCATTGTTCTTCACAGGGAAGCATCTTTAAAGCCATAAGATTTTTTTAATCTCTAGATGCTGGTCATGAGTGAAAAGCCATAACACAGCATATGTCCTGTTTGCCTGGGTCTTTAATTTAAAAGTTTAAAAAAACCCACAAAAACCAAACAAAAAACACTTCTGATGGTGGAATGGTTTCTTGCCTTTTTCCTCCCACCTTGTGAAAGAAGTAGTTGATCCTGGACATCCTAAGCCTTTTTGACAAAATTGTAATTAATTGCTGCTCATTTCAGCCACACTTCTGTAATAATTTCATTCTTGTAGAAACAGAAAGGTAGATTAGGTGCATCCTTAGAGTTCTGCAGTGGTAGTTAAAAGCAAGAGAAAAATTACTGTCCTGAAAGAAAAAAATGTGAAGTGGGTGCCTTCCTCTTCCCCCATCCCTCGTTTTCCTTTCCCTACTTATTTTCTCTGTGAGTATACACCACCAGCAGCTGGCTGAGACAAGATCTTCAAAAGAAAAGGGATTCTAAGGAAAAGAAAGGGACAGAGAAATAGAAGGAGGAGTACATTTTCCTTTGATCAGAAAGACAGCATGTGTGAGTTAGCAGAAATCCTTCTATGGTCATTAGCAGGTTAATGCAAAAACTAATGATTTTATGATATTAATAGTTGGAACAGTGGTGTTGCAATAATATATATATTATGAGTTTTAAAATCATTTTTATCATGACAGGACTATCTGTCTGTGTCTATTTTCTCAGCATTTTCAGGATGCTTCCTTTCCTTTTCAACGGTGTACCTTTTATGATCTTGAACTTTGAAAGAAATTTTGTGAGCATTATAAAACCTGTTGTTTCTGCAACAACAACAAAAAATATATCAACAAACTATTAGCTTTGCTGCTCAAGTTTTGTGTCATTCACCTGGTAGGGCATTGCAATGGTGTCAGAGGGTACAAGTATGCACGAAGAGAGGCAGAAGAAGTCCTGCTTTAGTCCAAAGGCAATCATACCATTGTAAAGGGATGAGAGGGGTAGGGACAGAATGCCCTTAAATGGAGCAGCAGGGTCCAGAGGAATTCCTTATGCAGATCTCTGCTGCACAGTGAAAGAAACATAGGGTGAAGTAATTGCACAAGAAACAAGATTTTATAAGAACAGCGAGGAAATTATGTATGCTTCAAAGTTTGGCATGACTGCTCATGACAATTTGTGGGACAAAGCATTCAGACCATTTGGATTTGGAAGCTTCTAGATGAATGTTAGTTTGTGTTTGGACACAGCAGAAAGATCTGGCTGTGTGTACTGGCTTAAGCAAAAAACAGCATACATTTAGCTTCAGTGAGTAAGTACTTCTTGATTCCTTCCTTTTTCCCCTTAGGATGCAAAAGGACTGGTGATTGTTAGCAGAGATAATAAGCTACATAGTAGTACTAGAATGAGTGCACTGAATAAATGAAGACTGCTCTAGATGCTAAGAAAGCTGTGTAAAAAATGTAATGTTCTCGCTGAAATGTGTCTGTCTGGGTGAAGCAGGCAGACTCACCAGATGCACTTATCAGACACTGCTGCCAACAATTTGCTTGTTTTCTTTTCTCTAAGTGCTGAAAGATGTAATTCTTTATAGATAACAGTTCTAGTGGCATGTATCCTTTTCTTCTTTCTCTTTTTTTCCTCCACCCTCCCTCCCCACAGTTCCATTTAGTTTTTTAATTCCAGTTATGTAACTTTATTGATCTACAAATCAAACCACGACTTTTCCCTTTCAATAAGTGGATAGGAAGGAAATGGAAAGGCCCTGAAAAGACAAATATTAGACAAGACAAACCAGTTGGCATTTACGCCAGGGAAGCTAAGGTTGCACTGGTACCTAACAGAAATATTTCCAGATTAGACTCCATGGACTCAGAATTGTGATTGATATAACGAGTGTGGCCTTTTTTTGCCATGAGCAAGTGATGCTCCAACAACTCCCAGTTTTCATTAGGACTGAAGTTAAGGGATAAAAATATTACAAAGAGATTTTTGTAACACCTCAAAAAGTTAATGCCATTGAAATCCTGATGTGCTCAGGAAGAATAGTATTATTAACTTAGTTTTGTCAACATGGTGTTACACATTTTTTAAATACATCAGGGCAAACACCTTATAGATATGAGGCATGTGCATACAATTTAGTAGAAGTTTTGTCTCTTTTATACTATACACCATATGAAATCACTGTCCTGTGATTTCTGTTCCAAAACTAGCCTGTCCTTTTTAAAGTACCATGTTCTGCAACACCTAGTGAGGAACTTTTTCTAATTAAGCAAATTTTCAGCTTTTTCTAGCATGGTAGTGATCTACATGTAAATAAAAAAGCCTCAAAAATATTATATATTTATAATGTCATGGCATTTAAATAATAATATCCTAATGTTATTTAAGTTTGTAAGAAAAACTTAAATACACCACTCAACTAGAGAAAACAGGATATAAGCTTCACTGAGTTTTAGGAAACTGACCCTTTTAGAGACTAAAAGGGATAATAAATCACTTAAAATAAAAAGAAGTCTTATCTTCTTTGGTATAAGAAGGTTTACTTGCCTCTCTCACTTGTCCAGTTTTATAACCAAAACCTGTGTTCAGCGTCTGATTCTTCATCTTAAAGGTCACACTGGGTTTTCACAGATTAGGTGTATCTCATAATTGCACAGAGCTGGGCAGCAATAACGGAGATATTTCAAGAAGGAATAAATATAGTCCACTGAGAAGATAGGATCCACTAAAGTGTGAATCCAGTTTCCTGAGCACTGTAGAAGTGATTGCACTGGGATGAGAGGATCTGCTGGAAGCTACAGGTATTTCTGTCTGCACAACAGGACACCAGCCTTTTGAAGTCTATCAGCTGACTTCAGTGGACACGGTCTTCAAATTTCTTTTTGAGTTTGACTTTTTTTAATGGGAGGTAAAAAAATGGGAGTTTCAGTAGACATAGCTTCAGTCATGAAAGAAAATGTATTATCGTAGTGAGAGTAGACTGAAATCTCCAGGAACCTGAGCTTTCTCAGTAACAGCGGTGGCCACCACTGAGTTCTTAATTTCTATTTTCTGATTTTTTTAAAAAAAGAGGTTTGTTTGGTTTTTTGTTTTTGTTTCTTTTTTTTGTGTGCCTTTTTTTTTTTTTTTTGGTAAAATTCCTCTGAAGCAGCACTTAAAATAATGCCAAGTGTCAAATTGAAGTTCAAGTCAATTTACAATCATTTACTCTTTTAGTGCAAGTGTAATTTCAAATATGGAACATGCTCTGATGATTGGTTCAGCATTTGCATATCATTCTGTAAAAAAATTTGAAGAAGTTATTTGTAACTGTAAATATCTGTGTAATTTTCTACCCTCTTCTGTTGCCTGATTTGGTCCACTTTGCATACACTAGGAAAGATGACTGTAGATTCTGAACTATAACAGGAAAATGGAAGGTGATGAAAAAGCTGAAAATATTCTTGATCAACATTGAGAGTGTCCAAGTATTTTTCATCTTTAAAAATATGAGCCCATATTACAGCTCTTGAGGTCTGTAGATATTTTGTGGGATAAATTTGCTGCTGTTGTGCATAGCAAGTACTAATGTGCACTTAGACATAGATGGGTTGTAAGCATGTTTTTATCTCTAAAAACCTGTGATGCTTGATCACATCAAAAAGACTAGATCTTTGGTTTATTCCCCTCTGTCTTTGCATGGCAGAGTTCTGTTGTTAAGCAGTTCTAGGGTGTGGCTGTCACCTGTTCAGTTGTTTTATGTGTGCACTTTTCTCTCTGCCATACATTTTCCTTTATGACGTAGATGGAAGTCACACTGCTTGGGGAAAAAAAATGTATATTTCAAATTGAAAAGGGATCACCAGCCTACTTGCAGATGCCTAGGTATTGGCAGGCAAACTAGCATACTTCTGTCATTTATTAAAAAAGCTAGAGGCTGTGACTTCTTGCTTTGAAAGCACATGCAAAACTATAAATGTAATTTTTTTTTTTCCCCAGTGGTGCTTGCTCTTAGAAATAAAGAGTCTTATCCTGCACAAATAGGATCCTGGAATTGAAAGCAACTAGGTGAATGTATGTATCTAATGTTAATGAACTGAACAGTACTCTATTCATGGAAATCTGTTATTTTGTGCTTAGCCTGGGCATCGCTCTTTTGAGTGCCGAAGAGATTCTTATTTGACCACTGCCTCTGACCTTCCAGAGCCAGCGCTTATGGGCACATGTGGAATAACAGCTGGTGGTGGCTGCAAAGTCTGGGTGCAGGTGTCAGGAACACATTTTTCCAGCTGTGCCACCTAGATATTTTCCTTTTTTGTGTCTTAGCTGTCTTCAGCTTTGGTAGACATGAGAGCCCTGGGATGTTTGCTGGGCCAAACAGTTTAAGACAGTCCCTTGTCACCCTTGATGCTTTTTGCATTGAATCAGTTAAGTGAGAGTGATTTAAGTCCATTTATGCTTCATTTGAAAGAAACAGAACGGTTGGTCTTGAAATTTGGGAAGGCCGCTGGGTATGTGAAATATTACATAAACATGGTCTGCTCTAGATGTTTTGCTCTGAAGATCATTTATAGGTCAGAAATAAAGTTACTATCTTCTTGTCTCAAAACACTTCACATAATTGTATTATTTTACCTTTTTAATTCTTGATCGTATCTCTGAATCTTTTCCCAGAGCAGGTGGCAATGTTTGCTTAGCACCAAATATTAGGTCAGAAGAATAAAGGTATACTGGGTTGTTAATGAAAAGTTGTGTATAAAAACTTACTTCTAACATGATAAAAATGAATACTCACCAGTTTTTTCTCCTACTGTGTTGGGGGATGTAGTTGTACACAAATTGCTTCAAAAATAAGCAGGCTTCTCTGACATGGAACTGCAAAATACCCCAAAATTCAGTGTTATAGTGCAAGTGTACTCTGTCAAGAAAATACATAATTGGGAGGATTGGACCAATTTGACAATTAAAATAGGTTGAGGTCTTGTCTCAGAGGAACGATCTCTTTTATAGCACTGGAAAGCTGCCTGTGTAACATGAGTTAACACAAAGTTATGTGTCAGCCAGCTATGCAGACCCCAGACCCTCTTGGAAACTTTATGCTGCCCTATAAAAAAAACACCAAAGCTGGCTGTGAGCAGAGCCTGGGTCCTGCTGGGACCCTGCCCTGAGGATCAGTGACAGGAACACAAAATCCCCCTGTCACAGGGATGGGGACAGAGGCGGCTGAGCTTTGTGGGGACAGGGAGCAGCCGGGCAAGGCTCTCCCAGCCTGACCTGCAGGACACTTCTCGGGGTGAGGAGGAGGTCACTTCATTCTGCAAACCCAACAAGGCCATTCAATCCACAAGTTGTGCCGGGGGTGCCAATTAGCAGCAGCTGCTGCTGTGGTGGGGTTGGGATGTGGACAGCTGGGAGCTGGACCCAGACAGCCCTCTCCTGCCACGTGGAAGCAAAAATTACAAAGGAGCAACAACAACTTGGTGCTTTCTAGATGATTAATTTATTTTTATTTTCTCAGTCACCTTTTAGTGGTCTGTTTGTATATTTGTTTGCTTTTTTTCCCCTTTCTCTGCTTCTTTTAATTCTGTTCAGTTCCTTCCCACGCAGTGCTGGTTGTGGTATTTATTTCATGTACAATCAAGATCCTGCTCTCTAGCCAGGGCTTGCTCATTATCTAGGAGGATGTGAAAATGGGTTTGACTAAGGAAGAAACTGGTAATCCTGTATGAACCACAGTAAAGCATGAGGAAACACTGTAGCTAAAAACTTGTGAATATATTTTTTGAAGTGTGAGCTGATGCAATAATTGGGTTCAAATCCTATTGACAGTCTGAGAGCACAGTTAAAATACTTGAAGTTATCTTCATGCTCAAAAGAGAGGGCAAAGGCTGTAAACTGAGTTACTCTCCCATCCTCAGAAAAACTTTCTGGGTCATGTTTTAGGAAGCTGCTGTGTACAGGCTTCTTTAATGTCTCCCTTCTCTAAGTTGGAATTATTTTATCATTTCCTGTGCGAGGAACTGGAAAGTCTGATGTATAAAAAGGCGCCTAAGTCCTAATGACTAAGATTTTTCCTGAAACCTTTGAATTTCAGATTTCAAAAGGTTTTAAAAAAATCTTGGACACATTCCGAAGGTGTTCCTTTTTCCAAAGGATCCTTGACTTAAGAAATAAGAACACTGTCTCAAACCCATCTGCTTTCTTAAATAATGAGTAAAGGGAACTGGATCATCAGACTTGTTTTAGTCTCTACAGCAATGTATCTTAAGTGAAACCTTGAAGTGGTTCCTTTTGGAACTTGGCAACCACACACACACAAAAAAGGTAGTAAGTAAGAAGAACATATTACCTCATCCGTAGGAAACCCTGTAAAGTGTAGCAGTTCCTTTATGTTGCTCTGATGCCAAAGAACACATTTCAGACTTCATCTTCTGTATGACTAAGATTTGCAAAGAGTTTACTGTATTCAGTAAAATACTGTTTGTCTGGCTGGATTTGACTCAGTCCTACTGAAATATAATGCAGTGAGGCTGCCCAATGTGGTACTTTTCACTGCTTCAGTTTTGTACAGTATGTCTTCAGCTGGAAAAAATATGTCATTGAACACCTTTTATAGGTACATGAACTAATTTTTGTAATGCACAGAGAAGCTCTGCCATGGAAACAAGTCTTGCATAAGTAGGAATGACAGCAAAAAAGATTATTTTTTCATGTCTGCTTCAGCCTTCCAGAGTACCTGTCTTCAGGACTTAAAGGGAAGACCCTGTGGGGGATGTGGTATTGTCCAGAAAGCATTTTTTGTGTATGTGCCTGTATATGTCTCTATCTATAGACAGGGGCATTAAGAAATTAGAATTTACATCCATAATCCTATCAAAAAGACACTTACATGCCCTGATGTTTCAGATGCTCACTCATCACCTCACTTCTCTCTTATTTGAAGTCATTGGCCCAAATTCTGTATGGTTTTATGATTGGACCTTGAAAGACATTAGGAAGGTTTTCCACATGCCAAGTCTCCTGCTTAAAAAAAAAAAAAAAAAAGCCTTTTGTCTAGGAGCTTGAAGGCAATAAAAGATAGAAAGGTCTCTCTTCTGGCTGCTCGTTGTCACCCTGCTGGTGGAGATGAAGTTCATTTCAATTTAGAAAGGGAGGGTTAAATAAATGTCTTCCATTTGTTTATGATGTGGTACACTATCACACTTCTGCAGTTAAAATGAACGTTAAAATGATATTGCTTGTTTTTTAAAGACGTTGTCTGGAATAGCATCAGTGTCTAACCAGTGTTCATATGACTGTTTTAAGTAAGCTAAGAAAGTTAAATCTGTTGTCAGTCATATATTTGGTAAAGGAGATATCTGCAGGAGTGTTTCGCAGGGAAAAGCTAGATGTTTATAAATTAAAGAGTGCTGAAAATCACTGTGTGAGGATGTTACACTTACCTTTTTATTGTCTTCTGCATCCAAGACAGAGACTATAGCAAAGAAAGGACAGAAAAAAAAAAATGCTTGCAGCAAAACAACTTTTGAAATCATGGCTTTTGACCAGTTGTATTACAAGGTGTTTGTTTTTCTGCTCTATTTGGTTAACGGTTGAAGTAATTTAATTTTTTTTAAATTAAGGAGTATACTGTAGGAGAAGTAAATATTTTGCTTATTATTAGTGTTGGTTCAGTATAATCTCAAACAGCCCACAGCAGTTTTTTCTAGGTTCATCCAGTCTTTAGCATTCTTGATTAATGGTAATTAATACTAGATATCATGGAGGAATTTTTGTCCTGTAGAAAGCTGCTTGGGAGAATCCAATTGACAATTGGATTGTCAATTACATGTAGTTGACCAAACAGGGGTAATTAAAAGTTTTGCTTATCTAATGTGGTTAGATAAAAGATGAGGAAGTTAATACCGCTCTGTTCAGTGATGCTATCCATCTCTCTTGGTACTGATAGGAAATAAAGTCATCTGAAAAATTAAAATTGCAACAGCATGGTAAAATTTGATCCAATAAGATTAATGAAAACTGAAACAAATTAGTAAACCTGAGGAAGTGCAGGTACACAAGACTGCTGGATAGTTACTCTTAATTGCTTTTTGAACTCTAGGTAGTTGAGGAAGTGGCACATCAGCAGCAACAGGATAATTTTGGATTCAAAATAAGCTCTTTGGTAGAGCTGATGACACCTAAAAGTCTGATGTAGGTGTTGTCACTCCGTTCTTTAGATATGTTAACAGATCCAGAGTTGGGCTGTGATGTGAGTGGAAGTGTGAAAGGTGGAATTGGCAAGGTCCTTCTGCAGGCAGCAGTGTCAATATCATCAGCTGACAATATGGGATTGGGCATTTGTATAAATGCACACACAGAAAAATAAGACAGTCAAAGCCCACTTCTGAAACTCACATGTTTTTCACCTTCTGACTTGCTCTGTCTCATCCAGGTAGGAGTTTCTATATGCTTGGGAAGGAAATAAGGCAGGCAGAACAAGCTGAGGTGTTTTTGTTAGTGCATCTTGTTAGTACATCTGTCTGCAACAAAATCCCATTGTCAGAAGTGGTAGGCCAATGTACATGGATAAAGTGAATAATAATAATAATAATAATAATAATAATAATGATAATAAAGTTTCTTTGTAAGCAGGGTGGTCCCTTCAGCTCAGGCATTAGTGCTTGTGCTTCAGAAGACTAGTAATTTATTGATGCAGATGGCTATGTAAAGTGCATGCAATTTGTGAGGGGGCCTGACCCTTGACTGATGGGCCATATGTTGCAAAGCCCCAGAGGCATCATT
Source organism: Cinclus cinclus (assembly GCF_963662255.1). NCBI lineage: Eukaryota > Metazoa > Chordata > Aves > Passeriformes > Cinclidae > Cinclus > Cinclus cinclus. The sequence continues at coordinate 9,835,163 of NC_085047.1, read as the reverse complement.
TGACTGAGTTCTTTTCCTCTCTCTGTCTCTGCACCTATGGTCCTTGTTCAATCACTACATATTGAACTATAGACTTCCTAACTCCCCCAATAAATGGCACACGAAGGCCATAACTTAACCCTTTGCATACAAAAGAGCACATCATTTTCCATTGCTTTTTTTCACACTCGTTGAAATAAATAATACATTACCTAGCCTAGTTATCAAGGACCAGGATACCACAAAATAGGACCACCTGCAGGCTTGTCATAGTGTGCATAAACCAAATTCAGTTGGAGCATTCTCTAATGTGCGTGTGGCGTTATTGAGAGCTATGCTCTAAATGCACATGTGGGCTGTAAAAATTCCGGTTGTGTTTCTCAAATACCACAAGTGAAACACAGTTAAGTACCTCGTACCTAATGTCTTACCTTGTCTGCTACTCTTCTTGCATTCTAACAGGGTTAACAGCAAGTTCTCTATGACCTAGGCATGTCTTCAGTTGCACAGAAGTTGGGCAGACAGTTATCCCTATTGACAATCTTGCCATAATCTTCTAAAATGGATCAAGAGTTTTCTCTTGTCGAAACCCCTGTATGTACTCATTAATGTGTTCATGAGCAGTAAAATCACAGCTGCAATTCATTTCATGCACTCTCCTTAAAGTATACAGTGCTGCAACCTGCTGCTCAGCTGGGCTGGCATGGGGTTCTGCACTGGTGGCTGAGTAGGAACTGTAGGCTCCTGTGCAGCAAAGTAGCCCTGTAAGACAGTCACTTACTGCCATTAAACTATTTTTATATAAGAAGCTGAACAAGCTACACAAAGCAAGAAACAGTGGTAAAGTCTGTGTGAGACAAGTACTGATACAGCTCTTTTAAATATTAACCCCAGACACCTGGCAATGTAGATACAGGGATTCAGCTTTAAAAGCTTCACTTGAAATTGGAAAGGCTAAATTTTTTTATTAGATTAAAGAAAACTGGAGGAAGAAAGCCATTCCAGGTGAATAATGACTATTGCTCTTACTTCACAAAGTGGTGTGAGGTGGTGATTTATCTGGGCAAACTTTTTAGCATTGGCTACAAGACTGTGACTTTTGTAGAGAGAGCTGAGGCATTTTACACTATTTTTAGAATTTTTTTTTACTGTGGTGTAGCTTTGTATAGTAGTTTATTGCAAAAAAACTTTTAATTATTGTCCCAAGTTTATTCTGGCAAAACTTGCTGGCAATGGGACTTTTTTGTGAATAAAAAGTGTGATAGTGCTCAGCTATTATATACTTAGAAAATGTATAAAAACTGTAGTTCGTTTAGATAGTCATTGTTCTGTAGTTTCAAGTCTGTGTATAGGTACTGCTTGCTCTTTTTTAATTTTCATATTATCTGGAGGGAAGAAACGGAAAAAATGCCAGAGCAATTTGGAGTTCTTCAGTACATCTGAGTACATCTTTATGGTATGGAAAAAAGGAGCTCGTGGCAAGCTGATGCAAATGCACAAATTCCTAACTCTTAGAACTGCTTCCTTAGCAGTTTGTGATGTGATGTAGTCAAAGAACGAGGTTATTTCAGCAAAATCATGTGCATTAATCACGCACATTGCTGTTTTCAGTCACGTGTATTTAAGGCCCGCAGGCTTGCCTGCTTTATTCATATGGATCCTATTTCTGTGCTGTAGCCTCTGTACCATCATTTTATTGCAAGTCTTCAGGCTTGAAGTGTTCCTTGTAACCAGAAGCCAGTGATAAGCATTCCCTCCTGAGGTTATTATTTCACAATTAAAGTGATGATATTGAAAACATTGATGGCAGTGGGATTTACAAGGGCAGAGGTCTTTACCAGTGCCTAGAATACCAGAAGCAGTTGAAAACCTAATTTTAAAAATTGCCTGCATGCATTAGTCCCCTTGTAACGGCTGTATATGGGTTTCAGTATATGTTCTGAATGAGTTGGGCCAGCCTATAATTTAATGTGCATTTTATTGAGCTCCTGTCAGAATTTCATCTGCATTTCAACTCCATTATCCCAGGTGTGATTCTACATTGCATCCAGTTCTGTTTCTGTAGTGGCCTCTTAGATTCAGACTGAATGGGCTTTATTTCCTGAGTGTCCCCACTCAAATCAGGCAGACCACATTCAAAAGAGAAAAGCAGAACAATACAAAGAAATTATTTAATGTTTTACAGCTAAAACAAACTGACAGAACTGTAGGGAAGTGTTCTGATGCCATGCAGATTGATAGTCTATCATATTACAGTAGTATTTCTGAAAAATGTGAGTGTCAACCAAAGTCTGGAACTGGCTGATGTGAAATATTAGGAGGTAGAGAAAGACATTTGTTCCCACTGATCATAAAAGAAGCTGTAGAAAGCTGCCTGGAAGGAATTGTGTTAGTGAGCAGGCACACTGCTGAAAGCCATTACCCTGGTGAGTTCCAGGTGTCACTTTGGATATTATCACTGCCGCGCTACACGCAGTGAAATGCACTGTCCTTGATGAGTTTGGGGTTTTGAGAGGCAGTAACAGATTATCTTTTCTGTCAACCACACTTGTAGCAACTGCTCAGTTTTCTGAGCTTTGAGCTCAGCATTAGAAATACCGGTTGAAAATAATGATTTTAAAAAGAAAAAATATTTCTGTTTTTAGAAGCTTTATGTAGATTAGATATCTTTATTGCGTGCTCTTCCCAGGTAAACGTAAATTAAGGGAACAGAAAAGATGAAACAAATTCCAGTTATAGGTGGTGCATTTTTCAGTAGCTAGTGCCTAGCTTTTCGCAGCTTGGGTGTTGTATGCAGCGTTTGAATTGTTACACACCAGTCATTTGGGCCACAGCCTGGAATTGTACCACTTGTACTCATCTGAGGAGGCCAAAAAAATAATAATTAAAAAAAAGAAAGCAGCTTGCACTGAAGTGGCCACTGGAAATTTTGAATTCTCTTCCTACTTACGCCTCAGTATACTGTATAATCTAGAGAATTTTGTTGTTCTTGGGAATACCTCAGTTTTTAATGTGAGTTTTATCAAGTTTTATTACCTTGATTGGTGAAGTTTGATGTCTACTTCTCATCTCCTAAGCAGACATACAAATTAACAAAAAAATCCCCATGTAATTCTGACATAGTGAAGTGTAGATCTAGAAATTAGGCTTATCGCTAGGAATTCCTTAAAACACAGTCTGAGAGAAGCAAAAGAAGTTGTTGCTTGATACAATAAAGCGTTACTTAAGAGTTTTATGCTTTGCTGGGGTTTATTTGTCTTTGGAGAAGGTAAAGGAGAACAGGTCAAGATTCTCTATCCTGCAGCTTAAACCACTTTTACAATCAGATCAGCTGAATAATTGGGAAAAGTCAGATAAGGGAATATTTGGTTATGTGGTTTTAGATTTAGAGTTATTTCACTGATGCCATCATCAGTGGCTAAATCATACTGTCTAAAAACTGATGTTGCTATCATCAAATTTTATGAGCTTTAAGGGAAAGGGACTATGTGAACAGATTTTGGAGCTGTAGAAGACAGGTCATAAAATCAAAAGGTGCACCAGACCTTTTTGTTTTAAAGGACTTTTTCAGAGTAGAAATCTGCTGTACAAAGCTAGTTTTTTTAGTAAAACTGGTAAACCAAGAATAGTGAAAATATTTCAGTCTTGCAAAACTGTGATTTATTTTTCTTGTTCTTCATTTCCCGTTATAGTTTATTCATGGTAAGCTTTTATCTTGAAGACAGAGTAATTGAACTGGTGTTAAGAGAAAGTTGATACATATAAATAACAAAAAAGGACATCTCAGGTCTCTATATATTTCAGATGCATTTTCATTGTGGCAAAAGGCTCTAAAAACACTAATAGTAGATTTCAGTTAGTTCCTTCAACATTAATTTATTATACCATAATCTTTGTTTATGATAAAGGCAGAATAGCAAAGTAATACCAAATAAATCAGAGTATTTTACCATTATAGCATGAAGCACTTTATTGTATTGTATTTTCTCTCCCACCATGAAATTTAGTACACAATTTAGTACACTTGAGATACACATAATGAAAATAAGACTTCTGTGTTAGTAAAGTAAGCTAGGAGGAAACAAGTATTTACTTCCTTTACTGAGAGGTGGTGATGATTGTTTGGGGTTATTCTAACTGCAGTAATGATACCCCATGGTTTCTTCCTGAAAAGACATCTTCATGTTTATGGACAAATTACCAGGACCAACACCTGTGCTGTATTTGCTGACTGGTGAACTGTTAAGTGCACTTAATGGGGTGACACTAATATAGCGACTGCTAGGGCACTAGGGTTGATTGTGTTAATATTTTTGTATTTAAACTTTATTTTAATTCAATGCATACAGCCTGATCCTTCTTGCCATTTACTTCAAGAATAGAACTGAGACTCATAATCATCATCATCATCTTTTTCTCTGATATCAGAGTCCCCTTTTTGCTGATTAGAGCACCAATTTTAGTCTTCAATTTTCCTTGCAACAACCAGAGCCATCTCAGTGGAATAGAGGAAGCTCGGGGGGACTGAGCAGGTTCTGCAAAGTTGTTGTTTGTTTCTGCATATATTTTAACTTGTGCTACAGCTTGCTTTTTGATTAAAATACTGATAGCATATAAACCACCTGCTGCTGTCCTCATCAATGTTGTGATGCTTGTGACAGTATAAATATGGAGAAGTTTGTTTTCCTGCATGATTAAGTCACTTCCCAGTATATTTTTCTTGGTGAAATATAAAAGAGCCCTGTGTGTGTGTTTCTGTGTGGGTTTCAAAACAGACCCTTATCCCTAGACATAAATTAATGTGTCAGGCATTACCCAGAAGAGTATTCATATGAAGCAGCTGAAGAACTAAGGGAACAGCAGAGTTGTGTAAAGCAAACAAAGGAACACTCTCTGATTAAATCACTGCTTGATTTAGGCTATTCTTAGACAGTGTGTTGGCCCCAGAAATCTACCCATGATCTTCCAGGTTTTGTTGGCCTGATTTTAGTGTTCCTGTGAAAATTTGATGGCTTTAATAAATAGTGGAAACCAGTACAATAGAAAAGCAGAGTAGCAAATTCATTATCTTTATGTCAAAAGCTGTTTCATGGATGTGCGTGGTTGCTGTATCAAGTAGTAGAAGCTCAGGAATATAAGATAATGTTAGAGCAGAAATGTGCTTTCCCCCTTTACTTTCCCAGTACAGTTTTCTCATTGATTCTTCATAGAATGAATATATTCATGCAATCTTCTACTCAGGTTTGGGGGGCACCTGTTTTGCCTTCTGAATGCCTTTATTAGCTAATGTAATGCAGTGCTATAGTATTGTTTTCTATGACCTTTCTAAGCATGTAGTTCTGGGCGCCTTTTTTTTTTCCCCTTTTCTTTTTTGCCTTTTTTTCCCTCCTTTTTCATTTAATGAACTCATAGATTCCCCTGCAGATAGCTTAAGGGAACATTTAATTTTTAGAATTTTTTATTAATTATAGCACTGATATAGGAGAAGGAGTAGGTAACTATGATTTCATTCTGAGTGAAAATATTCCATTTCTGCAAACTGTTCTGCAGTATTAAGTTAAGCTATCATTTAAGTAAGTTCTGAGGATGTGGGGAAGAAAGGAAGAACAACTGTTGATAAGAGGTAGGTTTCTGCCTCCTCCAGAAGATTATGAATCTTTCTTCAGAAGATTAAAGTGTTACGATAACAAAGAACAAGAGAACTTGTCTTTGTTGTAGAAGTAATGAAAGGAAATGTAGGGAAACAGCTCAGTGTTTCTGTTGGGATGGTATCCAGATGATCTGTGCTTTGGGAAAAGACGTGAAGATATCAGTTGTGGTTCTTCAATTATTTTTATTGTGCTGTCTTTTCAAGACCTCAAAAGAATGACCTGTAAAATGATTTGAAAGTCATAGCTAGAGGCAACATACAACCTCACAATAAAAGGAAACAGAACATTCCCTTGCCGGTGTTGTCGTTTGCCTTATGACTTGGCTGATAGAAGATGGAGCCATTCTGGATATTTTGCTTTAAGTGACCTTGAGGAAGTTGTGTAAGTTTTGCTCTAAGGTTCTGAAATGATACTGAGCTTGTGTGTGCTCTCTCTTTTGGAACAAACAAAGGAGTGCACATCTAGATTTGTTGTAAATTCCCTTTCCCACTGAGATAAACTGAGGCACAGACAAATTCACCCACCAGTTTTTCAGACGGGAAAAAAGCCTCATGTAAGAATTAAAAGTATGGGATCTCTACCCTCTGCTTCTCTGTGTAAGTTGATAGGCCATGTTTACTGAAAGATGAATTTTTTTTAAATCCCTGCATTAAGAATGGCTGTGCAGTTTGTGTATGGTTATGTGATTCAATATTTTTTTTCGCTGTTGACAATTTGCTTGCTGCCCTTAAAATAATCCTTTTTAATTTACCAAACAAAAAAAGTTTCAAGATACTCAGTCATCAGTTTCCAAGTCTGTTTGCTTACCTAAGCATGTATCCATAACCATTTTGTTTTGATATTATGTTGGAAATCTCAGAAGAATAAACTTCTTTGTGGGTATTTCTGATTTAATTTGCATTCAAAATGAGCTGACGGTCGTGTTGCCTAGAATCACTCTTTTCTCCGTGTCTGGATTTTATGTGGGAATTATGAAGTTAAAACAGAATTTTGTAATTGCCATGCTAGTGTAACCCTAAAAGTAAAGCTTTCATTTCAGCTGAGGATATTTATTTCCAAATAGGCTCTGGAAAGGGAATTTGGTTTTATTTTCATGGTGCCAAAAAAACAAACAAAAACATCAGGATAATCCACAGGCAATGGTATTTTTGTGTTCGTACTAATGAAGTAGAAAGGTTTTTATTAACCATGAGATTATTAGTGAAAGCAAAAAATTAGCCTTCCTCAGCAAAATCCCAAAAGTTATTTGCAAAGGGTGTTCAGCAAAAAGCAATCCCTGCCAAACTGCACCTCTGAATTTAGCCACATCTCATGTTTTGTTTGCTGTTCAGGAGGTGCTCCCTCAGTGTTATACCAAATTTTCTCTGTGCTGTTTATGTTATAAGCACCCGACTGCCACTTAACATTCAAAGCTTCATACTTCACAATTAAACAAAATTGTAAATGATATACATGGTTCATTCCTGGAATTCCGAGGCTCTTGTAACTCAGCTATCATACTGATCTTTAGTGAGCAAAGAAAAAGCAATGGGACCATGTCTGAAATTGTACTAAACGGAGGGAAATGAGATATACTTTAGCAACTCAGAAGAAAGCTAAAACAGCCTGATGGAGGAAAAAGCAGCCACTTTGGATGGTGGTTCAGCTGAGAAAGCAGAATCAGAAAAATGGCAATTGATTCACTAACTATCACAGCATCAGTCCATTCAGGAGGCTTGTGGAGATCCCACTGCAGGTCTGGATCAAAGGAGCTAAATTAAAGCAGGCTTCCTGGAAAGGACTGAAAGAGAAAAGTAGCATTAGGGAAAGCAGGAGGGCATCTGTGTCTAAGAGGAACATTGATTTTGAATTTTTCATCAGTCACGTGAATTTAAAATCAAATAATACACCTATTGTGGCTTTGTAATTCTGCATATTCCTTTCTAACTCTCTCTCCAAATTGCAACGTACTCTTTCTGAATGTGCTCTTTAATAACAGGTTCCTAATGCTATGCGCCCAATTTATCATTTTTTCTCTGGAAATTGCAAGTAGTTCCTTATGCTAAATAAAGCAATGTACAGCAGTTGCTCTTCAGTACCAAAACCGCCCAATTACATCAAATGCATCATCTGCTCTCCTAAGAGAAGAGAAATACCGTGGTATCGTGAATACCAATTATGTCATAACACGTGGTAAATGGCAAATTTTTAATGGGAGTCCCATTATACCTTAATGTGAGCCAATTTTACAGTGCATATAACTGTAAAATCTTTTACCTCTTTCCAAATAAATTGTCTCTTCTGTTTCATGAATACCATGTGTGATAATAGCTCTTGCAGCGAAGATAGTAAAAGTGCAATTTTGTATTGAATAAATGTGTGTCTTAGGATTCCTTGAAAAGTTACATTTTTTTCCTCCAGAAATTATTTTATTTTTTGCCAGCAATATATTTTATTTTAGAGACAGTAATTTCACACCATCTGTGTGGATTTTCCAAGGCTTCAGAAAATGCACATTAGAAAGTCTTTATAATGAAGAGCTAAAAATGTTCTTATGCTAAGCTAGGCAAAACTATGTAAACTGTTGAAGTTGAGCTATACAGTCATTCTCTGAAAACTGTGAATTTATTAAGACTGCGTAATTCTCTTGCTCACCTTTTTAATTTAACTGGTTTAAATTTGTGTTTGAAAAGATGTTGTCAAGTCCACAGAATAAGAATGTATTTTTAATTTCCTTTAAACATACTAAGCAATAAGTGACAAGTTGTCTTACCTGGATAAGTTGCATGGTTTCAGTGGAAAGCCAACCACTGAAGCTTTCTTTTTTGTGAACAGCCACCAATAGTCAAAAACTATTTAACAGCACTCCAATAATTCTGTTTTCAGGCACAAAGACATATATAAGAGTCTGAAAAGAATGTATTTTATTGCTGTCAATTGATTTGGATCTTGACAAATCTAGGAGTAGGTTGGACAGCTCCTGATAGGAAGCTGTGGCAATAGAGGGATCGTGGGTGTGCTGAGGCTGAATCAGGCACTGTGTTTCATGGCCTCTGGGAAGATGGATTGTTAGTGGGAAAGACCTAGTGCCAGTCTGGTCCTGGAAATGAAGACAAGTATTTGGGAAAGAAAATCAAACAGAGTTCAGTAGCTACTTTTTGTTGCTCCTGAAGATGTTGGCGTGTTTGTGATGAAGCATGCTCTTTTTTTCTCTCCTAGGAAGAGGCACACCTCTTTTGGGTTTGTTAGGATTGTCTTAAGGGGATGTATGCATACAGCCAGTCTTTAGTTACTGAAGAAATGTGTAAAAATCAGCCAAGGAGGGGAGAGAAGCATCACATCTTTGTCTAACTATTAGAAACTTTGTAGTGATTTATGGTTGAGACTCTTGCTTTCGACCCTTTAAGAAGTTGATCAGTGTTACTGGTAGGTAGAGAAACTAATGAAATAAAGGTGCAGTGCTCAGTTTGAAAGGGATTGTCACTGCCATAGGAAACTATAACTTGATGCCTAAAAACTTGAGATGTTTCTCTAGCCCTTTTATAATTGATCAGGTGTAAAATGTTATTAAATTCAGAGTTCTTCAGAGTAAAGGCCTTGTGTAGTGGAAATAACTTAGATTACACCAAAATATAATTAAAACTGAATGAAAAGAGGTAAAACATAGATTCCATCCACTTTTGGCATCTTGTCGGGTATTTTGGTCTCTAAGAGGAAAGTTTATTTTTTTTTCTTTTTTCCCCTCCAACTTCTTGCTGATACCAAACAAAGTTGCCAGTTCTGTGCTGGTCTGGTAAATTCTATCCTCATGTTTTATCGTTTGAAGAGTATATGTATAAAGCCCAAAGATTAAACCACACAGTTTACTTGTTTGTGGATGAACTTTTAAGGTACTACATTTCCATCTTGATTTTGAAGAAATGGGCGTTTGCTGCTTCTTCCTGTTTTGAGTGTTAACATTTGGAGAAAATATTGGTCTAAAATGTTAGAAGAAGTGTTTTAGTTTAATTTGGTTTAAAAAAAAAAAAGCCCCTCAATGCTGGTCAAAATGTTGCAAAAAAAATAATTTGATCCCTTTTGCAGGTGGAGAGGCACTGGGAGCAGGCTGCCCAGAGAAGCTGAGGTTGCTCCATCCATGGCAGAGTTCAAGGCCAGGATGGATGGAGATCTGAACAACCTGGTCTAGTGTTCTTGCCTTTGGCAAGGGGCTGGAATTATGATTTTTAAGGCTCCTTCCAACCCAAACCATTTTATGATTCCATGTTTGTTTGGTAGAGCCATTTTTGTGCGTACTTGCTTCTCATAGTGTGTCATAAAATATGCAATTGCTCAGGAAAGAAAAAATATGGCAGCTGAATAATCTGAAGCATAAAATAAAATTCTGCAGTTGAAAAAAGAAATAAACCCATGCTCAGAACAGGCTGATAAGAATGAAGTTAAATCCTTTGGGAGAACTTGGAGAACTACCAAAATACTTTAGAGAAATGCTGATTTTGATTTGGACTCTGATGGAAATACCCAAAATTGGTGTCAGCTCAGTTGTGTGATGGGTTAACAGAAGCAGTTTTGGTGTGCAGATGTGTTATGACATCATTTCTTGCAGCAGTAGCAATCAGTACTGCACTCCATAGAGGCTGTACTGCTCCTGATTTGAAATCTTGCTCTGTCATTCTGAGCCTGCTTGAAATCACAGGGGTCAGGATTTTTTATGAGAGTAACCTCAAGGAAACCTGAAGAAAAAAGGCAGTGAAAAGGAAAAACTCTCTTTCAGTAGAGTGGGATTTTACTGAACTGTAAAGCAAACCAAAGGAAGAAATAACAAGTTTAATATACGATAATATTTGATTTGGAAAGGAGACAATGCTAAATCAGGAAGCAGCACATCCAACTAATTGGTGTGTACTAAATGTACTGAAGCATTTCATATTGGTGGTTACAAAACACATGGTATCTGCTTTTGTCACAAGAAAAACAATTGTTTTAAAAGAATTTATAATCCTCTGCCAGAAGGAGGCAAAAAAATATTTGGGGGGGCGGGGGGGAAGGAAAGAAGTTGGGTAAGTCAGATAAAGAATGTCAAAAGATTCATTGCCTGTGCAAAGAAAATTGGGTTTTATTGTTAGTAGTATTATGAGCTGTCTGAAATTATTATATCTGTCCAGTGTTTCTTTTCTGGACTTGTTTCTTTCTTTTTTTTCCACTCTACCTGTGACAAATTACCACACTGGTGGTGTGGTCTTGTTTTGTTTGCTTTACCTTCAAATTTTTCTTCATTATCATCTAGTATGCATCAAAAAAAAAATGGAGTTCCAACAGGATGTGCATGATTAAGTGTAAGTTTATAAATCAGATACTCAATATGCACAGTCACTATAATTAACATATATCAAACTTACATCCAACATATAATATTTCATATTCTTATAATAACATAATACACGCATAGCAAAGGGTAACATGTGGCTCTGTTCTCTGGTTGAACCATAGCATGTATGCCCACATTTCCTGTAAATCAAGATGCACTATGATTAAATTACTTAACTTATTCTTAATCCAATAACTCAAGCACTGACAAAATTGGTACTTCATTCTTGACTAAATTGTAAATCAGATTCTGCAAGCATGAGCAAGAGATTGCTATGGTTATGCAAGAAATTAATACTGGGATTCATTTTTTTTAAATTAAATTTACTTAAGATAAAAATAGTTTTTCAAATTGAAAAAAAATCACGTCTTTGGCACTTTTTCACTATTTGGTGATAAACTTTGAGTCTGCTAAAAGGTGACCGTTGTGTTGCAGAAAAGGACAGTAGAATATGAAGACTATATATTCAACTCAGCTGCCTAAAACTTCCTTGAGTGCCCATAAATTTAACTGAATTCCTCGTGTGGTTCCTTGTAGGTGTGGAAGTATTGCGTTGTAAACCCTGACCCACTCTTGGGAATACCTTTGCTGATTTCAGTGCCCTCTATTTGTCAGTTATGTTTTTCCAGTTTAGTTCAAGGATGGGTTTAGACATTGCACTTTTGGTCACAGTGGTCCTCTTCTGTATCCAGTCATAGTTGAAAGAAAACAGTACAGGTTAAGGGAACCACTAGAACCAAAAGACTAAAGCAGTGAGAGAAAATTTTAAAATTTAAAATGTCCTGACACGGTGAGGCAACTATGAACAGCAGGTTTATTCTCTGTAATTTAGACACTTAAAATCCATCTGTCCAGAGTTTGGATTGCACAACTGTCACACTAAAGGGCATTCTCCCATTTGCTGCTTTGTTCCAGGCCACCCAGGGATTTCCAGTTATTTTTAAAGAGGGGCTAGTGTGGAATTGACAGTGAGAAGAATGTGAGGATGCTATTCTTTTCATCCTTCCCCTCCCCACCACCAAATCAAGAACAGTAGTTTAACAGTGGATTACTCATTGAATTGTTTTACGTCTGCACAGAGCACAGTTGCAGGCAGTCAGAAGCTTCTAAAACCTTCCAGTTATGCTTGGTCTGTCCTATGAGTTGTAAAATTTACTTTTGGTTGTGGTAAGAAACTCCAGCATATATTTAAGAACCCCAAACCTGCTGGTCAGTTAATGTCAGGATTAATGTGCAGAATTGTGCACTCAACATATGCACAACCACAAAGGTTGCCCAGGTTTTGGGACTCTATCATCTAGGAACATCACTGTGGCAGAGCTCTGAACTTGGTCTTGAAGAACTATGTGTCATTTGAGCTGCCAGAGAATCCTTTTTAGCTGCATAAAGCCTGCAAGAAAGACTTAGGCAGGTCTGATTCCAGCTGAGAGAGGAGTCAACCACATATCCAATAGCTTATTATAGAACAGTGTGAGACGTAAAGGCTTTTCCAGGAACTTTTGTAGTTGATCTGTTACATGGTAAGGGTAGTGTGGTGGTGGTGTTGTTTGATTGTTTATTCAGTTTTTATTTCTGGGGTAAAGCAGCATCTGCATTTTATTATTTTTATGTTTTTGAACCGTCATCCTGACCATTATAAAGATGTAGTTGAATTGCATTCAGCAGCTTTGTATTAAAACCCTTAATGCATGTATTTATTGAAAGAAATAGAAAAATGTCTGTGAATACTGTTTGGATAGAAAATTCAAGATGATAACCCTTTTTAACCATTCAAAAGGGTGTGAAAGAGCAAGTGAGATTAAGAACTTCATTAATTGCTGTAGCATGACGTTACAGGCCACCTGCACTTCAAAGAATTTGCAATGAAGCAGATGGATTGACAAATATGCCATCAAAGATTTCGAGAATGTTTGTTTTAAAAATAAACTGCTTTCTAAGTCGTTGACAATTAAAGCACACAATTTACAAAAATGTCACTGCTCTTTTTTTCTTCTATCCTGCATACTTTCAAAAGCATATCTTTGGGAGTGGTGTTCAGAGACGATGTGTCTCATATGGAATAGATTTGAAACAATTTGTGTGTCATAGGATTTATATCTCTTGTGTGTAATGCATGTCCTATAAGTGAGGGCAGGTCAGTGTTTTCTAATTTGGCTGCATGGGTCTGGGGCTCATAGGAGTGCAGAATTATTCCTCTTGAGTAAACTGGCTAGACTGAGGCAACAGGATACAGTATGAGCATAGATAATAAAATAATGTACACTGACAGTTTTACAAGAAACAGAAAGGATGCTAATCTCTGCCTCAATAAGTGGCTTTATGATTAGTAAATTCCTGCTCATCAGAGGACCCAGGAGACAGGAGTCTTGGACCAAAGTAAATGTACTTCAGAGTTGTGGTTGGCATCCTCAGTCCAATCATTCCAATAGCAAAAGCATTACTATGTGGTGGGTAGATGTTATTGCTCAGAACTATCAGATATTAGGGACAAAGCAAAGGAAATATAGTAAAGTGGTCAGCCTCTTTTGAGTACTGGCATTGCTACATGTTCTCTTTCTTCTGGAAATGATCAACTCGTCAAGATTTCTTTCCATGGCTAAACATGGGCTATATCAGAAACTTGCGATTAAGTTACTTTTGGAGCCACTCATAGTGTAAATTTCACTTTCATCATCTCCATTTCCTGAAACCATTATAAACAGCAAAACTCAGCTAATTTTTAAATCTGTTTTGGTATCAATTTATACTGCTTACTAGATGAGCTCTTTTCATAGTTTTGCACATTCTCAATTAGAAAAAAAAAAAGTCTAGCTCTGCAGCCTGATTAGATGTTGATTGCAAGGAAAGTTACCTTTCCTTGCAGATGGAGAGTGATTGAATATCTCAACTTCTGCTAAAAGAAAGCAAAAGTAAGCTTAATTCTTAAAATATCTGAATGTGAAAAATAGTAAAAATTATCTAAATCTATTAGAATAGAATTTTGAAAAGAAATTTAAGGAAAACCTAATACAACTTTTAATATTGAGTGTAATATTTTTTGTGCAGATGCTTGGGACATTTGAAAATGGATAGCAAAGGAAGAAAAAACAGTGGAGAATGGTCATAAAAGACCCAGCACTTAAATTTAAATCTTTATTAATATTTAGTGTGAGATGCTTTAGGAACATCAATCTTTTTTCTGTAGCAATCAAGTAGTGGTATTCTCATCTAGATCTCCACTTTGGGAAAGAAGATTCAGATGTAAAAGGATTGATGTGTCTGCAGATAACAGGGCAATTTAGTCTACAGGCTGAGTCACTTACTTGCTTTAGGAAGAAAGAGAAAAATGAAAGACAAAGATGAGGAAAATGGAAATACAGCCGCATTGTGTCAGATTTGAGTTCTCCAAAGTTTTGAATGTATGATTTCACTGCGTCCTTCCAAGTGGTTTCATTTGACCTTCCTGCGTGGAAAGCTAAGCACAATAGACTAAATATTTACTGAAGTCTTCAGTGATGAGTATTTGAAAAATGCTCGGCTTTTTTTTCTTTTTTTTGGGGGGGGTTTTTTTTTTTGTTTTTTTCCTTTCAATACCAAAGAATAAGAATTCCAAAGAATAAGAAATTCTATTATAAGTACTGGTAGTGTGTACAAAAAACAGTGTAGAAAATGTCAGAGAAATGTCTTTGTTTTGTTTGTTTGAGATTGATTAATTGTTTTACATTTTATAGCTCTGTTTGTGTGGTGAGAGGGGAAAATGAAATAAGGAATAAAAATGTAATATCTTAAAGAGACCTTTAAAAGCAGAAATAAAGCAAGTTTGTTTCATTAGATTACATTTGCTAAGCATGGATTTGCACCCTCACTGGAAAAGAAAATGAAGCATCTACAAATGAAAAAGACAGGAAAGCATTTTTAAAATTAAATACAGAACTTTCTGTAGGACATCACTATCCAGAGCAATCCAGAGAGCCTGGTGGGACTGTTAGACTGTAGATTTACAACAAAGTGTTTGTACCTGGTGTTTAGCCATATTCTGGCCATGTCAACCTCTGACATAGCTGTACCCTCAGATGTGATTCCTTTTTTCTGGCATGAGCTACTCATCCTTCTGGGAAACTACGTGGAATGGTAACTATAGTAAAATGTTGCATTTCTACTTAAATGGGAAATATTTGCCGTTTTACAACTCTCTTCTAGAAGCTACAGCCTCCCTTACTGTTTCTCCTCCTTTTTCTTAAGGCCATGAAGGTAAAATAAGCTTTGTTGAGCTATTACTGTCTTTGCTTTTTCTTTATGTGAAAAATGATAGAGATGTTATCACTGAGTATTTGGTTGTTTTTATAATGTGTAAAATTTGTCCTCTGCATTTGGCTGGGTTTCATTAGTATTATTCAGTGTAGGTCAAAGTACATTTTAGGGTGACATGTGTTTTTTAAATACCAGCTACAAAGACTCTCCAAAAGATAGCACTTTTATTATCCCTTGACTCTTAGTGCGTGAAATAATAATACACATTAAAGCATGCCTTTACGCAGTTGCAGGAAAGCTGAGATTCTAAAAACCAACAAAATCCCTTTGTGATGCACATGTGATTAGAAAGGTTGGAAGGCACAGAATGCAGGGCATGAGGGTGGCAAAGTGTGTTATTTTCCTCTTCAGAAAGAGGGATTTGCAGTCCTTCAGATTGCAACTTGCCCAGATTTCACTATCCTGTCAGTACTTTGGAGTGTCATCCTAAAAAATGACTGCAGTTCAGATGTGGTAACTGAGTGCTTTGATGTCTCTCCATCCTTAGCACATCATAATCCATTTTCCTCCTCAGATCACCTTAGACTGTGATGTGGTGCAGCAGAATTTATATTCTCCATTTAGGAGAGTCTGGGTGATAACATGAATGTAATGGAATCTGCTTAAGCAATGTCTGTTCTTTTAATTTGGCATTTCAAAGGCTTGCTTGCAAGAATGTTAAGTTTTGGGGAAAGGTATTGTCATCTCAACAGTTTATCAGAATGAGATTAAAAGTACTGTTACTATTTTGGTATTTGGCTACATTTGTAATTAACCATTAGCATCTGTTGAATTCATTTGTGCTTCAGTGCTTAGAACAAACTTTAGTTTGTTTTTCCTACGTATTTTTTTCCTTTATAATACTGAGCTCAAGTGTGTTGCTAAAAACCTGGTCAGGCATGAAATTGTTTCTCAGTATTGTGAATGACAGTTCAAATGGCCAGAAAATCAGGAGAATGGTGAAGATTTTTTTTTTTCAAGTGTTGCTCAGAAACATAAGAGCACTAAATATTAAGAATAACACATACAAACACATGTGATAAACTGTTAATGTTAATAAACACTGTCTAACTGGGGCCTGTGTTTAGCTTTGGCAATACCTGTAGTCACAGTCCACAAGTGCAAGAACTGGTGTAGATCTTGTGCCTTATGGCAACTGCCACTAACAAGCAATTAGAGTCCATTATGAGGGTGCTTATGCTCTACTAATTAACATTCTGTTGTGCTTCTTTTCCCTGTTTGACCATGTGACAGCCACAGGCCCCATGGCCTCCGTGGATTCTTGGCTGAAGAATTGCTAGCTGCTGTAGAATGTGTACAAAATGCATTTGAAGAGGATGTGATCCTCTCTTCCTGCACTTGGGATGAGCAGGACTGACTTTGGCAGGAGCTCCTGGAAAAGATCAGCAGTACATGCACAGGAGGGCTAAAAGAATAATCTTGAATTTAGTCATGCCCGTAATAATTAGTTATATTTCAGTCTACAAAGACAAGTTATAATAATCAGGCTGAGTCCTATGTTTGTGATTCCATATATGATTAGGGTTGTTTAAGGCTTGGTGAGCTAAGGAAGCTTTCCAAGTCATAGACTGTCTGATCTCCTCTTCAGAGTACAAGAAAAGTGCTGGCAAACTAAATGCTTTGTCTGAAGTAAAAAATAAACTCATTTTCCTGTTTTGGGACTTGTTACTTCCAGTTTGGAGTTGGGACCTTGGGAATCATAAAACTGTCCCAGTGAGCTATGGCCAGACTGTGCTTCAGTTCTTCTCTAATGAATCCTTGGTAACATAACACTTTTACAGATTGTAAAGGTCTGGAAAGAAGACAGTGTTAAAGGCTTGGGGGATGAAAATGAGATGAACGAACAGAGCAGGTAGATGGATAAAATTTGAATAATTTATTCTCCAGCATTATGTTTTTATACATTTAAGGAGATAGAACTGTATTTTGCTAAACATTTTGCCATTGTTTTAGTTTTTTTCTCTGCCAAGACATGTTTGCTGTGGCCAGAGCCCAAGGAAGGGACAGGTGGTGTGACTCAGCCATGGCAGTCAGATGGTGGACAACTGTGCTGATATCCAGGGGCAGAAGCTCTCAGATGTGTGAAGCATTTCCCAGGCAGGGTTATGAGCTGCCTGTTGCTCATGACAGATAGTTTGCCTGTTTTATGGCCAGTATCAAATTGAATACATTAGGTCTTGAAAACACATTTTCATTTGAGTTCCTGCAAAGGTAAATTATAATGGATGGTCCTGACAGAGAACAAAAGACCCATTATATTAGGATCTTATTTGCCTCATGTACTGCCTTTCTTCAGTATTCATGTTTGCATTAGAGACAGATATGTCAATGTGGAAGTTGCCTGTCTTTATTTTGCTTTTTGTTCAGTTGCTAAGTGTCAGGTCTCTAGCAAAGGACGGGAGAATGAATCATGTATGAAAAACAACCAGAGGATGGGGATGTTATCCTTAGAAACACCTGTAGTGGGAAGGGTTGTGGATCACTCAAAGCTCAGTATCTTTGCCATATGAAACCCCAAGTAGTTTAATGTGTGTGTCCTTAGGGATGAGAAGAAATTCTTTAATGCATCTGCTCTCCTGGAAAAGTTATGGAGGAAGTGTAGAATGCAAGTGATGACAACTTTCTTTTCTCTTCCATCTCCTCTCTGACTTCCCTCCTTAAACTGGAAGTAGAGTTAATTTGGAATATTCTGGCAGAACATGGTTTGTTTTTTTTTTTCCAGGAGATTCCCTGAGGAATCACAATTTGGAGTGGAGAGCTCATACATATTCCAAAATCCAGGCTGAGACTGAGGCACTCTGTGTTTCTGGAGCTGTGACTTGATGTTTGGAGGCAGAGGGCAATGTCAATGCATCTGAGTTTTGGGCAGCAGAAACATCAGCAAAACTTTCTTCTGAGAAAATGAAAATCTTTTGATTTAATGATATAGTAGGAGCTTAAGGTATCATAACTTCTAGAGAAAGAAGATGAGCTTTGCCTTGTATCATATGACTGGGCTGTGCTAGCTGTTTTACCTGGTCTTGTGGTCCTCTCATGAGCCCTGAGGTACTTTGAGACATGTCCTTTATGTTCTTCAATGACCTTTCCAGATTCTTCATAATTTCTGGGGGAAATGAATCTAGGCAATGGTTGTAAGCTATTAGCTGTTTCCCTAACCTGAAAGTGACACTAACATCAACATGAAACTCCTTTTTTTTTTTTTTTTTTTCCCCTGGGAAACTGATATTAGGTGCTTTGTGTGAGAAAATACCAACTTCAGATAGTTTGGGAATTCCACTATTTATTTGAAGAGGGGGAAAAAAAAAGAAATGGAAAAACACTAAGTGTTTGAGGGAAAACAACACAGTGAAAACTGAGAGAAGAGATTTAAAATAATTTGAAATAATTAAGTGGATGGGTGCAGATAATTCAAGAATAGCCTGTGCACAGGAGGCAGCTCGAGAAGGAAGGGACAAGCACAGTGGTAACAGAGACTGCAAAGTAGACAACAGAGATGAAGGTGAGGGTAAGTAGAGGAAAATGAGAGAGCAGGGGAAGAACAAAGAACACTAGGAGAAAAAATTAGGGTAGGAGGGAATATAAAGAGGGAGAAAATTAAATGAAAAAGGAAGGGGGAATAGTGAGAAGGGAAAAATTAAGGGGATAATACCAAGAAGCCAATTCCTTCTGTCTTCAGTGAGCAGTTAAAGCCTCCTTTTTCCTTTTGGTCTGTGACTGCAGAGAGAGGAGGTTTCCCCAGCCTTTGGAGCAGTCGGATGCAAAGACCAGAGATGTGTGAGCTCTGGGTGGAGAGAGCTCACCAGAGCCCTTGGGTGGCTGCTAAGGACTGTTCTTCAGGGAGAACTGTAGGAACTGACCTACAATATAATTTTTTCATTTTTTAGAGAACAGCTGGTAATTGCACAGGGTTTGGGATCTTGCTGGAGTTCCTCCAAGAATATGTGCAGTGGGCATTGCTGCTTAGTAGTGGAGACAATGCTTAACCAATGCTGTCTTTGCAATTGGGAATATTAGTTTTATGAGATTCTTTGTCTAAAAGTGATGATGAATGTAACAGGCATCATAGGATGCAGATAAAGGAAGTTTTCATGGAAGGTAAAACGTCACGCAATGAGTATCCCGCATTGTGAGTGAAAAATATTATTGAAGTTAAAACTTTAACAGGTTATTAGGACTGAAAGGAAGTCTCCTCTCAATCCTCTTAGGCAACTGCTGTGAGTACCAGCTTGTTCCTATTTCCACGTAACAAGACTAAAGCCTGATCTCAGCATTGAGCAGCTGCACTTACCAAAACTGAAACTCCTTTTGGTGCTTGTAATAATAATTTACACCTGGAGATTAGGCTACATTGTGTTTTCAGAGTGTGTGTTTTGTTACTGTGTTTTACCCCACTTAAAAAGAGGTAGCTTCAGAAATGCCATTTTAGCTCTTAAAATACATTAAATATTTTGGGTGTAAATGTGGATGGTCAAAAGCATTTAGGTATGCTTTTCATTCAAGCATCTGTAAAGTGTAGGACTGTGGCATATGGGAAATGTTCAGCCAGTTGTGATAGCAGTTATATAGAAAATTGACTTTCACAACATCATAGAATACCCTGATATTGGTACATTAAAAAAAAAAAAAAAAAAAAACAAAAAAAAAAAAAAAAAAAAAAAAAAAACAAAAAAACACCACAAATGGTTGATGGTCTAAAGGAAATTTCATTTAGATATCAAAATACTAAATCTGAAAGATATCACACACTACCTGCAGTTTAGTATAGCAGGAGCATATGTTTAAATCTTCCCCCAGATGAAGAAAACCTCATTTGAATTGAATTTAAATGCTGTCTAGGTAGATAGACATGTATCTCACCTTGAGTACATCTCAGATTTACACCAGTATATCTTATATTTTACAAACTTCTTGAGATAGCATTCAATATGGTACGTCAAGCTCAATTGGAAAAAAAAAAAAAAAACAAACAAAAAAGCCTCCCCAGTTCACAGCACAGAACAGTTAATAAATTTATTAAATGTCAGCTGTGTAAGATAGTTGGGTCAGTGCCAATAAAACATTTAGGTAAATCTGCTTTCAGCTCTTTTGATAATTCAAGTATCGATGTATTAATTAAATGAGGTTTTGCAATACAGTTTGGTCTTCCTTATGATACAAAATTTGTCCAGGTGAATGATTGCTGAAAGAAGGGGGAAAAAAATGCCCTCCCACTCCTTCCTTATCCAAGTTAAAAAAAAAAAGTTTCTCCAGTTAGACCCATAAATTGTGTACCTCATTAAGCACAGGAACCAACAATGCACATATGCCACTAGTGTCCACTTTCCTTCAGAGATTTAGAGTGATGAAAAGATAAAAGGTCTGCCTACCAGATGGAGCTTGTCAGATTAGCAATTGGAGCAGTGTAGAGCACACTGTCATATTGGCTTTTTTTTTTTATCTTTTCCTTTTTTTTTTTTTCCTCAAGACACAAAGCAATCCCTTTATAACACATGTGCATATTTTATGGGGGGTGCTTTTTTTTCTTTTTTTTTTTTTTAGGAGGGGGAGAAAGAAAAGGCCTCAGCAGAAGGTTGCTGGTGGTTGTGCCACTAGCAGAGTGGCCCTTGCCTTTGGGCACTTTTCTCTTAATAAGGAACATTAGCAACCAGTGGCTCAGGAAAGGCAGAGTCAAATAAGTCTCTTGGGGACAAGTAGGCCACATGAAGTGAGAACCATTAGACAAAGCAATGAGATTACTGCTCCAGAAAGGGTTTAGTACATGTATTAGCACATAGATTTTACAGGGTTGCCAGCTCACTCATCTTACAAATGTCAGACATGATTTAAAAAGTTATTATACTATCAAGAGAGAAAGTGGGTGATTTTATATCACTGAAATTTCTATTCTGTTC
The DNA here is from genome assembly GCF_963662255.1 of Cinclus cinclus. Classification (NCBI taxonomy): domain Eukaryota; kingdom Metazoa; phylum Chordata; class Aves; order Passeriformes; family Cinclidae; genus Cinclus; species Cinclus cinclus. Next base: position 9,814,008 of record NC_085047.1, on the reverse strand, counting down.
TGTTGTACCCACTGCATCTCACAGAGGCCAGTACAGCTAAATGAACCACTTTTCTCCTTAGTAAGTGTTTTATGGTCCTCAGATTGGAAAAAAACAAACCAAAACACATTTTCACTTTATTTGTATTAGAAAATGTCTCATCATCACAAAACATTGTGATATTGTGTGTAAATCAGATACTGGGAATTTGAAGACTTGTCTTTTAAACTGAGCATATTTCTATGTTATGTGTTGAAAAGGGCATCCTTAATTACTGTGAAATTTGAGTTATATGTTTTAAACACAATATGTGCTTTCTCAATACACTCTAAAGAGTAAGACTGTTTAAATACAGAAACTTAGGTATGTTTATCTCTAGTTCAGTAGATTATATGAAGGTTTTATTGTAACTGATTTTTAAAATGGAACCAAGGGGGGGGGGGGGGGGGAGTTTTTTTCATTTTATACCCCCTGGGTATTTTTTTATAGCTTAACAGGGATTTCTGTGGGGCAGCATGTTTAATTGTATTTTATAGCCAGACATAATTTCAGCCAGTAGTTTCAGTATTAGCTGCCCTGGTATCATATTTTGCTTCCCAATTAGAATTAAAATTGAAACTTATTAAGTACTGGCTGGCGTGTACCTAGTTACTATATGGCTTCCAGCAGAGTTCCTAAATTACACAATACAAAGCGTTCTTACTTCAATTTTTTACCCACCTAGGATCCATTGCAATATGGAGCAGAAGCTGTTTTGTGTGATCTGGATATTTTAAAGGAAACCTTTTCTTTTATCTCCTTTCTTGATCTGAGGCCTCTTATTTCAGTTTCTTTAAAATAGTAACAATTTCTCTAGACTGGCTTTACACATGTACAAATCATACCCATTTCCACAGAGAATGGAATTCTTTATTTATTTGCATAAATCTATAAAATCTAATATTTCTAGTTTCTCATCTTTGACTGACTCCAGGTACAGCAGTGCATTGGAGCTTGTGAAGAATGATGGCATTTGCTGGTGTGTGGGGTAGGAGGTTTTAGTCTTTGATAGTCAGCTAATGAAGATTTTTTTTTTTCTTTTCATCTTAGCCTTTAATCATTCAATTTAATACCCTGGATTCGCACAGGTAGTATATGTGTATGTATCAAGATTAATTAAACATTTGGAGAAAGCTTGCTGCTAAATCTGCATGAAAAGCAGGGCTGAATTGTTTCAAAATCCAGTGCATCTGTTTGAGAATCTTCCTGTTGCAGTGGGCAAAGTGCCCAAGTTAGAAAGGAGCAATCCTGAAAGAAACAAGAAAAAGTCACCACATTACCCATAGAAGCAAGAAAGAATAACAATTAATTTAAAGAACAGTGACAATTGATCTTTCCCATCAACGTTTTCCTACAATAGTTATTAAAAGTGTTTCAGCTTTTTAAACTAACATTTCAGACTTGTGGAGAGAAGTATGTGTTCTTTATGAACAAAATGTTTTACATTATCCAAGGTGTAAGTCTAAGGGGGAAAAATCCCTGTACTTAATGTAAACTGGCAAGATGAACAAAAGTTAGAACTTCAGGAGTGCTGTATTTGATGCTGCTTGGTTGATGTCTAATTCTAGTGGCATAAACATGGAAAATAAAAATAAAAAATTCTTTGCTAAGTAAAAATTGCCTGCTTCGTTTTTCTGGGGTGCAGAGGACATAACCAATTGAATAATAACAGTATTTTTGCACTTGTATAACATTTTTTGTCTGAGTATTCCAAAGAGCATTGTAAATATCCCCACATGAACTTTTTTTGTCTTGTGAATAGGATCTCAGCTCTACAAACTGAGCTAGCAAGACAAAGTAGGAAAGTGCTGGTTGTATCTTGTGGCAGAACATGGGAAGGAGCCCAGGAATCCTGATCCTCAGGGTCCTGTTGAATCATTGGAAATCATACAGATTATAACTGTTTTTAACAAAATAGAGCCCCCACCTGAGATACTATGTTTGAAGAATAAAGGGAAATACTTTTTCCAGACATGGACTTTTATTAGTGTTGTTTACATTTACCAACTTATAAGTGGATCTAGTTTCCCAACTTGGTGCTTAAGCATCTTGTTGTTTCAAGGGGAAGTACTGAATAAATGGTTTAACTATTCTCAGAAGGCTAAGAGATCTCTTAGGAATTTTTCTCTGGGAAAAGAGCAAAAACCACCTGACTTATAGAATTAGTTCATGGTCATTTTAAGTAAGGAGAATTCCTAGGTTTTTATTTATTACAGAGCAACAATGTATAATGAAAAGTTGCATATTGATAGGAAAAAAAAAAGTTAAATTAATGCAAACAATATTAAAAAAATACCAGAACAATAAAACAAACAACCCTTGATAATCTATCCTTCCTTCATATTTCCATATAAACTTTTGAGAAACACCCATTCATTCTCCAAAATTAAGGGGTAGAGCAGCAGGGTTTCCTTGGTGGTGGTGATGCAGACTCTGTGCAGAGACTCCCTGAGCCTTCTTGGGAGAGCATTTGTGTGCAATTCCACTGGAAGGAAAAAAATGATGAAATTCAAAACAAGAACGTGGCATGAAAGACCTTGTTGCATTTTAGATAGTGTCACTAAATTGGAGGCTATCTCATGTTTTTCTGCTGTGTGTTTGGTTTGGATTGGGGGAAGAGGGATTCTCTTGAATTTTTCTGAAAGGGAAAGAAAGTGAAGTAGAGCAGTCAGGTTCAAGTGCTTGGATATGGATGAAGATGCAACAGTGTCTAAACTGTAAAAAAACCCTGTTTCCTGGTACCTTGTAGTTTTAAACTAACACCTAATCTGAGTGACTTGTAGCTGTTTGCATAAAACTTGACCCTGACACCAGTTGAAACTCTTGGGTACTGCCACAACACAAACAATAAAGAGGAATTTGTTTGTCAGCTTTCCCTTTGTTTTTAATTGGATTTGTCAATCCCCTTTAGCTGGAATAGACTTCAAATATTGTAGTTTGGTAACTCTGTATAGTCAGTCATTGATGCAAGGGTTAGATTCTTCTGTGAAGACTGGTAACATTCATTGCTTGGCATTTTTGCTTGTCACCCACTTCTGCAAATACAACTAAACTTTACTGTTGGTGTGTTCTGTTCTTTTTTAAATACATTTTTGTGCTTGTTTTTATCCATACATCTGTGCTGAATCACTGGGATATTTTTGCTGGGATATTTTTACTTATTTCTTTTTTTTTTTTTTCTTTTACATTGCTAATGATTTTTTGCTCATAATAAAAAAAAAAAAACAAAAAAAACAAACCCACTATAATGAGATCCTGATTCCACTGAAAACTCTCATCATGAATCCCCATCACACCAGCTTCTGTGGTGAAGATGTTTGTTGAGCCTTCTTGCCCCATCAGCTCAGGTCCCTGGTTTCTGTAGCACCATGATGTTTGTTTAGTGCTAAGTGCAGTAAACCAGTTCTGTAAAATGCTTTAATTTATAAATAGTCTTTAAAGAAAGAAATAACAATTGCTGTCAAGAATCCCTGTAAGCAGCAAGACAGATGAGAATAGGTTAGTCCTTCTGAGAATTTTTAAATGTCTGACGTCTCTGTGATTAGGGACCTAGATAGGAGATGAATGTGTGATGGGTTCTGTGGGTGTTTCCATAGCTCTCTAATTTAGGACTGCTTTATAGAGCATTCCTTTGTCTCTGAAAAAAAAAACAAAACAGGCAGGGTAGGATACAGTTTCCAAACATAGACACCTACTGACATTTGGAATATCCCAGAATGTTGTTCTCCAGTTGCTGATCCAGCAACACAAGGGTCTTTTGCAGATCTTTTTCAGCCAGCCTTGTCCTCTGGAAATGCAAGGAAATGCCTTGCTTTTGCTTGTCCAAGAACACTCACCTCATGTGCTGCCACCTGCTTTTGGACCTGGTAATGGGAAGCTTAATACTTGCAGTACCTTTTGGCAGAGTGGAAGTCACACAGCTGTTATCAGGGAATCTCAACTGTTTTAGGAAAGCTCTTGTCATGAATGGTGGGGTGAGATAAAAAAAAGAAAAAAATACAAGGATAACTTTCAGATTTCAAATGAAATTTGAAGAACTAATCATTAAGAGCCCATGTGTTGTCTTCTGCACTGACACTATCAGGTAGAGAGGTAAATATCAGTGGGGAACTTCCACTGGCATTTTTGTGTGCAGCTTTTAGTTCAGCATAGGCTTTTATTTTGGAATTCTGAACATGAGAAAGGACTACAGGGAAGCCTGATGGGCTTTTTAGTTACAGATGTACTGGACACATTTCACAATGGTCCAGAGAAAATCTTGGATTTAGAGTGACTGGAGGGGGGAAAAAAAAAATCCAGAAAGATACTGACATTGGAGAGAGCTCAGCTAAAAATATAACAAATTAAAGGGCTAAAAGGTCCAATTTACTAAGGATGTTGAATTTGAAAACTTTGAAGTGATAACTAAGAGGGATCTGATAACTGTCCATAACTATTAGTAGTGCTTTTTGCCAAGAAGAAGAGATTAATTAGCCTGGAGGAACTGGAAGTAAAATACACCTATAGGATAAAGAGGAAAAAATGGACGAGTTAAATCATGCACTTATCATGTCCTAATTTGCTTATGTTCTCTGCCCTTACTTAAAGCTCATATTTTTGTTTCCTGGCTGTCAGAAAAGATGACTGCCAGGTTAGCATGTTAACCTTCCTTGCAATTACATCCACTGTCTTTCTAGTACCCCTAACATGAAACACCTCCACCTTCCCACTTTTGCTTTCAGTGCATCTCTAACCTAGATCCTGACCCTGAACATCTGACCACTGGGACTTAGGCTTGTAAAGCCCTTCCAACAGGGAGAAATGGGTGCCAAAGTAACTTAGAAAATGGTGCCTTCAGATTTCATATCCCTGCTTACTTGTCTTCTACTTCTGTAAATGCTAATGCCTCTTTTTGTGTGTGTGTGTGTGGGTTTTTTTGTTTGTTTTTTCCTGACTTCTGCCTTTGTACCTCTTTCTGTGCTGCTTTTCATGTATCTGTATCAAATTGGAGCTTGTAGAAAAAAGCTTGGAAGGTTGTAAGAGGCAAGAGGAAAGCATGATTTCTGTTGGGGACAGGGCAAGATGATGAGGGACACAGTTAAATGCTGTCAGCAGATCAACAGTGATTAGTTAAGTTGCTGTGATTCAGCTGTTACCTGCACTCAGAATTTCTCCCCATATGCTTGACTCCACCATGAAGGGCTTTACAGATAAATTCAGAGGAATGCAGCAGTGGTAGTCCTACACTAGGAAGCAGGGTGTGTGAAATACACCAAAATACGAAAAATCTTCAAAATCAGAAACAATGTGGTATGTTTCATGCATGCATTTGGTTTTTTTCCACTACTCAAAGTATAAGATTCCAAGAACAGTTAATTTTTTCTGCATAGTTGTACATTCCTCTCTGGAACCAAAGAAATAATAATTACAGTAAAATCTGAGTTTCACAGCTGCTAAGCCCATCAGATTTCAGTTGCTTTACATAGCTCCCCATGTGTACCCTTTTTCTGCCCTAAATTTGCTGAGCAAATGAAGGGGGCTTCAAATCTTCTTGCAATCTTGGCTGAGTTACTTTTGGAAAGTTCCAGTGAACTCTCATATAATTACCTCATTCACTGTTCATAGTCAATGCATTGATGTTGTCACTGTGTTTTCAAGCTAAAAAATTAGGTCCCATAATGCAACTTCATTGCATTGATGCATATGTTAAATATATTTTAATACCACACTATCTAAATGCATAAATATAAAATATGTTCTAATTATAAATTATTCATTAATGCCTTTGAAAAATGTCAAACTGTTTTGAAATAGTTTCATTTCCTTGAAATCTTTTCTCTTGTCAAGAGTAGGGCAAGATAGCAAAATATCACATTTGTCTAATGGGCCCAAGGAAAAACTCATATGAAGTACAGTATGTGCTTGAATTGATAAAAAAGTGGAAGTAAAAATCCAACTTTTGGCACAGCCAAGACAGGGTCTATTACAGGGCTCTGTTCTTCTTTTATACATAACCAGGGGATTTTAACTAGGTCTTACTCTCAAAGAAAAACAGCAGGGTGAAGTAAAGCCATAAAAAAAAGTCTGGCATCCCTTAGCTGAAAGAAGATAAAATTCATACAAAGCTTAACTATAATACTTGACCACCTAAACTATGTCTGGGAAATAGTCATGGCTTCTCACTGTAGGCACAGGTGTTGTATATTATAAGGGCAGGATCAGGCAGTCTTACTGCCTGATAAACTCTTTTAGATGAAAATTCAGCTTTAGACAAAAAATAAGTCAGGTGCCTTTTTAGGGTTTACAAGCTTCTGTTGGATGATGAACTTTCAAAATATGCCTTTAAACTATCGACAGTGAGTGATAATGTCAACAGAGCTTTAGTTCCTTAAAATTTGTGAAGCAGTTGTGAATTGTGTAGGCCAAGGGTAAAGAAAAGAGGCAGGAAGATGGTGAGGCTGCACAGCACTGCAGGCTGCTCCATGTCCTAGTAGCAAAATACTTCATGGTTTATAATGATGTAGTGCTTGCCCATGTCACACCAGGTTGTCAGAAAAAAAAAAAATTAAAAAGTAGCAGCACAGACCAGCTTGAGAGGAGAGCTCATCCAAGCATTCTGAGCCAGAAATTCGGAAGTCATGATGTGCGTGACATCTCTGAGGTGGTGCTGAGGGATGAGTTGTAAAGGAAGAAGTACAATTGCTCCTTACGGTGCTGGGTTCTGCAGGAATAGAAGAGCCGTTTTTGTAAATATATCACTATGTTTTGTTTAGACATCATATTATCTCTCCTTGAGTGAGCAATTACTGCTGGGCAATCATAGCAGAAAGACCTGCAGATTTTAACTTCATACTAGGAAACAAAGAACAATACCCAGAACTCAGTGAAGTAAAATAATGATTTCACTTGATAGAAGGTTTTGCACATAGACGTAAGTCTTTGTTGGAACAGACTTGTGAGTGTATCAGCCAGTATGGAAACTGTTTTTTTTTTTTTTTTTTCGTGAACAGAAGGAATGTAAAATACTGTCCCTGAAGAAGGCGTTTGTTTGTGATTGTTTGTTTGACACTACATCAAACTCACAGTAATATCTTTTCACAAGTAGTACATACCATCCTTTGCCCATCAAACAAACAGGAAAGAAAGAACATTTCTTCTTCGTATTTAGTGGAGTGGAAAGTTTTTAAGTTGAAAAAGTGACTAACATAGGATCATAATACCTGAACTTCACAACCACTTATTACTGGGCAAGATCAGGTCTTCATGTAAATCCACTGGGATGTACTTTTTCATTTAAGTAACTGTCTGTAATTTTTATGTATAGAGTCTGGTGGAAGGAATAGGAGGTTGCTTTAAACAGCACTGTGAATTTTATGTATGCTAACTGGCCAGAATGCTGACTGAAGTTCAAAAGAGAAGGATGGAGTGTTAAGGAAGCAACCATTATGTATGCTAAACTGCTTCTAAAGATAACTGCAAAGTGATCTTTTCAAAGTCTGGGAAGGACAGCACATTTGCCACGTGTATCACAGCCCCTCTGTGGAATTTGACTTTTAAGGATTATCAATGTTCACGTTCTTGTTCTTATTATTGTTAGTGTTTAATACACATTTATTATTAAGTTAGGGGTTTCAGTTTTTATTACAGTTATTCATTAAATTATAAGAAGGAGCCTGTTTAACAGATATTTTAAAATTTTCAGGCACTTACATGTTTAGGATAGGTGTTGCTTCTGCTGAGATGCTTTTGGCACCTTGGTATAGGATGGAAGTCTGAGATGGCAAATTTTATTTGGTTACTAAAAGGTACTAACATACGTCTTGGTGTCCTGCCAAGTAAACTGTAAAAGCTAGGCATCAGGTACTGAATCATTACAGAATTACAAAAACAAGTGTTCATGTAAAGAAACTGCCCAAGTTTTTACAGTAAAATAATCACATGATAGGTTAGACTGCTTACTGACTTTATTCCCTTGGGTGCATTCAATTATTTGCCAAGGAATTTTTTGAGTGAATTTATGGAACTTTTATTGGACAACATTCAGATTTGAATCTCCTCACATGTGTACTTTATGTATTCTGTTTTGGAACCCAATATTGAAGATACATTAGAAGAGATACACAGATTTATATTTATGTTTTTTATCAGGAGTAGAGGCATGAGTTTGTCTCCCACTGCCTTTATGCTTTGTAACTATGTCAGAACTTAATTCTGATTTTAAGTCTACATGTTTAGTTGGGGTCTCTCCAGACGTGTGAATCTGTCAGAGGATATAGAGCATTTCATCTCACAGTAGTCTTCAGGGTTATGACATTTAAGCAATAAGCTTTTGGGGATAGAAAACTAGGACAGAGAGAAGGGAGAAGCTGTTCTGTGTCTGTCTTTTTGATACCCTATGTTAAGATAAAATCTTAGTTTCCTCTTCAGGCATTAAAATTCAGCTGAAAAAATGTAAAGAATAGAAATGAAGTGTTTAGTTTTTGTTTTGTTATTTTAATTTGGTATGTTACAAAATGCATCTCTTCATCTAAGCAAAGAAATTGTTACAGATTATTTAGAGTGAAAGGCGAATGAAAAAAATCAGTAGGAATTTCTTAAAGGCAAACATGTTTTCTGGGATCATATTATAGAAAGAAAAATTTTCCAGCTCCTTAAAATTGCTTCAATATCTACTATTATTCTAAAAATAAGAATAACAGCAACAATAACATTTTCTGTGGTTAAATATGTTTATAAGTGTGCACATATATATATGTAACATGTACATATGCATACACATCTAGATGATGTATAGATAATGGTATTTATAAAATTCAGTGTTTGCAAGGTGGGGGGGTTTACTGTTCTGCTGCTTTGCAAGTAGAATTCCCGTGGGAAGCACTGTGTCAATGAAGTTCCAACTTCAGCTGGCCAAGGCTACCTTTTGCAGATGGACCTTTTGGGGTTTTGCAGAAGACCCTGGGAGGAGTGGTAGGGGAGAGAGGTGCTGGCTATTCCCACAGAACCAACCCTTTGGCTTCCCCTGGCCCTGTTTCTGTGGCTCATAGACACCATTCCTGGAGTTCCTTGCTTTTTCAGCTGTGAGAAGCTGGCAGATTTCTGCAGGGCTTCCCCATACACTATGAAACAGGCTTTTCTTTTTGCCCTGAGCTTGCATTAATGCCAGTCGGAATGGCATTGCTGTGGATCACTTGCTGACTTGGAATAAGATGGGAACCACTTGAGCAGGAGGAGGGTTCAGGAACAGATACTTTACAGGAGAGCAACTGCCATACACTTTCATTAGATGTTATACAGCCTCATGGAACTATAAGCAGAGAAAGATACAGCTTTGAAATTAAATTGGCTCAAGCCTTCTGTCAGTATTCAAAATGCAAGATCTCCTTTCCATTTCTGTCAAATCTTTATTTTTCTGCTGGCAGTCTGTCGACTGCAAGCTGCAGTCCACCACACAAATACTTTAGTGACTTTTCATGGGCATTTGGTACTAAGAGCTCCTAAAGGTGTCTGCTTGTGTCCAAAGCCTTGCTGTGGTTGGAATTCAGAGCTTTTCTTCTGTGATGTTTTGTTTTCAGACAGTTGCTTCCTTCTTGGAGAGGTGTGGCCTCCGAGGCAGTTTTCTGAAATCCTCTCACTAGTAGGAAGGTCTGAATGAGGCAAATTAAGTTTCTTAGGAATGTATTGCAATACTTTGATCTCCAAGTTCTGGGCCAGAACACTAGGAAAGCAAGCCTGAATTGCAGTTCTTGAGATAAAAAATTATCATTCACTCGAAGTTCCTTCTAACCTAGGAATGTGAGGATTGCAATACTGCCATGACTGGATGAGACAAAATCTGTTCAAGTTTTCTGTCACATTTAGTGGATGTTACATCAGATTTTCATAGTCACAGATGTTCATCATAGCAGGAAGTAGTTTGTGAAAGAAGAGAGGTCTCAGGAAATATTCCCTTTCTATATTTAAACTGAACCAAGTATTCCTGTATTAAGATTCAAGCATCATGTTCTGTTTTGGTAATTATTCTAATTTCCATAACCTTTTGATGGTGGTCCAAAAATAGCATTTCAGTTTTCCTTAATATAATCTCAAAAAGAGAGCACACCAGCTACCTGATACTTGTCATTTTTCCTCTTACAAGGAGAGGAAAAAAAATAAATCCATAAGTTATTATTCTGAAGTCAGAAATATTGAGAATTCTATTAAAAAAAATCTTAAAATGCTGACTAGATAAATTAGTATTGCAAGCAATAAAAAATGTATGATTTCTGTTGCTATATTCTGTGGTTTGGGGTTTTATTTTCAGTGCTACAGGCTATAGCATACTTTGTTCATCAAAAGAACAAAATAAAGTGTGAAATAAAAAAATAAAAGCGGAACTAATCAAATCCCAGGATGAGAGTCTTTCTCCTTAACTACATGTGCATCTCTTAAGGGTTTAGTGTGAGCTCCAATAAGCTACCACTGGGACCAATAGTGATAGACCTTTGTCATGCTGTATTGAAGGTTTATTAAGAGCTTTGCCTGGTTTATTTGGCTTTTTGATGTTTATATGTAGCTTGATTCAGGATTCCACCTTTCTCCAGTGCTCATTAGTCGTAGTGGCCTTTCTAAGCCAGGTCTTTTGGGACTGGTGCTGATTGTGACAGATGGTAGAGGAACAGAATTGCTCTGGGACACTGCTACTCACTCTGTCTCTGTCCTTCTCTTGCCTTCTTTCCCCTTATTTCAGTGCTGATGTTGGATTCCCATGCATTTGTCCCTGGAGAGACACAAATTACAGTAGTTACTTCTGCAGCACTTCAGACTACTTGTAAGAATAAACTCTCATGCTTCCCTTTGTGAAATAGAAAACAACTATATTTTCCTTCTTTACAACTGAATTTCTTTTTCCTTCTTGTAAAAGGTAATGCATAGAGAGTATTGAAGCCTTAAGACACAGCTTTGTAGAAAAGCATGTTATAGTTGACCTAAGGCACTCTTCATCTGCTTCCTGGACTTAGTTTTAATTAGACATGCTATGATGGAGAAAAGTGGTATTTTAATTCTGGCTTCTAAAGGGCCAAGATTACTTACAGCAATATTCTCCTATTTTGTATAACCAAGATATCCTCCGTATTTGTCCATTTCAAACTGGAATGGCATGTCACTGTCATTAAATCTGTGAAAAAAATAGTGTTTTGCTTAAAGAGGAAAAGCAAAACTAAGGGAAATTTACAGCTGGAAAAAAGGGAAGAAAAAGAGGAGAGAAAATAATTTTGAGATTATGCAGGAAAAGGGAAAAAATAGAAGAGATATTAAGCTAAGCTATTTCTGTTTTTTTTTTTTTTTTTGTTTTGTTTTGTTTTTTCCTCCTGGTTGGTAAGGTAATACTTCAGCTCTTTAAGTCAGTAACAGTGTGGGAGACTTTTCTCAAATTTCTGTAGAGAGCACAAAATCCCAGGACTTAGCATGAGAATGGAATGGCACCCACTAATATTTCTGTAAATTCCAATATGCGTTGAAAAACTACTGGGACATAACAGGCTAATGTAGAAACACTTACAGTACAATCTTACAAATGTTTGTGCCATTTAGCATATTAAACCCAATCCCATTTGTTGCTCTCTTGTTTGCCCAGTACTAAAGGCCAGATTCCTTTCTCTTTATTCAAAATAGCAATGTCACACAAAGAATACTGTATTGTCTCCAGCCTTGCTGAGGTGACAGGCATCTTCCTCCTCTTCTCTGTGTCTTTACAAAGATTAATTGCCTCTTCAAACCCCTGTGCCTTTTGCCTTCAAAGCATTCTCCCTTCGATCCCTCTCCTCCTTCACTGCCCATCATCACTGGACTCAGACACAGGGAAGCCTAAACTGGATTTGCCTGTGGATTTGTGAAATTCACTGTTGAGGGAAGCAGCTTGCACCTCCTCCATTGCTCATGGAGTATTATCGGATTAACTCTAATAGCAAGCTGCAGTGAATCCTGGAGAGCACCTTGGAAAAAAATGGGAATATTTCTGTCACTTCAGGGTCAGTGCTCTGACTGTCTTGGTGTACTTTTCTCTTAGTTGGGAAATAAAGCCTGCTTTTATGGTCTTTCATGATTTTTAGGGAGTGATCACCTAAACACAATTTTGATCAGTGTACAGTGCTATGGTAGGTAATAAATTCTTAAAAGTGAACATTGCATGCAAACAAACTGCAAAAAAGAAGGTAAATGAATTGCAAATAGTAAATTGTACGTATCTATTTGAAAATACAGTGGTCTCTATTTGTCCTTTACTTTGTATAACCCAGGGACTTAAAGTGTTACTGGCTTTATTTAAAATGAAGTTGCAAAAGGTATTGTGTTATACTTCATTATAAAGCAAATCCTGTTTTCTGCTGCAGATGTAACCCCTTTTTCAAGCCAAATAAAAAGAACTGGCATAATTCTTAGAGTCTTCAGGTCTTCCTCCATGTACTAGAATTCTGAAAACTCAAATTTTGCTGTAGTATGACTGAACTCAAATCTGGCTCCTTTTTTCATTGTTAGATTTTTGGATTTGTTTTGTGTTGCAAGATGTTTCAAAAGGTATTCAAGTGGAAGCAGGCATGTGCTGTGCACGCCACAGCATACAATTTTAATTTCATGGAGGGCAATGGGGTTTTTTTTGTTCTTTGCCAGGCCTTTTATGAGCATGCTGCTAGATCCCCCATCTAATAGCACCTGCTGTGCTAGTGATGGGGATATGTGTAATGGTATGTCTGCCTTGGGAGATTATGGGAATGGTGAGGGCAGGGGACCAACAGGGAGGCCAATGTGTGTGTATACTTTCCAAATTCCGAGCTACGCCCCTGGCTAGATTGCAGTGATAAAAGTGGCCTGCTGTTAACACTGGAATACAGAAAGTGAGGATTAAAAAATAGCATATCCCTGCATGTTAATGACTGTTTATTCTCTGTACTTTCTAGCAAAAGCAGCAGAATAATGGCTTCTCTAAAGCACAGCCACAGAGCCCAGTTTGCCAGACTGGCAACCATTCCTTGGGCTTGGAAAACCCTGCTGTCTGTGCCAGCCTCTGTCACCTTGGGTTTCAGGCGATTCGGTGGTAGCTTTATGAATTTCACCTTATAGGGGACCAGTTATTAGGGCAGATGCAACCAGGGAGTTGACAACCTCCTACACACATTGACTGGACTGACATTTGCTTAGCGGTAACAAGCTGCCATAGTGTGGTGCCATGGGGGCCCTTGGGCTTGATTTAAGAGTGCTGACACCAACTGCTTGTTATTCCGTATTTTAGAGCTGTCAGGGAGGCAACTGATGTCAGCATAAAATTATTTGATAGCTCTAAATCATGGGTAAAGTATGAATCCATTGACAGCAATAAGCAAACAGTCAAATTGTTGAACCCTTCAATAGGGAGAAAATTGACAACGGAATGGTGTGCATACACTTACATGGGCAGGAAATGTGACTGTAGCCCATCTGTGCCTTCACTCTCAAATCCATGTGGATGATTCAGTTTTTTAATATTGTGGTAGAACTGCTGCTGTTACTACCCAGCAGGTTTTCTAGAAAAATACTGCACTGCAGTTTTCATTGTGTTCCCACTGAACTTTTCATATGATAAATTCAATAATGGTAACATTTACTTGTTGTACATGTAATCACAATTACACCTGTATTCACTAGAGGCCTTCTTGAAAATTTTGTGTTGAGATGAGTCTCTCAAAGCAGGAAGATAATATGGCTATTATGCTCACAGTGAATATTTATGAAGCATACAGCATTCCAACCTCCAAAGCTGTATCAGTTGCTTTACCTATGTCCCACTTAATTTTCTTAGATTTCTTCTGGTGTAACTCCATTACCATACAGTAAATCAAACATGTAAGTTTCAATTATGGAGTAACAAAAAAGATTTTTTTTTTTTTTTCCTAATCTTGAGAATGTTTCTGTTTTTCTTTTCTATCCTACTGCCCTAAGCCCATCACATGGATTTTGGGAGCTTCTGATTCTCTAATTCTGTCCCAGTATATAGCAATTGAAAGCATTTAGTTGTGATTAAAGCAGATTGAATGAGATAATCCCTCTGAGTGAGCAGCTTCAAAAAGCTCAAACACAATTCTTTGGGGACATGAACTAACTCAACACAGGCTAATTCCTGCAGCATCTCCCATGTGATACATTAGCCCCACTGCTTGTTTCGCTTCCTAGATCCCATTAGAATTTTTTTTCTTTTTCTTTGTTTAAAACTGAATTTTCATGTAAGTTTTAGCAGTCATACAGCATGGAATTGCATACAGGTTAGACTTCTTTAAAATGTGCAATAGCATTAATATTTCTGTGTTAGAAATGGAAGCAGATACTTGTAATGGAAGCAGCGATGAATTGAGTGGTGACCTGCAGAGGAAGGGTAATAATATGCAAAGCATGGGAAATAGGATTGCTTCACTTCCAGCTCTATAATGCTTTGGTTAGACAAAGCCCAAGCCCGGCCTTGCGCTCAAACTCTCCAAGCCCCACTGCCCTATGTCATGCTTAACACTTTGCTCTTTTTCTGAGTAACAGTAGAATGGCAGCCAAGATTTTAAAGCTGAGGCCTAGGAAGTGCAGCTGTTGTTGTGAATGTTGCAATGTTGACAGCTTTTTCCAGTAAAGTATTTTCTGTTAAGGTTATAGCAGTTGTTTTTTGTTTATATTTAAATTCTTTTCCTCAAATGTATTATTTAAGGGGACCTAAATGTTGAGATCTGCATCTTCTCTAGGGATCCACAGCAGATCTGATTGTGTTGGTCATGTGCTAGCCATGAGGCTACAGGGGAAAGTGATGTGATTGCTGTCCTCTACTGTTTGCTGTACGGGACAGTCACAGAATTAAAATGTTTGGAATTATGAAGTGCTTTATTAAGAACCAAATGAACATGAACTAAATTCAGTCTTGGCTGAATAGTCAGTGGAGTTCTGTCCTTAAAAGCCATGAAGTAATTGCTTCTTTCTGGTGTTCTCAAAAGTTATAAGATTATTACTTTTTTAAAAAATTAATTTATCTCCCTTTTTTTTTTTTTCTTTTTAAGCCTGCATGTACCAATTTATTTGCTCTTTTTAAATCTGAATATAGTCTTGCCATGTAAGTGATGGTAGAGAGCTGCTCTTCAGAAATCTTACCTGGCTTATTCTGAGACAGGTGCAGAAAGTCAGCCTACCACCTGAGGCAAAAAACTTAAGATAAACGAAAGGGTTCTTCCACTTCAGCACTTAAGGTAGATCAGAAGTGCTGTTTATGAAAAGTGAATGTGATTATCCCATCACTGTCCTCTGGCTCCTGTTGAAGAGTGATGTTGGGCCATGGGAGCTTTGCTCCTTCCAGGAGGAACTAAATCAAAATGTGTGCTTCAGAAGAAACTCCAGTGTGTTCCAGCAGCCTGTGAACATTCAGTTTTGGTAGTGGCCTAGGTCTAGTCTAAAATGACTCTACCAAAGCCATGGATGGTGTGCATATTGCATTCTTGGTGCCAAACCCTGTATTCTACAGATCTATTCCTGTTGTACTACAGTTCTTACAACCAGCGGTGTGACATGGACTAAGGTGGCATGAAACTCTGAAAGGAGAAATAAGTACAAGCTGTTTTCAACACATCCTGGTTTCTGAGTGCTGAATGAAAATCACAGCCATTCTGGTAATTGTGTGTGTGTATATATAAATATATATATGCATTTATGCATATCTATCATCTATCTATCTATCTATCTATCTCTATATAAATATATATATGCACATTTTATATATTTATTATATATACCTTGTATATTATTGCAAATGTGTTTATCTATATTAATGTGTTACATGCATTTATATATTAATTTATATATATATAATTGTTTTTATTATATATATTATATAAGTATATATTTTTGACATTACTCCGCTTTGGCAAAAATGTCTGTGATTTAAATCTGAAACACCGTCACCACATAGTCTCTATCAAGGAATTTTTTGCCGTGCTAAATTTAAATTGGGGAAAAATTGCAAGCTAAAATTTGAAGCAATTGGAAGGATCCTTGGTACATGTCCAGCTGGCAGTTCCTACATTGTGTTAGCTCAGCTCAGTCCCCAGCCTTAGAGCAGAGAGGTGGTTGCTGAGTCTGGGACAGCTTCCACTTGTGGGAGATCATAAATATCTTGGCCAAGTACCACCTACCTCAGTCTTTCTAGAAGGAAAAAATGCATTACTTCTGAGGCAAGTTCTACTGCACTTAGCTGTTGTTCACCAACAAAGGAGAAACAAGGGATCAACTTTAAAAATTGTAACTGAAAGTGAAGGGACTTTGATGTGCCTGTGAACAATGCTTTTAGCAATCCTGTGTATAATTGTGGGTTCCAGTCATGTGTTAAGTGCACTGTGTGTCCAAATATAACTTGTGAATTATTACTATCTGCAGCTGTAACTAAAGGGACACTTGGTTTTGAATCTGGAGCTCACTTACTGGACTTGTTTTCCTGCCGATCATACCCTAGAACAGAGATGGCTCCAGGCTCATGCCACATAAGGTGCACAATTTTTTTCCAGGCCAGGAGGGAAATGTTGAGACTTGACTGATATCAAGCTCCTTTTGCAACAGGAAAGGGAAGAGCCAGAACTGGGACCAGTCTGTGTTTCAGTATTGAGGGAAGATTGAAGAAGCAGAGCAGTTGTAGCCACTTGAGTAAACCTGACTTCAGCATTCGGTCATAGGAAATGTTCATTATCCTTGACAATTTTGTCTTAACTTGAAGTCAGCTCTTAATAAAAAACTCTTCATGGTTTTTGAGACAAATGTGGGAGGTAGGAAGAATAACTAAGAGATGGAAAAGGGTTCTTTGAAAAGGAGAAGTACCTTTGTTGTATCACTGATGTAAACTGGGTAATAATTCCTATTATATAGCTGAACTAGTTGTGAGAAACGAATAAGGGAATGGCTGTTTTAGACCATTTCTCTCCTTTTCACTTAAAAATCAGTACCAGTTCTCTGTGTTTATCTTTGGTATGTTTTAGAGCCGTTACAAAATGGGATTACTTGTCACTTGGAGTTATCAGGACTATTTGCATTTGACTGACAATGGTCACTGTTACAAAGACATTAACACTTTTACATTTGAAAATATGTTAACACTTTTACATTGGAATTTACCGGTAAGATTATAATGGGTCAGATGAATAGATGCATGGAGAAGGAGATGAAATACTGGAGGAACTGTGAATGGGAATGGGCAGGTGAAAGATAAAAGACAGCACTTTTCTGGACAGGGTGCAATCATCCATGTAGCTACATAATTGCTTTTGTTTTTTGAAAAGAGTCTTGCTTGTTTTAGTAGCAAAATAATAATGCACTTTGCTTTTTTTATTTTATTGTGTAATCACTTACCAGATTGCCTAAGAATTGTCTATCCTTGGCCTGGGCTTGCTGAATTTGGTGCATTTTTAGGCAAGGAATTGTCCCTGCACACGCAGACCATTCATCTATAACAAGCAAAAACACTTTCCAAGTCTTAGGGAAATAAAGTTGCTTTACAAAAAAAACATATTTTTTTTTGTCAATATTTTATCTCTTCATGTAGTCTAGATACTCCGGAAAGAAGAAAAAGGAGGAATAGTGATTATTGTTTTCTTGAGAGACAGAGTCATGGTCAGGTGTCTCAGCTTCAGGACAGAACTCATAATTCTGTCAGGTTGGATGTCATTTCAAGACTACAGGAAGATGAGGCAGAAATCAGAAGTCACTCGTTTTCACATAATGCATCGAGAAAAATTCAGTGTTATGTCTAAGCTGAGATCTCTTCACTTTGTAGGAGAAGTCTGGTACTGTTCTTAGTCCCATGGGAAACATGAACACAGTCAGTTTGACTGGGAGGCAGAGTGGTTGGCTTTCTTTTTTTTTTTAATGGTTTTGTGCTGCCCCCTGATGAAGTACCACATGTAACCCAACTTTAGCCCTTCAACCAGCCTGTCCCAGCCCTGCCCTGATTATAGTTTGGATTCTGGAAGAGAATTATTTTGTTTAGGTGTCTCTACTGACGTGTGGTTATATCAATGTTTTGGCTTTTTAAGGTGGCATTTTGTTTTGACAGTATGAAATTCTAAGGAAAGGACCTCTCTCTTCCATCACCACAATTTTTTGATGTAATGTATGAAGAGAGTTGCAGCTGTGGAAGTTTAATTAGGTGAAGCTATTGAATTTCACTAGGTAACTGCTCATTGAATTGTTGACAATAAGTAGACTGTAATATTACATGCATTTACCTGTAATAACTATCCTTGTAAAACTGAACTTTTTTATTATCCTTTTTATTGTGTTAAGTTGTTTTTTTTTTTCCCTGGCAGATCTTGATAAAGGCTCTACATGCATTGTTTAGGGAAAGGTTCTGTTTGGAGCTCCATTAATAATGGATATCATCCATCTGTCTCTCAAAAATGAATTTTCATGATCTCATTGTTTTGAATGTTATGGCTAAAGCTCACAGTTGTCATATGTAGGAAGAAGAATTTGCCTTAGTAGATTAGACCATTGGTCCATGAAATCAGGAATCTTGCCTTCACTGGCAGCTAGTTCATTGCTCTACATATTAAGGACACTATTCTGATCATTCAGGATACGGAATTTTCTCTAATTTAAATGAAAAAGCAGCATGATAGGGCCCTTTCATTTCCCTCCAGGATATTAGGGCACATTCATGGAAACGCATCAGGGACAATACCACATGCTGTGGGTATCCTAAAGGGGGAAGGAGAAATCTGTACAAGAGTAGTGAACAGTATTGCAGACTGTCATGTTCTACTTGTATTTTTCCTTCATATTTCCTTGAAATCTTTTAGTAATTGTGTGAGTAGTGGAAGCCCTTGGGCAGCTTTAACTTTGGTGGCAGCAGATTAGCATTAGCACAGTCTGTGCATTACTGACCTTGGCCGGATTACATAAACCATATTTTCACCTGAATTAAATGGTTCTCAGCAGTTTTTGGGGTTTTTTGTTTGGTTGGTTTTGTTTGTTTTATTTTGTTGTTGTTGTTGTGTGTGGGTTTTTTTTTCTTTTTCTTTTTTTTTTCTTTAAGCATAAATAGTGTTTTCCTCAATGTCACATTGGGATTGCTCAATTTTGATTTCTTCCAAGCTGATCATGAGGAAATGGCTCTGTTCTCTATCTGTGGTAGGCGTGCCATGCTCTGCATTCTGTTACTATTAAAGGGCTGACACATGGTCCCTTGTACTCCTATCTCTCTACTCTCATTTTGGATGACATAGCTTGGAAGGTTTTGTAGAAGTCACTTCATGTTCTCAAACTTTGGCTCCGCTGAAGTCAACAAAATCTTTATAATTTACTTTTGCAGAGTTAGGTTAGGAAACCAAAAAATTTTATCCCCTAACACAGATTATTTCTGATGGTTTTACTTAAGAATCATCCTCCAGCAAAACAGAACCTGACAGATCTCTCCAGAAGTTCTCAGCCTAATCTTTCTCTGGAAGCTGCAGATATCATGCTCTTTCCAGCTGGTAGCTGGGGCAAGAAGCATCTTTGTGCGTGGTTGTGAGGGGAAAGTTTGACAGACACTTAGCCCTTTTTCCTCTTAACTTGCATGTAAAGATGAAAAAATAAAAAAGTAGTCACAAAATACCAGTGGAAAGAAAAATATGTTGCAAACAGTCATGGCACATGTACATTTTCGTAGCTGTTCCTAAGGGAATTTTTGGGTTTGAAAACCCTTCAGGTCAAAGAAACCGGCCAGAGAAGCAGGCAAATTGAAAAGTCTCTGTAACTGATAATGTTCATTTATGTGTGATCTAGTTATTAATTTTAGATAAAGGAATGTTGTAGTAGGAAGGATGATCCACATTTAAACTGTAACCATGGGCAGTATTTGTATTTTGTTCTTACAGTAAAATGATAATCATCATATTTTTTTAGATCAGAGAAATATTTTGTAAATAAGGATTATAACTTTTCTAGCACTAGGGTCTCAATGCCAGCTTTGTTTAGTAGATAAACCACAAAAATTAAGTGAGACTGAAATAATCATAAATGTTCCTCTTTCTGAGTGTTTTGTTTTGTGCTGTTGTTGACTATCCTATTCCATTGACCTGTTTCATTTGAAGAACATTTTTAAGTGCAGCTGTAACTCTGTGATTATTTCTTCTTTTTGATGGATTTAATATGTTGGTAACATTATCCCAAACCTGTTCATGGGAACTTCTTAGGAAAAGATGTTAGGGGGAAAAAAAAAAAAAAAAGATACTGGTCTTGTTGAGAATCATTTAAAGTCTTCCTTTTCCTCCCTTCACTGGATTCAAAAAGTAGGCTTTTTTGGGTTAGGACATCAGATGATGTATATTTAGGTTTACCTGCACTGATGAAAGGAATTATGACAGATTATCTTGCTACTGAAATCTATGCAGATTTCACCTTCCACATGTCATCCCTGTGTCATGATCTATACTTAATCTGCATTTTTAAATTTTTGGCCAAGTAAAACATAGACATGAACTGTACTAGTTAAGCTTATACATTAAAAAAACCAAACCAAACAAAAAAAAATCAACAATGAAAGAAACAAAGAAAGGCATTATAGAGAAAGAGTAGTTGTCTTCAGAAGCATAGAAGTAATTTTTAACACTGAGGTTCACAACATGTGATAACTTGTGGCTTAACATCCAAAAGGCTTCAGAAAAACAAACAGCAATGTAATATAATTGAAATAGAAAACACCAGTGCTTTATTGAGCAACATCAGATCTCGTATTGGAGTTTTCAGTAGCAAGTACATCCTCTTGTGGAATGTTTGTGTGCATTTGAAGTATGAAAACTAGAGATATTACTTGCTTTGGATCAGAGGGTAAGTTGGGCCCTGAGACTGCACTAGCTTTTCTATATGGGTTTGTTGTAGGAAACAACAGTGCTAGGTTCCCATTGCTGGAACTCCAGCTCACTGCCTTGGAAATTGGCTTAACATTGAAAACTGTATCTACTCCATAATTACTTGTCAATTGATTTGGTAACCTGAAGCTGGTTTGAACCTTTACAGTTGGTTTTGAAATATAATATTTAAAAAAAAAAAAAAGGCAACACAAACCAAAACAACGGAACTCATTTTAAAATGAGAATTTGTATTAAAAAAGAGGTCTTGATACTGTTTCAAGCATTACTTTTTTTTTTTTTTTTTTTGTCCTCTTCTTAACTTTGTTTTTGCTGCCTTCTGTAGCTCTGGTGTTTCCAGTGGATCTCATCCTAATTTCCTCTGGAAAAAAACGGATTTCAGGTTATTGGGTAGAATCTGTCCTTTGTTTGCCAGGTTCTTT
This sequence comes from Cinclus cinclus, assembly GCF_963662255.1. Lineage (NCBI taxonomy): Eukaryota > Metazoa > Chordata > Aves > Passeriformes > Cinclidae > Cinclus > Cinclus cinclus. The sequence goes on along the minus strand of NC_085047.1, from coordinate 9,792,716 downwards.
GCAATCAGGTGGTGGTTTTGTTTGATTGCCTGCCTGGTGCAGCAGCGAGTTCCCAGCAGACAGCACACCATCTCCTTGGGATGGAGGAGAAATGGCCAAGGCAGGGATATCTGAACGCGGGCCGCTGTCGCTCGCCGTCACTGTCACAGCGAGTGGCGTGGCTGTCACCACGCTCCGGCTGCCACAGGTGACAGGTGACAGCCCCGGGGCTCGGCAGAACCCACCCGCCCATCATATCCCAGGGTGAACGCTCGGCACTGGGGAAAGTCCAATCCATGATTAAATAAACATCATTTCCTCCATTGTTCTCGGCCGGCCAGGAGTTAAATGCACTCGTAATGTATGGAAATATGTATTTAATAAAAAGGCTGCGAAGCTGCTGTGGCTAGGTGGGCCAAATGTGTTAATAAGGTAGTGGGCAATTTCAGTTTGTGGCCTCTTGCCTTAGGGAGTGTCTTTTAATGACTTGGTGTGATGCCTTTTACAGTTTATTGCTGATGACATTTTGAGGACACACACAGTTCGTAGAACAAAGGACAATAAAACTGGGGTATGTGTCCTGGATGTGGTTTATATGCCTTCCAAGTTCTAGCAAACAGAAGTAAAGGGCTACTGTATATTATTTTCCCTGAAGGTAGGAAAGAAAGGCTTTATTAAGAAGAATAATGTCAGCTATGTGACAATAAATGCGTAGTAACCTAACAGTAGAAGTTCATTTTAATAAATAAAGTATTATTTTATTAGTGATACTATGTTTTTTGTTTTATTCCTGTTTATAGCCTATATTTTGTATTTTCTGATCTTTACGATATCTTGGTGTTTCTGAATTGCCTGTATATCATAAACACATATATACATTATATATATATATATATATATATATATATATATATATATATATATATATATATTTATTAATGTATATGTATGTTTATTTATGTATTAGAAAGCCACAGTGTCACTTATGCAGAGATCCTAACTTGGGGCTCCAGTTAGTCCTAGATTCACTCAGCCCTCAGGTTGAATGTCTGGAGAGTACAGACAAAGAACTTGAACTTGGTATATTTCCTTGTTCAGGGATCCCGGGGCTTTGGGAGGGTGCTGCTGTATTCTTAGCTGGTCTGCCTTTCCTTAGGACTTGCTTCTCAGTCATGTCATTTGTGTGTCTCAGTCTTTGGAAAGGAAAATGTTTTTATTGTCTCTGTAATGAAGAAGTGGGAGTCCAGCTGAAATACATGTGCAAGTTTGTGTATATACAAGTACACATAATTTTCAATACATGAATCAACACAGGATAATATATTTAGATTATCTGTAGGTGCAGTTTTAATAGAAATACAGCAAACTGTACTTCAAATCTTCTGAAAGATATTAAGTAAATGAATTCTTGTGATCACATTTGAGTCCATATCACACCTGCTATGTGGTATGATATGTTCAAAAACTATTTGGATAGTCCTGCTATTTTTAAATTCTTTTGTATCATGTTACTTTACATATAGTTTCAGTTGCCTCCCACTTGGGCTTCTATTATAGCAGACTTGCCCAGTGTCTGTTCCAAAGAATTTTGTCATTCTTTGTGATAGGTGGATAAGGAGACTAAAACCTAAGTTGTTCTTCTGGTCTTGGTGTGATCAGGAACTGATGGTGGCAGTAGGCAACTGGAGAAGGATTTTCCAACTCTGTCTGACTCGGTCACAAGGGTGACAATTAATCACCAGAACAGAGATTAATGTAGAAAGCATTCAATAGTCATTGACTATTGGCCAAAATCTATTTGTGTTAATAAAGGTTACAAATAGGTATCAAAATATACCTCTAGTAACCTTCACAGCTGCTAGGTATATGTGATTTTTAATTAGGCAGATATAAATATTCTGCTGTCCGAAACATGAATGTCTGGTTCTAAAAGAAAATATAAAAAAACTATCCTTAATTAAGTCATTAAAAAAAAAAAAAATTAAAAAGTGTGCTCTCACTGGTAATAGTGCTTTCTTTTAAAGTTTCTAATTTATCTTTGCCAAAGCCAATGACTCCCAGAGTTGGCCACAGTAAATGAGATGGTTTCTGCTTGGAATTATGATCTCCATAATGGTTTCGCAAATCCTGATTGCTCTTCTAGCTTTGTTATTCCAACTTAATATGTGATGAATTAGTCAGGACTGACATGGCAAACTGAGTATTGTGTTGGGAATTTTGTGTGATTACCCCTGCAGCAATTGTTAATAGTAAATATTTCGTCCTGTTTAGTCTGTGCATTTGGCTGCAACCCCTGGTAATGTTCAATGTCACTGCAGTTTCAGTAGCTGGCAGCTGCCGTTGGGTTTATGCTCTTCTTCAGGAGCTGCTCTTTGCTCCACTCTGTCCTGGCACCTCTGGAAAGAAAATGGCAGAAGCCAGTCCAGAGGCACTGCTTTCTCCTTTAACCCTGGTGCAGCTGTTAATCCAGAACATTTTGGCAGGCTTATGGAGAATACTGGTGGATATACTGAGCACATTTCTGTTCTGAGAGTTTGCATCTTTTGCAAAGTCTGATATATTGTGGAAACAGCCCTGTTGCAGACTGTGCCTATGTCAGGGAGGTGGGAGCTGGGATTTCACAAGAATGTAAAAGCATGTCATAAATGTATGATATCACAAATGCATTAACAAGGAATTAGTTGCAAAGAGTGCTGGCATAGCCTCCAGGTTATCACAGCTGAATGTAGAGTAACAGTTTTAAAAGAAGTATGCATGTGTTTTAATTTGCTTATGGAAACTATAGTGTATGAGAAAGGAAGGAAGGAAGAAATGCAAACATTTATATTTATATTGCACTGGTATGCAGTATCATTTATCTCATACTTAGTTTAATGGGAACCTGGCAATGAGTTTTGTCAGCATCTTCTGACAAGCTGAGCCATCATTAAAAATAACAGCAATCATAAACTCCCATGTATTGAACCAGCTGCATTTCTCCAAGTTCTGTAAGGGAGTATGAATTTTCTCAATGGGAGATGGGGCCCTGCATCAAAGCCCATTTCAGCAAGTAGCAATCAAAAGTGGTTACTTGGTGTGGTTTATTACAGTTTATTGCTCCACTTTTGATTCAGATGGCAGAATGACAGGACCTCAAAATAATTATTGCAGCAAGTTTTGCTTATTCCTCTGTAAGTATATTTGCTGGTCCTTCTGGTCTCATAGGTTTAAGTTCCTGAGGATCCCGATTCTTTTTCCCATTTTCTCTTTCCATGATAATTTTTATTTTGGTTTTTATTTAGTTTAGTTCTTATTTAATTTTTATTTAGTATTTTTATTTTAATTTTATGTCTTTTTTTTGTTTGTTTTGTTTTGTTTGTTTTTGGGGTTTTTTGTTGCTTTTTTTTTTCCCCCACTCAGGTCTCAGTTTGCTCTGTTAGTGTACTTCCTCTTGTTCCTGATAATCTTTTTAGTTATGGAAAATACACAGGTAGACTTCTTATCATGGACCAGCCAGAGAATTTCAGTTGAGTGAACCAGAAAAGTTGGCCAGCCACAGGCTTAGCAGAAGGACTGTTCCAAAAAAATTAAAGGCTTGAGTGTATAAAGTGATGATAACTTTCAGATTAATCTAGTGAATTAAGAACCTCAGTTGTACCTTTTTACCATCTATCTCTGTGCCTGGCATAACATTTGGAGCATCACATCTCTCAGTGCTGTATTTTAAATTTGTTTAACAAATAATATTCTTCCAAAGGCAAGGGTAGAAAGGGGTGAGAGGAATAACGTATAGCTGTATATGTCCATAACAAGGATTTTCTCTTGTTCGCAGATCAAGTCAAATTAGTCAAGTGTCTCTTTCCCAGTCAGCAAAGGCTAGCTGAACTGTAGACTTGGAGCATATATCCATCAAATCAAATGGTTTGCATTATGCAGTAAATCTGTAGGTATTTGATGAAATCTAATTCCACTGTCCTTGAAATGCTCCACTGAGCTTTTAAGATTTTAATAATCTCTCATTATTAGGGATATTAATGTCTCTGTGTGGAAGGTGGAATGTGGAGGGTTAATTTCTGTCCAGGTCAAAGATCAAGGGTTCAGTCAACTGTCATGAGAATATGAAGGAGAACAGTAGAGACCTCTGAATGACCCCCTCAAAAGCAGATAAACTTGCAAAAATGTTTAAGTCAGTAATTTTCTGTCAAAAACTAGAAAAGATAATGCATTTTTTCCCTGGGAAACAATGACAGCATCACCATTGATTTGTCTGTGCATCTCTCCCTGCTGCTTAATCCTCACTGAGGCATTATAAGGTTATCAGAGAAATGCATATACAAATGCAGTGTTCTTTGGCAATTAATGCCCTTTATTTCACTTTAAATATGTACCCAATGGCCAGCAAGGAGGTGGTTTCATATATCTTCTAGTCCTCAGGAAAGCAGCAACAGTTTTCTGAATATCTGGTCTGTGATAGGCAGAATAATTTCCATAACAAACATTTCCAGTGTCATGTACATGACTCCAGGGAAGCTTCACCACTGACTTCAGCTGAGCTGTGGCTTTTTACACAAACCAAGAAACAGGTGGTCTATGACTGTGAAGAAAATCAAAAGTCCACAAAAATGTGGTGCTTTTCTTGGTATCTGTAACCACTGTGGGAAGATAGAGAGAAAAAATGCTGCTAAAGGATTCTAGGGAAAAAGGTTGATTTATTTTATTCTTCTTAGCCTGTCACAGGAATTCATAGAATAATTAGAAATAGCACTCAAACCATGGGAGACATTAAATGTTAAGACTTTTTGTAGGAGTTAAGTGTTTTCATATTAAAGTGCTGGGGGGTTTTTTTGTTGTTTTGTAACAACAGTGTTTTCCAGTTTATGTCATTGTTGTCCTTTTTGTTTGTTTCTTTGTTTATTTTTTGTTTTTAGAAGAAGTGGGAGGTTATGAAACAATGTTTTGTTTCTTTGGCTTGTTTATTTTACTTTTATGAAAAGTAAGTTTATTCAAACTGTTTTCTGAACATCAGCATTCTCATAGTGATTCTTTGCTTTTTCTAAAACACGTGAGTGTATACATTGATGAATTATTATGAGAATAGACTAGACTAGACTAGAATAGAATAGTGCACAATTAATAAAACCAATAGAATATAACATTTTTCCATCCCTGCTTTGGTACTATCCCTGAATGATGACATTACTGAAGGAACTTCTTTTCCTGATGCTTCCAGAGGGTTGACCTCTCAGCTTGGCACATTATGGGCATGGAAGAGCAAAGCGCATTTCACTTAATAATGCCTTTTATTTGTGCTGTTCATGATAGCAAATACTGAACTGCACACAAACAATGGAACAATATTAATACATGGACTCTCCCTTGATCTCCCCAGTTAAATGAATTGAAGCATATATATCTGTGTGACACACCTAAAGAGATCACCATACATCTCAGCTTAGAGGCCTCTGGGTAGGCTGAGAGTTTGAAATACATAAGGTGCAAAGGAGCTAAAACACTGTCATGTAAAAGGAATCTTTGAGAAGTGAAATAACCTTTCATCACAGGTGTTATTTTAAGGTCCGTGTTTAATGCAGAACAAACTCAAATAGTCTTTCTTCTCACTTTCCAGTATTTGAGTATTTGTTCCTTCAATCTTGTAAATAAATTTTGACTTGAGTGAATCAATTTTAAAAAAAATATTCAATGATGATTTTGATATCTTTTAAAAAGCACTTATTGTAGGAAGAATGAAAACAAAGCAAGGTGCTTTCTCTTTCATATACATTCTGGTAAAGTCAGCTATTTGATAGGTAATAAAATTCATTCAAAATTTTAGGGTTCTATTGCCATCTTATATAAACCATATTAAATGGCTTTTTAGCATGTTGATCTACAAGATAAAATGGAATTTGACAAATGTGAAGAGCAGGCCACACCTCAGAATGCATGAATCTAACTACAGAAACTGGTGTAGTCACTGTAGCTTTCAAGTACCCCAGCAAATTATCTTAGAAGTTCCCATGAAGAGATGCTCTTTGCAAATCAGTTGTCTGCAGGTGTGATGTAGAACTCATGTATTTATGTAAGTCTGAGATGAAGTTTGCTGGTTGGGATCATCACGCCATATCTAAGAAATGTTGTTGAAGGAAAAGGTGTGCCAGTATAATTTCTTGTTTAGATTTCAGCTGGCATGGCAGTCGTAGATAACTCGTGATCATGCTCGTGGTCCAGTGGTTATTGCCATATTTTTAGGACAATCATAGAATCACAGAACATGCTGACTTGGAAGGGACCCATCAGAATCATCAAGTCCAACTCCTGGCCCTGCACAGGACACCCCAAGAATGGCAACTTCTATTTTTTCTACTGAGAAACCATTTCCTTTTGCTTGTACTACTGTGGCTACACTTCCTAGCAGAGAACAGCTTTCCTTTTTGTAGCTGCACATCATGAATAACAGCTTTATTTGGTGCCAAATGAGATGCCCTGATTTGTGAGCTTTCCATAAACATATCTGAATTGTTCAATTTCCTTCTCATTCCATAATTTCCATCTTGGCCTTCTGCCTGCTGATATTCAGATAAAGAGTGTATTCAAGTCATTTACAAAAATGCTGTGAAACTGTTTGACTGTAGCCTGCTCTCAAGCATAACAGGATTGTTTGAATTTTGTTTATGTGTGGTGTAAGTACCATTCAACATTTTCTTTTAACAGCTGCTTTAACAACCCACTTGCTGTAATGGATGGTAACAGGAAAAAAACAGCATTAGCAGGCACCTGCTTAAATGAATATATTCTATGGCAGAGGCTAACACTGATTGTTATTTATAGGTTTGTTTTAATGCTTTTTGCATTTGAGAAAAGGAGTAAGATAGCTCACTGTTTTCTTTTTTCTTACTTTTCCTTCATGTCCTTTCCATGTGGTGATGGATACGTAACATGGATAATTGAACTGTTGTGCCTATGGCTTGGATTTGCTGTAACTTCAATAGGTAAGTGAATGATGCCCAGTTACTTCAGTACTTTTGCTGAAAAATATTTATTTTAAATTTAGAATGTAAAAGAATCTTAATTAATGTCCAAAGAAACAATAAAAACATGTTTAGTATTGAGTCCAGCAAACAGCAAACTGGGCTGATAAACATTGGGATCAGCCTGATTCTTCCTTTTCCCAAGGGAACATGTATCTTGCCATATTGTGGTCTCAGTATTAGGATAAATTCAGCACCTGCTCAACTACTTGCATTATAGAATTTATTTAATCTTCATGAATAAACATGAAGAAGGAGTTACAGTGGAAAAGGAAGTCTTTGAGAATAACTTCCCTACTCAGGGATTTGGAGGGAAAATTCTGAGAGAAAAGATCTTGTCTTCAGCCACTAAGTGACTGCAGTTTTTCAATATCAGTGGTGTTTGTATATACTGAGCTAGGAAACTCTTGATAAGGAACATGATTGGGAAGGGGCAGCAAAGCAAGGTACAGGGATGTCAAACACTGTTTTCTGAGATCCCTCTATCTGGTGGGTGCGTATCCATTGGATACCATATTGTCAGTGTCAACTGACTGTTATTTACGGTAGTAAATCTGACGTACAGATAACAGCAAATTGCTCTACCTGAGCATCTAGATACCCACTAAGATTACTACAGGTCAAGACAATTCTTGGGGTCCCCTTTCTAACACCTATAACAGAAGGAAAAGACTATATAGATCAAAAATAATAATGCTTCCATGCCACAACCAAAAATTGGAAAGTTCTAAAGTGTGGTAATTAGTGTTACACCACCTACAGATCTGGTAAAGGTGGTTTGTTTTGTTTGTTTTTTGTTTGTTTTTTTTTTTTCCTCCCCTCCCCCCCTCCCCCCCCACCCCCCAAATGTGGAGTTTCTGTGTATTTGTGTGGTTTTATTTTGGCTCTTGTAGAGGCGGGGAAAAGTTTTGGGGCTATCCATCTGGCATTGGAACCTGAATGTGTACAGGAATCCTCACTCTCAGTTCCTCACCCTATCCTTGACATCTCAGGGCACCTGACTGGGCCCAGGCAAGAAAGACTGGGACAGAACCCTGACATGCACTGGAAGCATGACCTGCCAGAAGAGCATGTGTGTGCTAAGTTAAGACTGATCTTAACTGATTGTTAGAACTGTATTTCTTAGACATTTCTTCACTGTTGCTGCCCCTTGTTAGCTGGGGTCAAGGATTGAAATTCAAATACAGGAGCAACAGCTCTGGTGGTTCCCTCATTTGTTCTCCAAACATGGAGTGTGGATATGTCCCCATGACGGCACTTAGAGCAACATTTCTGCAGCTAGAAAACATGCCTCTGCAATCCAGATATTGTAACAATCTCTTGATTTTTTTTAGCAAGATGGAAGATGGGGAAATGCAGCAGTCCTGAGACTGTGGTCTCACAAATATCAGTGCTTGCTGCTGTTGCCAAGAGCAAAACTTGTCCTATGATGTTGGAAGGTCTCTCAATTAGCACACTTACTGTACAACATTTGCTTTGGCTGTTTCAGTAGGCAGCCAGAATTTGGCAGAACAGATATGTCAGTTTGCATTATTGTAATAGATGTTTGAGAGCTGTTGGGAAGGAATGGATATACTGTAGGATACTGTAGAGGGAAACCTAAGAAATTATGTAAAGCCTGCTAGCTGTTGAGCAGGTGATTATTTTGCTGGTTTATACCTGTACACTCTGCAATTTTTTTCTGTGTACTTGATATATGTAGTCAGTAAAAAGAGTCGAGAGTATTGTACTCAGCCAGGTACAGTTCAATTACTCCACATTTTTTCCTTAGAAAACCTGTATTCAGACTGGAGTTGCAGGGTTCACCAGAGAAGGAACAGCTGGCTTCTTTATTAGATTTTATGTCGTACATAAGGAGACCATGTTTCCCATTGTCAGAGCGTAAAAGAAAATGAAAGCTCTGGGCATCATTAAAATCTTGGAAGTGTAGTATGTGTCAGTTCCATTCCCACAACACCTGGATCAAAAGCTTAGTGTGAGGCCACTTAGCAAACAAAACCAGACTGTTTTCCACACTTCAGATTTTTTTGCATTAAGTTACCACTTAGTTTCTATTTAAAAGATGCTCAGCTATATTGTCTTGGGTACTGTACTTTTGGATTGTACTGAAAAAGGAAAGTAAACAACTTTAGAAAACCCCCTTTGTGTTCATTTTGAATATCTTTTCTTCTACACAGTGTGTATTTAAAAAAATTGAAATTAGAAAATTGAATTAGAAAAATCTGTGGTTTCATCCCAAAAGATTATAGAGAAATTCCTCTGAGTTTGCTATTTTGATTTTTTTGCATTTTCACATATTCTGTAATGCAGTGCATGTTACAGATCATGAGCTGTACAGTTCTACCCTCACCACAAGGTTTGCTGAACTTCTGGCTCAAAAAGAGAGAGGGCAAGAAAGAATTGATGTGGTCTTCTTTTGAATCTAGTAGTTCTGAAAAACTACACATTACAGAGTGTAAAGGAGTCAGACTAATTCTTAGTGGGTTTTGAGCAAGATGATCACTCAGGTTATGACAAGATGTGATAAGGTGAGCATTTTAGAAGAAATCAGTGACTTCCATTGGAGTTTAGAATGCTCAGTGAGCATATATTAAATAATGTAGTTTCCAAAATTTGCTATAATTCCTAGCAACACACCAAATTATCTGTGTAAATAGAGAAAAGGTTAGCAAGAATAAGAAAGTGTTGTTATCTTTCTATATCTTGGAATCATATTTAAGATCTGCTTTTGTAGGAAATGTAGGATTGTGAGTAATGGTTAAGGAAAGAAAATGAGGTTATACTTCAGAAATGTGCATAAAACACCTGAAATATGTAATCCATTCAAAAGTGAAGTTACACTGCATCAAATATTTGCAAGAAGAACCTTTATTTGTTCATGTGTGGTGTTTGGAGTCATTGTTCTGAAAGTGTAATAAATAGGAGCGAACTAGAAAATTGGTGAGAAATGGAATTCATATATTAAGAAGGGTATGAATAGATTATTTATCTTTCCACTGTTACAAGAACAGTGCATCTCTTAGTCTTGGGAAATTGGTTAAGCAGTCAGGGACAGCAAGTCAGAAGTGCTGTCAGGACTAATTGTGTTTGGAGAGAATTTGTGGAGCCAGTTAAATCTTCCTGAAGAAAGCTTGGAAAGTGTTCAAGAGGTTTTGATGTTTATTGGCATGATTCTTTTCAGACAGACATTTTTTTTACCTTCTGTATTCCTCCTGTTTCCTTCCATTCAACACACAAAACAAATTAAAGGATTCATTTTTATTCTTATTACCGCTGCTGCTTTAAGTAGGAGTAGTCTGACAATTTCCATCTTTCTCTTCATAGTGCATTCTAGCTCATGTCAAGACCCAGCAGTTCAATCCCATAGCAGCCTTGTGGCTGGAGCAGAGCTTATGAGCTGATAGTATTCATGTGCTGCCTTTTGATTCCTGTGTCATTAAACTTCAGATGAGATACCATTTCTTCCTGGTTATTTGTCTCCTTTCCTGTGGCTTGAAGTTGTGGCAGTTCTTTAGTTCATTCTGTAATTCGTCTGCTTTCATTTATAGATGTGTATATGCATAGAGATGTGTGTGTGTGCACATATATTTGTTTGCTTTAATAGCAAAATGTGTTACACTTTATATCAGGGATGTGTTGCAGAGAGACACTGAAACATTAAGAATCATGTGCCACTGAATACCAAGAGATCACCTGTTGTTTTTACCTTACAGCTGTCCCCTCTCTCTCCTTTTCTGCACACATCATCTTATTTTGTCTTCCAAATAGCATTTTTGATAGTTTACTACTGAGAGTCTGGCTGTTTGCTGCTTGGTACCTGAAGTCTTAATAATTCATGAGAAGCCAAAAATACTTATGAGTAAATGCATTGAAACCCATTGGCTTCCTGTAGAAGTCTTAGGTGATATTCTTTTTCCAGAGGCACATACAAATAATACCATGAAAATTCAGTGAGGAACATATAATTATATCCTTCAGTGATAAGCATCAGATTTTTAAAGGTTTGAGCAATGTTGCAGATTTTGAAGACAGCGAAGAACATTTCCTGTCCCTCAGGTGAGAAGCTATGATGCTGAGACTGAGTGTTTAATATGAGGAATTTCATCTGGATCAGCACTTTAAATGCATCATTGTTACCTGAACAGTGAGAGAAATAGAAAGAGCAGCAAAAAATGGATTAGTTTTCAGGGTTTGATACATGTGTGCACCTACATAAAGATAGTCTCCCACCATTTCCCTCCAATCCTGTCTGTGTGCACGTCTGTGTTCATCATAGGAAATCACATCACAAGAGCTGTATAGACTTTAATTTCTAATTAAGGCAATATTGGTTTGCAATAAGCTGTACTGGCATTTATAGCATTTCAGCTAACCCACACGGTGTCTGCCTCTGACCTTTGCGCAATTCCAAATGTGTGACATGGGGAAGCTTACTCAGTGTCACCAGCCTGAGTGCAGCATGTGCAGGCCTGGAGTCTGTGTGGAGTCACCAGTGTGCTGTAAATTCACAGCCTAGTCTTCTGGGCTATAATGTCTTCATTTAGGAAAGCCCTTTATCAGAAATGGGGAGGCTGTATGAATTATTTTGATCAATCCCTCCTATTGGAATTTCCTCTGCTCCATTCCTCATTAATGGGCTATTATGAGTTGTATCAGCATAGCAGATCTCTGCAAACCCCCACTATCAGCCATTATTTGCTGTGTATTTTATTGACATCTATGTTTAAACACTTAATGCTCTTCATTATGCTCCCAGGATCAGTAACAGCAGGCCATCAACATAAAGCAGCTCAGTGCCATTAAAACTAAGCTACTAACTTACATTGAGCTAAAATAGACTTGAAGATGCAGATGTTACTGTTGCTTTACTCTCTCTGTATTGCTTTTCATTCTGTTTCTTTTCAACAATGCAAGGTTTTAAAAGCAGGTGAATTAAAGCTCAGATATTTTATTAAGCATGAGCTGTTACAGTGGGCTTAAGTGTCTGGTTGAAGTTGTCAGGAATGGAAAGTAAAGAAATGGAAGCTGACTTTTCTGAAATATTTTCTTTCAGGAGAGAAATCAAATTATGTTTTTTGATGTTAGGTAAGGTGAAATTTTGGGAAGACTTGAATCATCTACATAGTAAGAGCACTAAATGAATGGCAAGGAATATTGGAGTGTCACAAAATGTATAAACATAGTCTGAATTTCAGTCTATTCTTCATCAGGATCTTTCATTCTGTTTAAAGAAAATGAACAAGGAATGGAAAAAAAAATCTGGAAAGTTTTGACTAACTAACTCAGGATGTGAATTTGAAAGAGAAATACACTTTTTTTTTTTTTTTGAGAACAGTTATATTACAGTGGAAGATACAGAGGTACTTAAAGGACAAAGTCTGTTTCAAAAAGCCAGAAAACAGAAATAGCAGGAAATGAGTTTGTGTCTGCCTCCTGAAGAATAAGTAGTTTGATATCTTTGGTGACAGTGAGGTTGGTATGTAGGGGAACCACTGGTTACATAAGGCATGCAGAAGTATACCAAGAAAATGGATTTAGACTTAAAAACCTAAAAATGAGCAAAACAAACCCAAAACTCTGATCACCATTGCATTGGTTTTGGGATGTTCTTCTGTTTAAGTATTAGGGAGAGAGGAGCTAATATGATAAGCTATTTTCTTTGTTGCATTTCTAGGCATTAGAGTGCTCAGCTCAGCAATAAGGCTGTAGCATGAAAGAACACAGTTCTGCCCTTTTTTTTTTACCTCTTGGATCTGTTGTGGTTTGTTTGTTGTTTTTTTTTTTTTTTTTTTTTCTGCTGCCCTCCACTGTTTAAAATGTGGGAAAATCTGTGTTTCTGAACTAACATAGGGATCCATGGGTCTGGTAGCTCTAGCACAACAGGGGACTTCTATGGAATTTATTATTCCATAAAATAATGTATTTTATTGCTATTTTCCCCTGTAAAACCATTAACTTTTAGATTTTCCTTTTTTTTTTTTTTTTGCGTTCAGTGGGAACTGAACTCTTACATTACCATCATCCTTCCACTCAGTATTTTTCCCATTAAAAATTTCTTATATTTCACCAGCCATATAAGTTGCTTAGAAAGTAATCAGTGATTTAAATGCATGTTTTCATCTAAACTTTTTTTTATTTTCATTTACTTTTTGAAGGAAAATGTGTCATTTGCATTCAATTTGATCACACCAAATTAGGTGCACATATAGGCTCTTGGACTGATGTGAACCTGTGTCACACATCTCTTTCAGCTCCTTCTCCAAAGCCTTTCTGAAAGCAAAGAGTGATGGGGTGATATGTATATAGTAGTGTGTAAAGCAAGTAGCTGGAGAATGGAAGCACCATGTTTTTAAAAGAAGTAATAAACTGGTATGGACTAATAAGTAATAACTGAGACTTTGGCACCTTTCTGAGGTGATCAATAAAAAGAACATTCACCAGGAAAAATTAAAGGTGTTATGGAGATGTTGAAAGTGATTTTCTGTTTCCTACTGAGGGATTATGAGAGAGATGAAGGATTTCAGTCTTTGAGAACTGGAGACAGTAATTTCTGCAGCTCTATGGGACATACAATGCTTAGGAATGAAACAGAGTCTAATAAAATCTGAGGCTGAAATATTACCTCTGGCTTCCAGAACTTTATTCTTTTTTATGCTCTCAAAGGAATGCTACATTCCTGTTAACCCTTGGATTTCCAGAGTCCACCAGTCCTTGACAGCTCTTATGATATATCAACTGTGTATTTCCGTGTATGTGTGTATCTGCAGGATTTTTCTGAGAGCAGGGATAGAAGGGGAAAAAATGTAAATGTTTCTTATCTATGAAGTGGAATGATAATCTGATTAATAAATTGCAACACAGAAGAGCCTTGATATATGCATTAACTGTTGTATTTTCTCCGCAGTAATTTGTTAATGAGACTATTAAATCATTATATTAGCATGCTTCTTGTATGTACATGGGTTAAAGGGTATATGAATGCTTTGGGTTGGAAGAGCCCTTAAAAATAATTTGGTCCCCTCTCACCAGACTTGGACAGAGGCATCTACTAGATCAGGTTGCTTAAAGCCCCATCCAGCCTTTCCTCGAACACTTCCAGGGATGAGTCATGCACAGCTTCTCTAGGAAATCTATTCCATTACTTCACCACCCTCACAATTTCTGAATGATTTCTTCCTAATATCCAATCTAAAGCTACCATCCTTAAGTTTAAAGTCATTCCCGCTTGTCCTGTCATTACATACCCAAAGTATGGAAAAAAATCCTTCTCCAGGTCTTTGTGGGTCCCCTTTGTAGGTACAAGAAGGCTGCTAGATCTCCCCAGAGCCTTCTCTTTTCTAGGCTGAACAACCCCAACTCTCTGTCTGTCTTCATAGCAGAGGTGCTCTAGCCCTCTGAGCATCTTTGTTGCTCCTCTAGGCTTTCTCCAACAGAACTTGATGAGGTTTGCACAGATCCACCTCTCCAGCCTGTCCAGGTCCCTCTGGAGGACATCCCTTCTCCCCAAGAGTATTGATCACACTACACAGCTTGGTGTTTTTGAAAAACTTGCTGAGGGTGCACTCAATCCCACTATGTGTGCCAGAAAAAAAAAAGTACTCTTGAGGTTTTCCTTTGTGTACCCAAACTATTTCTAATACAAAGATCCATACAAATTTCACCCTCTCCCTTGTTAACAGAAAAGCAAGAATCCAGCACAGGTTACATCAAGAACAGAGAACATTAAGGCTGCAGTCTATTTGATAGGGGTATGTTCTTCCTGACTTTTCCTCCTCTGTGTAAAATGGCATAATTGGACATAATTCAGTACTGATCTATCTAAAATGTGAAAATAATAGTTTAATTCTGAGAAAAATAGAATGTCTTTGTTGACAATTCCTGCTTTTTTGTGCGTGTTTCTCTTGCAGTTTTTTTCCCTTTACTTTCCTACACATCCTTTCTAGTTTTATTCCTTCTCTGAAATGTTGTTAGAAATAACTTGTATGGGGGGTTAGTGTCATGCATTTTTAAGGCGAGGTTACTAGAATAGTATTTTATAATTGGAGCACCCTCTTCTGTAAACGTTTTGAAAGGTGTATCGGCTGTGGAATTACAGAAACACATTATTGCCATCTCTCAAGGACTACAAATTACACTCCTTGTTTTTGGAGCATCATCCCGATCTCATTAAACTCAACTAAAATGTATGCTGGTAGGTCAGTTTCCCTGAGGCCAGTTGCTTAAGGCAATCTTAGCTGAGGACACACTTGTGAGAATTGCAAAATCATAGTCTCAGTTAAGTGCTTCAGGTTCTGTCTTTTTGTCAGTGAAAGCTTTTTACGTAAAGTGGTTATGAATAAGTTAAAAATATAGTGTGAAGCAGGCAGAAACAAAACTAGGGATGGAATCTTGAAAGCCTGATATATAGACTTTAGCCAGCTGGTGGTCTTGTTTAACCATTATTGTAAGGGCAGCAGCCATAATTTGCTTTTCTTTAGGATACTCATTACATTGCTGGACATGCTGCTCTAAAACAGTGATATTCTTTGCTTGGTCTGGATTCTTGGTTTTGCTTCAGATTAGTTTGTCTCAGTAAAATGCACAAGAATAAGACAATGGCACCCTATAACCATTTTACAGTCACTTTTCACATTTAAAAATGCTGATTAATATCACAATGGCAGGAAAGGAAAGGAAAGAATCAAGCCCTCCTTAACTCCTTATTGTTGAAGCAGTAGTGTATGTGACCGGCCTTTGTCTCTGGTTTAGGGGTGAGGAAAACAAGGTACAACATTTAGGCAATAATCCTAACTGCAGGAGCTTGTTCTTCAGAATTTAATTGAACATTTCTAAATGGAAGAGAGCATTTTGTTATTTTACGACTTCTTTCTCTCCTGGCAATTGTAGACTTTTCTTTAAGGACACTTCAGCTATATTTTTCTTTTATTTTTGTAGTCAGCTAAGTGTATATTTTTTTATCCCATGAAGAAAAGAGCCTTTCAAAAAAAAACCCAAAATATCCCCCCAAAAAAACACATATCTTGCATGAGTTCCTGATTTATGGTAGTGTTCTGAGAAAAAAAAAAATGAAATAAGTGGTAGAGAAAGAGGTCTGGGCTTAGTTTTCTTTGAAGATTAGAAGAAAGACAAGGTGTGTCTCTAGATTTTTCCATAGTTCAACTGAAAAAGAAATTTATTAGAAAAGAGGTAAAAGAACTCCAAGTTTTTGTTAGTGTCCTGGATAAATGACATACATATTTTGAAACTGGATGAATTAAGAAAGATAGTTACACCTTCTTGATGTTTAAAATGCAGTTGATTTCTGCAGTAATTCTATTTAGTTATCACACAGTATCTAAATCATGAGTCAGATATGGCATTTCAGTGGAGTAAGTGCATAATTAAAGTGCAGTATGTAATAAACCTAGGACGTTTTCAGTGGAAAAATTAATAATCCACACATTTGTCTTATTTATATGATGAAAGACATGAACACAGCAAACTCTCTTAATTAGACCTTTCTAATGCTCTTTTACAATTTTTATTTTTAAATAAACACGTACGAAGTACTGACTTATTTCTTTAATTCTTTGTTTTAGACTTCTATATTATAGAAATTGCTTCTCTTGCAACAGAAATAATAGTCACGTGAGACATCATCATTATGGAACTTTATAACTCGATTACGGAATTCTTAATTGCAGCTATAGTTTAATGGGCATTAAACAGTGACAGTTACTTTCTTTACTGACAGTTTTAAGAGCAAAATTGCAGGGCACTATAAAGGGCATTTTGCAAATGAATTGTATCCCTCCTGTTCAGCTACGCCTGGAGAAAAGGAGTATCAGAGATGTGTGTTTTGATGGAGTAAGATGCAGAAATTACAGCTTTGAGCAGAGGCACTGCAGGGACAAATTGGCAGGTGGGAAGGAAGCAGAGGTGACCCCTGGCCAGCTGGAGCCCCCCAGGCCCTCGACAAGCCCCCCTCTCCAGGAGGGACCAGTGCAGAGCAGGCAGAGCCAGGCTGGCAAGGATGGCAGCAGGGAGAGGATGCTCCGGAACAGCCCCATCTTTCACCATTCCCAATGCCTTCTGCAGGGTAGGGATAACGCCCTCATCAAGGGCACAGTGAGGAGGGAAAGCACACATTTTATCAAGGCAAGGGCTGGGTGCTGTCTGTCTGAGGCACAGGCATGGGCTATGTGCAGAGACAGCTGGGGAGGCTCAGGTTCAGGTGTGAACTTTGTATGTGAATTCCCTTTACAGTCAATAAAGCCAACAAAGCCAAGAAAATGCCTTAAAGCAGGCAGCTCTGGCTGGCTTACAGAATCCTTCTAGATCTGTGTGACTGTATTGTCTAGATCTTTATTGACTGGGACACAGATCTTACATGCTGCCCTCAAATTCTAGCTCTCTATATTTTGTACTGGATCCCATCATCCGACTTGAACATCATATTCAGTCACCTCGCAATAGGCTGACATTCATTGGTGGCATTCTGTTTTAGTAGCCATTCACATATTCTCTTCTATTCTCTTCCACAACTTACACTTACCTAGGAGTAATTTCCCTTAAATCATATCTGCCAGCCCGATGCAGATGTCTTAGGTATGCCCAGGTTTTTAAAATGGTACAAGGCACCCATATTTTAGGGAATCACATGCCAATCTTATTCTTTTAACAGTGATGGCAAAGAAGTCATGGGGAAGTAAAACCTAACTTGTCATTTCCTTTTTATAAAAGTTACCAAGTCAGGTCCAACTCTGCTCTTTTACTAAAGTTACATAATCTTTAAATAAGATAATTGTAGGCATATGAATTTTAAAAAGAAGAAATAATAGGAAATATTTATTCTTTTGTCTGCAGTTGCTCCAACACACCACTACTCTTAATCTACCTAGCTGGGAAACAAGCAGCTGAGAATCAAGAGCAGCATTATCTACCGATATTGTCCTTCAACATTATTCATCTGCAGTGAAAAGGCTACAGTCGTGATTTCTCCTAACAAAACATTAATGGCATCCTAGGCTAAATCATAAAGTTTGTTGATCAGGACAACAGGAAGAATTAAGCTGCACCAAGGGAAATATAGGTTGGATATTAGGAAAAAGTTTTTATAGAAATCATAATGTATTGGGATGACTTGCCCAGGGGTGGCTGGTGGAGTCACCATCCCTGGATGTGTTTAAGAAAAGACTGGATATGGCACTCGGTGTCATGGTTTAGTTGAAGTTTAGGGCATAGGTTGAATTTGATGATCTTAAAGGTCTCTTCCAACCCAGTGATTCTGTGATTCTGTAATTACAGTAGGTTTCCCTGTCCAATTAGTAGCTGCCCCAAATGGCACGTGAATCCTGCTTGTGTCTTCAAGTATATAGTTCCTAGCTGAAAGTAAAGGCAGTGCAGGTTGTGCCTCTACATGGGCAGTGCATCACTGCTGCATACAGCCCTGCTCAGTGCATACAGGCAGCTCTGAACAACTTGGGGCTATGAAGAAATGGAAATCAGGAAATATTTTGCAGTAGAAGTATAGAAATAAGTAAATTGCCCCATGCATGCAGGGACTGAGCTCTGCTGAAGGTTGAAAGTCTAAGCTCACAGAGTGTTTGAACGGGAAGAGGCTCTAGATGTATTTATTCCCAGTGAATAGATATGTAAAAAGGGATTTTCTGTCAGTTCTGTTTGAGCTAAACCAGAGCAAAGAGGTGTCTGAGTGCTGAGCAGTTACACCAAGGGCTCTTTTTCCCCTTCTCAAAGGAACAGGAATAGGAATTCACAAGTCAGATTCTGTAGCACTCAGGAAGAAACTACTGCCAACTGTTTGGACTCCTGCAGCAACTTGACAGAGATAGGGATAGATGTCTTCATATGTTTCACTTAGGTTGAGATAGCTTGATTAAAAAGTACAAGACAAATGGGTTCTTTTTATTTTAAGACATGCTTGTAGCACCTCTGACTTTTCACCTTTTTCTGGAGTACGATCTGGATTGGTTTGGTGTTTGTGCAACTATTACCAACGATTAGAAAGTTTGTGCAACTTTCAGGACACACACAGGTTCTGGCATTTCTGTACATTTTTTCTGGTGTTTTTAAATGTTGTACAATGCATGAAGAACCTTCTGTTGTCCTGAAGACCTTTTCAAAACTCTTCAGCTTTAGTATAAGTATTTCAGAGATGGAGAGAGATTTAAATAGTCATTCTGATGCTGAATACTCATTTTACATGTTGCAGCTGATCCTGGTGGAGGGTTGTGTACAACTTAAGTATCAACAGTGGGGTTTCAACAGAGCTCAGAGTTGCTGCAAATTTCAGTTCTTGGCAAGAATGTCAATTTTGTATGTGCCAAGTGTCTGTTATTTAACCAAGCAGAGGATATTGAGTTACTGTAGCAGAAGCAAGAGGTATGATTCATGTTTGCATATCCTTCTTCAAAACAGAAACAAAGAGATTTCACTTTTAACACATCATGCTTCTCTTACTAGTCTTTTACCATTCACGTTGCCATAATTTGGCCGTAAAAATACAAGTATTAGGTATTTATTCTGTCATTTAGTGAGATGGGTAGTGGAGCATCCTCTCAGGTAGTAAACAGAGCTAGGTAAGACAAAAACCTGCAGCAGCATAGTGTTCATTTAAAAGGTGTAGTGACACTGTGTCGTTAAAATTTTGTCACTATCAAATACAGTTTATTTTGAATAAAAGCTTTTAAAAAATCATATTTACAAAGTAATAATGACTTTAAATAAAAAGTGTTCTGTTAGACGCCTGTGCTGATTTTGGTGGCGATGAGTTTCAATATGCTTAATGTTGAAACTCCTATTACTTTAGGAAGGATAGCTTTTTCAAAAAATTTATTTGGGTGCAATTTGGCTTTGATGCTGTTCCTTTAACACTTGGTCTTAAGACTGCAGTGGCTGTCAGAAGAGATCAGATCAGAGCCCTGTTGAACCCAGTTTTGTCACTGTGCCACTGACCAGCACACGGGGCAGGGTGTGCTCCCATCTGTGCCAGCTCCCTCCAAGACACCCAGCAGTTCACCTGCCAGCTCTGCCTGCTCCCAGCCCTTACTCTGGCAATGCTAACAAGCTTCCTAGGACCTGCTGAAGTCTTCCCTAGAGTGCTACCCAGGTTTTCCTGATTCAGCTTCCCTAGCTGAGGGTGATGCTTAGGGCCATTCAGCATATGATGAAGTGGATATACAAATAACTAACTTTGGTATGGAGATTATTTTTTTCCATGAGAAAACCCAGCTGCAAAGAAATTTTAGAGTTCGATTCATTTTTGGTTCCAGATTAATTTCCACTGGTGGCAACTGACGTGAATTCAGCTTTGAATCTCTGGGTAAAAGGATGGACTGTAAAAGCATGATCTTGTCCTGTCTGCTCCGTGGCCTCTCCCCACTCATGGGTTGTGCATGCAGAAACAGCTGGGAAGCCTTGCCTTGAAACCCTGGCAGCTTTGTGTGATCAGAGAATTTTGCAGTGGGCTGCACTGCCTTGGCAGGTGCCAGTCACACACGAAGAGGTCCTGGACAGGCCAGCTGTACATGGGTCTGCCATGTACCACCAAAGCATGACAGAAATAATTGTGTACAGTCTCTTCTTGTCTTTTCTATTTATACTACATTCATTTTTGCTACTTTGAATTAAGGCCCCAAAGATACTGAAAGGATTATTAATGGATCAGCAAGGTAAAAAGTGTGATCATCTTAGGTCTGTGGGACAACACTTCCAGCACTTTGTCTAGAACAGAATTTTATTTTTTATTTTATTTTTTTGTAAGAAAGTATTCTGAATAATTTGCAGCTCCCAGATAATTGCAGATGAAAATGTAAATTAATTAAAATTACTATAACTGTTGTGGGCGAGTAACAGGATTTATCAAAATTTGCATTTTATCAAAACTTTGCAGTGTTTAACACAGGGCTTTATAGTTCACCTTAGTGCCCTGATTAACAGGCAGAAGCAAATGGGAAAGTTTTCACTTTGGCAACACCAAAGAAAATTAAATTTGGGGTTGTTGTCTAACTCAGATGAAACACATATGTTTGCTTTTTTGCATTCTTCTTGTAAGAAGCTTTCTTTCCCAAATTTAGACCTTCCTTCCCACCCTCATTTTAGGGGTGGTCTTCAGGTTCTGTACCATTTTATCATAATATTCAGTGTAGCTAAATAAATAGTTTCTGAGATGAGATTTTCAATTGTGAGTGAAGTAAAGTCCTGATTTGAATCTGTGTCCTTGAATCTGTCATGAAATTACAGCTATAAGACATCATTTTTCTTGAACTTATCACTTCAGGGGGAAACAGCTAATTATATATGTCAGGATTGAGATGTTTGTGTTCTTTCAGAAGAGGAAGAGGTATCGTTTTAGTGATCAGAGCTGCAGAAGTAAAGAGAAAATAAGGGAAAATGGTTTCAGTAACGCATAAAATTGAGGAGTGGAAAAATAAAGGAACACAAAGGAAGCAAGGGTTGAAAGAAAAAAAAAAGATAAAGAAAAACAGCAGATGGGGATTTTGGGGAAAATAAAGAAGTAACAGAAATAACTGTGCTTTGTTTTCATGTACTGCTTGGCCCTAAAGCTTTGTTAGGCTAAAGTGTCCTTTTTATCAGAGCAGTGGGTGTTGCAGAGATTATTTCAGTGGCGAGTCTGTGCGAAGATGAATGTGCTTCTGTTTCCCTCTGCTGATTAGCACAGTCCCAAATGGCAAGTGTGATAAACCCTGGTCTTTTGATGCCCCTTTTTTCCCTTCAACTCAAAGACTCTGAGATCACGGGGTAATTTTTTTTTTTTTCCCTAACAAGACACTGGTGTTTTCTCCTGAATTCTTCATAAATCAGACTTTTAAAATACTTAAGATGGTGTCCTTACATTTCCTGTTTCCATGGAATCTATAGGAGGTTTAAAGTATTCCAGGGTACTCTGCCAACCCTTAAAGCCATTATCAGATTTTCAGTCTCTTGTGTCTCACTTAGATCTTCTGAGGATATTGCATAGCTGTTTTCAGTTGAGCAACTCTGCATAAGGAGCTTTTAAATAACACCTTCTAAACTTCCTCTATTCCTTTGATTTCACACCGAGTCTGTTTTTTCATCTTACTGACATTTGTCATTCCCTTGAGGCAAGTACTACAGCATCTACAACACCCACAGCTACACAATCACAAACTTGGACTTGTGACTGCTTAAAGTGAAATCTTTTTAGAGAAAAAAAACTTGAAGTGTTCTTGTAGTGAGTGCACTGAGATACCATCAGAGGGAAGGTAGCTGTACACCCGCTTTACATAAAGAGCAGATTTTCAAAACTTCTGTTTCCACATCTTTGGTTTTTTAGAAAGCTTTTTTCCAAACCCACCTCTCCTGACCTTTCCATCAACTTTTCTGAACTTGCTGCAGTACAGCATCCAGGCTACCAGGACCACTGAGTAGTGGTCTGACATCTCTGCTCTCTTGCCATGCACAAAGATGAAACATGGTCGTGTTTAAGGCAGGACTTGTGCCATTTTTTTTTTAGTGGAGCCAGGCTTTGAACCTGAGGGCAGAAAAGTCTGTGTACTGTAATATCAATGTGTTTTTTTCTGTTTTGTTTTGTTTTGTTTTTTGTTTTTTTTTTTTATATATACCATCTTCGAATGTAATTACTGGAAAGTTTTTGTTTTAAGACTCGTGTTTCAAGCGTTCCCTTGTGAGTTGCAAAGCTGAGGTACTCCCATTAAATTGTTTGATTGTTATGAAGTGCTAAAGCATGACATAGTTTCTGTGCACAAATGTAATTGCTCTGCTTATTTCATTTAAAATGTTCATGTAAAATTTAAAAGGAGGATAAAGCATAGCAAATAAAATAAGACAGGAGAGCAGAGTGTAAGAGATGATTAGAGTGTGTAGCTGTAGAACTAGAGAGTAGAGATTTCACTTCTGGAAGAACAGTCAAATTGCAGTTTGGGGTGGTGCTGCTAGAGAAAGATCTACGACAAAAGCGATTTGTCATGAAATATGGAAAGGCTATGCTAGGCAGTCTGTAATTATGAGCCAGTTTCCATGTTTGGCAGCAGTACCCCCTGAAAATACTGATGCATGCATTGTTTCTTGCCAGGCTATGGCACACTGGCTCTGTCAGGTGTGCTGGCAGACACAGTCGTGGCCCCACACTGGGAGCCACAGTTCAGTTCCACCGAGCAGTCACTCAGCAAACAGAAGATTTGTAAGATCAGATTTCCTGAGCTGTGGCATGGTATGGTCCCACAAGTTATTGTGCTGGCACAACTCTGGGAGCAGTGAGAGCAGGCATCAGGGGAAGCAGCATTTGTGGCACGAGCCCTGTAGCTGTTGAGCTGTAGGGTAGACTTTGGTACTTTAGTGTCAGGATGGCCTGAAGTGCTCAGAATTCCATATTATGCACTATTTCCAAAACCCTTTTACTCTTCAGTCACAGCAGATTTCCAGGCCTACTGTTGGCTCCCTTTTTGGCGCAAGGTCTGGTCATAGGAGCAAGCAGAGATTTGCAAAGACAAAAATTAAGGTTCCCTTTTGCTGTTCCTCTCTCGCCCCCTTCGTGCCAGGGTTGGGCTTGTGGCAGCAGGACCAGGGCTGCCATGGCATTGCAGGGACTGGCACCTGCAGGCTGGCCTGGCCAGAGGCAGCAGGGGGCTCAGCCTGGCCCCCAGGTCCTGACAGCTTCTTCCTGGTGTGTTTGGGATGCTGTTCTTGCTGCCCTTGCAGCCTGCTGTGGCCATATGGTGTATAAGAGATCTCAAATCTGAATGTGTCTATGCATGGTGTTCTTTTCACTTTTTCCTGTTCAGCTCCCTCTGTGAAAGCACTCATGGGACAGTGTAGTTAAGGTGTTCCAGTATTCCCTGAATTGATTCCCACCATTTCTGAGAAAAGTTGTTTTTTTTTTCTTGTGAGCCTTGTTGCAGATGCTTCACCAGGGTAAGTCTGCACTTGCTGTTAAAATCAAGGCATAAATGCCTTGACCACGACCCAGCATTCAGCAGGGAAGCCTCTGAAGGGCATGCACCAATCTGCTGGTGTGCTTTTGGAAATCTCCACAAGAGCAGCCACAGATTTTGCCAGATGAAGGGTTCTGCTGCTAAAGAAAAGGACAAATAATTGTATGATAAGGTCATACATTTTGCACTAAATCCTGCCCAAGTAGTAACTTCACTATGAAGTGGGAACAAAAGTTCTGCAATTCTTCACTAGAATCAATCCTGATTTGCACTGAAACAAAGGAAAGCAAAGCTGAAGCAAAACCAGCAAGAGACAGGGCGTTTCAGGTAAATCTGTGTTCTTAAAGAATGGCAAGAAAGACACCAGAACAGAAAAAGGATGACTAATTAAACAGTGTTAAAACGTTGTTAAATATTTACATTCTCGTTTTCTAACTCTTTACGGGTTTGGTGGAGCCTTTTTAAATGTGGAAAGTTTAAAGGAATAAGAAGTGTTGTACACTTGCGGTGGGTGAAATTCAACCCTGTTGGAGTCAGTGGAAGTTCAGTTATTTAATTCAGTAGGGTCAGGTGTCTACTGTTTATAATGACCTACTGTATGTTTGGACACTCTCTAAGCACAGGAATTAGCCTCCACTACTTAAATGTTTTAATACTTTTGAAGATCAAGTGAAATCATTCAGCAGGTCTCAGTATGTGCTGAATGTTCATTCTGTTTCCTAAATTATATTATTTTCTGGTAACCAACAACTGAAGACAGCAATAAGGTAAACCAATTCAAAGCAAAAATGGTAACTGTCTCCACCACAGGCTTTCCTTGTGGTTTATGCTTGATAAAGAATAAACAGGGTTCCTTTTAGTTTTGTGGAAGATGCTTGCCTATGTATTATTTTTCTTACTGTCTTGAGCATAAATGCCAAATTCCAGTTTGAGCTGGGATATTATCACAGCTCTTCAGTTTATGTCCTTTTACAGCCAGCCCTTTGCACTAAATTGACTGTAAATCAGGAAAAAGCCTCTCTCAGTGCACCAAATGGAAACTGTAAAACTCTTCATGAAGGAGTAAAATTATTGGAAAGTAACTCTTAAATGGAAAGGGGATTTAGCAGTTTTAGGTCTCCATTAAAACCTTGGAAGTGCACGTGGATTGACAGTACCATGTTTAGAGAGCTGCCAAAGAGTTGCTCTTGGCAGAATTATGTCTTGCAGGGTTTAAAGTCCACTACCCCAGGAACTTGTCTGCATTTGTCATTACCTTGGGCTTTCTTGCAGTCAAATCCCTCAGTGATGCGTTTCATTTCCTTCATACTAATTTTCCAATTTCCTTTTTTTTTCTTTTTTTTTGCTCAGGTAAGAAGTAGTTTTGCAGCATCTCAGATGTAATTTCTACACATAATCTGTGAATTGTCAACTTTAATTTCAATTGACTGTCCCTTTGATGGAATTTTCCCTACGTCGCAATTGTTTTTATAATTCCAGATGGGTAATTATGGGCTAGATGGTAATACTTTGGGGAAGGCAGGAGAAGTAGGTAGCGTGCATAGTGAGAAGGGATTTAAAAAATGCTGTTGGGATTGGCAGGGAAATGTAGGAAAGCAGAATCTTGTGACAGGAAGTTTCTATGCCTTTAGTTTAGCTTTAATTCAAATACACAAATCGCTCTATGTTGCCTTTTTAAGGTGATATGGTACAGCTAAAAATATACCAGTGATGTATACAAGAGGAAAAAGAATTCCTGAGGGATACAAAGACTCCCAAGTCTTCCCATTTTCCTAGATCCTTGTCATCTGTGCACTACAAATTAAATTGGAATAATAAATAAAAAAAAAAATCCACCATCTATCAGGGCAAAGGTTTCTTCTGGAGATCTGTCTTGTTAGCAATCGTTACACTTCTCTGTGGAGATGCTTACTGGTTCCTGCTGATTCATTATGGCAGGAGTGGCTCGTTAACTCTTGCCAGAAGGACGAGTGACAAGTGCGGCTTTCTCGTGAAAAAGAGCAGAAGGGCTAAGCCTGACCTCAGTGCAGCGAGGGTAGATATTGTTCAGAGCAGTGTGGGATGCTGATGTGGGAAGTAGATTTGGATTTTATCAAGCCAAAATTGCGTTTTTAAAATCTCTTCAGGCAGCTGCTCAAACATCCTGATCTAATGAGATACAGGCAGAGGAGCTGCCGGTTCAGCTGGCACAGGAAGAGGGCTCGAGCAGAACTTGGAACAGGGGTTCCTGCTCCAGGAGAGGTTTGTCCTCCTTTTGGCAGCCTGCTTGATGGGATCGTTTGGCTCCCTAAATCAGGGTGATTTATGTGGGAGAGATCTATGGCACAAAGCTGGCTGGATGGAAACTTGGTGGCAGAGCAGGCATATAATTTGTAAGGTAAATTGTGCACCAGCTCCAGCTTTATTTAGTTCATCTGTAGTTACATAAATATGTGTGTGTATTTTATATCTATATATAGTGTGTGAGTGCATATATATATATATATATATAAAATAGTGTACACACACTTCTCACTGCCAGTCTGCTGTTCCTTCCATGTGTTTTATGACAAGTTGTGTGCATGATACACAATGAAAATATATTCTGAAAGGCTACAGATAAACCTCACAGGGTTGAATTTGTGTCCTGTTCTTGTGTCTTGATGCTTGGGTTTTGAAAGGAAATTTTCTGACAGCAAAAGGGAAGTTTCTAGTTCCCTTTTTCCTGGCGGTGTGAACATTGGTTTGTTTGCATGGTCTCATCAAACTACTTTTCAACTAATAAGTTTACTTTCCAAGTGCCCACATATACTCAGGGTTTCAGCTGTTTGTCTATCTGTAACACTTTGAATGCTTCAATGGCTGTAATATTTTAAATAACATTTGTAAGTCTGGGAAGTACAGGACGGTTTTTTCCTATCCTGTGGTATAAAGAAGGCCAAACTACATGGCATAGCAGAAGTCCCTTTCATGGATAGTCTTTTTTATAGGCAGTCACTGTCAAAGTGTAAATGAAGTAAAAATTTCATCAAACCAGGATATTGGACCTTTCAAAGATGTTGTTCCAAACCTTGCTTATTAAGTCAGCAGGTAGGGCACCTGTTTATTTCAGTGATAAAACTGAATGTTTATTTTAAGTTTGTTTTTTTTTTTAATTTAAGTTTTAGCATAGCTTAGTCATGACACATTCTGCTATGTTCTAATAGTGTCTGAATAGGCAAGATCTGTCAATTCAAAAACACTGGCTATTGTTACTCCTGTGCATAGGGAGAGAATGAAAAAAATAGTTGCTTCAACACATGTCTGATGGCTACTGCTATTAAAAAATTTCCAAGCTATCAAAAATAGGCTGTTTAGAAAATGTGATTCAACCTTCAATTACTCTGCATGTTGTAACATCACCTAGGAATTAGTTAAGCTTTCAGTTAAA
Organism: Cinclus cinclus; assembly: GCF_963662255.1. Lineage (NCBI taxonomy): Eukaryota > Metazoa > Chordata > Aves > Passeriformes > Cinclidae > Cinclus > Cinclus cinclus. The sequence continues at coordinate 9,765,387 of NC_085047.1, read as the reverse complement.
GTTCATGTAAAGTATTTGTGTAGCTACATGTAAATACCTAATTAGCACTATGCTAAATGGTTTATTTCTCTTCTGAATACTATAGTAAAGCCTGAAAATTGCTCTTTTCTATTAGTTTGTCACTTTTTTCAGAGCTCCTCTTGCACATGTGCACTTCCAGTTACAGTAATTCATACATTTTGTACACAGTTTTAATCACTTGAAAGTCTTTTAATTATTAATAAGGAGAAATCCATTGATTTTCTCCAGTTGTTCAAACACGAGCCTGGCCTAATCCTGCCTCAGGCTTGAGGGGCACTGAGATGAACAGCAAATCCTTGAGCTAAACATTCATTTCATGGGATTTAAAGTGCATGGGGGAAGGGGGGGAGGAGAACACCTCCTTTTTTTTTCCTTCTATGACCTTTTCTTTTAGCTTTTTTCATTTTCTCATATGCAAACACATATTTGAAAGGTGTGATTTTGTGATGAGGAAAATAAATAAAAATAGAGTGAAAAAAAAAGAAAAAATCTTCAGGAGGTTATTGCTTAGCTTAATCTACACAATTTATGTGACTGGACAAGTGATGAAGGTAGACTTGTGGTGCAGCAAACTTTGCTACTGGGATGAAGTGATGTAACTAATAAGCAAACGTGTGATTGTTCTAGCACATAAAAGTGCATAAAATAATGCAGAACTGGTGTGCTGTGTTAATGCACATGCGTGTGTGAGGTTTATCCCATGATTAGTGTCAGATTGTCCCTTTTGTATGAAGAACTCTTTTCACTTAAGCCTCTGGCTCAGCTGCAGATCAGTGGTTTGATGCAATTTTGTCTCAGTTTATTTCTTTAATTGATTTGATCCTCCTTTTTCTTTATTTATGAACCTAATTACTAAAACCTGGCACACATCCACCCTACAGGAGTCAAATAATTTGTTTTACTCTTTTATCAGTTTAGGTTTTTTTCACCTCAGTCTCCCTCATGTTGCATTACCATATGAGGTCTCTTCTATGAGCCCTGAATCCAAGCTAAAGCAGTTTTAAAAGAAGAGGAAGCAGGGCTGTGGTATGTGTATGAAATTGAGCAATCACAGAGGCTAAATATCTTCACAATTTATTAATTTCAAAATACGTATTTTGAAGTTGTCCTCAACGCTATTCTGGAAATCAGTGCCAAGTTTCTGAGCTGTACTCCGTTTTTTTCCATATTTTTTTAGCCTTTGAACAGACCCTTTTCAACTGCTCAGCATCCCTGATCTTGGGGACTTAATTCCCAAAATGATATAAGCATTTCAGAAAGCATCCATAAATACAAGAAGTTCAAAGTGGCAAGTATCAGTCTCTCAGTCGTGCACAGGAAGATGGTATCCATCTTCTCTGAAGAGAAATAGTGTTCTTCACTGCTGCCACTAAAGGGAAGCCTCCTCTGGGACCTTGTTAGATGCTTTCATGTGAGGACCATTTGACCCACTTCTGACTAGTGAGCAGGCTTAGAAGGCAGAGTTGTTGGGGGTATGCCTTTGGCTGATCTCCTCCCCCTCTTTGCAGGGAGAGAAAACCCTCAGTGGAATATATTAGGGATAATAACGGGGTAAAAATGTCAGTTAAAGAAGGGTGATGGATGGAAGTCCTAGTCAAAAATAATATTAATAATAATATTAAAAAGGAGTCTTTATTTACAAAGACAGCATCAAAAGAACATTGGCTGTCCTTTTTTAAAACAAATTTTAAAATGATATTGTAGAACTAATACTTGTTTTTAATAACAATTAGTATTAGTTGCTGAATGTCACTCAATGTGGACTTTTAAATTAAGCCCAAGTTTTCCTTTAACGTGGTGAAATCAGTTTAGTGAAATTGAAACATACATTGGCTGGGAGAGAATTGATTTGTTTTCGACTGCTTGCAACCAGCAAAGAAGGAAGGGGGACTGCTAATGAAAGGTGTATCTTTAAGAAAGCTGGAAAAAAAAGGTGGTATAAAAAATAGTTTTGTAGTAAGGAAACCATCAGCAAAATAATCCAAAATATGTAGACGTAACAAATCTGTTCTATCTGATAGCTAAGACAAAAGAAAAAAAAAAAAAAACAAAACTTTCAACCATAATACTGTTTCTCAGACAAAACAAAAGACCTGTTACTTTTCCAACTTTCCTTTGATAAATACAGTCATTCTGGTGTTTATCAATAAGATAAGACATTCATTGTAAGGCAGACAGTTTGAAACTGGTAATAGCTCGTTTATTTTAATATATTGATGATCTATAAAGCCTTTTCAGTCTTTTGTATGCTAAAGCAGGCCTTTATGCAGGTGTCAATGTGGCTTGGATTAGGAGATTATTGCATTTGTGTCCCTGGGAAAGCTAGTTTTGATCTCTGATTTCCTTCCCAATCACCTCTAAATATGCAAGACTGAATCTACAGCGGTGCATGTGGAAGAGATCAGAAAAAAGTAACTTTTGAAAAAATGATTAATGTTAAGGTATATATTGCTACATGAAATATGAAATATTCTCCTTTCCTGCCACTGGCGTTGCTCATAAATAATCTGTCTGACTCTGTACAGAGCCTTTGTTCACTGTATCAAGAGAGAAGCCAGACAAACCAATTAAATTGTTGTGGCAAGTAGAAAACAAACAGGAGGGAACACTCTCTACAAAACCAAAAATTTCTGCTATTGCTTTGTTCTTGGAAACCGACTTAAGCATCGGATCTTTAGATGGTTTTTCAAGGTTTCATTTATATCTTCGAAAAGAAACTGGAAACCAACAGATGAATGTCTGGGGAGGGGGGGGAAATTCTTCCCTAGCATGTCTTTTGAATGCTTGTCAGTACCTTTCAAGTGAGGCAATGACTGCGAAAGCGACCCAAAGGGGTAAAACCAGAATACAGAGGCAGTGTTGGGCCTGAGGAATCCAACAGGATATAAGATGAAGACATCTGTAGCTGAATAAAGACGCCGCCTTTAGGAGATTATCCTGAAAATGATTGCAGCTGCCACCAGAGAGCTGAGGAGCCAGATGCTGCCGTGGCCCCTGGGGAACCCGCTCCGTGTGATGAGTTGTCGAAGACAGGAGGGTTGGAGGAACAGACATCCTTCTCCAAATCTTACAGTACAAAAGTCACACTGTGACAGCTCTACCCGTAGCCTTTATTACCAGTAAGGAAAAATTTGCTACAGGCCTCTTGCCATCAATTATCTTTTTTTTTTATTATTTTTGGCATTTAGAGATGTGACTAGTGGGAAATGACTACGATGGTACTTTGCATGGATGGTAAAAGCTCTTTAAATAGACTTTGAACTGAAAATGTATGTTGATCCATGAAGTCTTAGGATTCTAAATTTGTTAATTATATATTTCATGTCTTTGAAAGTGAAGTAGCAACGTTTTTATAACCAAGATGGCATTTCATAGCAGAAAAACACTAATATTTTTGTTTCATTAATTAAGTTCAGCTCTGTTCTCTTTAAATAAAAGAAGGATGTATGAAGCTGCATGCACTCTGAAACATTTGAAATAAGATCAGGTGAAGCTGAAGAAGCTCTTCAGCAGTTTTAGAAATGGAGAAGTTGAAGACAGCCTTCCCCATGCAGGAACAATCCACTGAGATACAAGTTAGAGTAATTTCATGTTTACTCCAGCAAAGTTCTGACCAAGTTTTCAAATGAACTTTTTTTGCCTCTACACATCTCTCACACTTATCCTTTCATTTTTGAGCGTATAAATAACATGGTAGCCCAATAGATTCATTAACATTCCAGAAATACTCCAAAAATTATTGCTACTGTGAAGAAATGGAAGATTTTTTAATTACTTCCTCAGATCTCTGTAGAAAAGGTATTTACGGCAGTCTTTGCCTTTGTGTAAATATCTATTTCATCTCTTTACTAGCTTACACTGAGAAACTGTAGTTTAGTATTTGTCTACTGGGGCAAGTAGTGGAGTATTGAATTTACAACCTCTAAAGCAGTTTGACCTCCTTTTGTTTTTTAATGTTAAGTCTTTAAAAACAAAGTAGCACACACAAAAAAAATCCAAATGCCCAAACCTGTGAAGGAAAGCTTGAAAATGTGAACTCAAAGGCATTGAAAATACAAAGTTTTATCGAGTCTTATCTCTGTCATGTATGGAACTTTTATATATAATTCCCAAACAAATTCTGTGATTTTGGCAGGAGTTAGATGATTTTGGAATGCTCACATTGACAGTGAAGTGCTGGGTTGCTGAAGAGAACTTTCTTACCGAACTCATAGAACTAGAATGTTCAGTATTGTTTCAGTGACCCTTACCAAGACTGACTTTCTACCTCAGTAACTAAATCATTCTTGGTCATGAGAATGACAGTGACAAAAGTTTAAGCATCCTATTTTCAACCCAATTATTTGATTATTATAAGAATCTTTCTCATAAACTGACAAACCCCATTTTGTTCCTGTATGTATATTTGTTTTTCAAGTCTGTGTGTTTACAGACTTAGTTACATTTATTTCCTCATTCTTGTGTAGACAACTTCCCATGTGAATGGCTTCTAAAATGATTCAACCTACCTTAAACATTTTGGACATCGTGGTACCTTTTGTCAGCTGTACATAGCTGAGGAACTTAGAACCAACAAGTGTGAATGAGTGCTTTCAGATTTATACCAGCATTTTTTTTAAAATTGTAGAACAAATGAAAGGAGTTTAATGATAATACCATTTAGAAATTCCAAAGGAATTATTTAGGCTTGTCTGTCTGTAGTCTGATTTTAATGTACGTTTTATTAAAGGTAAGCTTTATAAATTCCTAAGAAGTGCTACTAATTGTTTTTGTTTTTCTTCTTTTGTCAGTTGTCCACCCTCTACTTTTTATACTGGTATCAAAACCTTGATTCTGGAGTTACTAATTCTCTCTCAATTGCTGTGTTCACATCAATTATTTTAGCACAAGGGCACTTAATTATGCCCTAAGTAACTCTTTGCTCTCTCACACAGCTCGCTCAGCATGTTGAGCTCCAGATTTTGATACCTATCTCAGAGTTCCCCACGTGCCATGTGTCGCATAGACAGAGTGCACAGAAGACAACCCATATGTCAGATAAAAACGCAGCCATCCTGTTCTGTTGACCTCAGCCTTTGACCCCTTGAGGGATAGATTGTTGTCCTGCACAGTCACAGTTGCTAAAGTATTCTGTCCACTGCCGATTAGGATGGATGTCCTGAATTTTCCAACATATACAAAATACTTTAGCCAATCAGCAGTAGGCAATTGTGCCATTTGTCTTCATCTTGCCAACTTCATTTCATGTTGTGAGGGCAAACAAGGAAATGGAGGTGCTTTTCTGGTCAAAGTCATGTTGCAATGCTGTGGGAGCTAAACAATGAGGATTTTCTTTTCTGTCCTATGAGTAATTAGCAATTAGTACAACATAATGATGGCCGATCTCAACCATCAAGCTTTGAAGGGATGAAAACAAGAAACAGGTTTACGTGTTAATCCACCTAAATATAGACTGGAAATTGTAAATGAGAAAAAACATAACTCATGGTTATTTGTATACAATTTGAAAGATGGTCCGTGTTTTTATGTGTTGTATTTTTTTTTTCATAACATTAATGTTAATTGCATAGATTGATCAGGGATACACAAATTTGAACTTGGTAGTTTCTGAGTTGATATACACAGCGATAGCTAAAAGAAGGTACTTTTATATGTTTTCTGAAGGCTGATTTTATGAGAAATTCTGGAAGAGGAAATAGTGTTTAACTCTTCAGACAAAAGAGATGCCTAAATCCCAAGGGAAAATTTCTATGGAAACGTTCTATAAATGATGCTGTCCTTAAATTATTTTATAATTATCCTGGCAGCCATCCCAAAAGCAAATGAGATGATAATGCAGTTCACCTGTAGATGCAATAAGGACTGCATAGTTTTCAGCAGTTTTTGTCCACAGCCTTGTTCATGATAAGCTTGTGCATGAACTTGAAGAGCAATTTTGAAAAGACTATACTGCAGCATGGAGTATTTGAGCTGAGAGGAGCCTGAATTGGCTTTGATTAGATGCTATCACCAAAGAAAACTTAGAGTTCCTTTGCAAAGAGCAGATGAAGGCAACATTTCAAACTACAGTGAGTTTCCTGCTGCCGTTTTTGAATAACATCTGTTCTCTGTTTTCTGGGCTTCAAATTTGTTCCATTCACGTGTGTTTCGTGGCTAATTACTGGCAAGGTCTGCCAATATTCTCTTGAGGTAATTCTGGACTCTGGAGTTACATTTCTATGTAGCGTGAAGTCTTTGTCTTGCCACCAGCTACGGCATTATAGGACTGTCAAGAGGAGAGCTGCCAAACAAGAACGTAGGCTTGTTTTCTGTCAGTTTAATATGGTTTTAATCTAAACTCTTTTCTCAGCCTTGGCTGTGTTCTTTAAGCCTTGGTTTGTCTGTGGGATGCTGCATTAGGAGACCCTGTGGGAGCCTTGGGTGAATTTTTGGCAGCTGAGTCCACAGGTCCCTCTCACGTGAGTCAGCAATTGCTGGGTCAGAAGCTGATAGCTCTCATCAACACGTGGGCATCTGACCTGTATTGATCTCTACAAACACATTATTGACCAAAGATAAAAATGCTGTCTCTGTGGAGAGATGTGCAAGCAAAATCTTGGCACGGATGGAAAACGCAGATAATCTCTGTGTAGATAAGCAGTGCTATGCAACTGTGATCTTTTTGATATCTGTCCCCACCCCCTCTCCAGCATTCCTAACTAAGCAACGATTTAGATCTGTTTCTGGGGACAACACTAAGTGGTATGGAATCGATGCTGGGAAGTCAGGGCAGAACTGGAAAACCTCTGTTGGTTTGCTCCCCATCTCATTACCTGTGAAAGATTGTTCCCTATTGTATATTTTCCAGTGATTTGTCCATTCTGCTCTTAAAAGTTTCAGGGCCTGGGTTTCTACTACATCCCTTGAGAAATTGGTCTAATGTATCTTCCTGTCAGGAATTTTGATCTGTCTTCTTTCTTCCTCTTGAGACTCTTTTTTTCTTTCCTTTTTTTTCTATCCCATGTTACCCTTAGTTATGTTATTTTAAATTCAATTACTGTTTAAACATGCATTATAATGAACAGTTGAGCTTTTCTTTTACAGCATATATTTAGAGCTGTATTTGTATTTGTAGCTTCTAAATCAAAGTTTTAAATATATTTTTATAATTATTTTATAGGGCCCAAGTAGTATTGGATGGCTTATTTATCAAGGTTATCAAGTTCAACAGTATGGGTTTTCCCTAAAAATAGTTAAGAAAATAATGTAGGTTTGTTAGTAGTGTCCCAGCACAAGAGTACAAAGAGGATTTATAACCATCTGGATTTGCCTCTTGGCACATCTTGGTGTAACAAACTTTTTTAGACTTTCTGTTGACACTTCTTCAAGCATATATCTAACTTTTTGTGTGTTAATGTGGTTTAGATGGTTTTTCATCCTTATGCTGATTTATTTTAGATTATATCCCCTGCAGTATGTTATTCACTATTAAAATTGATTTCCCCCCTCCCCCCCCCCCCCCCCTTGTATTTCTGGGAAACACTCACTGATTGTATTATTTATTATATCCCAAGGGACCAAGCCAAATGTTCAAAGAATTTTGAATTTCTGGGACTTCCCTTTGAATTTTCTGTAAAAAATTAGAAAAAAAAATACAAGTCTTTTTTTGTTGATGAAGTAAAGCTGTTAATGGAGAGGCATTTAGAATTGCTTGTGTCATAATTCAGGCATTAGAAAGATAAGGTTTTACAAAGTATTTCTAGCATAGAAGCAGCAGCAAAGTGTTTGTATTAATTCTTAACTTAGTGACCAAGTTAGAGTGATCAGTAAGAAAGCCCTTTTGTTTACTGACATAAAATAAACCCTGTTTTGGTCTTCAGAATGTGTGGGTATAGTTGTTGTAAAGCTGTACAGTTTAAAATTGATCATCAGGATTTAGATTTCTCTTTCTCTTGCTCCATCCACTTATATTTATAAATATATATATAATGGTAGTAGTATTACCCAGTCAGTAATGTTGGGGGATTTTTACTCAGAACACAATTTGAAGCCATACATCTCCATAGTGTTGGCTGGATATTGCCTGCTGCAAATCCTGTCCATTCTCCAAAAATCCATTATTGCATACACATTTAAAGTTTTTTATAATCTCAGCAGTGCAGGTTTCGCATCAGTTAACAGCCAGGAAAACAAAATTCCAACTGACATGAAGTTATTTGTGCAAATGACACATACTTAAATATTACATCTGCTATTCACAGAGAAGGAAATGCAATATCAGACTTTCCTAAACCTAATTCAATGTAAAGAAGGAACAACTGGCTGAAATAATCCAGTCTAGTTATATGCTACTTAGTATATAACTCTATAGTTAGTATTCTCCTGCCACCTAAATATTTCCTTGCACCTATTTATTCTTCTGTAGCTCTTACTATAGGTGAGACGAGTCCTGTGTCCAATGAAGTGATGAAAAATCCATGCTTGGATGCCTTGGACCACTCAGGTGCACAGAGAAAATGTATTTTCAATGGTGTGTCATGTAAACATACTCTGGTGGAGGAACAAGCCTAATTGTGCAGAGAGGAGTAATTTCTGTTTCAAACAGATATACAAATTATGCTTTCCTTACAAGCCAAGATACTGGCAAAATAAGAACATTTGTAAAGATTGAAGGCAAAGTTAAAAAATGCACACTGTCTGCCCCATCTTGCAAGTGGTGTTTTGATCCAGGCCTTTCAGTTATTTGTACAAAAATAGCTCATTTTAGGAAGAAGAAAAAAAAAAAAAAAGAAGGCACCTGGAGGGATACCTCTGTCTTACTGCTATTTCTACTCACTTCTGCTTATTATCTCCTAGTTTTCTGTCATTAAATAACAAAGTGCCGCCTATCAAAGTGAGACCAGAAAACCAAAAGCTGAAAGACGCAATAAAGGTTCCATGTAGAGTTTGTCCATTGGCTTCAGTGGGAGTAAAAGAGACCATAAACCTTCATTTGAATTCACTAGAGGCTTATAAAAGGCATTCAGATTTTTAATGGCTTGATTCAGTTTGCTGTTTGAATTTGGTATCTTGGTTCTGACTGTTCCTACACGTGTGTCCTGATAAAAGTCAGGTCTTAATTTCTCTGGATCTATGAATGTGCATACCCTGTGCATATCTGTGTCACTGACTGTACAGCACAGAGAATCTAACTTGTTGTGCCAAAGTTATTCCAAATTTCATAGTTAAAGGTGAATTTCTATCCTTTGGCTAATGAAAACCACTTTTTTTTTTTCCCTCTGTGCATTTCCTTATTTTGTTTCTGAACTCCAAGCTGATCCTTTCCAAATGTCAGTGTGCTATGTGAAGATCTTGGATTCATTAAAAATGTTCCGTTGAGAACTGGTGGATATTTTATAATGTTCCACTTGTTTCCAGGTGACTGAGAAACTCAGGCAGGCAGCCTATCAGTCAGCATTCTGTAAAACAGTCGGCCAGACAGTTTTTAGTAAAGCAGCGATTTAAATAGTTGAGGGCTTTTTTGATTGTTTTTCTTTCCCTTCCCTTATTTTCACTCAAATAGTAAAGCAGATCATGGGGTGAGAGTAGGAAAAAACTATGAACCACCCCTTTGGTCTGTCTGAAAATACAATTGAATTTTGAAGATGTGCTCTTCGTGTTGGTTTATACATGTGCTGAATTATCATGCATTTTATTTTCTTATAAATGCCACATTTTGCAAACGATAGCTGACACACAAAATGCACAGCTCTGCTTGTTTTAGGAAAGATTAGAACTGCAAAGAGTTTTCTGCCAAAGCACTTACCTCAGTTCTCTGAAAAAACACAAAAGATGTCGGTGTGTTCAATTTAGGAAATACTTTATTTCTCCAAATACACATAGTGAGATCATTAGTTTGTCTTTCATTTGTACAAATGACCCTCCGGTGGCATATGGGCATCGTTGTGTGGCACTGGGTCAGTCTTCCTGCCAAAAGAAAACATTCAGCAGCTCAAACACCATCTTTCCATAGCTGCAGTGCCCTCAGGGTGCTTTGAGAGATTTCACATTGAAGTATTTTCTTAGCCCCTCCCTGCTGAGTGTGTGAGAGCTGATGAGATCACAGCTTGATAGCAGATAACTGCAGGCCAAATATTCTCTAAGAAGATAAATAACCCAGCTATATAGGTCGCTGGAAGAAAGCCTGGCTTCTCTAAATCCAGTGAAGGCAAGGTTTCACCTTATAGGTACGTAAGTAATCAATTCACTGTCAAGATCTATTACAAAAGATAAAAAAAAAAAAGGTTGCTTTATTTGAAAAGGTCCTTAGTTTCCCCTGCTTGCTGGCGAAACTTTGCATCACCATTTTCAAACAAGTTTTTAATGTGCTAAAAGTAGATTTTAATTAAGCTCGGTAATTAGTCAAATAATAAGTATTCAGAGAGCAGACCATCATAAAGGCCTGATTAGACTGTGCATAAATATATATAGATAATCTAAAGCCCTTCTGTCCTTTTATACCAAATAGGATATTTGCATTCAGATTTACAGAATCTGAAAAATTGTTCCTTTTTTGACACATGAGAAAACAAACCAAAGCACAGAGGAAAAATGCAGTACTTTAGAGAGAGATGTATGGTGCTTTTAACATAGATTGAAAACATTTTGAGGTTGTCATTTGGGGAAAGCAAAACCTTCCACTATGTTAATTTACAATAAAAAGGCAAAGATTTTCTTTCCATTCACTTCACAACAGTATCTTTTTTAAGACTTTTATTTGTGGTTTGGTTATAAAATCAATTACAGTAGGACACCTGTATGAATCAATTCAGCTTTTTTTGCCTTCCACTGTTGTCTCTGACCGCCAAACGCAAATGTTTCCGAAGTCTGGAAAGTTGTTCAGAGCAATTACAGCTTAAATATATTTTTAAAACCAACAAGTAAAAGCAACGGTTTGCAGCCTTTATCTCGGTATTAGCCTTCTGCAAAAGTGGTTTGTGAAACAGCCTTTGAAAAACTTCTATTATATATCCTTTTTTATTTTTTTTTTAATTTGAAAGTTTTCCAAAACCCTATCGGTCAAGTAGGCAGTTACAAATTTTTGCTCAGAGCATGAGATGACACCTCAAGTGAAACAAAGCAGTGATCTGGAATAGGCACCAGTCACCAGTGAAATTACACTGTCCTGACCTCAATGGCAGCTTTTCATCCGTGCAAAGAAGTGAGATCCCAGGGAAAGTTCTCGGTTCTTCAGCCACCTCCAATGAGTAGCAAGTGGTCTGTGAGCATTTTCAAATAAGCAGTGTGCAATTCCTTGCCACCGTTAGCCTTAAATGAAGCAGCAAATAAAAAAGTGCATTTAGGAATTACGAAGACTCCCTGGGATGGCTTTAAGAAGGTGGGACAACCTTGGATGTTAGTTAAGGATGCAGATATTGTAAAATGCTGTGTAGAAAAACAGCCATGACAAAGGCAGTTCCACAGAAACTTGATTTTTTTAAATGCCCTTCTGCCCTTAGTGCCCTTATGTAAAATTCCTACATTAAAAACTGTGTTTTGCAGTTTTAAGTGGCACTTTCAGTAGAGATTAGATCTTGAACTTTAAAGTCGAATTAAGGCCTCAGTGGATGCATTTGATTTAAAATTCCAGAGTTTTGACATAAATATTTACTATTTCTTTATGCTGCACTATCATTTGTTGCCAAGTTTTGTTTTGATCGGTTTATGTCTTATATTAAATCAAGGTTACCTTCCTAAGGAAACATATTCCTGATTTCTCAAAGAGCTTTAGGTCAGAGGAGCTTTGGAAACTCTTGTTTTGTTTTGCTTTTATTAATAAAGCACAGAACAACCAAAAAGACATATTTTTAATTGGTTTCTCTGCCAGCAGGCAGAGCAATAGGACATGGCAGAGAACTTTGTTCTTTGGTTTGAGTGTTAAATTTAATGCAGATGCTGTAATCACATTGTGCTTATATTTGTACAAAATCCGACTGCCCAGTAATTTTCAAGGCCTGCCAAGAACGGATGGAAACTGATAAAACAAAAGAAGACAGCAGAGTCTGAGTAATGACAAGTGAATGGGGCAAGACACAAGGCCACCTTGTGATCTATTTTTAAAATAGATGTTATATTCTGTCTGCTTTATTGCTGCTCTCCCTCTGCTCCCAGTTTGAGCAGGGATGCACATGGGAGGGGATTACCTCTCACAATGGAGGAGCACAATGGTATCTCTAGACCTGAGCAAGAATCCCTTTCTTTATTATTATTTTTCTCCCTCCATTCATGTTACCAAAGGCTGGGGCTTTTCTTCTGCCTCATGATTGATGTTGTCATAACCAAAGTTAAATGTCGATGCTTTGACAATTGGCTGATAAAGAATGAGCCTCTAAAACTGCTGGGCTGCGTTTGTGGAGTACACACAAAAACTATACAGTATCTAGTTAGCATTGCTAATCGATACATAATGCATATCCTTCAGCTAATCTTTTCGAGCAATTAAAGCAAATTCAAAAGAGAGATTATCATGTGTAAACAATGGCAGCTTAGATATCTTGCCTACTGGCCTAAGGTCTTGCCACAGATCCTGCAGAGTTTACCTTCTGTATCAGTAGTTAATTAAGGTGAAACATGAGGTAATTAGGGCTAATCCCAGTGCTATCCTGCTGGCCTACTGCCTCTCAGGCCATGCCCTAAACCAAAGCATTTTCACAGCTTGTGAAATGTTGCCATTTTCAGAGCAGATTTTAAAAATTGATGCCCATGTTTATTGCAGACAGTATTCCTAATCCTTTAAGGGAGATACAGTGAATGCGGTCCAAGTGGAAAAAGGGAAAGGATGGATTCATTTGTTTTCTATGGGTTTGGAAGCTGTGCTGTTGATACAACTTTACTCTAGGACATTCCTTGTAATTGACAAGGGATTAGGGGGATTAAATTTGTACTCTACACTTGTTTCCAACTGCTTGTGTGAAGCTTCTTCTTTTCCTTTTAATGCATTGGATTTGTCAACACAGAAGAGGGATGCACACTCATGGAAGATGAGTTCGTGCACAGACACACTAGAGTGATATAAATTAAAAGATGTATGGTGGTACCTGGAAGAGCTGCCTCAGAACAACATGGCTTTGTTTGCCGCAGGAAAAAAAAAAACAAACATGCTTTTCCTCAGAAACAGTTTGGCCTCCATGAAGCAGTAAAGAGGCCCTGCTGAGTTATATCTGATCTCTGTTCTTCAGGATACATTTTCTCTTTGCATAAGGGATATTTCAGATGCTCAAGACTATTTTATTATTGAAAGAATGGGTTTACTACTCATTAAATATATATAACTACACAGAAAGGCTCACCTTTTTAATAGGAAATACAACAGATTTATTTTAACCAATAATAAAGTAAGTATTCATCCCAGAAAGCATTTTATTAGGCTTTTAAATTTTTAGCTTTGCTGTATGAGCTTGAGTCATGTATCAAATAAAATGACTTAGTTTTTCTAATTAGCTGCAAGTTAGCATGAATACGCTGCCAACCAATGATCCTTATTCCTTTTGTACTTCCTGAATCTGATCCAGTGCTTCTGACTGGTATTTTATGCCAGGGAGGAATTTTGACCTGTACTGGAGTCATGTTCAATAGGGTTGGTTCCATGCAACTCCCAAATTAAAAAATAAATTTAAAAAGAATAGGAAGAGGCAGTCAAAATGTAACATTCAGAATTGAGGGAAGGATTATTTTGCTCTCAGTTGACATGTGTTTTGTTAATTGTAAAACTTGATATAAGTGTTGATTACACTTTGGTCACTCATCCCTGCTTTTCTAAAAATAGTAGTTTGCTTGACTCTGCCATAGTTTCAAGTGTCTGATAGAGTACTTTAATGAGCCACAGAGATGTCCCTCTTAGACTCTGTATTTACAACTCATTTGTTTTGTTCTTAATACTGCCTTCCTCAGTTTTCAGGAGCCAGGGAAACTGAGACTGACTGTTCAATTTGATACCACTTCCCTGCTTGCTGGGCTTTTTTAATTGCCAGACAGCGGATAGATACATTTCCTTAATTCCTCAACAGCCTTTCTTGGTTTGTTTTTCTCTAGTCTCAATCTTCATCTTTCTGAGTGTTACAATCCTTATGGTTTTTAAGAATAGGCGTTAAAATCACAGGCCTAAGAATAAAAGGTTCTCCCTTAGATTTACTGTTTTTAGACATTTATTATGCTCTTTACTTGATTTCAGGTTCTAAAACTGGAGGAGGGTCTTTTCCGTCTGCATAAATGCAAAGAGGATTTGCAGCATGACATTTAGAAGTATATTGTATGAGGTTTGCTATTGATCCCTCTGGTGGGGATGAGTGCTCAGAGGGAATAAATGGGCTACTTTTATGAGGCTCTCTGTCATCATGGATTTAGCTGTTTCATTTGCAGATTCCTGTAAATGTTTGCCTGATTTATGGCCAGTAATTTTCAAGGAAAAGGAATCGACGTATCATCAGCAAATGATTGCGAGTTGTTAATACTTTCAAGTGGCATCTGAAAATGTTCATTGATCCAGACTGCTTCCCCCTTTACAGCTCCAAATGTTCTAGTGTTTTGTTAACATTACATATAGGAGGCTTGGGATGCGTTTCATCAGTGGGGTATGGGAAAGTGTTATGAGAATAAATCATAATTCAGATTCATTGTGTCAAACAAAGTTTAAGCAAAAAAGGAAAGAGACTCAACTTCAGCATACAGCAGTTCCACCTGGTAGCCTGAAATTATTTTAGTGGTATTTCTCTGAGAGTTGCTGAAGGTACTATCCTGTGCCTGTGTTATCCTAGTGTGAAAATACCAGCTTTGAGTCTTTACACTTACAGTGAGATTTGTTTTTCAGGGAGTTATTGATATAAATGTGATGATATTAATTTATTTTGTTTAATCTACTAGTGCTAGCCATTATTTTTATTTGCTGGGAATGTTACAGTAGTTGTTGGACAGGTGATTTTATTGGGTTGTTTTCTGTATATGCAATGCTAGTGAACTGGTAATTGTGCTAATGATATGGTTGCTAGCTACACAAAGAATTTCTTTTTTTTTTTTTTTTGGTACAGACTAGGCTATTCATTCACAGAAATCTGAAGTCCAAGGTAAATGTAATTTCCACTGTGTTTATGAAAGTGCCAACTGCTTAGCTTGCTATCACAGAGCTGTAATACTGTTTCCTATTTTCTGTACTCTCTGGGGTCTCTGATACCCATGCAGAGCGGTGGAGTACTTTAATATTAAAAATTGAGATATCAAGTACAAAAAGGCTTTATGGAAGCCCGCGTAAAATTGCGAGCGGGTGCGATGCTAACAAATAACAACAGAAGGCCTCTGTTTCTATGGGAAGTCCTACACTGGCCTCGTTGTGTGCATACATATTTAAATTGGAAGTTCTTGCCCTGCTTCCAGAATAAAAGACAGCATCTAAATTCACATCCCTTTTTGTCGTTATCATTGAATATGCATGGAGTTATAAAGGAATTAATTGCTCTGAGAAAAACTGTCGGGGATGGGTACATCAAGTGAATCACAGTTTTTTCTGTAAGTAGAGTTGTTCCCAGACTTGGTGATAAAATTTCTGGTAACATTTATTTTTTAATATCAAAATAAGATAAGGAGAAAGCAGATTACTTAGGTAGTCTATCACTTCAGGTTTTCTGCTTAAATCCAATTCAGCATCAAGGTCGTTACAAAATGAAGACTTCAGCAAGTAGGATCTGTCTTCTTGCTGGAACACAAAGGTGCACAAACTTTTTCTGAACCCTGATGTAGTCACCAGTTCTGTGAGAATCCCAGGAAGTGCCATAGAAGGAATAACGGGGAGGTGGGCTTTCATTTCCTGAATTAGTTAAGGCAAACAAGTCAGACTTGTGATTCTTGGAGAGGTCACATTATCTGAGATCTATAGGTGCTAATATTCTTACTCTGAATGGTTTTTCATGAGCAGAAAACAGGCCTCCTTTTTGCAGCCAAATCAGCTTTTCTTTCTGCTTTGTATGGCCAGTTTTGATCACTCTTTATTTAGTCTCATAAACAATAGTCTCACATGGAACATCCGTAGGTGGAATTATGTCTGGCACATAAGTGGTAGTAAAGAGGAATTCTTGTTGTGAATTTGAAGGAAAATGTATCTTGTTTACTCTTCTGTTCAAGTATTCCTCTTGTATAGCCAGTGCTCCTGTGGAGATATCACTTAATTAGTCAGAAATTTGCTGTGTGTTGCCTTTATTATTCCTCACCGTGAGTGCTCCACCTCTTTCTCACCACCAACCTTCAGCAAAACAAACCCCCTAGAAAGATGAGCTGCAGGAAGCAAAGGAGAGGATTATTCTTTATTAGCAATTGTTATACAGAAAAGAAGTGATCTCCTTCAAGCCAGCCAGCTGCCTTGTACATTAGGAACACTGTTTAAGAGTATTTCAACACTTTAAGAGTATTTTAGTTTGAGTATTTTAAATACTCTTTAAAATAACTAAAATAACTACAATACTAAATATATAATAACTAATACTAACTAAAATAAACTGTCTTTAAAAAACTAACAAAAACATTAAATTTTCAGAATAAAAGTATAGTTGGTTGCTATGCAGATGGAACTGTTATCAAAGTCTATGAATTTCTTTAAAAAGCTATTAAAATGTATTACAAAAGTGCTGTAGGAGAATATATATATTCATTCTTAAACAGTGACCCTTCAAAGACTTTTCAATAAGTTACTGTCTTTTTTTTTCTACTTTATTAATAGGAATCCTGAAACTCTGGTACATAAATCTTTCCAGTGCCCAGTTAGAAACAAGTTAACATCCATAGTTCTTCACTCACAGTCTGCCCACGTCCTCTTATAGATAAGAAAAAGAAAATATTTTAGTGATATTTTATACTTACCAGGTATTGGAGGATCTCAGAGTTCTTTGGTATTGTTAAGGAAAAATGGCACACAGCGCTCCTAAAACAATGCCTATACCAGTTTGTGAATCTGGACGGACAGTGAAATTGATTTTTCTAGATGACTGGATTATCAAATCCTTAGGTTGGAAAAGATGTTTTAGATCAAGTCCATCCATTAACCCAGCACTGTGTAACCCACACTCCCATCTCCCTCAGCTGTTCCTCGCCAGACTGGTGCTCCAGACCCTTCCCCAGCCCCAGTGCCCTTCTCTGGACACGCTCCAGCACCAAGGTCTTCCTTGCAGTGAGGAGTCCAGAACCGGACAGAGGATTTGAGGTGTGAGCTCAGCAGTGATGAATACAGGAGGGACAATCAGTGCTATGGTCTTGCTGACACACTGATCCAGGCCAGATGCTACTTTTTTTTGGCCACAGCTGGCTCATATTCAGCCACTGTCAAGCAGCATCCCCAGGTCCTTCCCAGCTGGGCAGGTTTCCAGCCACTCTGCCCCAGCCCTGCAGAGCTGCGTGGGGTTGTTGTGACCCAAGGGCAGGACCCAGCGCTTGGCCTTGTTGAACCTCAGCCCACGGATCCAGATTCCCTCTGCAGAGCCTTCCTGCCCTCACACAGCCAGGTAGAGCATTTCCTTCATGTCTGCTGGGAAAGTAAATGAAAGAGTGGTAATTCCCAAAGCAACTTATCTTCTTGTTCCTTTTTCAGTGTCTCTCACAGTCTTGATTATCTGTAGATGCTTTAATTTTCAGAGCCGTATATGTATCTGTACTATGACAGGGATTTTATTAATGCCTGATGAAAATATAAAGAAGGAGCATAATTAAGCTATGCTGAGTTATAGCTGCTATGAGAATCTTATGTTTGTATTCTCTCTAATTAAGGTTCTGGCTTTGCTCTTACTCATAATTTCTGCTAATATATGAAATTAATCTTGTGCTACTTAACCTTGAAAATGGTTGACAAAAGAAAGTGTAGTTTTATTAAATTTATATATTCTTTTTAATTGTTCAGTGAGGATGGGATTACTTATTTGGTGGACTGGATGCATCAGTGATGTTTAAAAAAAAGAAAAAGTCTTATTTGACTGAATACACCAGAATCACAAATTTGAGAGAAAAGAGAATGAATGTATGAATGCTCAGGGAGTGAATGATTAAACTGTACTGGTAACACATGCATTTGAAGGTAACAGAGCTTGTTCACATCCTGCCTATCCTGCACAATCACAGTCATCATGGACAGACAATAAAACAGGTCAGTGTTTCAACCAGTATTTCTCAGCCCTACCAGGGAAAGCTTTCAGCTCTGCTCTATCTGGAGTTATGTTCTTTTTAGTAACTAGGTAGTAATGATTTTGTTAGCAATTTGTGATGATTTATTTTTGATAATAATTTTGAAGTGTCTCTTTGGCATTGCCTCTGGTCCTGAATAGTTTCTTCCAAGCACCATTTGAAGGGAGAAAGCATTTTTGGACACCTGAGTCCTGAGCAGAGTTGCTAAAAGCTTCATTTGAAGTCTAACCCTGGAAATAACACTAAGGTATTTGAGCTTTAACTGATGCATTAAACCAAACCTACTGAGATTGCTTTCTGGAGAGAAGACCTTGATTTCCTCTAAATTTTCATTTTTCCTGCTATTCTGTTCATTTTGTGTCCGTCCTATGCCTATTTCAGCACCTCCTAAAGGCTGATTAATGAACCCCCATTGCTGGCAGTCATGAAATATGTTGCATGTAGCATCCTCCCAGCAGGAGGAAATGTTGCTTGTTGACGGTTGGCTGCACGTGAGGGAAAACAGCTACCGCAGGCTGAAACCATGGACATTTCCTGCATATAAAAGCTGGATGGTGAGTATTGGCAGAAAGAAGAATAGACAAAAAAGCACAGCAGGATTCTGGATCCATAAAACATTTGCTCCCCAACTGTCACACTCGCAGTCTCTGCATCTGGTGTTGTGTTGACTCATTTCACCTGAATCAACCAGCCAGCTTGTATCTGGTTAAGTTTTCATTTTGAACACAGAACATTATATCCTTTTCCCCAGTACATCTGTACTGCACAAAATTAATCATTTTATTAGGCAAAAATTAGTTTGCTTTCTCTGTTTAATAAACCTGAACGGTGAGTTTCAGATTTTGTCAGTTTTTTGGTGATCAGTGTTTATATTTGGGCCAATAACTTTTTGACACCTTTAACTCCATTAGATAGCTTATAGAATTATAAAAAAAAACAAGTTGCTTAAACTAATCTTTTTGTTATTTTTGGCTTATATTTCTCAAGAATTATTATGCAGGGTTATGTGAACTAGTCTCATACCACAGATCTGTACAGATGGATATGAGACTAACACATAAAGGAAGATGATTTAATCTGTAAGGTTTAAGGAGAAAATATGTATTGGCTTTTCCTCTTGCCGTTTTTAAAATTTGTGTTTGCTTTTAATGGACAGAAGCTTGATTTTTTTTTTCAGTTTGATAATATTAGAGGTCACTCCAGGAGGCATAAACATAGTAAAAGGAGAAATGGTGAAGACAAAATTGCATGCATACATGAGCTCTGTTACTCATGTCCTTTATTAAACCAAGCTCAACGGCTGTATGCTCATTCCTGCTGAGGGCAGGGAAGATACACAATCTGCCTCAAATAAGGCAAATTAGATTATTATGCTGTGCTATTTCATTGCCTGTGGCTGGCCAAAACCACCTTATGCTTATTTAGGCAGCTCTGTACCTGCCTGTTCTGGACTTCGTGGCATTAAATGCAGGGAAAGAAATGCAGAGGGATTGCAGAGCGGGGAGGAAGAGTAGAAAGAACACATTAATTACCCACTTGCCACCAAACAGTGCTGTGAGGGAGAGAGGGCTGTGTGCAGCTGCCCTTGTCTCAGACTATATTCTTCCTGGAGGTTCTTGCTCCATGCAGAGCCACCCCATGGGCATGGCATGGTCCCTCCCAAGGGAGCAGGGTGACAGATAAAGGTAGAGGGGGATGCCAAAAGTATCATAGAACAGCAGGCAGTGGTGGAGCCTTGAATTTGTTTTTTTTTGCTAGAAATACATGATGCATTTGGCTAGATTAGAGTTAGTGCTTCACAGGAGAAGTATGCTGTGTAATGCATAAAGTAGCACATTCAGTTCAGATTTTCCTTTTGTTGACAAGTGAGACTGAATGTTGGTTAGACACAGAGAGAGGATTAGAAAAGATGGGGTTATACAGGAAATAAGAATTCTTATATTCACAGAGTCATAGTTTTTGGATTTAGAATGAAATGGAAGAGTTGCTGTACAGTGCTGCCTTGCCTTTCTTTGAACCTAGGACTTCACACCCATATTGTGGGTGTGTGCTCCTACATTCCTTGTCATTTTCACAAGAAAGAATTAAAAATAAACAGCTTTCACAGGCATCTAGTTCAACATCTTTCAAGTTCTCTTGCAGTGTGAAAAATAGTTCCCCTGCAGGATTACATGAAACCTAGAGTGTTTCACATGTGGCATGTTTAAGAATTTTATCACGTCTGTTATTTCCAAATCTAAATTGAAGTAAAAATCCAACCGTTAAATGATCTTTTGCAATTTCAGACAGAAAGTAGTTAGAAAACTAAAGGAAAATAGATCTCAGAGATGATGTGCAGAGATGAGTGCTTCTGGACAGATACACAAAATAATTAATGCACAGATGCATAGGTTTGTAGTCTTATCTCAGTTTGGGTTCTAGTATGTTTTTTTTTTCTTTCTGTTCCACAATGAAAAGATCTGAGATATAACCAATGGTGTCATTTCCACTGATGCATGGAACTTTCAAGACATAATACTGAATGAAAAAAGCAGATTGTCTATATTTGATCTATTGTTGGAGTGATAGACTGCCTATTACCAAAACAAGAGGAAGAGTAACTGAGAAATATGTCATTTTTGCTAATAGTGTGTAAAACAAATAAAACTCCATATATTTCAATCACACCATAGAAGAGATTTTTTTAAAGTAATAATTTGTAGATGGAGAAGTATATAAGGTAACATCAAATTTATGAGGTTCCAGTGTGGAAAAGACTCAGCAGGATACTCAAAATTTTCAATTGTTTTCTAGAACAGGGTACTCAATCAAATGCACTTTCACTAGTTCTGCTGACCTTTTTCCTCCTTTCCCTAAGCATCATCTTGCTTTATCCCCACTGGAGCTTGCACAGCCAGGATCCTTTGAAATGGCAGTGAGTCTGCACACCCTCGTGCCCACAAAATCTCACAGAGACGAACAGCCCCAAACCAAAATCCTGCAGTTTCTGTGCTAATGGAGCTTGGGCACTGTCACATCCCCGGGATGGGAGCACTGGGAGAAGGAACCCTTCTTGATGAAGAATAGATGGGTTTGAACAAATCGCTTTAAATTTCAAACCCAGCATAGCTGTGGGGGTAAGAGCGATGTCCTGGCTCCTTGGCCGATGCCTGCCTCCCAGGGCAGCCGCTGCTCTTGGTGATGGAGCCGATCCTGAGGCTCTCCAGGTGTGGGCACGGCCACAGGGACGCGATCCACAGCCCTGCTGCTCCCAGGGCTGCTGGCCCTGGCCATCTGCGTGAGAGCAGCAGATGCCATCCTGAGCAGCACGAGCACAGCGGGACCTGTGCTGCTGCCTGCTCACCTCCGGACATCTGTCACTTCCTCCACAGCATCCAGCATCCTTGTCCCAGCGTGTGCAGCCCCGACACACGGCTGCTTTCCCACCAAGCTGGTAGGAATGCTCATGAAGTGAGGTGTTGGTCACTTGGAGTTTGTGTAGTTGAGACTAAATGCAAAATTAGTGCTCAACTCTCTTGTGTATGCCCATTATCTGATGGAGAGAGGCACGTTTGCGCTTTTCCCTTCAATTTATGTTTATTTAAAGAAAAAATAAAAAGTGAAGTCACTGCTCTGCTTACGATCATTTCTGTTATTGAAGAGTTGTTTTCAGTGTGAGTAAAGAGTCTGATGTAATTACAGGACTCACAGATTAGCATTTTACTGCATTATCTGTGCCTCTTATGCAGCCTTTCCTAGACTTCAGTAAATACTGTGGGCTTGGGACCTCAATTACTGTGATACTGGGAGATGAGTTCATAACGATGAGTGGTAGAAAAAGGACAGACAACCCATTTATGACATCTCTGGGATCAGAAGTGCACTCACACTAAACCAGAATATATGACTTTACTTTGGAATTTCAGCAGTGAGTGGTGGTGTGGTGTAGTCTGCTTCTGGAGACTGAGCATTTTGGCTTGAGTCTGTTCCTGTGGTGCTGCTGAGCCTGGTCTCTCTCCATAAAGTACTTTGAGTTGGGTTCCTCAAACCAATGGTTTACAGAAAGCAATTCCATGGACTTATTTAAGGAACCTGTGAAAGAACCCTGTGGAGAATTACATAGTCAGAGGTAAGGACACAAGAGAAGCAGTCAACAGAATAGCTTTGGCCAGGTGAGAGAGGGAAATAAAGAAAAAAAAAAAAGAAAAACTAAAGAGACAAGCCAGGGTGGAAGAGAAGCAGCAACAGAGAATAATACCTAACAAGTCTTTCTCCTTGACATCAGGTTTTGCCTGAGTAAAAGTTCAGTAACAATAAGCTACATCAAGAGGCCTAAAGGTTTTGAATGCAACACTCATAACCGAGAGCTGTTGCAAAGGGTTTGTGGTTCTGCAGAGTCTCTGCTTTTTCAATGAGGAACTTGATCTGGAAAAGTGACAGTCCAGCAAGGAAACTTAAGTTTTGATGCTTTTCTGTTATTCTTTTTCAAAAACACACAAATACTCAGCATCTTCTCTGTCACTGATACAGTGATGGTTATAGATTTTAGCAAATCTGCTTTGCTATAAATGTCTGTAGTGATAGATCATCTTAATTTTACCGAGTCAGAATGAGTGTATTGCAATTAAAATTTTGCACTGGATGGCATCAATCATAACTGATTCGTAACTGAAGTGATGGTGTCAGAAACTTAGGAGTATTATATAGGCTTAAAATAGGATGAAATTTTAGTATAAAATTGTTACTCAAAATTAACTTTAATAGGAGGAAGGGAGAGTTTTAGCTGTATTCACTGGTGACATTCAGGTTTGATGATTTAATTTTATAATGTGTTTTGTTTTAATCATTGTGTATTTCTTATCAACACAGTTTGAAAGCTTTCTGTGTAACCATTGGGGACATGGTTTTTATGGAGTCTGTTGTCATCTGAATTTCTATAGAACAGCCACCTACTTACAGCTGAAGAGAATTTGAACTATTCAATTTAACTAAAAAAGTCTGCATAATATTTTAGCAGCTTGTTAACAGGCCTTCAGACAGGTACTAATTACACCCCAATTTAAAATACATCAGTTTAGCACTATTGATCTGTTAAAAAAAAAAAAAAAAAAAAAAAAAAGAAAGTAAACTGAGCAAAAGTCAGTCTTGCTGCTGAAGGAATGATGTATTGATTCTATCTGGCAGTGCTTTGTCTACAGATCAATGGAGATGTGTGGCATAGACCAGAAGAATGAGACAGGGTCATCAAAGGTCAGCAAAAGAACAGGGTGTCCCAGATTATTGGAGACAATGAAATGAACATATCATAAAGTAGTCCTGATTGGCATTTGTAAAGGAATCCACCAGTAACAGGTTTTCTGGTGTCAGAGAGGATGAACATCCTGTATTTTACAATTAGCTTTAGTTCCTCTCTTAGGAGATTTAAGGGGGATTCAGTATCTACTCTAACAGTGTCTACTGATTGCAAAAAGTCCTGCAAGTTTGAAATAATTAGCTGTTTACAGCTCTTCATGTTTGTGAAAAGTGGAATCTACATTTCTGAGAGATGTTAATCTTTGTCTAACATAATAGATCATTTTTAAATTCAGATATTCAAAAATCCTTAATCCCTTAAAATCTTCATCCCCTTATTTCAGTGGTTGGAATTTCTGTTTTGCAGTGCACAGAGATTCTAATTCTGTTACATTTCATCTTTGCACACTGAAGAAGTAGGTATGTTCTGGTTTAATTTGACAACAGACCTGAAGTGTACTTGTACCACAGTGTGTTATTCATTCACGGATTTCTTGTGTCCTCACTGTCCTCTGAGACGAAGGGCTTTGTATTTTAAATAAGGAGAAACACTACTATAATATGATTAATCCCTTACAGCTTTCATGCCTTCTAAATCTTTCCTCATTCTCCTTTAGAAATTTAACTTCTACGATGAGGGGGATGTCTGTTCCACCCAAGTATTATAATGTAGGACTTAATCCCAAAAATTAATGTTTAATCTGCACTGCTGCCTTGTTTTAAGAGCTGCCGAATAGGTGCCATTCAAAAAAAATTCTTCCAGAGCTTTCTAATCCACATTTTTACATCACTGTTACGATTTCCTTGGGTTTTACCATATTTTATAGCTAATTGCCTAACACTGAATGATAAAAGATTGAGGGTGCGTGTTCTTCTGACATAATCACAGACGAACAATTCACCACAGTGTCACTTTGGCCTCCCCTCTAAGGAATCAGATTTAGCACAGTTTAGAGTTTTATAGATGCATAGTCACTGTATCCGTTCAAAGTGTATCAGCTGGTCTGGTTCTGAGTGGCTTTACAGCAAGGGAAACAATATCTGCATCTTTTTACCTCAATCCCTCTTTTCTGCCTTTTGGGATAAGATAGGTTTTTATGGAATATGTTCTACACCAGCATTTAGTAAAATGGCTTTTAAGAATAAAATCGTTCTAATGTGAATTATTCACAGTATAATACCCTGGGGACTTCAGGTCTTTAAGGCCATCAGGTGTGGTGTGTCAAGACAGTGTAAAGAGAATGTTTAAGTTTTAGTGGAAAATACTTGGGATAGTGCTAGGTAACAACAATGACAACCTATCTAAATTAAAAATTGCTTAATATAATGCACATATTTCTGGAAAAATAACAAAAAACAAATCTGCTCCTAGAATGTTCTACCTCTGCCTTAAAGAAATAGATATGGAATAAATAGGCCAGTTCTTCAAAGAGACATTACATTAGTTTTGTATTGAGTTTTTCAGCCTAATCATAATTGGAAAATCAGTTCTTACTCTTTAAAAGTCCTGCAAAGTTTTCACAAGAGGAGCCAAGGATGTTGAAGTCACTGCTTTGACCATCAGTCAGTTTTGAAGTTCACTGCCTATGAAAAGTCAGGCATGGTCCCTATTCTTTGTTTTACTGATGTACTCTATTTGCCTTTGGAATGTAACAGAGAATTTCAATTTTTTGGTGTGATTAATCCTTTGTCATTCGTATGCACAGTGTTCATCACAATTTATCCAAGCATATAAGGTAGGATAGAAGTACCATTCATTTTTGTCTTTTATGAACATTACCTTATTAACCGTGTTGGAAATATTCCATATAATGCATTCATTAGAGGTACACACTGTCTGAAATGATCATTTCAAAATCTGTCTCCCCAGGGATTTTTATACATACTGAGTTAAATGATTAGTGAAACTGTGGCACATTAAGTGTTCAGTATTGCAAGTTACTGGGAAGTTTTCATAATAATTAAGGTTTTGATTTAAAATATCACAGTCAAAATTTCTGTTTCCATTTGTAATTTCCTCTTTCATTTCATTGCAGTCATGAATGACATTAACTAAATTCCATTTTGCAAGGTGCTGACCCTCCTAAACATCACTGTCTTAGGAGTTCATGGTCTCACTTGATTCACAGGGAGACTTGATTACTTTCAGGTTTTAATCTGCCGAGATAAAGGGAAGTTGCCTAAATATCACAAAAATGGAAGTGCTGCATTTTAAATTTTGTTTTTGAGGGACAACTCAAAACAATCTTATCTATGCTATATAACACAACAGACATCTATTTAAAATAATATTTTTGTCTCTTCCTGTGAGGTGAAGGCACTTCTGGAGTTTTCTGCCTTTAAAATCCATACCAATATTTCTAAGACTCTAGGAGAAAGAAAGAAAAGGGGCTCAGACTTCACTGTGAATGTGCTCTGGAGGTGCTAAGTGATAAATGTTGGATGATCATGACCTAGTGACACACTCTGACACAGCTTTAAGCCTAGTGCCACAGTGATGTTTCTGTAGGTCTTGAACTTTTGTGCACCTCTGAAGGTTTCTGAGTGCTTTTGAGGACTCAGATTCAAAATACCAAATTTTCCCAAGTAATTACTTTCATATGGAAAATGTAAGTGGACCAAAGCTAACTCATGCTGGCTTCAGGAAACAGACATATTTTCAAATAATTCCGTAGTCCTTGCTAGGTGGGTTTCTTATTGATAAATACCAACTTTACTGGTATATAAGTCTGATAATCTTCAGAATTACTAAATGTGTCCTCTGTACGCAAATGAGGTCATGTTCTACTGAAGTTGATGTCTTTTTTTTTTTAATTTAATGTCTTTTCATATTTGACCAATGTATTTACAAATGTAATTATTAGGTGAGTGTTTTGATAATTTCTTATGGAAAATGAGGCTTGTGTGTTCAGTGTTAGTCACTGTGTGTGTCTGCTTACTGACCTTCTTGCTCTCTGATTCTCATAATTTCAGTGAAGTTTGACATAGGTAGAAAAAATTTCATAGTATTGTGTTTACATATTGAGAGTAAATGCCAGATTGAAAAGATGTATTCTGTGCTAAAAAAAGAGAGGAGTCCAGTGTCTGCACAGAAATCTGCAGAATTAATTGTCCTTTTGAGAGGATGGAAATTAGACAGTGTGGAAACAGTTACTCCAAACAGCATCCTGCTGAAACTGTAAGATGGTAAACAAATTTCCAAGCCCTCATGTTATCCTGATGCAATTTATCAGCTTTTATGATAAATGTTACAAGTTAAAAAAAAAAAAAAAAGAAGGTATTCTTCTGGCTTTACTCTGGCTATTGCTGTTACTCCCTCAGGGAATGTTGTCAGGTGGTTTGGGTAGAAAAAGACATTTAGGAATGGTACATCCCTTAAGTGTAAATGAAGAAGAATATCTTACACTGTCTACAGCTGGCTGAGAACCATTTACTTTAATAATGACAAATTAGTCAAACCTTGTAAATCATTAACGAGCAATTACCTTTCTTTCTAGAGTTTCAGCAGACAGAGCTGTTCTTATCACGGTAACTGCCTAGGAACTTTATCTGCCTCCCAAAGCAGCTGACTCTGGTAGATGGCAGGATGTGATAAAGGGCTTGGGTATGTCACAGGTGTCATGGGAAGGAGACTGATGCAAAGAATTGGCTTTCTCACCTGCTGCTGAGAGACTAGAACTGTTGCTGAAGTCTCTCTCAAATGCAAGTCTGTTGGTACAAGTTAAAGGCAGGGAGGACAACCAGACCTTTTACTTCTTTTTTATACCACTCTAAAAAGCATCTTCAGAAGACAGGCTGCTAATACAGTATGACACTTACACAGAGACCTGGACCTTATCTTCCATAAGATAATAGAAAATAGCAATGTTGATAAAAGGTTTTCACAGCTTCTTACCTAAAATTGAGCTGCTGCATCTCCCTTAGTTGGATGAGTTTAAAGGTGCTAGTTAACAATGCAAAGTATTCAAACATTTATTTAGATACGTCATGGGGTTGTATTTAAGGAATTCCATCTAGACTCCTCTAAGCTCCTGCTTTATACAGTATTATTTATCAAAATACTATACGTCTGTTTACAAAAGTTACATTGAAAAGAAACTCCTGTTATAAATTAATGACAGACTTGTAAGTAAAATGAACGTGTGCAATGCAGAATGGGTTTGTTCAAGGAATCATATGTCTCTTAATTTATCTATTTAATGAAGAAAATCTTTAAAAGCAGCAGTAGATACAGGTGAATCTTTTCCAAATTATTCTTTCCAAGATGGAGTTGAAATACATCTCTTTAGTGGAAGCCCGGGAGCAGCTAAGCTTATTTCTGCATGGAGAATTACTATATGCTGTGTCTTGTATTAAAATGTTTGTTTTGTTATAACTTTTTAATGAATTTGCTCTTCCTGTGAGGGACTCGCACTACAGTATTAAGAAAATATTATCAATCTTGGCATAATTGCTAACTTCTGCTACGGTCTTAGGATTCAAAATCCCTACAATGCAAATTAAATTAAGTACACCTTTCCCAGAGAACATACATAACCTTTCTGAGGTGTAAGACAAGCACACATCATTGTTTTCTGTTTTATCTCATCTGGGCTGTCTAATCCAGCCCAGGTCTAAGGAGTCAAGCCTCCACTGTGCCTAACAACCACCTGGGAACAATTTCTCTGGAGAAAATAAATGGGTTTCTTGTCAAGGCCATTGTAACAGAAGAGCTGAGGGCATTGATACTGAAGGGGTCATTTTTTTCCTGTTGTGCACTAATTTGAGGGCGACATGTTGTAAATGTTGCAGTTTCATAAGTTGCATGAGACATCACTTTGTCTTCTCCCTTCCAGATATTTTCTAAATGTGTCATCATCTGTCATGTATAAAGCACATAATCTTTTATCATCACTATGCACATTCTGACACTCTGGTGATTTAGTCTTAATACCGTCCCTATTACTCTGTAAATGAAAATCCCATATTGTATTAGACACACAGTATCTTGTTTTCCTACCTCATCATTACTGCTTTTTTCTCTTCTCCATCATCCAGTGCTGCTTGTTTTTGTATACTGAGGCTTGTTGGTCAGCTGTTCCAAGGAGTAATTCAGGGTGTTAATTTAGCTGAAACAAAACATCAATGGAAGGATTTCATGGTCAAAAGTAAGAGGTAGGCCAGTGGTTTTTCCACTGAGGACAGTTGTGAGCGGTAACTATTCTCTGGAGTTAAACAATTAGACAGCCTTTACAGAGTCAGATCCTCAGGGTATTACCCCAGCAAAGTAACTATTGAAATATCAGCTCCTGAGGCTGAAGTCCTTTGTGTGTATGTAGCTTTATGATGTGAATATTCCTATTGCCTTCAGTGGGATTACTGACAATGAATATAGTTAAACATGTGCATAAATCTTTGGGACATACAACTCTATAGAGTTTATGAGCATTTCAAAGCTTATTTTGGAGAAGCTCATTTTTATCCTCCTTATATGAGGATTCAGAACAAAGCAGGAGCACAGCCATTTCTGTTTCCAATTTCAGCAGTTGGCTTCTGTTGGCTTGGTTGGGTATTTTTTAAAATAGTTAAGAGAATATTTTGCAGAAGTAGATGTATCAATTAACATGTGATTTTAGCCTTTGAATGAAAAATAGGCAGTCCCTGATGGCTTCACTGGCATTTTGAGAGAGAAAATAATAAAGTCATACAGTTACAAAATTTGGATTAAAAAATATACAGATACACCCAGATATACAATCACACACAGGCACACATGCCCACATGTAATAATATTTATAGAATTCCTGTGGGGAATTGGGAGGGTTTTTTTAATGTATTGCTTTTTACCTTTTCCCACATTTACTAAATGGGCTAAGTAAATACAAGCAAAATGTCACTTACCAATTCTTTTGTGTTCTTTTCAAACTTTGGATGGAATAAGGTCACTGTACAGCCATTTTAGGTAGAAGAGGTTTTTTTGAGAATGCAAGTGTGAATTACCATAAAAGTGGCTTTGCCTAAATACTAAAGGTGACTTTTAGCTGAAAAACTATAAAGTGCTTTGCTTCAATACTAAAGATAGCTTTTAATTGAACAGTGTAAGTGAGCCTACAAAGCAAGGTTAACGCTTAGTGGTATAATTTTATACATGTACTTTGGCAGTCACAATGGCTTTGATTCAACCTTGACTTCCTACAAGATCATAAAAAGGCACAGAATAATTTGTTATAAAAGAAATGAGAAGTGGAGTACAAATATGAGTCGCATAACAAATTCTGAAGATGAAATGGTAACGTGCAAAAGGAAATGTAGCATTTTATGCCAGTGCCATAATTCTCAGACAACATTACAAAGAAAGAAGTATGGCCAGCAATTTGACCTCCCTCCTCCTCCTCCCCACTTCAGCTCCATAATGATGTTTAGAACTTTATAGCTCGGTTAAAAAAGGTTTTAAGGGAACACAGTGTCCTGTTCCCTTCTACAGGATACTGAATTCCTAATGACCTTAAATTCTGACAGTAGCTGGGCTGCTTCTTGCCAAGGACACTGGTAAGCAAATTACTATTTC
This sequence comes from Cinclus cinclus, assembly GCF_963662255.1. Taxonomy (NCBI): domain Eukaryota; kingdom Metazoa; phylum Chordata; class Aves; order Passeriformes; family Cinclidae; genus Cinclus; species Cinclus cinclus. Next base: position 9,735,377 of record NC_085047.1, on the reverse strand, counting down.
TAGCCTCACACTAAAAGGAACCCCACATAATTTAATTTTTGGGTAATCTTACATGCCATGCAGCTTGAGATGACTGCTCACATCCAGTCGTGTCCCTTTTTCATTTCTGTAGACACTGAAACACTGGAAAGATTTAGTGAGTGCAAATAAGACCTAAAGGTTCAGTGAACACAGCAGAAATACTGCCCCTGTAAAAGGCTTGCTGAAGGCCTTTCACAGACTTTCCTTCACCACCTGGAGTAGCTACTGCTTTATTCTTCCTTGATATTATGCTGCCAAGGAACAGATAAAATCTGCAGGATCAGGACAGTTTCTGAATAAGAGAAAAAGAGAGGATGCCATCTGAAGATCATGACATCTACATGGGTTATAGAATTACTGAGCAGGACTTAGCATAATCTATATCTCAGTTACCCCAGGGTGTTGGGTTTTTTTGGGTTTTTTTGGAGATGTCAAACTGTTGAGATAAGCTTTTTATTGAAGTAGGTCTAGAGGATTTTTGCCTCAGCTGAAAGATACCATAGCCTTTCTTTCTGAAGACCAAACAGACATCACTGAATTATTTGCTAATTGTGAGAAAAATCTGTATTGATTTTGTGTGTGTGCCTGTGTCTGAGCATAGGCCACTAGCTGTTTCTCAGTGGCATTATGTGTTGAAGAATCTCTTGGGAAGACAAGAGCAGAAAAAAGTGGGAGTAAACCCCCCCCCCCCAAAAAAAAAAAAAAGGACAAAACCTCCCAGCCATCCTGACATACAACTGGAAGACTGCATGTTTTCATGGCCTGTGCTTTCTCTTGTAAAGGGCTGTGAGGGAGGATGTAATATATAATATATTTAGGTAATAGCCCAAACTGGAGACAAAATAATCTCTTGCATGTACTCTGTGTGCTTATAAAATTTATCGCGATTTTTTTGTTGTTGTTGTTCTTACATCTAAGGGAAATTTTAGCTTGTGGCCTAGAAATTTAAGCTGTTTCTACATTTCTTTGGGAAAAAATAGAAGGTGAGAGCTTCTCAAGAATACGTAATGTACACACAGTATAATGTGTTTCTGTAGGAGTGGGATATGTTACTTACTAATTCATTTAAGAATTTGCCCTAAAAAGCTGCACTAGTTCTAACTTTTTAAGGGTTTGAACTTTTTCGTTAATTATAGCAATGACTTTCATTTGTAGTTGAGCTTTTTTTAATGTTTGAGGTGGAAAGTCATACATGTGCACGTGCATATGAGTTTCACTTTTGTTTTTAGCATGTTTCACTCCAGAAACAGAAGTGGTTGCTCTTGACAAACGGCTTTGTCCAGAGTTGTGGTTATAAAGCTGATAGTTTCACTCTTGCAATCTGAATAATTCTGCCACAATTAAGTGCTTTCAGAAAATAATACATGAGCAGCAGTGCTTTAGTAAACAACAGTGGCTCAGTAACTGTAAAAATTCAGGAGGATATAAACATGGGAAAGAATGTAAACAGGTCTTGCTGGATGACTGCTGTCGACTTTTTGCAAAGGGAAAAACCTATTCCCATATGTCCTCAAATAGGCATTAAAACCAATGTACCTCTTCTTTGACATCCATTAGAACAGAATGAGTCCTTTTGAAATCTCCCAAACACTCACATAATGACAAAGTGTAGTAAATTAAGCAAAATGGTTTGGGAAAATGAGGATGTGTAAACAAGCCAGTCAGATGTCATTTACTTTCTTGGATCACACTGGTAATTTTTGGAGATCTGGCTGTGTTAAGTCTTTGTGAACAAAGCTGGGTTTAATGCACTGAATGTAGATTTTCTACCTTAAAGAACAATTCTGTTTATGTTATGTCTGGTTTGGAACTGATTCTCTTAAATTTTTGTTGATTTTTAATAGGCAGTACAACCAGTGAGGTTCTTTGCTGTTGTCACTAGAGACTGGTCTAATAGTGGAAGCCTTTTGTGTATGCTCTAAAAATTATTGTTGTCCTCTGTTAGCTTAGACCAGCTTGCTGCATGTATGTCAGGAGCTCATCACCTGTATTGTGGCTTTGGATGCTTTGGAATGATGTTTATATTGCTTTTTGCTCATACACCACTTGACTGCAGTGTAGCTGAAAATACCAGAAGAGTTACAAATAAGAGCACACAAAGCACTTTCGTAAACTCTAGCTTGTTTAGTTAACTCTAGCTGTTTGCAGTAACTGAGGAACCTTTCTTTTTCTTCAGAGTATTGATTCCTTATGCAGTAGCACTACTCTGTATTTTGAAGGAAATGGTGGGGAAAGATCTTTAGTGGATGGCAGATATGTTTTATCTTTTCATGGTATGCTTTTGCCCATGTTGTAGTTTATATTTTGGGGAAACAAGTCAGATATTGGGGCATTTACAAGCTTGTTTGTCTTCTAAAGGAATTAAAATGTCACTCAGCAGAACCTGTGACTTACTTGTTGACTGTCCATAACTCACTGTGGATCTGAGATTCAATCAATATAATGTAATTTACTCTGACTTAAATGCAGGAAAGAGTTTCACCAAATTTTGTGAATGTTTTTCTTCTCTAATTCCTTCCCTCTCATAGATTAACACAACATAAATTAAAGTGTGTTAGGGGAGGATACAGACACTGTTTATATACAGAACTCTTCCCTAAAATTATATCTAAAACTTTGTGGGTTTAAGGAAAGTGTCTTCATACTAGTGATTCCACATATATTTATAGTTGTCAGCAATGATTTCAGCATGCTTTGAACTTTTTTGAAGGCACACAATTTTTTAAACTGATAGACACTTCTTGGTAGCTCTAGATGTGTTTTTTTTTAACAACAGAGGATGGAGGAAGCAGCATCCAAATCCAGCTCTGATACCATTCTCCTCTGCACTATCTGCTCCAAGGAACTGCTAGTTTTGTTTCTTGTAGTCATTACTGATGAGTTGTATGTTTGCATGCAAACTTAAACAAAACAAAAAAACCCAACCAACCAACCAAACAAACAAAAAAAACCCACAAAAAACCACAAAACCCCAAGCACAGAAACAGCAAGTTTTATATTTAAAATTTATTTTATAGTTCCTCTCAGCTAAATTTTCCCCTCACATTCACATGTTATTTTTTTTAAATCTAACATGTGACCCAACAATTTTACAAGCATGGATAAAAAGGCATAACAGTAAAGTAAAACGCTTTTATACAGATGTCCCTACAAGGAATGATTCAATTATATCTTTTCTTTAGCATTCTGGACTTTAACTCAGGACTTGACAGAGCCACCATGTCAAATTGTATTTTACTCATTATTTCAATTGAAATAATGGTACTGCTTGTAAGGAAGACATTTCTGAACATGACTAAAAGCTGAGGATTCAGACATTTAAAGGATATTGGAGAAAAACAGTAGAGAAGGTAGAACAGGAGGGTGGGCTTAAGCTCTGGGAATGGCTCTGCCACTCACATGATGTACAACCATGGACAAGTGATTGAGTGTTTCACTGAGTCTAAGTTTATCATACAGAAAAGCAGTAAGAGTCAACTCAGAGATGTTAAAGAGTTTAAGTTACCCAGGGTTTGATGTTGAGAGCATACTGGTAATGATACCATCATTAATGTTAATTACTAATGTTACTAGCTGACAGCAACAGTAACCAGTTTCACCAATCCCTATCCAAAAATGGACTCTGCATTTTGACTTAACCACTTTACTCTGGAATATTGCTTTAGGATAAACTGAACAATCCAATATGAGAATTCTCATCATTTGAGTGATTTCCTTTACACAAACCAATGCTGATTTCCACAGGAGCTGTGAGAACAGACTAGTGACTAGACTAAGTATTTTAGGGTTTCAGGATGAAGTACATCTGTGGATTTTAGAATATTTCAATTTTTTTTTTTTTTAATGTTTGTTTAAAAGCATAATAACTTTGCCAAAAGGATGTTTGATTGTAAGGCATGCCACAGTGGGAAGCTGGGAGATCCTTAAAAAATCCAGCGCTTTAAAGTGTTGTAATCAATGAGAACTGAATACAGTAACAGATATCTGCAGGCTTTTATTGATAAGTGTTTTAGAGAGACAAATTTTATATTTCATATGGATGTTACAATTACTGAAATACATATAATAAGAAAATGATGTACTGACTATGGAGTTTGTCTATGTAGGCTCAAGGTATGGTCTTCAAGTGGATTTATAAAGGGTATTTTTACCCCCCAGTTGGGGACTGGTCTTTCTACAGTTCAGATTTGGAGCGGAAAATTGGGTATTTTATCCATCTGGCAAAGGTATATTGAAAATTGTAAGATATGTGTGGTTTTATTTTTTAATTCTTTTTAATGGTAGGTCTGTAACTTTTATTAAAATTGTAGTTTAATCACATGTCTATCACAGCTCAGTGAGAAGCCTCATAAAATCCACTTTGCTGGTGTCTTTTAACATTAACAGCTTTGCAACGTCTTTTTTTGTGGTACTAAATTTCAAATGTGTATACCCTGTGGTTGCAAGTGTTTAGTACATCATCCATGTGCTTAGCTTGCAACATTTCAATTTATTTATATCAAATTATTGCTGTAAAAAAAATGGTGATATTTTGTGTTCCACTGACTAGTTAGACTCTTGGACAAGAAAAGTAAGACTGCTGGATAGCTAGAAATAATTCAGTATTAAAAGGATGTTGTCGGGTTCCTTGAGACAATGATGTCATTAAGTTGAATTAAAGATGGTTTATTTTGCTTTGTCTGATGTCTTCACCCTTGTATTGAATTTTTTTTTAGGAAAATAAGATTGAGACCCACATTCTGATCAAAATATCTATTCTCCAGCTATTTGGACTTGACATTATATCAACTCTTTCACAAGTTGTTAAATGAAAATCTGAAAATCTTTTTTGTGCCTCCACTATTCTTGTTAGAAAGTCATTTGAAGATCTGGTAGCTGTGTTAGTAAGGGGCTTTCTAATTCTCTAACATAAACTTATTTATGGGCAATCTGTGGCTTCCCCCCCTCCCCCCATATAAGTCCTAGTTTAAGTAGCTTTTTTCCCCACGCTATTTTTATTTTTACATACATAATTATAGATTACGTATTAGAAAAAAACACAACATTCCACATCATGTCTTAAAAAAACCACCTCATATAATAAATCAAAAGCTATAGTTAATTTAAATGCAGGAGAAAAACGTCCTCAATTTTCACATCCTTATTACATTTCTGAAGGTTTTTTGTTTTGTGGGTTTTTTGTTTTGTTTGGGTTTTTTTTGTTGGTTTTTTTTTTTAGTATTTTTTGTTTGCTTGTTTTGGTTTTTTTTAACTGCAGAATATTCCTGCTCCATTTTGCTGAAAGGAAGTCCTGCTGCAGAGCACAGTGTTGCTGGAAGGGGTTGAGTTGAACTCAGCTTGAATCTGATTCTGCCTCTGGAAAACTTCCATTAGCTTCAGCGAGGCAGTATGAAGCATCATGTTATTAGATAAGTCTGTAATGATAAGAGAAGCCAATGTTTTGGCTAGGTGCTGTGGCTCATGCAGTGACAGGAGCAGAGGAGACAACAAATACTTTGCCTCGTGTGGTTGACCCTGCATTTAGCACAGAAGGGACAAACTCAGAGGAACAGGTGGTGGTGGATTTATTTCTTCTGCATTTACAGCTGTTATGGAGGAGAAAATGGATAGAAGTACCATGAGATTGAGACATACAAAAGACTTAAGTGCCACTCAATTGCCTTAAGGCATCCCCATTAAACATAATTACCCTACTTACTAAGCACCAATCATAGCTATTAAGTATCATCGGGTTTAAATTAGTTCCCTGGGAGACATCCCGTTTAAGCAGGTTTCCCAGTTAAGCACAGGAAACTTCTTGTTTTAATCAGTCCTTCCTCTTCTTCGCCTCCTCTTCATTTTACCTGATGTAGAGGTGGTTGTTTCATAGCTATCCAAACAAAAGAATTCCCAATGTGTTTATTAGGTGCACTAAGGAGTATAGAACTTCCAATATAAAGAAAGTGCAGAGGGATCAGCTCCTTCTGCATTCAGAGGATGCTGCTGTGGGAATGACTGGAAGTGTTTAGGCTGGTCTTGTTCCTCCATTTTTTCATCCATTCCTTCTCTTCTAGTCTTAAAGAATCTTTGGGATGTCAGTGTCCACACAGAATGCTTATTCCTTTGAAGTAACCATGGATTGTTATGACATACATTCTCCTAGAAGTTCATCAGACATGGTTATTCTGACTTGTCTGTCCTCATGTAAGTCAGTTCTTCAACAGAGAATCACAGCATAACTGAGGCTTTAGGGGACCTTCAGAGCTCTCTAGTCCAGTCTGCTGCTCACAGTTACTCAGGGATATGCCTGGCTGAATCTTAAAGTCCTCAAAATACTTCTATAACTGCTCTATCTCCTTGTTTATCTTCTGATCAATGTTTTTTTTTTTTTTTTTAAGTAATTAAGTTTCTTTTTCTTGGTTGTTTCTGCTAATAGATAAGTGGGAGGGTTTCTTTTATTTTCCAATTGAGGAAAATCACTCTTTTTTTTTCAACATTTTCAATATTTTCAATATTTTTGTTAAGCTTGCTTATGTTCTTTTCCATTTTTTACTTCTTTAACATCATGCTGTAAACGTCTTCTATGGTGTCTAATAAATCTGCTTGTGTCTTAGAGCAACACAAAATCTGGAGGGGCTCATCTGCCAAAGTGCTATTGTCTAAGTAGTGGTTTGCTGCAATTCTAGATTTCCCTCTTCCACTCCTCTTTATGGATGCACAACAGTTTAAACAGCAAATCTCAAAGGAGTCCTTTAATTTAAAGAGCTTATTTTCAGTGGAAACTGTTTTATGTGCCAATTTTACCACTGTATATAATGAAAACGGAAGAAAAACAGTGGCTATTTTATGCCTACCACATTGGATATGTTACTGATTCAAATATGCATTAAACCTTTACCTGTTTAGTACATGTATTACTTAAATATTAAGTGGGAGTTGACTACTATGACTGTCATTAAAGCTATAAGAAGATAACTGCATTCTAATTATGATGTGATTATGGTTTCTGAATGACTCACCATATATATGTGCCAGCACTTCTAGTTTACATATAGAACAGATTTCAGGTGCAAGCTGCAAGTCAGATATTAAGGTGTGAGAACTGAGGAAAAAAAGGGATGAGTTTCAGAATTTGGAAAGCTTTTTGAAATGCTGCCATGCCCTGGGATATGTGGGGTATGTTCTGTCGTGCTCCTGCACCATTTTAGGACAACTGGGGTGTTTAGAAGAAAATGTGAGGACCCTGTGAGTGTCAGTAATATTGTTTTTGGAACTGTCTTGGGTAACAGTGGCCCTTAACTCAGTACTAACAAAGTAAATTTAATAGTCAGGAAAAGATAACATCCAAAGAAGAATCTGTAAATGGTAGCATAGTAATAACTTCATTGAGGAGAGCCCTTCCTCTCTAATTTGCTATTAAGTGGCAGGGGAAAATTTTTAATTTAAATTTTGTGTTAGGCTTTAAAAATAGGCATGTAAAAGACAAAGTACTGTCCTGGATTGCAAACTAGGAAATAAGAATAGAAATAAGGAATTATTTTTCATCACAATGACAAGATAAAAAAGAAATTGTCTTGAGTTGCATACCAGTTCCAGAAATATTTACCATATATATTAAAAGAACTGGGAAGAAGGAAGAGGAGTGGAGCAGAATAATAATCCTGCAAAAGATTTAGGTGCTTGAAAGGTGAGAACAAGTGATGAACTTTAAGAAAATATAACTAGATGAAAGGCATTTCTGTTGACTATCTCTTGAAAAGATCCTACAAGAAGTGTCTCCAGAATTTTTCTTTAATGGCAAGTCTTTATTAATTTTCCAGAGTAGGTCAAGATATACACAGGGTAAATTTAAGTCTGCTGCTGTATAGTGAGTACACACAAAAAGTCCAAAATTAAGATCCTGTAAAGAAATGAATTTTCTTTAAAGGAAATGTAGGACTTTGGGGGGAAAGGAAGGTTGTTACAGTTCTCTTGTTAGCAAGACAATGTCTTCAGTTACATTTTGTGGATAGGAAGTCTGGTCCTTGGACTAGCAGTTGTGGAGGTTCTGCTGTATCTTTGGCATGCCTTTTATCCCACACAAGTAGCTTGTCCCTTCTCCAAACACAGCCTTGCTGTTTAAAGGGTCACTGGAACCTACAGGACATCACTTGCTCAGCTACTGAACCTGCCTGTTCTTTCAGTTCTCACCTTCCTCACTCCCAGTTTTGATCATTTCCCATTCCTGCACGGTCCTGTGCTCCTGTTGTCTCAGTCACAGGGATAATACAGGTCAAAGTGGGGATGGGAGCAGCACTTCCTAGCTAGAGTTTTTCTGGCCCCCATTACATGTCTGCAAGTCCAGACAGCTGTGCTCAAGTTACAAGGTGAAGGGATGAAACGAAGGGAACACTGTAGCATTTTGCACACTGCTTCCTTCCATCCTCCCTAGGATCTCCAGGGAGAACTGAATGCTGAGAAGAAGAGGAAAAGGAAGAGAAAGGAAGAAAGAGAATCCGTATTTATTTAATATGTAACTTTCTCAGAAGGCTGGCAGGTCTGATTATAAAGATGCACCACGTACACCTACAGACTCAGTGTCTCAGGAGCTGTGACCTAGGTGCAGGGGAGCATCTTTTATACAGATGGAGAAAACTCAAACAATCTCAAATCCCTTAGTGGGGTGACAGTTGGCAAAGAATAAATTTTTAATTTTTCTCTGGATGTGTTTAGTCAACCATTACTTTTGTTTTCTCCCCGTTTGTTCTGTGTCTTTAATGCTCTCTTTTCGTGTACACTGATGACTAGAGAAGACAGGTTTTCAAGTTGTTTTTTTTTTTATGCAATGGGAATTACATTTTTTTCTCCATATACAACAAAACTTCATGTCACGTGTGGCCTAATATGCAAAACATCATACAACAGAACAAAGCACACATACAAAGCTCCTGTGCCCTGCTCTCCTTTGTACTTGTATCCCTTTTATAAAGGATTGTTCCTCTGTTTTTGATATGACACTATTGTACTTCACTTTAGTAAAAGGAAAAGTATGTGCCTTCTCTGATAAATTAAGTGCTGTTAGTCCACTGCCCATTATTTTACTTAGCTGGACAACACCTTGAAGTGTTAACATCAGCACACATCAGTGTATGTTTGATTGGTTTTAGCTCACTGCTGTTCACCCCTGCAAAATGAGCACAAAATTGAATAAATCAAATTTACTTCCGCATATCTGTACATGCTAAAAAGCCTTTCTATACTTACATCATATATTCAACAATTTTCTAATTATTAGGAACAAAATAGCAATTACACCACTGTTTCCTTGGCCATGGGAACACCCCCATTTAAAAAGAGTGCTTCGGAGGATAACAGATGTTTTATCTCTTGGCCTCTTACTTCAAAGGAAAACAGTTATCTGGAAGGCACAAAAAAAAAAAAAAAAAAGAGGCAGTAATCAATTGTTCTGTCATATTTTGTGAGCATGGTAATTGCTGTCTCAGCTGCTTAATACTAAGCATCTCAGCCTACCTTTTTAGGCAGGCTTAAAATATTTTAGGTAGTGGCAAGAACCTTGAAGTGAAATTCTAAAATTAATGAGTTTGTAACTTTTAATTACGGTGGAGGGTTTTTGTTTTAAGTAATTTTTACTGTTTATGGTTTCTCAGAAGTAGAGGCTGAATGCCTCTCACATTGAATTTTACAGTACTGGCTCATCATGCAGAAAGCTATTTGTTTACAGAAAAGTGTTTAATTTAAATGGGTCATTACTGGTATAGAATTATAAATGTTGATGTAAAACAAAGCTAAGGGTCTTTTTCTCTTTATGTCCAGTTTTGGTAACTCTTAAAATAGGTGTTTCCTACCCCAGAAATATACACCAGATTTCTATCTTTTCATTTTCTGGAATTTCTCTTTTTCCCTGGAGATTTCTTCAAAGGCAAAGCGGATATTATGATATATGAATAATTATACTAAATATAGAGGAAGAATTTAATTCTCATAAAGTGCAAGCGACAATCTGCAGTCTATGGTCAAAGGCCCTTGCAAAATAAAGGTAAATTACAAAAAATTATCTGCTTCTTTAAAGTGACCAGAAATAATATACAATTAAAAAATATTGTACTCAGAACCATTCATGCAACTGAAACAGTTAAAAATCAGAAATAAAAAAATATTAATTTCAAGCTCCATTGGAAAATGTAAAAACAGTATTTGCTAAACCACTCAAGAAAAAAAATGGTATTTAAATATTTCATTTCAATACTTTTTAAAACATTGAGAAAAAATACTAGGAAAATGATGTGTTAACCTAATTGAAAATATTCTGTACAAACATGAATGTTGATTCTTCCTTCTTGTACAAATGGATCACCCCAGGGCATCAGATACTGTTCCCACTGTGTTCACATGTGAACCTAGACAAAAGCAGGATTGATTTTCTCCACTTCTACATTGTCACTAGCTCATTAAATCAGCCTTTTCAAGAAAGGTTGAAGATCATACCATCTTGAAGAGTCTACCTCTGCCTCCTTTCCTTCTCTTCTCACTCAGTTACCTCTCTGTTCTCCTTCCCCATTCTCCCCTACCTCTCTGTGCTATCTGCATGAACAGTGCAGCATCCACTCTGAGCCCTTGGGGGCACAGGACAAGAATGAAATAGATCCATATCTGGATCTCTACCCTGTGGCTGCCTCTTCCTGAGCATGTCCACCCTTCTTCATAGGCAACAGCAAGTGGAAATGACACAGCACTGCCAGAACAGTTGGAACTCCTGGGAAAAAAAAAAAAAAAAAAAAAAAAAAAAAAAAAAAAAAAAGATGAGCCTAGGATCCGAGGTGATGGAGAGTAAGGGTCAGACCCACTTCACTGGAATTTTGGGTGCATAGGTTTAATAGGGAGTAGAAGAGTAGTAGGGTTAAACTACAATGAAAATTGGAGCATGGAGTTATGTCATCAGCCATGGGAATGGGGCAGTGGGAAAGCAGAGTACGTGAGCACTGAGCTACCAGAGGCAATTAGGGTAACCTAAAGGTATGGCGAACTGATGAATTTTCATTTTCGTAGAAGCGTATATAACTGGATGTGTAATTTCTGAAGGGGAATCTTTCTTTGGAAAAGAACTAAATAGATTTTTTTTTTTCGCATATCTTTTAAATCAAGTCTTACTTCAGTGCTCCATATTGAGGAAACAGCTGGAGAGCATGGCAGTCCTGCTTTTGGAAGAGCTCTGCTCTTTTATAAACCTTCCTTGGCCACTTAAAACAAACAGGTTTTTTGCATGACCAGATCTGATCAATGCTGCCAATCTAACTCAGTCTTTCCAAACTCTTATTTTGAGATAACTGGATCTGTAGGTGTACTGTCAGGATTGCTTGTATATATGTCTGCAGAAACGTGCAGTGGAGGAATTATACATATATTATGGTTTAAAGAATAGTGTAGTACCATTTTTTAATGAGTGAATATTTAGTAATATATTTTGGAAGAAGGGTAGATGAAAATCTGCTCAGATTAAGCTTTGGTCATCACTCCAAGTAGCCATAAAACTGAAATGTTAATCAAAAAAGTTATTAGCATTGCCACTTGGACATTCTGAGCATTTAGTACTCTAACTTCATTAACTCTCTACACTAATTTTTAAACAAGCAACCTCAGTCCAGCTGCCCTCTTTGAGTATGTCTGCATGACAAAGGCATTAGTTGATGGTGGCAACATGATGCAAACTCTCCCAGGATTCCTGGCAAATGCTCCAGGGGTGCTACTGAGTGCTAAAACTCAGGTCGTTTATCTTGACTGCAGAGTTGCCTGGGCCTGCTGCATTAGACTGATATAAATACATTTGGGGGGGGTGGAATCACACTCAGTTTTAATGTGTCTCTGTAACTGTGCCCTGCAATTGCAGCTGGTATTTGATAGATTCTGTGTGCTGCTTTTTATTCTTTCTATATTTGGATTCAAGGCAGGAGACAGAAGTACATGCTCTTGGAATCAAATTTGGAAAGCACTTCTAACAGATGTTGATAATTGTATGGCACTTTTGGCACTGCTAGACAAAGGGATGAACACAGCTGGTTGAACTGTATTTATTGAAAATAAAATGCTGTGAAAAGTTCTCATTTTCATATAGTGATTAGGCTGGGAACATGCAGAAGTATTTGAACAAAAAAAAAAAATTGATATTCATATGTCAATTGTAAAATACTATTTTGGAGTTCAGAAATAATCCAAATTGACTGCAAGTCATATTGCTGCAGTTCATTACTTTTATCTTTCGTGACTTTTTCACCCCTTTATCTCCACTTAGATTGTTATTCCAAATGTATTTGGAGCACATAGGTGACCTTCAGTAACCCTCCCAAATGTATATACCTTCATCTTTGTATAAAATTGAATGTCACCTGCTGTTTCAGTATTGTATCTCGAATTCAATGGATCCTTGTATGGATCCCGAGATCCTTGGATGTCTGCAATATTTATCCTTTGGAGCACAGTTTTGAGTTGTTCACTGCTTTGCTTTTACTTTCACTGTATTTTCACTTTGAACCCATTAATTGTATGTATTGAACACCTGTCCTGTTTCAGATCCCTGAGGTACCCAGCTCTTAACTTCTCTCTTCTTGGAGAAGCAGCCATTAATTATCACTCTTTGTTTCCTCTCACTTAGCTAATTTTTAATCCAGAACAAGAATTTACCTCTTACCATGTGGTTATTTATTTTCCATAATAGTTTCTTGTCCAGAATCTTATCACAGGCTTTTGTCAAGCCAAGTAAATTATATCTACCAAATCTCCACCATTCTCCCTGTTTCATTAACAATGTCCAACAATTCAAATAAGGCAGGGGCAGTGTTCTCCATTAGGGAGGTCCAGCTTTATCAGTGTGTGTTTCTGTGCTATCAGCTACTCTACAGCTAAATGAAGGCATCATGCCCACAATATATTTAGTTTCTTTTTCATAAAGGTCAAATTTATGATGCTTTACTTGGCTTTTTTTTTTTTTTTTGGTAAATGTTTAAATAGATATCTTTGACAGCATCCTGCCTTTTTATTTAGATCCACTCTTTAACATTCATCAATCATTACCTTCGCAATGAGGCAATCAAAAGTATAATAATTATTAAGTAATTATATAATTAAAAATTTCCATTATTAATATATAGATTTTCCAAAATATTTCGAAAGTCGAAATCACAGCTGATTTTCCATTCTTCCTAATCTTCCTTGAAAATGCCTTTGAAATACTGTTTTTAAAGTGCTTCAATTATCAAGCATATTTTAGGAATACCTAGAGGATAAAAATATGCCTGTTGCATAGTGAAAATTAATGTAAAGACATCTTGTAGGTTTTTTTCTCTAATTATTAAATTTCCCACTGCAATCTGAATTGACAGCATTGCAATGCCTGTTTTAGACCCCTGAATGCTTTAAATATGATTTGTACGATTTTATGTTAGTGAAGCAACACTTGAGTATTTCTTCATTCCTCTTAGTTGTCAGTAGGACTAGTTAAGAGTTTATGAAATGCTTCAGACTCACAAGTATGAAAACATTTTAGATTTTCAAAGGTTGCCAGTGTTAGTAAAAAATGCCCTGTTCAAAGGTGTTACTAAGGAAATGCTGATTAAAAAAAGTCTTAAAAGCTCCCCTTCTCTGTAACTCCCATTGTATATCTCTCTGTGAAGTGTTCAGTCACAGGTAAAAAACTACAAGCTCCCATTTCTGTGTGAGATGGGCTAATTCCTTTCAATATTGACTGCCACAGGCTTTGAAATAATGCTCTGTTGGGCTTAGAAATTCCATAATAGGAGATTCCATGGTTGGGTACCAGCTTTATCTTCATTTCCCACCTCCCTTCCATCTGGGGAAGAATACTTTCTAATTACTTGTGTTTTCCAGATCACTCGTGGTCTTTGCTTCCATGCTGAGTGGAGATTACAGTCTCCTATTAGCCCTTTTAAGGTCCAAGGAATGCCAGCCATGCCATGTGTGAGCAATCTGCAGGCACCATTAGCACTGCTTCAGTGCCTCTTGATAACACTCCCTAGGAAGTCAATTAAAGACGTCAGGGGGTGGGCTGGGCCACTTCTTTTTACTAACAACTCTCATTAGGGGGTGGAGAATGGGGAGTTGGAACAGGTGATTTTTAGTATTTTAAATACGAAATGGGAAAATACCCAGGCTCGCTTTCTCCCCGCCCCCATTTCATTATTTTCTCTTTCCTTCCCCTTCTCTATTTTTCTCCTTATTTCTAAAAAGATTTCTCAAATCCCAGGCAGCTGTGCCATTTTACAAAGTCTGAAAGCAGCAATAAGTACAAATCTCAACAGAAGAAATCTATACAAACAATAAATACAACAGAAATCAAATCAGTGTTTCAAAGCTAATCTTGGGCAGTAATTTTTCAGAGCATCCTCTGATCACAGGCAGCCCCTCTAGTCATCATTTGGGCTGAATTGAGGACGCTCTCCCTTTCATGGAAATCTGTAGTAATGTGTAGGTCAGGAAGTTTGAGAACTTCTAAATATTCAGGAATATAAAGAACTTTAAAGAATTAAGCAGAATGGGCTCTGAATGTCCTTGAGTTCATGTAAAAGTCTCCAGCAGCTGTGAAAGAGTGTATGGCTGGGCAGGACACCAGTGAGTCTGGTGTGTGGCCTTGAGCAGACATGTTTTCAGTGGTGATGCTAAATACCTCTGACAGTTAAGTACTGAGGTGGAAGAATTGGTATTTCATAAAAGAAATGTAAAATATAGACTAAGGTACGCAGAAGCAGTGGTAATTAAAAAAATTGAAATACAGTTCATACTTCTGTGTATGTTTTAGAACCTGAGGGTGATTATTGTTACCAAGAACCTTGGGTGTTTTTTTTTTACTCTTGCAGAAGATATTAGAAAAACAGAAATGTAAAATCTGTTTTGTTTTTCATAGCAAGAGGTCCAATTTGTGATTCCTTCTGTGGTTTGGGTTTGGCTTTTTTTGGAAGGGGCCTCTCCTCTCCTCTCCTCTCCTCTCCTCTCCTCTCCTCTCCTCTCCTCTCCTCTCCTCTCCTCTCCTCTCCTCTCCTCTCCTCTCCTCTCCTCTCCTCTCCTCTCCTCTCCTCTCCTCTCCTCTCCTCTCCTCTCCTCTTCCTTTTTTTCCCACTTTAACTTGATAGATTTTCCAACAGTATGTGGGAGAATACAGCTCAGCTTTCCTTGTCAGAGGTTTTTCTTTGAGTACAGACAGTAAAATCTAAGTCATGAACTGAGTCAGGATATGCAGATCACTCTAGGAACCATCTTTATGATGGAGATTAATGCTAAGCAGGCGATGGAAGGGCTTCCAATGTTTTTTAGTAAATGTTTTTCATCAGCATGGAGGTAGTGTGACTCAAGTGTCTTTAGTCTTGACATGGAGAAAAACTGGAAACAAAACTTTGAAATCCTCTTTCAAGTCTTCCATTTTCATTGTGTGACCCATAAGGTGTTCAATGGTCCTTTTGACACAACTTCATTAGCTAAAAGTCATCATGTGTTTGGAAAGAGCAACATGCAGCACAACCCCAGCAAGGAAGCACAGTAGAAGAATTCTACTTTCTAATTCTACAGAGAAGAATTCTCTCTTTTAACAAAGAGATATCTGATCTCTCTAAATGACCATCATATCATACCATGAGACAGTACAAAACGCTGTTTGTATCTGGTAGTTAGTTACCTTGCTACAAATTAAAAAATAACCTGAAGTGGTTAGTTGAAATTCTTCAAGCACTTGGAGATCCCAGCAGCACATTACTTGTGTTAAAGCTCCCATCCTGTCCTGCTGCTGAGCACATCTCATCTCGCCTCACTCCAGCTTCATCCCGCAGCAGCAGAGGGATGCAGTGAACAAAATGACTCAGGTAGCAAGAAAGAACCATTTCTCTGTTTTCATCTTTTTAAAATTATTGTATCAGCTCTGAAACAAAATGGTTGCTGCTGTGTTTCATTAATAAAATTAATGAAAGAATTTCTGCTTGTGAGGTTTGTATATGCACAGCCATGATTTCACAAATCTTGTATTAATGTCAGTTATACTCCATCTATAGTAACTGAAAACTGAGATTTTAGTACATTTTTTACTTTTTTTAACAGCCTTTGTTGCTGATTTTTCAGTTTACACAGTGCTTATGTTGAAGAAAGCTAGTAAATAGAATATATATATATTTTCTTTTTTTCTTTTTCTCTTCTCAGTGCATCATCCATCCTCTGGTTTATATTTATGGTACATCATTTATTTTCACTTAATATAAGAGAATACAATGGAGAGGGTTTTCAGCATTAATTCTTATTATGCCAGTTACTTACTTTCAGAATTATTTATTTCCATCTTGCTGAGTGTTTGGGGAAAATGACTTAACATATCTCCTAGTATGTGCAATAAAGATAAAATGAGAGATTGTTTGCTCCTCTAAAAAGACACATTATTTGTTTTCTTTTGAAACAACTGTGAACATGAGATATAAATTACTGTAGAAATAGTAGTCTCCATTAAAAAAGTTAGATTTTTCAAGGAGTATCAAAAGCAAAATTAAGAAATATGATCTGACTTATTGTATTAAACAACATTTTTCTGCCCACATACTGATATCTCACTGAAAGTGCCCTGGATTTGTTTTTATACATTTTATTAAGTTAGGCATTATAGAATTGTTGTTTGGACCACTGTGTGAGGAGCTGTCGAAAGTACACAGAAGAGATTGTAAAGGTCAACAAGACCAATCTATTTAAATAATCAGCAAAAGGAGCCAAAGAAGTCTGATCATCCATCTGCATGTGGGATCTGAGATCAGTTAATTGTCCAGACTCATCCAGGAAATCTGTGCTAAACCAGATAACTGGTTTTCATTTTGTACATTCCAGCATGGAACCATAGAAATGCTGTCCTACTACATACCATAATTTCAGCTGTTGAAATTCCTAAATCTGGTTAGTACTTCACTTTTTTTTTCTTTAGATTATTTTTATTCTAGTCTGTTATTCTCTACTAATGGCATAGAGATTGAAAGCTCACAGACCACTTTTCTCTTTTGTTCTCCTTACACTAATATGTCTAACGTGCTGCATCTGTATTTAAGTTTAATTGTGTCTTTAGCATGCTAATCAACTTTCACAAGTCAGAGAAATCCATATTGAGTGCATTGTGGTATCTGTACATTAAAAAACGAGTACCTGTTTTATAGAAGTAGAATTAATATTTGAAAGCCATAGAAAAGAACAGTGATTGGCATTAAATTAATACTTCAAGACATCTTAAATGGTGCTGCATTAGACAGTTATTTGAATGACTTAAGGCTTCCAAGTTCTGTTTTTCCCATCCCACAGTCTGGGCTGTGTACCCTGGCAAGCTTTTCTATTAACTCTTCCTCAGGTGTTAAAATAAAAGGTAGAAAAATATTTTCTACCCTGATGTCACATGGTAAATAATGGACCCCAGACACTCTTAGTGTTGAGATTACTGAGGAGACGTAGCTTCTATCCCTAGCTTTTGACTGTTTTGTCACTACATTTTTATTCATTACTCTGAATTACCACATAGAATTTTTCTAAACCATCACAGCAATTTATTCCAATAGAAAGTTTAAAAAATATGATTGAACTTTGATGATTAGTATAAATCTATGAATCACGTACCTAACCATAATAATACCCACCAGTACAGTACAGGCCAATTCTACTGCTGAGGCACACTTCTGGCCAGAATTTTATTACTGGCCAAGTCCAGGGCCTAGCTGACCTCTGCTTGGGGATTCTATCATGTGCAAACCTATGGTAGCAATAAATTATGAAAATGAGAATACGGCTTTGCAACTGAAAGGCCCCTGCATAATTCCTGCTTGTCCCTGGTGTTGAAAAAGTGATTGGAGGGATATTATATGGCTTAGGAAGTCTGACTGATAATATATGTTGGTGGCAGTTTTACCTTATTATTTTGAAACAAGAATTTACCAAGGGCTTTAACTGTTTCCTTTTTTTAATGTCAATTCAGCTATCACTGTTTCTCAGTTCTGTAAACTGTATCAACATGAGCACTTCTCCCAGTTGATAAAAACAACAGGGAGTAAGCAGGAACCTAAAGTTATTTTTAGAAAATGCATTTTTAATTACTGAGCTGCTTAATTATTGAGCACTACTGAAAATATCCTGTGAACCTCATCACTATGCAAATGTATTCAGTTTTGGAAACAATTAAATGATAATAAAGCATTCTTTTTTCTTTTACAACATATTACTGCAATGAAGCTGTTACCTCTCAGTGTGCATTTTAATGAGTTTTAAGTAACATTTTAATGAGCTCAACATTACCATAAACCCAAGGATTAGACAAAATTGAATTTACTGGGAAAAGGAAAGGGTTCATTAAGAGTTAATTATATAGTTTAAGGAGAAATATAACTCATTTTATGATGTCACTTCAACCATGAATTCAGCAGTAGATCTATACTTATTAATAGGCAGAGAAATGCCATTATTATATTGACATAAAAATATGGGTTTGCACACTACTGCTCAGGCTGCCAATGAAAGTTTCTGTATTGAAATCCCTGGGTCAACTTTGTTCTTATCCAGTTCATTATTGCATCTGAGTAGAAAAAATACCAAGCTTTGAATTGCTGGTTTATAATTCCACCTACTATTTTTATAAACATCATGAACAGTGAAAGCAAAGTTTAATGGATTTACCACTGCCAGTAGGATCTGAAGGCAGGTTCTGAATAAATGTCTTGGATTTATTATTTTAAAAAGGACTGGTAGGGATTTGAATTCAAGCTACCATCTCTCCTGACATGCCCACTGTAAAAGTGATGGATATCTGCAGTCCAGGCTCCTGGATGCCTAGAAATCACAGGTAAATTTCCCCCTAACAGCTCTGTGCTGCCTGCATTTAAATTCAAATGTCTATTTAGGTGTTGTTGAGATCCTGCATTATGTGAATTTAAAGTGCTCTTTTTCAGTAATTTCAGCTACACATTGAATTTACCTCTTTGCCAAAGCTGGCATTTCTGTTTAGCCATTTGATAAAGGAGGATTGTAGCTCAGTGTCCCCAAATGTTTGATTATAAAAGAATGAGAAAAATCTTAAAATCTTAAGCAAAGTATTAGTTGCGCTGATTTAGTATAGTCTCTTGTTCATAGGATAGCTCTGTGGTCTGCTATTTAAAAATAAATAAATATTTTCACTGATGTCACAGCCTTTTAGTGGAGTGAGGGAAGCCTCTGCGGGTGTTGAAAGCTTTCATGAGTTTCAATAAAATGGAGCAGATCTCCTAACCCCTGCTCTTGAGGGGGAAAGAACATTCTAGCAGACGTCTCCTTGAAGGAGAAAAATCAGCGACTGCGGCGAGCAATTTGACCTGCAGGAATTCTGTGACTCCTGCTTGAGCCAGACTGAAAGGTGTGTCCTGAGAGTAGCAATTCTGGTCTCTGAGCTTCAAAATGTTCAGGTGAACCTGCAGACCCTCACTGGAAGGATGATTCCTTGCAACAGAAGTCAGGGGACTGGGGGCATTTGAAAAGGAATCCTGATTAGTGCTCTGGATTGAATGGGTAAAAGGAAGAGCAAAGAAGAACTAGTAAGCAGGTAATAAATTCCGGATATGGGGGAAAGAAAACAAAGTGCTGCTGGCTGTGTGAATGAGCCACACAGTACTAGAATTCCATTTGTTCAGCAGCAGAAGTGTTTCCATCTCTTCTGAGTTGTTTCCAGCAGACCTGTCTGTGTTTAAGGAAGGAAGGAAGCCCCTGTGAACAGAATTAATTTGTGAGATCAGACATGTACCAGTTATTGACTGAGCACTGTTTAGCGCCCCATGGCTTCTGCCCCAAAAGCTCACCTTTTTCTATGAATGGGAGCACAGCCAGGCATGTGGAATTCTTCAGAGAGAAACTGAAAATGTTCTACACCTACATCTGGAATTGTTCAGAAGAGGAGGAGCAGAGCTACAGAGGTCCTCCTCAAGGGAGAATTTAATTCAATTTGCCTTAATTGAAGCTGCACAAGTGAACTACAGAATGTTTCCAGTTCTCCTGGTCTCAGAAAAATCCCACAGTGTGCACTGGTTATATGAGCTATTGCCTTTTATATATTCCTTATTCCAAATTCCTTAGTCTAAATATGGGGAAACATGCTACATAGTTTGACAACACATTCTCCTTGCTGGAAAATCTGCTTTAAGTAGTGCTATTCTCTCCTGGCCACTTATTCCCTCTGCTTGTAATAGCTTGTCATTCTCTCAGTTGTTTATGAATCTGGGCTGTGAATTCGGTCAGCAGAGTGGTCTGGGTTGAAGATCCTCAGCAACAGGAGTTGTTGCTATATTTTTTTTTTTTCTTTTCTAATTGGCATGGAAGGAAATGTTTGTAGTACTTGACCTAAAATCTATCCCAGGTGAATACTGTGGTGGAGGCTAAAAATCCCTCCATCCAATCCTGTCGAGTCTAATAATCTAATCTGCCTCTTTCAATGTTGTGCTTTGTCTGTCATATGGTGCTTGAATATTTTATCTAGTTGGTATAGCCTCCTGCTTTCCAGTGAAAGCAAAGAATGACAGAATCTCTGTAAATGTACACAGATTAACTGCTTTGTGGAAACTACAGACACAGGTACTGTGTGTCTAGTTTAACTCTGTGCTAAGGAGGGAAAGGAGTGACTGAAATGTGCTGGGAGGTTTCTGTTTAAACCTGTTTAACATTTAGTTATGGAATGTTGCCTGAGCTGGAACAGTCTCTGTTACCCTTGCAGTTGGAAGGGAGGTAAGAGGAAGAAAAAAGATTGTAAAATGGATTTTGTATTGTAATGTGGAATTAACATAGGTCTTTCAGACCCTTCAGAGGAATGTGAGCCCTCCTTAGTACGGGCTGTTCCAGCTCTTGAGCAACTTAAAGGCTGTTTCACAGGCACTTTTCAGGTTGCTGCTTTTCTGTTGTGGGGCCCAGAGTTGTGTTGTGCTCTTTGTCAGTTTTTCTCTTGTTTTGAAAGAGTTGGCAGATCTGTAGTTACCCTGATTTTCTCTTCTACTGAGCTACCAGAGGAATATTCAGCACCAAGGGTTTAGAAGGATGTGTGGCACGTGGGACTTTATTTTATTATGCTAGTTTCTTGTACTCTTTTTAACATTTGTTGTACATAAAATAGCACTTTGGGACAGTGGTAGTGGTTTAAAAAAAAAAAAAATCACATTTACTGCAATCTCCACCATTGTGCTACTGTGTTTTCAACAGTGTGTCTGAGTCTAACCCCTCAGCTGAAGGTCACTGGGAGTCTGAGGCACAGCACAGTGTGACTGGAGGCTGGAGCTGGACATCCAGTTTCTCATCTCTCTCTGGGTGCTTAAGCTCCCCTTTCAAAATTGTTACTTCAGGCTATTACCGTCGGTCTTCGCTCCCACTTCTTTAACTTTTTTTTTTCTTTCCTCTTGTATCATGTACTGAATAACAATGAGGGCAATGGGAACTCTTATGTTCCTTTTTTACTTTTGAATATAAGTGGGAGAGTTATATTTTATATTGTATAGAAGTAATTCTTTGGGCTATTTGAATAGATCATAACTGCAAAAGGTTGCTGGCAAATTATACTAGTTCCTTGGTTTTGCATAAAATCTCAAAATTGAGGCTTTCTGTTCATGTTTAGACCATAGAGAGCTACTGTTTATCTAGATGTTTGTGGATTATTTTCTTGTTGGTAATATGTTGACAGAACTCAACTTCATCCTAAGTGCACTTTAATATAGACTCTGTGTATCACGTTGCTCCTTCTGTTTTTAGAGCTCTGGAAACTTAAATTTACTATGCAGAATGATGCCATCACAAGTGACAGATAAATTCTTTTGCATTTGTCAAGTAATACCGAAAATATGTTCTTTAACCTTTTTTTGTCCATTGTTAAATTTGAGAGAATTTGAAATTCCTTTTTTTGAAGGAAAAATCCAATGACAAAACTTCAAAAACAATCCTAACATTAGAAAAAGTCTTTATTGTTTTAAGAGATGATAGAGTAGATGTTCTAAAGAACAGTTTCTCTAGGCCATGCATTCCTACTTCTTTAATTTATTGAATATTATCAAAATAATATTGAATTAAAATAATACGCAAACATAAGCAATAGAGGAGTTTTAGGAGGTGGGACTTTGTTGTGAATTGTTTTAGAGGGGGTGCCTGAATGTATTGGACATGCCTCAGTAACAACCATGTGAGCACATTTTATGCTTTTCCAGTTTCCACTCTGTATTTGGTGGGACAAATTCTATAAAAAGTGGAAACCATTGAGCCTTTCAGAAGGCTGGTGACTGAAGGTCAGGTCCAGGAGGAGATGCTGCTGCTGAGCCTGTGTGCCATGACATTCCTGTTTGTGGGACAGACCATGTGAGGCCAGCCAGGCTTATGGAGCCTGTTGAAATGGCATCTGGCAAGCACCCCAAAATGGCCATTGACATGGGGACAGCTTGCAGGATGGGGAGGGAGGTATTTGGGAAGCAGCAGGTGGCTCCCACTGGTTTTGTGTGCCAGCTGTGGACACATCTCAGCTCCGTGTCTGATGAAGTGTGGCTGCACAGTCCCCTCGTGATGGAGTCACAAAAAGTTTATTGAGGAATACATGCCGTGCTATGTCTGCTCAAATATCCCATTTCCAATCCTGACTTCTGAAGGAAGTAGCACAAAAAAAAAAAAAAAATCCTGTTCTAAATTGAATGGATTAGTTTTAGCTTATAATTAACAGATAGAGACCATGGTTGGGCATGGAGTAATGGAGGATGGATGGAAGAGGTTTCCTATGTTAGGCAACAGCATATTTTATTTGATGCTTTGCCCAGTGTGTCTGAAGTATAGCAGTAATGTGGCAGTGCCCCCTGCCAAGACAGGAAAGCATCCCAGCTGTTGTGTGTGTGTTGTGCATGTGTACACAAGAAGTTTATTAGAGGCTATTCACACTTCAGTGGAGCTCTGAGATTGCAGTCTGTATTATACTGGTTAAATGAAGCATGTAACATTTTATATTTCTCATACAAGAAATATTCATTCATTTGTATTAATTTTCATAATTCTCAGCTGCTCTTACTCCTTTGTTTTACTGAGGGCACATGGACATTTTAGGTGTTTTGGCTGGGCTCAAACTGTAAGCCCAGGGTAGTGGTGGGGTTAAAGTGGTTGCAGGAGAACCAACTTCAGTTTGGAAACAGAAAAAATGCAATTGCTCAATGTTATGTCAAACTCTAGGTAGCTTTCATTAGGATGAGCACCTCCAGATACCTGGCAGTGCAACTTTGGTACTCCCAACAGCAAACCTTCATGTTAATAGACTGTAGTTTCTGAACCTCACTAATTAAATCTGCACATTCTGGGGAATCTCACTGCTGTACACACAGACTCAAAATGTGAAGTGCAGTTTCCTGTGTGCTCTTCTCAACTTCATGGTGAAAAGCTCCACCAGAATTTTGTTTGTATATCTGTAACATCTGAGGAGTTATTTTGGATGACATTTCTTTTGAATTTTTTTAACATATTTATAATTCTTTTAAGTTTCTTTTTTTGGTTTCTTTCTTTGGCAACCAAAGGCAAACAGGCAAACTCCAAACAATCCTTTTATAACAATAGCTTAGGACATTTCCACTTTTCCTAAACACTGTCCCCCCTACTGCATTCTTGGGAGGGAATAATAGTTTATGGGATTTTAAGAGTCTCTAGTGCTTTTGGTGAAACTTGTCCCATATTCCTGCTGAAAAGAATTTCTGCATTTTATGCACTTTTTTGCATTCTGGCATAAAGGTGACAGAAAAAGTGTCAGTTCAATTTTCATGTGATGTTTCCTTAAGCTGTGTTTGCTTCCACATCTGATATTCACATTAGTTGCTAAAAAAATAAGTAAGTAATTAATTTACTTAAGTAATTACTTACATTTATTTAATTATGTAATGCCCATGAATATGTAGACCATTAAAAGTGAAGATCATGTAAAAGCTATCTTCAGATCTGAGTTAAACTGCTAAATGTCTGATCCTCGTTAAATTTGAAGACTTACAGCAGACCATGCACTTTTTAAAAGTTTGTTGTCTATAATTATGGCATCAGTTCTTCTAGAAAGTCTCTGAACTTTAAGCAAGTAGTTGGGCTTTCAGTTTTAGTGAAATAGAACTCCTAGTAATGTGTCTCTTGTTCACATTAGCAATCTATGCAGTGCATTCATCAAGACTGATTATGCTTTACGAATAAGAAAGAAGAAATCTGGTCTGTATCCTAGGGAAAATTCTTCAATGTATTATGTTGTATAGCTTTAGATTTCTGAAATTACTTAAATGTGGTCTTCAGGATATTTGCATTCATAAAGAATACTTGGTTATGCTTATTGCTTCCCTTTGCCTTTCTTGACTGTCAAAACACAGTGATGCTTTTGAAGATTTATAGCAGATGGGTAATGAGATTGCTGACTGTTAACTGCAGCATTCAGAATTTGCTGGTGGAAGGAGGTGGGAGTTTAAAGAAGGGAGAAGGTTATCGGGGATTCATTGCAAGGAAGACAGGTGATAGAACTCCGTTTTCAATCAGGAGGCTTAAACATAAATATGTTATGTTCTAAATTAGAAAAATCTCAGCTCTTCATGCTATTTGGTAGTCACATAAAATCTTTCTGAAAAAGGAATTACGGAGATGTCAGATTTCATTCAAGTGATCATAAAGAATCACAAGAAAGGCAAGGAGATTACACAGTTTTTCAGTAAGTATATTCAGGCAGTATTGCGTATACTTAATTCAGCCCAAATAGCAGCCTTTAAAAAATCAAAAGAAATAATAAACTAAAGTCTGCAGTAACTATCACTTGTATACCTGTGTAATTGTGCAAAAGGGAAAATAGGTCAGCAGTGCCCTTAACTGGCCTAGAAAGACTTCAAAGTCTGACACCTGGCAGTGTGTGCTGTAAATAAGAGAGGAAATGAGTCTGTCTTTTCTCATGACCTTTTTACAGTCAGCTAGTTGGGGTATACACCTCAGACTGCAGATTAGAGGAGAGGCAAAAAAACACTTATCTCCCACTGACTCCATGTGGAATGTCTCCTTACTTGTCAGTGTCGCTTCACCCACCTCAGCACTAATTCTGTGTTCACCTGGTTTAATATCTTCTGTCTGTAGAAGCAACGCTTTTACATGTAGGCATTTATGTTCATCATAATTGTTTGTGTATCTGTATCTGCATATACAAGCAGTTAAAAGTTTTAGAGGATGTCTCAAGGTTTTCTCTGCATTTTTTGTCTTTACTGAGGCCTGAGAATAAAGGGCAAGCTACCTTGAGCTGTAAATACTGGGTAAGTTGCTAAGTTCAGAAGCACATGAAATACTGAGTGAGAAAAGGGGATGAACCTGAGGAAGGTTGCTGAATTGGCAAGGAAGAAGATTCTCCTTTTGTTTCTTGATGCAGGTATCTCTGATCATTACTTGGATTTCTAGCTACCCTACTAATCAAACATTGCTGAAGCTACTAGACTTTTAAAAAATATCCTAACACCTCTGAAACTTATTCTTATGAACTTGGGATTCCATTTTACTGGACATATTTGAGTCATGGTATACGAGCTAACGTTCTTGTCTGCTAGGCAGTATTACTATCAGGAGATAGGCAAAGGATGGGAAAAACAGGAGGAAAAAGTGCTCCTTATAATATATATTTTTAAAGGTAGCATCTTTTTCCTGGCTGCTTTTTTCTCTGCACATGCAGAGGGAGCTCAAGAACTCCCAGAGTCTTGCCTAGGACTGTTGCCAAGGTTGTGTGTTTTTGTTACAATTTTCCTTACAAATTGAGGCAGAGACAGTTGCTGAAGCAAAGAGGTCAGGCAGCAGCATCTTCAAACAAAGTGTATTATTCTTCACACGGGAAGTTGTCTATGACCCCTTGGGTTTTCCTTCTCTCACCCTGTTTCAGCAGGTAGTGCTGGCTTGTTCAGGGACCATTTCAGCAGATCATACACATTACTCAAGATCTAAAATACCTCCCTGCACCATATGCTACCTAAAAGTATAATAATCCTTTAATCTGTCCACTGCATGACATCTGGGCAGTTATTTGACTTAGTAACTCATGTCGATTGTTTGTATCAGTATGTATCAGAGCAGGGAGGTGCCAAAGCAGTGGTGGAGAGATGAGAATTTAGGAAAATGCCTGTGGGGAAGTGCCTTGGATCAGGAGAGACCTACCTGTGGTGTGGCAGGTGACCAAACCACCACTGATGTGCCTGTGTAAAATCTTTATGTGAGAATAATATTACTCTCAGATAAGCATGAAACAGAGCAGGAGGGGGAAGATGAACTACTGGGACCCAAGTTACAGAAGCGCATTAATATTTACTCGATATTTTTTTATACCCTCTAGTCAGCACAACAGATGTAGCTATGTTTTAAGACATTATAATTCATTGAAAAAGGCAACAAAGATACTCTTTCCCTCCCTCCTGTCCCTGGTAATTTCAGATGTTCACTGTGCACACAGAGGGGGGAGGGGGTAGAGAGGCAAGCACTGGTGGGAGAAGAATGCAATTATCCCAAAGCCTCCTGACAGACATCCTCTTCTTCCTTCCAGCTTAGCTGCTCTGACCACAGGCTGGGGGCTCGTGGGACACGGATCGGATTGAAAAAAGTGGAAGCAGACAGATGGTTATTTGTAATCATCATGTAAATGTAAATCCTATAAAAATGTTTTCTTTCTAAGGGTTTGAAAGCTGGAGAGAAGGATTAAGGCATGGGTATCTAGCCTAGAATAATTTTGACCCTGCCACTTTCCCTCCTACCCCATAAACATCGTGGCTTTATCTCCACTTCCTTTAAACAAATTGCTGGAACCTCAGCCGAGGAAATTAATTCAGTTTCCATGTAATTCCCTGAGTTTCTGAGCATCAGTTTGACCGAGGCCTGGATTTAGGCCGAAGCTGGCAGGTGCTGTTAGCAGCTGCCTTGGGACCGGGGGCTCCTTTTTGCTCCTTTCCCTCTCATCCCTCGCTCTGGCAGGCGTGTGCTCTGTGTGTTTATCCCAGTGCTGGGTGTGCTCTCTTTCCCTGGTTACACTCCTGGCTACCTGGAAATGGCCATACGGGGCTTTGCTGCCTTAAAGACTGCTGTGACTGCTTGCAGACATCTATCTTGTTTGAGCAGCATCAGCTTGAGCCACAAAGACAGCGATCAAACTTTAATTAACTTCTGTCCGCAGCGCCATTGTAGGCGGTGTGTGTGCTTTAGATGTTCTTTGCAGCTCTCCAGTCCCTCAGTGCCTTTCCAGACAGCGAGGCTCAGCCATCTGGAAGCTTTTGCCCTTGCAAGGCTTTTCCTTTTGAAATGTGAAGGTGTCTGTGCTGATGGGCTGGTAGGGGAAGCAGCCCCTGGGGTACAGCTGTGCTGCAGTCCCAGGGGTGGCATGCAGTGTGGGGCCACCTTCCCCTGTGGCACCTCTTGTTTGGTCATAAAATCACAGAAAGGGTTGGCTCGGAAGGAGCTTTAAGATCCCTCTGTACTCTATGGGCAGGGACACCTTTCCTAGAGCAGGTTGCTTGGAGATCCACCCAGACTGACCTTGAACACTTCCAGGGATGGGGCATGCAGAACTTCTTTGGGTCTCGCCACCCTCGCAGGAATGAATGTAAGGTAGCACCCAAAAATGTAAGGAAACACCCATGCAGGCATGAAGGGAGCTGTGTGTAAAACTGGAATAAAGCAAAGCAAGAGCACAGGATGAGGAAGCTGATGGCTGCATAATGCTGCTTTTGTTCAATTTTTAAAACATTCGTATTTTTTCCCTGCCAAAAGGGCCCAGAGGATGGGTGCCTTCTCAAGTGAACAAAAGCCTCTTGCCTGTGTGGGAAGAGGGTGGTCTGCTCAGGCACACTAATAGTTGTTTGGAAGTACCCAGCAATTGTGGATAATTGGCTGAGGAATATTCTGCAGCTCTCAATCATTTTTCTGTTTTCACAGATGATTGTACCATTAGATATGGTGAGTGCACTAAGCTGTGCTGCAACTTTTCCATTTACTGTGCTAATACGTGTGAACTCCACTTCCAGTTGATGATTCTTCCTTCTGTGGCTTCCTGTGCCCCTCCAGGAGGACAGCCAAACTTACCAGCTCATGCTCTGCGCTCCTCTTCCCTGGTCCTTCACTCTTGGAGTGACGATGTTCTGGGCTGATCAGATTAATACCTATGCCTTATTTCATTGTTGTTAGATTGCATTAAAATACTTAATCACGGGAATGGCAGCCTGTGTCCTTTTCTCTTTACCCTGTTTTCTCCCTCTGCTTTTATTCTTTTTTCCCCTTCCTTTACCTGCCTTTTTCTTTCTCGTCTCCTTAAAGTTCGTGTTTCCTTTCTTCCTCTCTGAGTTATTTTCTCACTTTAATTTATATTTTGTGCATTTTTCTCTTATCTTTGCTTTTCTGTGACTGCTTTGTTACTTCCCTATTTCTTTTTTCTCCAACGTTTTTTTTCCCCTCCAAAACATAGAATGCTTTAGATGGAAATGGTGAGATGTATCTATTCAAGATTCATGTATGTGCTGAGGTACAGAGCAAGATTAAGCATAGTCTGTAGCATCAATTTTGTCTTCTATTCAAGACAGTTTTGCAGTGAGACTTTGGGTAAAGGAATGTGATAAAATCAAATCACCTCTTAGCCTCATATTCTGAGGCTGATTGGAACCTTACACAGTTGCTGGGATGATTCAGAGAACGTTAATGTAATTTGCTGTGTATCACTCCAAGAAACTGTTTGTCAGGTTCATACAGCAGTGTGAAATGTTCAAGGAAAATGCTTTCCTTAATATTGCTGCCAGGAGTAAGGAATATAAAGCTATTATGTGGTGGGATCTGCTGATTTTCTGGGGATTTTCCACTAATGTATTTCGACTGAAGTTCTGTAATTACAGGTAGAATCAAGCCAATAAGATAATATTTATTTTGTGTGTAGTAATAAGAATAGCAGAAATTAATTTTTATCCATTTGCCACTTATACAAATGTGGGCATGGCATTGTCTAGAAGTACTTTCTCTTCCTGTGTATCGTGGGGATCACGGAGACATATGAAGCTGCTTTCTGAAAAAACATGATTTTATAAGACTTTTTTTTCTGGTTCTTTCCCTGACATTCCCATGATACTGACTTTCTTGGATTTGCAAAGTGTTGTGCTGCCAATAGTCAGCAGCCCATGATCTTCATCATACTAATTCTGTGCTCTGCTCTGCATAAGTTATTTCTTCCACTTGATCTTGAAGTTGTATAAATTCCATTTCTGCCAATTTGATTATTGTGAATCAGAAGATTTGTATTATTCAGAAATATTTGGGGATTGAGTTTTTTGATGTCTATTGGGTGTATCACCTAAGAAGACTACGGGTTCTTGCCAGAGCTGCATTTGTTGCCAGCTGCCTCCTGTCACTTTTATTTTATGCTTCAAGAACGAGACCTCAATAGTCACTCTTTTCATGTGTGTGTGTTAGAAAAGGAATTAACTTCCAATTAATTCCCTCCTTCCTCTGGGATCTACCTGTGTATCCCAAAATGGAGAACAATAAAAGTTACCTCCATGTCATTTTGTGTGCCAGATCTATACAGCCCACTCACCTCAGACTGTTCAGAGACCATTTCTTGTATGTATTAATCATATTTTTCTTCTGGCGTACTACAGAAGAGAAGAGTATTCCGTTCCAAATGTTAAAATGGGGCACGTTTTATTAACATTGAAAGCAGTAAATTATCTCTGCTTATGAAATGAGACTGAGCAATTTCTGCTGAACTCTTCCTGACTTGCCCCTTCACTAGGATACAGTGTTTTCTAATTTCTCAGAGGGCCCTGGTTCCATTAAGGGCAAGAACTGTTTTAAAGCTGTAATGAAAGCCATGCGCAGATGGAATGCAAGGAGGGGCAATGCCCTAAATTCTTTTTCAGTAGCTCATCTAGAGCTATTTTCATTTTTATCTTCATAAGAATGTCAATTAACCTAGAGACTAGGACACACATGGAAGAATAAGGATGAAGTGGATATCATTCTAACACATTCAAGCCAGCTAGTTGGACCTAATCCTTTACAGAAGCTTGATTTACATAAGAAGCCACCTTGTGTTGCCTAATTTTGTTCTCAAACAGCTGGGTGATTTAAATAATTCTTTTGAATGGAATAAGGCTGGTCAAGGTGGCAAAAATATTAGAACTAAAAATGTAGAAGGAAGAAATAAATATGTTGGAAGTACGTTACGATCAGTTTTATTTCTCTGACACCTTTCAGAACTGGTGACCATTTTAGCATCTATGTGCCAGAAATACAATAATAACAGTAATAATGGCAATGCCCTCAGCCAAAGTGTAACTCTGCCATTCAGTATTAATTCTGTCCCTTTTTTACTGAGCTTGTGTTGGAATTGGAGACCCAGACAAAGTAGATATTCAGCAGGCTGTTTTCTGTCATGAAAAGACAACAATCCAACATGATCAACATCTAACCTGCAGTGCTGCTTTTGTAATGATGGAAAGTGATCCTGTCAAGGTTAAGAGGAGTAATGGGTGCTATGCATCTTTGTAACTTAAATACAGAGCAATGTCCAGTCTGCCTCCACTTGACAAAAGGGCATATCTGCCCAACTTTTTGAGATCTTTTACAGTCAATATAAAAAGCAAAGTGATCATCTAATAATGGTTGAGACTTGTTTGTTTAATAGTATGTATTTGTAAGTTTTTTCCCCCCACACTTATAATGTCATCACCTCTATTATTTTTTTCCCTCTTTCTTTCATTTATCACTTTAGTGCTAAGGGATGACTTCCGCCAAAACCCTACAGATGTGGTGGTGGCAGCTGGAGAGCCTGCAATCCTGGAGTGCCAGCCCCCTCGAGGGCACCCCGAGCCCACCATCTACTGGAAGAAAGACAAAGTCCGTATTGATGACAGAGAGGAGAGGATCAGTGTGAGTACAACTCAGGTGGTTTTTCATCTGTAGATACAGCGCCCACAGCTGAGTGCAGCAGAACTTACACAGCTTTATGGCCTTTCCCATGGATTTGATGCTATTCTTGGCAGTTTGCCTCTCTGAGCTTTCCCAAATGAGGGGGGAAGGCTGTTTATTGCTCCTAGTCTAGCTCTCCAGCTTGAGCTTTTTTTGAGAGTTGGTTTGTAAATCCAGTGTGATGGAGGTCTGCCATTAGAGCTGGAGATTCAGTCATAGAAGGTGCTCAGTTAGGTGAAGGACTTAGTCCTTGACCAGTTTGCTTTTACCTTTTTAACAATTCAATTAAATCTATGAGGTGCACAAATAATCCCTGGGGAAAAAACCCAACATGTTAGAACGATACCAGTAATGTTTTAGTTGTGGTAATTTGGATGTGTCTAAATGAAGGCTGAAGTCATAGTCTAAAGAATTATGGTTCCTGAGAAGGAATAAATGTTAAGCAAATGAGTAACACTGGTTGAATTCTGTGGCCGTTCATTTCTTGTAATGAATGAAAAAGGATCCAGCAGAAATATTTAACTTATCAAGTGATTGGAGGTAAATCATGGTCTGTGCAAGCAAATGGGATAAATTAAGGGGTTGAGAACATGTTTCTTTCCTAATTTTTAAATGCTTAGCTTTTCACCATTAATATTTTTCCAATAAAGTGCTATGTTATATGGAAAGATTCAGTGCTGACCTTATTCAACATGGAAGTACTCTCAGGAAGCTTGTTAGTGGCTCTGGAAGCCTAAGGAATTATTCTAAGCCAAAGAATCTGAGCTGTTGCTATTTGTGGAGGAGGCTTTCTGTGCTAGGGTCTACTCAAGAGTAGAAGAGCAAAGAGTTGCAGAGAACTGGCTATCATTCTCTGACTCTCAAGTTTCTTTGGTTAAATTCCAAGCTTATTCTGGAGCACCCCATTGTCTAACTTTTGACACTGTGACTTCTCAATCCACACATTTTTACTTCATTTCTTTCAACTACTCTGCTCTTTCACTCTGTAAGCACCCTTTCTAGCCAAGAAAATATTAAGTGTCATTTGAATTCCCAATTTGGGCCAGATTCAGTCTGTTTGCCTTAACAAAAAGAGAAAATCTGTCTTTATTAATGATCAAGGAGACTGTTCAGACACCAGTAAAATAAAATTAACTAAATAAAACTAAGTCAAATTGCCTTTTTTTTTTTCCAGAGAGATGTCAAGAGTGCTTTACATATCCCCATGCAAGAAATAAAAGCACTCTGTGCTGCCAAGAGGCAGCAAGAAATGCAATCTTAGAAATATAAGGAATCTAATGAAAGCCAAAGGAACAAAATCAAATGCAGTTGAAATTCGTTTCAAATTGAAATTAGTCAGTGGGATAAAAATGTGTTCTAGAACAGCTTAGGTATATTGAAATATTTAAGTATATAATTTTTAAACTATACATATATTTACAAACAAAAAGTTTAGGATGTCTTGGTTATGGAACTTGTTGCCCAAGAAGGGAGCACTTTTTCTGATGTATTTTGTTTACCTGAAGTTAAAAATACGTTCCTTGTTTTGAAACAGATTCGTGGTGGGAAGCTGATGATCTCCAACACCAGAAAAAGTGATGCAGGAATGTACACCTGTGTGGGCACCAACATGGTGGGGGAGCGTGACAGTGACCCTGCAGAGCTGACTGTCTTTGGTAAAGAGACCTCTGCTTTTATTGCTTTTTCTCACAGACGTTGTAGGCTGAATTACCCTGGGTGGCTCATCAAAACACGAGACAAAGCAAGGTTAACAAAACACAGCACTACTGCCCAAGATGCATTTAGCAGCTTCAGAAGGAGACCAGGTTTTAAAAGCTGCAGTTTATAATGAGGGAGCTGTGGTGGCTCAACATTTTCCTTCTAAGCACATAGTTTCAGTCTGACTGGAGATCCACAGTGGTGTGCATAACCAGAGTTGTTATTGCAGGACAATGCTCTTCCTCACAGAATGGCCAAATGTAATTAAGCTACTTCTGATACAGTTGACAATGCCTGCTTGCCAGAGATTTAGACCAGGATTGCCTATTTAAATAGTTCCATATTCCCAAGGGGTTGTTAAATCAAACCTTTGTAGGAAAGCACAGAAAAAGTCAGTTGATCAGTAAAACATCATTGGAGACAATTCCAAAATCAAATTTTTGAATATATGGAGATAACTTTTGGCATTAAATAATGAATTAATTTTTAATGAACCTGAAACAGCTTATCCTCCTCTAAGCCAGGACAGTATTTAGATTTTTGGTGCTGCTGAATGAGTTAAAAATTAATAAGCTTCCTGTGTGAAAGAGTTTCTAGACCTAGATGGGCGAGGCAAGAAGTTGGTTGTTAGGATCACTTGCCCCATGGTTAGGGTCCAGAGCAAGAACAGAATAATAACCCAACCTAGAGCTGGATTCATCCTGTGAACCACTGGATAAGAAGTCAAGCCACAAAATCATGCTGTGGTATGTCCTACAGTCGTGGGTTTGTAGGAATTAGTCAAGAGGTTCTGAGCAAACAAAGGAAGATCAATAAGGAAAAGCCCTCACTGCTCAGGAAAACATGTCTATGCTGACAAAAGAGAGAGAAATAGTGTTAATGTTCCCTCCTGCTACACCTCTTTGATATCCTTGATACAGTACTGAAATTCCAAACAAGATTCTTTGTAACACCAGACTTTTAACAGAAATCCTAAGGTTCTTTGTGAATCAGATGCTCCAGATTTTTTCACCTTCTGCCTAATACGGTGCACTGAAAAACCCAGTCACACATATTGCCATCTCTGTGTTTGCATGTATATGCAATTCAAAATTTGTTTATCCACTTAAAAAGAATATGTATATTATGTGATTCACAAAAGGCAGAGAAAGATTTTTATTAGTCAAGATGCATGAATTTCTGAGTATATGCTGCTTTCCAGCTTTTCAAGACTGAAAAGGTTTCCACTCCAACTGGTTTGTTGTGGATTCAGGGAAACATGTGGCTTTTAAAAACAGAGCTATTATACCTTAACAAAAAAAAAAAAAAAAAAAAAAAAAAAAAAAAAAAAAAAAACAGGGAAACTATCTCTGTCAAATTATTATTACCTTTGCAGCCAATCTGTTAGAGTTGTAGCTATTTTATACAGATGCAAAAGAGACATGACATATCTTCTTCATCAGTTTAAGTACTGCTAATCTCTGCTAATACTCCCTGTGGATAGCAAGCAGATTGCAGTCCTAAACTACAAAGCCTTAAGAAATCCTTAAGAAAATAATTTGTTAAAAAGCATTGAACTGTAGGAATGAAAGATGAAATGTGCATGTAATTTCATATCCTGCAGAGCTATGAAATATATTAGGTTCATCTTGATATGTAAAATAATACATAGCAAATTACAGTATTCTGATTTTTTTACAGGGTATAATCATAGCAATCAACTTGGAAAATACAATCTAAAACTATTTGGTGAATACCAAACAAAATCAGCAATAAATGAAATTAGATATTTTAATCCCTCTTAATTGTGTTAGACTACATAAAGAAATTGTACTTAAAATTCCCTACTGTGGTATCTTCCTGTCTACATTTCCCCTTCTCTCTGGGTATTCCCAGATATCCCCTCTCCTTCCTTTTTGCTGTGCAAGAATAGCACAGAGGAAGCAGGTGCTCAGGTTATGACCTGCTGTCTCAGGGTAGAAGGTTTGGCTGTCCTGTGCCCATTTCCTGGCTGCCTCCTGGCCCTGAAGCTCTGTGTTGGTGCACTGGCCTCACCATAACATCACATCCAGGTTACTCCTGGTCCTCTCCATACAACAGGACAGGGCTTGCCCTTACTTTCCAGCAGTTACATTCCATTCCTGGGCTCCAGGCAGCAGCCCATGTCTGAGCAGGGATGTGCACAGTGACTAGAGAGCATTATCCATGGTGTTTCCAGGAAGCAATGTATCTACTGGACAGTCCAGTCACTCTAAGCACAAATCCAATAAATCCAGCGACTCTGGGAAACATCAGATTGGCTCTGTGTGTTCAAATTGGCTCCACTAAGCACAGGCTAAACCACCAGGATCATATGTTAGGTCCACAGCCTTCCACTAATATGACTCACAGGTCTGAGGAACATGGGAATACTGCGAATGTTGATGAAAAATATACTAGGAATACTTATATGCAATTCTTGTGCCAAACTTTAACTGTTTTGAACATATTTGAAAATGGACTTCACAGTAAAAATAAATAGATCGTGAGTGGGAGGCTTAGAGAATTTTAATATTTGTCTGGCAAAGCCATAGCTGGTGCTGATTCTGAAAAGGAATGTACATTAATTAGCTGATCAGTCGTGTCTTCATTCCCTTCCCAAATGACAATTTTCCAAACAGTGTGAAGGGAGACTTAGTAAACACATTATGTAGGAGAAGGAACTGTTTCGTACATACTCAAACCTCTCCAGAAACCATCTACTTGTTACTTTTGGCTTTACAAGTTCTTCTGTAATACCTGAAGTTAACTTCTGCATGTGACTTGTGACAGATCTCTGGCTCCCTGTACAGTAAATTTAGCTTGAGGCATTGCCTCTGGAAAAACTAAGTCAGTGTGTTGGGAACTGGTGGCCCAGGGGGAGCAGCATGGAAGCCTAGCCTGAAAGATTACACTTTTCCTGAGTTTAAAAACAATAAAATAAAATGGCCATAAGAACCTTGGGAAGCAGTAGGGGGAGAAAATAAAAATTTCCCATGTGCAGAATATGTCCACTTGGCTAATATCCATGGAATAACCTTTACTGAGAGATAGTTATGAATCATACATGTAGAACTTTCACTTTTTTTTTTCCAAGCTTATCTGCATAGGAAACCTTGTTTTCAACATTTAGGCACTTAAGAGTATACTTAACAGTATACTTAACAGTATATTGGTAGTGTCAATGCAGTTTGCATTAGTTTTGTTCCCAAGTCATGATTCTTCTATTAGCAGAAAATTGGCAAGCTTTCACAGTAAAATACCATAAAGATCATATAAGCAGTGCTATCCAAAACTGTGCTTTGAATAGTGACAAAGATTCACTACATTTTGTTAGCCTTCTTTTTCAAGCATTTCTTCTAGTTTTTGCCTTTATGAAGCTCCAAGGTGTAATCTTGGAGTAAAGCAGAAAGACAGGGTCTGTCACAATCTTAAGTTGCACTTTAAAGAAAGTTAATAACCTCAGTCCTAATGTTCACAAAAAGAGGCAGCATGGGACTTGATTATTGTGTGCACACTATTCTAAAGGCCAATTTCCGAAGTGTAAATGATACAAATTAGGCTGCATTGCTTTTGTTTGGGCTCATAGCCCTTGGCTGAACAGAATTAAAGCAAGATGCAAAACAGAAACAGTTTAATTCCAATTTGTAAGAAAGCTTTGTTTGTAAATACATAATATGGAGCCAGAAATTGAATTGAGAAGATATTACTCCTTAAGATAACCTTTATCATTTTGTCATGCTACTTCACTGTTCTAAGTTTTCAAGTTGCTTTAACTGTTTCATGATCTTTCATTTCCCTTTGCACTTGAAATGGTATGTTTGAAGAGAGTGTACAAAGGTATATCTTGTATATTGATTCTAAAGCTCAGTGAAATCAATGAAACCTTAGTATATCAGCTTCAAGAGGCTGGCATCAAGCAGTGGAAAAAGATATATTTAGAAGAGCCTCAAAAGAATATAAAGCATAAGTAAGAATAGTACAAAAATATCTTTAAAGGATATGTCAATTTGGACATATTAAAGATTGTTTTGGATTAATCTTTGATTTTATCTTTGGTATCTGAAACCTTTTCTCAGCTAACAAGGTCCTGTGGGATGAACAGGTATTTTTGTCTGATGCTTGAGCAAGTATTTGTGTTTGATGTTCTGTAGATATTGTCAGGATGAAACAGAAACCCTAGTTTCAGAAAAAGTCTACTATGATGACATGGCGTTAGAAGAGAAAAAATCCCCAAAATCCCTTTAATGACAACATTGTGCCCCATTTTACTTTCTTGAGCTCTGCCTATGTGGAAGGCCTTCGCAGAGTCTTGACCCGTTGTACCCTGAAAAGCTTTCCCAGTTAGGTGGAAAAATCTACCAAAACCAGGTATACATTCATAGGTCAAGACAGAGAAATCAGCAGTGTGTATTTTTTCCTTCAGATCAAGTCTCCTGGTTTTCTTCAAATCCCTGTATTTTCCACTTGCAGTCTACTTGTGACACTTTGCAAAAAGCCAGTTTAGCTTTGGAATATTTGTTATCCACAGATACCAAGACGTTGTTATAGGATAACAATACAGCTCTGAAAAAAGTGTCTGATTTGGTCCCCAAAGTCTGTATGTAACAGTCAGTAAAACCTGTAATTAACATGATTGTAGATGTACATAAAAGGAGAAAACCACTAGCAAATGATAACATTCATTTTACTGCATTTGCCTCTTATTGGTGTTCCATGCCTTTGCTGTGCAAGCTCATCACCCCTTGGGTGCTGCTTAGAGCGTAGGAGTTTGTGATGTCTACACAAGTGCTTATTTCTCAAATGAAAAAGGGAAAAGTGCCTAAAAAGATGCAGTAGAATATAATCTCTAATTATAATACCACCTTCTTTTGTAATTGTATTTTCATTTATTTGGCCAACACAGGTACTTTTAGTGAGGTCGTAATATCCTGTCTTCTTCCACGTGTTCTTTTTTTTGGCAGAGAGTGCCATATTTACTCCCTACAGATCACGTTGCATTTAATGAAATACCTATACTATTGACAGCATTCTGAAATGAAACTTTCAACCATCTAATGTTTCCTTTTCTCCCCCTTTTGAATCAGAATGCTAAAGTGCAAAAAACATTTAAATGTAAGTATTTGCTATTAAATCCTTCCCCAAAGCCTTTTAATTTGTGTTTTAATACTCTTTTTAGAACACAAAAACATTCTAGAAAAATGATGTCTTCTATCCAGCAAAGACAGAGAAAAGAAAAACAATTCTAAATCAGATTGAGGCTCTGCATTATGAGGACCATCAGATCCTTCACTCTAGCACTTGCCTCAGTAGAGAAAATATATTAAGGTAGTTAGGATCATTTTAATTAGATTGAGGCCCCATATACAGCTGTCTAACTTTCTGAGGAACGGGGAAAGGGCAGTAATACATCTGAAGGTCATCTGAGTCTCTCTAATAGACTGTGATACTCAGAGCAGTTGTTAAATATGGGGAAAAATTGAGTTCTGAGGTTAACTTGTGTCAGCACCCAAAGCAAGGAAAGCATTTTTCTGTTTCTGGCTTGGATCTGTAGGTTTCCTTGCAGCACATACCTCAAGCACTGCAACAGATTGTAGGTGTGTGTCCAGATTGCATTAACAATCTCCTTTCATAACTGCAAGCAAAGTTTATTCTGAAGTTATAAAGGTCACCCTAGTAATAGCATGACTGGTTGACATGACATATAACCATGACCTATTTTATAGTTCTCTTCAAAGATTTTTTAATATTCATCAGAGAAAGTCTGGGAAGTGGGTTCTTTATTTACTCAGTGAAAGCTTATAAAATAAGTATATTAAAAATTTTATATGCGCCTATGATTTTAATTTATCACCCTTTCTTGTTGTTTCTCAAATATATTGTGCTCTGGATGCTGTTGACAGAGTAACAATATTTAATTATACTGCAAGGTTTTATTTATGGGCGAACCATTTCAGAAGAAAAAAATATGAAAAAGATGTTTTTCACCCCAAGATTAGCTCTGAAACTAAATTTGACCTGGTTGTGCAAAGAAACCTTCTTTATTTAGCATGCTTGGGCAAGCAGCACTTTGTCTCCTGAGAGATTAACATTGTAAGTAAGTTATGCAGGTGACTCAAATCCAGTTAATCTCACATAAAGAATGTTAATTGCATTGGCAATGGCATTCACTCTGATCACTTCATAGCTGTATAATTAGCTATTGGCCATATTGAAGGGGTTTTCTGAGTGATACAAATACAGGAAATAACATAAGAGATAACTTGTTCTTTCCTGATTCCTGCTTTGCAAAATGCAGAGATGATGGAAAAATGGAAGAAGCAGTTGTTGGTATTTGCATGGCCTTGCCAACTGGGCTCTGTCCTTATATAGCTATTAATTTTCTAGTAACTTCTTAAATATTTTTGAAAAGATAGAGTTTTAGAATCTGATGTAAGACAAACACACATGTATTCCCCTCAATTGCCTTAATGTGGAATCCAGTGATTTTTCCAATGACCTCAGGGCCATTTACTTTCTCCTCAGCTGGGTTCACCACAAAATGAGACACAAATTTATTTTCTCATCTCCTTGATAGGAGAATTTACAGCCACAAGGAGCCAAATCATAACTATGCACATTCTAATCTCTTAGCTGTTTACACACAGCTTCTTAAAACCTGGTTTAAAATTATTTCTGTATGCAGAGGAAGTCAGTTAGTGTACAGGCACACACAGAGTTGTTTAAATTCAATGGGGATGAAGCAGGGCCTCTAAATCACCAATTAGACAACTGATCTGGATCTGAATTTCTTAGCTTAGGATCATGTCTTGAAACACAAATGCTGAAATGAAGAGAGTTGTGTGTGAGCTGAGAGCAGGAGTTGGTCTCAGCTCTTCTTAGGAAAGAAGTTGTGAAAAAGATGCTGTTGAAAATTTGCAGAAAGTGTCATTAAAATATTCTGGTCCAGATTCACATTGTTACAGATGGGCCAAGTACATTGCTTAGCGTTAGGATTTTTTTTTTTTCCTTTGTCCAGTTTTAATAAGTTTATCAAATTAAAATGGCTTTATCCAAAATTTGTCATGCCTAACTGGAAAAATTATTTTAGTTGACAGAATTAAATTAAATGGACAAAATAATTTTCTCTAAGAACGTTGAAGTTCTTGCAGCTTAGAGGCAAAGGGGATAATTGGAGTGAAATGGGCAGGAATGAGAAGAATGGAGGAAGGTTTTGTCCTGAGAAGTGCAGGTGCCTCATACTGAACATCACATACCTAAAATGTGTTGGGAATAGCTACACTATGCCAGAGGTGTACTTTTTTTTTGTTTTTTTTGCTTGTCCAGGGATTGTCACTAAATTTAGCCAAATATTCACTTGCCTAAACAAAAC
Source organism: Cinclus cinclus (assembly GCF_963662255.1). Lineage (NCBI taxonomy): Eukaryota > Metazoa > Chordata > Aves > Passeriformes > Cinclidae > Cinclus > Cinclus cinclus. The sequence goes on along the minus strand of NC_085047.1, from coordinate 9,695,350 downwards.
CAGTAATAGACTCATCCGTTCATATGCCAGAGAACCCATGAAGGCAGATATGGACAGCATTTTCCTGTGTGTGTCTGCACTGTGTTCTTGTTGCTGTCACTCTCCTGGGAGGGTCCTTGGGTACTTGAGCTGATTTTCTTGTGTTAAATTCGTGGGTGGGCTGTATTTGGGTGACCTGGGAAAAAAAAGAGTTCCTGTTCAAACATTCAGTGAAGAAGAGTCCATTTCCTGTGAGGTATGAAGAAGAGAGGGGCATGGATAGTTGGAAGAGGAATTGGACTTATGAACTTGCTGGGCTCCAGGTGTGAAAAGTGATATTTCTGGACTAAAAGAAAAATAGATAAAATGACTAAGGAAACAGCAGCCGGATATGGCTTGTACATACACTTGAAATGGAAAGTTATGAGGATTTCAATATAAGCAGAGAGGCTAGAAATTAATTTACTTGCCCAAACAGTGCTGGAATCTGCAGATTCTGGGCAGGAATAGGAATAGGACAAAAGCAATGGCTTGGGGAGAAGAACCTTTGCCCGTTAGACATGCTTTTATCTCTATCATCTGGAAAAGTGCTATAGATTCTTGAACATGTCTGTTCTTCTGCTGACAAAATACCTTTTCCATTGCCAATAGGTTTCCCTGCTAATAAGGAATTCCTGTGTGATGCTGTCACTCATTTGCATAATTACTAACAGGTGGTTTTGTGTTCCTCATTTTCTGACTGATGCTCTGATTTGTGAACACCACAAAAGAGATGAACACTTTTTTTTTTTTAATTATTGGAAGCCGAGCTTTGAACGCACAAAATTAAAACTTCATTTCCACCCAAACCCCCCAACCCCTCAAAAAAAAAAAAAAAAAAAAAAAGAGTTGTCAGTTTTGTGGCTCAGGTTGAACATCACAATTTAGCAGATACTTTTTACCTTGCTTTCTAAGTCCTCTATCGTACCTCAGAGAGGTATATGTTATAGATATATTTATGAAAATAAATTATTATAAAGCATTAAGATTGGTGTAATAGAGCTCATGAGGAAATTAATAATTCTGTCTTTGAAGTGCAACTGGAGTAGTAAGACAGGGGCTACGCTCTAAAGAGTACAACTAAAGCAAAGTATTAAACACCTGCTCATTAAATGAATACCAACAATCTGGAGATGTTTGGGGGGAAAATAGTGTGTGATCATATAATTGCAACCAGTCCCATAAGGCATCATAAACAGAAAGGAAGTGATTAAAAGACATGCAGAGAGCCCTAATTCTGTCAGTAAATGTGGCCTGCTTGATTTTTCAACCTTAGTAATGTTCTTTTAACTTTTTTCTTTAAATTAATTGCATACAATAATCATGCACAACAAACCTATAAAATTAGCTCTGTAGTTATCAAGACAAACTGCCTGAGTCACAATCTGGTATTGCTTGCATCTGCGTGAATTCTGAGTAATTTTTCTAAGTGACATCATATCCCTTAACTTGCTGAGAGTGAAATGTGAAACATAGTGTGTAGCCAGTTTTAAATGTCTTTATGATAAATCCCTGTCTTGTGCAGAAATACTGTTTCATATAAACCCAGTCTTATAATGGTTTGACTAGCATAAATAATTTATGATAATAAAAGTGCGGTATGGCTGAGAGGACAGGAAAAAAAAAAAGTGTCATCCAAATGCAACTTGAAAACTATCCCCAGTGACATCCCTTCAAATGAAATTACCGGTACTTGGATTTTGTACCATTATAACTGAGATCAGATTGTGGCTCTGCATCTGGATTTTAAGCAGGCCTGTACAGCATTACGGTGATTAATACTATTTGTAGCTGTGCAGCCTAATGTAACAAGGGTAAACAGAAGTTATTACTCAGACCTTAATGTCGTTTTCCGTGGTGAAGTTGGCGATGGGGATCAGGGAAGCTCTGTCCTGTGCACGACAGTTCACAATTGCCTGCGGTGCGTAACAAGGAGTTTAAATTTTCCTCCGAAGCATCAAGTTATTGATACTGCCAAAGGCAGGCTGGCTCCATTGGCAGCTCATACATGGCTGCAGCAGGAGCTCCTAGCTCGGGCTCTGGATGTACAGCACTGCGGAGCCACAGCTTTTCCAGGGAAGGGCACAGCCTCAGAGGCCTCTCCGCTGTCTGCCTGGTCCTGGAACAGGCTGGTGGCTCTTGCTGGAGGGTGGCATGGGACAGCCCCTGCCTCTCCAGCCTTCTTCCTGGCTCTTTATGCACATCATCAGTTCCACTTGTCTGCATTTGTGGAACTCAGCCCCCTTTCCGTTAGATGGATGGGTAAGCGACAAGATGCTGAAAAGTCAAAAAGTGTTCATTTCAGTCCTCTGACTCACTGTGGAATTTTAATGTCTCTTTCAAGAGCGGCCCACGTTTCTCAGGAGACCGATTAACCAAGTGGTGCTGGAGGAGGAGGCCGTGGATTTCCGGTGCCAGGTGCAGGGGGATCCCACACCCACAGTCCGGTGGAAGAAAGATGATGCAGACTTACCGAGAGGAAGGTGAGAGCCACGTTCACATTTCAGTCGTTGCACACTGCTGGAATCCATCCCTACCGCTAAGAGTTTTGTTCTTTGACGTTGTGTTCAGGATTTATTTCCCACATTGCTGCTCTTTTGGCACTACAAATATTGTTCCAGAGGCAGCTGTGCAGGGAAACCCAGCTTGGGTGAATTGTCCAGGTAATGGATTCCTGTGGAGGAAAGAAAAGTGATGTGTAGGTGTTGTGAGCACATGAGTATTCAGTGAATTTATTAGAGACAGTAAAGATGTTTTAGGATTGTAATAGTGATAGTAGCCCTCAGAATGATGTGCTGGTACCAAGAGGGAGAAAACTTGGCAGGAAAGTTGCTCTGTTGCACTGGCAAGGTGAATTACAAGCAGAGCACAGTGGGCTTTGCTGGCTCCTCAGTTTGTGTCTATTAAGTCTTGGAGAGAAACCTTCCTCTTGAGGAAACAAAAAGCCAGACTAGCAGAAGTGTAAAGCAGAGTTGAAATCTGGAACAGGCCCCCTGTGTTCAAGAAAGATTAATTTAGTCTGGAACAAACAAGGAGAAAATTTTAGTGAGCAAGGGAAGGGAGTCTCCCCTGAAAAAGGGTTTTAAATTAGTTTGGCTCCTTTCAACTAACAGAGCAGTGTTTGGTCCTCATTTTCTGGAACTCTTTATTGTTTTGATGCTGAATTATTATTTCATTAAAAAATCTCAATGTGGAAATAGCTCTGGGAACAGGAATTAGACCCCAGGTCTCCACAACCTAACAGGTCCTTCTGGCACCATGAGTCCTGATTTATTTTTGCACAGTTTTAATTTTAGCAGGAGACATGAATAGTGCCTCTCTCTTCCCACCCCCCAATGCTGATTTGTCTGTCAGTTGAATATACAAATGGAAAAATACCTAATCTAGAAAAAACATATATATATGTTAGATGCATATGTGTATATATACACATGTATTTTTAAAAAAATAGTTTTCTTGGAATTGAAACAAATTTTAAAAGTGTCATAGCTGTTTTGCTTATTATAATGACAGATGTATATGAATGTAATACACAAAATATTATTTTCAAGAGAAGACTTTGGACGTCAGGACAGATTTTTCTCTTTGCATGGTCTTTAACTATGTATTGTAGAGTGGTCCACAGTAAATACATTGTGTTTATGTGATTTATTCTTACTTTTTGTGCTACTTCTGTTGTTTTAAATCATGTCTGCTTCTAGGTCTCATAAGCAGATGATGAATTCACAGTGTCTTTGGTTAGATTGTATTTCTATTGGATATTTCTAGTGACTATATCCCTTCTTTTTCTCCAACATCTGCACTTTGGAGGCAAATGCCTCTATTAGCATGGTATGCTTTCTATTCAATTTTTTTTTTATTTATATAGCACGATATACTAGCATATCTTCACTGTTCAAAAAGTGGACATTTCCAAACCATGCTGCATGATGCTTAATCAAGGAAGATAAACTGGAACCTCTAAAACAAAAGCAATTGGGTTTTTTCTGCATTTTTTTTAATACCAGCAAAGAAATTTGCCCATGTACAGTCTGAATGAATGGATGGATAAGAAAATTATGTTACTGAAATGTTATAAATTAGGAAAGACTATCAAAATGATTCCTTCTTGTTGTAATTGAGGGAATTTTTTTTGAGGTAAAAGACAAATTATCTTTCAGCTTCTGAGCTCCTGTGTTTTAAGTGTTTTAACATCTACAGAAAAATATAAAGCCCTCAAGGATTTCCCTTTGTTATTCTTCCTACATGCATAAATACTTCTGAGCAGACCTCTGAGCTATTTGTCTTAAAACTTTCAATATAAATTTTCTGTTGCTACAGCTAACAATGTTCTTTGCACATCTGTCCGTTTTCATTTTTTCAATAATTTCATTTTGGCTTCAATCCTAGATTGCAAGACAATCATAGTAAGTACCTATTTCAACAATTACTGCAGATTTTTAAATGTGTCTGTTGTTGATTCAGCTTTCAAAAGTGTCTAGTTCAGTGACAGCAAAGTGGGACAAACTGAATTTTTGTATGCATTTTGTTTCTGTAGTTTGCTCCTGGTGAATGCCAGACTCAGTGATGGTGGATCCATAGTCTTTCAGAAATCCTTGTCTGTTTTTTTCTGCCTTTCCTTGTTTTAGTTTTTTTAGTGACCCATGTGAAAGCAAAGAGAAAAGTAATGCCAGTGATTTCTGGTGACAAATGAGAACAGTATTGCTGCACCGATTGGTGTGTTGAGGAGGAATTGGAAAATAATTTCAGGCTGTTAAAGTCCTAATTATAAAGGTCCATGATGGACTGTAAGCATCTCCAGTTGCAATTGAATTATACGAGGAAAAAACCCAACTTCTAAAGAAATTACTCTGTTTGAAAACATGACTCTTTATTAAAGAAATTTGGCTATTTGTCAAATTGTCTGTGTAATTGCCCAGGAGTATATAAATAACCGTGCTTCAAATCTGATAATAGACAGTTTATTCTGGTGATGCAAAACTTTATTCCCAATTTCAGTTGCTTTGAACTGTTGTTCTAAACCAACTATGATAGTCTGTATTTTGAATTTAGAACCTTAAAGGGCTTCTTTGAGTAGCAGTTTTTAAAAATGCCTGGGAAACATTGGTCTTACTAGTGGTCAAAGGAAGTTACTTATCCAACATCCTGTAGACCTGACCTGAGATTTCAGGCTGTGATCTATGTCATGGAGCTCCTCTGTGTGTGACTGGGCAGGAATTTAAAAAATTATAAATACTAAGTGAAAACTGTAGTGTGAGTAGTGTATGATAACTGTTTTCATACTTCTTTTTTCACCACTGTGATAAAGAATTGTTTATATTCTTCAGTGCTTAAAATTCTTGTTAGAGCCTAAATTGGTCCCAGCAAATTAATATCTTGTTGATCTAAATGTTCATACTGCACCAACAGGGAGAATCAAAATGCAAAAAATGCAGTGTGAAGTCTGGGGTATGTAAAGCCTTTTTCCAGAAGCTGTCCACTTCAAATCAGTGGCCCAAGACTGAAATGCATTGTGAATCAAAGGTAGAGGCACATGGTGTATATTTTATTTTAATTGCTCTAAAAATTCAGCCTCACACCACAGCCTCCCCAGTACACAAAGGTTGGGGAATAGTTAATGAAGTATTACTCATGTCAAACTACTGGAGGTGAACAGAATGTTGTGAGGTCACCAGTCCTATGCCTTTGGCTGCAATATGAGGTTCACTATTCCATGAAGAGAGTTTTTTCTCACTATAAGTGACACAGGGAAATGGCACAAAGATTGTGTCAAAGTGACTCAGACAATTATAATGATTAATACCTACTGAAAATTAAATAAAATTTGTCTTTATGCATTTTTTTTTCCAGACACATGTGCAAGTATCTTTCCCTTTGATATCTGCTCAGCAAAAATAGAGATTGTACTTTCCTTCCAAGGAGGTGATGGTCTCTTGTGTGGTAGGGAACTCAATATGGTCTGGATCAACTTTTCATTCATCTACATTTTAGTCCTGGTAATGGGAAGAAAATGACATTATTTGAGAGCCTACAGTATGAGAGTGGCAGATCTATTACTAGCAATTTAATAACATTTGAATAGGTTTGTACAGTGTTTCATGTCTTCAAATTTTCTAGCGAAGCTGAGGAGAGCAGCTGCATGGTCTGTAATTATATAGCAAGTAATAAGTACTTTTTTTTTTTTTTAGGAAGTGAAGAGATTTTCAATTGCAAGTCAAAATTTATGACACACTGTAATAACTGTTTAAACCTTTTATACAGAAGAAGTTAGCAGTGCCAGCTCTTCGGGAGAGTGAGGTTAGCTCAGCAAATGCATTTTTCTGTTGCCTTAAAAATGACTGAGTAGCAATCACATAGGCATTTTTTTATATTCCAGCCCAGAACAGCTGTTTTAGCTCAGTAAATACATCTTTAATGAAATTACAACCTGCTCTTTTAAGTTGCATTTATAGGCACTGTCTGATTAGATGGATATTGTACTAGAGATGAAAAGTGGCAACTGCACCAGCAGGAAGAGGTATTTGTTACATGTGCCACCCACACAATGTGAGTGTGGGCAGAAAAACCAAGAGTGATGCTTCAGAAGGAAAGTGGTGTGTAGTTTACACAAGGTATATTGCTAAGTGTTACGAGATTGTAAGTTATTACATTAAACCAAGCAGTGACACACAGCAGTGAAAATCACAAACAGCACGGTAATATTTCTTATTTGCTGGAGATTAGGAACATTCATTAAAAATTATTTGGGAATAAGCATTATTAGAGCACAGAGTTAGTGTATTCTAAGATATGTGTTAGTTGCAACAGCACAAGCCTGTGTAGGTGTTAGTTTTGCAATGTTTTTAAAACTGGCCGCTTTTTTGTTATATATGCATAGTCTGGGCAGAAATGCTGTCTATCACACTTCTGATAGAGTTTAATGGAAAAAACACAGCTCTAATTTCACTGCTTTCCTCTGTGGCTTCTCATGAGCCCAAAACTAGGAGTATAACCCAACATTTTAAAAATATCTTACTGTCTTCCAGATGCAAATCTTTGAAATGGATTTAAACACAACTGACAGCAAACCTAATGAACTAAGAAATGCTGAATTTTTAAAGAAGAAATCCAGAAGAGCTTGATAGCCTGAGAAGTTTTGCATTTGTATTGCTCTATTGTGATGTGTTGACCCTGGCTGGATGTCAAGTGTCCCCCAAAGCCTTTCTGTTTCTTTCCCAGCTGAATAGGGGGCAGAAAATATAATTAAAAGCTCATGGGTCAAAATAAGAATGGGGAGAGATCACTCATCAGTTAGTGTCACGGGCAAAACAGACTCAACCTGGAGAAAAGTTAGTTCAATTTATCAAAGCAAATCAGAATAGAATAATGAGAAATAGAACCAAATCCCCCCACCTTACTCTTGGACAGGGAAAGGGGGTTGTGGTCAGTTCATCACACCTTGTCTCTGCCACTGCTTTCTCCACAGGGAGAGGAATTTGCTCCTGTGCCTGGAATTCCTCCTCCCCTCCTTCTTCACTGACCTTGATGTTTGCAGAGCTGTTGCTCTCTCATCAGAGCTCTGGTGGGCACCTTGCACATACCCACCACATTATGACCACAAGATAAGGCTCTGTAAGCAAGAGAGACAGTAATTTTTAAGAATAAACAGTGGTGCTCCATAATTCCATTTATATTCTGTGGATAGTATATTGAGGTATTTAACTCCAGCCCCCTCTAGATACAACCAAGGGGAGAATGACCTTTCAGTGAAATATGAGTTAATAACACTACAGCCCTGTGTGCTTTGTTCGAGTTAATATCTGTGCAGATTGTAACAAAAAGCAGTCTAATGTGTATTGAAAATTAATTAGAGAAAAGAGTGTGTTTTAGTAGTGTAGTGAATATAATCTTTGGTTACATCAGCAAATTTCTATTGGAATTAGTCACAATTAATGGTTTTAAATAAAGGGTCGGGGGAAAGGATGTTTTTTTCATATTAGCTATATTTGTCATCTCTGGTTAAATCGTGTATGATTTACATGCCTATCTTTTTTTCCTTAAGCTACAGCATTAAGGAGAGATTAGACCCTTTATGAGAAGCACAGGGTAGAAGACTGGATGTTCTTTGATAGCTTGTCAAAAAGAGACAGTGAAAGAAAGAGGTTTAATATGATATTTGTATCCTTACATACATCTGGAGGCAGGAAAGGAGGTTTGCAGAGGAAGTTTTTGTAGATATCTGGCACAGAGAGAGCTGCTCTGTAACTTGCAGAGTCTGTGGGGCACGAGAGAGCACTGGCAGATCTCAGCCAAGTGCAGCATAAGCATCTTTTCACCTGTTGTATCAAATGTTTGAGGAAACTTCTGTAAAACTAGAGATACCATTTAGAGATAGAGAGGTGGTGGGAGGTAAAATGGATGCAGGGGTTGGTTAATTTTTATGAATATAGCATCAAGATGACGTACCCTAGAGATGTTGAAGTGCCCCTCCTGTAACACTTTTTGTTGAGTATCCCTTTTCTCCAATTCCTATTTTGCCTGTCACTGATCCTTACTGCTCTGCAAGGGGAAGCATATTCTTTGCAGTTGTATGAGGAGTACATGCCCAAATGAATGTGTAAATGAGAGCATTTTTTTACATTTTAAATCCCTCAAAACTTGACATTGAATAAAGTCCTATAATTGGATCGCCCCACAGTTACCCCAGAGGTTTTTAGTCTAACCCAGGAGTTGCCTGCCATTCCATTTGTCTGAAATATTAAATGCTGTGAGCAAAAGTGGTCGATTTTGGCTTTCCTAGGCTGATCAGCAGAGAAACAGTTAATAACGTTGACATTTAAATTGGCTTCATGTTAAGTGTCAGTTCTCACCACAGAGCTGAAGAAGAGCTATTGTTTCAGCCAGTCTGTTTGTGGATTCATGAAAATACTCTCCAGTTGCTTACATAAGGGTCAAGGTTGGAAAAATAGCTTTACAACTCCATGGACAGCAACCATAAAGGAATTGTGTCAACTAGCACTCCCGCCAGCATGTTTTCTCTTTATGCTGTTTGAACTACTGCTGATCTATGAAGTGAGCATTGACAGTGCACTAGAAACAGTATTGTCACAGGAGAATGTTCTTATTTCTTTTTATTCTTTCTTATTCTGCAGCCTAAAATAGTTAAATTTCAGAGAATAAATGAAGTCACTGGAAGAGTGACATTAAAAAAATTTAATGCCAGTTGTAGTAGCCTCAAACATGGCTTTATCTGAATTTTCCACTCACAGGAGGCAGAAGTAAAAAAAATAGTCTGGCAAGAAGAGGACACAGTGAAATTAAAGTTGAATTTAATTCAAAATACTCCTGCCAGTCCTTAAATATTTCTTTAGCATCAAAAAAAGCAATGTATGCTAAGTAAAAGCTTAGTAATCATATGATTTGTATACTGCATTTATGAATTTTAGAGTATTAAAGTAGCCTTCTTTCTATTATCAATTTATTCAAACCATTAAAATTATAGAATAAAAAATAAAGATTGTTAATTATGGTTTTTTAGGGTTTTTTTGTTTTTTTTTTTGTTTGTTTGGTTGTTTTGTTGTTGTTGTTGTTTTGTTTTAGGTATTTTTTTGTTTTGTTGCTGTTGTTGTTGCTGTTTTCCATGACTGCCTCAGGAAAACAGGGAAGAGGGAGCTGTTAGTTATATTCAAATGGGAGTAAGATTCAAGAGCTCTGACCACTGATGCTACTGGAATGTCTGCCCTGCAGGGATTTCTTCTTTAACACATTCCATCTCTATATGGGATGTAAAACTTGTGATCTGGGTTAAAAACAAATTAACTTACACTGTCAGTGAAAACACTTCAATGGTAAAGTTTTAAGCCTAAAAATTATTTCAAGGTCCTATCAGTAAGTTCATGTTGGTAATTGCTTAACTATCAAAATGTACTTTTTAAGAATATGACTTCTGGCTCAACTGCAGTATTGAAGGCACTTTCACTGCAACATTAACATGACTTCATCTTTAATTACCACTTCAAGGTTGGTTACTGATTCAAAATACAGATTAGAAAATATTTCAGTTCTCTGACAAGCTTATAGTAATCTTTTCATGTGCTTTAGGCAAATGATAATAAATAGGCAAACACAATTACAGTTTATTTCAAGCTACTCAGGATCTGCATGTTCATGTTAAAAAATTGCATCAAGCCAAGTTTAGTGGGCGCATGATGCCAGTCTGGGCTCAGATCTTCTTACTTTGTTCCAGTCCTTGAAGTAACATTTCAATTTTTCATAAGCTAAAATGGACAAAACAAGATAACTCTGAGCATCAAGGGTACTTTTCTGAGGGATGAATTTATTACATAGGCATTAATAATATAAATCTCCCCAAGTGCCTGACAAATGTGTCTCATCTGTGAGGCAAAGGACTACTGCTGGTGATGGGAGGATAGGTCTCCATGCCAAGTGATGACAAGGTCTCTTAGATCATACTTCCACCAACGCTCCACTTTCTGAAATGTGGAGCTCTGTCTGGAACTAAAATCAAATCAGAAGCCCATTTTGGATAATTATCATGTGGTAATTCCTGACAAGTACACTTCCATGTGCAGACAGAGATGTAAAGGATGGAACCTGCATAAGTTTAGATAGGATTTCCCGAGTCATTGATTCCCAGACATATGTTTTGTTCTTAACTTCTATTTGTTTCCAAATTATTTCACAGAGAGTTAGAAACCAGTCTCAATTTTCTTTCTTGATTCTCTTCTGAGCACATGGCTCCTGAATTTGTTAGAGACTACACATTTTCATGTGCAGTCACACCTGTCTGTGTGCATGTAAGAGCAGTGTTGTGGAGGGTAATGCTTCTAGATTATTTGGAAAACACTATGCCCTTGGACACAGGTATGGTTTCCCAATGTTGGCCCAGTAACTGTACACATATTTAATGAGGTTTAGACCATTTTATTGAATGCCTTGCTTTAAAACATGGTGCAGTGTGGGTTTCTGGTTTATATTACTGCAATTCTATCTAACAGATAGAAATAATCTGATGATCACAACCCATATGAGGTTTTGGACTAAAGCAGAACCTGTGTCAGCATAAATTAAGAGAAATCCCGATACTGAACAGTGGCCTGTGTCACGCAGCTCTTTTCCCAATTTGTTGCATAGAATAAGGAAGTATGGAATACAGAAACCCTTTTATATGGCAGCTTGCAAACATGCATCACACAAAGAAATTCAAAGTAATATAACATTGTCTTCTACCTTTCTCTGGCATGAATGGCAGAGCCAAAGAATAAATGAGTATCTGGACATGTAGATATGAAGAGTAGCCATCCTGTCTGCACCTTGGAGCTACCTCCCTGGTAGCTCAGTTCATCATGGCTGTAAAGCAGTGACTTAGGGCCACCCAGCAAAAAGCAGCTTTTGATTTCAGGGGCACAACAGAATAATTTGATACCAGTGCACACAAATATATCCCTGACTGTCGCCGATTCGGGTTTTGCTGGAGAAAGAAAGCATGACTCTTCTATATGTTTCTCCCAGAAAGCTGTTACCCATTGGAGGTTTGGGCTTCTTTCTACTTCCACTTGTCAGTGCACAGAATGGAAGTGCAAAAAAACTCAACTTGTGTCAGATATGCATTGCCAGTGGGCATGGAGGCTCTCCCTGCTGCTGCTGGATCACACAAGCCTGAAGCAGGTAACAGCTCACAGTTCCCATCTCACTGCAGCTTCCCTCTGGCTCCCTCCATCTGGCACAGGGAGAGCAGGAGCCAGTGAAAAGCTGTGGCACTGTGCTGGGAGCTGAAGTGCCAGCACCACAAAACAGAAGTGGAGACAGAAGCTTAAGCCTCCTTAACTACCTCCTGTTTACCCTGGTTTTGGCCAGTAGCATCTCTGTATTTGGGCTCCCTAATCATCGATGTTGTGAGCAGTCTTGAAGCTTTGTGTGTGTTCTGCAAAATAGTCTGGCAATCAGGCAAAAGAAAATAGAGCAAAGTCATTTTTGTACCATCTCTGAAAAAAAAAAAAAAAGGAAGAGGCAATCCTGCAATGTGTACATACAAAGTTTCTAATTTATTATTTAATATTTTTTTATTTGCAAGAATGCTTTAGATGAAAATATATACCTGGTATAAATTAATGAAAAATATTTTGAGGCCAGTTGCATCAGTCTCTAATAGTTTAGATGTGACTTTTTCCTCTTGCAGTATCCCTTTAGCAAGAAATAAGACTTCTTGAGTTGGATTTGTTGAGTTCAGCAGTGCATTCTGTGAAGTTTAAAATAGACTGCTAAAGCAAGTACATCCTCATATTACCAGTTAGGCCTACTTGGATATTTAGGAATGTAATGACTTCAGCTGCAGCTGCATTTTTGCTATCTGTGCATGTTAAAAACAAAAGAGGTGCATTTTTCTTTATGCATAGCTGTATGCACATTTTTGAAAATATGGAAGCTAGGGGTTCTGGAAAACACTGTGGAAAATTTATATCAAATGCAACAAAACCAAAAAAATATTGTTAAGTGCATCTAAATTCAGTAATTTTTTTCACTATTTTTGAAATTTGATAACCATGAGGAAGATTGATGACTGAGTATGAACAGATACAGTTCCAAATGTGAGGAAAAAGTTCCAACTGTGACAAAACCAGTTCAATTCAAGTTTATTCTTAGATGCCTAAGTTAACACATGAATTCAACCTCAGTACATTAATTTGTGATACTTAAAAACAGTTAATGTGTTTTGTTTTATTTGCTGTTTGGCTGAGCAGATGGTAATGGTTTTGACACAGTTTGTTTTTTTATTTTTCTTCTTTTCTTTTCTTGAAAAAGACAAGGCTCTTTTTCCCACTTTGTCACAGCTGGTTACCAATCAATCTCAATTCACAGTACAGTGATGATAGCACATGTTGTTCAGGGGCCAAATCTGATTGGGTTGCATTTTCAGCAGTGTTTCATATTAAAAAAAAAAAAAAAAAAAGTGTCTGTATGGCAGTGACTGTCAGCACACTATTGTACAACTGTCATTAATCAGAACTAGCAACAATGAATGCATTCATATGTGCCAGAGACTGCCAGATTTCACTCAAAATCACCCAATTTCTATTAGAAATTCCTCACCAGCAGTGTTTTCTCATGTGCCTCTTGTTTCTCGCTTTCTTTTTTCCTTGCCAGTCCCCTGCCAGCCCCTTCCTTTTCACTTAATTAAAGGCAGACCTACTCTATTACTTGTAGAGCAGAAATTATGTAACGTGGTGTCCAAAAGTGGCTGGTTTATATATGGCACAGACTGACTGGCTGTTCAAGAGACCTCTCCCAGCTCAGTCTGATGGCTGAAGTCTAAGCTGAACCGAAAGGTTAAGCACCTTCGAATGCTTAACAAAGAGAAGTAGTTAAAATCAATTAGATGTCCATAAACATGTGAAACTGATGTCTGACACCATGTGGTTTTAGCTCAATGTCACATTAATTGGCTTGGAGTCAGCAATATTTGGGCAATATGTCACAAGTTGTTTCTTGACACTGCACATATTTTCAAGTCATAGCCTTCTTCATGTACTGGCAACATTGAGGAGCAATTTAACCACAGCACCCTGGTTTTCTGCCATTCCATCATCAATCCAGGAGCCTGGTAAATGCTCTCTGTGATTGGTATTAGCAGAGAGGATCCTGATCCTCATTCCCAAATGTTCAGGAGCACTAATCCAGATGAGAGTAAACTTCTACAGAAAACAAGGTGAAAACATCTTGGTATGGGAATTTGAGGATGAAGGACAGAGAGGAGACAAGGCACTGTTCATGGTTGAGCAGGTGGATGCTTGAGAAATTCAAAAGATTTTCAGCCTTCGTTCCTCGTTATTTTGCTTGTTCTGCTGTGGGTCAGGCTAAAAGCCACTTTTCCTCCTTTCTGTCTGCTTCATCTGCCAAAGCTCTTCACTGAACTGTGGTGACTTCTGGGGACAGTGTGGGTGGAACAGATGACTGATGGGCAGCATATCACTACTGCAAGACAGCAGATGGTTCTGATGCCCCACGGCTCCATCTACGTATGAATCCAATGGCTAGATGGCACCTTTTGTCAGGGTGGTCCAAAAGTATGGCCTGTTGGAGAAGCAGGCTGGGAGAGACGAACCTGTCCTCCAGCTGATTGTTAACTGGACCACGACGGTGACACGTTTACGCCGCCCTCCGTTTGGTGACCCAAGTGGGACTGCTGCTCCCACCACCCCGCATCCTGGCATGCCATGCAGCTGGCTGCTGCGACCAGCAGCCTTGGCACGATGTGCATGATTGGCAGGTGCAGGGATAAAGGCTGCCACAGCCTCCGAGGCAGCTGGCTGGCATGCCGGCACCAGCACATCCGTGACAGGAAGCAGAGTGAGTCAGCTGCAGCCCCCAGCATCCTGGAGCTCCCTGTCCCAGCCTGCCTGCATCCCAGCTCAGGCAGCCCCTCACTCAGATGCAGTCCTGCTGCCTGCCTGTTCTGCTCTCGGCAGCATTAAGCGAAACACAGGGGTGCTATCTGTTGTATGAACAGAAAAAAAGAACAATTACTTAGATGGGTAATTGTTGCCCAGCTTTATAGGCCAGATTCCGGTATCCGATTCATATTTATAATACAACGGATCTTAGTTTTCTCATCATACAGGAGCTTAATGCAAATTTATATTTTCAGTTTCCTAGAGCTGGCCTCATGTCAAGAAAATAAGCATTTGCTCTTGTCTGCAACTCTGCAGTCACCAAAGACAAATAACTGCTCCATCATTGTGGGATAATGTCATATTATTGAGATTTTTAAGGGGGACAATTTGCCTTTTCTGTCTTACAAAAACAGTGATTTTTATTTGCCATTGACTAACGCAGCACAGCGTGCAAAATGACATAATTTGTGAGAAGTCTAGAAGAAATGTTCTTTAGCTGCATGTGGCTATTGAATATAGTTGTAATAGATGTCTAGCTCTCCAGAAAGTGCATATTAAGATCTCTAACATCATAACTACCTGCTCCCTCACCACTACCAATGGCACTATGCTGGCAAAAATATTATCCCTACAAGTTTCTAAAGTTTGCCGTGGCATCTACTCGCTTATTCTTCCCCTTGGCATATCTCTTATGAATCAGTTAAATCTGAGGTACTGCATATATATACAATTAAGTGTAAGTCCTAAGGAAATGGGTATTATATATGTTTATGTTAACTCTAACAGAATGGTTAGCTTCAAATTCGTCTTAATTAAAATATTTCTTGCTAATTGATAGGATCTACTGAATGTAGAAAGAAGTTGTATTGTGGTGAGTATGAAAGGATGCTCTTTATTCTTGGAATTGCTAAGAATGCTCTAACTGATGTTGTGAGCTTTAGTTAGACTTAACAGAAATTTAAATATTTCACCATATGGGATCTTTGCGTTAGGGTGCTTTGAAGTCTGTTAACATGCGGTGCTACCTCTACAAACCTATGCTGAATGAACCAATAGCAATGTACATTATGTACACAAGAAAAAGCTATCTTTCACATTCCCTAAGGATCTAAAAATGCTCACAGAGCCTGAAAACATTTCTCTGATTTGTTGCATTGCATCCTTTTTCATCCAGACATTTAAGGGTGCTCTTCCATAAGACTTCAGTGTGTTTCCTGTACAAGTCTACAAGGTCTTGATTGCATTTAAAAAAAAAAAGAAAAAAGAAATAAAATGAAAAAAATTATTCTAAAATTATGTAATGACTGTGCATACAATGAGAAATAGTACTGACACCTCCTGATGTCTAGATATGTCTTTAGTTTTTGTCTTCCTATTTCACTGATACATGCGAATCTGAAGCCAAGTCTAGATTCAAGGTGACTTTAATGTATTGCATTGAGAAGATATGTTGTTGAAAATAATTTAACAAAATAATATTTAAAGGATAAAGTATCTATGCTGATAACCAGACTTTTCCTGATTTGGGAACCAAAGACATTTTATACAACATGACATCTCCTGTTAACTTTAATGAGCTTTGGATCAGAGCCTAAAATACTTTGTTAAGCATGACTTCTGCAGGATAACAACAATTTAACTGAAAATATTTTGCTGGGAATAATCAATCTAAATGCCTTGAGAATAAATGTTCCCTACATGTTGGAGTACGTTGCATTAATTAAGTTTTATACATCCTCATAGTTTTAGAATTATTTCAGCAGTAAAAACAAAGAATGGACAAAGCATGATTGAATTGTTTCTAATTTCTTTTAAGAAAGAGAAAATGTCATTGTCCACCCTTATTGAATAGTTTTGTTCTATTTCTGTGAAATTGATAAATCTGCTTTAATGTGCCTCTTCAATAAATGTCACCTTCCAGTGCTTGAATATATCTTTTATTGTTTGCAATTGAGTAGTATGAGATCCATGCTCACCGTTCTCTAAGGGATTGCTGCTGTAGGGAAAAACTGTATAAAAAAGGAAATTTCCAAATCAGCAAAAGGTAAAACATGTAGCTCACGTAGTTAAAGGCATGATAAACCTGACCTGTCATGTATTGATAACTGATGTCTGATACCTTAATTTTATCTTATTCCTCTAGATCAAGGACAAAGTGAATGATATTACTAATAAAGCCCTAATACTGAACATAGCAATACTAATTTTATGTAAAGTTTCTAACTGATGCAGAGTGCAATAAAAATGTCATGGTGATTAATGCTTCGTGGAATTATCTAATGCTGGATAATAATTTATCTTCCAAAGTTGGCTCCAAGATAGATTCAGACTGGCATTTTCCAGGTGATAGTTTTTTGTCCATTTCTGTTGCCCACAAAAAGAGTTTTCATCCTTTTGCTGTGCCACAGGTATGACATCAAGGATGACTACACACTGCGCATTAAGAAAGCCATGAGCACAGATGAAGGGACCTACACCTGCATCGCTGAGAATCGAGTTGGGAAAGTGGAAGCCTCTGCTACACTCACTGTGAGAGGTGAGTGCTCCCACAGAGGCAGGGCCTGTGTCCTACATGGATAATGGCTTTTTAGTGAGAGGGGCCTCTTCCTTCCCTGCCATTGTCTGGGTTCCGTACACCCTTTGCAATGGTGGCTGCTGCACTGATTTACAGCACAGGTGAAATCCTGGTCCTGTTAATATCTCATGCAAAATTTTAATTTATTTCGGTGGGATATGACCCCCCTGCATGGATTGCACCCCCCTGCACTTAAAGTCCTGTCCAAATGTGTTTTTATTGAGGAGCAGATGCATATGTGCATAAACAAGCACTACATAATGGTGAGCATAGACATTAATTGTGAGCCATCAGTTCAGGCTCTTAGTCACGTTTTTTCTCTAAGAAGTATAAGGAATAGAGTAACTATATTTATAAACGACAAACATAATACAGATAATATTATTACAGGATTAGATCTGCCATAATTAAGCTCTCTACCACTACCCTTTATCCAAAAAATAAACCATAGACAAAGGAAAGAGAAAACCCTAATTAAATTTTGTAAGTATTACAAGGTAAAGACTAATTAATCTCTCCTAAAATATTTGTGGTCTCTAGTATCCACTCACTGTTTTTGTGCTGCTCTTTGATTTGGTAAGGAGGTTTTAAGGCTGGTGGAATAATGAGCTGCCAGAAATATCTTTCATGACAGTAGATACAGATGTGCTAAAGATTATGGGGAGAGAAAAAGTTTGTAAGCTAGTATTTCTGTTTGAGTAAATAGAATATAATAGTTACTGCCTCATTCTAAAAGAGAAGCAGCAATTTGGCACAATGGATATCATGCAGACACTATTTCACAGTTTAGTGGTGCATGCTGATGGTTTTCAGTAGAGCTGGGAAAGGTTAATAAAAACATTTTTAGTTTTATCTCTCCTCCTCTTTTCATACACATTAAATCAAATGTTCAAAGTCTCAGTGGATTGCTTTATTAGAACTGGGGTCAACTGACCCAAGAGGCCAGCTTCCATTTCCATCCATTTAATGCATGGACACAGTTCAGTTTAATTTGCTGAATTCAAAGGGGAAAAAAATAAAAAAAAAAAAGCCAGAGTGGCTTCGTAGGGGGAGAGATGTTATTATGTAACAAAGAAAAGAGAGCATTGTGATTATCTGTTGAAATATTACCTCAGTGTTCACTTTAGACTGTAAGTGACGATATGGCTCTTCCCATTTTATGCTGAAGAAATAGGTATGTAAGAGATTGTTCTTCCCTTTTGTAATATGGGAAAATTAGTCACCACAGCAAACTCCCAGAAACAGTCTCACTCTGTTCTTTGTCACCGGCAAGATCACAATTTCCAGTAATTCTGGACCAATTCCCTGGCCTTAAAACACTCCTAGAACTGTGTCCACTATGTACGTTACTGGAGCAAGCCTTTTGGATTTGCTACCCTGACTTGTAATGTAAACAATAGCTAGAACCCAGAAAAAAAAAATCCTTTGAAATCACTGAAGCTTGAACCCAATGAAATTAAAGGGAAAAAAACTCGAGGAAATTTGTAATTTAATCGATTTCCCCCCAGTAAAAGCATGTTTTCATTATCTTGTGTATTTTTCCCCCTGGATTTGTAATTTACAGTCAAATACATAGTGTTTATTCAGTAAAGAAAGGAAGCCATGATATTAGAAACATACTACATGTTCAAGATATGACAGAAAATTAGAAAAAAAATCAAGAAATTCATTGGAGAATGCTATTACTCGGAATTTTTGAAAACAAAGGACTAGGAAATCTCCCTTTGACTTTAAAGGGAGGATGATCAATGGACCTCTTGATTAAAGAAAGCCTTAATTCTGAATTTTTAATTAACAGCGTTGTCTGACACTGGTTTTATCATGTCACGTAAAGGAGCAAAACCACTTAGCATTTCAAAAATTATTTTGAACTTGTCTTGGACCTTGCAGATGTCATGTAGTTCCATCTGCACACCTGCTAACAACCATGTAACCCTTAGCTCCCTCATTCACAGCTCCAGCTTCTTAAACCAGAGGATGGGGATGCAATGAGGAAAGTTGCATTACGCTGTCACAAACAACAGCAGAATCTGAGTTCTGTGACCCAGACTCCATGTTCTCTCTTGGAAAGATGCATATCACTCTTATACCTCATCTTTCTGCAGAAGAAGGAATATGTCCATAGTACTGGAAGCCAAAAAGTGTTCCAATAGATGATGGGTGAGAATGGCAGACTAGACATAGTTAAATGAAATGGGGACAGAGCCATGGAAAGGCTGAGAGCTAAGGCCCTTGCAAGTTCTGTTACCTCTGAATTTGCATGTCTTACATTGGACTCTAGCCTGCACATAAGCACACAGGGCTGGTAATCGTCCTAAAAAGTTAAAAAAAAAAAAATAGAATTGTGCCGTTGCTCAGAAATGTATTATTGCTGCTGATAAAATAAGCGAAGCTTTACCTACACAGATGCAACCTGGAGTCAATTTTATGTCCAAATTTTTAGCTCTTCTGAAAGAGATGTCTATATTTTATTAGCAGAGGGACTGACGGCTCTCTTCCCCAGCACAAGTATAATGAAGGGCTATTGCTATAACCAAGAAATCACTTGTTGCAGCAGTAACTTTCAATCTCTGTATCAGCCTGAAACAGTATTAACCTGTCAATCATTTAACAGCAATTTTTTAGCAAGTTGAAGTTACCTAAGCAGTGATTTGGGAGGTTCTGGGTTGAAGCCCCTGTGGCCATTTCAGCCCATTTGTTATATTTTCATCAGCATTGTCAGTGATGAAAAAGCACTGTGCTGTAAGCTTTCATGCCCATTATTGAATGAGAAAAACTGTCCTGGGCTTTCTGTAGCCCTTACTGCTGTACTGACCGGTCATGCTTAAAATTCAGTTGGTATTTGACTCAGAAAGCAAATGCCTTGCATGACATTAGGCAGTGTGAGGCTTAAATTGATGTGTTCATTGGGATCTAAAAGTTTGTGCTAATGCAATGCAATTTTTCTTTTATCAGGCGTTAACAATGATACTTGATGATGGCATGCGAAGATAATAAAAATGTTTCTCAGAGAATGGTTCCAGTCAGCTTGTTCAGATGCTATGCTCAAGTAAATGGGATGATAGTGGCACGTGACTAAACAATAACAGCAGTGAACATTTGACTTAGACTGCCATTTGAGGGGTTAGCAATCATGGTAGTATCCATAGTGGAAAGTTACATTACACGTCATGCATTCTGACAGATATTCTTTTCTTTTTTTAATTTCCTTTTTATGTTCTCACTACATCATTGTAATGTCAACAGCTCGCCCCGTTGGTAAGTAACCATCCTTCTATCCATTTTAGCATGGCTTCATGCAATGCTTCATCTTTCATTTGCAACAGCATTTCACTGGCTGGAATGAGCAGCCAGCGCTTAATAGTTGTAACTGTCTAACACCAGGCAAGCAGTTTTGTCTGACAAAGTGCTATTTCCAAACATTGTTGTATTTCCTGCTGTGTCATGTACAAGCACATTTGCCAAATCACCAACAGATACCGATCGGTGAAACGGGGTGGGTGTGCCGGTACCGAACCACAGTCACTCATTTGTGATGTTTTATCTGTTTCTGGCCTGCTGTAAAAGCCACTAAAATCAACAACAGAAAGGATTGTGTTGAGTTTGGTGAGCTTCTCCCAGGTCCTAAACAATCAGCTCATCCTGCTTTTCCTGCACAGCAGTAAAAGCACAGGCTTTGCATGCCCCGTCTTTCTTGTATCGTTCAAAGAAGAAATCCTGAAATGGAAGAGGGGATGGAGTAGATTTCTGTGCTTGCTGAGGAAGTTCATCACTGATTTCTGCCCTTGGGTCATCTTTGAGTGCAGGTTGGAGTGCACTGTATAGGAGGCAGACTGTTTTGAAAAACAAGTCCTAAGGAAGACAACCTCTAGGTTTTCAATTCCCACACTGAAAATTTTATTATTTCCTATGCCTTTGAAATTCTGTAAATGCATAAAAATCTTACTGAGGATCATGCAACTGTCAGTAGCTGAAATTCACTTCTGGTGTTCAGAAATATCCTGAACGTACAGTTCAATTTTCTTTCATGAATATTTACTCTGTACCTACATGTATTTCATTTAATGAGCTGCATTGCTCCTCTGATATTTGTAGTTTGTATTTAAATATATCTTTTAGAATAATAATATAGTTACTCTGATTTTTTTTGGATTACTGTGAAAAGTCAGTACTGGTGTTCGTGGAGATTGATGAGGGATTTGGTCTTTATTTACTTCATCTAAGCTTTTGTTAGATATATGTTTTACTAAAGTTTGAGAGTTTGAATTCATCTCAGCTCTTCACTGTTGTAATTTTGGAGGAAGAAAGATTGTAGTAATTTAAAGATAAAATCCAGGTTAGGTCTCTGTTTCCAGGGCTAGAGTGAGCCCATCTTATTAACTTGCTTGAACTAACATCCATGGAACCAAGCCAAATACCTCCACAGTCACAGCATGGCTTATCCCCGCCTGGAGAATTCCCTGTGCAGAATAGAAATTCACTCTTCTTCATTTGGGATTTCGATAGCAAGCTTTAAACCCAAATCACTACTGTATTATTTTGGCATTAGGCTCGTTCTCAAGTAATTCATTCCAAGGAGCTGCAAACTGTAAAACTGCAGTAAACTCGGGAGAAGATTTTCCTTTGCTTAGAAAATGCAGTGTGAATTTAGTGTGCTTCTTCATTCACTAAAAATGCCACAAGATTAAAAGTATTTTGATTGTAGATTTTTTTTTATTTTCACTTTGCTGACTCTTAAAAGACAGGCAATGAAAATAGTCATAAAGTAGAGACTGTTTCAAGCTCTGTGAAAACTACATAAAATAAGTGACTAGAGATTCACAAGAAAATTATAGGTTTCAGCAGCATTGATAGTGTCTCATTTCACAGCACTCATTCTTTTTTAAGATTTTTCAGGCCATTGAGTCATCCATGATTCCATTTCCAAAGCTTATATAGCAGGTCTTGGTCTCAAGTTACTTTATGTCCAGGTATATGATTGTGTGATCATGCAGTGGTCAGTTCCACGTATTCCTTGCCTAGGCAATTTTATTTTGTTTAAAGAGAGCAACTGTGACAAAGAAATTTATTCTTCTACAGAATTTATTCAGGAAACTGAAATTACAATGGTTGTTCTTGAAGTAATTACTGTATGGTCTTTATTTAATTTAGTGATAGTCTTTGTGACTTGTGAAAGGATTGCTTGACATAGAACTCCCATACAAGTGTATGTGGGGATTGCTGTGTTTAAGCAGATCAGAGTCAGCCACTTATCTGATCCTGTACCTGTAGAAAGACAGTGATAGTGTGCACCTGTATTGGGTTTTTTGCTTAAGTACCTGAAATAAAGCTACTTTCTGCAGTTCATAACTCTTTTTCATTCAAGACTAGGCAAAGAAGGTGGCTATCCATCCTGGATTTTTTTAAAATTTAAAGTCTGGTAAGACAAACCAAAGTAACTTCCCTCTCCACCAAGAAACCCAAGTAGTCTTCTGTTAAAATTGTCATTTAACAAGAACAGTGAGTCAAATCTTGTAGCATATTTTTTGTTCAGGAAGTTAACTGGAATGCAGAGCAAAAATACCTCTCCTTACCTAAAGGAAGCTAAAGAAAACACTACTTCATGTAATTAGCTCACAGCTTTCTAAGAGGATGACATTTTAACAGAAGGATATTTGTATTTTTATATATATATGTTAGAGTGCAAGGGAGCACTTAAAAGTTTATATTCTTTCATAACACCAGAGAATCATCTAGGTACTTCTGTCTTCTATCACTGTCTCCAATTCAAAGCAGACATGCTTTGTCTTTATTAGGTTTTAAACAAGACTAAACATTTTTTTTTTCCAATGAAGAATAGAGAAATATATTTTAATGGTTCAGATTTGTATGTCTTGTTGCAAACAGATTTATTTTCATTTTCTATTCAGTTTTTGCTTGTTTCAAATATTTGTACTCTGTTAGGTGGGATATTTTTATTTTAATTTCAGTTTGAGTGGAAAATTCAGGAGTAGGATTACCTATGACCATCTTGGGTTCAAGCACTTATTAACAAACGTTTCATATTACACATATAAAATGAGGTATGGTGCTGCCTGAGGTGGGTGGCAGCTGGTGAATTTAAAAGCTCTATGCCAGATTACTCATCATGTTTGAATTTGCTGCTAGGAATAAATGTGTTGCCTGTTTCTAAAATAGATTATTTATAACCTTTTGAAAAGATTTCTGACAGGATTTACAACAGATGGGTTTAAGAAACAGAATATTTATCCTTATTTAGACCATTTCTGTAGTTATTTCATTCATTAGATAGATTTCCAGATGAGCAAGTTAGAATTTTCTCTTTTGCATTTTGCTGTGTTTCTTATGGCAGTTGGGCAGAAGCATAGCTGCTGGAATAAGCACATAGTTGGGAAGAGCCCAAAAGTTTCAGTAACACTGACCCTCTTTTCAAAGGCAGTTGCTGTACTGCTTGGAGATAGAGGACCTTCAAATGGAAGATCTGTCTGATGTCCCAGTAACTGTTTTATTAATAATATGAAAGGTCATTCAGATGGCAGAGTAATACTCAGTTTGCAAATTAATTTCAACTAAGTCCAGGTGAAATTACAGTTCTTTGCATATCAGTTGCTTTGCAGTAAGTCAAGTTTACTTAGTTTTTTGTCATGTGCCATGGATCATCTTCCCAGAAAAATAAAAGACTTTCAGCAAATACCTGGATACTTTTGCCACTGGCATAGAAGTGAAGTATTTGAACTTAGCTAAGGGACTAAAGACAGAGCAAATACAAAAACTGAACTTTCCTGTCATGATGTTGAAGAGATAGACAGCTAAGATACTTGCCGTGAATTTTCCAAATCTCCTGCTAATTGAATGCATTTATTGGCATTTAAGTGCAATGTGACTGTATGATGCATATCAATCTGTACTGGGAAGTTTTCATGACATAAATCAGTCTGGCATAACTTAATGGTCTGTTGAGAGTGATGCAGCATGAAAAACAATAGAAAGGGCTGCATTTTATAGAAAGTTTTATTAGGTTTTGTTACATTGCTCAGATTGATAAGTGAGAAAGAATTCTCCTTATTCTTAATTCTGAGTCTTGCAGGGAAAGTCTGTATATAATAAATGCTTTTATTTTTATTAAGTTCATTAACATTAATATTCACTTGAAACACTGAGGATTTATAAATATCAGTAATGTGGATTGGTGTGTGATGGGAGAGATGAGATCATGCTTGGTGCTACGATGCCATCTTTCAGTGGCAAAAATCTCAAATTTATATCAAAATGTGCTATCTTGCCTGTTTGGTATCACTTACTGAAATTTTCAGGAGAGAGTAAGGACAACAGTGGACATTAGGCACTTTGGACTTGTTGAATGAAAGAGTAAGACATCATTATTTTTAAAAAAGTCAGCAAATCCTTCAGATTTAAAGGTAAAAGGTAGAATGAAATTCAGATTGCTTTTTATAACAGTAAGAGATTAAGATATAAAGCTGATTTGTTATGATTTTTCATAGCCTATAAATGCCACTCTAAAAATCTTGAAGTCCTTAGCATGTCTACTTTGCCTTAAGTTTAGTCACTATAGTACAGGAAGTGATCAGAAGCCCCATTATTTTATTTTTTTTTTTTTAATTGCTGAGCTCTAGCTTGGGGAAGTTTTAAGAAGTTTAATGCATAACTTTTATGTTTTAACTTTCAACATTTCTCAAAGCATGCTCAAATCAGTGGGAATTGTTTTCCTATTTCATGGGCTTCTGAGTATATCTGTCAGTCTTTGAAGATTAGTGTGTTAAAAAAAGTCTGGTGATGTGTTGCTCTCCCCAAGCTTTTTCCTTCCTTTCAGTAAAAGGAGTAATTGGTTACCTTTCCTTCAAGAGGAACATGGAAATCAATACATTAATCTGTTAACTTTTCCCTTTACTTCCTTTGCTCTCTTGCTGCCAGCCAATTTACAGCTTGGATGTGATCTCAGTGTTACTCAGCAACAAAATACTGTGTGCCCTATTCCTTGAATGTTAACACTGTCACTCAGAGTAAATAGTCATTTTTCTTCCTCTCTTATTTTTCTCTCTTTGTTTAGCAGTGTCCCAAATTGAGCAGAGTGTCTCCTCTCCGCCTTATTTGTTCTCAAGGGTAAACAAACCAGGAATTTGTCACCTTTCTCACTATAGATGTAGCCTCTGATCCTGTCTGGGCTCTTTACCCTTCTCATCAACTCCTTAGTTCTCTTCAGCATGTGAATTCATGTCTTTTTGAAAGAGCTAACCAGATCATCCTCATTACTTGATGAAATCCTACTGTATCAGCAAGGGCTTGTGCTTTCCATTTTTAAACATATTGCCATCCTGCTATGTCCCCTGAAAAAAAGGAATCAAGTCATATTACACATCTTTTTGTTGGCATAATTTGTTTTGTTTGGTAAACTCACAGTAGGGAAGAGCAGGACAAGCCATTCCCTAAGGGTACAGTTTACATAACCAAGCAGGCTAAAGTATTAAGATTTTAGAAGAGCACATATTTTCTATGTGATCTGAGCAAAAGGTATATCCTGAATCTCAGGCACTTGGGAAAAAGCAAAAAATTGCAAAGCACTGTTTAAAGTAGAGAAAGTCCTGAGTAACAGAAGTTATTGAGCAGACAGAACCAGTGCTCCCTTTCTTTATGTGCATCAAACTAAATGCAAAACTTTCTAGATTGTGTTTTTTAGCAGCATCTGCAAAATTCCAGGGCTGCTTAAAAGAGGTGATTGGACAAGGTATAATAAAATAGGGATGTATGACTAAATGAGAACAGGCTACAGTCTAATGCTGGCATGAAATTAAGACTGATAATTAAATATTTAAATGCACTGTAAAGCAAAGAGGAGGAGGAGGAGCCCAGGAAAACTACTGCTCCTGAAGTCAGAGCACTGGAAAATGAGATGGGGGAGTGGAAAGTAAATGCCTTTGTTTTTGTCTGTGTAGGAGGCAGGCTTGAATTTTTTAAAAAATAATTATTCTCAGGGTATATTTTTTTATTTACCTTGGTCCTAGGGAAGAATGGAGAACCAATCTTTTTTCCACCATGCAGATTTATCCCACTTCATTCTTTTGGGTCATCCAGGGATAAAAGAGAGATTCTGTGTGTCAAAATATTTAGGACAGTTTGCAGTTTTTATTTATTGATTCTCTAGACTTCTTTCACCTCTTACAAAGAATGAAAAAAATGCTTATGATTCTGTGCTTTAAGAGATTATCTGCTTCAATGGGTCAGAGCAACTGAAGGATAAAAATGTTGCTATATGTGAAATTCAGGACCTGAATTTAAATTGAAAATTAGAACAATTACTATGAAAGATGGTTTAGCATTCTCAGATTATCAAAGTGTGTTCTTTTCACAATGTTGTCTCTACACGTGGTTCCTCCGAAAACAGCAACAAACTAAAATAAAAGTAGTTTCTCAGTTTCCATGAGAAAACAGCAGTGTGAAGGACACTTTTAGGGGAACTGGTCCTGGTAATAATTCCCCCTTCTCTGTACCTCTTGCCCTGATTCTTCTTCCCCAGCATTTCCTTTAGTTCAGCCTGCCTAAAGTTCTCCCTACCTGTGTCGTGTGCTTCTGCTTTTGTGTGTTTGACCTGTTGTTTCAGGATGAGTGAGAACTAATTTTGAAGCAACGTCAATGTTAATGGTGGTATCTAAACTATGGATTATCCTTGCTTCCCTAGGTTATGGGAAGCTGCTTTCCAGAAGGCTCTAAACCAAGCATCTGCTTTACCCCCTCCACACATGTAATTTTTAAATAATATAATGGGTATAGTGAAGTGCCTCATAAATCGTTATCCCCATAACCTACCCATTGTTCATTTCTGTGGCAGAACTATTTGCCTGAAGAAGAAATGAAGGACAGAGAACATTCTAAATGGACAAGCAAGAGGACATAAAAAAAACCCACAAAAACAAAACAAAATCGTCTACCAGATGAGATTTATGCATTTTCTTTTCCAAAGGTTACTGCATTCATACATCCTAGGGAATGGCAGAATAAGAGGGGAAACTCATTTTCCAGGTAGCTCAGTTGTAACTCAAGTGCCAAAATGTTACTGCCTTCCCCGTGTGTGAGCACACCTAATCATTGGAGCACACCATAAGATTGAGATGTCTTTTCTCTTTAAAGAGAATTATTATCCTTAGCTTCCATTAGTTTATCCCTGATAAGAAAGATCTGAATTAGTAATAGGCCTAAGCCTTCATCCTCTCCATCTTCTGTAATTGCTCCTGTGTCAGAGGCTACACCCTTGATTTATCATTAGTCACAGCTAATAATGCACTAATAACTTTGTGTCCTAACAACCACACATCACTTTCAGTACCCCTTTAGAAGATCTCAACTTTTGAGGGAAGAACTGCTGAATCAACACAAGTTTCTGGAGTTTGAGGCTGCACCTATTTTGCTTTCCTCTATTTACTCCATCAGCATTAGTAGCCTTGCAAAAGATCTTTCAAAATTTCTAGGCTTTTGTTATCGGCACTTCTTGGCAGCTCATGCTGAAAAGTGTTACAAGGTGCATAAATAGGATCTTACAGTGTTATTTTGTGTGTGTATCACAAAAATCATCTAAAATTCCAATATCTGCCAGACAAATTTCTCCAATTGCACAGAAAGGTAGAGGATGCTTTGTGGGTGTTTTTTTGTTTTGTTTTGTTTTGTTTTTGTTGTTGTTGTTGGTTTTGCCTTTTTTTTAATTTATTTAAAGAGTTCCTGTACTGCCTTCAATTGTCATCTGAGCTGGTATCAGGAACCAGCAAAGCAATCCTACAGATAAGTAGTTCTATTCCATAGATGGTGTCAAGGGTTACCTCCCTTTTGAAAATACTATTACTTTACATGGAGCTCTGCAGGCTTCTCCTTTCCTCTGTGTAAATGTCTTAGAGGCAAGTCCTGATTTGTCCTTGTAAGAGTGGAATTGAGTTTGATCTCTTAAAGTATCCATGTGATTCAAAGGCAGCTGAGGATGCCACATGAATATTGTCACTGCAATAAGGATTTGAGAGGAGCACTGAGATACTAGCTCCAAGTCTTTGCAAAAGAGGATTTGATGGGTATTCCAAAGTCCAAAAAGCAGTCTGGGGAAGGCAACACTGTCTTAGCTCCAGACAGAGCTAGTGGGTATTTTACCAGGTGTAGCCTTGATTGTTCAGATGAAATTAATTGATTTCTGCAGATGTACAGTGCTGAAAAAGACTGTAGGTGGAAATCTTAGGTTTGCCTGCTGTCTCTTCCCTTCTGGAAGCAGAACTGACTTACAGAATCGTGCTATTTTACCAGTGTGTTTCTACTTGTTTCTCAGGGCCTTTTCTCGTATCGTTATCTGAATTTTGCTTAAAATATTTACAAGTCAGCACCTTTCCCCTTGCCTACTTTGAAGCAGTCATAGAAATATATTGATGAATGATAAACAATTCCAATTTAAAATGAAGCCCTCATCTTTACCACTTTAGCTTGCCTAAGTAATCTCCATGATGAATTTCATGTGCAGTTCACTATCAACTGAAATTAGGTGTAATTAAAGGTTGTCAAATCTGTAATTTAAGCCCTTGAAATTTGTTGCTGTCACTCATTTCCTGTAATACTTTTTTTTTTTTTCAATGGATTTGATCCAAAGTCCACATAAGCCAATAGGAGAATTTCTACCAGCTTTACTAAGGTTTGAATAAATTCTCGTATCCCCTGGTAGAATCATAGAATTGGTTTGTAAAGACCTTTAAGATCTTTTAAATACTTCCAGGGACAGTGATTCCACCATCTCCTTGGACAGTCTGCTCCAGTGCTTGACAGTCTTTTTGGTGAAGAAATGTTTCCTAAAACCCAGTCTAAACGTCCTCTAGCATGACTGGACATAATTTCCTCTAGGCTTGTTACCTGGGGGAAGAGGTCAGCTCCCACCTGGCTACACCCTCCTGTCAGGGAGCTGCAGAGAACACTAAGGTCTCTTCCAAGCCTCCTTTACTCCAGGCTGAGCACCTTCACTCCCCTCATCAGACTTGTGCTCCAGACCCTTCCCCAGTTCCGTTGCCTTTCTCTGGACATCCTCCAGCACTTCAATGTTCTTCTTGCACTGAGGAGCCCAAATCTGAGCACAGGAGTCAAGGTGTGTCCTCAGCAGCTCGCAGCACAGGGCACAGTCACTGTCCTGGTCCTGCTGCCACAGCATGGCTGATACAGGCCAGGTGCCATTGGCCTTCTTGGCCACCTGGGCACTGCTGGCTCATGTTCAGTCACTGTCAACCAGCACCCCCAGGTCCTTTCACGATGGGAAGATTTCCAGCCGCTCTTCCCTAAGCCCGTGGCACTGCCTGGGGTTGTTGTTGTGACTCAAGTACAGGACCCAGCACTTGGCCTTATTGAACTTCATAAAATTTTCCTTAATTCATTGATCCTGTCTGCTGCAGTAGAAATGTTGTAAAAAAACCTGCTACAATATCTATTTTTAATTAAAATCACCAATATAATCTGTGAAGCCGAGGGCATCTGGTCTGGGGAAGGTACTGTGAGCAAGTTATGATAATGAAATTCCTGTAGGGTCATTGAATTCTATGTCAATTTCACAGGATCAGCTGAGAAAGCTGTCATTGGGAAAAAATATTGCTAGTACTTGATGTGGAATCAATGTACTTTTTTGCTATGAATTCACATTTTTATGTATTAAATTTCCTCTCCCCTTCTGAATCTTCTGCCACATTTCTTATCAGATGACCAGAGTTCACCTACAAGGGGTGAACTCTGTCTCAGTCAAGCTTCTCTTCATCAGGTCCTGTTTGCTTCTTTTATCAGCTCCTGTTGACTCAGTGTAACCTTTAGTATTCGGCAACAATACTAAGAAGAAATGAAATCCATCCTATCAGATTAGAGATTTTGCTAACCTGCTAACTATTAAGATTGGAGTAGAGCTGAGAAATCCCTTTGAAATTATGTGCAGCTTTTTTTTTTTTTATTGGCTATTTTTTTAAAGCTCTTTAACACTGGAGCTGGGGCTAACTTCATATATATTTATTAACAATCTAAGAGATCCATTCAGTCATGCATAAACCACCAACACCCTAGAAGAGTGCAACAGAATTCACTCTTCCCATTTTGAACAACATAACTAATGCTCACTAGTGATCATGCTTTTCTATCTCCATTTTAATTCCTGCAGTTGAATATTGTTCTGTGCTGTAAAAACTGTTCTGAACATGATGTGATTAACCTTAGGGTCCCCCCATCCCCTCATCTCAAAGCCCCCTCGTACATGGCCTGTGCTTTCTATTCATGTTCAGCCATCTGATTTCCATATCATCTATTAGCATAACAGAGCTCTAGTGTGACATTGATTGAAGCCAGCGCTTGCTGAATGCAGTATCAAAGCATAATTTGCCAAAAATCACATCTAATTTACTGTGTACTATTTAGATTTCTCAAAAAAAAAAAAAGTTGTTTCAATAGAAGTATATTGGACCTTAATTGTTCTTTTTTTCCTCATATTTTTGGCTAGTCTGCTGGAATCCAAGCAATATATTTCATTTCAGAGTCACCGTCTTTGATTTTCAGATGTCAGTTAAGCAAGAGGTTTTCCACTCTGCTTCTTACAATCTTTTTTTGCTTTGAAATTGCAAAATGTAATAGTCTGATAGGCACAACACTCAGTTTGCTGCTTCATATGTTTTTTCAACAGATCCTTTTAATGATCTTAATGCTTAGCTTGAATTAAGCATTAGAGTACTGCATAACTTTAACAGCTGAAGCATATCAAGCCTGCTGTTACTTCTCTAACTGTACATTTTCAGAATGCTTTAGAAATTCACCTACTTTGAGAACAATAATGGCTTGAATAAATTTTGCCCAATGTTCCACTGAAGCCGGGTTTTGAGCAAGTCATGATCTCACTTAACCCTTCTGCAGAGTGGAAGCAATAATATTTGTCTGTCTTTATAAACAGCATCCATATGTGAACATAATGAGCTCTCTTTTAAGAAAATTGAAGAACCCAAGTGCTTGTTCTATCAAAGAAGCCTTGCTGTCTCTAAGCAGGGTCATGCTGCATTCTCTGAGGATAATGGCAGTCACAGTGTTTGGGTAGTTACACTTGACCAAGAAGTGCTCCTGCAATTATTGACTGTTACTTTCAGTTTTCAAGTTCAACTAGAAATTGACAGATAAAACTGATGCTGTGAAAACATTGTTTAAATGCTGTAAACAATTCTATTTTTATCAGAGGCTGTCTGTAAACAGCTATAGCTGAATAGGACAACAAACGCTGACAAAATGAAGATTTCCTTCATTATATAACTCCATCTTTGAATATTTTTTTTAAATGAATGAAAAGTTTTATTTTTCAAAAATTTTGTTTTCCATGTCCTTTAAAATTGTGGTGCTAAATAGCTTGGCTGAAGAAACTGGTTTTGTGCTCAATTTAATGTGAGTAAAAGCTCTGATTCATTTATTTTTATAGTGAATTTCTAGTAATTGAGGCTGTAGAGCAAAGCTAGAAAAGCTATTGTTGTATAACTATACATGATTGCTTGCTGGAGTCTTTAGAAAGCCTGATCTAGTAACTGTGAGACCAAATACCTACTCATGGTCAAATGGTGGAGAGGACTTGGTGAGTGGCAGGGAGAGAATAGAGCAACATTCAGTCTGTGTCAGAGCTAGAGATTTATGTTCCTTTTCTTACTGGGGGACGAAAAATCACAAACAAAGTGGAATTTTTTCTGCTCTTAGGAAAGTGAGAGATGTTGAAAATTAGGGACAGGTCAAGAACTGGAAACTAGGCAGAAACCAGGGTGTGTATTTCTCATTGTTCCTTGACTACCAAATTACCTTAATTTGATCCTTGGAGGGATTGCTACAGTGAAAAATTCAGTTGTGTTATATCTGTTTAATGCTCTGAATGACTGATTTACAGTAGAGACCTGTGTGTCAGCGAGGGTTTCAGATGAACCCTTAACCTTGCCTACCTTGCATTTCCTCAGTTACGTGATTTGAAGGACCCGCTCATGGAAATGCCACAGCTTTCTTGCTTTTGTTGAGCTGTCTGAGAGCACTGTCTGTGCACCCTCCAGGGCACCAAGCAAGCCTAGGAAGTAAATTTAGCCATCCATCCTGCTTGGGATAGATCTGTGGGATGGTCTCCTGACACCAGGTTTTTAGGCACCATAGGAAGATTGTGGTCTTGGGGCCACCCGGGCACTGCACAGATTACTGCACTGCCATTTCCTGGCACCTGTGGGGGTTGTACGTGGATATGCTGGGTGAAACAAGGGGAGGGAAGCCCAAGTAACTCGCTGCAGCTCAGCACTTGAGGAGTGGTATAGCATGAGCTCAGTTCCTAGAGTATGTTTAGCACCACCTTATAGAAACCTCAAAACACGTGCCTGTAAACAGGCAGAAGAGGGCACCTCACCCTTAGTCCTGCCT
Source organism: Cinclus cinclus (assembly GCF_963662255.1). Taxonomy (NCBI): domain Eukaryota; kingdom Metazoa; phylum Chordata; class Aves; order Passeriformes; family Cinclidae; genus Cinclus; species Cinclus cinclus. Next base: position 9,662,944 of record NC_085047.1, on the reverse strand, counting down.
GTTCATAAAATTAACACCTCGCAAGGTGGAGGAAGAGGTGGACATTTCTCTCCAGAAAGGCCCAAACCTCTCTTGAGGAGCCGAGGCTGAAGAAAATACCCTCTACCTTCTAAACTGATTAATGTTTATTAAGTGCTTTACAGCTCTTGTTTTAAGAGTGCCCCCACTACTCAAGTGATGCTCTTTAGACTCCTGCTGATCTGTAAAGCCTTGGGAAGTACCTCATGAGGTAGCTGCAAATTGTGTTTCAAGAGGATCAGGTCTGCTCACATTTTATGCAGTTAGCAGGTTTGTGTCTGTGCTGTCAGCAGGTGTAATCGGAAGCTGGATCTTGATTGCTCTTCGTGCCTAATTAAATAGTTTGCAATTATAATGCTGAAAATAACGGTTTTCTAAAACACTTAAATTCTGTTTACCTGAAAGCTTAGTGTTCCTAAACCATCCCTCTGTACACCTACAAAACCAGTAGTGGAATAGAAGGAAACAAGGGTGGGGTGAGCGGTTTGAGTTTCATTTTTACTTCTTTTTACCTTCTTTAGCCTGCCCCAAAAGTTAGCGAGTCCTTTGATAAGAATATTTGGAGATGTTGCTTGCATTTTAAAAATACGCAAAAGAGTACAAATCCCCTTTTCAGCGAATTCCAGTGATGAACCAAGTGTTGAGGGTTTGCATGTTCTTCATAGAAAAATCATTGGCTTTTCTTCTACATCATGCTTAACATAGTTACTGATTTCAAGTTTTTTATCTCAAATCCTCTTACACTTCTTCCTCACTCTCTTTCTTCTACTCATTAGCACCTGTTCTCTACCTTAACATACCCAAGCACTGACTTTCTATTCTCCACCATTACCCTACAGAGAAGTCAAACTATGCCCCTCTTTTAGAAATTGCTCACTTCTGACTGTGCTTCCTGGTGCTTCCCCTATGACTGAACGCTGTTACTGCTAACTACTTGAAAACATAGCCAGGCCTGCTTCTTCTTTCTTGTTTCAACTCCAGTCTCCTTTTTTCTTTACCTTGTGTCTTCCTTACCTCCTGAAATACCTATTCCTTCTTACTCACCACTCATCTCTTCCCATCAACCGCTCAACTTTTGCTTCTCTCTGCTCTTTAAACTAGCTGAAACCTGGATTTACCTGGGATTACCAAATTTGTGTTCTTTTAGCAACCATTCTTTTTACAGCAAGTCCTTGTCCTCTCACCATTCTTTTCCACACCGCTTCTAAGCAGAGTGAGGGAGCTCTTGAACTTGGGTTCTTTTGCTGTCATCCAGACCTTTCTCTCCTTTCTCAATCATTTTAAAAAGTCCAGAGGGACAGATTGAGAAAGGCAGTCTGTTTATCCTAATTTGTATCTTGCAATACACGATAGCTCTGTTAAGTGTGAGAGGATCTGAAGGTGCTGATACCTTTCCAGAGCAAAGGTAGAATACATCTAGAGTCAGCAATATAGATGCCTGACTCATGCTCTTTAGCATTTAATGTCATCAGAATTGACTCTAGCATGTATGGTTGTAATGTTACTTTCCTTTGTTAATTTTCTTTTTTATAACTGGGGATGTCACATACATATATTGCTGCTCTCTTTGTCGCTGTTGTTGTTTCTGTTTATATATTAATTCTGTCTATACTAATGAATGTTTCTGGTGTCATGTCCTCTGACATAAAACAAATCTCCATAATGTTGTCTTTTTCCTTCAATAGTCCCTTTCTCTCCCTTGCAAAATATCCTAAATTTACACCATGGTTTTTCTTACCTTGTAGCTCCCCCACAGTTTGTGGTGAGACCACGAGACCAGATTGTAGCCCAGGGTCGAACTGTGACTTTTCCTTGTGAAACTAAAGGAAATCCCCAGCCAGCTGTTTTCTGGCAAAAAGAAGGAAGTCAGGTAAGTTGCAAGCAGCCTGTAAGTCTTTCAAGTCTTTCTAAATAGTTAGATTGTTAAATTTTGAGGAAAATTATTTACATTATCTTTCACAGTTTTCATCTTGCACAGAAATTTGTCTTTTTAAGCCACCATTATTCTCAACTGAAATTTGTGTCACTTTTTTTTTCTTAATATTTTGAAGAACACAAAGGCCATTTCAGTTGTTGAAACCTGTGCTAGGCACTGTATAGATGAGTAGAAAGAAACAGTGTGTATAAGACCTTTTTGTTCTGAAGCCCCCAACAAACAGGTGGATGAGACAGGCACAGTAGATAAAAAAAGGTATGACTCAATTTTGAACTAATCAGAGCCAGTAATTACAGTTCACAACCTGTCTAGACATGATCAAGCAGAATGTATCCAGCAAGCTGATTTGCATTGGTGTTTTCTCATAGGGCATACAGATACAGGTTTGGAGCACACAGATATTTTCTTCAGTAAAATTGTCTCAAGAAATTTCCAGATCTGACTTTGGAAATATTTACCCAATCATCTTTGAAGGCAACATTTGTGGAGCAGCAATTGGTGCTGCCATCAGCCCATACTAACTTCTGTAGCTTAGTTATTTGAATGTGATGCCACAACATTTCTTTACTGGAGGCATTGTGTGTACCAGCTCAGGTAAAACATGTAATAAGAGCTGGACCACAGATCTCCTGCTCTGCCCCACCTGCTTCTGCTTCACCTTCTCAGGAGATCAGAAAACTGGTCCAGAATGCCAGGACCAGGCTGACAGCATTCTGTGCTCCGCTGTCTTGGTGGCTTACAAAGACACAAGATTACTTTATGGGTGTGATTATTTTATTGTCTGAGTGCAAGCTTAACCTTCAGTGTGTATGTCTCAGTGTAATATTTAGAGAAATTTAGATCTAGCCTCCAAGGATAACATCCTGGGAAAACACAGTATTGTGAGTCTCACTAAGGTGACAATTTTTCCAAGGGGAAGGTAGAATAGCATATTGAAATTCAAGTAGGAAGTACTGATGTGCTAGCAAACATTTCAAACCCCTTCCTTGTAGAGCATTTTAATAACATGGTAATGTTTATGTAAAGTGAGCTTATAGTGTCACACTTGAATCTAATAAAGTGGACATCCATCATGCTGTAATAAAGAGAAGAGCTTCTAATTAAAGTAGGACATCATTTTCAGGATTAAAGTCATTTAGCGTAATTGAAAAGTGTTAATACTCTATTTTATCCTCTTCCATTGGTATCACTTCAAGGGTAAAAACATTTTAAGGTGAAAATGCATCTTGTGTCTTTAATTGAAAGTTATTACCTCCTGATTGTACTATGTTGAAGCTGCTTAATTACAAACCTGGAAAATTAATTACCATATTGAGAATCAGATCCCCGAGGGTTAGAATAGTCTTTTTTGGCAAATAAATGCAACATAAAAATTGATACTTGCATGGTTTATAATCAAACCTTGAAACATGGCTCAATGTGGTTTACAGCATTCTCATGTTAATCTTAATTGATCATCACTGAAGGTTTGGTTGCCATCTCAATGTATAGCTTGCCAGATTTTGCAGTGAGATGCCACAGAGTGAGTTTCCACATAGTGTATATCATCATAGCAGCAGAGAGTGGAATTTTTGCCAAATTACAGGACTTTTCACCTTTGCCTCCCAGCTATAAATTGTTGCTTGTCTCTACAATGCTGTTTCTGCTTTTAGGGGAACTGTATGCAGCACCACTTGCAGTGTTCAAAGTAATGTTATGTAGTCATGTTATCCCACTCCAGTTATTGTAGGGCATCTTTGGTTGTGAATCTGTTTCTCAATCCTGCATTTTTGAGCTCAACCAGCTGGAAGGGAGGGGTGCTTTTCCCTCCTGAGTAATTTTTTGTGCCAGCTTGTGTATAAACAGCTGGTCCTTTGTGCTTGGTAGCCTTTTCCCCAAAGACCAACAGCCGCTCGTCAATGATATGTGCGAGGGCAGGGCAAGTGTAACCTTTAGACTGTGTGGATTAAATTCTTCCTTGAGATAAATTCAGTGGTACTGTATCAGGGATGGCTCTGGTCCCTCTGTTTTCAACCCAGCATGCCACCTTTGTGCCCAGATGAGCAGCCCCACAGCTAATTGAAACCAGTGAAATTGTGAAAAGTGTTTTAAAAGGAGTGGTACTGTAGTTTAGGGCCATTTATAGCTCATAGTTATCTGGTCCTTGAAGGGAGGAGTTATGAGACTGGTGAACTCTTCCCCATGTGTGGAATATTCACTGGGACATGGTACCTTTCAGAACAGAGAAGCACATACTGAAGATAAAAACAAGGATTGATTCTTCTTTCTAATGAAGCAATAAAGAGGGTTCTGGACTCCTTTTTTCTCTAGGAGCTTAATCCTTGCACTGTCTTTTACATTCAGCTTCTTTTTATACTTAACATAATGAGTGATAAGTGAAGTCAAGATCAGCCATGTCAAATTTCTCCTCTTTCTCATAATATTTACTTAAGTTCTCATAATACCCTCATCCAGTAGGTATCTTGTGCCAGGCAAAGTTATTCTGAAAGTTTCAGGGTGGTTCAGAAAACAGGGCAATTATTTGAGACCCACTTACTTAGTCCCATAACCTGTAATTGTTTCAGAATTTTAACACTCTTTTTCTGCTATTATCTGACATGTTTACTAGGTGTATATTGATTTTTGAGGAAAAATTTTCTGTTATAAATTTCTTAAACATTGCTATTGAAAGGCAGTAAAAGAAAAGCCTAGTGTGATGAGTAACCCAGTAGGTTAATACAATTATAAGGATACTTAGCATGTTGGATTTTATTTACAGCATATCTCTTTCCTTTTGCTGCCAAAACCATAGAGATAAAGGCACGAGTTTCACTTAAAAATAGAATTTGTTTCTTATTTGAATTCTTACTTGTTTCTTAAGGAGTTTGTTGCTTATCAGTTCCAAGTAATTTTTATACACCATCAAGGGCTGTTTCAGAAGAAATGGATCTGCAGAAAAATTAATTTAATACCTTTCTCTGCACTTTTAGATTTTTCTTTTTAGTCATTACAGACAAGCTTAAAAGTTATTAGGGAGTCATCATTAGAAAGCACAGCAGAGCTGGACAGAGCTGCAGTAATGACGGAAAACTTATCACAGCATGGTAACACTGTTTTGGAGTATTCCTGATGCAAACAACTGTATTTTTCATAGAGTCTTGTTGAGTTGATATAAAATCCAGACCCTATTTTACTGGAATTACTGCTGTTTAATTATTGTTTAAGCTGTTCTCCTTTCCATCTCACTGGGCAATGCTGCTGACCTCTCTCTTCACATTGCCTTCCTTTTCCTGTTCTTATTTATTCACAAGAGCTGTGCCAGAGGGTATAACTTTTTCCTTGAAAATACAGCTCTCACCACTAAGACCTTTTTGGGTCTGTAGTATTGATTCATTCAGTCCCTCATCATATGCAATGACTACTAGAGCCATTCCAGTTATTATTATTGACGTCTCTCTCTTCTCCAATCCAGCCCAAAGGCAAAAACTAATCTCCCTGTTTTGTGCTAACTGATATCTTATCCTACATGAAATTATTTTTTTTCTCTCTGATGGTTTCCACATCAGATTAATACCCCTTCTCTTCACCCTCCAGGCTCTGTGCTGCATTTCTCCCCTGGTTTATCAGAGTTTTAATTTCCTTTTACTTCTCCTTTAAAGTCTCATGCTCTGCCAGCTTCTCCCGCTTTGACATGCTCCTGTCTTCCTCCCAGTTTTACTTACGTGCCATGCACTTACTTTCTTCTTTTCTCAGAACATTTTCACAGCCAAACAACAGTGCTCTGCTCTAAGTGCCCAGGATTCAATGCTAGTTTTCTAGTGTTTGCTGTAGTGTTATGTCCTTCTGGTTTGATAGCCCAGTATATTATTACAATTGCGTTCAGAATGAAGATGAATGTGTCACAAATATAAATCGCTCGAGTGTGATTGTTGGAAAATGTCTCCTCGCCTACACCCCAGTCAGAACATAGCACTGTGAGCTGTCAAAAGGCTGTTTCTAATTTAGACTGTGAGTTGCCCAAGGCAGGGAAAGCAGCTCTATGTGTTCATAAAGTCAGAACCGCACTTACTTTTTTCTCCTCGATTATTTATAGTACTTTTAAGGAAAAACCATTGTCTCTGTAGCTGAAGGAAAAGGGGTGCTTTTGTGCTTTGAATTGATGTGAGATGAATTGTCTTTGCAGAACCTACTCTTCCCAAACCAGCCTCTGCAGCCCAACAGCAGATACTCCGTGTCACCAACCGGGGACCTCACCATTACCAACATCCAGAGGTCTGATGCAGGCTACTACATTTGTCAAGCACTGACGGTTGCTGGAAGCATTTTAGCAAAGGCTCAGCTGGAGGTTACTGATGGTGAGCTGTTAGAAATTCCTATTTTTTCTTTTCCTGTCAAAAGTACTTTAAAAGCAGTGTAAATAAAGGTATATGAGATCACATAAATCATACAAGCAAATGGACAATTTTCTATAGAAAATAAAGTGAGAAAATATCTCTGTATTTGTTTGTGGAGTAAAAAAGGTATCAAAATCTAGTTTGCCTCTTGCTTGCTTTCTGGAGGTTTGTTAACAGTGGAAAAAAAGGGGAAAACTAGCTTAGAATAGGTTTGGTGAGAAATGAAGCTGCTTGGTTTGCTAGAGCTAAGATAGGATTGCCAAAAAAAAAAAAAAAATCATGGAGAACAAATAAGTTTGTGATTAAAGCAGTGAACTGGGATGCAAAAAATGTATCTTCATTCCCATCAGTCTTCAGTCCTATCTTAGACAAGTAGGGGATGTGTCCTTAGCTCAATTAAATCAACACAGTTGCTCTGAAGGTGGTGGAGTACTGTAGGTTTAGAATGCCTAGAACCTCTGTGAATAAGGCACCTACCTGTGTTGTAAGAATGCCTCAGTAGGGGTAGGTGTGAAAATAGTAATTAAAATCTATAGGTACAGAAGAGTTTTCAGGAAAGGAAAATAATCACATGGTCTGTCTTGATGCTTTCCATTTCAAATTTTTTTATTTGAAATTCAATGTGCCTTGAGGCTTCCTATCAACAAACATAAATCCTTCTCTTGTATCAGGAATCCTGTTGATATCCCTCTTCATCCTACTGTGGATAGAAGGCAGTTTGCATCCTTTAATGTTAGTGAAGAAAACAAGAGAATCCCTCTTATACTCAGGGACAGTGGCATTCCCCAGCATCATTATTCCTTATCTTAACTGACACATTAAATATCTCCTGACAGACTTTGATGAATTTTTGCCATTAAAACTGTTGTTATATGCAGAGGTCTACTTTTACTGCTCCCTTAGAGACCTGCCTGCACCATGAAAGTTTGAAAAGATGTCTAATTTTGAATAATCTGCCTTTTCACAAGAGCATATTCATCACAAGTGACAGGTAGAGAGGTTCAGGCTCGTGTTATAGAGGTTTGAGCATTAATTTGATGCCTTTTCTTTGTTTTCCAAAAGCTGCCTATATTTTTATGACAAGGGGAAATAATTTCTGCTTTATCCTTGCATCTCTTCAAGCACATTGCTTTTCTGAGACTAAACACTTGGCTTTGCTCTGCAATCTCTCTAAGTCCTTTCTCTCATGCTCTATGACAAAATGATGCATTTTCATTCAATTCAAATTTAAATGTAGATTAAAAGGTCATTTAAAAGGAAAGGAAAGGCAATATTTTTTAATATCTGTCCATAGTGCTGCCTGATTCAGGGCCATGACTGTGATTGGAATAAATAGAATGCACAAACATTGGCTGGGAGGACATTGAGCTGTTAAATGGTCACACCTGCTGATGCTGCACAGATTTACAGCAACAGGCGCTGAGTGGATCAAATCAGGTTCAAGGATGCTAGTGATGAGAAAATCTTCCTTTTGACAGCCAAGGGCTTTGGCCCACCTTTATCTATTCCTTGTCTGGGGAAAAAAAATAAATCCTAATTGATCTCTTCGGATTTTTCATTAGTTTGTTTAGCAAGCCGAGGGAAAGTATCCTGGCTGAAATGAAAGCTCATCTCCAGTTAATTCTGATTAAAGGCAAGTGTGCATTCCACATAGCTCAAGAGAGCATTAGCTGGTGGCACTGCTGCTCAAGGACTGCAGAGCCTGCTTTCCTCAAATGCTTTCCAGAACCCACTGTCAGCATGATCATTATGAAATAATACAAGATTGCTTTATAGAAATACCACTTCATCCTGGAGTCAAAGGGCAGGTGAGGTCAGAAAAAAGTGCCAAAACAACATTGTGGAGCTGAGATTATGTGAATAATTGTACCATTAGATCACAGATATTTTTTTTTAATTGCTTTTAGTTAGGAAGTTAACCATAAATGTCGAAATAATCTGTTTTGGTTGATGCTGAGCAGAAGTTATGGGAGCTAATGACTTTTATCAGTAGGGAAATCTAATTTAATAGTTTTAAGAATATAATAAAAGATAAACGCTGTGCGTGCTAGCTATAAGCATTAGTGTTCTAGTTTTTGGCTGGTGATTTCAGTTTTACTTCCTAGCCCAGAATTTTTCTGTTTGGTTAATGATTTAATAATAGTGGCGAGCCATCTTTTTCATTTTGAACACATTTTTGTTTGATCCAGAGTAATTTAGATCCAATTGAAGTCCCAATACAGAATGAAAACATGTCATGTGCAGAAAAACAAGTGCTTAATTATACCATATATAGCAGTGTTTCAGTTGTTACATTTTTGCACTTACAAGTCTTTACTGGAAATATTTTTAACTCAAGTGTTCACATGAGAAGAGATTACTAGCTGTGATGAAATGTGCTGAGTTGAGTGATAATTTTGCTGATTATGGACTGTGCTAAGAGCCTTCAGCGTATTTGAAATTCAAATCTTGTATTTTCTTGAAAGGCTATCATGTAATTCACTGTGTAACGCACATCTGGAAAAGCAAAATCATTGTAGAAGTTGAAGAATCTTCGCAGTGCTTTTAAACCCAAGAAATGAACATGCAGTTCACAATCTTAAAATGACAGATCATACAAGTAAACCAAGTGCTTCTGTCTCTGGTTATGCTCAGCAGAAAAGGAATAGTTTCCAATTCATATTGTTTTGGCACTTGTCAACCATGCACAGAATATTTTGGAGATCTTAATTTCACCTCAGTAATTATTAAAATTGATTAATAAATGTTTTTACAGTTTATTTGTCTACAAATCTGACCACCACGACACTCAGCCTTCATCCAAAGTATATTACATATTTTATAGCAAGTGAGACAATTTCAAACAGGAGGAACTCAGAAAAACTTCACAGTTTCCTGTGAAGCTCTTCTGAGGAAAAAAAAACCAAAAACAACAAAACAGATGAGGGATTGGTCTCTGTTTTTCCACCTTTCAGAGAGTATCCTGTCTTATCATGATTTTTCATCATGTGAATTTCCTTACTTATGTCTGATTTTACCCATTATTTCACCAGGAAAATTTTTTGAAATGTTGATTTTGGAAGTTCCAAAGTAAAGACTTCATTTTGTCTTTCCCTTATTTTAATTGCTATTGTAATTTGACCACATATTCCCCAAGTTTAAATATGGTTTCAGTTGATCCAGACTTCATTTGTGGTGAATAAACTGTTCATGAACAAATACAATTTCTTCTTTTCCTACAATCTCTTAAAAAATTAAGATGAATTTTAACACAAAAGGAATCTGTTAATTTTTCAGTTACCAGAATATGCAGATATATGGGTATTGGGCAAACAGTTTCAAAACCATTTTTAAAATTAAAGTTATTTTGAAATCAACTTCTGTTTTACCATGCAAATATGTTTGTAGGCACACAAAAATGTTTTTGTGGAACAGATGTAGTAGTTTCCAGCTAGGAGAAAACTATGTAAATTAAAAGTTATTAAAATGTTTTAAAAGTAACCAACAATCCCCACACCATTTTTTGGTTATATATATATATAAAAATAATTTTAAACTCTAATCAAGTTTTGGATCCTTACTAATGAAGACCTAAGTAGCAGGAATGCAAGCACACACATGTTTTGAAGAAGATTTACAAGTCATAGTTCTGAAGACAATACAGCCTTTCACAGATCAGTGGAAACTCTTAAGTGTTCATTTAACCTTTAGCCTTAGTGTCATGGAAACCTGTAGTGGTCTTTCACCCATAACACCCTTGAAAATGAAGATTCCTTCTGGCCAGGAGGCTTTCAATTATACTATTGATCAGAGCTATTTAAAGGATTATGAGCTCCTCATTTCGGCTGTTAAAAAATCTAATTATATGCCAAAGAACAATATCTGTAATGCAGTAGGTTTTAAAAATAGCAACATTGCTACACATAAGAAAGACACTTAGATGAAGCAAATAACTGCAGTAGAATAGCTAGCAACTTAAATAGTTGTTCTTCCTTAATTTTTAGCTACCTAGAATGCTGGGATTTACTGGTTTACGTTCAATCCAAGGGATAACTTGCACAGCTAAGTTTTAATTGGAATATACTCATGCTGCAGCTACCCTGATAGTATGTGTGAGCTGAGATAAATTTTTATTCCACCAAATGGCTGGAATATGTAGTCATAAGGAACCTTAATGAGATTAAACATTTTCTGTCAAGGTGAAACTGCATTACATTTTTCTTGTTATATCGTGTTTCCTGTCCTATCTCTTAAATTCAGTGGGTGATATTCCAGAATTTCCAAAATAGCTTTCACATTCTGGTGTTAAGAAATAATCTGCATTGGCTTTCTCTTTTGAGTTCAAAACATGTATTAGCTTTCTGTTTTCAGTTTCAATGAATGTGATGAGCTCACACTTCCAAGGTGTGATTCTTACAATATTAATAATTCTGATCTTTGTGAATCTTGTTAACAAAAAAATGTTAGGTAGTATTTTTGCAGCATTACAATTTCAGAAACAATTATTTTAGGCATAAAATGTGCCGCTAACATATGCCTGATATGTTTTATTTATTAAATAGCATGATGAAAACACATTGGATCTGTTGAAGATTCCAGAGGTTTGCATCTCAAAGAGCTCAAATACAACATATTGCTTCATAATAATTTGTTTTCACTTCATTGTTGGTCAGGTGTTGTGTATGGACTATAATAAACAGATTCTCAGCTAGAAGAAATGATTCAAACCTAATTGACATCAGCAGAGCCAGGCTAACTTGCACCTGTTTAGAAGTTAATCCTGCCTGCTACACACAATTATTCAGTTGTTCAAAATTTAGAAAAGCAGCAGTATGGCTGTTAAATACACAAAAGTACATTAAAAGGAAAAATAATTCTCAATTCTGTTATACTGATTTTTTTGTGGCAGTCCTGGGCTGGTGTATATTCAAGTATTCCACATTGTTTGTATAAACACATTCTTCAGAAACAAAGGTTATATTTTGTTGCTTAACAGATGGCTCAGAGAAAAGGTTCAACAACACAATTATTTGGGATAAAATGATCTTTCATGAAAAATGAACATGAGCATTTTACCTCATCTTCAAGATATTCCACTGGTTGTAGAATGAAGCTTATACACAGCCATGCACTCACTCTCCAGCTGATTGCAGGGTCCTTTATTCAGTATTGCAAGCATGTAGATGTAAATTATCAGGGAAAAAATGGGAGTTCATGGCTTTAAAAGGTGATGAAATGATTTGATAAGTAAGCTGTTAAATGGTGTGATTGAGTTTTTCTCTGCTGGAAAGAGGGGCGTCATCCTTTAGATCCCTCAGATTATGAAAATGTCTTGCATAATTGTTAGATATTTTTGCTGGTGAAAACTTGCAAATAGAGTAGGAATGGAGGACGTGGTTGGTACCCAGGGTAGAATAGCTGTAGTGTTTCACTTTTGACTCAACAGATTTTCTCTTTTAGACTATAAATTAGGTAAGTAGTTAAACACATTTTGATGTGACATCAAAGGTATGTTTTAAGTGCTTTCCCAAACTGGAAGAAAAGAGTGATGTATTTCAGTTCTCTGAATCAAGGTCTTAATTTTCATCCTATGTTAACCAAATGAACCTGATGATCTTTGCTAACAGATATTTTTCTATCTGCATGCTATCTTGCAGTGGTGAAATAAAACTCCTTCTGAAACGCTTTTCAAATATGCCAGCTAAGTGATAACCTCTATCTGTGGCTCCTCCAAAAATAATATTTTTAGCTTCTTAGATGCTGTCTTCAAGCAGCTTCTTAAAACTTACCCTGTGTAGTGGAACAGGGCTCACAGCAGCAGCAGGGGATGGTTAAAGGTGTGGATGCCAATGCCTGTGCCACTGTTTCAGTCTTGACAGATCGGCCTCCGCCCATCATCCTCCAGGGCCCCGTCAACCAGACCCTGGCAGTGGATGGCACAGCTCTGCTCAAGTGCAAGGCCACCGGCGACCCCCTCCCTGTCATCAGCTGGCTCAAGGAAGGGTTCACCTTCCTGGGCCGGGACGCTCGCACATCCATACAGGACCAGGGCACGCTGCAGATCAAAGCTCTGCGGGTGAGTAATGGCAGCACAGCCAGCCTGGCGGGTGCTGCGTGGCTGCTCTGGAGCTCTTGGTGGGTGCCTCAGGCATTGTCTTCAGAATTAGCTTTTCTTTTCTACTGTGCAGTTCTCACCAAGTCATTTTCCATTCTTTGCCATTGTGTAGGGAAAAGGAGCAAAACTGACTTCAGCTATTTCCATGAGACTTCCCTAAAAACAGATTTGATATTTAAAATCGTATGTATGTTGCAATAGAACACATGAGTTGAGAGTATATAGAAATATAAAAGAACAGTCCTTCCTTATCTTTTCAGTTGGTCTTACCCTGAAGCCATTGGCCTCTCTGTCAAAACTTAGAGCTGTTCCTTGGCAGCACCTGACCGTAATTTTCCACGTACTTGTGCTAGCACGTGATCTGGAGCTCATCAGGGTTTGACCATGTGCTTTCTCCATCAACAACTCATCAGTCCCGAGCTGGTTGATTTATTCCAGTGTTATGCTTCCTGGAAATGTTCCACCAGGCTGCAAATGGGAAAAGACATCTAATACTGTAGCATACATGCAGTCATAAACAGAGGGATTTGAATTAAAAATTAAATGCCTATTTTAATATTTACATTTTTACACATGAGATAATACAATATTCTATAATACTTCAAATAGGATAGTGTCATATGTTTTTGATAAGTATTGTGTCACTAATCTCTTTTTTGGCTTTTAATTTTTTCCTGTTCAAAGATATACTTGTATTTGTGTGTATTTGGACAAGCATGCATATGGAAAAATAGTAAGTTAAATATACTTATTTGTCAAGAACTTGAAGATAATTTCAGAAACCACTTAACTTAGCCAGCAAAAATGTCTGCACTTAATTTTGCCATCCAAAAAAATGCCAATAAACATAGCAGCAATGACAAGAAATAAAGAGCAGTTTTGTTTTCTGATAGTGTCTCATCATAGTGATCATAGATGAATTGTGAACTTCCTTGGAACAAAATAGAATTTATTAAAAAATTTATGCTAGCTTGCCTTGAGTAAACAATTTGTCGGTCCTCCCTGGGCCGAGGGCAGGTTTAGGCCATGAAGGTTAATGCATTTTTCCTGTAGAGCTGGATTAAAGAGTGCGCTTGAATAGGCAAGATTCCCCAGTAGTGTTAGAAAGCAGCAATTAACGGTGGAAGCTTAGTGATTTCAAACAAACTTTCAGGCATTGATGATGGGCTTCTGTGGAGTGTCCACGAGGCTGAAGCTCTTGGGATACCTGTCTGCATGCTGCTATGCAAACAATGAAATTGGTTCTGAATCGTGCCAGCGCATTAATCTCAGCATTAGAGGCTGTGTCTGCAAACTAAAGGAAAATAAAATTGCTTGCCAGAGGAGAAGAAAACAGAATTAGTAGTGAGTGTGGTTCTGAAAGACATGAGGCTTTTATTGATCCTTAAGTGGCTTATTCACTAGTAACCAATTTTCCTTAAAGGCTCAGAAAGGCATTTTTTAGAAACAGCTCTATAGCAGTAACGTGCACTGCTTGTTTGACTCAGGTTTAAGAACAAAAACTACACAGAACCATAACCACATTTTTTCTTCTGTGCCTTGCAAATTTCATGAATTTAACATGGATTTGAATGAGGAGCGTTTAACTTTTCTCTCAGGTTCTCCTAAACAAGGACTAACACCACTTGGTAAAGAAAAAAAGGACCACAAAAATGTCAAAGTATGTTTCCACCCCCAAGTTCAAAATAAATGAATAATTGTCACTCACATGTCCTCAGCCTTCTGGCTGAGGGTAGATTTAGATTAGGTATCAGGAAGAAATCTTCCCTGTGAGGGTGGTGAGGCGCTAAAACAGGTTTCCCAGACAATTAGTGGATTCCCCATCCCTGTTCAAGGCCAGGTTGGATGGGACTCTGAGAAACCTGGTTTAGTTGGATAGAACTTTGAGCAACCATGGTAGGGGTGTTGGAACAAAAGGATCCTTAAGGTCCCTTCCAACACAAACTATTCTCTGATCCATTTCTGCTATTTCTGTTACAGCACAGTCAAATGATTCATGAGCCTGCAGCAGTCACAGTCATAACATGAACAGAGATTTTTCTGATCAGCCAATCTCTCAGCTGCCCTGAGGAAGAGAGCTAAAAACTCACGTGTCACTCATTCAGTACCCCTTCAGACAGGTCGACACTGATAGAAAACTCCCTTCTTCTGTAGAAATGTGCCACACCAGGATTAGACACCTGCATTAATGAAGGAACAAAAGTTTATTTTGTTGAATGGTGAAGATTTTTCTATTCACCTCCCCAGTTTTGGGTTTTTTTTGTTTTGTTTTTTTTTTTTTTTGCACAGCACAAAAAAAATTATAAATAATTGAATTACCAGCACACTAAATCTGTATCGAATCCATCCACAACCTGGAAGTTAGATAATTTGCCATAGCTTGCAAGAAGCAGTGTACTTCCAGCTTGTCTTGTATGTTGTTTGCCTTCTTCAAGTTACTCTGTTATGTATACCACATACCTCGTTGAGTATGCCATGTACCATCTGTCACAGTAGCACACAAATGAAGTTGAGAACCATAGCCTTGAGAAATAGTCCCCACTGTCACATAATGAAGAATTATATATTTAATAAAATCTCTGAGGAAGCGAAATAAAACACTGCTTCAGAATGTTATAAGGCTCTCTCCTATGGAAAAATCTCTTCTTTCAAGAGTCTTTCCCATTTCAGTAGCAGCTATATTTTGAGTTCTTGAGCCATTGTTAGAGGGGTTTTCATTATTGCTTGTAGTTCACACAAATAGCCATCTCCCGAAATGCAAGTTATGCTCATTCAGAAAACTGAGCTGGCATTAATGAGTTGCTTCCTCCCCTAAGAATGGTACACTGCAGTCTCAGTGTATCAGAAGGAAAATAGCAACAAAATTTGTACATGACAAAGCTAAAAATCAATTAAATTATATATCTACAGGTAATCTAAAGAACATCTTGATTTTTTGTCACAGCATTTGTCTTGAAGAGTGAAGTATAAGGACATATGCTAGAGTGCCAATCTGCATTTAACAGAAAACCCATTACAATTCCTTAAAGTCCAATAAAGCTTCTTGGATGTAGTTCTCTTTCCATCAAGTCACGTGATGGTGAATAAAATTCTTCTTAATCGCTAGAGTCAGCACTCTCCTTTTTCTGCTTCCACCTCCAGATTATCATGCTTTATGCCTTGTGGAAGGAGAAGCATATTTTGTGCTTTGTAATGTTACCATTTTCCATCCATCCCTGTAGTCTTCACTTGTTCCCGACTCAGAAATCTCTATTTTGAATTTAAGCAGGAAGTAGGAAAACCCTTGGCAAATTTTCTAGAAAAACAGTTTATGCAGCGATGAGCTTAATATTGGCATTCTAATTCAAAACAATTTCCCCAAATAAATTTAAAATATTTGCACTGACAAGGGAATCACAATAGTTTTATGCAAATGCAAATTTTTTTTTGCTACCAAAGGGTCTTGCAAGCCTGAAATAAAATCCCATCTGAAATGGAAGAAAGGTAAGCATGGTGTAGGATCTAATTTAATGCTGCTGTTTGAAAATTGTTTGGAGGAATGTAGAGAGAGACACTCTTAAATTTCAGCAGCATTTGTATGTGGGGTGTATTGAAATTACTTCATCTGTCATAAGAGTCTAAAGTGATGTAACATCTTTCCTGGCACTGGAAATGGGACCTCTGGGTCCTCATGGGATAATGATTGCTGGGAGTCTACCCTCTAAAAGATTAATCATTGTTATACTGTTATCTGATTTCACCTGCATTTGTTGTAGCCAGTGCGAACACTGAGACTGTCAGTGCTTCATTCTGGAGCATTTACAGTACTGGTACCATTAATAATATGAAAATTAGAATTAGTATTAGAAGCAAGTGATCTTATTATAGTTCTCTAAAGGCGAGCCACCATTAAATGATTATTTGAAAATGTCTGGTGCCATCCAGTCTGGTGTAAAATGTAGGCTAAGTCCTTCTTAGCAAGGAACATTTAGAAAAAGAAAATAAGAGTAAACTCAGCTGATTCTAAAAGGTTTTTAACACTGCCCTTATGGCCCTTTTATGTCCAGCTGTCTGATACTGGGACCTACACTTGCGTTGCTACAAGTTCCAGTGGGGAGACATCCTGGAGTGCTGTGCTGGAGGTGACAGGTAAGCAATGCCCAGGGATGTGTTCCACTTGGCACACGAGCAGGGTGGAGACCATGTGACAGCAGTCTTGAGTCAAATGATTCTAGAAGTTCCTGGCTTGACATGGAGAAGTTTTAGATGAGAAGGCTGTGTTCCTTCATGCACCTTGCATTCCATTGCTATTGTCTGATAACGCCCATTGACATGACCAGTTTTCATATTCGTGTCAGTTACTGCAGTATGCTTTAATTCTTCTAACAGGAGTATTAATAAAATGTGGATTTATCCAGTAATTGGCTGAGGCAAGAAAATTCCAAAATGCTGTCCGTGAGCATTTGATTTGGATACAGGAACTTTCTCAGCAATGGAGTTTTTAGGATTTTATGTACACTTCAGCAAACTGGGCTTTTTTTTTGTTATTCTTTCTTTTCTTTATTTTTAATATAGTTAGATATAAACTTTTGAGTTTTGCACTTTTTTTTTCTTTCATTATGTACTTAAAGAATGATAACTCTTCATCCAAAAACACATGGTAGTCATGCAATTGTTAACTTAGTTCTTTTTAGATTAAGAACATCCGTTATGCTGATTTTGCAGATGTTTGCCATGTTTTTTTCATTTTTAATCTTCTACTTTGATCAAATTATATAACCAAGGATAAAAACTAATAATATTGTATTTGCCCTTCACAGAATCTGGTGGAGCAACAGTCAGTAAGAGTTATGATATAAATGACCTCCCTGGGCCACCATCCAAACCTCAGGTTACTGATGTTACTAAGAACAGTGTCACCCTGTCCTGGCAGCCAGGGACCCCTGGAAGCCTCCCAGCTAGTGCATATATCATTGAGGCTTTTAGGTATGTGAATTATACCACTTTTAAGCTCCTTTCTTTCTAATTTTGCTTAAACCCTGGTACCAGGGTTTTGTGGTGTTCTTTTGGACTCTACATATATTATTAGAAGCTCATTAAATGACTCAACCACATAGAAGGCATTGATTCATATTCTTTATATTGATTTTTTGGTAATTTATCACTTTTTTTTAAGTGATTAATTGAAGGACATCTAACTATTTCTTCAGGTCAACAGGAATATAACAGAAAATGCAGTAATTATTTGTCACTTTTCCCTTAACACTGATGATCAGTGAGAGTCTCCTGTGGAAATGCTGCAGGTTCTTGGCTATCACAGTACAGATAATAGGGAAATAAATGGGTAATCCTGAAGCCTCTCTGCAAAATTTAATTCCTGTGCTTATTAAAGCAGTACCTATTAATGAGTCAAAGTGCTTGAGAAAAAATTCTAGTTTTTAGTGTTTTAGATAGACGAAAACATCTAAGTGAGAAGACCAGTATTGATAATTTAGGATTTTATGTTGCAGCCCGAGGCTGGAAAGAACCCAGGTGCTCCCGTCCACACAGCAGCAATTACTGTGTGGTACAAAAGACCTCTTGGGCTACAATTCAGCAAATCTGTTTGAGCACAGGCAATACTCTGACATGGATCTCTAGAGCACGTTTCAGCTTAAAAATCTGCACCTTCCTAAATGTGTTTCTGATACTTTAAAAATGAAAAATACTTCAGTTTATCTCCAAGTTAAAATTCATGCAAGAATTTTTCATAATCACATGCATGCAAATTTTATCTCAAATGTTATGTATGCAAAAACCAGTACGATATTTGCAGTTTGTTGGTTTTATTCTAGAACTTACTCTTTATGTATTGTATGAATGAAGCAATTTCAATAACATAAACCTTTTAGCTTTCCATTTACTCTTTCCTTTTAATATATGTAAAGATTTCTCTTATCAGTGCAATAAAACAAAGCATAGTAAAATAAAATTTTGTCTTTAAACTTCTCTGATGTTTCACTCTAGATAAGCTTTAATGGGATCCCATCAATAACTTTTTAAAAAGCCAGAAATTTTCATTAAAAGCTGTTTTAACAATCACATTTGAAATCTTTTCATATGGTGGATTGTAATCTAATTATAATAATGGTGAATTGAAAATGTAGTGACAGAAAAAAATATTCACATACTTTCCTCCATTTCACAGCATTTTCTTCTTTTTTTTTAGCGTTGAGTGTGAATTTAGTTCAAGAATACTTTGCTTCCAATGACAGTTTATTGACATAGTTTACTTAGCCATGTAGAAAATTATTCTTTGAGAGAACTTTGCTTTCTAAGGCTTTTGTTCAAGAGTAGCCTGTTTATCATTCAAATTTACTTTACAGCTTTCTTCCCTTTCCTTTTGCAGGTATTTTAGAAAAATAGAAAAAAAGTTTTACTTTTATTACAAAGAGAAACACTTTAGACAGCTGCATTATGGTTTTTAAGCTGTCTCAAGGAGCTAACTGAAAGAAATATTTTTAATTTCACCCCACCTTTACTACCTTTTTCTGCACTTGGAGTAGATCCAGGATTACAAAATAGATCTTTTCACATCTTCATTTTTCTCTTGTGCTGGTTTATAATCTTCCACACTGTTCTCATTGTAGTCAGTCTGTGAGCAACAGCTGGCAGACAGTGGCCAACCACGTGAAGAGCACCCTGTACACCGTGAGAGGCCTGCGCCCCAACACCATCTACCTGTTCATGGTCAGAGCCATCAACTCACAGGGCCTGAGCGACCCCAGCCCCATGTCTGACCCTGTCCGGACCCAAGGTAAGGGTTCCTTTCAAGGCTTGAGTTAAAACAGAAAGAAGGAGCTGTGTGTTGGCTGATAGGTCAGTCTGGCCACCTGGCTTTAGCACACTCACTGAAGGAATCATGATTTGAGCCTTAACCATGAAGATGAAAGTGGAGCAATGTTTGCTGCATTAGTCTGGGGCTTAGGAGAGAAAGGTTACATCCTTAATCCTTTGTACAGTGTAGACCTTTTGGCTTGCAGTTCACTTAGACTGGATTTGCCCCTGGTTTCCATTGAAAGCGATGTGAGTTACCCAAGCTTTTCTGAAAAGCACTCTGAATACCCTCCTCTCCATGTCTTTTCTTCCTCTCCATTAGTAGGGATATACTGTAACATTTCTTTATAGCAGGCAAGACACTGTTTTTAGAATTAGTTTTGATTAAAAGAAATACACAACATGTGTTGAGCCAACATTTAGGCTAAGAATTAATGTAAATTAAAGCATCTGCATGCTAAGAATATAATGAAGTTATTCTGAGAAAAGTATGGGCCTTCTATATATATATACCTACATTTTTGAATTCTTTGTATTAATCCATTGCATAAACCAAGACAGAAGGCTGAAGTGGAATCCCTCACTTATAGGGTGGTGGTAGGATTGGTAACTGTGTTCCTCCATTGCTACTGAATCATCTACTGAAGTCTGTTCACTTTGCATCAAGCTCTAACTGAATATAATTGCCACAAACAGATCTTCCTTCACAGCATGGATTTTTATTTTTTTGACTTTGACAAGACATTGCTTGAATACTTAATTCAGGAGTGTAGTTCTGTATTAAACATGTCGTAATACAGAAATTCATAATCCTTTGGAATCCTAATTTTTCGAATCCAAAAAAATTGCTCCTGTCACAGTTAATTTAAAATTAAATCCTCTGTCTCTGTTTACTGTTATTCAGAGACTTCTGTCTCTGAAGATCTGAAGTGCCCATGGAGAGCACATCCTGAGTCAGTCTCTAGCATGTGTGTTGCAAGTTGTTTGGGTCTTTTGCTGGATGGAAAGAGATAAACAAGAGTAGGGAGGTATTTCTTTATCACATAACCATCCAACCTCCCTCATCCCAGCCTAGTCCTGGATAAATCTGTCCTGAATATCTGTCCTCAAAATAGTAATTATGGCTGGAAGAGGCAAAACAAAGCTGCCTTCTCAAAAGCTGGAAGAGTGAGTTGTGCAGGGATTTCATGGCCTGACTATCCATGGAGCATTACAAGTTTCCTTCTTTCTTATTTTCCCATTATTATAGGGTGACTCATGCTTCTCATGGCAACAGCCTTTTAGTCTGCATAACTTATCACCTAGGTAAAAAATACCCACCTTTGTTTGGCATTTGAGTGTCAAGTATAGACTTTTTATCTGACATAGTGACAAGCAATTTGATTTCAGTAAAAACATGCCTTTTAATTAGCTCTAGCATGTGTTGCAGCTTCCATTTCCAGAAGCTGTTTAGCACTCAAGCACACTGAGACAAGTACAGGATTTATAGCTTCTTTGCAAGCCTGCAGTTTAATGGAATTAAATCATAAAATCAATTGAAAATTAACATAATGTTTTGATGTGATTTCTAATTATGCCTGAATTTAATTCAGGCTCACAGAAGAAGCTGACACATGGTGGAAAGCCTATTCACAGTGGCCATGGAGAAATAACAAAACGGCTATAGCAGTGCTATATAATAATAATTTGCAACAGGTGTCTGTGGTAGATTTAGAAGATGAACATTTAATGTCCTGGTGTTCAGTATATAGTACAAGTAATAAGAGTTAAGTAAATTTTCACCAGAGAACTCCAAGTAGATAATCAGGTACTTTCAAAAGGCTTTACCTCAGGTGTATTTTGTAAAATAAGGACAGACAAATCAGTAACTACTCTGATGAATGAACTCCTCAATGGAGGAGTTAATTTCTTGTTGGATTATTAATAGATGAAACCATATGCTAAGAAAACTCTTCCAAAAAACTATATATATTCCTATCCCTGATATCTAAAGAGTAACAAATAATAGTATATTCACTGCAAGCTGATTAAAGAGGTGTTAGAGAAAATATCTAACCACTTTATTTATGATCAGGACGTAGCTTCTTGCACCAGTTTTGCTTGAATCATGATTCTATTATTCCAGTATTTAATCATACCCTTAGAGGTAAATAACTGCTTTTCCACCAGGAGCTTCCTAGACTTTACACTAGGAGCATCACACATGTTTTCAAAGATACATACCAGAAAACTGAATTCCACATGTACATCTTGGCATTCACTTCTTATGTTATTGGTCCATGTTATTCTGTTACTTCTGGACATATGTGCCATTAAAATGATGAAAGGGTGTTCAAACAAACTACTTTGTGGAAATGTCTTTTCCTCTGAGAGAACACCCAGGTACTTTGTTACCTGCATACCACAGCATAACTTCATCTAAAATGTAGACGTGTAGGTTTATTGTACCAAAAATCATAGCTTTCTGTGGATAGAAGCATAAATTATCATCTTCTAGACCAGTCTGAATTGGAGTTTTATTTTATAATATCTCTGTTTCTTGGCTGCTTCGAATAAACATAATTTGCCAGACAACCACCTTCACAGATGCTCATATTTGGTTTATATTTGAAGATGCATGGAGGCATTTTAACTTAGATATCAATAGAAATGTGTGGCAATATTGTTTATTGGTGTCTCAGAACCCATAGCAATCCAGAATTATGAATGTGAATTACTGATCATCAAAAACTACTTACTTTCTAGATCTGATGATATATAATTAAGGTTGTTACATTTAAAGGTTTCATTCTTAAGACAACTATTATTTCTTTCAAATAGCATTTAGAAGATAAAAAGAAATCATAGTATGATTATTCCCATATCTAAGTCCATCAGAAAGGGAAAAACTCTTATGTATGTATCTTTTTCACAAGGACGTGATGTTGATCCAAAAAATGAGGAACTGTCAATGACTGTTGAATCCAAGGAAAACCAAGCAGAATACAGAGATGCCTAGACAGGCATGACCATAATTTATCAGTCCTGTTTTGAATATCTCTATAATTGGATTTCAACTGGAAGGAACAATTTCCCCACACACTTTGAAGGGCTCATAATCTTGAAGAGAAAATTTTTGTGGTAGATTGTTTTTGTTGGCCTTTTACTAGATGAGAATCAGTTTGGCTTCCTAAATTAAATCTTCTTTTTTTCATGTTTGCACTAGATTTCATTAGCTATGTCTGTTAAGGGAAAATTTGCTTTACAGGGGAAAATGCTGTTTTTAGTATTTGGTTTCTTGTGTGTATGGCAAGTGGGGAGAGGAAGCTTAGTGAAAGTTTGGAAACATATAATGACTTAATGTCATGTGTGCTCTAGCAAAATAAAAAAAACACTGTTCATTTTCTTCAATTATACTAACAAATTTGGTTTGAGACATCTGTGCAGCATTATTATTATCTGAGTACTTTGGAGCTAGTGAGCATTGCATCTCTCATAATTTACCAGAGCTGAGAAAACTTTGCCATCTAGTCAGAATACTCTTTAAAGATATTTATATTTCATGATGTCCAAAGTGACTAGAGGGGGATGGTTTCTTTGCATTATTTGATATTTGTGTTTCAGCCTTAGTGCTGTATTTCTTTAAAAACAGTGCTATAAAGGATATTCAAGTCAGGTCATTAGGCTACTCAGTAAAGTTTATTGATGCCATATATAGCTGTTCTCATTAAAGTAATGCTCTCATATATGTGCCTGGCAGATATCAGCCCCCCAGCACAAGGTGTGGATCACAGGCAAGTCCAGAAGGAGCTGGGAGACGTCATTGTACGGCTGCACAATCCTGTTGTGCTGACACCCACGACAGTGCAAGTCACCTGGACGGTAAAGCTTCTGCTGTTGTTACCTTAACAGTACTTTCAGTCTGCCTGTTTTGCCTATTTGTCCCTTCAGTGTTTTACCACCCAGAAAAGATCCAGTCTTGACCCCAGTGTGAGTGCTCTGACAGTCTAACATAGATCAGTGTTTGTGTGTGTGTGTGTATATGTAGATATATAGATATAGATGAGATGATATAGACATAGATGATATAGATAGATATAGATGGAATAGTCTTTTTCAAGTGAGGCAGGTTCAATGACTTCAGTCTTCTGCTTGAAGCAGGCTAGCTGTCTGACTAGAAAAACATTATAAAAATGAGTGTGCTTGAAGGACATGGGATCTGTGGATTCATTACACTGCATGTAAAAAAGTAATCAAAGTTAAATATCAACAAGAAATTGCTGTATGAAAAATACTTTCTGCTTCAAGTCATAATGACCTCTGACAATGCCCTATTATTTAGTGACCCAAAAATCAAAAATATCTTTCCTACAGAGCACTAGTAGTGAAGTCAGAAGCACGTGGTGCTAGTGCCTGACACACTGTGTATCATCTGGTTTTCCAGCACAAGCCTTACCCACAATGAGTGGATGTCCTTTCATTAGAGAAGACCAGAGTCTTTTGGGCAGTGCTTAACAACATTTCCATTTGAGGGGTCAAACTACTGGGTAGAATTTCTAATATAGTGTTTGGTTTTCAAATTGCTCTGTTTCCCTTCCTGAGGCTTGATGGAGAGGATTTGTAAGAGCGGGAGAGAATTCTCAGAGCACCAGAAAAGAGTGTTTGTTCTTGGGGCATCTGCCCAGAGGAAGAAGAGCCACGAGTGGAAGAGTGAAAAAAAACTGCCTTGCACAACATCAAAACAGTTGTATTCTACAGGATGAATTCTGCTAAGGGGGCTTTCACAATGCTCAGGGTTTTTCTTCTACATGTCATATTGCTAAGAGCTTAATGTGTGCCGGGGATTACACAAGAGGAGATAAGAAGTTTGGTGATAAATTGTGTATTATAAGGATTACTGTTGTTTTTGCACAACTCAGCCATTATTATGGGGACTTATGCACCATCCTTGGTCTAACAGATTTCAGTGGTCCGGGTAGAGATTAGAATAAATAGAGAAACCCACAAATTTTTCTTTCATGGAAGATTATTTAGAGTATGTGTCACTGCATTTTGCCATCAATGATGTCAACATGCAGCTTGGCTTTCTTAAAATGCTGCATATTTCAGCTACATTTCCTCCTGAATAGGCTGACTAACCTTTGTGGCAAACCCTTTTGCCCAAGCAGATGGATCAGGAGTAGAACCTTTGGATGTTAGCAGAGAATAATTGTGAACCTGGATCACATCCATGTGGTGCTCCTTCAAGTCCTCTTTTGGGTATTGCTTCTATCAGAAATATAAATTCATAGGCTGGCTCTTGCTTTAGCATATGCTGCAGAAGGAGGCTCCAGTACAAACAGAATTCAGTGTTATGCCATGTAACGAATGCAATTATATTTTATCTTTATCTATCTATATCTATATCTATATCTATATCTATATCTATATCTATATCTATATCATATATATCATATA
This sequence comes from Cinclus cinclus, assembly GCF_963662255.1. Lineage (NCBI taxonomy): Eukaryota > Metazoa > Chordata > Aves > Passeriformes > Cinclidae > Cinclus > Cinclus cinclus. Next base: position 9,638,292 of record NC_085047.1, on the reverse strand, counting down.
TATCTATATCTATATCATCTGTGTGTGCATTTGTTTGTTTGTATGTATGTGTGTGATATATATTCCTCTAAAAGAATTTCCTGGCACCCCTACTGAACAATGACTGAAAAATGGGAAGGTAAAGACAAATTGCTGGAAATGCTATGGATACCAGCTTATTGGGAAGATCCCTCAAAGCAGTGACCCTGTGCCACCTGACAAGCACAGAGACCTCTGTAGAGGCATTTTGGAATTGCCCAGGGGAAGAGAGACACAAAGAAAGATCTCTGAAGCAGCTAATTAGAAACTATACAGCAACCAGAACAAAACCAATTAATTAACCATAGTCTCTAGGAAAAAAGCCCACTCTATCCAGAGAATAAAGTCCACACTATTAACATAAAATGGATAGATAGTCTAGCTATCATACAAAAGGACAGAAGTGCCATGAGAGTCATAAGACTCTTTGTGTTGGATTTATGCAGTTCAAAGGGTGAATGCAAGGGAATGTCCTTGGTTACTGACTTTCTAGCATCCTGACTCATAGCAAATTAACACCACTTTCTTCTCTCCTTTATGAGATTTTTTTGGTTTTGTTCTCTCTTTATTTTTTAAAAATTTAAGTTTAAATTTTCGGAAATAGTTCCCCATGACTGTATTGCCATTTTAAAATATGCACATACATATACACACATATTTTGAAAAGAAGGTCAGACTTACAATGTCAGTGTTAAAAAATAAGAAGAGGAACGTCAAAAGTTAGGTTTTCATTGCCACTTAAATTTATTCCTTTTTTGTATAGATATTAAAATGTAGCTGTAATTATCTGGTCACATATAGGATCTCTCCTTCATGGAGCTTTTAAACATTTCTTTTTATCTTCTTTATTCTCTGTGTGGTGCCAGGTCTTATTAAATTCCTACCATTGAAACCTTGCATTGAATAAAAAATTATTATTTTGTCTCACATGCTTGCTTATCTGTCATGCTCTCAACTGTAACATTTGTGTGCTTCACAAATAACACTGAATTTAACATCACAATGATAAAAATGTGTCATTATCCTAGCTTTACACTTATAGAGGTGAGGTGCAGAGATAGTTATTGCTGATGAGACTTGTGGAGGCAGATATGCCCACTATTATCAAATGGCTAATTTTAAGCCCTGGAAATTATTTATTTTTACTTTTATTAAAACATTTCATGTTACAAGAGCATATTCTGTGCTCCAAGAGCTTTTTTAGCTGACCTCTGCTATGGGTCAGCACTTCCAGGCTCCATGGGCATTAAACTGAAAGTTTCATTAGTGACCAAATACAAAATGTTCCCTGGCATTGTAAAGAAGCCCCATGGCACAAGCAGGAATAAAAAATCAGCTCTTCAACATGGCAAAAGAATTGCTGCTTTGAAGCCCTTAGTGGCTTCTAGGAGGCTACCAGGCAGAAGGATAATTTGTTTACCTGTGTTTTTTAATTTGATGTAGATTTTAAATGAATGTACTTCACTGGAAACTTCAGGAGTCAAGTTCTTTAGACAGTCTTCCAGATTATCATCCCCATTTGCCTTGTTCCTGTAGGATACATAAATGCTACTGCAGTTTGAATTTCCAGAGGCTCCTGTGAGTCCATGCCAGGGAGCTCAGCACAGTGTGCAAGCTACTCTGCCCAGCTGGAGAATTGCTTGTGGGTATTGCTGTGGGAGCAGAGGATTTCTTAGGATATTTTGGGATAGAAATTTGCATGCTGCAGAGCATATTGCAAAATGTATTTAGGGTGCAGATTAGCAGGTTTGCTTGAAAGGATCTTATATCTGCAGCATAAGCTGCATTATGAGTTTCTTGCTATCGTTTTAACAACCTAGTACCCATTGAATCTGTCTTGTGTTCAGCTGTGACACGTGCAGGGAAAATGAGCTTCATGTTCTGCAGAAATATTTTTGTAGATGCCTCCTGCAACATGAGCTTACCATAAAAAAGGGGTTAGAAGGAGCACGCAGGACCAATTCTGCTTGTAGATTGTGTCAGGTCAAGGCTGAGCACCACCTCACCAGGAACTGCAGATCCTGCAGTTTTAAAAAGGAGCATCTGCATGTTCTGCCATGTCCTTGGAGGGAGCAAGTGTGTCTTTATATGAGCAGTTGTTGCAGATCTTTGGAGTTGATACAATCGACTAGAAATATTCTCTGATCCCAGTGATCAACACGGAGAAGTCCTGCAAACGCTGAAGTAATGCTGACTAATTTGTGTAAGGAAGTGGCAACCATTTACATTCTTTATCCTTTCATCAAGCCAGAGTGCATGTTTATGCAGCTCTGCCTATGTGTGAATATGTGCCAAACTTGGAGTTGCATAGCTGAATTAATGTCTTTAGTGCTAAGCATATAAGGATATTTTTAGTAGTCTGCTTGTGGTGCGGCACATCATTACCACAGAAATGGAGAAAATTGTGAAATCACAATCACTTTGTATTATATATACAACTATATAATTTATATATATGTACAAATTTATATACTATATATTATATATTATTTGTTATATATTACATTATATATTATTATATGTTATATGTTATATATTATACAAATACACAAATATACAGTGCACATACAGTGTGTGCAACTGTAGACAGACATACACATATGCATGTACACATGTGTGTATGTATATGTGAAATATACCTGTCCTACCCCTCACAAATATTTCTGGTTAATCCATGTAATCATCCTAGAGCAATTTTTTTTTATTAGTTTGAAAACTCGGAACAAAACAAAAACAATCCACCTTTCTCAGTAAGTAAAGTGCCTTCCAAGTGGTTTCCCAACAGAAGGCCCTGTTCATTCAGACTCTAATTGGGCATCAGAGATAGCTTTGTATCCTCTCCTTGATACTGAATGTGACTGGATGTTTATAGAAAACATTAAAAATGCATAATATTTTCTTTTGTCAGTAAAGAACTGACCCAGACTCTGAATGATGAAATCACTGTCAATAGCCTGATCACTCTGCCCTGCTGTAATCAAGCTACTAATTGAAAACTGTGAAACTCAAGCAAGCCCCAGATCAAGCTAGTTTATAGCACCCATAAATGTGACAGTCTTATGGTACTACTGCATCCTGATTTCGTATTCCTTCTATTGTTTAATCTTGCAAGTTAAGATCTTAGAAGTTGGGGAGGAAAAGATGTGTATAGACAATTTGTATGGAAGTAGATACAAAAGCATGAGGAACAGAAAATTGATATTCTTTAGATATTATCTGAGGGTCCAGCTCTTCTCAGTGATCTGGGGGGTGAGTTTGTGTTTGTGCCATGCTGTGCAAAATACTTTCCATACAGTGTTGTAGCAACACAATGCTACTGTTCAGTCAAGTCAATTCTGAATTTTTATGTTTTCTCCACTAGGCAGCAGTCAGTAGAAAATAAAAATAGAGCAAAGACAAAATAGAAAGTTCTAACAAAGTTATGTCATCTTTCAATGTAGCGTCGAACTCTGAAGTAAGGCAAGAATCAAACTCAGTGTTTGATTATTAAACATCATAACCTTATATTGTAATTTAGGTTAAAAATATGTGTTATAAAGTGGATGAAAGCATTATTTTTGCTGAATATTGTAGTAAACGTGAGGTTTATCAAATCTTTATATCCATAAAACATTCAGTTAATCAAAGTCAAACATGGATAAAAACAGTTTACTCTGATTTACAGACTCCCTTCATCTGGAAACAGCTGCTTAATGTTCTTCTTAAAAACACAGCTTGATTCTTTTGGTATTAACAAGCTATTATTGTGAGTTATATCCCTCTTTCAGTGCATAAATTCACTTAAAGTGAATGCAGAGAAGTTTATAAAATGCAAGCTTAATGTTGTTGTAACATATGTTGCAAGGTTTTTAACAGTGACAGTTTTGATGAAAGACATTTCTGCTTTGCTTTCATAAATAAAGATTTCTTCTTGCTTGCCTTGCTTTTTAAAGTCTTAAGAATCTTTGTCCCCTCTGAATGCCTCAATAAACAGCAACAAGGTTATGGGAGGGGCGTAATAAAGCGTGGTTCATGTTTTCAGCCTTGAATTCATTTATTCTTAAGAGAAGTCAAACAAATGTTTCTCTAATTCTGGAATATCTTTGAGCAGGCAAATTGACAAGAACATAAGAAATATCCTACTTGTTGAGTCTTAGTTATAACGCAGAATTACCAAACAGACAGCTGTATAGTCTTGTTATTTGTGCTGCACTTTCTTTGCTCCTTATTTGGCAGCTACAGAAGCAGCTGGATTTGGTTTACTTTTAGCAATCAAATCAGTTTTGTGGTTTTTTTGATTTTTTTTTTTCCAGTAAAAATTTGTGCAAGAATCACAATGCCTCGGTTTTTGTTTTTTTTTTTTTTCTTGTAAGATAAATAGATGCATGCAATCTCTCCTAGATAGAACAAATATAAAGTTTTTCTTCAAATAAAAATCCTATTTATAGGTTAAAATTGTTCCATGTTCTTTCCCTGGAACTTAAAAACTTCCATGGTCAAATCTTGAATTCTGCTTGCCTAGCAAAGAATAAAATATAAACCAAAACCAACATTCCACCTCCGTCTGATGGCCTGAGAGCATCACAACCTCAGGATGCAAAGGAGCTGCTCAGGCTGTGAACACAAGAAACAGCACATGTCTTTGAAAGTTGTTTTCTCTGCATCTGTCTTACATTTATTTTAATTTGCTGTGCATTTCATGAGCTGTGAGGCAAGTAATGGACTAATTGTAAGCATGTAGGGAATCTTCAAAGACTTGTCCTTTTCTGAAAAGAATTTGTTCTTTTCTTCTCCTATTTCAGCACATCAGTAGCCAAGATGTGCTTAGCAAGTTTACATGCAGAAAGCCTTATGCCAAGGTTTTCTTATATATTGCAGGGTTAGGGGCCTTGTTTTGTGATTTAAGGTGGTATTTGTCATGATACATAGAGCTGGAGAAAGCAAAACAGAAAGATTCTATAACAAGTCATGTGAGACAAATGCTCTTTGTAGACAATTAATCAACAGTGACATACAAGAAGGTAGTTAGATTATTAAATTCAGCATCCTAACTGCATTTTCTCTTTTTGATGAGGGCAGAATTATTCTAAGCAGCTGTTTTGTTTTCTTTAGGCACAGTAGGGTTTGTTTGTTTGTTTGTTTGTTTGTTTACTTTGTTTATTGATGTATTTCTGTCTTGTCAATTCCAGGTGGACCGCCAGTCCCAGTTCATCCAGGGCTACCGCGTCCTGTATCGCCAAACCTCTGGCCTGCCTGCCCCAGCTGTGTGGCAGAACCTGGAGGTCAAAGTCCCCACCGAGCGCAGCGCCGTCCTCGTCAGCCTGAAAAAGGGGGTCACTTATGAAATTAAGGTTCGCCCTTACTTCAATGAATTCCAAGGGATGGACAGTGAATCCAAGTCTGCTCGCACCACGGAGGAAGGTTGGTAAAAAGGGGTAGAAAAGCAACGAGCTTTCATCGCTGGCAGTGGAGGTTATTCTCTGTATGCATGTGTTCATCTTGATTTACTCTACATGATTTCTGTTTGTTACTCACCGTGGTGACATGAAAATTTGATGTAATATTCAGCTTTGTGCTGTAAATATTCCCTAAGAAAGCACTGTATTGGTCTTTTATTCTACTAGCTGATACATCCTTCTAAGGTACAGGTGTCCTTTTGCTCTTCCAAAAAGTGTGCTCTGCAGTCTTTTGTAACCACTGTTGCTGCAATAAAAGACTTTGGTCTGCACTTTGTTTAAAAAAAAAATAAATGCAAGCTCTCACAGGTGAGTGTTTGATACTAAGCTCATCTTTCTGAATGGGTACTAATGTAGATGGAAAGTTGGCTGGGAAACAAGGAGTAGTGAAGGACTTATATTTAACTAGTCTGGAGAAACTCCAGTCTCAAGGGCACAGCACAGATTGTGTTAGCACAGTGTTCATGAAACTGCCCTGTTCAGTACTGCAGAGGATTCCCCTGAGCATCTTTCAAGCCTCTCTGAAACAGTCAGGATTCAGACAGAATGAACAGTTTATACTTCTGAAATGCTCAAGCTTTTATATCTATAACATATAGCCTGGTATATAGCTGTACTAAAGCATGTGCATTCCAGGGCTGCTGGGTTTTTGTTGAAAAGTGAAGACACTGGGGCAGGATGTAAGGAATTTTAATAATTTGCTGTTAGAAACCCACCTTTCTACCTATGTAATGCAGTGTTTGCCTGGAGAATCTCTCCTGTAAAAGTAGGATGGTTCTAACAGTGAGGGTTCATCTCTCTGTCTCATGGATATTTTTAATATTTTTTTTTTTAGCAAGAGAAAGGAATACTGGTGAAGTTTTAAAATGTTCTTATGGTTTCAATGGGTTTAGAGTGCACTCTTTCCTTCCTATTGAAAGTGCATCATAATCATTTACAGTAGTCTCCTGAGGTTTAATTTAGTGCTGATTGCCAAGTACTCTTTAATTCTAGAACAGACTTCCTTATTACTCACTTTTCTCTTTGACTTGTTATGACTATTACCCAACATGTAAATAAAACTGAAGATAACTTGGTTGGGCTTTACACTTTATGACTGGGGAATTTCAGTGTCCTGTAACATGTGGAAGAGTGTGCAAGAAGGCTGTTTTCAAGTCTGATTTGGAATTTGGGATTTTATGGTTCCCAGTTCTTCGTTCAAACTCTAAAGCCTAAATCAGCTGGTGAAGATTATGTTTGCAGCACTCTGAACAAACCTGTTTTTTTTTTTTTATAAAAAAGGAAATGTTAAAAAGATTTCTACAGGTGAATTTTCTTTGGGTTTAAAATGTGTGATATTGTCCTCTAAGTAGCAGATTTTGCTCTTGTCCAATTTCAATTGATCTTCGATGTTTGTTTAGTTCATCTAACAGTCTCTTTCTAAAGGTAAATTAAGAACTACTGAAAAAGAGAGAAGGACTTAAACCTCCTTTCTGTTTCTATAAAATACTTGAGGAATGACATTCTCTTTTATAAACTTGAGCTCCCAGCATGTCAAGTAATTTCCTACCTTAAAGGACAATTTGTTCATTTGGAATAGCTTTCCACATAGTGAAGGTTTAAAAACAATAATCCTGCCTGCCGATATGTATAACTTACAGCCTAGGATCTGCTTTTTAGATTACAAGGATCTCCTCCTAAAAATTGTCAGCAAAGGACCTGTTATATTATCACCAGAAAAAGACCAGCTCCTGTAAAAAAACTCTTCCTCTTCCTTGGGTGATAAAATTAGGTACTTCCATAAGAAAATTAAGACATTCAGTAGATGCAGTTCTACAGATATTTTCTTGAATTTCTCATCTTATCTTTCTATTTATACTGGTGTTCATGTATTTCAAAAATAGTGTCAACTAAATGTATAATGGCAGTGGTTTGCTCCTCTTCCACTGAAGAAATATGGCAGTCTATTTAAAGGCGCTGTGTTGCCTGCGATTCCATTTTGAAAATGAGCTTTTTTTAGACTTGACTTTTAAAAAACATCAGCTATGCTATTTTTAGAAAATAATTTGGAAAAGTGATACGAGTGTTGGAAGTTTTTTTGTGACATCAAATCAAATATCCCTGGTAAAAGCAAAGTACAGCTGAAAGGTAATGGCAAATTTCTGCTGGATTGGATTTTACATGCAATGTTACTTCTGAGGCCTACCTCTAAAAATCAATTTTGCTGCAGTTAGGCTTTTCCTCTAGATCAGACATTTGTCACAGTTCAGTATCCATCCATCTCCTGCCACTTTGGCCTTGTGAAGGTAACAAATGGAATTCTGTTTGGCTGCGCCTGGAAAAGATGAGCAGCGATTTGGGTTCTTTCATATCTGTAAGAAGAAGCTGAGCACTGGAATAATTGACCTGTCAAGAAGTAGGCAAGGTGTTCTCCACAAGCCAGCAGCAAGGGAAATGAGAAAACGGTTTTCAAAATGTTATTTTTCAATGCGATCTCTTTAATAACTGCAGCAGTGTCAGACAAGTGGCTTAATTTATATCACAGTGCCAGCTCACAGAGTGATATCATCAGAGAGGGGAAACGGAAATGCTACATACAAACGTGTACACACATACAATGGGAGCTAAATCAAAGATTTAATTTTACAGTTTTCGGTATTTCTTTCATACTTTCTCTAGAGACAGATTTGTTTGTTTTTTTTTTTTCAGTTGCATCCACTGTTACATCTCCTTTGGAATTACATTGTGGAGTAGTTCTTGTCCTGCATCTTGTTTGTCACCACACAAATATGACAGGAAAGGAAGTCTTCCTTAGCTTTTATAAGCTGCAATCTGTCTGTTTCTTCTCACCTTAGTGCAGCTCTTAAAATTATATGTCCACAGCTGCATTCATTAGCTGCAATTTTAATTTTGCTGCAAATTTACCCTATGTCCTCAAAATACCTCAAAAACACCAACACACACTGGTAGAATATTAACTAGAAAGGCCATACAGTTTAAATGAATACAGTATGGGGTTTTATGAATTTTAGAGTATGGTATTCATTTTACATTTCTTTTGCATTCACACTCCCCTGTCCCCCCAGGTATACTTATATAAGACATTATGTTCCTGAATGCCCTTTTTGTTTCAGTAATGAAAGTCAATATGTTTGAGCAAGTTGTTCCATTGTCCTTAAAACCAAAAATGAGTTATGCAGTGTTAAGCTTTGCCATTTTTATTATTATTTTCACATAAAATATTCTAATTAATATCACACGCATACATTTATTCATGGTTTTGTTGTTACAGAATAACTTGAAAACTTTCTAAATGCTAATTTTTTCACTGTGTGGCAAATTATTTCACTTGCCATGAAACACACAATGCGACTATTTATCTCACCAATTTTATGCTTTGCACGTTTGCAAGGAGTAGCCCAAGGCCACCTTTCCATGCTTCACTCAAGCTGGCTAAGAGTCAGATTGTCCACAATACAGCTCCATTTCTCCCCTCCAGCTCACTGTTTCTCTGCATCAGGCAAGGTCACAAGGCCTTTACCAAGCACTGTCGGCTTTGCAGCTGAACCAGCATCTGAAAATATAGTTGTTGAAATGTGAAGCCTCCCAGGACTGTAATATGTGTTTCATTTTTCATCTAAAATATTTTTTCTTCTGCTGTAATCTTGTGTGTTTCCTAGTCCTCACCTCTGATATCCGAATTTGAAGTTGTGTGATTCTTGCAGCAGAGCATTCCAGTTTTTCAGGGTTATGAGGGTAAAGATTTGAGCTCAGCTCCATGAGCCTGTGCCAAGTCAGGTGCTGAGGAGCTTCTGACATGGGAACACAGCCAGCCTCAAAGAGGCTGTGGAGAACAATAGGAATGTCTGAATTGGCTCAGGAGACTTGAACACTTCTGATATCTGTAGATGTGCTTATTTATATTAAACCTGCCAGGCCTAAATACAAAGATGCCAGGGGCTCTTGGCTTTTCTGAGAAGCATGGTCCAAGGATGGGCATGGAGTCAGGGATATCTGTTAAAGATGAGACTAGAGTTCTTTGCCATAAAGTTTATTACTAAAGACACTCTGACCAGGGGGCTGGAGTCAGGGAGCCTTGACACATGATGTGTGATGCCCCAAACGACGTTGTTATCTAGGTTTGAAGTTGGGGCAGGAGAGTGATAAATATTTTAGGTTCTGGTATGATGTCTCAACCATAAGTTTTCAAAATCATCTTTCATATTTCATATGGAATGTTTTAAGAACAGATTAAAAGCAATGAAAAATAGGAAGACAAATTCCATAAGTATTTATAAATACAAGGACACCTCCCTAGAACAAAAGGTGTCTAAGCAACAGGCTCCTGTGAACTGGAAAATTGTCCTGGAGAGGTATCACTCTGTGCTTGCTTTATTAGCTCACACTTCTCTGGCCTCTTCCTGTTAGTTTTGTTGAAGACTGGGTAGATAGACTGGGAGAGATGGAATAAATAAATTCTAGGACCAGTTCCAAGCAGCTGTTACCCATCAGCGTTTCCCTCCAGGAGCTATACCTTAATATAATTCAGTTGATCTTGGTGGCCTAGCTCACCACTGTGGTGTAGTTTCAACACTTGCCTGGGAGCAAGGGAAGGATGAGGGGAGGCTCCAAGAAGTTTTAGGTAGCTGAGCAGGGCCATATTGACAGTCCTCTGCCATGGCAGCCACAGTTGTTCTGGGAGAGCCCAGGATGGATATAGCAGATGCTCCCAGAGGAGACTTTTCCATAGTGGAGCTCCTGCACTGCTTCCCAATCAGCGTGTCCTGAGCCAAAAGAAGCACCCTGCTGCTGCTGGTGTAGCTGCAAGAGGGGCTTTGCCAGCATAGCTCTGGTCACTAATAGCTATGATTTTATTTTTTTTTTTTTTCACGCTTCTAGACAACAAGCATGGCTGGCAAACAGTTGTCTTGTAGAATTGGCCTTGATGTGCAGTGACCAGCCAAACAGCTGTGAATGGTTGAACTGAACAGGGCTCTGAAGAGAAAGCAATTTGCCTAGGGGCAGAAAAGGACATAAGTATATATGTGACCTAACTTAGCACCTGCTCTATTCACTGGTATTTGATGTAAAGCCTTGAACATTTTAACCCTTTTCCAGTTCAGAATTGCAAGTTCTATATTTAAACCTGGTATTGTCTTCCCAGAGAGCAAACAAAGAGGGGTCATTAAATGTTGGTTGCTCACATCATTATTAGACCGTGTAAAAATAGAAGAACAAAAACAGTTTGCAGGCCAGGTGAAGCAGCCTCACATGTGACTTAGTTAATATATCCGTAGTTGTTCATGCATAGTATGGAAAACAGAGACAAATGTGAGAACAATTCCAGTGCAAACTTAAGAAATGACAAATATAAATAAATGAGGAGTGACTTGTATTGATTATCCATTGCCACAAATTCCACATTGTCATTCAGCCCTTGAATCTCTTCAGAAAGGCATTTTTCAACATTTTCAGTGCCTGACGAAAGTGCATCCCTAGGCTTGCAGGAAGTGTGAGTTTTCTATACTGTGTGCTTGCTCTTGCACTGCTTCAGCAAAAACCTGTGCTCCAGAAAATGGATTAATGCCTCGCTTCTGTTTGCTCCCTCTCTTTGGTGTAGCTCCAAGTGCTCCTCCTCAGTCTGTCACTGTCCTGACAGTTGGAAATCACAACAGCACAAGCATCAGCATCTCCTGGGATCCTCCCCCTCCAGATCACCAAAATGGAGTCATCCAGGAGTACAAGGTACACACGGTGTCTGATGGGAGGGCTGTGCATTCAGGGAAACAACCTGCTTGAATTACAGAACAATAGCACTGTTTATGGGTTTACATCCTGACAACATTTACAGCTGCCCATATAATTATATGGAGAAAGAGGACTGACTGCTTATGGATTTCTTTATTATTATTATTATTATTGTTATTACTACTACTACTACTGTTATATTAAAAAGCAAAACCACAATGAGATTGATATGAAAGAGAGCTGTAATTTCTAGCCAGTTTACAGTTCTTATCTTCTAGCTTTTTTCCCCTGCTGTGGGAGAAAGGGAGGGGGTATTTTTTGTAAGGAACTTCTGCACTCTAAAGACAGGCAGTGAAGTCCCTGCCTTGGAGTACCTTCAATCTGGCAGCAAAGCTGGCAGGAAAGTTGCTTCTTATTTCTTCTACAAAAATGCTAATCCTGACATTTCAAGGTCAAAGTCAAGTACGGTGGCTCTGGGAGAATTCAAGACTTCTTCCAAGTATTATCTCTGTCAAGCTTCACAATTTCAAGTGCCAGGTTGTTTGCTCTGAAAAACAGTTTGAACAGAACTAGTATATCCAATCTTTGCTACGTGAGAGTTGCTTACATTGGTTGTATTTTCTTCCTTTTTGTTGCTACGATGGCTCAAAATATCCACTCCTTATACATTAAATGTTGTTGTACTCTGTAATTTCATACTAAGATCACTTTTGCAAAGGATATTTTTCACAACATTAAAAAAATGCACTCTGTTATTCAGGTGGAGAAAGTGATTGGGCGAGGTTCAGCCTTGTCATAGCATGGAGCACAGTTTGTTAAATTAACCTTGCTGTGGCTGGCTTATATACACCAAATGTGAAATGATTAATTGAAACGGATGAGGGAAGCTTTCTTGACAGTCCCAAAAAGGGTGGAAGTGGTGACTGCAGCTTATTTCATGTAAAAGGATTTTTTTTTCCCCCTGCTGTATCTTGAGGGAACACAGTGCGAAGGGAAAAAGTGCTTGGCTTCTAAGTCAGATAATGGTTCAACCTCTTCCAGCTCTTCACTTGGTCAGAGGGATGCAATAAATGCTCACAATGTTTATGTTTAGCATAGCACTTCTTTTGTGTTGCTTTTAGTCAATATCAAGATTTATTAATCCCAGTATTTTATTGATCTAATTTTCATATCAATTAATAATTATCCCTTGGCTTAATTAATCTTGATTCTGACTCCAGTATAAATCAATATAAACCATCCAGGGCTTATAAGCAAACAAGTAAAGCACACTGCTAAACCACAAAACCTGTAAATATGAAACAAAGTGGGCTGCTACCTAATAAAAGCCATGTTCCAGGTGAGTGATCAGGCCTCTGGGCTGTGTGTAAAACCAGCTGGAGTCACTACCTATTACAGCCCTCCTATGTTAGATTAGCTGCCTGCCTGAGTAGTGACCTGGCTACAGTGAATGGTGCAGAGTCTAATATTTACTTGAGTATAAAATAATTGCTGAAGTTCCACAGTGTATTTTCTAACAAATTGAAAGTAGATCTGTTGATTCCACTTCAAGCATCAGAATGCCTGCAAATTCATTCATGAATTAAATGCTTTTAATTAGGTCATCTCATAGCTGTTGTAACCTAAGACCAGGACAGACAAGGAGTGAAGAAATGAATGCAATAGTTGCTCATCTTAATGTATTCTGGCTGGCAAATAAGATCACCTTAGGTTTAGGAAAACGAGAGAATTTTTTTCCTCTTCAAATCTTTCTCAATATTTCACAGAACAAAAAGATAAGGAGTGGTAAAACACTGAGCAGGGTCAAAAGTAAGTGTAAAGATATTGTTGTTGTTGCTTAAATGCATTAGTTTGTTTATGATAGTGGTTCCACTATCAAAATCAAACACAATAGTATTTTCTTCTGCTGTTATTTTTATGTAGGTGTACATGTGATATATTTATGCATTGATTTTTCTTGTGTGGTAGTAAATGCTTTCTTTTGTAATCCAGAAGCAGGATTTGCAGATAGCATTAACTGAAGAAACCTAGAAGTTAGTTTTGAAACCTCTTTGGGAAATCCCATTAAAAAATGCAGGAGGGAGGCTTAACACTCTGAACTCACAGACTGGCTATTCTCATCACAAAATGCCAGTTATGATTATAGGGTAGATTTTCTGTTTAATTAGATAATATTTGAGTGAGAAACTGATGTCTAGATTCCTAAACAATGTAAATAATCACAAAGGCAGCGGTTAATGTGAGTCTGTGCTTATTCCATTTCAGAAATTTCAAATATCTCTCTTGTGCAAATAAGGAAGTTGAAAATAATTTTGAAAATTGTTCATTAGTGCTTTAAGAAGTGTTTCAACCTGTGCTCACATTATATGGTATCCTTTTGCTATTCAGCAGGAAATTTAGGAGGAAAAAATATGGGGTTTTTTAACAAAAGGTTTGATAAACAAGATTTCAATTAACACCTCTTTTCCACTTGGATGATCTGGTCTGTGCTTATAGGAAGTGTAAGCACAGAATTTGCTTGGAGAGCAAGAGTCCAGGGAAGTATTTGCAAGCAGTCTTTGCAGCTGGCTTGGTCCTGCACTAATCTGGGATACCTTGCTGAGCTAAATCATCCCAATTTCAGCTATTCCTGGACAATAAGATTGTCAAGAATCCCGAATAAGTGATTGCCATTAAATACCGTGATATGTCATAACTATGCACGATTTTGTGAGTGTGAAGAATTTCATCTATTTTAACACATCAACTTTTGTCCCAGATCTGGTGCCTAGGTAATGAGACTCGATTTCATATCAACAAAACAGTAGATGCAGCCATTCGGTCTGTAGTAATAGGTGGCCTATATCCAGGTATCCAGTACCGTGTGGAAGTTGCTGCAAGCACCAGTGCAGGTGTGGGAGTAAAAAGTGACCCACAGCCCATAATAATTGGTAAGTTATTGTCTGTTCTGTTGTTTTGTTTTGCCTGTTTTTTTGGTTTTGTTTTTTGTTTTGTGTTTTTTTTTTTCTCTCTCAGAAATGCTTCCATGCATCATTTCTGGAAGCATAAAAATCCATGGAGCAAAAGGCAAGATTTGACTAGAGCTGGTTAGTTAGCTTTTACATCCCACTGCCTGATAATGTTTTGTGTTTTCTTCCTGCAGAGTTCTTGCAGATAATGAAGGGAAGTATGTTCCCAAGACATGTGAGAAAATGCTTATTGCTTAGTGAAAATGTTTTAATGTTTCAGGGATTTTTTGAAATTAATTTACCACTTCCGCAGGTTAACAGATGTGTGGAGCAAACAGCCCGATGTCCCTTTTCCTTCTGTTAAGTTGGCTGGAATTTTACCTTACTCCTTCCACTGGTGCCGAAGGCACTATTTATCATTGTTTTTTGAATGTCTAAAGTCAGTGTTTCTCAGGTATGCCAAGAAGACAAGCCTCCTCTGTCAAAGAAAAAGTGGTCTCTAGACCAATTAGACAGCAAAGGTAGCATTATCATCCCAGCCTTTGAAATAGTTTTGTCTTGGTAGTTGCCTCCATGCAGAACTAATTTCCTGACCTGAGGGAAACACAGGTTTTGTTTCTTCTGAAATTTTTCCCAAGTATAAAATATAAAGGCAGGAAAAATATGGAAGACTAGAAGTAATTATGTTCAGCAAACCTGAAATGAGCTGTGCAAAGCAGCACCGTTTTTTAGTTCTCAATACGGGAATTTTGTTGCCTTAATCTGTATGATCTAACTTAGTTATTATTTAAATGGACTTTAGTTTGTTTGTTTGTTTGGGGACTTCTGTTGTTACTAAATATTTTCCTTCTAGAAAATGTTGTCAATATACTGTCCCAAACATGGACTAGTCTATTATGTGTAGACCCTTAGAAAAGGACATCCCATAAGCATTGTTTAAATGTTTACTGATATACAGGTTCCCCATTCATCAAAACAGAAGCTAGGATAATTCAGCTTTGAACTCTCACTGGAGACAGAAATACAAGAGTGGAAGTGAAGGTAGTACTTAGTTTAGAAAAGGCAGCCACAGAAACACCAAGGAAAAGAGGGGAAAAAAAGAGATCCAGAAGTGAAAACAAAAAATTGATTTTTGAAAATGCAAGAAACCTAGGACTTTTTTTTTTTTTCTTGTTTCACTAAGGGGTCCATCTAACTTGGCAAGAAATACACTACACTTATTCCAGCAAAGCGCAATATAAGTATGTTGCATTTTAAGTACATGGGTAGCCTTGTGTCACTTAATATGTTGTGAGTTATACTTGCACCAAAGGTCTTTGCTGGATGATTCCCAGAGTTCTTAGTAATATTTATATGTTCCTTAAATGATCCCAGAATCATCTGCTTCTACAAGTTTATCTGGTAACATCTTTGCACATTTGAGAGTCATTTGTATGAAAAGTAATGGATAGTAGTTTCTGTTTGGGTTATGGTTCTGTTGTCGTTCCTGTTTCTCTTTTGGGAGCCTGAAGCTGGATGTCCTTATTACATATTGGTCTGTATTTCCCTTTTCTTTAGGTCCAATTTTGCTTTTGGTTATGAATTGTTAGCAGTTATTTCTTAGACGATAAATTTGCTTGATAAATGTAACAGTGTTTAAGTGATACCATTTCTGAAAAACTTGAGTTGGCATCATTCAATGTTTGAATGGGAATCAAAATCATAAAATATGAAAATTATTTTTAAAGTAAATTTAGAAAAAAAATGAGCTACATGGATTTAAAATGAGCTAATGAACATACCTCAAAACATCATAATGAATGGGAAAGTAATATTATTATTATATTATAATAGAGTTCTATATGGTCTGGTGCTTACCTATACCATTTAACAGCTTGCGAACAGAATGAACAACTCCAAAAATGCTGAATTATGGGGAGAACAGCTCAGTGGTGGAGGAGAGTTAAGCTGTAGTTCTAAGCAGTAAAAACTTTTAATAGTCATGAAATACAAAGTAGAGTGTATGAAAAGAGACATTATTTTTAAATACAGGATTCATTCTTCCAAAAATATTTTGGGGGCATTTCTGAAAATAACTGGTTTTCATGGTGGGTAATCAACTACTGGCCTCCCAGAGTAATTTTAGATAACAGACCTGTGACAATCCAGAAAGCAAAAACAGGAGAATAGGAAGCAATAGGAAATACGTTATTCCTTTAGTTAGAAATTGTCTCACTGTTACAGGAATCTTGTGCCCATACTTGTAGGAGGACACTGAAAAATTTTATGGAAGACTCAAAGAGAATCAAGGATAAAACTTTCATGATCACTAATGATATGCAAAAAAAACATTCACTTGGAAAGCCAGAAGTAAAATTGGAGATAAGGGCAATGCTGGTTAATGCTATAGCTATTATTTCTCTTCATCAGTTGGCCTGGTCCCTCTTACGTTCCATCATTGGCATAATAATATGAGGAACAGCTGCAAACTTTCACAGTAATAGGTACAATTGAATCTGATGTGTCTAATTAATTTTTGGTCCAACAAATTAGTTTTGTTCTTCATTACTCTCCAATGGGAGGAAGACATTATATTTCATTATGTTTTTGTCTTCGGGAACAATGGAGCGTTACAGGTCGCACACTTCCCTTGTCTATGTTCTAATTAGTTGAACTGACAGCATTGTTACAGAACCACCTGCAGTTTATGAAATAGTACACTGGTACCTTGGACGACATATTTATTACTACTGCTTAAATATTATATTAAAAAAACCCCAAGACTAATGCTGCTTGTTTCCCCAACCCCCAACAATTCTATTCATTTTATCAAAAGTCAGTGGGTAACATTCATCTGTCTCCATTTATTTTTCCATCACCAAATTCACAAAGCATATGCTATTTTGACATTTGAATGAATTATTACTTTTGCAGTTGAAATTGCTAGGCACTGAAGGGTAAGAGCAAACAGCCAGACTGCAAACTCTAGAAGATAGTCCTAGAAGAGAGGCAGAGTGTACAGTCCACTTAAACCTCTCCCCAGTCTCTTTGCAGTTTGCTCTCACGTCCTCCATTTTCAAAAGACTGTTTTCTAGTCTTAGAGAAGACAAGGTTCTCAGATGGTTTTGGAGGCTTTAGTGAAAAGAATTCATTCTTGAATCCAGGAGTATCCACTCCCAAAGCTGGTCTCTCCATAGCACTTCCCTGCCTGCTCTTCTCTTTGGTAGCATGGCTGTGTCTGAAGCAGTGCCAAGACTACCTGTTTCCTCGCTGTCCTGCTGCTTTGGCCTCTCCTCCAAAGGGCACAGAAATTAACTGCAAGTTAATGGTAATTAGAGCAACTCCAACTCCCATGCTGATTTCTACTAGAAAATTGATTTTGTGTCTGGAAGAGCATGCCATAGAGAGCCGCTTTCTATTAGTTTTACTGTCAGCCCTTCCTCTTTCAGCACTGGGGTGCACCTATGGATTGTTTCCATGGGCAGAAAAAAACATGGAAAATCAGACAAAGCAGCTACTGCTGCCTGCTTTCTTTCCTTGCCACAGCTGCTCACTCAGTTTCATTCTAACATATTGAATCAGGCCTGGAAGCCATTGGCAAGACAAAAGATGCAAGTATGGCAAAGGACAACTGCAGTTTCCTGGAGCCTGATGCTAGTAAAGCTTCCCAGCACGGCCAGGGTAGACTGGTGCATGACACCACTACTGGTGCACTTTTTGTGCATCTTTCTGTGGGACCTATTCTGCTTACTGGGAGCCTGTTTTGTTCCTTGCCCAGAACAATTGAAAGCAAGCCAAGCTCTAGCACATCTTCCACAGCCCTGGTTGCAAAAGCAGACAGTCATCAGTACAACATATTGACGTGGTGCTGAAAGAGAGGAAGCCCGATAAACTCCAGGGTCATCAGCAGTGTAATAGCAATGGCACGCAGGGCACTGCGATTCTTCCTGATTAACCCAGCCCAGCTCTGAGCACCACTGAGGGACTGAAGGTGCATCTTGGGCAGAGGCAATCCCAGGGGGACCTTCTCCAAGGATCTCTTTTATAATGCACAGCTGTGTGAACTCCGGGTCACCTGCAAAGAGGTGTCCGTGGAAGTGGGAATGGAAATATCAGACTTCTTGGATCTGCTTCAGCCAGATCCCCTGAATGCTGGTTTTAGGCTGAAACCAGCAAGCTGCTCTGTTGGAAGAAGTAAATCTAACCACTGCAGAATTGTAGAAAAGGAATATGTACATTTTCACAGCATGGCATAATGATACAATATTTTTAATAATTTCCTCTGAGTGATCATTTCAGTGTTTCACCTTTATAAGTGAGATGATCTCATAACTGAGAATCATATTGTTTGCATCTTTGTCACAATAGAGTAGCTACTTTTGCAGCTTTTCAGCATGCATACAGGCATCTGGTAACATTGCATAAATATTTCAAGGATTGAGTTATATAAATGCTTTTACCGGAAATTATGGATAATCTTTCACAAATTTCAAAACTGCAGATGTGGACAGTTTATATAAAATATACATAGAATCAAATTTGGTAGTTTTTGTTTTTTGTTTTTTAGAAAAATATGTTCTGCATTTCCTAATTTTAAAACTATTTTTGACTTTTGAAAGTGCTAGCCCTAGAACTGTACACTTTAGCATTTCCTGGATTTCCATTCAGGTTCTTATGAGCATTTGTTTTCAAGCCAAATGCCAAGCTTTTTCTTTTAGAAAAGTTCCCCTTTAGAGAAAGAGGGGCAGAAACACAAGGGGGAACATCTAATGGAATTTACAGTTTTCTACTGTAGTACACAATTTGAGATTCTATATAGTAATTTTTTTATGCACGTCACTTTAATTGGTATTCTGAGTAATAATTATGTCTTACAGGTTGATGTTAACAATTTGCATGCATATTCTAGATGAAAAATATAGCATCTGTTGCTATGATTGTTAGTGTTTGCAGTTAACCGTGTGATTTTCTGCTTTGTATCAAAGATGGTACACTTAGGATTTGTATTAACTGTTTTCCCCTTGAAGTAATTGCTGGAAAATGCATCCTTGCCCCAGTGGAAAGTGCATTTATTTTATTGTTTATTTCAAATTTGGAAGTTTGCATTCTGGGAAAACAAATGAGCTGAGTAAAAATTTTTGGCCTCTTTCTGATCTTGTAGCATAATTTTATTTGGATTATTTATTTGGAAAAAGCTATTTATGTATTGCTTTATTTATTTTTTTATTAGTTTCCTGTGATCTATTTTCTCATTATTGTATTCTGTCTACAATTATGGAAAAAAAAACTAACAAATATGTATATTGTTAAAGAAGAAAGCTTTGGGTTGACATCTGTTAGATTGCTTGGGAGTGTGCTGTAGGTCTGTCTTTGCAAATCTATATCTGCCAAATAGCTATGGATTTACTCTAGGAGCACCGAGATTGTTGTGTGCATTGCTACTTCTTAAAGTTCTTCTATTGTGGGTAATTCTTTTGAGATCCATTACTGTTTTTTTAAAAACCTTTAATTTGTAGTGCTAGTTCCACAGTGTGTTACAGAATCCAGAATGACCACATTCCATTCAATTTATCTTGTGCAGGAGGTCGTAATGAAGTTGTCATCACTGAAAACAACAACAGCATAACGGAGCAAATCACTGATGTGGTCAAGCAGCCTGCCTTTATAGCTGGCATTGGTGGTGCATGTTGGGTCATTCTCATGGGTTTCAGCATCTGGCTGTACTGGAGAAGAAAGAAGAGGAAGGGGCTCAGCAATTATGCTGGTAAGAGCAGGGACCTTAGAGCCATCTCAGTAGGTGCTATCATAAAAGGAACAGGGGCTACTAAACCTACCTGAAAATCACATTGAACTTACAGCAGAAGCATCCTGGGTGACTTCTGTGTGCTTGTTTTAAATGTATGCTGTGAAATTGCTGGTGTATGAGAAGCTTTAAATGCATTGCTCAGTACCACATTTCATCATTATCATAAGGCAGTATTTTTATATCTCCAGCAAATCTAGCATTAAAAAAAGTAAAAAGTGGATTAACTGTGCCTCTTGCCCCTTGCTCACAAGGCACTCTGTTGGCAGTGCAGCATCATTTATATGTCCAAATATGAGACTAGATCTTTACAAGGAAAGTTTAAAACTTTTTCTCTTCTCCTTCTTCATTCCTGTGCATTTCCATGCCTCTGAAGCCATGTGCATGGCAAATAAATGAAGGTACTTAATTAGTAACTTCATACCTGTAGCTGGAAGAGTGATGTATTGGACAGAGAAGTGCGGTCAAAATTTACCTAAGGCAGGCACCATAAACAGTTTTGTCTTGGAGGCAGAACATCTTGGAATGTTTTCTTTCATTAGATGTTCGTTCCAGTCATAAATTGGTTTTTGAAAGCTACATTTAGAAAATTAAACATGCTTGCCAAATGAAAATATTTTCATCTTTCCCCAACCTTTGTTTAGTGTATTATTCTGTTTTCAGGATTCTTATGATTTTTTGGGAAATCAGGTGAACTGTCATAAAATGGGTTAGTCTGAAGCCAAATTTAACACACACAAAAAAACCCCAATTCTTCAAATATTGCAGTAGGTTCTCTTGTAGTTCTTAATAACACTTAAAAGGAACTTTTGCCCAGTTGAGGACAGAGCATATTTAATCTTGACACTATACCACACTAAAGTTACTCAAGCGTCCTTCTTTTTACAAGTTACCAAATGGGAAACCAAGGACTCGGGTTTCCTAAATGGCTGAGCAACAACTTGCCAAAAACCCAGTCACATCCAAATTGTTCCCAGTTCAGCTCAGCCATAGTCAGACTCCTCGGTGTCCTGACTGGGCTCACTAAACCAGCAGGAAACTATTCCATGTTGGTTTTCAGTCCTTCCTGCTGGATTTGTTTTCTACTGGCTTAGTGAAAGGGAAAGAAGATATCAGATGAGCAGAGGAAAGGGAGGAAGGTGAGACCAGTAGTTTTTGGACCTTCTTGGTTTCTGTGGAACCTCACTTTGTGTCACTACATGATCTCTCTCATTCATGGGTTGTGCTTTGTCCCAAGGTGTTTTTTTTCCCTTTCCTTTAATAGCAGTAACTTTTACTCTCTGAGAGGTGGGGTGGTTTTAACTACGAAATTAATGTATATCTCACACACTTATATATGTTCTCATGTAAAATATCATTCTAGATCCCAAGAGTTTTTCATGCTAGACACAGCTGTGCTGTTATTTCTCTTAGGAAGTAGTCCTACCTAAAGATTTGGTCACAAGCTGAGACTAGATTTTTTTTTTTTTTAAAGGAGAGCTATTAGTCCTGTATGTGAGTTGGCATACTGGGGTGAGGAATAATTGAGAGCAGTCTGTTATAACTTGAAGAGCCTATCTGTAAAAAATTGTAAATAGCGTGTCTCGTGCAACTCATTCCTTCTCATGGTGTTTGCTGCATCTAAGTGTGATGTGAACATTGATTGCATCATGAAATTGTGTATGCTTTCAGCAGGGCAAGTAGATAACAGATCATGCTTCAAAGTTCATCCTAATGTTTACAACTTGGAGAACAGCATGTCTGCACAGAGTCTTCAAATGTGACTGTCAAAATTCACTGCTCGTCTTTCCAACCATCATTTCTCATTGGCTGCTGGCTGGTTGGTGCTTTAAGCTCAGCTGTTATGTCCTGCTTATGATATTTTCAACCCCAACTGAGTAATTTCCAGAGGAAACTCGTGCCCTGTAATTAGTGCTTTTTATCAGGGTGTGTAACTCACAATGTGTTTGCTTTCTTGTTTTGCAGTTCAGTCCTTCACCTTCACCCCTGCAGGTACTGTCCATTAGCCTGTCTCTTACCTCACCAACACATCATTTCAAGCACTAGCTTTCGAAGTGTTTATGAACATGTGAGATATGAAGAATCAGAACCAAGTACAAGGAGAAATACTCTGCCTGCCTATCTGTGATAAAAATGTAGCATTCATTCTCTTCCTGATTCCAGGCAAAAGTAAAATCTACCACCATTAATGTCTCTGTCACTATAAATCTGCATACTTAACTCCTCTGACTATCTGAAAGGCAGTTTTGAAAGTAATTTTCAGGACCAGATGCTTGAATTAACTTTACATAAACAAGCATTATTTATATGTAACTGAATTTTGATTCTAAAGCTCAGTTTAGCCGATCCAAGTGGAGAGATGGAACTTCTACTTTAGCTCTCAATTAAGTATATGTTTGCCTTACCATGAGGTGTTCAGACCTTCAAGCAGTCTAGTCACTAACTTATGTATTCATTGACTAGACAGGGTTTTTGAAATTGGAACATTTGGGTTTTTCTCTTACTATCCAGCTCAGACCTGATATCCTATTTTTCTTTTCTTTAAAAAGATAGCATACAGTAGACTATTATCATAAGTGTGATTAAAGATAAGTGAAGGATAAACGAAGAGTGGCTGAGACATCAGGTTGCAAACACTTTATTCAACATATGGATAGTCAGGAAAAATAGAGTATACAATTAATAGTAATAGTTAATACAAACAATTAGCTTCTGCTCTCATACTAAATCTCGAGATTTAGAAACTCAAAAATAATTGTACTTCAGCATTACAGTGTTAAAGGTTGATAAGTCTCAGCGTTTTCCAGCAGAAGTCTGTTGAGTTTTTTGGATGCAGTTTGACCCCTCAGTTGCCTTTACCAGAGCTGTCCCCTCATGCTCTGTAGCAGTTTTCTCTCTCTTGCTTGTCTTCAGCCACAGCTTGTGTTTAGATTGGCAGGAAAGAGCAGATGACCAAAGGTGGTGGTGTGTTCCCTCTGGAGCCCATGATATTCTCAGGGAGAAATGTCCCTGTGGAAAAGCTCCGGGGACTCAGCATTGTTCCCCTGGCTTCCAGGCAGATTTGGTCAGGTTACTGTAAGCTGTGGCACAACACATCCCACCCTAAACAGTTGACTGCCGTTTCTTTGAGATGCAACGTAGGGTTTTTTCCAAAATTAAATATAATACATATTTGCATTTGGTTCCTATGGCTATGTTACTGTCAGCCGTCTTGAGCTGTGGTGTCAATGTCAATGGTTTCACCATTCTGTTTGTAGCACACATTGACATGACACAGGGCTGTGCTGGAACCTCAGGGTCTGAGCATGATTTCTTGCTGTTGATCCACGTGTGCTGGGCAATTGAGATACATCAGAGGTCCTGCCAAAAGTGTTATTTTTTAAAAGTAGTTTTGATATCTTGTGGACTTTGTGGAACTATTCTATTTCCTGGCTTAAAATAACTTTTAGAGGAATTGAGAACCTAAGTCCTCCTGTAGTCAAGTCCAAATTTTTTTTTTTTCATTTAAAAAAGTATTTTCCTTATGACAGAACATACTGCATGTTTCTTATCTTTAGACACAGAGTTCTAAAACAAACTTCGTTAATTCTCTAATATTTGAATTTGCCCTTGATAATATCATTTAGAAAGACATACTTATGCTTGTAGAGGTTTGGCACTCACAGCTGTATGTTGTTCCCTTCAAAGTTATGATTCATAAACAGTTTGGGTTTAGATACAATTATTTAGACAGTGGTATGTAGCTTTCAGAATCTCCTCAGAGACAGCTGTCAATGAAGTTTCACTAAAGATGAATTTATCAGATTTTAGAAGGTACACATTTTTTGTTCTGACATCTGCTTTAAATTCTTCCTTCAGAGAGCTGCAGAACATAAAGATTTAACTGTGTGTTAGAGAATTGAATCTATTAGTATAACAATCATCTTCTTACTTTATTTCACACTCAGAAAAAAAATCCCATGTTGTTTCTGATGTGAATATGTTTTATTTTTCTTCATCTGCATTTGCTTGTGTATAGAAAATAGATCACTAAAAATAGCTGTTTAAAGGTCCAGATCTGTGCAGTTTTATAATTACTTGCCAAAAATGTTCATTTGGGTCATTGGCAGATTATTCACTTGGACCACTTGTTATTTGTATTCTGTTATTAGGGTCCTAAGAGGTGTGATTTCTTCTTTGTGACTAAACCACTGTTAACATGTGTGGGAGAAGAGCAAACAGCAAATGTCAGGCAGTTTGCAACAATTTGTGTCAGGGAAGAGTAACTGATCGAGTTAAATACTTTTAGATTTCTGTCTTTGTGAACATTTTCATAAGTACTGAGCAATGGCTCAGATGGTCACAAATAAAGTGAAATTGATAATCACAGCTAAATCTTTTTAGTTATTTTCAGTTGTACTGACTCCAGTAGTTACTGAGCCACAATTCTGTACATCACTGTTCTTCCGCTTCCCTTTCCACCACGACTCGCCTTGACTCCCAGTAGTATCAGTGCTACAAAACATAAAATTGAGCTAGTATGTGTGTTAGATTAGTGTTGGTAGGTAATAGTGTCATCTGCAGCTGTACCAGGACTGCATTTTTGTGACCATGTCATACTCTCAGCAAAACCAAATCTGGCACAGGGACACTAAACACCGCTGTTGTCCCTTTTCAGCCATCTCTCCTGTAATATAAAGGGTGGATTGGTCTCACTTTTTGTGAGTTTGTGTGAAAGCTTAAGTACTTCTGCACTGTTTGGGTTTTGTTTGTTTGGTGGTTTTGTTTGGGTTTTTTGTTTGCTTGGAGTTTTTGTTGGTTTTTTTGTTTGTTTATTTTTTGGGGGTTTATTTACACTTACCCTTTACTCAGATTGCCTGGATATAACATGCACCATAGGCTTCCATGATACAAAAATACACAGCACAAAAGAGATATGTGACCACTTATTGTATAGCAGATGGATTATTTCAATACTGCATTACAGTAACAGAACAGAATCTGTTTATTTTATACTGGAAGTTGCAATTATTTTTTCAACTTTCTGTGAAAAGGCATGCTTGTAGGGAAACAAAGAGGAATTTCATTTATCTGCTTATCTTTCCTGTAGCCTCAAACTTGTGCCAGTATCCACTCACCAGAATATTCAAGTGTTTTCAAGTGTCTAGGCCATCAGTCATGCAAAAAAAGTAAATATGTATTTTAATTTATGCATAGGTAAGCTTATTTAGTGACTAGTGCTTTTTGGGATTAAAGATTTTATGAAACCCAGTAAATAGAAAACAAATTAAAAATAGATAGGGAATCATGGAACGTTACACATTTTATGTGCAACTCCTAAAACTGTTAAATGAGGATAAACTATATGACAGAATCATCCAAAGGTAGACAGAAGATTTGATGGAATTTTTATGTGCTGATTATCTGTTCTGAGTTAATGCTTATTAAAAGAGGATTAATCTACATTCATATTTGAGGAACAGCTTATCAGTAAAAGGAATGAGACTTGGCTGGCAACATTAAAGTTTTCATTTGCAGCAGAAAAATGTGGCCTACTAGAGATAGGCATACAGAAA
Source organism: Cinclus cinclus (assembly GCF_963662255.1). Classification (NCBI taxonomy): domain Eukaryota; kingdom Metazoa; phylum Chordata; class Aves; order Passeriformes; family Cinclidae; genus Cinclus; species Cinclus cinclus. The sequence goes on along the minus strand of NC_085047.1, from coordinate 9,612,827 downwards.
GCTTTCTAAAGCTTCCTTGCTTTAGAATGTCGACTTACTATACATTCATATTTTTCCAGTTCTAGCAGGCATGAAAATTAAGTTTAACCTTGTCAGACAATATTAGTAAATGGTTTTGGTACCTCCTTATACATTTAATAAAAAGCATGTGAAAAGCTCCTTAACATATGCTGTTTTTCATACAAATATACACAGTATAATTTCCTGAAATATTTAGGCATTTAAAATGCACTTTGGATTATATTTCTGCATTTTTGAAGTCCTTGAAGTATAAGCTGGTGGGGATTCCTTCAAAATCTCTCTATGCAGAGGTTATTTTTTCATCTTCTTTTGAAAACCAATCTCATCCCTGCAGGTCTTCAGCCTTTCTAAGAACATATATCAGATGCAAAGACCTCTGAAAGAGCTTTTTGCTTCCTTGGTGATGAAAAGCAAGGAAGAGATGGGTGGGTCAGTGATAGGGACATCCTTCCCTTCCTCCTCTTACATTGCCCCTTGAAATTGCTCTGCTTCTTTTTGAAGTGGAAACAGGATGAATAAAGCCAGCTGTCTGTGTGTTTTATTTTTATAGTGACATCTACAAGCCTGCATTGCATTAAGTATGCTCCTATTCAGGCATTTAGACTTGTTTTGTAATTGCAGAAATCAAACTGCAGGAAAAAATGCTGACAAAATGTATAGCAGGAATGATAAACATAGTGCTTTTTCTGGCAGCCTGACCATATCTTCTGTTGTTAGCTGTCTTGCCTTTCACAACATTGATGCTAAAAGAAAGGCACCTTCTCTATCCAGCCTCAGGTAGCCCATTTATGGGTGGCATCAGGAATATGGGGGGTTTTTGTAGCATCCCAGTGACATGGCCACACTTCAAGAGGAATTTTGGCAAGCCTAGTTGATATTCCAAAGCCTTTTACACCGAGCACATCATTAAATAAATTAAATGCTTTCTGGTTTATTTTCTCATTGAGATTATAACCATTGGTGTACAGGGTGAAGGGTAAAAAAAGGACCTGTTTTCCTTCCTAGCTCCATATGCATCCCATAAACCAGACTCAGTCTTCCCTAGGAAAATCAGTGTCACTGCAAGCTGAATCTTTATTCTGAAGGTGACGTGGATATTAGGAGGGTGTAAGATGATTTAACACAGGAAATTAAAAAAAAAAACAGAACAGGAAACAGTCCCTACCACCATGATACACGGAAGAAAACGGAGCAAATTGTGTGATCCTTGTTTTTTTCTCAACAATCTCCTATGCCACAGCCAACCTGCAGCAATTATGGCTCTAGCAAAGAGCTTTTCGTGTCATGTGTTCTTAATGCAGTTCCCATGGCATGCCTGGGAGTTTTTCCGTACCTGTCTACACAGAAAATAAAATGTGTCAGGGAAACATTACTGGAATCTCCTGCTAGGTCCTCGATCTCAGCTTTGCTTTATGAAGGTACACAGTGGTATCAATATTTCGTAGACTACAAATATGGTTGGGGTTTTTAAAATTCATATCACATGCACATTTAAGAGCTCACACACCTGTACATGCTATACAAGTGGCAACAAAATTACTTCAAAATAATTTCTGGTAGATGACAGTCTAAACAAGAGCATTAATCCAAGCAGTTTTCAGAAAATATGTTTTACTGCAATTCCATTAGATCTGTAAATTTTATTTATGAAGGTTGCTATCAAATGAGCCTTTGTTTCACATTTTCCTTATTTCTTGTCCCTTTGACAAATGCAGAAAGTTGGAGAAATCAAGTGTTAAGTTTGGAGGAGAGGAGGAGGAAGGAAACAACATCTAATGTACTATTAACCAAGATACTTTTAAACAAAGCCAGGCAGTACCCACATCTTTGCATAATCACATATGATATGCACAGCACTTGAGATTATTCACTTTTAAGCAATGAGTGGTAGTCATTTGACAGCCTGTTAGATACCACGTGAATGAAAGTAGCATTGCCTCTGAAATTAATTACCCACAATGTTTTACCACGTCTTGGTTTTTCAAAGCAGACCTTTATTTAGTACTTTCCATACTTGCCTTTTGATTTTCTTTTCATTAATTGGTTTGATTACACCCTTTCAAAATTCAGCTATTAACCATTTTGATGTGACATATGACTGCAGTGATTTTCTGATATTGGTATTAGTCTGCTGTGCAGTGAAGGGTAATTAATCAGTCTACTATTCTTCCAGCAGAGCTTCCAGAGGGGCCAGTTTTGTCCCCTTTGCTGAATTTACACTGTGAAATTACCCTAGGAGTTAATAAAGAAACAAGGATTCTATATGGTACCGGAAGAGTGTTCCCAGTGGCTTTATGTCGCTGCTTATTTTTTTAATGAACACAGAATTTCTATTGGCTGTAGTAGTTTTGTCTCATTAGAATAGTGTATAATAGAAAGCTTAATCCTGATTTAGTGTACTTTGGACTAATACTTGGAAAACCTTGCAAATACTCTGGGAGCTATAATGTAATGATGGGAGCACCTGTCTTACAAAGGTAAATAGTACTTCCAAGTGAAGGTCTGTTTTAAATTAAGCTGGTCGCAAACTCTTCCATTCCTCACTGAAATTCAAACCCTCATCCAGTCAGGAGCCTGTAAGGGTCCAGGTATCCAGGACACTGGTGTAATTTAATAGTCGGTCTTATCTATGCCTGACAATAAATAATGGGATATTGCCACTGAGAATCAGAGTAGTCTGTTGGCCTTGATTCAAAATATTATTTCAGTGTTTCAGAAAGATCAAATTTGTCAATTAGCATTTCACCAGCTGTGTGGGTTTACATATATTGCCCTGAAATGTAATCCTGTTAGTAAGATAGATAAGGGAGAGGCTGGTTTTTTTTGAACACCTGTGAATGGAGACATAAAAACAATTGTCTCCCTCTGATTATGTCCTTGGCATCCCCCATGGATGGAAGACTGGAAACACCTTTCCTTCCCAGTGACACTGGCATGTATGCATTTATGTGTGGGTGCTAGTCCTTAAACTGCACTTCTAATGGAAAAGGTGCAGCTGGATGCTTTTTTTCATCCCTTCAGTTGTAATAGAGCTGCCACCTCTTTGTGTTTGTCTTGGGAAATGACATATTTGTGTGGTGACATTATATTACTGCATTACGACATGATGTTATTAACTCACTGGTGCAATGTCATTATGTACTGAAGCAGAAGCATGCCAAAAAAGCAATTTCATCACATGGCTCAGACTTGCAATGCAAAGTCATATGAAGGGGCCTGTGGTGAATTCAGGCCTTTTGCCCAGGTGGCTGCTTTGCCTTGCAAGGTCCAAGGCAATCAGTAATGTGGTGTCACTCAGTAATGTGCAGTGAAATCCTAAATGAACCGAAGCCCCAATGTGCTTGAGCCTCTTCTTGACATTTCTGTACTTTATTATGAGATGATGCCAAGAGACCTCTGACCTCGGACACTGAGCAGTTTGAATTGTTACCTTTAATTATTACTAATTGATTTTTCCCTGTCTTACATGTGTGTGTGTGTGTGTGTGTATGTTTGTTTTGTTTTTTCGAACCAAAATGCAGTCACCTTCCAAAGAGGAGATGGAGGACTAATGAGCAATGGAAGGTATGTTTCTTTGTATAAAGGTCTTTCCACTGTGTTTATTTTTAAAATAAGGGATCTGAAAAATGCTATAGGTGATGCACTTGGGTCATATCCCATCGTTGGGAAGACTGATAGCACTAGGAGGAGTTAAGTAGTTTACCACAAGGTTTAATGACCTATCAGTTGTGCACTTTGGAAGAAGCAAGCCCAGATGTTTCATATCTCCCAGATGTCCTGGAAGAAATGAGTGGTAAATATCACAAAGAATGTGTTCATTTGTTACTGGAATGTTTATTGCATTAATTAGACATTAGCAAATGAAGTTGCTGTTGTTTAAGACTCCTTATTGGCTCCCCCTAAATTGCTGTGAGTGAACAATTACACTTAATCGATCACAAAATAAATGATTCATGGATGATGAATAGGCTGTAGATTGATAGGACTGGATTCCACAACTTTGGCTACGCAATTGAAATTGATAAAAGCTGATAGTGGGCCCATATATCCTCATCTATTTTCCCTTTGCCAATATGGAGATTGTAATTAGGCCCTGGTAATAACTTCCAATCTCCTGTTTAATCAATATTTTAGCAAAAAAGAGATTAGGCCTAATGAGAGCGAGTAGATGTGGCAGGAATGCGGCTGGGTCTTCTTATTGCCGTTTCCATAGAAACCGATGTTTCTCTTAGGGACTGTTCCAGGCAGGGGTCTGTAATGTTCAATGATGGGAGATGTTGCTCCAACTTCATGAGTGCTTTAATAACCCAGGAAAACTGCAGAACTGTGGATGGCTTTTTGTTTTTGTTCGGGGGGGAAAGGGTGTCTGCAGCAAATGATTTGTTTCCTCTGCTGAACAAAAATACAAACAATCCACCTGCCGTGCTAAATTTCTGTTTACCCTGGGGTGAGAGAGACACGGTGCCTCATGGCCCGGGTATGCCTTCCCTTACACCATGCTCCCTGTTTAATGCTGCTCTCAAAGCTGGGAGTTACAGGGATATAAAAACCATGCAGTAGTGGCGCGCAAAGATAGCTGTGGACTTTCCATTAATCCTCCTCAAACCTGTTTGCCTCTAAACCATCCAAGAGTGCTCAAAGAAAGAGTTACCAGCCTGTAGATGACAGGCATGCATTTGGGATGCAAGGGAAGGAAGAAATAGTAGCCCAAAGTCCTGGAAATGGCTGATATGGAGCAATCAGTTTGAGTGATGGCTCCCTTGAGGTGGTAATTTATCATTCAGCCCTGGCATAGGATCCCGTGATGGCGCTGCCTAACTCCTGTTTCACACAGACAACAGAGTTCATTTGGATTCTGGCAGAGTCACGACGGATGCCTACTCCCACTTCTACTGACAAAGTTGATTTGTATATAACCTTAATTAACTGCTCAAGGTCTTTAAATCTTCAAAGGGTATACAATTGTAATTTGAAATAAATTAAAGTCTCCTAAGCTGTTAGTTACCTATGGTGTTAGAAGAACAGTAATATGCCCTCTTCCATCACTACTTATCTCACAGATATTGTAATTTTATATATATATATTTGTGTGTATATCTCTTTTTCTTATTCTGCTTCAGTCGACCAGGTCTGTTGAATGCCAGTGACCCCAGTTACCCCTGGCTTGCAGACTCTTGGCCTGCCACAAGTCTGCCAGTAAATAACAGCACTAGTGGACCCAATGATCTTGGGAATTTTGGTCGTGGAGGTAGGTTTTCTTCTATTAAGTCACCCAGTGTTATAAAATAGGCTTCCATTAGTTAACATTTATGATGAATACTGTATAATAGTTTTATCATTATAGTTCTTTCTGTGTGTTTCTTTCTTTCTAGATTTGAGTGAAAAATTACTTTTAAAATGTTCCTTTCACTTTGTTTCTTTTTACTTCTTTAAAATATAAGTTTAATGTAAGTTTGTGATTTGTCCTGCAGTAGTGAGATAGGGTCTGCTTATGATGTCAAGAGAAATGTTTTTTTGTGTCTCAACCTCATTCCCTTTTGTGTGGAGATGAGCAATATGCCATGCAGGGCAGTATAGCCAGGAATGGAGGATGTCCATAGGAGCAGAGAACTTTGGAGATGCAGGAAAGATGTTCCTTCAGCCGAAGGACATGAAAACTTTTTGCTGTCACCTTACCCTGCTGAAGGCCTGCTCTCAGTATCAACCATAATCTGTGAAGAAAACCTCAAAGGTGTTAAGCTTTTCTTTTTCATTGGAGGAAAAGATGTGTAAAAGGGAGTTATTTAAATCTTTTAGGGGATTGTTTCCATTTTGACTTGAGAGAGCACCTTTGGGGGAATGAGGTAAAAATGTATTGTTACAATGATGAATCTTTAGAGTGGTTTTTTCCTTTCAAACATTTAACTCAAGTGGGAATTTTAAGATGTAAGATTGGGATACATCTCTGTGTTACTCCCTTGGTTTCTGTGATAACAGAGCTAATTCTACATGCTGGTAAGGAGGCTTCCTAATGTAAGTGAGTATATAAATATTTTTAAGACATAGATAAAAATCCAGACAACCTATACATCAAAATGCATTAAAATGCAAGAAAAATCTATAAAACCATCAAACTGGTAAATATGAAAATAATTCAGTTTTGGACTGTACCAGAATCTGCTTCTAAAGACCATCCCTCCTACTGGTTATACATCCCCATGAAAAGCCTCTTGCCTGTGGTTTGACTACTGTGACTTAAAATTACAACAAAACACACTAGATTTATATTCTGTATAAAAATGTTGTAAAGTTCTTGTCAAAAATATTTAAAACTAAACAAAACTTTTGATAATATTTACAAGGCAACTGAATTCCTGCCAGCTTCTTTGTTGTGGATATCTGGGAAATAAAACCCTTCAGTACTTTTCCATCTTTTCTTAAGCTCACATAATACAGAAAAATTACCATTTTCTTTTAGCATTTGGCTCTATACGACTGGAATTGGAAGCATTTTTTTAAATTTTTGGCTGCAATGTGCATGAGGCATAGTTCCAAATTCATGCAAGAGATACAATAGTTATGTTTTGAAATTCAGCCACTTAATTCTGCCCATGATCTTTACAGTTGAGCTAAAACTTTTATTCTGGGTGGTTTGGGATCACTTATCCCTATCTGTTTCAGCAGCTGAGATTAGATGTTTCTGCATTAAAGATGGATTAGGAGTATTTTAACATGTAGAGATGAAATATTAAATATATAGATAGAACTTGGGCCTCTTTTACTGGTTAAAAGGTCTGTGATAACATAAAAGTTCTGTAAGAATTTTAAAAATAGTAAGGTGGCATCAGTCACCCTGGAAAGTCAGAAGCTGATGCAGGCAGTCCTAAAATTTCCTTTAAGAGTGTGATCCACTGTCCTAGATAGGCATTTGAGACCAAGGCTTTGAGTGGGAAGCACAGGCTAGGCTTGGAGCCATGTAAGGCTACGAAATGGTATTGCATCTCCAAGGCAGCAAGAAATAGCTTCCCTGCACAAGTATTTCAGCACTACTTCATCATTCTCAAGAGTTACAAACAAAAGTCCGATTGTGGAGAGTTTTGGGGAAAGTCTCCAGTGGGAAATGCGTCTTCATGTTTGGTCTGAAATGTAGTGTGGTGTTTTTGCTGTGACAGCTTGCTGGGAAAATCATACTTGACTTTTACTAGGAAGCTATGGCACTTTGTAAAATCTCTACTTAATAGCTCTTTGATGCTTAAATGTATGCATCTCCCTGAGGTCAAAAAAGTAATTTGAGCTTGTACTGAAAATTTCCAGAATGTCTGGAGAACCTCAGCTTTATCAGTAAGAATGACTGAAAGTCCTTGGGTGGTGGGCAGCTATGCAACTTCCTTTTCAAGTGTGTGCACATGAATTGTTCTTCATTTTAAAATGACTGTACAGAGATGATACCTCTTCAGTTGCCAGAAATATGCTCTAAAAGACAGATGTATGTCTGAGTACTTTAGAGATGAGAATTTTTTTTTTTAGTTTTTACTTCATTGACTCTTCAAATCGAACACAGACAGGTTGAGCTGGATTTACTTCATACATCAACAACAGAATTTATTTACTAAACTTCAAACCATTATACTTTGACAGAACTGATTGTGGAGAGGAGAAATGTCCATGTTGTGGATGAAATACAAGACAGGACTGCGCTTGTCTCTCAGATCTCATGCTGTATTGGCACATAGATGCATTTTTTGTTTTGTGTACTGCCCCTGGAGAGTACATTGCATACATGAACATAGTAACAGCATGATTTTGAAATACGGGCTGTAGTTTGCATTAATTGTAATTTTTTTGCACTTGCAATTTATCTGCAGATATAAGTTAGTGGAATTAAGATCTTTTAAATACTTGATTGTGCCCATTTTTCTGCTGTATGCAAAACCAGATCATGATGACAGACCCAAATTTAATCTCTCTTTCTGCAGTGTCTCTGATGAGCATTTGCTCTTGCCATATTTATTGTTAATACTATCTTTCTGTCCCATATTGAAGATGTTATTAGGGTCCATGTCAAAATGTTCACTGTATCACATCTGAATGCAAAAGAAAATAGTTCTGTGATCTAAATTTTAGTCCCGGGGGGGGGGGGGAGGGCGGAACTAAACCCCCAAGAAAGCAATGAAAGCAAACAAAAAATACCAAATCAGTGTGAGGAGACAGTGTCACATCTCATTGCTGGATAAGTCTTGGAGACAGTGAGAGAACAAATGCATTTCCTGATGTTCCACAAAACCCACATTTGAGTTTGGTACTGATCTTATAGTCTTGACTAGGTAAAAGAATCGTCTTTTTTTTTCCTGGGGCTTAAGGTACATAAAAATGGCTGTGGTCCCTAGAAAGGGATGTGAACATCCTCACTATAAGAGTATGCATTGTCTCAAGTATGATCTGTGAGCTGGAACCTGTATCTGCCATCCGTCTGTAGAAAGAAAATGGCATATTAAGTGAAGAACTTTTTAAAGAAGTACATTCTGGAATTGATTCAACTTTTCAAAGTCTAAATAAATTGTAAAAATAGTACCATTTGATATATTGACCTCTGAGAGAACAGGAAGGAGAGTTACCTGCTGAGTTGTGGTTCTCCTTGGGACATCATGCCAGTCATCATTATATTCTTCACACTTCACTGGTATCAGTTTCTAGATCTAGTATTCCACCAGCAAAGGTCACTTCAGTGTTTAGTAAGGAGAGAGACTGCCAATCTAACTGATTAATGATACAAATTGCAGTATGGTGTAGGATTCAAATATGGAGAAAATCCAGCAGATATTTACTTAAATATGCTGTAATGGTTTTCAGGCAAATATACTGGAGTTTTTCAACAAGTTGTTCTCCGTTATCAACATCACTTTGACATTTTGAGGGAATGATCACCTAAATCCCTTCAGAATATCAGATTTTTTTTTTTTTTCACGTATCAGCTCGTTTTTGCCAGGTTTTACTTTTGTTGAAAAGAAGAAATGTACTGGCTAATGTCAAAAGGAAAGTTAGATAATCTGATGCAAAAAGGTTCAAGGAAATCAAGGTGATGCCCTTAAAAATACTTCAAGAGTTTCTCTGCATATTTGCTGTGCAAGTTCCCCCTGTTATTTGTAAATTCTCTCCTTTCATCATTTCCCTGACACCCAGACACTTTCATTGGTTCTGATATAGAGTGAACAATTGAAAACATTCTTCAGTAGAGAAATATTCCAAACTTCACTTTCACAGTTGAAGGTATGAGAAGAGGGGGAAAAAAAAGAGATGGTTTTAGGCAGCGAGACGTGAAGGACAAGTGGTAGGCCTGTCACAGCTGCTGATAGCTTGGCGTTGGTTGTACATCATCTTCCCTTCGTTGGCTCATGGACCTGTCTTAGCTGAAATGCAAACGTGCAAAATGACACGTTTATTTCTCAGCTTAAACCTTGGTACTTTCAGGCTTCCTGTGCATCAACAATTTGTTTCGTTCCACAGATGTGCTGCCACCAGTGCCAGGGCAAGGAGATAAAACTGCTACCATGCTTTCCGATGGAGCCATTTACAGCAGCATTGACTTCACCACCAAAACCAGTTACAACAGCTCCAGCCAAATAACTCAGGCTACACCATATGCCACCACCCAGATCCTGCATTCCAACAGCATCCACGAGCTGGCTGTCGATTTGCCAGATCCACAGTGGAAAAGCTCGATTCAGCAAAAAAATGACCTCATGGGATTTGGTTACTCTCTCCCAGACCAAGGCAAAGGCAACAATGGTAATTACAGCTCTCATTTTCCAAAGCCCTTGGCTTTGTGTACTGTATCATCTGTGCGTGAATTAGGAAATTCTTTTTAGCTCTGTGAGACACTGTTCGTGTTGACCTGAACTATTGCTTGCATACTTTGCATGCGTGCTGAACCTCACCTGATCACAAAGTACATTGCACTGTGCTTTTAATGCTCTTTGTCCTGTGCTACTCACCAAGCCATCTGCCTTCCATTAGGCTAGGGTAGGTGTACCTTTCAAAATAACCAAGTTAAAACCTGCCACCCTGCCCCATCTGCCCTTCATTTGCTAACTGCATGTGTCGCATGTGCTTGTGCTGTCGACTAATCCCACGATGCCACTGTGACCTCTGCCGTTTAACCCTTAGCCTTGCTTTACATCCCTGACTACCGGGTGGCTGAGGGACTGGCTAATAGATTGCCACACAACCAGTCACAGGATTTCAGCACCACCAGCTCCCACAACAGCTCCGAAAGGAGTGGCAGCCTCTCAGGTTGGTTCCGTTGCCGTGTGTAGGGGAGTGAGGGACGGAGGGGTGTTGGCGAGAGGCTCGCCAGGGAGGCAGAAGACATCCCAGGCACCAGTTGAGGATGACCATGAGAGTTCCTGCCCGTCAGCAAACAATGTCACCTGGAACTCTACTGAAATAAAAAAGCCTTTTGCAGGACCTACTTGGAGACAACTGGAGAGCCCTTCCATGTGGTGCTTGTCAGCGCAGCTGCCAGCCTCACCTTGTCACATCCTTTCCCTGACACCATCTATGGAACAAATGTATTTCTGCATCCATCCTCAGTTTTTAGGTCTCTCCACACTGAACTTCATGAAGAGATTATTATTTTTGTTGAGTTGTTAACAGATCCCCCACTCCCACAAACTGTTTCTAAATGCTGTTCCTCAGTGAAGCAGCTTGGAAATAGTCATAGGGCCCTGAAAGGTGACTGGGGGTCACTCAACAAATTGTGCCAAGTCTGCATACAAACAGGATGTGAATTTTATGTGTGTGCTGCATGTTCTATTGGAAACATGATGCATTTTCATCAGATGAAAATGATCATAGTATATGTGGTTGTGTATTATATCTGGACACACTTTTTTTTCCTTAATTTCTTTTATTTTGCTTACTTGTTGCTTATGTTATGTATAGCTATCTTTTTTCTTTTTTTTTTTTTTGTCAAGACAAAAACTGAAAAGCTAGCAGTTAAGATGAAAAGCTCAGATTTCACCTAGCTGAAATATGAGATCACTGAAAGTACTTACTTTTGATGTTCAGAATATATCCACGGCCTTTTGAATTTCTACTTTAAGCTGGAGCAGTCCTCCCAGTAACAGACCAAACCTAGAAATGGCTTCTTTATGTCAATTTAAATGATTATTCAAACTGAATCTTGAGATAAGAAGCCTATAATCATTGGCCCATGACTCACCCAAATGTGTTCTCAAAGGGGAGTACCAGCTGATTTGACTGAGACCAAAAATATGGCATCATCAGAGAGGTATCTGGAAGCTGAGTTCATGAAATACTTCAAGAAAGGTTTCTTGTTCCTTGCATATGAGATATATTGACTACTAGCTTTGGAAATCAGCTTGTTCCCCAGGCTGCATGAAAATGCAGAAATTGATATGCTGGGGTACGTGTCAGGTATCAGAGGGCTGTATCACACTTAAGGTACGTTGACAGCTAAGGCTGCCTAAGAATTTTCTCAGAAAATAGGAAGTGTCACTGGAAAATGCCCGTTGATCAAAAGCTGGACTTTGATCAAATATTTCAGATACAACATACTCTGTGTAGTGGTTCTCAGTCAGAAGTGAATTTTCTGATGACACTAGGAAACCTCGGGTTATAGTCAGTCTTTCTATGACCGGGGCACTCTTGTTCTGACCAAGGCAGCTCACAACTGGATGCTCCAGTGCTCAGATGCGTGTCAGATTATTGGACTGCAGAGTCAGTATTTTGCTCTCCCTTGGCCACTAATTATGCCTTTGATACAGGATAATTATGTCTGTAATACACGAGAAACTGGGGGAGACCTTCAAATAATCTGATAATTAGAGCGTCACTGGAGTCAGAGACCAGCTTTGATTACGTAGTCCCCACCAGGGTGAGCAGGGATTTGTTCTCTCACTTCCTTGGTTAGTACTTTAAGTACTACTTATTATCCTGAATAAGTTTCTGTCTCTCTTACATGAATATCATGAGAATTCCTACCCCACTGTGGAATGGAAAATAGCTAAAACCTCAACTGCTTTATGAGGCAGGGAAATTTTGTAACTATAGTTTGCACAGATTATGTCTGTACTAGGATCAGCAGCCCAACTGGCAAATTCTTTCTCCAGCACCCGATTCACCTAGAGATTTAAAAAATATAATTGAATTTCAGTGTGAGGAGACATTGAAGCATCAAGGATCGTTGCTGTGGGGAAATGAGGCTTTGGTGCATCAGTTTTCAAACCCAAATCAGGCTTTATGCATTCAGTGTCTGTCCCACCAGTCTGACACTGGAGTAACTCTGCCCATGAGGACAGAAGAGAAATCTCCTGCCGAACTGTAGTGTGTAGGCTGCTTTCCCTACCAGCAATGACCTTGGAGTTCTCGTCTTCCATTTCTTCATCTAAACAAGTCCCTTGTCTCTCTGCTTCACTCCTAATATCTCCACTATCTCTAATTTCTCTCTTGGAAACCCCCAAAATCCAAGTGACTCCCATACTAGCGCTCCACACATCCAATCTACACTTCACCAGTCTCCTAAGATTATCCAGACGCTACACTTCCAAAATCTTCCTCTCCATCTCAATTAATCTCTAAGATGAAGTTGTTCTTTGCATTTCCCTTCTCTGTGTATTCCTAGTTTAAATCCTTCTGCAACACAAAAACGCATGTGCTTTTCTCCAAAAGCAGCCCCTCCTGCCTTAGTTCTTGTTGGCTCCTGCTCCTACTGACTTCTAAAATGATTCCCCATGTCCCATAAATTAAAATTAACGCACTTCCATTGCACTGTTCAGTGATCCTATTTCTAACTCCACTTTTTTTTTGGTGCTACCTGTGCTTTGAAAGCTTCCTTTTCCCTCCAGAAGGTTCATGTATTTGTTCCTCTACCTCCATTGTCATTGGGGGTTTTATTCACTCATCAAAATATTCTTTCCCTTTTCAAGAAAGCTGCCCTCTCTGCTAGGCTACAAATGGAAGAAAAAGCCTGTTTTCCATCCTAATAGGAGTAATATCAGCTCAGTTCGCACATAGTGAATGACAGGATCTTGGCTGGACTTACTATAAATACTCCAAAACAAGGAAGGAAGAGCTCTGGTCTGGAATTGAGTAGTGGAAAGCAAAGTGCTTCCAGTCAGGTCGATTAGAAACATTGCTGGGCCTGTTGCCTGTCTCTAGCAGGCACAACAGGAGGTGAAAAGAGAAGTCTTGGCTACTTCTGAGTCACAGAATCACCTTTTTCTTCCCTCTCTATTTGCTCCTGTTTTCATCCAGCTGATATTTGGAGGTAACAGAAGAAAGCCACCGTCTCACAGGCAAAAAGTCCCATGATGGGGGCTTGTCTCTATTGCACCTCCTTCTGTGTTTCTCTCTGCCTAAAGTTAGAGCCATGGCAAAGAGGGTAGTGCCTGCCACTGCACATCGTGTCACTCTCCCTGATCAGTCAGTTATGGCTTTCTTGATTCATTGATTAATTTTTACATTAGGGTTTTTTTTTTTGGCTGATCCTTACAAATCATCAAGAGATGTCAGTGGGTGAGAAATATTAGACTGCTTTCTACAGCAGGCCTGGGATGAGTGAGAGCACTCCCACTCAGGGTACCCCACTGAAAGGGCATCTGACAAACCATTCCTCCACCCAAGAAAGAGTTTGGAAACCACAACGAAACTCCAAATATAGATGGGTCCCCAAGCAGTCAAGGGATTAAAAATGTTGAGCCATTCTTCCTCTTACGAATTCCTGACAAGAAAAGAAGTCAGGGCAAAATGAAAGAAGCAAAGCAAGTGAGATGAGAGCTTTCTCTGTAAGATCACTCTCCCACAAATGGAAGTGTCTCAGCTGGACGAGTGGATGCAAGGAAAATAAGAGACGAGGGTTTAACCAAAATGCATTGCTCACTTCATTTCTACCTCATCCATTAGAGCTGTAGATCAGAAATAGAACTTCTTCTCCATAGCGGCGCAAGATACTTGAGTCCTGTGAAACAGTCAGTCCTAAAACATTGCACATGACTTCCTGCTCTTTTAAAAAATCAGAAATTAGGAAATTCCTATCAACAAAACCATGTTTCTTTTGGTTTGATGATTTAATCTTGTCTTGAAAGTTCTTGACAATTTTTTGGATGGTGTCCTTAACATTTGTGTTTTCCACAGAAAGTGATTATGCAAAACTATGTTGTAATCACACTGGATTCTGACATTTGAAATAATTTGCTGGTTTATTATAATTTTATCTAAGAATGAATTCAAGAAGTTATAATGCACATGAATAAATCAGGAAATATATTTCTTATACAGGAAAACCCTCCTTTCCTTGTTTCTGCACTACTGTGGTACAGAGGTTTAAAAATAAGCTATTTTCAGTAAATACTGGGAATATTTTCCCATACCATTCTATTATTACTTATAACTTTGTGACAGCATTAGCACATTGATGCTGATTCTGCTGATATATAAGTAAGTCCTTTTTGGGGCATATGCTCTGGAATCAGAATTCTGTGAAAGAAATATAAATAGCTGTCTTTTTTTCCCCACAATAGCTGTCTTTTTTTTCCACATCATAGCTCTAACATTTTATTTTTCGTTTTTGGATTCACAGGTGGCAAAGGAGGGAAAAAGAAGAAAAACAAAAATACTACCAAGCCCCAGAAAAACAATGGTTCAACCTGGGCAAGTGTCCCCCTCCCACCCCCTCCTGTGCAGCCACTTCCAGGCACAGAGCTGGAGCACTATGGGGTGGATCAGCAAGAAGCAGGGTAAAATTTATTTTTCTTTCACTTTTGAAGAAAAATCTGTGCTTTGCAGAAATGAGTCCTTTTCTATTTTTTTTTTTCATTTTGCTAAGTGAAAATATTATTCTGTTTTGTTAAAAAAAAAAAAAAGACAGAGAGAACACCTTATGCTGTAGACTTATTCAAGGCTATGGAGGAGGAATGTTTGAACAGCTCCTCTGGATAGTGGCTGAAGATGGAAACAAAAGTGACCTTGCTTCATCATCATGTAGGGCTTCAATGCTTTCTCATGCTGAGAAGTATCTCACTTCACAGGTAGCTTAATTGAATTCTGGGATTGCATGCAGCTGATGTGACTCAGAGTGAGTAAGGATGACATAATCTGGGTCTGTGTATTTTTTCACTGTTTTGACGTTTAAAAACATTAGAGCCAACAGAGCAAACACACCCCCCCCACCAAATTGGATTTATTTTTGGAGACCAACCAATGGATAACAATCTTCTCATCGGCTTTTAGAAGAAATTTCACAGTTGAGGAAGGCATGCTAATTATAGGCTTTTTTGTTATTATTCAAACAACTTTCAAGTTTCTGGAACCTTCCACATAATTTTGCACTGCTCAAACTTGTTCTCAAGGACACAAAATCACACAAGAAGTGTTAAATGAGAGGAAAGAGACATTTCCTACACAGACAACAATTATGAAATGCTTTTTATAAAGTGCTATTATGTGATTTACCAGGTTATCAAACTCTGGAGGTAAATCAGAGTATATAAAAACCTAGTTTCCTGTGGGTAGCTCTGTTGGAGCCTCTGAGAATAATTGTTCTATCAGGGACAAATTTCTGTCTGTTTCAATATATGGATTAATCAATATTTCCTAAGGATGAAACATTTTTAAGAATACATTGTAATAGCTTTACTGAATAAAAATATTTCAAGTGTTACCTCAATTGTAAATGTGAATTGATCATTACTACTTTCATAATTAAAGTTAGAAAAATTCCATATTGTTTCAGTTTATACCAACTCCTTCGACTCTCAAAATGAGCAATAAATGACTGTGTTAGTCAGTGAAGTTATTTTTAAAATTAAGGCCCATTCAGGCTGTATTAGAGTTAAAATTTCAAAGTAATGGAAAATGAATAACCTTACTGATTGTGAGTGTTGTTTAAATCTCAAGGCAGAAAGTTCATATAATTATTGTCTTCTGTATTCTGTTATAAGAGGCAAAAATAAATTTAAAATTGTTTCACCATATAATAATTTCGTCTTTATCAGTTTATGTCCTTAAAACACATGTACAACCATTTCACTAAAACAATTATGCAATAGAAGGCAAACCACTTGGATTTTCTTCAGAACAATGAAATAGCATTAAAGGTAAATGGAAGTACCTTACAGAGAATTCTCTTGTGACACAGGGCTTGACTCCTCAGTTGCATAAAACATATGTAATTTAGCTGGGAGGAATTATGTTGGTCACCAAGACAGCATTGGTTTTTGAAGGAGAAGGTAATCACCAGCCTCCAGGTTCACAACCATTCTGACTTAGTTTTTCCTCTGGTTATGTTTTGAATTACTCTTCTCTGGTTTTTGTAATGTCTCATTAGCAGTGGTGGTAGCAAGACCTTGTAACATGCATTTTACCAAACACAGAAAAAATCTGGAGGCTGGACTTAGAGTCTCAGTCTGGAGCTACAGTAATTTGCAACCACCTTTGATGAAGACTGAATCTGCAATGCCTGTACTTTCTCAGGATGCTTCCAATACTATTTGTCCTTCTTTATTTAGGGGTTGATCTTGTTTCTGTAGTTTTCGACATGCTGCAAGGGGAAGAATCATAGACTATATTCCTTGTGTTGCCTTTAACATTGACATACTGGGTTTTAAAAAAAGCCACATTTTTTAAACACTTTTGTTCTTCCTGGTTTGTTTTGATTTACTCTATCTGTGACAAGTTCAAAGTCTTTTAATTTTAGAATTGGTTACATGCAGATGTAATTATATCATGAATAACAACTAAAAAATGAGCTTCCAGTCAGAAAAGCTGAACACTTTAAAGAAATTCTCACAATATGTTACAAAATATGAATATTTAGAGCAATAAAACAAGGAGGCCAACATCTAAACAGAAACTTGTTTTTCTGTGTGTCTTCCTATAACAATTAAATTTAAATTTGAGTTTCATTGGCATGATTATCACCAAAAAACTCCAAAAAAATGTCACCTAGTTTTGCTTACTAGAGATTAGTGCTAGTAGCCTCATAAGCATAGTAGACTTCTAAGTTGCAAAAGATCAATAAGAGATCAATAGCAAGTGATACTAAAAAATAAAAAAAAACAAAAACGAAAACACCGAACTTAACCTATCACAGAAAAAATACACTCAGTTTTCTGAACCGTCTTCTTCCCAGAGGCACTAGGATTGGCGTTTGCCTCCATTTTTCCATAAACTACAGAAGGAAAAGTGAATGTCTTACTCCAGCTAGCTCTGTTGTATAATGTGATAGCTTTGGGGATCTCTTAGCTTCCTGTTTAACCTCAGCAAAGAACCTATTTGTGCCAATTAAGTTTCTCTTTTCCCATAGTAGCTTCCAAACTGACGTGCTCCCTTTCCCACCTTTTTCAGAAAAGATAATTTTGCTTGATTTTATGTAAACTTGACAGTAACGAAATGCTCATTTCTTACTCATTATCTTTTACTTTGATTTTTCACCAATAATATGCATGATCTTGAGCCAACCCAGTAAAGGCAGCATATTGTTATTTGGTTACTTCTATTTTTTGCTGTTGATTACAATAGCAATATTGCGAAATGGAGTATTAGCTGCTGAACATCAACATATTTGATACTTGTTGTCTGTCTTTAGGAAAAGTAAAATAAAATAGTGCCTCTTACTGCAGAAGTCCTTTCTGGTGAGTTCCAGGGAGGGAAGCTTCATTTGCTGCAAGAGTATGTGGAATGGAACACAGTTTTTACAGAATGTGCCCAATATCTATCACCTTTATTTTATATTTTGAAGGAACAAATCTATTAATGTAATGAATTGGGCTTTGTAATAGTAAAAGATTCCTATAGAATAGAAGTGCTGATAATACAATGAAACTTATTGGAAAAATAGAGACTCATGTTTGTTAACCAGAGCTTATTAGGGTCTTAATTTTAATGAAATTACCATCAGAAGTCGCTCATGAAGTTAAGGCACTTAGATATCACTAAGTGTACTTGAAAACAGTTGCATTTTCACCACATTGGATTTACTCAGAAAATGGAAAAGAGCATGGATGTGGCCAACAATCACTGTGTTGGTACCAGATGTTTGTATAACTGTATCACTTATGTGACATTTAGTTACTATGTAGTCTGTTAGGTTTGGGGGCTTTTGTTTTATTTTGTTTTTCTCTAAAATGAAGGTTAGGGCTTGTGGCTTTTCAGACACCTTGCATTAAGAAGACAAAGCTTCTTGTACCTGAAATCTTGAATCTCAATGTCCTGAACTTCAGGGTCAGGCTGCTTTCCATTTCAAACAAAATTTGGGTTAAGATACAGTACTTGTGCAGAAACTTTTCACTAAGAAAAACCTCTTTGCTAAAAAACCTTTTTGCTATCAAGCTGAACATTTGGGGATTTGAAGCGAGCAGGGTCAGAAGGCAAGCGCATCCAAAGCTCGTTTATTCATCATTGAAAAGTCACCAGGGAGTGTCTTTTTCCCCTGCCCCTTTTAAAGAAGAAGCCATTATAGCAAAGCATGAGGTTGAGAGAGCAAAAGGAAGTGAGAGAACTGTTGCACTGCACATTTTTAGCAACATGATTTAGGATGGTCCCTTCAGCCTTGGTTGCGAATGTCCTGAGTAAAATTGTTTGGAAAGACAAATTACAACTGGTCATATCTTAATTGTTTGCTAGGGATGAGTATGTATCATGTAACATTTTCTTAAGTCTCTGTGTTATGAAAATGGTAATGATCAATCACTCAACCTCTCATAGAGGCCAGATGTTAAGAAGCAGCCTGTATTTTCACTTCTGTGCTCAATCTGTGTTTGTGTATCTATTTATGGTTTTATCTACATATATAGAGATTTAAATTTATACAAGTGTAAATGACCAGATATATCTTCCATGGACTTTTGGATGATTAAGTTAGGTTGTTTCAGCTGTCCTGAATCTGTGCATTAGATACAGACTACAGACTTCTGAATAAGGAAACAGTAGTTAAGTTAATTTAAGAAATCTTTGGGTTTTGCTGAAAGTAAGTGTTCTGTTCATAATACAGGTTTTGCAACTTCTCCATCTCAGTGTTCCCAGCCTTTTATAACATGGCTTCACACTTGAGAAAATTGACAATAATTCATTTTTCTCTGGGAAATTGGTAAATCCTTCCTTCCGAATCAGAAGCTTTAAAGGAGTCTTTTTAAGCTGGTTTGAGAAATTAACTATATAGCACAGTGCACTGCCTTCCTGCATTGCAGAAAAAAGGACTTTGTCAGCAGTCCTTGAAGGTGGAAAGAAGATAAAGTGACTTGGATGATGCTTGGGAAATGGCCTTTAGAGTGTGTGATGGTATGACAGTGAAGGAGCTGTGAGAGCTTGTGGCTGTCTGGTTGCTTTTTGGGGAAAAGAACAAAACAAAACAGCTGTGTAACCTGTGTATCCCAGGAGTTAAGAAGAAATGTGGGCTGATACTCAAGGGACTGATGCCTGACTGGTTATTTTGAAGATGGAAAAATAGACAGTTGAGGTTTGAGTGGTGTGATTGCCAGCAAAGCTACATACAGCTGAAGCTGTGTTCAGATTAGGGAATTACTCTGGGGGGATAATGCACAGGGAATGACCACAGTCACTAAGGCCTATCCACCTGGAATGATGCCAGAGTCTCTTAGGGACAGCATCCCAGGATGATACTCTAATACAACACTGAATTGAAAGGTCCTCTGATGAGTACAGAGACTGAAAAGAATTGACTTGCTGGAAAAAATTGCATAAGAAGTGGTAATAAAATATAAAGCTTTTGTTTCTAGCACCTTTGGTATAAGGCAACAAAAACCACAAACTCTACCAGGACTCCTTTTATGTCTGAAGAGAGAAGAATTTGGTATTCAAGAATGCTTCTAAGTGGTTAATCCTTCCATTTACTTTGGGCATGTGTGTTGAAAGTGTTCAGAAATGTAGCACTGTTTAGGTAAGTTCCAGTACAGATTGGTTAGGAGGTGGGGTGCTGGCAGAGCTGTCAACATGTGTGCTAATGTACCTTATCAGCTGGTGCTGTGACACAGCATATGCTTGGGGTCAGTGCTGCTGTGACGTGGATGTATTGCACATCATAGGAGATACCCATGTGCGGGGTGGAATTTATGAGGAAAGCGTAGCTTTTTATTTAAGCTCCAAGCCAGAAGCAAATGGTAAATTTATAGGCAGATAAGGGGTGTGGGGGGGGGGGGGCGTGTGGAAGTAAATAGATATTGCTCTTGGGCTCATGGTGTGGCTCTTGGGGGTGGTGCTGTGTGAGGCCAGGAGCTGGACTTGGTGCTCTTTTTGTGGGTCTCTTTCAACTCAGCTTTTTCTGGGATTCTGTGAAATAGGTGCATAAAGCTTACCCTGCCTTTTAAGAATGCTGCTGTTTTCACATCCAGGTCAATATTCATTCTCCTACATTAATGATCTTGGAAGTGAGTTAGTACATTTTTGTTGTTGATTGTGGTGTAACATTTTCTAATCACCATTAATGAATGTGATAATGGGTCAGTAGTATTTCTGTTGTATATCTTGTTCAAGTTGCTTAGCTGTTGTGGGAAAAATTAAACTGACTCAACAAGGACAATCTAAGCAATTATAGCCCTGTTTTCATTAAATTTTAGAACTCACACTGTGTGCCAGGTTTCCAACTGTAGCAGAAATCTTCTATACCCTCTACACCCTCTACTGTGCAGCAGAGATAACTTTTGACATACACTGAGTTTGTTTGGTTTTTATTTTAGATATGACAGTGATGGTTGGTGTCCACCTTTGCCAGTTCAGACCTACCTGCATCAGGGCATGGAGGATGAGCTTGAAGAAGATGATGATCGTGTCCCCACACCTCCTGTCCGGGGAGTAGCTTCATCTCCTGCCATCTCCTTTGGGCAGCAGTCGACTGCAACCCTCACGCCTTCCCCAAGAGAGGAGATGCAGCCAATGCTTCAAGCTCACCTTGATGAGTTAACAAGGGCTTACCAGTTTGATATAGCAAAGCAGACATGGTAAATGTTTGAATGGGTCAGCTCTGATCAAGGGAATGAAATAATAATAATAAATTATTAATAATAAAAATAATAATTATAATAATAATAACAATGCATTTCTTTTTGATGTAAATAATGGCTGTGTTCAGCAGCATTTCAATAGTTTCCAAAGAAGTAAAATGGAAGAAGAAATAGCAGAACTCTATCCACAGTTGGAAGGCCTTACACATCCGCATGTGCTTTTTAAATCATAATACTTGGTAATATGCTAAATTTTGTCTAAAAACATGTAAAAACAATATTCCTCCAAAATTTTGCACATCTCCAGCTAAGTAGTTAGTACCCACCTCCTGACAGCATTTATGCAATGAGAGTGCTCTCTTTTCTGGCTAGCACAAGACAGGAATTTTTTAGGATTTTCAAAAATAATAAGCTTCTGAATTCCTGATTAAAAAGAATCATAATGATAATTGAATATACTTATAATTTAAATAGCAGTGTGGCAGATTTTACACTGTGTCACTTGAGAATGAAGTATTTGCATCTCTGTACTTTGAACTACTATTAGATTTCCCGACTCATAGGAAAAGGCCAGACACAGCAGAAAGCAAGTTGTTAGTATTTACAGGATGGATCTAGTGTTTCAGGGTGCTTTATGCCTATTTAAAGGAAGAGCAAGCAAATACCACAGTAACATTTCCCCTGCAAAACAAACAGAAGCAATATCTTCAGGGACTGAAAAAGAACTTGTCAACTGCACCAGGCTGGGGATGTGGTGAAGGTCAGTTTCTTCCTGGATGCTCCCTGAGCAGCAGTTGTCCTTTTAAACTCTTCTACCCAGACAAAGCCCGCGACTCTCAGCGGAGCAGAGCTGGTTACTGAATGGCACTCTGCCAGCCGAGGAGCAGCCTTTCTTCCCTGCTAAATAAAGCCACCAAGTTATTCAGCTTCAGCTCCCATAAATACATCAGGCAGGTAGGCAGGCGGTGCCAAACCAAAGCCAGCTGTTTTCCCTGGGCACCGTGGAAGCCTCGGGGCTTGTCTGCAATCTGCACTCAATCAACAGGGTACCTCAGTCCCGCTGCAGCAGGGCGCTGCCAAGCTCCGAGCCCAGCCTGCCTGTGGGACAGACCCAAATCCCAGGCAGCAGCTAGACCTGGCCTGTTGAAGGTAGTGGCTTCTGAGCCAGCGCACAGATGCACACCCTGCCAACACAGGCAGTGGCTGCTGCATCGGGCAGCTGTTACCCTTCCTACGCCCTCCAAAGCTCCAAGCCAGCCCAGGCATGGGTAATGGAGCAGGACGCTGCACCAAAGCCTCATGCAGCTGGCAGGAAAGGTCTTGCTCCCTTTTTGGAGATATGAAAATTGATTGGGATGTTTCGTAATGTGCTTAGGATTATACAGATTTTTACAGATGTCTAAGGTCATGCCTGAAAGACGCCCTGAAAAAAAAAAAAACAAACAAGGACATAAGCCTTTTTTTCATACCTTTTGGGTATTGGCTAAATGCTGAGGGTGATTTTTACATACATGTGATTTTTATGACATGGAATTTTTTAACATACTTTTGTTGTTTGGCTAGATTTCTACCATGCTAGTCAAATTTAGTGGAAAGCTCTCCATTGTTTTGACTGGGAAGGAATGTTTTTTAGTCTTCTTTTCACAAAGTTAACCTGTCCATTTGTAGAGACAGGGGAAAACTGAGCAACAAAATGAGACATGTCAGATAGGTTACTGTGGGAGTAGCAACTGAGAAATACAGAGATCAGCCAACTAGGAATTTAAGAAAGAGCCCATTAGAGATTACTGGAAAAGTACATAATCATTATGGCCTTGTTCCAGCAAATCACTTAAGTATATGCTTAACTATGAGTACATGAGAAATTGACTTCAATTGTTCTATCACAAGCTTAACATTAAACATATACTTAAGCATTTTGCTTGATTGGGAGCTAATCACACTGTTTATTGAGGGTTAGTTAGATGGTAGTGCCCTTTAGTGCCCCACTGTTTTGAACACTGCGTAGAACACTAAAAACCTGGTGTCCAGGCAGAAAAGTGTTCAATAGCTGTTAATCAGAAGGGGGTTACGTGTCAGAAAGGAAGCACTTGTTCTGGAAATTAGATTCAGAATAAGCATTAAGTTAAAACCTACACTGAGGTGGTGAAAGTTACCAGTGGTACATAACAATTACCACAACTTTCTTATGTCTGATAGATTTGCATTATGAAATAATAAAAAAAAAAGGAAGATGATTGAATAAAGAGAATTCATTTATGTAGGCAATAATTCAGCACAAAGTTTTCACTGAAAATGTACTTTAGCTGGGAGCCAAACAGTTGACAATTGTAATTTCTTCAGTTTTACTGATGTCCAAGCAAGAGACCAGCAGAATCCTGGATCCCATCCAGAGTGCTGCCGATTCAAATCAGGTCATGGCACCTCATGTAGAGACACCCAAGGATTCCCACGTGCCTAAGTTAGCAGTTTCAAGCATGGTACATGCTCTTGTGCCAAGGCCAGTCATGCCTGGCTCCCCTGGCACAGCTTGCTGTGTACCTGTTGTGCTGTGGGGAATGCTGCTCTGAAAGCTGATGGTGTTCTTTTCTCTCAGAGACCAAGGAAATCAAACTCTGAATCTCATGCTTGCCTTTGGCCATTTAGCTATCCTGTGGGTGCCTTTTTGTCTTCTTTTTTCTTTTCTTTTTTTTTTTTTTGTGTGATTGCTGCATGAAGTAATTTCACACATGCATGCCCTAATACTGCTGCAATTAAATCAATTAAACTTCTTGGAATAGAGCAAAATGAAAAGGCCTCGCTGATGATGCGTTAATTGGACTTGAAAATTTCTTCTGTCCTACTGGCCATTTCCTCCTCTTTAGGGTGATTTTTGCTTGAGGCACTGCATCTGTTTAAGCGGAAGGAGTGAGATTTAACTTTGGTTCAGTGTGTGATTTGCAAGGGGGAATATTGGGTGGGACAGTTATATGCTAAGGCTGGGGCTCAGAACTGTGCTTTTCCATGGCCTTCCTACTTGATTTATGTAGCCTCTGTGTCTTGACGCTCTTCATCTGTGAGAAGACAATCCTGACCCTCGTCATCCTAGAGGATTTCATCTTTATTCTTTTTATCTAAGACTGGAAAGTGTGCAGGCACTCTGGTATTAGAAGCTGTGGTGAATAAGTGAACTGACTTTTCTTGAGTTTGCTAGTCAAGCACGTTTTGTAAATCTACTTCACAACTTGTTGAAAGTCTTGTGTGTTATTGACTGTGGGCTGCAAAGTCTCATCCATTCTGATAACTTTTCCTGTTTGTTTGTGTAGGCACATCCAAAGCAATACACAACCTCCTCAGGCTCCAGTTCCTCCTCTAGGATATGTATCTGGAAACCTTATTTCAGATTTGGAAACAGATGTTCCAGATGACGATGATGATGAGGATGATATTGAAGAAGAAACTGTAGAAATCAGTAGGCCACTAAGAGGTCTAGAGCATACTCCAGGCTCCAGTATGGACAATCTAGACAGCTCTGTGACAGGTAACCAAACACAGTGACACCAGCTTGTTACTACCAGTAAGATACATCACCATTTGGACACTTGCTAAGTGAAAAATTATTCCACTCGTTTTCTGTAACGTTTAAAATGTTAATACTGAACACTAAAGTTTAAGAAGGATTTGGAAATACTTTGCTTTGCTGCAAAATGATAAGGAAATTCATGAATTTTAAAAAGCTTTAAAGACTTGAAAGAAAATTCAGTTATATCCTAGCTTTCATGAAAGGTTCATTCCACTAGAGAAGCAAGGCAGTTACATAAAAAGGAGGGGGAAGGCCTCAGCTTAGCAATATATATTTCATAAATCAGGAGTAGCAAAAAAAAATGTTATCTTAAAGCACTTTTAGTTATTCTGCTGGACAAAAGCTTTCCCACATGAACACAATGAAGTTAAAGGCTTCAGAGTAAGCATAGCTAGATCACCACAACATTTATTTCTAGAGTAAATACAACAGTTATGTAGGAAAATGTGTATTTTGAACATGTCTTGTATGCTGAATTTAGTAATTGTTCCCTTTTAGAAAATCTGTTTAATAATTCTGACCCTCCTTCCCTTACTTCTTCCTGTCCTTTGCATGCCTTGGAAAGCTACATCATCATCAAAGGGGATCTAGAAAGGCCTGTGGTAATAAAGTAATGCACAGAATCGGAACGAATTAAGTTGCTGTTGGTGAAACGTAGGCAGTGAAAGACTTTGTTGTTTAAAAACACAGATTTTATATGGACATCATGTACCTTCTGTAGGCATCAGTGTAGTTCTCTCTAGGTTGAGCCAGGACCTCTATCTAATGTACTGTGTCCAAAATGTGAGGGTATGCTGGAGACCCAAATATCGCCCATGTCACAGTGTCAGTGGGAGCTGCTTCAGATTTAGATCTCAGCAGGAAAACACTGGTTACTGGTTTTACCTTAGGGGAGACTTGTGCAGAACGACTTCCTACCATAGCACCTCTGAATTCCTTCTTTGTCTGGACCTCTGCAATTCCAAGGCCTTTGCACTCATACTTAAAGATTGCTGTTCTGAAAACACTGCAGGAATATGGCAGTGATGGAGCATCAATACTATCATTTTCTTCTTTTGCCTCATTAAATGAAATAGCGTGGAGCTTAATTCCACCTTCCAGGTTTTCCTTCACCCTAAAGCCAGACTGCTTGCCAATCCAATTAAGATTTAAGAATTGTATCTCTGCTGCTGAGATTTGAAATCCAGATGCGACTGAAAGCCATAAAGTTAAACTTTAAATCCCTGAATTGAGAAGGTTAACTTTTAGTGCATGAGTATGTTAACTCCCTTTGCTTGAATTTCTAGTGTAGTCTCCTTCAGGCTATAGTTCTGCATATTTTTGCATATCTCACTAATGGCTCAGAAGCCATTCTGTTAGCAATTCACTAAGAGTTTTGCATTGGTAGAGCAGTAAAAATAAATATTAAAAAAACCCTAGGTTGGTATACATTTTTCATTTGATATATATTAATATGGCAATGCTTATGTATCTGTAAATCAGAAAATTAATGTTTCCACATTTGCATCTTCACCTAATGGTGAAGTTTGAGGCACCCTCCCTAGAGCAAAGAAGGAGTAGTTTTATTCCTGCTCCAGTTTGAAACTTTAGTGCTTATTAAAATTTATACTTTTATGAATAGCCTTCAAGCTTGTAATAATATTTTAAAATCTTGTTTTATTTTTGGAGTGTTAAAATGTCTAATTACTGAAGTGTTAAAAGCTTCCTGGTAGTTTTGGAAGAAATTGGGCATAACTTGATATTGTAGACTGGGAGTATACTTAAAGTGATCTAAATAGACTTCCTCTCATCACCACCACTAACTTCATGTGGCCTCATGCATCTGAAAATTAAGGTTTTGCTTTTGCTTTTTCTTTTACTTGCTTAATTACTAGCTGTATCTATTCCTTGCTCTGGTTCACTGCATGGCAAGATGTGTGCTGGCACTGTAGGAAGGGAATGTGCAGCTGGAACAGGAGCAAAATTATAGGCTGCCCCTATAGCACCTAGCCAACACTTAGACTGACTTAATTAAGGAATGATAGCCTTATAGAACTACACCCAGAGTGTTAGTTAGGCTAAAGGGTCTGTAAGATGGCAAAATCTCCAAACAACTAATCTATTTCTGTTTTCCTCAGTCAATATATAGGTATACTGGATTTTAGAAGAGTTTGTATTGGCCGTAGTTTTTTTTTCTAAGAGAGGAAAGAAATTTTCTATTATATTTGGGCATATTTTGTTTTTCAAGAGAGAATTTTAATTTTTGTTTATCTGTTTCTGCTAAATCTTCTAGTCAGTGTTTGATAGTGTTAAGGAGCGTACAGCAAATTGCTTCAGTTGTTCCCAAGCTGTTTCTCATTGTTCAATTTGATTTCTTTTAAAATACTGTAGAACAACTAAAGTGTTCTTTCTTGTGCCGAGAATATATAAGCTGCTTCTTTTTGGAGCACTTGGTGCTTCAGCCATCATCTTTCTAGGAATTTATAGATCGTATTTTCACTTCTCTAAAAATATTTGGAAATGGAGGCAGATGAGAACAGCTGACCCAGATGAAGCAATATTTCTGTTTATCCTGAAATGCACTGGGAGTTCAGTGTTTGTGAGAAATCTAAATTGACATCCCGTGGTCCAAGACTTCCTGCAAACAGAGTTGCTGTGGAGAGAGCAGGGTGAGGTTCCTCACCCTGTAGTGTTAGCAAGCCTCAGCAAAGTCTCAAAGATACCCACTCTGAAATGGGGCTTTGTTCTTCATGACTGAGCTGAGAACAAGGATTTCCTGCAGTGCCAAATGTGGGATTCTCCCAGGGGAAGCACTGGCACTGTGTGAGCCAAAGCACAAATTGCTGAATCCCTATGACACCACAGTGCTGCTCCTTTAAACTGTTTAAAAGTCAAGTTGTCTTCCAGGCCCTTGAATTTTAGTCACAGCTAACTGAAGATTCAGACAAGGATTTAATCTGCACTATTAAGCTTTTCTCTTTGCAGGTGGCAGAGACATAATGTTGATGTGTATAATAAAGTGAAAAGAAAGGAGGAGTGCACAGGAACTGTATCTTAACATTCTCCAGATATTGCAGAGAACTCAAGGAGGAAGGTTTAGATTTGCACGTTTGTGGGATGTGATACGAAATTAAAGCCAAGGTTTTGCTTCATTCATATGGGTTGCTAGGATATTGAGTCACTGAATCTGCCAAAAAAAAAAAAAAGAGAAAGAAAGAACCTAAAAACACTGGTAATTTTTTTTTGCTCAGTTGACTTTTAATTCATAATTATTTAGGGTTATTTTTTGCTTTCAGAGACACCTTGAAATATGTTTTTTTCTTTCTCTTATGTTTAATGTTTGCCTTTATAATGAGTTGCTGTGCAGAGTTATGGCATGAGTGGCTAGAAAGAGTCCATTGCATTATTCTACTTTAATAGACTTAATTAATTGCATATGATGACTGTAGAAGAAATTAATTTGCTTCTCACTGAAATCACTAAGAGCAAACCTAGGTTTTTTCAGGTCAAATTGTTATGGTTTGGAGGTTTTCTTTCCCCTCTCCTTATCTCCTGCAGCACTGGTGAGGCTGGTAGTGAGAACTGTTGTATCTTTAGTCCTGGTGCATTTTGACTGAGGGAAGAGTTTGACTCATTTACTAGCATGGAAATTAGAGCAGGACTCTTCTACCTAACTGATACAAACTGATATAAACTGAGAGATACTCTTGTAAACAGCGCCTCAACAACTGGGTGGCAATCTTTTGAAAAAATATAATTACATAGATCTAAATTATAAAAATCTTTGTAGATTGTGTAGCTCAGCAAGGAAGAATATCCCTTATTTGACATGTTTTGGTCTTGATTAAAAGAGTCACTGATCACTGTCTGTATGGGAAAAAAGATGTTCATTCACTGTGTCTGAGCACAAATGGAATAATTCTCAAAAACTGCACAATATCATTTTCATGAGCTATATTTTACCATGGCAGAGCTCAATATTTGTATTGATTTGCTTAGGGATACCTATTGCAAAACATTCTATTTTATAAGTAGTCAGACAGATTGCATTTAATAGGAAGAATGTGCTTCATGGATTAAATATGTGCTCAGAAAATAGGAAACTGCTACTTTTTGTATCTCATAAAAATGGTAATGCAACAATTAGCAGGGTCATACTATAAAGCACAGACTTTACTCTAGCTTAATGGATCTAGGGGTATGCATTCATCAGCAACGATAGATTTAGCATAAAATGACATGTAAATGAATTGATGACTGATCATAAATTAATTTTAGTGCTGAAGAAGTAATAGAGACACAGCAAGTTGCCACTTTATCATAGTATTTTACTGCTCAGCAACATTTGAGCAACTACTTAATGTTCTATGTGCATTTCTTTTCTAACAGCTTGAATAAATTTGAGGGTTTTTTGTGCCTTTCAGCAATATGGAAACTGAAAAAATCTAGAAGGATGGAATGCAAACAGAAATAAATTTGGCTAAGTGACATAAATTCATTTTTCATTAGATGTTTATGAAGGTCATTAATTATCATTGGACCGGTGAAGTGCTGAATATCTACCTATGCTTTATTGATTCCTCCTTTTTTTTGTGTGAGTGTTTTCTGCCCAAAAATAAAACATGTAGAACTTAGACGTTTATTCCAGGTGTATACATTAAAATACAGGGGCATTTATGGTGCAGGCAAGTAAAAAACAAAGTCTAGTTTTTGGAGGTGTGATCTTATTTAGATTCGGTATAAAAACACTTCTATTATTCTTCCTTATTTTGATGGTACAGTGATTATTTCCCCTCCTTTTCCATCACTTCCACCAAAATCAGTGGGCATTCTTGTTGTGTAATCATGACAGTGGTCAGACATATCCAAGAGAGGATAATATCTTCTCTTGTATAAAGGCTAAAAGAATTCTGTAACTGATTTTAGCTGAAGTAGCATCAGTCCCCAAGGATATCACCCACAGTTCAGAAACCTAAGCAATCTATCCCCATTCCATTAAAAAACTACAGAGGAGCAGGGGCTTAACATTAATATGTGCTGGATGGTCTTGTAAAGGAAAACACATGAAGTAAGCACATAGAGGGTGGTAGATGCAGAAGAGCATCTAATGGAATTCTCAGAAGTGCCAGTTTTGTTGTAAGCAGCTTTTATTTCGCAAGTGCATTAGACTTTTTTATTATTATTTTTAAGTAAAGCAATAGTACACTTTACAAAGAAGAAACAGCATTTTTATTGCCAGCAAAATGCCACTAAAAGCAGTAGCATGCAGTCTACTGGAAGTTGGCACCTCTGTTTCCTTCACCTTTCCCTGATAGCAGAGAAGCTTTCTGTTTGCATTAGCACCAAGAGATATTTTATGGAGCAAGAAAACAGAGTTCAACTTTTCACAGGGCTGATTTTGTTCTGCATAAAGCATTTACTGCTGCTGTCAGCAAGAGTAAAATTTACAGTTGCCAGAAAGCGTAAAAACTCAAATGTGCTCTTGGAAAACACATAGTGAGCTGCATGTAAAGGAGACACTAAAAGCCTGTTTCATCCCATTTCAAAATGCACAGTTGATCTGAAAGGAACGTCAGCATCTCTTATTCTGCCTTTATTCAGAGAAAAGCAAATGTGCATCTGATTTGGAAAGCAAGACTGCTTTAAACAAGCAGTCACCACGTGTGCTATGTTAACACAGCTGTGGGGTGGCCTGAGGTGCCCAGGCTGGGCTCCAGCACTCCCATGCCTTCTGGGCAATGTCTACACCTCTGCAGGTCAGAGCAAAGCAGGATTTACTGCTGCAGGTTTTGCTGGGGAAAAGAAGTTGTTTATGCAGGGAAACTGAATAGCTCAGGAATCAGTAGAAATAATGTACAGAGTTTGCCTTTAGCTCCCTGGTCACACACGGCTGTGGGTGCTGTACGTGTCTTGGCATGTTTTGCTGACTTCAGCAGTTAGAAGTTTTGGTATAAAAAGTTGCTTCCAGCAACGAGAATTAACGTAGAATGGTTTGGATTAGGAGAGACTTTTAAAGGTCATCTTGTTCCAACCCCCCCTACCATGGACAGGGACACTTTCTGCTAAACCAGGTTTCTCAGAGCCCCATCCAGCCTGGACTTGAACACTTCCAGGACTGGGACATCCACAGCTTCTCTGGGCAACGTGTGCCAAGACCTTAACACCCTCATGGTAAAGAATTTCTTCCTTATATATAATCTAATCCTTCTCCCAATTTGAAAATAATGCTTCTTATCCTGTCACTACAGGCCTTATCAGAAAGCCTCTTTCTGTCTTTGTAATGACCCCACTTTATATACTGAAATGCTGCAGGAAAATCTCCCTGGAGCCCTCTCTTCTCCAGGCTGCAGAGAACAATCCCACTTGTCCCAGCCTGTCTTCACTGAAGAGGGGTTCCGACACTCTAATCATTGTTGTGGCTCCTCTTTGGACAGACTTGAACAGGTCCAGGTCTGGCTTGTGCCAGGAACCCCAGAAATGGATGCAGAACTCCAGATGGTGTCATGACATCTCAGCAAAACTCATGTCCCTGCAAGAACAGAGCTATGCTTCCAGCGTGACAGGTCCCTCCTAGAACAGCTGCTGGAGGAGAGGGGAAGGAGGAGTGATCCATAGCCAGAGCACACTCTTCCCCATCCTTGCTAATACTTGCTGTCTGGGAATGTGGAGGAGTTGAGGAACAGAGCTTTTTTATAGGGTTAGCCTAGAAAATTGGCAGTCTGATAATAAAAATTTAGGTAATTTTAGAAAAACTGGCATGTCTATGAGTGTGTAGAACAATAGCTGTATTCGCATACTATGTCCTTCTGCAGATTTTCAGTATATTTCATACCTAAAATGAGGGGTTTTTTTGGCTGATTAACAAAGCAAATTAAAAACAGCTAGTACACATAACCTGAAACAGTGTCTCACACAAATTACCATGTGCATTATATGTTGTGTAACAGCTGTGGTTAGCAAATGGACAAAGCAATGTGAAAAAATATAAATTAAAAGTACTTTTAAAACATCCACGGTCTCATGAACCATGACACTGAAAACCAGAAGTGCTCTGAATATGGTTTTATATGTCTCTACATAGACAATAGAATATATGACACAAAACCCTTGGGTCCCGAAATTAGTGGCACTCGTGTTAAATTTTTAGTATCTAAGTATCATCCTTTGATATGTGTAGCTCTTGTTACATTTTTATGCTTCAGCTTGTGCTCACATATTTTGTGGAATGTGTCTGTAAGTGATTGTTTGAAAATGTCCTCCACAGTTACAGCATTTCATTTTCTTACATCTTCATTAAGTGTTTTATCTGTCGTATCTCTTTTCATACATCATCAGTAACTGTTGCTAAGCCTCTTTGCTCTCCATTCTCTATGATGTCCTATCGCACTTTGATTGTTAGTTCAGAAAATGTCTTCTCAGAGGAAATTCAGTTTTAGCCTTCCCTTGCTGTTATCTGGGCTCCCTCACATCTGTCTGCATCAGGTCGAGTCTGTTTGGAAAATAACAATTTTATGTGTGCTTTCGGCAAGCAGAATCAAACTCTGTCACTCTCTGTTGCACTCAGCACACTTTCTGCCTGTCAGACCTCCACAGACCTCTTTGGTTTCTTTTCTTGCACCTGAGGGGTGCACGGGTTTTTGTTATTATAGCCTGCCACTTCTCTGACATTAAAAGGTTTGGTCACTGCAGCATCACAAAATAATCCATTGTTCTTGGGATTTGTGGTGCAGCATGCTACTGAATTCCAGGATTCGTGTATTGTACTCATGACCTATTTTTGCAGGACATTTTTAATATTTGACACCACCATTAGTTAACACCACCATTAGTTAATTAGCCTATCAATTAACCAATAAGCAGGTCACCATTGATTTACTACTTAACAATTTTAAACATGGCAGTGCTTTCTTGGACATGGATTTTAAAAAGGCGACTGTACTGCTACACATTTTATGTGCATTTACAGAAATTCAGTTCTGCTGAGTACAGTCAGGGCCACTCTCACGGGTTCACTGGGCTTTTTTTTTTTCCACCCCAACCTATAGCTGTTGGTAAAAAGCGCATTTCAGGTATTTTGAAATGGGTGTGGTGCCTGTGGTGCCTATGTCAGTGCTGTCCACCCAGCACCTTGCAATGCCATGCAGCAGCTCAGGTCCCAGAAGCACTCTGGTAGCTCACCTGGATTTGTTAGCTCATTAACAGGGTCTGCCCTCTTCCTGGAGCAAAGTACTTGCTGCTGGCTCTTCCCTTTGCCTCCTGCTCCACTGCACAGTGCAGAATGACCCTGGAACATTTTAGAAGTACAGAACTCCACCATCTCCATCTGAAACCCTGAAAGAAACAGAATTGCAGTATTTTGAAAAAGAAAAGAAACTTGACTCGAGCAATAACATTTTAAATTGATAGGTAGCTGACCGATGCTTGATTCATGCTTCAGAAAAAAACAGAAGATATAAGCAAAGAGCAAATAAGATTTCTCCTTCCTTCTTTACTTTGTTCTTT
The DNA here is from genome assembly GCF_963662255.1 of Cinclus cinclus. NCBI lineage: Eukaryota > Metazoa > Chordata > Aves > Passeriformes > Cinclidae > Cinclus > Cinclus cinclus. The sequence continues at coordinate 9,579,809 of NC_085047.1, read as the reverse complement.
ATATTTTAGTTGTATCAAGATTTCTCTATTTCTTTCACATGGTTTTTCTGGTATCTGACTTTCTGACTGAATTTTTATGATGTTGTCAACTTCCTCTCCTGCAGTGGTGGTAATCCATAGTTTGAAGGTACCATGAGGCCAGCACTGGTCTAGGAACTGACTCAGTGTTAAATCTGAGCATATGTTTGCTCTGCTCTTGAATCTTAAATATTTCTTACCTTTTAAAAATGTTACTGTACTCCACTAGAGCAAATTACTTTAGATCAGCTATTTTTAGACCATTAAAACTGCTTATTTATTTTAAGATTTTGATTGAGAAAATTACATTGTGCCAGTCTTCTTCGGGATAGCTCTTGAAGCCCAGGTCTGACTTTAGCCATACCTACTGAGACTTACATATATGCAATCCAAAATTAAGACTTGGTTTGGCAAGTATCAAACTAGATATTGATTTGTAACAAGTCAAGTAAAACAAAAATAACAAAGCCAGCCACATTCAATCCAATCACAGGAAAAAAACCCAAACATTAATTGTCAAAAGCATTTGCTATGGAGCCTTTGCATTTGTAGAGAATGTGTATTAATTTGTTTACAGGAACAAAGCTACATGGAGCAAGCTACAAATGAGATCCCAACTAGCTCTGATAGTGCTCTGTTGTACAAAACTGTCAGATAAACTTTGGGGTTTGTGTTGTGAAAAGACACAATAAGTGGGTCTTTAAGCTTTAAATGAATACTGCTCTTCTGTACCAAGCTCTGTCAAATGAATTTTGTGTTTCCTGTTGAGAAGGGATGTATTAAGTGGGTCTTTAGATGGAGAAAAAGAATATCAAATGTGCACCACTCACTAGCCCCCTACATTTGTTTTTAGGTTCAATGGTAAATGGATGGGGTTCTGCGTCTGATGAGGACCGTAACTTTTCTAGTCATAGATCTAGTGTAGGTAGCTCCTCAGATGACTCCATCTTTACCAGCGGCACTTTTGCACAAGCACTGGTTGCAGCAGCAGATAAAGCTGGGTTTAGGCTGGATGGAACCAGCCTGACAAGAACAGGTTTGTAGACTCAAAGTTGATGCTTTCTGCATGAGGGGTGTCTCTGCCTATCCTTCTCTCAGTGAAACTGCATCTCACACTTGTCTAACACGCATGGGATAAGGTGGATGGAGATACTTTTGTCAGTGTATTTCAAATGAAACCTTGCATTACGTTTTATTTTCAGTGATTTAAAGTAGTGAATAACATAAGTTTTTAATCTGCACCTTCCGTCTGCTGCAGTTCCCCTCAGTGCTGACTCTGCTCTAGATTTACTGATCTATCCTCATTTAATATTTAACTGAAGAGACTACTAATTCTGCCTTGCAGCCTTTGATGATTTCATTTTCTGAAAAATCTTCTCACAGTCATTCACATTTCCAGTGTTGAACATCACGTTTAAACTCTTATCTCCATCCCTGCTCTTCTGTTGCATTTCATCTTGCAAAAGTGTGGTTTTCTGTGAAGTTTTGCTGAGCATGGGGTGCATTCGTGTGCTTTGACTGTTAACAATACAAACTGTTTAAAGCTTAATTAATAGCTGATTTTAAAATCCTTAATTCAATAAGTTAATATATTTCGATAACTTTTAATTTTGGTTATGCCAACTTAATCTGCCAAGTAAAATGTAACACAGGTAAAGTGGATATTACATTGGAAAACAGCCAGTCTTCTGGAAGTAATTAATGAAAACTAAATATATTTTAGTTCTTATTTTTAAAGCTCCATATGTTTTATTTCTATTAAAAATATAAAGGAATATTATCTTTGTTCTGGTAAAAAAAGGATAAATTTGCATTTCCTTAGTCATGTCAACATAGCAACAATAACTGATTAATTAAATCCACAAATCTAATAGCAAAATATGAACTTGGGTCATATTTTTTTGTTATGCTTCCTCAGTAATTCTGGATGACAGGTCCCATAATATTCTTTAAATTTTTTAGTCTATTAGTCTGTTATGAAGTCTCTCCTTTAGTAAAATGTGTGCATTTCAAATAAAGTCTCACATGTTGGGGCTGAAAACTCTAGGCTTTCTGCAGGCAGAATAACTTCATGGCAAGGGCTGCCTTTCAGGAACACTGGGAATAAAGGAGCGAGTTAATGGCAGAGTCCTAAAATCCAGCATTTTTCAGATCTGTGAACTTTCACTGTGACTTTTACCATTGGCTTTGTTCAGACAGAGTCATCCTTAAAAGAATATTTCACCATAGCTGAAGCCCTCAGTTGTTTTCTTCTATTAATGGAAATCTGTCTTATCATTTAAAAAGCAAAACAAAATAAGAAAACTCGTGTAGACCTTGACTTATCTACTATGGACATATCTGGCCGAACTATAACTTAAAATACACTGAAGAGTCTCACAGTTTCTGAATGAAAGGAGCAAATATTTTCCAATGGTTTTTTTTTTTTTTTTTTTTGGTGATGTTTGCTCCAGTAAAAGTTAATACAAAGATTCACCAAAATTATTGTCACTTACATCAAACTTTTGAGAAGTGCAGTTTCCACCACAAACACTCATAACAGAAGTAAGTGGAGGCACAAACTTTGACACTTCAGAATACATATGATTTTTTATTGTAGCCATGCAAATGGAAATTACAACGAAAGGATGAGAGCCCCCTTATCAGTTGTATTTTCCTACTTTGGTTAGGTCACAAAAGCACTTAAAGTGAGTATGCATGTAATTCCTCAGACAGACCATTAGAACATAGGGTACAAAAAGGGATCCAGCAGTTGTGGTGGAGACTTTATGATTATTACCTTCTTACTCTCTTTAATGACCCAGCAGGCAAAAGGGAAATAAAATAAAAGCCCTCATATAAACAAACAGCTCTCCCTTCCTTTCCTCGCAGAAACCTCAGCAAATGGAAACGCTGCCCGTGGTCACTGCAGTGTCATTAGGATGTGTCACCTGGCAGGGCAGGTTGCCTTGGTCAGACATCCCTGCTAGAGCCCAGCAGCCCCCAGAGTGCAGCACGGTGCCTGGCAGTGCAGAAGCAGCAGTGTTCCCCTGCTCATTGCTCTGAAGGGAGCCTGAAGGTCCTGACTCTGTGTTCATCTGCAGTCTGGACAGTTACTTTCACCCATTTAGAACAGCTGTGAAACATTCTCAGTGGTAGATACTGAAGGAGATGTCCAGCTTGATAGCCTCACGTGGGAATGTTTGATTGCCAAGCACGGGAGGCATTGGTGAATCCAGATGCAATGTGTCTCTCCTGCCAGACACTTTGATTCCAGTTTCCAGAAGGCATCATGTGATTTGCCATGAAGTTCAAACAGCTTTCCTTTTTAACACCCTTGGGAAATTAAATCAAGAATTAGTGGATTCATCCTTGTCTCCACTTAAACACACTAAATCTGCTGCAGAAGGTCTGACACTGCTCAGCAGTTCTTACTGGAAGGGCTGCATACAAATACAAGATGGTGTAATCAGTTATTTAAGTGCATTGAAAAATGTGCTGTGGGAGTCTGCACATCATCTGCATTTGGCCCATGTATGATTTAGGTCAGTGCTATTTATTTTGCCTCATTTTCATGAAGGGATAAAAGAGAATGTTTGGTGTCTATTTCTTTTTTAAACCAGCATTCTGAATGAATAATCATATTTCTTTAGTCAAAAGAATAAGCGTGAAGTATCTGCATCCTACACTCACTAGTTGCACTTGCACGTTGTGAGTTTATTTTTGCAAAACATCTGTGCAGCGTGCTGTGGGCTGAGATGGAATTTCAGGCTCACATCTGAATTTCTTTAGGAGTCTTTTTTATTTTTATTTTTAAATGAAATTTTAATATTTTGCCTGTGTTCATCTGCTGTGTTATCCTTATCCACAAAACAAGAGCTTGATCACTTGTCTTTGTCTGGCTGCAGCTGTGCCAGCTATAGAGGTTAATGTTCCCAAATGCTTATTCCTTGCTTTCTCCCAGCTCCAGAATTAGCTGCTTGGGCGGGTGTTCTGTAACCCAATTTCAGTTAAAATGAGCTAGGTTAGCAAAGGCATTGTTTTCAGACTATGTAAATTCAATTGGGCCCTTTTTTTCTTTCTTTTATTTTTTTTTTTTTTAAGGAGGGTTAGGGAATATCCAAATGGGGGCTTCAGATGTGGTAACCTCTGAGAGCTGGCAGAGATGTGCAGCTGGGGACAAGCCTGCCTGAGAGCAGTGCCCTCCTCAGGGTGCACAGCAGAAGGTAGATCAAACCTGAGACAGTCACGAAATCTCTGAAGTCAAGTAGTGAAATATTATCCTAACATGTATGTATTAATGTGAAATAACATGTTAGAGAGATTATGGCTGTTTTTTGACGTTGCCCTCTTGGTGCTGAGAATGTTTCAAATAGGGTGCTCAGCTGCATATTAGTACCAGTTAGGCTTTTCTAGATCAAATTGTATGTGACAGCATGGTAGAAGTAAGCACACCTATTGGAAGGTTTTACTAGAAAGCATAACCCATTGCAGGGTAAACCATGGTTGAGGTTAACCAGAGGATGAAAAGACATCCTTCCTATCATGGATCCAGTTGACCAGAAAAATAGCCATCACCCATTTTGCCACTTTCTGTCATCCCTTACACCATTTGGGCCTAGAGCAGCACTGGAAGAGCAGAAGTTTGGACTGGCTTATGCATTTTTCACTGCAGATAGCATTAAAATATGTAAGAACTTTAATTACCAATTCTAAATTAAGATGTTAGCATCTCAAAAATTTCACAGAAAGTACATACACATGAGCAAAAGAAAGTCAAAGATGGTGATATTTAGTTTTCATCAGTTATCATTAAATATTAAGTCTAGTTAACAGAATAAAAATAACAGAATAAGAGGAAGTGGATGTAGTAAATGAATCATGCTTTTTAAATTATGAGGCTTTTAATCATCTGCTCCATAGAACAGCATCAAAGATATTTTTAAAGAGAAATCATAATTTGAGTAGTACATATTTATATATACATATACGTAATAGATATTAAAGATATAAATAAATGAATCTGAGGTCAGAATATATATTTTTAACAAATAAAAGTGCTGAAAATTAACTGGAAAGTTCTAGAATTTAAATACACCCCCATTTTTATTTCTTGAGAAAAGAGAGCCCTTAAGTATGCAGTGCTACATCGCTTGCAAAATCAGTTATATTTATCTCGCTGGAGTTTCCCCAGATATACAGTGCATATGGGAGCCCCAAAAATGAGAATCTGGCTCAGAAAACATGAAAGTGGAAGGCAGGAGGAGATAAATTTGATATGATTGCAGAGCTGTTTTCCTTCCCTGTTTGAGGCTGAGGAGTTGTTATGACACATCTGTTCAGCACACAGAGCAGGTAGGAGTTACATGGTATACAGTAGCTTTATCACAGCAGATGGAATGATTTTAATTATAAAAGTTAAAGACAAAAGAATGCCAAGCTTCTCTACCTCACTTGTTGTGGTGTGTCTTAAAGCAGTCGTTATCAGTGGGTACCTTGAGGGGACACTTGCCTGCCTCTGAGAATTAGACCTGATTTAATGTTTTGGAGCAGACATTAATAGAACAACCTGTTTCAAGGCAATAACATTTTATCATCGGCTTTCTCTCTCTCTGGTTTTTTGTTGTTTTTTTTTTCTTTAGGCAAAGCATATTCTTCCTCTCAGAGACCTCGGCCAGGCAGTCCTTTTTCTACTGACAGCAATACCAGTGCCGCTGTCAATCAGGGTCAGAGGCCAAGGCCCACCAAAAAACACAAGGGCGGACGTTTGGAGCAGCCCCCTTTGCCTCATCGCCGGGAGGGAATCACAGACGGTGAGTGCTGGGGGAGGAAAACCTACAGCAGGAGAAGGCAGAGCCATCTTTTCAGGAATATAGCCATATATCAATCACTGCTTTGGTGCCCTGGGGTCCCTGGGTTGCCGTGTGAGCAATGTTGCAACTCTAGCAATGTGGGTGAGCGTTGGAGGAGCCTTTCTCCATTTCTGCTCTGAACATGTCATCGTCTCGTAGGGTTTCTCAGGTCTCCATATAAATCTTACCCCCAAATGACTGTGTTGCATATGAGTCAACACTGGAAAAATGGCCTGTGAGTAATTTAATATTTTATGAAAATAGCCACCACTACTGGTATCCGCACATCATGAATTCCTAAGGAGAAGCAGAGAGCTGCTCCTGCTGGACTTGTTTGGTTTGTGCTGGTTTTGACAGACATCCAACAGCTACAGCAACATGTGCCATGTTTTCCCATGATTCTGCCTCACCTCTTGTCCGTGCTGCTTCAGTCCTGACATCCACTGACCTCAGTGACTGTGTCTCACTCTTTTACATCTCCACTTCTCTCTTACGACTACTTCCCATCTGGAAATTTCAGGCGTGTCTATTCTGCTCTTCTAGTAATTAAGATCAGCTCTGTCTTCCATTTTCTTTGTCTTCTTAAGTCTGGTAAAAGACACAGTTAGTGTCTGTTGGCTTTTGAGGAAGACTGGATAGGAAGGCCAGCTGGTTACCTCCCCCTCATTTCTTCTTATCTCTGGCCTTGCAACTGTAGGTGTTGAAATGATCAGTGTTCACCGGAGGGGTTATTGTTACATCTCCTGCTCTAAGGCTCATTCTCACTGTGATATTTTTTGTGGAAACAGCTTAAAGTAGCTTAGATTCTGCTCCTATGGATCCGAGTTCCTTTAAACATTAATTCCCTCCCCTTATGGATATATTACAGAGGCCTCTCTATTACACAGATCCATTGAATAGATGTGTCTATGAGAACTGTAACTGGAAAATTATGGATGGCACTTAGAGTGCTGGCCATACTCCTGCGGTACATGTGTTGTTAACCCTTCTGAGTGCCATATCCTGTCACTCTGTGAGCATCTTAGGCCACAAATTCTGTGTATGTGTGAGCTTGTAGTGCACTCATTATGGTGAACACTAATCCTTCTGCTTCTAAATACTTCCAAATAGTGCTACAGAAGTGTTTTACAGTAGTGTGGGTGCCAGAAAATTAGTGGGGATCCAGTTCAGGTCATGAGACAGGTGGAAATGGGGCTCCTCACAGAGTGAGTCCATCATAAAATTTGTCATTGTTCTAAATTAGTGAAAGAGATCCATTTTGAAAGAGGGAACTCCTATTGCCTTTTATTTATCCTTTATAAAGTACTAATCTTACTGGAATTTCTTTCATATATTTAAATCAGAATACCAGTGATATACTATTTCCTTCAACCTCTCAGACATGGGCAATAACCATAGCAGCTTTCAGATGCCATTAGATTAATATTTGTCTTTTATAAACCTAGTTAAGTCCTTGCTATATGTTGCAAAAATTCATAATGAACTGGAGCAACAGAGGAACCATTCCCATCCTGCATTAACACAGGAACAAACAAACAAACACAAATGGTACAGTTCTCCCCTTCAACTCCTACTGAATATGAGTCATTAAAGTGTAATGTCAAGTCTGAGTCATAGTTAAATTTGCAAAAGATCATTTGTCAATTAAGGAAGCTAAAAGTTGCTGCTGCCACCTGCATGTATAGAAACAATTGAATTTAGGAATCTCTGGTCTGCACTAATTAAAAATGGTAACCTGGTGCTTTCTGTGGAATATTGCAATGACCTTTACAAAGGCAGACAATACCACTATGCTTAAGCTATAGCTAGAAAGAGCAAGTATGAGAGCCTCTGGTAGGTCCAGCAATTCCAAGCCTTAATCCAGGCCAGTCCATTCAGCCCTGGGCCATTCTGATTTCTGTGAAAAGCATTTCTATACTTTTTCTCTGGTTTTTCTGATGTCTCCAATCCATTTCCATACAACTGCTTCCTCTTGGATTTGTCTTGTCAGAATATATTTGGTTTGCCAGTTGTTCTCAAATTCCCCAGTTAGATGAGTCCTGGTATCCTGTGTTTGTCTCATCACATACCAGATGTCTGTTATTTTCAATTTTCATTGACCAAGAAAGCTCCAGCTTTCTCTGCCCATTCCCATACACATCCCGAGTTCTTTCTCCTTGTTAACTGTAACCATGTGGGACAGTGCAAAAGACCTAAGAAACTGTAATATTTAACACATAGCACACACATCTCAGACCGAGTAAGCATTTGAGGGTTCAACTTCATGCTTAGTTTTGACAGCAATCCACACAAATGCCCTAAAACCCTGCTTCTTTATTTCCTTCAGCTGCAGGTCAGAAGCCTCTAGAGACAGACTCTAGATGGAGTCTTCGTATTTGTCTTGCTGTACAACTTTTTTTTTTCACTTCCACATCCTGAAAGACTGTGGAGACAACAGCAAATCCACAGAGGAAGAATGTATTATGAATCCCTCAGATGGCCAAAACTTTCATTCTGAGCTCACAGTCCACCATAAAAGAAACAAACAAAAAAAAACAAACAAAAAAAATCAACAACAAAACAAAACAGAAAACCAAACAGGAGGGTTTTAGTGTAAGTGCTGAAGGAATAATTTGTTTTCCTAGTAACAATGTAGTTATGAATTGCAAACCAGTGGATTCTGTCATATGGTTTGCAGCATGGTAACTGTGTGACTGAAGTTAAAAGCCCTTCTTAGCTTAGCACGATATGCAAAAAAACGGTCAAAGAGGAGGCAGAAGGGAAATACGCTTAGGGTTTGAAAAGGAGAACTGGAACATAAGACTTAGGTTACTATGCCTTGCTACTAACTTCCTACTGTGTATTAAAAATATTTTTTAATGTTGAGAAAATACTTACCTTCTGATGCTAAACAGTGTTTCAGAGGCTTATTAAATGTCACAGTAATTATCACCCCTAGGAGAAGAAATCACTGACACAGGTAGAAAGGTGTGTCCTTACAGCTGTAGGTTCTTTAACTTGCTGCTTTTTCTAGTTAATAATGAGAAGCTGTGCCAAACCTTGACTGGTGTTCATTTAGCCAATGCTCTGCCTTCTGTAGAAGGGCTGGAGTAATCCCAGACTGAATATCCATCTCCCCCTTATCAGGCACTCTGATGTCCTACAGCTCCTCAATCACAATCCCTCCATTACTAAATCAGTAAGACCATCACCAATGCACTTATGAACTGCCTTGCAGGTTTGATAATCCTGCCATTAGAGGCTTCAAAATGAAAGTCTGGTGACATCCTACTGACCGAGAAAGTTACTAGCTGAGTGCAGGCTTTCAGGTATTTTCCCTACCACCTGGACAATAAATGGGATTTAGATGGAAGTAGGAATCAGTGTTCCCACTCTGTGTATCCTCACTGAGAGTCCCACTGAAGTCCCTGAATTTCTAAATTCAGAACTTCTCTGAAGGGATTGACATGATGAAATGATTGACATAATTGCCTTTATGTGGTAAGAAGTCTTCCTGTGATGATCTGAGACTTCTAACTCAGGTGGCATCTGTTGCCCCTTTAGCAAGGTTAGGAAAGCCAGGGCAAGGCAAGCCTCAATGATGCTGGAGGAAGAAACTTGTTACTCTAGATACAGGGGATCTTTCTATCAACTCAGACAAGAGAGCAGAAAATATTTAGTTATTTACTAAGGCACAGGATTTACAATGAAGGGTGTAAATTGTAGAGCAAATCAAAAGCTACCTTTCCAAATTAAGCTCTCTTCCAGCTTCTTTTATTAAAAAAGGCAGGTGGGTATTACTGTGGCTGTCAACCTGAGTAAGGAGGTGAAGAAAAAAAAACAGTTTAGTCAGGTGATGTTTGGCTACAATTATTAACTGTTTTTACAGGTCTTCTCAGACAACTGTAACACAGTTCAGTAAGTTTGTACTCAGGCCAGAGCCAGTTGATGTTAATTTCAAAGTACCTGTAGTTCTTCTAGAATTCTGTGAAGCTTCATTACAAGATAAATTTTAGTTTTCTCTTCAATTCATCTGTAGGTTTAAAGCAACCAAGGAAACTTGCAAACATGGTGTTTCATTTCACTTCTATGCATAAGTCAGTCTTTATGCTTGTTTTGTGGATGGATAAAAGCAATAATCACATTAACAGCAGATCAACACCATAACTCTGCAGTAATTCCAGGAGTTGCAGCCAGCTCTAGAACATGCAGTATAGTTTAAGTACAAGCCTTCTTTCCTTTTAAGTATCTAATTAATAACAACTATTAGACAACAATTTCTGAAGTAAGGTATTCTGTTTAAAGTTTAATACTGCAATAATTTTAACTATTTTTTCCTATGCTACTACTTGAAAATTCTGCTTATATTGCATGGTAAATATTGTATCTGGGAAATTGCATAGTCCAATGTCATGTTATGCCTATGTTTATTGCATTCAATGCATCTCCACAAAGTGCTTGTAAATCACAGCTTCAGTAATCCCTATTTCAGATTGCATAAGCAGATGCCAGTGTTGTGGTTCTGTACATTAACTGGTTATGATCGCAATAAAATCAATTATAAGAAATGCCATTTTGGAAGCCAGAACTATAAAGCAATTTTCATTGGCAAGCTCCCATACCCTCCTGCTTCCACCTACAGTAACTCAAGTACAGTCATTGTCATGAAAGGTCACATCTATATTCATAACAAAAAAATTCTCAAATAGATTAGTGCTGAACATAAAGCATACACCAAGCTCACTGACAGAGTATTAAAAGGCTGCTCTCGCCAGAGGGTGCTCATTTTAATCTGGGGCATAGCACTTCAGCTGTGAGCAAAGGGGCAGGAACATCACTGGATACAACTTTTTTCTCATGCAAACACAAATAACCTGCACATCCTCATTTATCTGTAAGAGACAGCGTTGACTGGAATAGCATCTCAGCAACTTTGGAAGCATTTCTGCTCCATATGTGAGGTATAAGTATCACCTCTAACAGCAAGGACATGAAAAAAGTCTGTGTAGCATTATATAAGGTATTATATAAAGCTGGATTAGAGACTTAGAAATAAACTCTCTCCAAAGGCATCCTGACCAATTTATAAGAGGAATTTCAGTCGCACTAGAGTTATAAACATTTGACTTCCCTACAGGCAAAACAGAGCTTTACTTTTTCATCCCTGTTACTGAGCCAAGTTCAATTCCTTGATAAACCTTCACAACACAGTAAGGTAGAAAGGACTAGAAAACAGGTCAGACCCAAATCTACTGTAAGATAGCATATTTTTTTTGTGAAGTTGGTACGGCTGCAGAGATTTATTTGGGCTATCCATTGCCCCAAAACAGAATTATCCACAAGTGTTCCTTGTATTAAATGTGTATATGATATAGAAGAATTTTCATTATGATACTAAAGGTGCTTCTATTTTCTGATTTTTTTTCTCTTAAATAATCCATACTGTTGTGAGTCTATCACATAGTTTACATGTAAAAGTTGCATTTAGAATTAGAGTCTATAATTACCTTGGGTCATGGACTAACAAAAAAGGGCACTTTTGCCCCCACAAATGTATTTAGAAGGTTGACCTCCAATTCCACAAACATCTTAGTAGTCCAGGTCAAAAACTTGAAAAGGACAGGAGTTGTTAGAGACCAGCCAAGTGTCTTTCTGTTAGCTGAAATTGTGTTTTAATTGGTTATATTTGCAAGAACCTTGCTAGAATTAAGAGTGGTCATCCTCTAGTCTCTGAAGAGTGTAGCTCTTCATTTCATTGACTAAAATGCTCAGCCATTATTTGGTGGTTCCATTTAAACTCATTGGTCAGAGATGTACTGATGCTTTTTCAATGACAGTAGGTTTCACAATTAATTTTCCCCGATATTTGTTTATTCATTATTCACCTCATACATTTATTCTCATTCATTTATTATTTATTATTTTTTATTCGCTATTGCATTTTATTCATTGTGATGGAGTTCTAGATTAGATTTTGAGTTTACACGTCGAGCTGAAAGTGTAGCCCAAAACCAGGGTGAAGCAGGTCTGAGTATGGTGGGGGGAAATTGCCAACTGGCACAGGTCAGTTTCCCACAGTGATCCTTAATTCCTTGCTGTTAGTGAACAAAACAGCTGATGCACACCCCACGGAAAATAAATCCCACGCTTGGAGGTGTAAGTCAGGGCTCAGAGTCTATGGATTTTTATGGAAGTTAGAAAGAGGTGGAAACACAACAACCAGAATAAAGAGCTAGCGGAAGTCGAAATCCTTTTCTGATTAACATGAAATTTCCTCTTAAAATCCAATGATTCAGTAGCTCGTACCATTTGCAAGGCACATTTCTTTCCAGCGTCGAAAACAGGCCTTCTGTTTCAATTAAAAAAAAAAAAAAAGTCAGTTCACCTGAATGTTATTCACGTTTTTTAGATCTTCCACCACCACCCGACCCGCCCCCCGGTCAGGGTTTAAGGCAGCCCATAGTGCCCGGCCAGCGCGGAGGTTCTGCCGAGAGGAAGGGGAGCTCTCTGGAGAGGCAGCACGCAGCAGCCAACGTAGATGACACAAAGAGCTCCCTGGACCGGCCCACTAGGACATCACTAGAGTGGCAGCGGCAAGCCCAGGAGTGGATAAGCTCTACAGACCGCCAAGAGGATTTCAGGAAAGCCCAACACAAGCAAGCCTTCGGATCAGGTGTGTGCGCGCCGCACCGGCCGAGGCGAGGCAGGCGGCTGCTCCACCCCACTGCTGAGGGGTTCTGTGCCTGGCAGGGCTCTAGGATCACCTCACACCTCTCTGGGAGAGCACTGGTGAGACTCAGGCTGGAAAATAAAGAAAGGCAAAGTGAAACGAGGGCTTGCGATCCAACTATCTTCCCTCCTGCAACAATGAATTCTCGTTAGCACCTGACTCGGTGCACCCTTTGCGGTGTTTAGGAAATTAATAATGTTCTCGAGCATAGCAATGGAGAAAATAGGAACAGTTTCAGGCCAGCAGGGAAGGAGAGAGATTTTTAAAGTATCTTCTGTTAGATGTATGTATTTATTTATACATATAGGGCCATTTATTCCAGTTCTTTCAACCCGCTTCCAGGTTGGCAGCAGTTTTACGTGTCTGCAACAAGGCTGATCCTTCTGAGCTACTGATATCCCTTTCAGCTGTATTAAAAACCCTCTCTTCACTTTATTCAAGGATATGACAAAGTAGCATTCATCTCTTAAGCCCAGCAAGATGACAGCACAGGTTTTCACCTTCGTACAGGACATGCACCTTGCCCCAAGCTGACTTCAGCACCTAAAGGGATTTCAAGTCTGCACAAATGTGCACAGGAGGTGATGCTGGGCTGGAGTTGTATTTCTACAATATTCACAGCCTCACCCTCTCTCAGCCTGACCTCAAGTACTGCTGTTTCATCATAGGGTGTTTTCTTTAACTCAGGAATCACCTCATCCCAGTATAGTGCTTCTTGGACTGATACAAGAGGACAAATAAGATTTAAACAAAACAAAAAAAAAATACCGTGCGTGAAGTGTTTTGTGGGGTTACACTGTTTCTTCACTTATGTAGACAGCTCCCACAGTCACACTAGAGGTACTCCTAACATCCATATCTTTCTTGGTTTTATTCACTCTTAAAGCTCTGTGTTAATCTAACACACTAATACAATTAGCATAGTAAAAAAAGAATAGTAGTGTGCAGACAAATCTGTAATGGGGACAGGATTTACTGAATGAAGTCATCCTAGGGAAGATACTGTTACCTGTATTTAAAATGTAAATATTTTAAATATAATCCATATTTTAAAATATAACAATAGTGGTACTGTTAAAACCCCCTAATATGTTGGCTGCATAAACAAGTGAGTGGCTGTTCATGTTCTGAAATCACGATGTGAAGTCACAGTTTAAAAATAGTGTGTGAAATTCATGCTGCTTGGTGAAATGGCAGTTTTAATTGCAATTTAGAAGATGTACAAACACACAGAAAATAGCCCAAATGCACCCTACACTTTTCAGTCCCTTGGAAATTATTATTAAGGATGCTTCTCTGACCTGCTTAGAAAGAAGTCCCTTCTTTTTCCTCTGTCTCACAAGTGTACAAATAGAACTTGTCATTTATTCTGTGATGCAGAGCTTTTACAGTAGTAAAGTTCCCATCCTGCAGGGCATGCATTTATCTGTCCATAAATAAAGAGGACTTGATCTTGACACTTCCAGTGCCCTACACTGAAGTGGTTACAGGTATCCTGTTCTTGTCAAATTCAGGATGCAAGTGTATATCCTTTATGCATAAAAAAGGATGCCTCTAGGAGATGTTATGAGTTTATCCTGGTGTGAGGAGTTCATAAAGTTTGTGCACAAGATGGGCCAGGGCTTCATATCTCTCTCTCTGATTCTCATTCCAGCCTCTTGCACTGCAGCTTTCTCTACTCTGCATTCTTGTCTCTGGTAGATTTTTAAAAGGCTACTCCTGTGCGTGGTGCTGGTTTATATCACTAAACTTGGGTGGTCTCATAACATTCATTGTGCTTCTTCCTTTTTCATTTATTAATGGCATAGGTCTTTGGAAATCCATTCTATCCAAGTTTTCAATACATTTCCAAAAAAAAAGAGTTATTATTAGCTATCAACTTCCAGAAAATATATAATTTGCAACTTAGGGGGTTTCATTCAGATGTTACCAAGCTGTGAGTGAAATTTTGAAAGCAAGACCTTTAGTTTGATGTTGAATAGAATGAAAATACCAAAGTCTGGGATCTCTGTTTCCACTGGATGCTTTCAGTATAAACAAGATCACAGTTCCTGGCAGTGGCTTCATTGTAGAACTGGAGTTAAAGCACATCAAACATGACATTCTCAGCTCCCCCTCTGATGAAAGTGGTGCTAGATCAGGTTACAATAATTTTGATAACAGGAAAAATCTTTTGGTTAGTTTCTGAGGTATAGAAACATTGTTACACACACATCTCCTGATATCACAGGGGCTAGAATTATATCTTCAAGTTAATGGCTCCATATTTCAAAGGGAAAGGCACCAGCAAAGCCTCCCCATATTCTTTGCAGGTGTGAATATGGGCCACTGTTTGGAAAGTTTAATAAATGTGAGCCCATTCTCAGGACTGGAGACTTCTGTGTACTTTCCATATGCTAGAATGTTGTGTAAAACCTAGCCTTCATTTAATGTCACAATTCCTTATTTTATGGATTATGTTTATTTCTGAGTCTACAATAGATAATTTAGCATGCCATATGCTCTATAATGATAATGCACTTTATATTTATTCATGGTCATTTTTCCTCAATATTTCATTGAACCCGAAGGAGGCCTTATCCTGAGTCCACAAGCTAGAAAAACAAATCAATTGACTATATATGTCATCTTCCAATTCTTTTGCAATGCTAGTGACTTTTGTTTTCTTCCTTTAAAAAGATATCCAGCTTTCTGCTAAACTGATTTATGCTGCTGCTTTATTGCTGCCTTGATGCAAACTGGTATTTTAGTCAGCCTTTTGAAACCAGGTTTGCATCTCGCTCTATTGTTAGGTCTTGATATATAAAAATACAAGTAACATAATTTAGGAGAGACTGTGGCTGTTAAATGCCATTTTACAGTGTCTTTCAAACATTTCTTTTTATTTCAGCAAGGACAGCACAGTCATAGCACAAAACACTGATATTGCCCTTATGTCCTGCAGCACAAATATTTTGGTCCCTTGGGCAGGACCAGAGGGAGATGTTTTGGCAGGGAAAGAAGTCAGCTGCCCTCTTCTGTAACAGATTTACCTTAAAAACAGGCTGAGTTCAACAGCAGCTCACATGGGGAATCCCCATATCCTACTCTGTTGTGGCAAATCCTGAAATCCTGAGTTTCTTCCACAAATTTGTTCTCATTTAGCACTTCTCTGAATTAATTATGCCTCTGCTGCAGTCTTTGCAAAGGCTTCAAGCTTGTGAATAAAAGCATTTCTATCTCCTCTTTCTTTCCAGCCATCCCCACCTACTTTTCCTTCTGTGTTCTTGCCCTCTGTCAAACAAAGTCCATTTCTCCTCAAAAGGTTGTCTAAGGGTTAAGACAATTGGAAAACCAAAATAAAGAAAATCCTTTTGGTCTAAATTCACTTTGAAAAAAGTCAAGATTAGAGCCCTAGAAATCCCACTGATTTCAAAAGGGACAATGCTATATTTGAGGTTGGGCATATATACTCATATTCTGTCTTGAATCAAACTATATTTAGCAAGGTCTCTTTCTTCAGCTTCTGAGATGGCAAAAGTGGATCATATAGAGCAAAGAAATAAAATAGCGCTTCTATTTCAGTGCTAAATCAGTGCTGCTGTTATGTTTCTTAGATTTGAATTATTGCAACAATATCTCCAGGAAACTCTAATCAGAAGTGATGTCTTGTTTTACTTCAGGCTGTATGAAGACATACAGTCTTATGCCTTACTGCCATTAATCCTGCTCTTGAAAGCAGTTCATTATTACAGGTCTACACAGAAATAGAATTCAAGTGAGCAGAAGTAAGCCTTTTGCTCATAATGGAATGTGAAACAAGCTGCAGGATTATTTATCCAGCCCAAATATTACAAGTGCAATGTATAATATAATATTTTCCAATGTTATTCAGCACCAGTTTAAAAAAATTGTCAGTGTGCTTTGCATATTTAGAAATTACTGAGTTGCTGGAAGCTAATTAAATTAGCTGATATTGTAGTTCTTTATCTAAACTGATTGAGGTGATGTTGTCATAATTTAAGCTAAAGAAAAGGAAAAAGCACATTTATGTAGGCTTGAAGCAGAAATCTAATCATAGCTTCATTGTTTTGGAAATTGCGTGTTCGTCTGTTTTATTAAAGTATCTATGATTCATGATCTCTTATTCATAATGAATATAGATCTTTATAATTAATACAAACTGACTTAGGAGTTCACAAGGAAGCAAAATTTAGATTCATACTGGCTTCTCTGTCCTTGGGATACAACTCTTAGTTGTGTATTTTCTTCGGTAAAATTGCTAAGCTGTAAAGCAAGACAAAAGACGGATATGGATGAATATGACGTGCATAAATGATTAGCTTGTTCATTCCTACCTCTAGGACTTTATTGGTATTTATTTTGCTTTGTTTTGCTTTTCTAGAAGAGGCACTCGTACCATATAGTAAACCCAACTTCCCATCCCCTGGTGGCCACAGCTCTTCAGGAACATCTTCTTCGAAAGGATCAACTGGACCTAGAAAAGGTGAAGTCTTGTGAGGAGGTCACCACGGCAATGCCAGTGACCTTCTCGAGATAGGCTATGTGGGAGCAAACAGTCAAGGACAGTTTACTGGTCAATTATGTAAGTTTACCCCTAGCTCCAGGTAAAACTCTCAAATAGAGAGTTTCTTTAAAAAAAAAAAAAAAAAATCTGTTGTAAAGGGAATAGGAAGTTGTGTGTGATAATCAGGCTAAGCTTTATCCCCATCTTTTTGCCTTCTGAGGTGTTTTGCGTGTGATGGCAAACAAATGTCATCCTTCTGTTCCTTGCTTTGGATGAGTTGAATCTGTGTAAGCCAAGCCAAAGTTACCTACATGGTGCATCTCTCAGTGTGTAATGCTAGTGAGGCATGGGGGAAATTGAGAAGGAATTTTAGTAACTTAGAAATTTTTTTGGCAAAGTGTAGTGTGCTTGTCTTGGAAATGCTGGTGACAGATTTCCTCAGCCTTCTCCTTATTTCCTGTTGCTTGATGAGAAGTATTCTCTTAGATGGGGATCCTCTTTCTTTGATTGTGTAGCCCAGTTTTTCAGTTTTATATCTCTGCTTTTTTCCTTGGCATCCCAGGACAGGGAAATTGTTTTCCAAATTTGTTTTCTATTATCGCTCAATATCTGTTAAACTTTATATAAAACCACATTGATGCATACATGCTGGCAGTACCAGCTGCCCAAAGGCTTGACTGTTGTTTGAAAAAGTGCATCAAAACCCCAGCATGCTCGGCCATACTGGTGTGTTTAATAAACTTATTAATGGTAATGATAGCAGTGGAGCTGTTGGAATGTCTGCATCCTCTTGCTGCAGTCAAACCCTCAGCACCTCCTGGCAGTTACTGCCCTGTAGCTGTAAGAGAGCTAATGGTGACCCAAGAGCCCTGAAATGTGCAGTCTCAGATACGGTGTTGGTAAGTTGCAAAATTTTAGCATCCCTCACTTTTCATCTTAGAAGCAATTAACCCTGTTCTCACAATCTATTGAATATTCATCCTGTGCTGCAGTAATATTGCCATAGGCTTTATTTTGTGTGGGGTTTTTTTTCTCTTTATTACAACCTCTTTCTCTTTCTTTTGTTTCTCTCTATAGAGTAGTTGAGAAGACACATTGCAAGCTGCTCTGATGGACCATCAGGTCTGAACTCATGGAAGTGATGACACTAAACAGTGCAATGAACATTTTCTTTATTTATGTACTATTAAAAGAACTGTAAATGCAATGTAAAGACACACAGCCACACATATCCCACAGATACTCTACTTGTGTTCTTCTCTTTAATACACCATCCACCTTAAACTATTCCTTGTCAGGACTATATAAAAAAAGAAAGAAAAAAAAATCACCCTCCAGGATTAAAAGGATTTCCTTCTGTATATAATTTCTTTTGTTGCATTGCTATGCAAGCTCACCTTCTTTTTAGCTATGTTCATATTCATGTCTGTTTTTACTGGTCTGTTGTACTATATGTGAATTAATAGGCTGTGGTGCCATATATTAACTTTTAATTGTGTAACTTTTATGTTTAAAGTTTGCACTGCAATTTTATTTGGTGATAAGCACAAAACTCTACTCCTCATGACATGAAGAAAAAAAGAGACTGAATGTGTGAAGAAGGTTTACGTCCTGTAAGTTACTTTGGATAATGCTGGATGTAAAAGAGTATGTTAGGTGGTTTTTCACTGGGGTGTAGAAATGAGAAAGTGACAGGCAAAACTGATGTCAGTGAAGACATCAGAGAAAGATTTAAACCTTTTAAAAGCAAGCAACATAGTTGCTCTTCCTATTTAAGAAGGGGTCAGAAGTTGGAAGTGTGAGATTAAAGAGTAAAAATGAGAACTAAAGGTAGCATGAGATGGCCTAGACCCTTTCATTAGAATGGTACCCTTAGTATCTGCTTTTAGCCATCCCATGCCACTAAGCAGAGGGGAAGAAAGGCAAACCTTGCTAGAAACAAAAGAACTTAAGGTGTTTCACTAAAGCAGGTTTTTCTTTGCAGTTTTAAAATAATTATTACTGTTAATTTCTCCAGCCCAAAATACAAGACAGAGATTTTCCAGGAGAAACAAACCATATAAACACAAGGAATACCTAGTAAGAAGATAAGGATGCAATTTATTATTAAGACATATTCAGGCTGCTTCCAAAAAATTGAAATGTCAGAGTATCTTATTTCATCTTTCCAATACATGTACAGTATGATAGAGGATAAAGCTGCACCACTGAAATTCATGACATTAATTGTTTTGATGCAGTCTACACAAGCCTTTCTGTTCCGTACCTGAAGTCTGCAAGAGCTGAAGTTGGATCCACTAAATTCATAGTAAAATGTTTAGTGTTTGGAAGGAGAGCAATGGTCAAATTACTTTTGGCTTGCATTAAATGTATTTCTGGCAATACAATACATCCAAAAGGTTGGATATAAGCAAAGGAAATATTTGACCTGTATTTTAGTGAGTGGCTTCAAACTCTACTATGATGAGGAAATAACAGCGCATGTTTATACACTTTTTGAATAAACCAGACTCTGTAAGTGGACATTAATGACAGCATCCTGTCTCTTCATTAATTTTCATGACTTTGTCCAAGTCTTCTTTACCTCTCAAATCTCAAAGAGTAAATTCTCAAGCTTTCCTTAGAATACTGTGTGTGGCTAACCCACTCATTACTTTGATGCTTAATTTAAATATTGCATCTTACAGCTTATTTCTGTTAGTTATCTGACCATGAGCACAAGTTTCCATTGAATACCCTTTTCTTATAACCAGTCTATGTTGTTTTATATTTTGTCTTGGAGCTCACCAGTATTAAGAACACTTTTTGTCATGGTAGAATTTTAGAAAAGTAAATTACAGTGCTAAATATGTGTTGCTTTTCATTTCATTAACTTCTTCCATGATAAGATAAAACACTACAGCCATCAACTATAACTCAGCACTACTGAATATTGAAAAATGCTAGTTAACTCCCTTAAGGTCAAGACGTGTTATTTAGCAAGTTACAAACAAACAAGCAAGCAAAAAACAAAAAAAAAAACCAAAAAAAAAACAACCAAACAAACAAAAAAAAAAGCTGCGGAAAAAAGTATAAATTTATTTACATATGTGACCAATGAGTATATGCCATTTTCCTACTTGTTAAAACACTATAGATAAAAACATAACTTAAAAATGAGCAAAAATGTTCAAGTAAGATAAAGAATGCAAGATTGCAGCATAATAACATATGCGTGGTTTTTATTTTGGTATTGCCATATGAAGAGAAGACTATTCAGAGTACAATTCAAATGTAATTCTCTGGAAAATGTTTAACTCAGTCACCAATAATTGTTTTTTCCCCGTTTAATTGAAAAGCTTGTGCTGAGCTTTGGTGGAACACCTTACTCACTCTGTTCTATTCAAAATTCAGTATCATTAGAGGTTGATAAAGCCATTCCAATTACTTTCAAATATGTGTTTTATCTCTTCCACTGGAAAGTAAATGTGTGTCAGTATTAAAGCTGTTCAGTACCATGATATTCACTAACTTGTCCATCTGCTTCTGTACATTTTTGTTCATTAATGATTTGCTTACAATATTACATAAGATGTTGTGTATGGCAAAGTGTCTCCATTATATTACAGGTGATGTCTCTTCTTTTTTTCTCTCTCTCTTTTCTATACAGTGTACTTCCAATGAACCACAGTACATATTTTTTAAAATGCAGTTTAATTTACTATTTTAAAAGAAGTACTCTTCTTTTTTAAAAAAAGGAAAACATTTATTGTGAATAATGTGTTTAAAGAAAAGGGATGTTGTGGCAGCACTTAGAATTGTTTTTTAATTTTTTTTTTTTAAAGAAACTGTTTATTGGCTACAGTTTGTTCACGAAAAAGTATGACCTCTTAATGTGTTTCATTGGTATTGTTAGTGCAGCAAAGTTTAATTGGCATAAGAAGTTGGTTAATAGTACTGTTGAAGTGTGTATTGTATATCTACTGGGGAAAAAATAAAACATATTCACATTTCAAATCTATGTTAAAAGACCTTGAGTAAGGAGTCAGTATGTGAAAACCCAAATAGGGAAAATCAGGCAATAATAACATAGACTGAGCTATAATCATCACTGTCCACTTACAGGTGACAAGGAACATTTTATACACTGTTTTTTGAACTAAGCTATGAGCCAGTGGTAAACATTGCCTGTCCTAGGGGTTTCTGTTTAATGTGCTGTCTCTACTGGAACAGTTGTACCACTGTAATTACACTGATACAGCTATTCCAGTGAATATTCTGCTTGTAGCTGTGTTCTCTCAGTGTGGGGGAAGCACTGTGGGGGCACAGCTGGCTCTGCCTAAAGCCCACAGAGCAGTGGATGTGTAAAACCTGGTCTGAACCCTCAGACCTGGGGTTTAGTACTGGTGGAGCTACTGCCAACCCAGTACAGAATACCCCAAAATGTGTGGATATGTGCTAGGTCAGTCTTCCTCGATCTTTGCACTGAATACATGCTCAATTTTAAATGCAGGAGGGCTGAAGGACCAAATAATAAATTGTTCCATGTGCTTCAGTGGTGTATTGCTGTATGGGCAGCCATTTCAGTGATGCAAAAACCAGACATTTCCTTTTGTGATATTTCTTCCCCCCCCCCCCCCCCCCCCCTTCTTTCTCAAGTATATATCCAAGTCAGTAAACTTTCAGAATACCTTTTGGTTGTCACCTGAAATGCAACAGAAACACCATTCCTTGGGAAAAGTACTGAAGATAAGGTGCACGGAATGTTTTTAAGTATATTAATTTAACTACACACCAGTGCAAAAGGAAGACATGACTGTTTGAAATAGTTATATACTGGTTTATGCTTGCCTCAGCCCATGCATTGCCAGCCTCGAGAAGAGGTGTGTACTGAGGCTGAGAAAGAGTCCTCACACCTAAAAGAGGAAAGAGAATAGGCTTGGGGGGGATTTTAGCAGGAACTTTTATTTAAAAAAATAAAACTTAAAGGCAGCTCCTTTGGCTTGTTTACAATTTATGCAGTTTGGGGTTTTTTTATGGTTAATGGCCTTGTGGAGTTTTAGCAGGGGAACTAGGAAGAAAAAAGTTGACCTTTTGTAAAGACTGGGGGTGCTTGTTTGCTGGGGGAGGATTTTTTAATTTAATTTTTATTTTTTTAACATATGTTTTGTGTTCCGTCTATCTGGAACACATTAGCTAAAGTATAAATTGTTTTATAAAACCATGTGGGCAGAGGGCAATTCGTTTAGGAGGCATATTCAAATAGCAGGAAAAAGGGGAAAAGTAATGCTGAAATAAGGAACGCATACTGGTTTAGAAACAGCCGAGTCCGCCACAGTTTCACATGCGATTTTGAACACTACAATAATATGTATAAGCTTCACTGCTTTTGGTTTTCATACCAAAACAAATTACCCAAAGTCCATAGGAGGCCTAGGTCCTCGGGACACTAAATCTGGTGCTTTGTTTTAAATGTGTGGTTAATCCAAGCTGGCCAGAGTGGAGAATGCTCGGGGTTCTACGAGGCCCCAGCCCTGGCTGCTCAGAGCCTGGGAAGTCTCCAGCAGAGAAGCCCTGGTGGCTTTAGGCTCAATGGGTTTCAGTGGATACCAGGCAGGTCAGCAGGCAGAGGAAGGTCACTTCTCCCAGGATGGAGTTTTCAGGGTGGGGAAGGTCTGCAGTGCCTGTGACACCACAGTGGTTGGCATTGAGCTCACTTAGTCGGGCTCGTCTCACATTTTGGGACTGCCCTCCCCAGTTCTTTGTCAGTGCTCTCCTGCTGTGGTCTGTGCACTCAGTGCTGATGCTGGTCCCTGGATCTGGGATGTCTGGCACGAGGGCTGCAAGAGCAGAAGAGCCAAGGAAGTGCTCTGCATGCATTGAGTATATGCTGAATATATGGATAAATACTTTATTAGCTCAGGCAGATGGGAGACACAGGAGAGCAGTGGCACCAAACATCTGCTCTGCTGTGTCTGGCTCCTTCCCCACTTCTCTTGAGAACTGAGCTCTTTCCTGCAAACACTCCTCCATCCAAATTAACAGATACAATTCACAGATACCTCATGGGACCCACAGGAGATGTAGGGTCATGTCTTCCTGCACAGTGGACTGGTTATTTGGGGAGAAGTAGCTCTGAGTTCCACAGCTGGTGTGAGGACTGGATTCCTCTTTAGCAGGAGTTTATTTGTCTGTGTGGCTACATCCAAGAAGACCTGAGCAGAAAACAAGTTCCTAGAGCAGAGCTCAGCATTGCAGCAACCCTTCTGGTATGTGGCTCCTTATTCAGTTTGTGGTAGGCAGTCCTGAGTTCACTGCTGAATTTTCACCACATCCTGAGGACTCACATGGCTTATGCTGACATCTAGGCAAGTGAGGCTGTTCCTCTTGCTTTAGCAGAATGGAAACAAAACCAAAACAAAACAGAAAACAAGCAAAAACAACCAAAAAAAGAGCCAAAAACTGAAACTTTTAACACAAAACTTCTAAAGCAATGCTCAAAAATCTTAGAAAACAGCATTTCAGATGTATGTTTGACAACTTTTTTTCTTTCTCTTGGTACTTTGTTTTGGCTACCAGTGAAATCATCCATTTGTTTTTTTCAGAGCTGCAATACTGTCCCTGCAACCCCTTCCCCCCCTGCCACCCCCTGCATTTTCCAGTACTTATCTTTCATCTGTAAAGAAGTTATGGTAGAGAATAATGACATTTGTGTACTTACATTGTTCTAACTTTAAGCAACAAGGTGCACAGTTGCATTCAGTTCAGTTGATCAAAGCCAGATGGGCACAAAATGTTCGTAGGGTCTTTTTTCTAAAAAGGCCTGCTACTATTTGTGCTGATATTTGTTCCCCATTTATGCTGATCAGTGCATCTTTTGCCTTCAAGGATGCCATTAGTGATTCTCCTTTGTGTTCAAAAGCAGGAATCCATTGTGCGGCACTTGGAGAGCCACTCGGATGCAGGTAAAGAATATAACAGCTTGAGCAAGTGCTAATTAGAACCAATTAAAGTTAATTGACCTCCTTTGGCAGTAAAATGCATAATAGAACTTGCTCCGTCCTTGCAAAATGGAGATCTTGCCTCTAAGCATAAGTGAAGCAGGGTTTCATGTAGCAGCCTGTAGTAATTACGTGGGTATAACAACCAGGAAGCTGCTTGCTACAATTTGTTCTAATAACTGAGCTCTACTGTATCAGGGCAGCGCAATAAAAGTGAGATTTCTGCTCCAGTCTATTTAAAAACCTAATTTTTACAGAGCAAATGAGTATCCCAAGATACCGATACTAATCTCTAGGAATGAGTTGGCAGAAAAATAGAGTCCCTTTTATAGGTAAGTAATGGTGTGAGCATTAAAAAAAAAAAAAGGCAGTTTTACACCTGCTGTTTGGAAATAGCCCTGATGCTCAGAGGTTGCATCTATCCTGGGCACTGGGGGAAGCTCTGGCAGGCCTGCACTGGTGCTTTGTCTGGGTGAAGGATCTGCCCACAGTTCAGTGGGGCCCCCCACTGAACCTTGCCATGAGGTTGCCTTTGGCAGACTTCTGTTGGGAAAGGGGCGCTGGCATCCATCCAGCTGAGGTTTGTGGTGCTGCAGGACTACACCACTGTCATGGGCAACGCTGTGGACATGGTCAGAGGTACCCAAATAAAAGAGAAAGAGCAGGGGGAAGAATGTAGGGTAGGAAATGCAAAATTGTATGAATTCAAAAGCATCAGTGGTGAGTGCTAAACTATACATCGCTGTGAAAAGTTGAAAAGCCATTTTTATTAGTAAACCAGAATTGATCCAGTTTCCGTGACCATGCTTTGATGACTTTTTGCTTGGCAGGAACTGAATGCGACTGATTTTGCTGCTAACTTGGCCTTACTATGAACAGCAATAAAGGTGTTAGTCAGGTGGGGACTTTGATGTGACCAGTGGCATCACTCTCCCTTCAGGGAATGTTCTGTGCTGGCTTGTTAATGAATTTCTTTCCTAATGAGTATCATTAAAAACCCTTTGATTAGCTATTTGTGTGAATGCCCTTCCTTTTTCCTCTAAGCTGCTACTTGCACAAGTGGTAACAGGATTTTGCCCTGGGCAGAAAGCATGCAGCTCTATTCCTCACCTCATGAATACAAGTCTGAGGCAAACAGCAACAGGGAAGAGGGGGAAAAGAAAAATAAGAAATGTAAAAAAAGGCCTCACGGATGAGTTGAAGTTATTTTCTACACGTGTACAATCTGAGCAGGCACCAGCACTCAGATGGGGACTGTCATTAGGGGAAATGAAGAGCAATAGGTGGTGATGGTGAAGCATGTAACAATAATTTACATACACCTCGAGTGCCAACAGGCAGAGAAGCAGATAAAGCTATAACCTGGGGAAAGGGAATGCCAGAGAATAAATGGACCGCAACGAGCAAACAAAAAATGCCATGTCATAAAACGTAGCAAAAAGCCTGGAAAACAAAATTAAAACCAAAATGAGACGTTTCAGATCCAAGGCGCTTTAATGAGACATTGATGGCACAGAAATTGCCTACACCTATGCAAGACAAAAGAAGACCGAGAAACACAAAAACAATTAGGAAACAGATTTGGCTATATAAGGTTTAATAGAAAGAGATGTGGCATAGCAGAGTACAATTAATCACCAATTGCCTGAAACACTTTCCTCTCCCAAGCTACTGCAAACCCGTCTCCCCTGCTCCCAATCTTAAAATGACAGTCACCAATCCAGTTTGTATTTAAAATAAACTTCTGCCATTCCTTTTCCCGTCCCTCAAATCTCCCAGTGAATGGCAGACACTGATAAATAAGTATTTTTTATTTACTCTGGTGTCACAGGCTTCAAACTACCTTCAGTCTATTCACTCCCTTCTTCCTTCTCTTTTCCCACCAGGCATATACTTCATCTGCATATTTTCTACCTTGTTGTTAGGCACATAATGAGGCTTTTCTATTTTTGTCCTTCTTTGCCCAGAAAGCTGTTTTAGCCACATCACACTTAGGGATGTATAAAAGTTCACTTTATATTAGGTCTATGTGGAATATGAGGTTTAAGTTTAAACTAGGTCACTGGGTGCCTTTAGAGCATTTGTAACTAAGGGAGAGCCACTGATTGATGAATCCTGATTTGAGTGGCTCAGCCCTGTACTCAGAGCCTGAGAAATCTAGGGGAATGATCACAGTGGCAGAAGGATTTTGGCCATGTGTCACACCCCATGTCTGCTGTGCCACGGGTGATTCCTTGCGTCAGCACGAGCACAGAGATGCACCTTAAAACAGCTGGAGCAGTAAGTCACTCTGAACACTGATGACCTGCAAGTAGATCGTGGGTCTGGTGAAATCTGTGGGAAAATTTCAGTCTTTCCTTTAATCGAGGTGAAGGGTTAGTTTCTGTCATGTATGAGCAGATTTTGCCCGTCAAAGGACTCCTTTCTACTCTGTGCACTTTGCAGCCCTGGGACATTCAAACACATTCTGATTTTCTCTACACAAATGTTTAAGTGAGTTAAAAATCTGTTTCCAAATATTGGGCTTTGAATTCCTTTCTATCATATTCATATGTTCTTTTAAACTTTTTGAGGGTTACCTATACCCCAAGTGTTTTCACAAACACTTATCACTAAGAATATTCAAAAAATAACCCTTTCCATATTTTCATACACATTGCAGTCTCCTCCAGCCCCATAAAAGAGAACAGATATGAATTTCAGCTTTTGATTACTGGTATGTTACACTTCTAATTTCATGGAGGGATTTAGGAGGCATGATTTTCATAGAAACTGATGTCAGTTAGTTAATTGGAAAGTTAACAGTTAAAGAAGTAGACATCTGAAATCAGGTAAGTACCCTTCTACTCTAGTTGAGAGTAAAAACTTTCAGTACTTGTACAACTACTTTTTCCTTAATTAATTGGATCATAGAATTACAGAATTTAGTAATATTTCTGGTAGAGTTTTCTGAAGAAATTTTATAGCAGTAGCAGCACTATTGAGGGGGGAAAAAAAAAACTTCCAGCTAAACTCAGCATCCTGTAGTGAATACATGTCATAAACCAGGAAATGTTTATTTTAGCAGAAGTGTCTTTGTCCCTGCCCTGGCACCTCACTGGTGACACTCAGAGCTGGAGCAGCCATGGGAGTGGAGGGAGAAGAGAAGAAAAGGAAAGTGAGAGGAGAACAAAATGACATGCAGTATTTCAACAACAGTTTTCAGGACAAAAAAGAATTCTTGTTTATTTTCCTAGACATTTCTTTAGCACATTACACATCTAGTACACAGAAATTCTCCTTTTGCCCACAGGCCATTCTCTTTCTTTAGATTTGGATGAATTTAAATACTTGCTCAGAAAAGAAAATTTCAGAAGAAAAACACTTATGTTAAAAATCAAAACAATGTGGGTCTATTCTCAATGCAGGTGTCTGACTATCAATATTAGGATGTGTCAGTGAATTGATTATTGTTTGTAAAGTGTTCCTAGTGCTGACAATAATAATGACAGAATGCTCTTAATTGGTCCCAGGGAACGAAAAAGAGACACCATTTTTTTTTCTTAATGGTAAATAGATGCTTTTTTTCTGTCTACTACTCAATATTTTCATTGTAGTCTTAAGGGTGTTTTGAAGCATCTTATGCTGTTCATTTTCTTAAATCTGTTTATTAAACTGAATGTTGTTGAGCATGAGGCTGACATTTGGTGGTTCTCACGCAGTTTCTAATAGCTGCAGGGTGCTCATTTTTGGAAGCAGTTTTATGATGCTACAGAATGTCTTCTCTGCTTTTGCTGGCACATATCATTCCATATAGCTGAAGCTGGAGCTGTCAGGACAGCGTGTCTCTATTCAGCAGACCATTGTTTGTCATCGAACAGATATTCTTGGAGTTTTTTCAACTATATAGCATTGTTGCCAATGGTTAAAATTTCAGAGCTTCATAAGTGACTGTGCACAGGAAGATTAATCCAGCTGGCAAACTTTCTACTTTTACAATTTTTGTAGAAGTCATCAACAGGGGAGCCAATAATTTTCACTCTCTCATGAAGCCCTCATTATGGAGCATCTGAAACCTTGTTGTAATGTGGATGACTTTGACATTATATCTGCAGTTATGTGCTTGCACATCTAGTAGCACTCATACAATTGGAATAGAGCACTACAAAGAGCCTCTGAAAATACAGCAACTAAATTTCCCTATGCATTTATGCAGTGTACAGGTTTACAGAGATTCTCTCATGTTATTTGAAATGTCTTTGTCAGATTCTTTTTATTTTAATTTCCAGGCACATAAAACCTGCCAAATGTCAGCACTTGTAACTATCAGCTCTCAATAAACACAATCTACAGGGAACATGAGTTATGTTGGGCACAAAAAAGAGTAGGTAATGAACAGTTCCATAATATACAACTGCAAAGGAAGGTCAAGTTAGCCCGAGACACTTTCTGAGTTTGTCAGATTTAATTTGAGGTTTTGTCTGTGCACAGATTCAGGAACGCTTGTCACAGGTGCTCAAGACAAGCAAAGAACAACTACAGTGAATAATAAGGTTATTGTGCTATAATGGTATCATAACACCTTAAGCAGCCATGGTAGCTGTTGTTCCATCCTTCCTTAGCATTGATTTTTTTATTCTGAAATGAAATTGTTACAACTTTGACCTGCTAGTGGATTCTGTGATATTGAGGAAATGTTAATAAGTTTTTTTTTTTTTTTCCTCTGTTCCTTTTTTGATAAATCACTCCTGGATGGCTTCACTGAAAAAAGAAACCAAAACCAATAACGATTTGCTAGTGCTGATAAATTAAGCCATTCTGGTTCTCTTTATAGAACTTGGAGTTTGGACAATTTTCACATCTCTTCAGAATGGAATTTCTTATTCAGAAAAACAAATAAAGTTTTCTTTCAGAAAAATAGTTTGATCCAGGCATTAATTCCCTGCCAAACAGGATCTGACCCTTATCCTTTCATACACTTTTAGCAGCATCTTGCCTACAGCTGTACCAAACAATAACTGGGGTTTTCTCAGAGTAAAATGTCCATCTCATCCTGCTCATATAAGCCACCTTGACCTTCCTTATTCATGTAATTCATTTTTCACACCACTGTTCTTAAATGTATTGTTTCCTGTCCTCTGGACTGTAGCATTTTAATGTATCCTGGCTTCAGTATTCTTAATTTTTTTATCCTCAGTTTTCCTCATTTTACTTTTTAAGATATGATGTTGTTCTTTGATCCCCCTCTACTTCTCTGCTGTTTGCTTAAGTAAAACCAGAGCCTGAAGTTTACCCAGAGCAGACTAATTTACAGGTTGCCTGCACCTATGTGCCTGTTAAGATATCTGTTGCCACTTTTACAGGTATATCTGGTATATGTTCAGATGTTCCTTCCTTAAGTAACTTGTGTGATGTGAAAAATCCCAGCCAAATAAAATTCTGGCTTTGAGAAACTTTTTCACATCTCCTAGACAAGCCTATCTCCCTTTGTGATATGTTGTATTTACGAAGTGCAATGCAGCTTTGAACAGTACCACATTTTCTCGTCCAAATTCTCCTTCAATTACAAAAATTATACCTGGAAATTCAATAAATAGCTTCAACCTCTCTGAGCATGCATCCCCATAGCCTGTAAGGGATTTGGGGTGGCTTGAGTTCAACACGGCTAGTTAGGGAGAGACAGAACATGGCCAGCATCCTCACTCAGCTGCAGTCATAAATCATCATACAACCTGGCACTGACAAATTGATCTTGGCCTAAAGCAATTAGGAGCTTTGTGAGAAACCTGGGCAGGGCAGGGGCTCAAACATTAGCAGCAGGCATCCTGAGATATGCCTTCAAACTTCTGTATGGAGGGGGATATGCAAACAATATTCTTTGTAGGCAAATTTCCAGGAAAATCTATTGAAATTTCCAATTTCTCTTCAATCACTTTTTCTGGAATTTTCTTCCGGTTCAGTTCAGTCACAATCTGTTGTCCAAACGAGCAGGAGCAAGGTGGATCTCAGTTGATAACCAGGCTCATCTGTCAGCACTGATATGAGAAAAATGGCAGGCCAGTTGCAACTGAGTGTGCCAAACACGGCTGTTAAAGGGTGACCAGCTCATCAAACTTTGCTGAAAATGATGAGGCTTTTGGGTGGCAGTTTAGGCTGCTGGTAGTTGGAAAACTGTTCTAATCGGACTCAGAGGCTGAGTAGCTGTCACATATGGTAAATCTCCACAGAGACTGAAAATAAGCTGAGAATTAATGAGCCGCTAATTTCAAGACTGATGTCTCTTGAATGCCTCCTTTTTCTTCTTGAGATTTTTTCCTTTTCCCTTCTCTCCCCCTCCCCAGTCTTACCCTTTCCTTTATACAAATTCCTTATCTCCCAAGCAGTCATTGAAGCACTTTTCTGTTCATGTGCCTGTGTGCGTACAATAGAGCTTAACCTGAATGGTAGACAGAGGCATTTTGGTATCTTAATCTACCAGCAAGTGATTGGCACAACTGGATGGCTGGGGGCCACTGCCCCAGTAAGCTGTTCTGTGAGAAAATGGCATCAACTTTGTCCATAAAACCACATTTGTTATTAATCAGTGTCACTGAAAGGCTGATTTCTGAACGTTTTAATGTTTCTGCCAGCTGCCAATCTCTATCTGTTCACTTTAGCTTTCCCGCAGACTCTATTACATCTTCCAGTCTTCTCTTCTGTGGCAGTTTTGTCTTTTTCTAATTTTATGGTTTTGCTTTTACCATTCTGCCAGCCCTCTACTAACCTTCTTCTCCGCTTTATCTAGGATTTCCAACTCTCATCCTACTCTCTAGCACCAGCCTTCCCACCATCTAATGTTCCAAGATTATTCCTTCCTTCATCTGCATTGCTAATGTGAAATTCACTACTTTAAATATGTCATTCTAATATGTGAATAGCTAAATCTCTGAGCATGCACAAACTAGATGCCTTCAGAAAAATTAGGAGAATCAAGTTCACTTGACTGCTAATGTGACTGATAGCCCTGTTTTATCATCTACCTGATTTCTGCTTGCTACAGAACCTTAAAGGATTTTCTTACACCTTGTATGTGGATGCACAACCATAGGAGAGGAATTAACAATTTGCTACAAACATGCCAGTTCTTAAAAAAGGTCTTGCAGGAAAACATCAATCTTTTTGAGAGCTGGGGGGCAAAGCATGCTGGTAATGCATATTTCTTTTTTTTAATCTCCATGGTGCCGTTACAGAAAGATTTAGAATTGCTTACAGGCCTATTGGCTTGGTATTGTAAGACGTGAGTACAGTAAAATAGTATTCTTTTTCCTCATTAAAATATTATGAGTCCGCTTTGACATAAAATCCATAAAAACCATGGATTTGGGGAACTCTGAGTCATTAATAACACAATGGCTTGTTTGTGGAATAAATATAAGGGAGAGACAAAGTGGAAATTTAGTGTAATTAAAAAGGAAGCAAATTTTTGCTAAGACAACATACCTTACCAGTATGGTTTAGTTTGTCGGTTCTAGGGGGGACTGAGAGGCTATCAGAGTGTTGGAAACGAGGGAGCTGGATCTCCTTCTCTTTGTCCCCTGTTCCAGATCTTTATTCTTCATTCCCACTGCCTCCCCTTCCAGATCCTGTGGGGTTTGTGCCAACTGGTGTAAGCTATGGAATGTTTCGTCTTCCAATTTTTGCTGCTCGGATGCTGAAAGGTAAGCCTCCTTGGTACAAAGATAAACAAACTCAATCATAGTATAGAGAGGCTGTGTTCTCATTTCCCATTTTCCATCATAACATAATGGTTTCTGTGTAGACTGGAACCACAGAATTGCATTGACAGTTTCTGGGGTGCACTTGTCCTCTGGCACTGCTGGCTGGGAAACACAGAGATTTCACAAGTAAATCTTCATTTCCATGAGTTATTTAAATAATCTGCTAAAACTTTTTATATAAATAGGTAATGGAGTTTTTTTGACCATTTGTTTTCTTGAGAGCTGCACTGCTGAACTTGAAGATTGGATGGATTTGTTGCTGGTATTTGTTGTTATATCAATTGCCTTTTTCCAACCCTTCTGAAAAGTCCAGTATTTCAGATGTGTGTATTGCAAATTGCTGGGCAAGTGTTTTCCATTGACAACAAACTAGTGAAAAGGCAGGTGAATTATTTCACAGAGTAGAATACAGACTGGCAGAACTGTATGGATGGCTGGCAGAGTTACAGATGTAGACAGCTGATATTCACAGCATCATTTACCAATAACGGATGAGATCAGGTTTACCTTGCTTTGGTCAAGGTTGTACCATGAATTTATACCAAATCATGAAGATAAAGGAATATTATATTACTAAAAATAATTTATTGCTTATCAAAAACATTCATTCTATCGAATAGAAATCTGAATAGTATTATATATTAATATAATGCCAGCATTTTACAAGGATTCACAGAAAACATGCAACAGAAATTGTTGCTCTTTGTTACTCTGCTGTCAAGATTATAACTAACAAAAACATCTTGAAGAGAGCCCTCACACAAGCTGAGTAAAATTTATATTTTGACAAAATAATGCCCCTTGAAGCAGGTTTCATGAACCAATAAAGCAATCCATGGATGTGCAAAT
This sequence comes from Cinclus cinclus, assembly GCF_963662255.1. Lineage (NCBI taxonomy): Eukaryota > Metazoa > Chordata > Aves > Passeriformes > Cinclidae > Cinclus > Cinclus cinclus. Next base: position 9,547,179 of record NC_085047.1, on the reverse strand, counting down.
TACAGAATTACCCATTGAAGGAAAAAATAAATGCCAGGGGTTTGGGGGGAACATTATATTTGGTGTCATAGTCTGATAAATCTGTTTTAAAATGTAAAAGGATTTAAAGAGATCATTACTTAGGCTAGGATTAGTAATAAATAAGCAAAAGCTTTTTTGCTGAAGCCCTAGGTGAACAATGGCACTTGAAAATGAAACACTGGCAAGATGCCCATCTCCTCTGGGAAAAGAAGGGAGAGCCAGCAGTTCCTCTTTGTAAGCAAACAGCCCACAGAACACCAGCATCTTCCTGGTGCATTAAGAGCGTGTCAACAGGGCACACTTTTTGTGTGGTTTTGTGATTACCTGTTTAATCATAAGTGATGGTTAAATTCAGAGGCAAATACACGGCTGCTGCATTTTTTCCATCTGCTCTTTGAGGGTCATATGTTTACATCTAAGCTCATTTTTCCCTCATCTGTGTGTATTTGGTCTTGGTTTCTTAATTTCCTCTTCCAAATGTGTCTCGCAAGAATGAAAAGATTGAAATGTGACCACAGACTTTAAGAACTGATTTTTCTCCCACATGTTTTTAATTTTTTTTAATATATGTCTTACTGGATCCAGACACATTCCAGCACAAACACACACACACACACACACACACACACACACACAGAGGGCAGAATTTTCCTACTGCAGTAGTTCTGGCACAAGACACTTGCACAGCTCCTCACAATGATCTACCAGAGTGAATGGGGTGAGGAGTATTCACAAATTAAAAAAAAAAAAAAACACATTATGCCAAATTCAGCATTTTGAGTATGAAATATTTATTATTAGGAAAATTTTCTCTACTGTGAGTCACAGGCATAGGTTGTCCATAGGAGTTGTGGATGCCCCATTCCTGAAAGTAATCAAGGCCAGGTTGGATGGGGCTCTGAGCAACCTGGTCTGGTGGAATGTACCTTGACCATGGCAGGGGAATTGGAACTAGATGGTCTGTAACGTCCCTTCCAACCCAAATCCTCCTGTGGTTCTATGAAATCAGGAGAAGTTGATCATCGTGTGTTTTCTGGCAAAACATAACTTGGATTGTTACTTGCACCCATAATTCCAGGTTAGGTTTTTGTGCAGAAGGAAGTTTTTTAGGATCATGTATTTAAGTTTTTGACGACAACAGCTAAAAGGCTGCTTGATCAACCATCTTAAAAAGATGAGTGGCACCATAGCACATATATATAAACACAGCAACAAGTTCCTGGAAATCTCCCATATGGAATACAAAGAGCCCCATTTCACCAGTGTATGTCACTGGCATTTAGACCCCATGAAATTAAAGGCATCGCTTGCACCCATCATCTGTTATTTTTGCCTGGTACTATTTAAAAAAGAAAAAGACACATTTGGGAGCTTAAAGACCAGCTCCCTCAGGGAGCTGAACACCAGGGGAAGGAGCCCCACTGAACTGTAGCTCCTGCAGTTCCCTGAGGAAGCCAATGGCACTGGGATTTTTGGCAGCCATGGCCATTGGGCTAGAGTGGAATAGAAGCACTGGCAAGAGGAGTACACTCCACCACCTCTAAGGATTGTAGGGCAGGTGTTGGAGTAATTCTAACTTTTTATTTTTTTCTAATATGTACACATATATAAAAAACCAATGAGACAGGACTGCTGAAGCAGCTGACTTGAAGCTTTATTCCATCATAATCATTAGTCTCATTTTACAGAACCAAGCATGGGAGATGGAAACAGCTTCAGCTGCTACAACAGCAAATGAAGTTCTCTTTGTTACAAAGTCTTTTTAACAACTTTCTCGCCAATAGCATAATATTAAAAGCTGCAAGCCTTTGCTCAGGCCCGTTAATAAAGCTGCACCTACATCTTTCTTTGAACAATGCTTGCTTGTAATAGCTTAAAAACAATGGATAAAACTTCACTATTAAGCTTATATATTTCTACTATCTTGCTTAACATATTTTCCTAAGGCTTATCTCTATGCAGATCATAGCCTTATTGTTTCCTGTCTTTGCATCTTCAGCATTCTTGCATTTCTCCATCATGAGATTTGCTTTCACACAGTTTTCTGAGAGTTTTATATGTTTTCTATTTCCCACAGGCAGGAGGAGCTGGTTTATCCTGGCATGGCTAACCCAACATCCTGGGCAAGGATTGCTGGGTTGCTCTGCTCAGGCCAAGAGTGAGTGTGAGGGGAAGGACCCCCATGATCATAGGTCCCACACAGTGAGTTGGCAAAAACCTGTGGTTCTTCTCAGAGCAGGAGTTCTCTGGTTTCTTGCATAGAAATGTGAGCCAGAGTTTCAACCTTGTTTGGCTTTTCAAGAAAAAAAAAAGTGGGTTTTCTTCCACTTCCTGCAGGATTCTGAGCATCTGCTGGTGCTGTAGAATCACCTCTACTGGGATAACCAAGGAAGTATTGCTGAAAAGCTTGGGATCTGGTTTGGGGAAAGGATGCATTTATTTCTACACAGAAAAGGCTCTTGGGAGGCTCATGCTTGTGACTTGCATACAAAAGAGGGGATACGCTACCTTGGTGTAAAAATGGCTTGTGCTGAGCATCTGCACTGGGCACATCAGTGCTGGGAACTGAATCCAGGACCAGCAGTTCCCTGTCCTCGGGGCCAAGTGATGCAGCAGGGTTGTATTGGTGCTGCTCTGCACCAGCCTCATACTGATTGGCTTCCTATGCTTATCTCCACAGTGCTGAAGCCTAGTTATTTTCTGCAGGTTTCTCCTTGTGTTTACAGTGTCTGAAATACAGTGAGAATCATGCTCTCCCATTGATGTCTTTACAGCCCAAAACTGAGGGGCTTCGTGGGAGCCATGGGACCTGCAAAGCAGCAGAAGCACTTGGGACAGTGGTGAGAAAGTGTGTTTGTTTCCGAGGGAATTTTGTTTATATTGCTTACCCCTGATATGGAACAGAGAAGCAATATATTTAGATTACCCCTACAGCAAAAAAACCTAGCAATTTTAAACCCCCTTGAAGTCAAAATGCATCTTTTTCTAAATTTCTAGTGACAGATGGGAGGCTGTGTTACCCTCCTGGCTGTGAGGGAGCCCCCAAGGGTGTCCAGGCTCTGCAGTAATAAGGTTCTGAGTAACCTCACAGGGGTGTCGGGCTCTGCAATAATAGTCTGAATGCAACAGTGCTTTGGTCACCGTTGCTCCCAATCCCCAAAATTGCTCCTATTTTAAGCTGTCAATTTACAGACTTAAACCACGCTGGCTTTGTAATGGATACATACACTCCCCAAGCAGATAATATTTTTTTCAGATAGGAGATCTCATGCAGTTTCTGAGCCTAAAACACCTGGGTGACAGCAGCATGACAATGCATAACAGCAGATTTTGGATTACCCCTAATAACTTCTTCTGTAGCTGGGTGCTTTAGCTACCCCAAAGGAAGGAGCAAGCACAGGGCTTTTTGCATTCTATAAAAATGGGTAGATCTCCTTTTTTTTGTGTAAGTGTATGGCACATTTGTAGTTTCTAAGGAGCAAGTCAGTGGAATGCTGCTATTATGCTCATGGAAACAAATTTATATTTTCCACATGCCTCTGGTCCCATGGATTAAGAGAAGGTTTTAACATTTTTTTTTTTTTACCCCTGTTAAAATCAAAGAATTAGTTGTTTGTTGTGGTGGGGGTTTTTTTGGGTTTTTTTGGGTTTTTTTTTTTGTTTGTTTGTTTTGTTGGGTTTTTTTTGTTGTTGTTGTCGTGGGTTTTTTTGTTTGGTTGTTTTTTTTTTTTTTGTTATTTTTGTTTTTGTTCTTATGAAACAGAATAGTTTCCGTATTTCTATTCTGCATTTTGTATTGAAGCTTTTGGTGTTAAGTATGCGTTGTGTGTGTCTCACAATGACTGCCCCAACACACACACTCCACATATGTTTCCTCTCCTGATTTGAATAGAAATCTAACACTGCAAGTGAAGTACAGTGAACTACTGTTTCACAAGCTGTCATTTAAGTGATAGATGGTAAATTGGAATTTTGCCATGCAAATTAGTTAATGCTCAGATGAAGCCAGTGTTTAACTATTCAAATAAGATCTCATTCTTGATCAGCTGTTTCAGCTTATATCTCCAGTGAAGCAGACAACTAGCTTTCAGCTGGAGCAGACAACTAGAACTCCACAAAACCATCAACTCTGCTCACTTAGAGCTCTCTCAGTAGATCAAATGATGTTCGAACAGCACTGATCTGTAGCTATCAGCTGGAAACAGCCAAAGATGCTGTTTCTTCAGGCAAGAAATGGTGATAGTAGGCAGTATTTTGAAGAGAAAATTTACATCTCTGGAATCCACTACATCCAGAAATGTAAAAATATAACAAACTCACAGTGTGACCTTTCTTTTAACAAGAACACATGTAAAATTCACACACAAAGAATAGTATATTTAGAATCTTACTGGGAGCCAGGAATAATTCCTGTTGCAAAGTTCCCTAAGCCTACATTTTAAATGTATGTAACCTCTCTTTCAGCAGTTTGCTACTGCTTTTGTGCACAGGAGACCTTGGAAATCTGGGAGGAAGAAAGCCCTTTGGCTGTACATAATTCCCTGTCTTTACCTGAGAAAACTCCACGCTCTTTCACATTTATGGCACTTCATTTCAACTTATTTTTCTTGGACTCCTTAGGGAAATTTCAGCCTGTCAAGTAACTGAGAAGGAGACATCTACAGAGCCAGTCCTGCTCCCTCACCAGGAGGTTTGCAGCATCCTTGCTTATCCCTGAGAGGCACTAAAGCCTTAACGAGGATGGGGGGAAGGAGATCATCTTTCCCACTGCAGATCTTCCTCATGGCCCTTCACTGGAGTCTCCTGGAAAGAATTGCCACGCTCTTTTGGAGATGAGGAATAACTACTGCTGAATTTAACTTCTCCTGACTCCTCACAGTTATTCTCAGCCGTTCCAGTGTTTGCCTTTCTCATGGTCCAGAGAAACACCTGCTTTTCCAACTAAGGTACCTGATCTTGCAGTACAGGTGAGAGTGGTTTGTGCTGGGAGTTCATAGCACGCTGCAAGTGAGGATGGATGATTGGAGTACAGCAAAAGTGTTGTGCTATTTCAAGAAAAGAGGGCACAGTAAAAAGGGGTCTATCCACTGAAAAAGAACTGAAATCTCATCACCTGTGCCTCCAACAGTGTGAGTATCACTGTGCATGTGACAGTAAGGGTGACATTTTGTCATCAATGCTGCTTTTTTCAACCTCCTCAAAAACCACGCAAACTTTCTGTAGAGAGGTTTGTAGCACTTATCCTCTAAATTTTTGAAAATACTGTGCACAGTAGAGACACACCTGGTCTTAAATCCCTTAAGACAACATCAAAATTTAGATGCCATGGGGTCTGGCAGGGACTGAAGGACCAGCCCCACCTCCTCATTCTTCCCGAGGTGATGCATGTGCTGGCTGCCTCAGCTACTGTCAGCAGGGACAGGCTAAACAAGCTTCTGAAGAAAGATAGAATGCTGGATTTTCCAAAAGAAGGGACTACTGAGGGAAAAATAGCAGAAAAAAAGGAAATTGTGTTTGAGATGTCCATGAGTGGGCAGAGAAGTGGGAGGAGGAAGCCAAAGAGTGGGAGAAGCACCAGAAGAAAGGACTTGCAGAGTGTGGGGCTACAGGAATCAGCTCCAGGTTTTGTGAGCCTCCAAGGGGAGGGAGGAGACAAAGCAAATGGTGCTTGGAAGGGAGCACTGAACTTGATTTAAAAAGGAAGGCTGTTAGTTTATACAGTTAGAAATCCTAGCAAAGTCCTTTGAACAATTCTTTTTTTAATGTAGTTTTATGTATATATGTATGGAATGGGCCATTTTCCTGTTCACTAATGTGTATTCTCATCACATCCCATTCTTTATAGGCATCTTAACAGCATCTACACTCTGAAGACATCTGCTGAAAGTGATGTAGGTACCCAAATCAATTTGGGCTAGCCTGGCATTTCTCCCACTGTTCTGACTCGAAGATGAAATGTGTTTCTATCGTTTGCAAGATGTTCACAAAGCAACTCTGTACAAAAGGAGACTGTATAGCATGCCACCATTTGAAATCTCTTTATAGTCTTTTCCCATTAAAACAACAAACCTTGGCAACTACCATCTACTATTTTCTGATTAGCAGCCAGCCAATTATATCACTTAGAATGCACTTAATTAACAAGGATGCAAGTTCAAGGCACTGCCTTTGTGTAGTTCTAGCTGTGCCTTAGGAAAAACTTAGTTTTGTCTTCCCTTCTGTGTGCTTTTATTCCCGTCACTGTTCCTGTTAATCCCTCCTACATGCAATAGCTCCCTTGCAAAGATTATTTTAGCAGTGACCTCAGTCTTCTGAATGCCTTCTAAAAGTCAGATATTGAAAGAATTCAGTTGCCTCAATCTCTTAGTGTGACCTTCAGTCACAAGAATAGCTCTAATGGTTTGAGTGGGAAGATCTGCAAGAGTGAAAATTGCTCCAGTGAATCTGGGCCTGACAAACCATGTTCTGTTTTTGTGGACTAGCAGATGGAAGAGCTACTGTAAGGTCTGCAGTCAGAAGGGCACACTTGCTGGCTGTAGAGGGGAGGGAAACAATAGGATGGTCTTCAGTATGGTCTAACCATCCAAGCACAACTTAATGACCTTCTCTGAGTATTTATGATGCACTGAGCCCATAGCAGTAGCCTGGTTTCTTTGTTCTCAAACTATAACTGCTCTATCTGGTGGGGTGTGTCATGCCCTAAAGCTCAGTAAAGAGGAGGCTCACTGGGATTTAGGTGGCTCTGCCCACAAATATACACAGAAACACACAAGCATCTCGAGAACTGTGTTATAGTTGATGCCTGACATAGTCAGTCACAGTGTTTACAGAAACTAGGCTGTGGTTCAAGATTGTGATGCAAATATCACAGTTTCAGGGTGGCTCCAGATGAAAGGCCTTCCCATTACGACGTTTTTTCTCTTGGTAAAGTCATAATAGTGATAAATTTCTTATGGCACAGACATTTTTATACTTAACAAAGTGAGTGCCACAAAGCACAAGTTTGGAACTTCATTTTTCTGTAGTTTCAGTGAAAGAAAGATCATGGATTGTGAAGAACAAAGCACAGATAGCTGTAGTGAGTGTTAAAAATATTAGGAAAACAATGAAAGCTTAATTTTAGTATGACTCAATGTGATTTATAGAATCAAGGGGTTTAAGATTCTGCATTGAGTTCTACAGACAGAATATATTAATTCTTAAGGTCTTCAAGTTTGCTCTTCATCTAACCCATTTCACAAAAAATACTTTTTTTCCTCTCAAAATGTTTGTAAATATATGCTTTCCTGCTCTATTATCTTGTCTGACATATCTGAAATCCATGTCACATGAGATTTCAATTTGGCACTGGGAATTCTGCTTTTAACTTTGCTTGAGTATGTTCAAGACTTTCTGATTTAAACCTAATTCTCCTGCCTCTAAATAAGATTTAAGTATTAAACACTCTTAATCAAAACTGTATTTCCACAGGGGGTCCCTGGCCAACCTTTTCTTAATGCCTGTTCAGATTATATCACAGTGGCCCCAGGCCCTGTCTGGTGACTGCCATAGGAAAATATGATAACAGTAATAAATTTCAGCTATGCATTCAATCCCCCATGAAACCCTTCATTAGTCTCTCTCCCTGCTGTAGCACTGCAATGGGAATGCCAGAATGAGGGCTGCCAGGAGGAGCAGAAACTAAAGTCTTGGCAAGAGGCACAGAAGTGCTTGAGAGTGGATGGTGGCTGGGGTGGGGGCATGGGTGGCTGGCAGTGGGGTTTGCTTTGCAGTTACTCCAACCAGAGACCACAGACACACTGTCTGACCCTCATGGCTTTGTCTCCTTCCTCTCTGCCCCACAGCAGTAAGTACAATATCCACTGACTCCACGCAATCACAGAATGGGCAAGGCCAGAAGGGAACACTGTCCAACTTCCCTGCTCAAGCAGGATTATCCTAGAGCTCATTGTGCAGGATTGTGGCCAATGGTTCTGGAATATCTCCAGTGAGGGAGACTCCACACCCTTTCTGGGTGATCTGTTCCAGTTCTTGGTCGCTACACAGTAAAGTTCTCCCTCATGCTCAGGTGGAACTTCCTGGGCATCAGCTCCTGCCCATTGCCTGGCATCACCAAGCAGAGTCTGGATCTATCCTCTTGACACCCTGCCTTTAGATACTGGTGCAGTGCTACCTCCATTTGTGCTGCTCATCTTCTCCAATTAACGTGCCTTAGGAAAGAGCACCATGAGTCTGAAAATCTTAATTTAATGAAAGATAATAACAACGCTGTTAAAGACACCACTGATCTTTCAGATGAAAAGTATAAGCTGCATGAAAAGTATATGCAAAAACAATACAGGTGCAGGTTCCTTTTTTTGTTCATGACACTTTTTTTTTTGTCTTCAGCAGCAAGAACATTCCGCAGTGTGAAGTTTTCCTTTGTTTGTGGCTGCCTTCTGCACCATTTTTCTTTCATGTTGCCATACACAGGCAAAACAAAACCATGAGTAAAGGAGGGAAATAGACTGTGGAAATTGGGATGGACAGAGCTGGCTTCACCTGCAGGTGAAGAAAGCTTCAGCTTCAAGCCCTGGGAGACGCCTAGCTAGGAGGAAGGACATCCTTCAACATCATGGTGAAAGAATAGAAAGAAGAGTTGTCTCATGGGAACTAATATGTTAATCAGTTTGTTACAAATAAGGTGTTTGTTGTTCTTGGTTTCCATATATGGCTGGCTGGCTGCCAGCTACATTTATGGTTTTGTTCCTTATCCTCGTTATTGACTGGATCCTGTGCCCTCCACCCCATGTGGGTACCTCTGCGCTTTCTGGGTTTTGGGGTCTTTGGAAATTGCCCCTTGTACCATGCGGTTTCTACGTTGGTTATTTCTATATTAAAAGCTCTCTGTTTTTCAACGACTCCATCATTCCCATCTCTCTCTATATTTACCCCACAGATTCCCCAGCTGGCCTGGTCCTGTTGTAGCTGCCCACAGTGGCCATAATAGACTGGATGGTTTTGGTTTTAAGCTAAATGTTTTCAGAAGCCCAAATATCCTAAACAGTGCAATTTTAGGATTAAATCTGACTTAATTTTATCTCATTAAAAGGTTCAATCTGTTGATTTAGGTTGTCTTCTTCTATACTTGCTTTAGAGGTATTTTCTCAGCAGATGGACATGACACTTTCCCATTTTATCTAATGATTCTCATGAAGACAGTAGTAGTATGATCAATTGTCACTAGAAATAACTTTGAATTTTCTCATTACTGCAAGACATTAAGATGTCAGGATATGATTTACTACGGTGAGTGACTTTTATGTCATCTATTTTTCAGAAATCCTATGACTAGTTTGAATTTCCATTTCCCTGGCATTGTATGTATGCATGTAGTGAAACAAAGAAAGAATTGACTAACACACTGAAAGCATTAAGCATTTGAAGCTGCCCTGCTAGACAAATACAAGAGCAGCACAGTGCACAACATGAAATCAAAGCAACCACCCGGAAGAGAAGGAGAGAAGAGCTTAGGCTATTATCACAGTCTTTGAAACCATTTTGTCAGCAAAATACTCTTCTTTAGTTTGACTGCAAAGATAATCAGTGACATGAAAGGGAAAATTAGAATATCCAGACATCTTAAAAGTCTGAAAATATGCAATGCATTTCTTCTGGTCTTTTGCATCTGATACGACTTATGTTGACTTCCTGGCAACAGGAATTCTCCCTTCTACACCTTGATTAATAAAAGTGCAGTGAATGGCTATGTAAGAGTCAAACCTTACCAATGGGTTAGCACACGCCATACATACATTCCTCTGGAGTGAATGCACTGCAGATTCCTCATGCTGCTGTTTGCTGGAGGAGGGCTCTGAAAGATGAGACTGGTGGCAACCAGTGTGCCTACCACATCAGGTGCACAATATTTCACTGAGTTCACAAAGGTAAAATGCAGTGGTGTGGCAGGTGTCAGGTGGGATTGGTGGTATTCATATCCATAAATGTCTCTGAAGAGAAAAAGTTTAAATGACAGAGTTATTTCTTGTTGTAAACTCAGAACTCAGTATCTGCAAAATCTCCTGCAGATTTGCAAACCAAGTACATTCTGTTGCTTGACAGTCTGGTATGTTCCTTCTTCAACATCACAACCATGAAGCAGTTCTGCTTGGCTGCCTGGAAGAGGCATCCCTCCTGTCTGGGCATGTGTGGAGAACTGCTCTGCCAGTGGCAGTGCTGGCCGACCCTTCTGCAAGGGGACTCAGTAATTTCAGCCAGTGGGAAAGACAGAGGTGGCTGTGGTAGTAATAAAGAGAAGAGTGTTTTACCTGGCACCCAAAGGTATTTTATCAGAAGGGGTTTCATTTAAGAAATAGGCAGGGAAGGGCTCTGGTGTGTGGTGGGATGCTCTATTGTGTGAAACTGATGAACAGAATAACAGATTTTCTTTCTTTTCAGGGTGACTTTCAGAAAGAGTCGCTCGAATGCTGTTAGTTTTCAGTGACTATTTAGCAATTAACCCAGCAATGAATTTTCATAGCTACCTCTGCAACTTGCATATCTGCTTTATTTTACCAGCCAAAGAATTTAAGTCTAAAACCACAGGCAGAACCTTTAGAACCTGAGCAAAGCATTATTTAAAATCATGTAACAGTTCCCCAGTTGAAAAATAGACTTACAGCATTTAGGATTAATAGGGAAGCCAACCTTGTCACCAAAATATAAAGCAACTATAATAGCACAGAAACCTCCTGGAACACAGAACATTGTACCTTAATAGGGTTGCAGGTGTACCTCAATGACTAATGAATTGCTCTGGATGCTGCTCGCATAGCAAGTTTTCCCTATAGCCAGTGTAGAAAATGGCTTTCTGCTCCTAGTCTCTGTTTTGGTGAGACTGCACAGCCACATGTGCACATAGACACATAAGCCAAGGTGGAAATAGTAACTGAGTGATGAAAGGACATGCCACATGAAGTGTACCCAGAAGAAAGGCTGGGTCAGATCTTTGCTTTCTGACAAATAAGCAGCATTAGCAATGGGAACAAATTAATGTTTCCTTCTGAAACAAAAGTGGGCATGAAGGGCACTTTCAGGTTTCTTCTGTCCATCAGATTCCCACCCATGAATGATGACTGTAGGGTTTGTCATGGAGCAACACCTACTGTAGAGCATAGAGGAAGGACATTTGTGGCTCACTTGGAGCTGCACAAATTGACCTGCCAAAAGAGCACCTGGGAGAGTGAATGTCTTAACATGTTTCACTTGCTTTTTATTTTCTCTCTGACACTGAACTTTTTCACATAAATACCACATAGAAAATAAAAGCTCTCTCTTTACATAATTGTAGTGTTAATATCGCCCTGAGCAATTATTTTGTAATGTACATTTCAAAGTGTTTGAACAGCCCGAAATACTGTGATACTCTGATGACTCTCTGGATATATTTAGTTTGCCTGAAATATGGCCAAATGAACAACTGAGACATATTTGGAGGGAACATCAGCTATTAAAAGATAATTAGAATGTTATCATAGTTAAATATGGAAGATTCTTGCAGAATATCAAAACTGTGCGTAGACTTCATATATTGCTCATGAGGAGCTTTGTGTGCTGTAAAAATGCAGGACAGCAAGTCAGTCACATATAGAATGTAATGGGAAATACTGCTCTTGGATAGGACATAATTAATAAACAGCCTTTTCTTCCCTTTACACCCTTGAAACATCCCACAGAGGTTGGGTGAAAGTCTCTCCTTTCTAAAACCAATGAGGAATTAGGACTATATTGTGAAACACTGGTGTGGGTACTCTTTTTGTATGGTCTCTGGCTGATAAGGACACTCAGGATGCTGTTCAGCATCCTTTATCTGAGAGGATTTGAACTGAAACCTCCCAGGGGAGTGCCCTAATTAGCACTCTGTGGGCTAGGCTGAGGTTTCACACTCATTGCCTTTTGTTGGAGCTGCTCTGACGTCTGTCAGATTTTCTGCTTATGGAATTTATGTTTAAGCACCTGTATATGTCCTGACCATCAGGCCATATGGTTTAGGTGTGATGTGGGACTGCTGCTTCATATCAAGCTATGTAGGTGATTATTCTGCTGGAAAGTTTGGGTTGCATGGCTGTGCAGTGTCATTAGGGCTTGGGATAGTTTTTGAGGATATAAATCAGGCATCTAATTGATAACTTTAGATGCCCAAATCTCTTTTAAATCCCCGTGGGACATATTCTTGAGGTTTTCCCAAGAAAGACCTTCTTTTTCAGCTGAGTAAGAAAGAAAATTATGCAGAGAAGCATTACTTACAGGCTTATTATAAGATCCTGACTGTACAGTACAGATGCAGCTGCTTGCAATTCATCATCTAACTTTCCTGAATTTCTGTTGGTGGATGGTTTAAATAGACACATTTCTGCCACTAGATGCAATACTGCTTGCATTTATATGCAATATTTAAAAATATATGTGTACCTGCATGAAGCACACAGGGTCTATGTCTGTTGTGCTTTTGTTTGGGTTTTTTTGGTTGCTTGGTTGGTTTGGGTGTTTTGGTTTTTTTTTAAATCTAAAAACTTGCATAAAATGGCACATTTTTGTAAACTTACAAAATCAAGTTATAATTTTGTGACGTGGAAAACCTGATTGAGATTTTATGCTACTGATGCCTGGCTGTGTTTAAGTCCATGTTCCCTCAGTGTTATCCATATGCATGATATATGTTCTGTTTATTCTAGTTGAGGTGAGCAAAGCCTTCCTATCAGCCTTACACTAAAGTTTTTTTTTCATTAGAATGGACTAATCAGATGACAAAAATTTATTCTACTGATACACCACATGACAGTAGCTAGTTTTGAAATTTGAAGAAAAAGAATTCATTATTACATAATTTTAGTAATAATTTTAGTTAAGAACTTTTCTGCTGAATGATAGCACTTAAAAATGAAACATGATAATTCCCACCTTTTCCTCTGTGACTTAGATGATTTGTGAAATCTCCCATACTATACTTCAAAATGCTTTCCCTCTGCATGTGCTGGGCCAAGAGACTCCATTGCTCAGTCACCTGAAAATAATGTGGACAAAAATGCCATTCTTTTTCTTACAGTAAGTCTGATCCTCTGATTATAGTAGCAGCTTCTACAAATGATGAGCTAAATCCTTGTTTTGATTTGGTATGAAAAAAGAAGTGATTGTGGATGCAAAATTGGGCACATATTTCTGTTAAGAAATAAGCTATGTTAATTCCTCTTGCAACCCTTGCTCATTTAGCACAGCTACAAGATAAAGTGAAATGGAGATAATGACAAACAACTTACATGTGCAAGCTTCCTTTTTTCTTTTAGTGCAATGCACAGCGTGCAGACAGATGCAAACTGGAGCTTCAGAGACCTTGACTGATAAAAGACTTCATCTTGACCAGAAAAGAATGATTTGGTGATGAAGCTAGGAAATATTCTTATTGTTCATGGCCTTTCACTTCCATATTTAATTAAAAAAAAAAAAAAGAAGAATAAAAAGAAATTACCAATTTTCTTTGGATTAAGCATTTTCACTATAGATTACGAGTTATTCAGAAATCAACCCCAAACTTAATTTCAGTGATTAATCCTTTATGTATTTTCTTTTGTTATTCAATGCAACTGGCTAATGATTAATACCACCTGGGAAAAGGAGATTATGCAATACTAGAGTGGCATGGTATCCATACACTAGGTCTGTGTTAACTCACCATGCAGCTGTCCAGAAAAAAAACAACCCAGCAAAAAGGCATATGGGTATGTATGTGGAGGGGAGGAGGGGAATAATGATAATTGTTTTGACAAGAAATAAAGTAAACCTTTTGACATCTATGTAGGCTTCTGCTGGGTAGGCAACTACTGCACAGAATGTCATCAGTGGTTTCTTGGTATGGAGGAGGAGCATTCACACTCTCCAAATACCTGCAGCATTTGTTCTTGCTCTGGCTGTGTAACAGGCATCTTCCCCCACAACTTTCCTACAAAATAAAGCCACAAATCAGCCACAACTTCTACAGTAGCCAACGTACAATAAGCAATAAGCATTGTATAGCATTTCTATTGTGAGAAAAAACACTTATTGTCACGCAGCCTTAGTTTTAAAATCTCAGAACAGATGGCCATACTTCGAAATCATGAGTATTCTCCACAGACAAAGGGCTTTTGTCCAAATGGATCTGAGTGCTTATATATATGGAAATACAAACTTGTACAATATTACACAGCAGGGTCTGTTGGTACACAGGGAGTGTAAGAACAGAATGCAGTGCCGCAGTCTAGGTGACAGTGTATATGCCTTGAAGACTGTGCAAAGCTTATTTCTGTTCCAACACAGTGTCTCTTCATCCAGGGAAAAGTCTTATTGTGAGTTAAAAATTAGGGAAGAGGTCTTGCTGAAGAATTTTCTCCTCTCAAGACAAATTCAATTATGTCAGAGTTTGACTTACAAAATTAAGTCTATAGCAATTAAGAAGAATAAAAAGGAATCTTGAGATTATAAATATGAAGGCTGTATGCAAAAATGAATACCAATGTTTTTCTCATTAATATATTCTGTACTTCATTCCCTTGAGTGGAAATGATATAAAGCCCTTAGGTGGTTTTTTTTTGTTATCACCTTTTCATTTTGATCAAAGGGTCATTATTCACCACAAATGTCATGTTTTGCTCAGTGTAGTTTTCCCAGTTTTAGTGGGGATTTGGAAAATTCCTCAATTTTTAAATGTACACAGAAAACTGCCCAGATATTTGGTTGGGTTTTGTTTGTGTTCCTTCACAAAGCAGGGATCATGAAAGACATGTGAAGGAAATATTTGAAAAGTAGAGGTGAATAACAAACTGACCAAATTTGGACTCTGATGCAACTGCATGGTCAACACTGCTATTACAGTTGGACTCTTTTTCTCTCCTTGTTGTCTCTTAAATATATCATAAACTAGTGATATTTTGGGAGAACAGCTCTTATCAATGATAGGAACTCCTCTAAAATTTCTAAATAAAACCACATAAAAGTTACTTGATCTGTGATTCTTGTTAAATTAGTAAGCAACATCAAAATGAAAAGGAGAAAGTGGGACTAAAAAAATGTTTGAAGATCTTATAGGGCAAACATCTTTGATAGATGAAGAAATTAGTTGTCTTGTCAGTAAGTTTGTTTCCTTTAAGTTGTAGAACTGTAAAAGACAGAATGAAAAGTCAGTTTAAAGATTTAGACAACTTCAGAAAGTGTTTCCAAAGACTAGGCTACATGCTTGTGTCCATTCTTACCAAGAAAATCACGTAAATACCTGACAACATTTTTGTCACGTTCATAATGCTGTGAACTCCATGTGAGGTTCAATTACTGGCCTTTAGTGGCATGTGAATTTAGAATGATTTGGGACTCAGGTGAAGGAAAAAAATGTGTCATGAAAGACAATTAATTTAACTTTGTTTTTGTCATTCTTCATTGCCAATAGTCCAGCACCATCAACATAACTTATGTCTCACTTCCAGTCCCTAATAGCCTATGCAGTCAGAGCTGTCCAACCCTGTCAAATGACATTGTAGAGCTTTACAAACATTTTGAAAAAAAAATTCATAGACAGTGGAAGGAAGAGAGTGAAATCTTACAGTTATTTTTATAGAACAGAGAACAATGTTCATACTTCTGGGAAATTACTGGAAGATTCTGCTATGATCCCCCAATAGAACAGCATTTTGTAGAGTTTTGATTCTTTGTCAAAATAATTGAGGCACTTTTTTATCCCATGAAAACATCAGAGAATTTGCCACTTTCTAGTGATGACAATCTAAATAGGATCTGCTAGTTTTATTTCAGGAACACAGTTCTTAAAATATCCATTCGCAAAATGCCTTATTGAAAAAAAATGAATAAAAATGAGTATGGAATACAAGTTAGTGGGTACTCAGCATCAGGCAGGTAACTTGATTGAAAGCTATTAATATTCTCTCATTAGAAACATTAGAAGAAACAACTCCCATTATTAGACTTCTAATTTCTCAAAAATATTATGGCTAGGCAAGAGACACTCTTTTCCACTCCTGCATTTATTAAAATCTTCACTGAATACCTATTTCTATATTTAGGTGATGATATCACAGCTCATTACCAGTGAACAAATTAGTTTGAATCAGAATCCAATCTAGCTGTTGTTCAAGGGAATAGTGTGCATGGGAAGTGCTCTCAGTGGTGCTCTGCAAAGGAAAACCTGCATTTTTGCTCATTAGAACAGGTCAGTATGGGACAGGAAAGCACCAGTGACGTACTGTTTTTTTCCCCTGAACTGGGATGTGAAGATTTTGAACAGATAAAGTGTTTGGTTTGTTTTTTTTTTTTCTCACCAGTCTGAACTTTTTTTCTCGTTGAACTCTGTCCCTTAACACTTTCTGGATCAATCAAATCCTTTCTCAGAGCAAGTATATTGGGCCTATTTGGAGAATCTTTAATTAATTCTAACCAGCAAAGGTAAAGACATGCCTATAGGTGCACTGACAAAGCTGCAGAAGGTTTGGACAGCCTAGAACTGAGTTTTTAAAGAAGTAGGAAACCCAAATTCATTGAGCCCAGGCTTGGTCCACTGACATTTCAGCAACTCCAGCACTGGGGCCACTTGTCATTGCTGAGAGAGTGATTTTCATTCCTCTGAGCCCCAGTAAATATGTTATCACCACACACCATGTAGGAAAGCTGTAAGCAGAGGGTATTTTGGGAGATCATGGAGCCTGATGGCCTGGGCTTACCAGGAGCAGCATATACAGGTCTAAGCAGAAGAGCAAAATAAACTTCAGTGCCTTCCAGCTCCTCCACAATTGTGCCAACCACAGCATGGATAAAACTGAGTCCCAGCCCTTCTGGCTTTCACAGTGAATGTGAATGTGTATTTGTGTGTGTGTTGGAGATAAAGAAATCCAGTAGAAACATTGTGATAGATTTCACCCTGTTTTGCAACTATTTTTGAGGTCAGCTGAACCTGTTGTTCTGTTTGGGGTTTTTTTTGTTTGTTTGTTTTTTTTGTTTTGTTTTGTTTAGTTTATTTGTTTTGGTTTGGTTTGGTTTGGTTTGGTTTTTTAAGTTTGGTTTGGTTTGGTTTTAGTTTTGGTTTGGGGTTTTTTGTTTGTTTTTTAATGAATAAATCATTTGTCTAAATTCTTCTGCTCTGCTCTAATGGTGTGAACAACTGATGATTATAAGGTGGTGTGTAACATTCATCCATCTTACTAGATGGTCACAATAGCTGAGCTAAGTAGTTAATTAAGGTGGATGTACCCCAGAAGTGCATCTACTTCAACAACTACAGTTTCACCCTGAGCAAAGGGAAGTGAAGGAATAGTTGAGGGCAAAATTGGAGCTTTTGAAGGTTACTTAAAGACTTAGTGAACATCTTGACCAGGATTTTCCCAATCTAAGCCAGGTGTCAGATATCATACCACAGAAAATACTCCTGTCCAGGTTTTCCTGAGCAATGGATTATTTGCAATCAAAGGCAATTTCTCTTTGGAATGGTGCTTCTCTCTTAATTGATGAAAAAAAAAAATGTATTTCAGTCTTGCAATGAGGAAGACATTTGCTAAAAGTAAAAAAAAAAGATTAAAATTTAAACATTTTGTTCTTTGAGTAAGTCACTGTGCATTGCTGATCATCTCAACTGAGTAACTGAATTCCTCTTCTGAGTTTTTGCATTTCTTTGACCTTGAAGCTTTGGCATGAAAAAATCCTGGGAGAAAAATTTGAGGAAAAATGCTGATTTTTTTCACTTATTTCCAAATAACTGCAACTGGAATAAGGTCTTAACCAAAACCAGATGCAAAAAACAGAATGACTGGTAAGCAGGCACAGTCAGTGTTTGTTTGTTTGTTTGTTTTTTTCTAAAAGATTATTATTTAAAGTGGATGTGTGTTGCGATTGACAGTTGCATCTTACATATCCACAAACTTGAAATTGTTATGAAGATGTTTAGGCCTTATCACACCTTAATCTTCCTTTTTCCAGTTACAGTGTAATGATGCATATAATGCAGTGATGTACAATGCAGATGGATTAGTCTTAAAATTGATGGAGTAGTACTGTGAGAACACAGTGGGTTTTTTATGCCAAGCAAGTTATGAAACTATCATGATAAAGATGACTTATGAATTTATTACTTTTTTGCAAGTGCTGTCTGTCAGGTAATGTCTTGTCAAAGTAGATTTGTAAAATGAAAATAGCAACAGCAATCTTGGCAATAAGGATTCTCTTAGAAGGGTAAAGGTACTTTGTTGACTAAGCCAAGCAGACTACCCATATTGCATTGGACTGCTCTTGGTTCATGCCCCTTCTTTGTCAAAGAGGGATTACTCTAACTGCTCAAAACAAAGGGAATGTCTATTTGAATCTTGATTTCCATATCTCTTTTAGTTTGATTAATCTGCTCCTGTAGTATAAAGAGTTGATTTTTTTGTGCTCTCTTATTACAGAAATGTAAATGGGTTTTATGCCCAAATATTAGTGCAGGATATTCTCGAGCCATGTAGAAAGAAAAAATGGCAATTAATTTTGATAACAGTATCACTGATGTTGTGTGTCTTTTATATGTGTACTTTTTATGATCTTTCATATTTGCACTTAATTTGCATCCAGAGATCTGATTTAAAGACAGCACTCTGGAAAGCACAGTATGAACACATGGCACTGTCCAAAAAGAGGTAATTACCTAAATAAAAATGTCAGTAAAGGATGAAATGTCTAGCCATAGGCCAACTAGCAGGGTTTTTGATTTCCATTTGTGTACTCTGACTCACGCCACCTTTTGCAGCACACACCTCATATCTGCTCTGACTAATTTCTTCTGGGGAGGCAGGGGTAGCGTGAAATCATCTGTGCATTACACAAGTGATTCAACCGTGGCTCATTTCTCTGATTTCCCTCAAAATAATTTCGATGTGATTACCCAGGCATGTAAAATGGTCAATAAGTAGAACATAGAAAATGTAGTTTCGGAGACCAAATTCAGTTGTTCCAGTGATTATGAATAAACTTCTGAGTGAAATGAAATTATTTAGGTTTCTCTTGAGAACAGAGCTAAACTAAAACAATTAGCAGCATTCCAGAGAATGTAAAATTTGGAATATGTGAAAAATGGGAATTAGTTGTTGATGTTCCAGGAGCAATTGCTCCCAGGGACCCCATACCTTTTAAATCATCTAGAAGACCATCTGCTCCAAAAGATTTATCAATTACTACATTTCTTTTTAAAGCATTTTAAAGTATACTGCTATACTTCTATCTTTCTCCTTTCTGTTGAAAAGCTTTATAGCTTTCATGAAAGTTTTTAATGAAAACTTTCATGATGAACATCCAACTGAAATGTGACTTGATCTAAGTGTCATCACCCACCCAGGTGCAGGCTGCATTTATAATAATTCCAAAATCTGCAGTGTCTGAAACATAAAATGTATTAAAGTTATAACTGCTGTAAAGTAAAAAAATACCACATTCCTTTTGCATTTTATCTTGTGTTAGGCAGTAGTGCAAGGAAAACAGGGCCAGCTTCTTGATTTGGTGCCTGGCTTACAGTTCTTAAATACACAGGAAGGTCTGCATTTTCAAGCATCTGCTATTAAAATAATCTTGGAAACTTTTCCACAAAACTTCTGCCCCAAAATGATTTCAGCGCACAATTATAAGATTTATATGTTCTTGCAAACTTACTTAAACTGGACTCCTGGCCTCTTGTCAGTATTGAATATTATAGGTCATGTAACTGGATTATAAAGAAGACCTTTACATCCTATCATTAGATCTCAGGGAACTAGGGGACTGGGCAAAAAATGAAAGCAGAGTCCTAAAAGTATTTATTATATAAAGCACATTTTTATACACATAGATCCATTGTTTCTGCCTATAGCTGCTACATCAAAATCTTTGCTATAAACACTTCATCTTCAGGATATTTCTCATTCATCAAAGTTTTTGTGCTTGATCTCACTTCTTGTTTTAGCAGAACAGCAAAGGCATGTGTCCTTCCATACTGCTTGGGGCTTGCCTGCACCAGGAAATCCAGAGCCATCTGGGTCTGTCCTGGTGCTTGGATGATTTCATCCCAAACCCATGTTGCTCGTTGTTTTCCTTCTGTTACAAAAACATTTCTATTTATTAGGAAATGTGTGTTAGTCACTTTGACACTAGAATTTGGCGCATGTCTTTGGGTTAACTTGGCCAAAGTGATTTATAGCTGTTTGTTCATGACCAGCATCCATTAGTGGAAAATGCTGTCCAAGAAAAATCCCATGGGAGAGGAGCACAATGGGGCTTTATTAGGAGCTATCTGCAGAGCCAGGACCCCAGCCACCACTGAGTGCAGGCACAATTACCTGATGGCTTTGCTCTGGGCATGCAACCAGACTGTTAGGGACCTTTTAAATTCCATTCCTATTCTTATTTTGCCTTCTGTATTTTCAGAGAAGGATACAATTCAGCCATCAGCACTGAATAGCTGCTCTGCAGAAGGAGTGAGCCAAATTATGGACTGCAGTCTGATGCTGTTCCAGCGATTAGCACCTGATCCTCATGTAGTCCTATTAAAACTTCCTAATGTAGTAAGCATGAGTAAGCATATCATTATCCAATCCTGGCTGAACATACACCCTTCACATCTGATGGCATCTCTCATTTAGCACAAATGAATGCTTCGTCCTGTACATTAAATATGAGATGAGGGAGTGAGGAAAAGAGACAGTAAATGGTCTTCTTCATGGTAGGCTGAAGAGAATGGTTGGATCATAGCCTCTTTATCCTGTGGTAAAGTACTTTGTAAATAATATAGGAGCTAAAGTATACTACAGGAAATCGAGGGGTTAAGAATGAAAATGGACTTCCTGAATAGGTGCACATTGCAGTAAGCACTGACTGCCAATTTTGAGACAAGCTAGGTCATGACTGCCCTTGTACTTTCACCTCTTCATGACTAGGTAAAAAATTCCAGCAATACTGGAATACATTCAGTGTATTATAACGGAGTTTTCTCCTGCAAATTTGTGAAACCAGGTAGACTGATGCCTTGCCTACATCAAGGCAAATTTGTGATGTGACAGGGCGCTTCATATCCAAAATTGTAAGCCTGTTGGGGTAGCTACTGGGCCTTGAAAATAAACATGCACAAGGAAAACCGACTACTCCATTTTCAGTTCTATGACAAGTTTTTAGTCTGAAAATATGGATAGTAAGGTCCATCTCTGTAAAACCTGGTAATTTATGAAACCTGTGGGTTTGGGATTTTGGGCTTCTATTTGTTTGGTTCATTGGGTTTTGGCTTTTTGCATTCTTAAACTTGTTTGGGAACTTCTTAGCCAAAAAAAATGTTTTGAACCCAACACCTTTAAACCTCTTCTCTGTTTAACTCCCCTGCTAATCAATACTAAGCTGGTTTCCAATTAACTTTCTGGAGTTACAGAGGTATTTTGAAACCACGGTACCTGTAGTGGTACCTAGGACACAGAATTTAAAACCAGACTTAAAAAGATTTAACAAAAAAAGGGTGTTTCAAGGAAGAAACACAACCACTAACCTTATATTGTCCTTCTCTCCTGGGCAAAACTTTCACACTGCAACAGTGGTCAGCTTACCTTCTTTTCTGACATTCTGTAAGTATTCAAATGCATCTGTGCATAATAATACAGAAATAGTTCAATAAGGAAAATAATTCAGAAGTTGAGCGAAGAAAACCTTTTAAATATCTATATTGCATTTTTTTCTACAGTTCCTTTATATTTGAGAAAGTGTACTATACTTGAAAAATAATTTATAAGGGTTTTTTAATGTCTTTAGCACCAGTTCAAGGAAGAATATATTTATATTCCTAGTTTCTTAATTGATAAACTCTCTCTCACCTCTGAGCTAATACAATAAGCAAAGCATACATAAAAATGCTATTTTTTTTTTCTATGGTGGTGAAAGAAGTTCTTTCTATGACATATTATATATTTTTAGCATCTGGTTTTGATGCTTTAAAATTTTTCTTTCTCCAATGTCTCTTCCCTTACGCTCTCCCCATGCTTGAAATTAAGCATTGACAGAAATTCATCCTGGTGTTCATTTTAAAAGTAACAGATCCTTTTTTTCTTTTTTGGCTTCATAGAAAAAAAGTTTAATGAAAAGGAGAACCAAAAAAGAACAGTTTTGAAACTACAGAATAAACATCTGGTACACACAATAAATACCTCTCTCGTGTTCAGGAAAATGGGAGAGAGCAACTGGAATAGTTTCAAAAGGCCATCACATGAATAAAGGTGTCATCAAGAAACAGCAAATCACTTTGAGCACATTACAGGAATACTTCATCTTTCTCAGAAACACTAAGCATAGACGATTTTCAAGAATGTCACCAGAACTTGTTGTTAATCTTAATTATGTGCCTTAGCCTACTTGCTAGGGAGATGGTGTCTTCAGAACTGTTTGCAGTTGATGGCAATCACAAAACAGGAACACCTTGCACACAAATGCTCTGTAGCCTTGAAGTGTGCAAGGCTCTGATACTTTCAGTGGAAGATTAGTCTTTATTTTCAAATAATCTCAAGAAAGCTGTTATTGCTATTATTACATACACTTGCTGACTATGTGACAGCATAAAAATTGCATGGGAGTTTTATGGTATGCTGTGGCAGAAAACATAAAATTCAGCACAATGAATGAACAGTGTGTGTATCCTATTACTTTGGTATGCAATTAGTAGAAAACTTTATGCTGTGTGTTTGATTTAGTGAGTTGTGATGCTTTGCAGTAGATAACTGGCTCACGAAGCCTTCTCCATGAAGTCCTGCCAGAAGTAGATGCAGTGGTAAATCTCACTTTTGTCAGTGAAACCTATTTAGGGAGAAAGATTTATGTTAAACTGCTTTGTGCTTGTAGCCCGTCTCAAAACTGCAGCCAGGTTTCTCTCATTACCTGCTTTTCACATTAGAGTAGCTGTTGCTATCATAACCCCCCATTCCTGCCCCTTCCTCTCTGCTGTCTATTGTCTGTTTCCACACTCCTCCCTGCTTTATAATCACTCACTCACACTCATTTATCACTGGCTCACTGTGTCCTGCCTACACTATCTCCCGTTTTTGTCATGGTGCACTGGTACATTACAAATACAATTAAACCTTTTACGATACCACAGCTTTTGGCTAATGCATCCCAGCTTCAAGGTTGAAAGATTTCTGATATTACCACTGATATCAGTTCTTCCCCGTTTATCGGCAGTGTCCGGACTAATGCAGAAGTGTTGCATTAATTAAAGGAAGCATCCAGTAATGCTGCTGTTTTTGCCAGTCTGACACTGAATTGGAGCTTGATGCCTGCTCATGTTTTAAGAGCCATTCATCACACATGTCATCCCAAAGCAGCCAGCTGTCTGAGAAGAGCCTCATTTGCATTTCATCAGCTACACTCTCCCTCTTCTCCCTACCTTTTGTATGGAGCTTTGGTTTTTTTTATAAGAGCATCATCCTCGAAAGCAGCTTAGCTAAAATTAGTATTCCATTTAGAAAGATGATTTTCTTTAGTTCAGAGGTCTTAGAATTGATCTGAGTGGGAAAAAGTGTCATACAAACATAGCCATGCAATCTGTCTGTATAAGGAAATTAATGCATTATGGGAGAAGACAAAGATTTTTATGATGAATGGACTACACCTCTATTAGTTCTGTATATTAAGCTGTTAGGATTAATAAAACATTTCATTTATTTTGAAAGTTTCTCAAAGGGCATGGGATTTTAAAATCCCAGTAGCTCTGAATGGTTCTGCATTATGTATTTTTATTTCCTTTATTGTTAGACTGAAATTGTCTGCGTCAGGTTATATTGAAGCCATTTTAGGAGTCCAAGGAACACGTGAAACTCTCTCAGTGTGCTGAAACCGGCTGGAAAAAAAAAGAGAAAAAAAAGAAATTATATGCTCACACTTTCATTCAGTGACTGATTTGAAGAAATAATTTTTTACTTTTGTTGCCTTAGTGCATAGTGCAGAATCTGTAAGCAAACATATCTACCATATAGCAAAATGACCAAAATGCAAATCTGTCTGAAAATATCTTTGTATTTTAAAATAAAATGTTTTGTACATATGTACATGTGTACCATCATGAGTCTTAACTTCAATTTTTGTGCACTGTCAGGACTTGTTTAGGGGAAAAAAAACCCCTAAAATTTGAACTCTATGTTCAAATTTGGCTACTACGTCCCTTTAACTAAAAAGCAATTATACAGAGAGGTTTTAATTCAATACGATGTAATTTCCATTTTAAAAATAAGGGTATACCTGTTTCTGAGCTGTCTGAGATCTCAAAATATTTGTTTTTCCTTTTCAGAAGCATTGAAAATCTATTCTCCCACCCAGCAGAGGAGATGGGCCATCCACAACCATTGTGATAGAAGTTGTTACCTGTCACCAGTGGAGACAGACGGCTGTGTATGTACAATGGGTGTCTACAACTGAATCTAATTGAGTGGTTGGCACTAGATGATATTTAAGGTCCCTTCCAACCCAAACCATTCTGTGATTTTGTAATTCTAGGGGCAGGTGCTTTAAGGAGTGCTGGGCTGTGAGATATGCCTTCCAGTTTGTCTGTCCAGAATACACCTCCAGTCAGAACTAGCATGCAGAGGGGTATCTTAGTTCACCTGCATCTTATTCTGACTGCCTCTGGAAACGGCTGGTGTATGCATTTGGAAAGATCTTGAAGTTTTTACATCACTTGGACTGGATGCTGAATTGTTAAAGAACTCAAGATTCATTGTGTGGCGTGTATATCTGATGCTGAGTTATTGGTCAAAACCCAATACTTACCTCAATCTAGGTTAATATTTCTAGCCAACAAATACATACACACTTTAGATGTATCTACTTAAACTCTGTTCATCCCAATGAGGTTTAGGAAGTGTTTTGCTACATAGGCTGTATGGTTGAACTGTTAAAAAGAAAATGTGTGTTTGCATTGTCAGTACAAATGTTAACTTTTATTTATTCTGATTTTTCTTACTTTAGCTGCCACATTTGACACTGAATTTTAAATACTTGAAGTTAATTTAAATCCTAGCAAAACTTACTGTAAGTCAATGTCCAATCGCAGCAGAAGTAAAGTAAACATCTCAGAAGTCTGGCTTGTTGTAATTATAAGTGTGGAAGGGATCTACAGCTTTGTGGTGGGATTCCCTGTGCTTGCTTGGTCACGGAGCAAATACAGATATGGAATCTTGCTCCTCTCTTCTCCACAAACATGGCTTGTTTAATTTTGTCTCATCTTGTCCAGTCAAGCACTGGCACTACCCTCAGGGAGCCAGAGAAGAGACTGGAGATGAAGCGAGATGTAGAGGATGGAAGGTGTGGAAACAGCCAGGAGCCCATGCCATTTCTTCTTTCTGGTTTCAGAAGGTTGTGATCTTAGCTGCTGTCTCCTTTTCAGATATGTTCATGATGCATTTAAGCAGAGAGTTGCAGCAGGGACTTAGTTTTGTATGGAGAGGATTTAGCTGCATGTTTTGTCTGCCATGGGAAAAGATCTCCACCTTAGAATCAGGTAAGAACTGGACTCCATCTCTCTTCCTAGGTATACCAGGTTATTCTGCGTGATGCATGGGAGAATATTGTCTGTAATTCCAGGAGAAATTTAAAAAAAAACCAAAATGCCCCCCCCAAAACAAACAAACAAACAAAAAAACAAAACAAAACAAAACAAAAAAAACCCAAGAAATATGTCCACTACAAGATGTGCTCTATTTATATTTTAGAGTAAGCAGACTGGAAAGAAACATAAGTCTCACATACTTTTTTTAAATAGCTTATGATTTCTTTAAAGAATAATTTATCATTTTTAGTCAATAGGAAAAGAGACCTTCAGAGATATCATTTTGCTATGATACATTTGGTTGCAGCCACCCCCAGTCCTATTCTTTCTTTTGTACAGTACCACAGCTGTTCTTTGTGTGACACTGTAGCTGCTCCTGCTATTTCTACCACAGACCTGGAAAAAAACAGCAATAGTTAGCTTAGTTTTATACATAGTTAAAATTTAATACATTTGTATCTGTTGTTCCTTATAAAGCTCCTTGACAAAGTTATTTAATATCACATTTGGGAGTGTGAAGGGCGAAAACTTGAACATATACTATAATACTTTGAAGTTTCTTGTAATTTTTAAAATTGCTGTCTTTAGAAAAGTATAAAAATTCTGAAATAAAATTGATTTCAGTTTCCTGGTTTTAGCATGTTAGCGACTATCTCACCAATACCTCTAAATTAACCATGTGTATATCTATTGTAAAATAGTAAAATGTATCATAAGGTCATCTTTGGGTTTTGACATCTGCTGTGAATTTAGAGTTTTTTCTGATATTTTTTTAACCCTGTCGTTTCACTGGGTAATCACTTATCTATCCCCCGAATTATCCAACTTCTCCCTTGCTCTGACGTGCACTTAATTTACTTTACTCTTCACAGATTATTTTCTGCTAAAGTGATTAATGTGTTTTTTTTTAGGGATTATTACCAGAATCAGATCTGCTTTTAAATTCTTTAAAAGTTGTCATCTCTCTTTTGTCCAATTTATCAGATACATAATTATAGAACCTTTTTATTTTTTTTTTTTTTTTGAGTCTCGGAGCAATATATATATACATACAAGCTTATCTCTGTTTCCAGCTGGAAAATGGGAATTATTTGTAAAAGTAATTAAGAAGGATTGATTCTTAATCAAATTAAAATACTTGGAAGCCATATTCCGTGAACCTAATTGTCATTTAAATAGCATCTGAATTGGTACCTGAATAGACTAATAGTTCTGAAGGCAAAGCAATGATTTTGGTCCTTTATAAAGCAATGACTTATAGGCCTGAGCAAATAGATGACAGCAGCAGCACCATATATGAGGAGTTTGCAGCCCATGTGCAGACAAAGCTTGGGGGATTAGGCTCTGTCTGGAGACAGCCTGGTAGGGAGAAGAATGAGCAGCAACTTGGGGAGCAGTGTGTGGGGAAGCCACTTTCCATATAAAAGGCAGTCTGGAGAGGAGAGGGGGGTCCAGGGGGAGCGTGTCTGGGGGGCAGTGAGGTGACCTGGAGCAGGAGGAGAGGCAGACACAAGGTCATGGACAGAAGAGAAGAGTCAGGGAGAGCCACAGCACTCTCATGGATGCTCCTAAATGCTGCAGGTTTCAGCATGATGATAGTGACGTTTGTGGGGAGTGTGTCCCCACTGCCCAAAAAGACAGTGTTCGCTCCCAAAGAACAGATGCAGGGCAGCAGCAGGGGAAGGTCACAGGCACTCGGGGTCCCTCGTGTCACAGGGAGGAAAGAGGGAACTGTGGGCTGCCCCTGGGATGAGGAGAACTGGCTCCTGATCACTCACGTGTTTGCAAACCTAGAGAAATTTTCTGTGTTCCCATCCAAGCAACTTTGTAGTGAGATTTGTAGGGGGAATTTTCCCATGAAAGATGTCAATTAAATAATCAAATGGTATTAAAAAGGCAGCAGACTAGATAACAACAGAGAGAGAGGGTGAGTCACAGGTACCGTGGTGTAGCAGAGGATTCTGAGATAGAGGAAGGGAAAAGAAGTGTCACTCTGTGCCTGGCACCAGAGAAAGAGCGTCAGGGACTTGTGGAAGGAGTGCAGTAGCACTTTCTTGCTGCCTTCATGCAGATTTTTGAGGTTTTTTTCCTCTCTCTAGCTTTTCCTGTCCTCCATCTCTTTGCTGCCGAATGAGAATAGCCTGGACACTCTGGCAAGAGAGGGAAAGTGTGACTGAGGGAGGCTGAGCTGAGGTGAGAAGACCACCTACACTATGACAAGAAAAACAGAGAAAATACACTACGACAGAAAAATACAGGGGCCAGGAATCTTACAATCAGCTTCATGCAGCTGTTTCTCCTGCCCCACCCTGAGGATGCTGTTTGGCCCAAATCTGCAAGCTCTCTGTACGTCTCTGTGCTTACCAGCTTCTCACTCCCACCCTTCTGTCATTTTTCTCTCCTTGTATTTCCATAATAGTATTTTTTTTCTGGTACTCCTTGATATTTATTTTTTTCTGATTCTTCATAAAGAAGACCATATATGGCAGAGGTAAATGGAAGTACATAAAAAAGTTTGCTGATTTTGGCCTTAGTCAATTTTCCTTGGGTATACTGTCTTTTAAGTTTTCTTTCTAAAGAAAATTTTTAGATTTCATATTCCCGATTGTGCAGTATGTAAATATAAAAGAGACTGTTGACGAAGAGGATTGGAAAGACTTAATTTTTTTGAATGGAAGATTTATGTATTAAAATTGCCTTAAAAGTTTCTATTTTTGTTTGCATTTACATTTCACTCAGAATAAATTTTAGAAATTAAAACTTATGTTAAAACATTAGGAATTAAACTACAACTCTGATTGTCATGGAAATTTATTTTCTTCATAATTACATTTGTTTCAGTAAGAAGCACAAATATAAAAGTTGGAAAAAAGCTCTTTCACTTGACAAAACAACACAGTTGCTGTGACTGCTATAGGATAGTGGTCCAGACTGGTTAAAGCTCTGGAATAGTGAGATAATTCCCAAAGTAAAATGCATATGCAAATTAGTTGATTAAATCAGTACACTATTTTTCCTGGTGTTTGAAGTGAAAGAAGGAAAAGGCAAGACAAACAGTAGCAGGATAACATAACATACATTATTATGGTTACTATAACGTAATAAACATAATAAACAAGGAAAATGAAATGTCCAGCCCTCGTGGGGTTATGGGCAGCAGCAATTTCAGTGACAATGCAGTGTATAGCTGAGATTGCATCTGATACGCAAGCAGCTAAGGATGGCATTTATTCCACCTGACTCACATTATCTGCAGTGTTGTCATCTGGATTTCTCTTACAAGCAACAGATAGAAAATAGCCTGTACAGGACAACAGCTCAGGCTGCACGTGGCAAGTTGGTCCTCACAACCCATGCTAGTGCTCTGTAGAATATTAGTAACTAGATTATTTCCAACAAACTGGCAAATTTTAGGTGTTAATTATCATTTGTTATGCTTTCACACCTTTATATGTAACGTCCTGGAGGTTTTTCTGGATCTTACTGTAAGGAAAACCTTCAATGAGCAGAAGGCCCATACTCATGTGACATTTCTATCTGCAATGAGCAAGTCACTACTGAGAATAAGTCCTGTTAGTTTTCATTTTGAAACAAATTCCTGCATTTTGTAAAAGAAAAAGCATATCTAGAGCCCTAAAATTTACTAATATCAATTAATGTTTGGCTACATATTAAGAAAATGAGATTTTAGGTTTATACTAGGTCAAAGAGATGACAGGTATTTATTGAAGTCACTTTGGCTTCACTAGTATGTATGCTGAGGTATCTTATTGTGAAATTAAAAATGGTACTGGAGAGT
The DNA here is from genome assembly GCF_963662255.1 of Cinclus cinclus. NCBI lineage: Eukaryota > Metazoa > Chordata > Aves > Passeriformes > Cinclidae > Cinclus > Cinclus cinclus. The sequence goes on along the minus strand of NC_085047.1, from coordinate 9,517,777 downwards.
GATCAGTGGAGAACAGTGAAAATGCCCATTTTGAGTAACAGACATGATGACTTTTTTTAATCTGGTGTCTGTTTTCTGCACCAGAAGTGGAATATGGCAAGGGATTTTTTATCCTTTGTTTGAAAACTTAAATACTTACCAGGACATAATTAAATAAATAGTAACACTGCATTAATTTAGAAAACAGTAGACTTCCAAATCTCCACAACTGAAAAAATGTAGTTGTTGCAATTTGTAATGACAATCCTTCTGCTCCACTGTTTACTCAATAAATTGTATCAGCTGCTTAGAAAAAGCTCTTTGGAGTTGGACTTAAATTCTCTGGAAAACATTGTATCTGTATGGGATTCTATAAACAGGATAATTTCTCATGCTGTGTACATGCCAAACAAATTAGCATTACTGACCGAAAAATTTTAATGGCACAAAAGGATGAGGTTCAGTTCTCTCGAGAAAACTCAGGGAAGGAAGTGGCCATCAAGCCAGACTTCATCATAGAATGACTCTCATTAATTTTAAAAATCTGCTGACTTTTTGGAATGGTTACAGCAAATGACTTATGAAATGAAAAATTCTTTCTCAACCCAGTGAGCTTTTCAATCAATGTTCTCCATGATGTGCTGTTTGCTAGCTGTCTCAACTCAGCAGCCCTAAAAATATTTAGCAATATAAATGTACATTTTAATAGCTTGCTCTGATCTCTCTTTTGATATCTGGCTTTCATGATCTGCCTCCATTCATCCACAATCTCTGGTGCCATCAGCCGAAAAGTCACTTTCTCTCCAGGGTTCACCTGAAGGCATCTGAACTACTCAGCTCCCCCAAGCCCCCACCTCAGCACTGCTCCACATTCCCATCATTCTCACCAAGTTTTATTTTTTTTCCCTCTCTCACGGAAAATATAATAACAGTTTCTTCCTGTGCATATACCATGCCCTGAGGAGAAGATTAAATTAAATTAAAACTTAAAAGAGGCTTTACTAATGGCCTAAATTTCTAGTTAAACTGCCTAAGCTACAAATAAGTTTTATGCAGGTTATTGTTCTTTAGCTAAAGCACTGTTACTGTAAGGATTTGTAGCAGACAGACTAATCACTACTGAGGGAGAGAGGGTTAGTTTACTGACTGCCCATAATACTCCTTGTTGACCAATATTTCCACCTTTTTCTGACTGTTCAACTTGTTTTTTTTTCTCAGTGGCCAAACAAGCAAGATCTGGGAAGCCATCAAGTACTTTCACTCTGGGGAAGGAGGGCATTTTGCACCAGGAATGAAGCTATTTGAGGCACATGCTTTACATGATTCACAAGAATCATCAGGGTCAGAAAATGACATTTCCTATGTGTTTGCTGTGTGTTTTATTTCTTGTCACTCTTGGAGAGGTGTTTGTCTCTCAGCCAAACAATACAGGTGCCTAAAACAGCCTGGTGTGAGCCCCAGCATCACAGCTGCTGGTTCAGAGGTCCAGCAGGGAAGATCAAAAGCCCGTGGAGATGCTTTGAACAGGCATGTGCTGTGCTTTGCACGAGCCCTGTAGGAAAGGTGGCTGCTCCAGCAGGAATGTCCATGCACCCTGAATGGCACAGCTCTGCATCCTGGCAGGGGTCACAGCCCTGGTGCTGTTTGCTCAGGCTGCACTCAGAGCAGAGGTGGGTACTTCAGACACAAAGGGATGGCAGGTACTTACTGCTTGAATTTTCTCTGGTGTTCTCTATTTCTCTTTTAGTAGTTTGTGGGATAAGCAAAGGTTCCCCAAGAGTAACGGTGTCTGGGCCAGGCCTGTTCAATATCCTTATTGATGATATGGATGAGGGGATTGAGTTTACCCTTCAGATAGATCAGAGACAGCACAGTGTGGGAATGTTGATCTGTTGGAGGGTAGCATGGCTCTACAGAGGGATCTGGACATGCTGGATTGATGGACCAAGGACAGGGGTATAAGGTTCAACCAGGTCAGCAGTGGCTGAACATGAGCCCAGCTGTGCCCAGTGGCCAAGAAGGTCAGTGGTACCTGGCTGTACCAGCCATGGTGTGGCAGCTGGACCAGGGCAGTGACTGTGCCCCTGTGCTGGGAGCTGCTGAGGTCACACCTCAAATCCTGTGTTCAGTCCTGGGCCCCTCACTACAGGAAAAACACTGAGGTGCTGGAATGTGTCCAGAGAAAGGAACAGAGCTGTTGAAGGGTGTGGAACACAAATCTGATAAGGAGCAGCTGAGGGAGCTGGGGGTGTTTAGCCTGGAACAAAGGAGGCTCCAGGGGGAACCCTATTGCTTTCTACAACTCCCTGACAGAAAGGTGGAGCCAGGTGGGAGTCAGCCTCTTCGACCAGAAAACAAATGACAGGATGAGGAAATGGCCTCAAGTTGTGGCAGGGGAGGTTCAGATCAGACATCAGGAAAAATATCTTCAACAAAAGGGTTGAAAAGCACTGGAACAGACTCCTGAAGGAGGTGGTGGAGTCACCATTCCTAAAGGTGTTCAAGAAATGACTGGATGTGGCACTCAGTGCCTTGGCCTGGTTGACAATGTGGTGTTCAAAGGTCAGACTCAATCATCTTGGGACCCTTTTCCAACAAAATGGTTCTGTGATTCTGTGTGTACAGCTGGGGGAAGGCACTGGAGGATTATGTACTTTCAACGTAGAAAAGGTGTTGGAACAAGTGATTGCTGTGTAACACAGACCAGTTTCTGGTGCTGGCTGTGTCTGAGAATTTTGCACTTGACTGCTGTGTATGCAGATTTCTGTCAGTCACCTTGGCTCTGGATGGAATGGGAAGGCCACGGCCCTCCCTGCCTCACAAACATCAAAGGTATTTCTGCACCGATAAAAAAATGAAAGCAAATAACGTTATGTCACTAATGAATTATAGAAATGTGTAGAACTTGTGTATTTAATAAATATTACCTTTCTGTGCTAGGTACATAAAAGTAATTTTCTTGCAATGACTTACATCCTAGGCCATCATAAAAGAACACTTTCACTAACAAATACAAGCTGAGAAAATCTGAAGCAACAGTGATCGCCAGGTAAGTTTCAACAAAGTGAGCAAGCAAGATGATTTTTAAAACCTACCCTATTGTTTCAGCTATTAAATGCATGAATGATCAGATTTTGAACAATAAATCCTTGATTGCATATCCCTGTTAAGGCACATAGGATGGACAAAAGAGCCACGGAAAATTCAGGAATAAAAGAGCAGAGAGGTTTGCACCTTTACAATTTGTTAGCATGAAACATGAAGCAGAATCCCAAAAGTCTGCACTTGCTTGTCACTGAGAAGGGTCTGTTTGGAATAATACAGTATTTGCTATTAGAACAGCAGGAATGATGTTCTGCTGTGGATCAAAGAGAGATGAGGAGAAACAGCAGGTTTCAGAGCTGCTGGCCAGGGTGCCATCAGTTACCTGTCTTGATTAGGACAAGGTCCCAGGAGTTCTGGCATGCTCCCAGCTATAACTCCTTTTAGGCAACATCCGTGCTGGAGCTGAGGAGCATCGCTGTTCTACCTGTCTGATGTGTGGCAAAGTCTTTGTGCAATAAGTTCACATCAGTGTAAAATTATGTTGAAAGACAGCACGTGAGGCAGCACAAAATTATCTTAATGGATTGGATTTTTTTTCTCCTTTTTGACAGACTTTTTCAGCTAATTAAAAAATTGGCAATCAATAGACTGAGCCAGAATTTAAGCCTCAGAGAATGTTTTGAGATGAATTGATTCAAACAACTGGTCTTTTTTTTTTTTTAATTTATCTTGTATATGAGCATATACAACAGCAAATACTAAATCCCCAAACTTGAACTGCAGGTTTAACCTTGTTGAAAAACATACAACTTGACCCCGCTTACCTTTCCCTTGTTTCACAAAGGTGTTCTCTTACACAGGACACAACCCTAAAGTAAGAGAAAAGGACACCAGGTGTTGTTTGAAATGGCATCTTCACATTCTAAAAGAGTTTTGAGGGATATCATGTTCCGGGAAAAGAGATGTAAATCTTCCCCCTGGTTCTAGATTACAGATCCCTTTCTGAGCAAAATGTCAGAGTCTATGCCAGAGTGATAGTTTTCTCCAGAAATCTCCACTTGGTGGTTTGTTTCTTTCTTTAAGTGCGGTGCTAGCGTTTTTGGTTTTTTTCTATCCTTTCCATTCTCATTTGTGATCCCTGAATTCCATGTTTCAGTCTTGCATTATGCTTACATACGTGCTGCTGTAAACACATGCTCTGTTTTGTTCAAAGTCTTCCAGATTCTTGCAGTCTCGGGAGAGGAACATGAGGATGGCCTCAGGAAAGGAATCATAAATAGGTGCATATTTGCTCTTGTGACTGTATACTTTAATCTAATTGAGCATTCATGGAAAAAAAAAAAGTCTGCTTTATTACTTACCATAAATCCAAGATAATTCTATTTAATGTTCCTTTAACTGACAAAAAAAGGATAAACATAACTAACCATAAACATGGCATAAATAAAATCTGGCATTCCTCCCATTCCCCACCCATTGTCCCAGCTGGCTATTTTACCATATCACTCAATATAAAATTTAACAGTATGGTATATAAATGATGCCTTTTTTTTATTCTTTTGCATAATTATTGGATGGTCTCCAGTAATAAAGAATAGTAAAGCTACAATTTATTCCAAATCATAAACATCTTTGTTTTATGTGTGCTTCTTTGCTTTTATTGTGGAGAAAACAATAACAGCAGCCAACAGAGAGCTACATCAGCAGAAAGCAATAGTTGTTTGAAAAGAACTGGAGCCACTTGAATTCTGTCTGAATTTAGCTTACTTGGTGTCTTACTCCTTGGCTCAGGGAAGTAGAGGAGATGCTAAAATGGTGACACAAATTGATGTTAATAAATTAGTACGCTCATAAAAGGAGACTCCCAATTTTAGTGCTAACAGCACACGATTATAGGGAGCATAATGTAGTTTAAAAGGCACACTGATAAGTGGCTGTATTCAAATCCATTTCTGTGCCCTTTTGTGTTCTTATCTACCCTGGTCCAGCAGACAATCCAGCTTTTCACTAACCTTTGGCACTCCACCATCAGCAGTAATCCGTGCTCCCCTTTATATCCCCGTAGCTCCCGTAATGAGCATCACCTGTGGTATGTGACATTTGGAGCTGCAGCAGCAGCCAAAGGAGCCTGCTCTGGTGCCTGCTGGTGGAAGAGGCTCCACTGCTCAGGGCCCATGGGAACCTGTCATTTTGCCCCAAAGTAGTGCCAGGGAAATGGTTAAATTCCTCTCATCTCCACCGAGCTGAGCCTCAGCCCCTAATCCTTGTAATTGTTGCTTCCTAAGAGGAAATCAGCACATGGGGTCCTGAACTCACACAGGGTGCTTGGCCTGCCTCTAACAAAACTGGAGAATGGCTTGCGTTTGAGATAAATTCCCTATTTGAATCAAACAGATAACCATGGCAGAACCTCAGTTTAAAGGAATTGATTTCCTTTAAAAATTAATTTCAAGGGGATATTTCTGCAATCATATGCATTTTTAAATTCCTCTTGTACATTTTTAAGTGTGTTTATACTGAAATTGGAGACTTTTTCCCTCTATGAATTTATATATATTTATTAATAAATATGAGCATGAACATTCACATGTATGCAAACAAGTTTGAACTGTAGCAGCTCTGTAAGGGAATAAGTGGGCTTGTAATTTTTTCAAAATAACAATTGATAATGAGCAGCACTTTTGAAAAGCATAGGTTTCTAGAGCTATAAGAAAAATACCAAAACCTAAGAAAAATAAAGCAGAATAAGAATAAGAAAGCAGAAAAATAAGAAGCTCGATAAGAAAATAAGCAGAATACCAAAACCAGAAATACTTGCAGAAATGTCATTTCAATTGTCTGAACAGCATGCTTTTAAATCCTTTCATGTTTTGTTTGGTGGGTTGTTGTTTTGGTTTTTTGTTTTTTGTTTTCTTTTGTTTTGTTTTCAGAAGAAGAATCTAGCTGAGAGGTTTAATAAATGCATTTACTTAAAGCAAAGGTCAGTTTAGCACCAAAATTGTTATACTCAGATGTAAACTTAGAGACATGGTGGCAGGGTTTGCAACGTGGCAGCAAACGTTCTTACAAAAACAAAAGCCTACCAAAATAAAATCTTTTTGTTGCTGGACTGATATGTTGAAAGAAGTAGAATTCAAGTCAATAAATGTCCCAGACTAAAACCAATTTCTCTAGTAGTAGAAATACAAGAAGATTACCAGGGCTATAGAACAAAGTTATTCCATCTCATAATACAATTTACAATAAAGGAGGTAATATTATTTTCTCTTTCAGAAATTCACTGAGACAGACAGCAAAGAAATAATGTATTTTGAACTGTCAGATATGCTTACCATAGTTTAGCATCTCATTTATATATGTCTGACATCTGATTTTGCTCTGGACTTCCCCAAAGAAATAGATATATAGTCTCAAAATATTGCCTTTTAAAAAAAGGAAAATATTCAGTCATGTGATGAATCAGCAGGCAACACAGGCAGAATATTCTGTCTCTTGAAATTGAGTGACTGACTAGCAATACTCCATAAATTGGAAACCTACTCTGCATATCCTTTATTTCTTCATTTGAGGAAGTGAACGAGTGGTCACATTAGAAGTATCACATTAACTACTATCTATTGATTGATTTTTTTTCTGATTTTGGGGTTTTTTTAAAATAACTCACAGAAAGATATGTGTACGGAGGTAAAAAACATACCAGAAGAAATTCTGTGAACATGACAATCTAAAATCTACTAACTAAAGGAACTTGCTACTCTAAAGCTCAGTGTCCTGGACATTACTCATCAGAGAATATAAACAATAATACTAGGATTATAAAGCCACCCACCAGTACTGAGGATTAACGTGGCAAAGGTTTGGTTCCCCCATACTGGTGCAAAATAATTCTGCCTAGTGGGAAAAAACAGTCCTCCTTTAGCTAATGTGCTCATCTGCAAAGTAATTTATATTGTTTATGTTTCTTCAGACTTTGCCCCTGGCTTGGGAGTACAGGTCTTGGGGTACCTAATTATTTTACAGACTTTAAAAAAAAAAAAAAAGGCTTTCAGTGAGATCACTTTGTTTTCTCATCTTTTATAATCACCTTTTGAAATCACTTTTTTTCAATCACAGTTTTGAAAATGTATAGGAAGGCTATAAAAGCACCCATCAAATGCAGCTGTATTGCATTGCAAGGTCAGTCACACTGCTGCAGCACAGGGAGACATCCACAAACCACATGAATCTCAGAAAAATCTACTGAAACTGAGGAAAATGTGGGTTCTTTAGAAAAGAAAGGTAACAACAAAAAAGAAATGTGTAGAGACCTAAGAGTGTAGTCCTGTTGTGAGTTTCTCTGGCTGTCCTGTGGTCAGTGATGTTAGGCCTCTTAGCCTGACCAAATTTTTTGACCAAAAATTAGTGGAATACTTCCACTAATATTTCACATGTAGCTGGTCACAGGACTCAGTCCAGACCTGTGTCTGCTCCTTCACATCCACGTGAGCAAGTGCGGCCACAGAGAAGCCACGACGTGGTGGGACCTGAAGAGAGATTCAGAGCCCCTTGGTGCTGGTTTCCATTCCTTGGTAAAATCTCGAGGTTACAGTTTTTGCATTAGCTCCTCTGTCCTTCAGAAACAGGAGAACTGGAGCTGCTCACGCACACCAAGCATGCAACGGTGATCAGTGACCAAATGGTGCCTGCAGCAGGGCTGGGGGAAGCTGGATGTCCTTGGAGCCCCCTGGAGAAAGAGGTGGCTGAGGTGGGTGTGAGGGGTTTGATATGTGGGGCAGGAGGCTGGTTCCTAAGTTGTTGCTGGGGTTTTCTTCTCTTGTTGGTAAACTGCACATAAATTTTTTCCCTTCACAAAGATCTGCTTCCTCAGTTCTTACTGATTCATTGGGAGCATCCTTCTCATGCATGGGATTTCTTTTGTGGGAGAAGAGGACAAGAGTAGAAGGAATGGGAAATTGTTGTGCAAGCTGGGGTTGTGCAAAAATTGCAGGGTTCCAGTGCTGTTGTTACTTTAATTATTCAAATAAACAAGAGACATAAATTATCTTGACAGTGCCTGCTGGCCACCTGCCTAGCCAAATGTTGGAGAAAATATGTATGATATTCAAAGAGGAAATGCAGTTGAAAACTGTGTTGCACTCTTCCAGTAAGCTTTATCTGCTATTAGTGTTTAATTAGTAACTTCCTTAACTATTCAGAGGGATTGTTAAATAGTAACTATATTAGGTAAGGATACTTAAGGGACTATTCTGAATATAATCTCGGCCTTAGTAAAGGTAGTGGGACTGTTTCTACTTTTCCTTCACTCGTGTTGAAAGAAGCAAAATAAGCAAAAATATGCTTAGTAAGCTCAATGAGGCTTTACTGGAAATACTTTTATCTTTAACAAATAAAATAATTTCACTACTAAAACAAAGTTGTTCAATCAAAAACTAGCAATAGACTTATATTAATATGTCTATATAAACTTAATAGTTTTGCTATTGTTACATATTTATATCTTTTCACCACCTCACTGTATATGTTGCCTCAAGATACTAAGGGGCTTTGTTAACTCCAGGAAGCCCCTATCCCCTGAACTCTTCTTTCTTGTTTACATCAACCTTTTAGTCTCACTACTGCCTTCATCCAGTATCCTTCCACAGACCAGGAAGTCTTGAAGGTCTTGAAGTGCTACTTCCTGCTTTCTTGTCCTGTATCAGCTCACAAAGCTGGCTGTTTTTGATGGAAAAAAAAAATGAAAAAAAGAAAGGAAGATTTTTGTGGTGGAGCCGAAACAAAAGCCATATACAGTAAAACAACATGACCTGCAGCCACAGTAGGTTTCTGTTGAGTTGAATAGCCTGACACATGGTGATGGTTTTCAGCCAAATTTGTAGTGGCATGTCTTCTGGAAAAGGAGAAATCCTGTATTTTTATGATCAGTATCAAGAAAGGACTCCTGCTTATCTTAAAAATGTTGCAGTGGGAAGAAGAACAAGGTCAGGGTGGAGTAGAGGAGAGGAGCTTTAAGCAGAAACACTTCAGAGGTTTAAATTATTTCCATATTTACTAAATAGCAAAGATTTAGAGAGTTAACTGTGAGCATATATTTGCTTATTAGAGATGCATGGGAGCAAAAACAAGCTGAGATGGTTTTAGGATAAGCTGTCCAGAAGTAAATAGCTTGAGAATCTCTCTTTTTAAATATTAAAATTCCTCTCAGTTGTATTTGAAGTGTTTAATGAGAGAGAAAAAAATGTAGTCTATTCCAGTCTTTCCCCCAGCTGAGTCACAAATTTGCTTACAAACTTATTGTTATCATGAAGTTAATAATCACAGTGACAGCAGAGAACAGCTGGAGTGTGTGAGGCTTTCGTTTCTGCTGGGTTCAGAATCCTGCTAATGACTCCAATTCTCTCCTTCCTTCCCTCCTCTTCTGAAGCCCTGTCAGGTGCCCACCACCTCTCAGAGCACTTTAAGCCTAATGTGGGATTTGAGAGCATGCAGAGTGCTGCCCAGTGTCAGAGCTCTCTGGCAGAGGAGTTGTTGGAGTTAGGTCTTTGATGGAATCAAAATAAAAGCTAGAACAAGGCAGAGAGCCTGAGCTCCGTGACTGCGCAAGGGGAGCAAGAGGGAGCAACAGCCTGGACTTCTGACTCTGAGACATCTCTGATCACACTTGGTTCCAACAACACGTGGTTAAAACTACCTCGTGAAAACCCATAAACGAGTTTGAAAGTGAAAGAAAGGCAGGCTACAGCCAAGATGACCTCCTTCAATCTCCTAGTAAAGTAGACGTGACTCGGATTCAAAAAGTTTCAGTAAACCCTGTACTGCTAGACCTTTCATATCACAAGTAAAGTGAGATTTTTTGGCTATGAAGAAAAAAATCTGTTGCCTTTCATGCATGAAACAGAAATACTGTATATTGGAAAAATAATAAAAAAAAAAAACAAAACAAAAATCATGCAACCAAAAAAAACAACCTGAGGTATTCATGAATACAGCAGACATTTTCCTCAGTTAGGGAAAATGTTGTTATAACATTCAAGTGAATGCATTCTTCGTCTCATTCAGGAACCAGCTCAGCTGGTAGCATATTAAAATTAAAAACTTTTCCCAGGATTATGACATAGCAAATACAGCAGTTAGGAGCAGACTAAAGGTGCTTCTAACCCAGTATCTGGCCTCTGACAGGATCAGATTATGAGATCTTTGAGACTTAAATAGAAAACTTTGGGTAATTTCTTCTCCATTATAATCTCCAAATTCTGTAATTTGTCATTCATTTACAAGTAAACTGTAGCTTGTGATTTGATGAAACAGAAGTTCAGTTACATCACTGTGTTTCATAGATATTCATGGAGATGTCTTTCATTTTATCTCATTTCTTCTTTACTCATTCAGATTCTAAGCAGATTTAAAAAATGCTACTGCCATTAGTAACATCATCTAATTATAGCATGAGTTGTACTTTCTTTCACTGACTTCCCTCTCAGTCTTATATTACAAATATGAATGCTTTCTTTACTTTCTTGAAGGCATTCATAATTTAATAGTGGTTGTTGGATTATATTTTATTACTCTATTACAGTTGGTTTAGTTTATATTATATTATCTCATGCATGTTCTTTCATTTATCTCATTTTTAAATTGTAGAATTATAGCTGACCTCAGTTCTCCTATAGAAAAGAAAGCAGGACAGTCTTTCTTTCTGCTCCTTCCCAGTGCCTTGCCTTGCATTAAAATGTAAACTTTGGGATGGCATGACCAGGTTTGCACATGGCAGTCAGAACATGGCCAGTCTTTGCTAGAAGAAACGTCATTTTGCAGGGAGTCCAATCCATTGCAGAGAATGGATCAATTATCCTGATTTGACTGTAGCAAAGAGATGATAGGGGGAGGGGATGAAGCATCAGCTGAAGACAAATCGTTCCATTTTTTTGTTATGATTGCTTGATTTTACAACCTTAGTAATAATGTTCTAACACCTATTGTCATACTTACAGAAGGGGTTGTGACTTTTGCAAAATGTGATAATTCACCAGAGGAAAAGTGTAGTAAGAGGCTTAATGATCAGATTTTAAAAACACTATTTCAGATCAATGCAACAAAAGCAAATATTCTGATTTGGGGATTAAAAAAATTGCAAGATGAGTAGGTTCCAACTGGAAGACAAATTTCAATTCTGCAGAACTTTAATTTCTCTGGAATTCTGACTATTCATGTTGACGTTCATCTTGAATACATGCAAAAGCATAAAAACCTTGTCAAATCCACTATTCAGAAGGCCAGAAACAAACAAAAAAAACAAGACTGTGACTTGGTCGTCTGCTATGTATTTAGTAATATGTTAATCTGCAATTACATGAACATGTAGATTATGACCATAGGATCCTTTCTTTATTCAGTGTACAAAATTAACATCACTCCCTTACTGATTCAATATTTTGTTTCATCTTCCATGGTCAATACAAGGTCATAGGTTTTACTTAACTGCAGTCCATTAAAACTCTGCTCCAAAGTAAAAAAAAAATATTAATTCCTGATGGGTCTTTCTTTCCTGACACCATTTTAATGTTTTTGTGTTTTAGAGACGTTAATGAATGTATCTTGCCTGTGCGGTCACTGGGGGATGTTGGGAGCTGGCTCACAGAGACAAAAAGTTTAAAGTGTACACTCACTTTGGCATTCAGCTTCACATGTATGACTGGCTTTTGAGGGTACTTAATGGTATTTTGGATGTTAAATCAAGAAAAACATTGATTCAGATGCCACTGTAGGGCTCAAATATTTTTCTCAATCAGTTCCATCTCCAAGAAGAGGCATCTGGCTGAACATGGTCAACTGCTTGCATCGAGCACTCAGGGAGTGAGAGGCACGTGCAGGCAGGGCATGCATGCACATCCTGGGCAAAGCACTCCTCTCCACCATGAAATTCCCTCTGTCTGCCTTGCAAAGGTTTTACAGAGAAGTGGTTGGTGCACTCCCAGAACAGGAGCTGTCCCTTGAGAGCTTTGTTTCTGCTCTGCGAGGCTCAACTTTCAAGCAATTTTAGTTAATTGAAGTCATAATTGCATTTACAAAAGTTATTTATTTGTGTAAATTACTGTTGAACTGCAGAAGAAGAGCAAAAGAGAAATCCAGTAAATAGAGAAATCCAGTAATTAGTAGACCCCATACCAGCTGTCATAAAACTGCTCTAAAATACTGAAGGTATCATTGCTGTTCAAATAATGTTCACTGAGTTTTTCAGGTGGGTGAATTATTATCTGTCTTGCTGTAGAGTTGGTAGAGGTGGAGAGTTTTCCCAACAAGAATGGGAAAAACTCAATTTCATTGTTTAAAGTTCAGCAAAATTACATGCTACTCAATAGGTTTTACCATGAAAAATGAGAGAAAGCTTGAGCAGTGAGCAGTATTAACATGCTTAGCAATGAAAAATCATTAGAGTTCCACTTGAGTTTCTCTGGATGACAAACTTGATTTCCTGTAAAAAGTGTAGAAATGTCCTCTTGCAGCACTTAATTCAAACAAAGAGATTCAGTATTTTCTACCCCCTCCAGGCATTAGAAATTGCCCTTGAATTTTTGTGTTGTGTATTATGTAAATTTATTTGTTTATGGTTATATTTATCTCCTATTCTGTCTGAATCATCTAAATTACAAGCTGTAATTAATTCACTATTAGTGCATTATGTGCTGAAAACATACATAAATAATGAATATATTTTGGACGTGTCTTGTTGTTTTAAGTATTTCACCTAAGCCCTCAGAATTTCCTCAGGACTTCCCTTGTGCTTTTGCTTCTTGCCAAAGGAATGTAATATTTAATTGTAGAATTCCTTTTTTTTTTTTTTTTACCACATTAGTTCCTGTATTTTATGTTAGGAGCTATGATAACTCTAGCACAGCAATTGTGGATTCATTGAATTTGAGTTTGAACACTGACTTAGATTAAAACATAAATGTTTTATTCAATTGCTCTAGAGTTTCACAGGTAAATTTCAGAGTCACCTAACTTTCATAGAGATTAGCTGTGAACTGACCCAAGTAGCTTTCAAATATTTTAAATTACAAACACTGGCAGAAATTAAGCTATGGCACAACTACTATAGCCTGTACTCCTGTAAAAACACCAGAACTTAAGCAGAAAAGATCTCTCCCTCCTGCAGGTGTTGGTCACCCCTCTCAACCAGGTTTCAGTAAGCAGGGCCACAAGGAGTGCAAACCCCCCACACTGTGTTTTGCACTCTCCAGTGTAGGGCTGTCTGTTTTTCCACCAGCAGAGAATTCCCCTGGCTTTCCTGCCCACCACATTGTCCTGCTGCTTTGTTCGCTCTATTGTCTTTTCCTGCAGAGTGATGCATTGCTGTATCTTCTCTTGCTGCAGCTGAAGTAGAGCCATCCATCATCCCAATCACTGGAACTAAGGACCTTATGGACTGGGAGTAAATTATGTAGCTTTGGGGAGGGAGAGAGGAAAAGAGCAAGAGGTTTTTCTGTGCGTTTGGGTTGTATGTTTTGTTTTGTTTATTTTCTCTTCCTGAGCCTGCTTTTTTTTGTTTTACTGTTTCCTTTTGCATAATAATTCTGCCTTGCTTAGGATCATGATAAGGTAAATGCAGCAGAAGTAGTTTCATTATTTACAAAATGTAAATTTAATCAATACAAATGCTGTTAGCAACTCCATAGCTGACTCGACTGTTGCTTGGGTCTGAATTTGAGTTTCATTTGTGTCTTTCCTTTCAACTTAAATGTAATGCAGATGCAGACTTCACTGAAATAAATGTCCAGTAAACCATAAAATAATGCTGTATAGGTGTTGAGTCCAATTTACTGTTATAGGCAAGATCTTCTTCCCATTCAGATAAAATAAAATCCAAGTGAGGCTCCTGGTTTTAATTTTAAGACTACAAATTATTAAAACCTGAAGCTTTGCCCTCAGTGTAGGTCATATCTTGGCACTTACAATTAAGTCTTAAATTTAACTCATAAACTAAACCAGAGCCCAAAATCTCAGCAGTGTATCCTGTCTGACTAGGACCACTGAAAACAAAGGAGATGATTACGCCTAATTTTCACTTCTCTTCCTGAATATTCCCGAGTGTCACTTCCTTGTGGAGCCTTACAGTATCTCTGCCCTTTCACTCCAAACTTCTGGTTTTGCACCCCTTTCTCCACCTTGTCATATCCCTGACAGGAGAAGTGAAAAATACTTCTTACCCTTCAAAACTTTTCAATGCCTTAAAGGGATTTTTTCAATTTGAACTAAGTTTATACCAATTAAATTGCTCCTGAGGATCCAAGGGACACAGCTACAAAGAGCACTGTAAGATTTTGCTATTAAGGTGAGGACTTTTACTTCTAGAAAGGCCACACTAGGTTTGATATCCCAGTTTCTCCTCAGACTGTCTCTTGATCTTCAGAACATGTCTGAAATAACAGAACAAAGGAGTAATGAAACTGCAGTTTAATAACAGAAACACCTCGTATTTCATAGCCTTGTCATGGAAATTGTATAAAAATAAATTTGAGTAAGCTTTGTTGATATAGCTAATGAAACAGATGCTCATTGTCAAAGATGCTCCTACGATCTCTTTGACAATTACCGACAGGTCTTAATGCCACCACTGATTCAGAGAACAATGAAATATCCTTTTCAGATTATCAAAGTAAAATGAATATGCTCTGCATTTGGTAAACTTAGTTCGAATCTCCATTTCAAAATATGTTCAGAGAACTGTATTGTAAGTTCATCAGCTTTCAGCTAAATTTCTGAGGGGAGAAAGTACGAGGACCTTCCCTCCGTCAGAGGTGATTTAACCTTAGATCCGTCTGGCAAAGACTTGACCAAAAATCACTTTCTGTGTGCCTTAAGGTCTGTTTTGCTGGAGGATGAGGCTGAGGAACTTGGCCCTGGTGGCCACGATTCAATCACACCTCTGTACTGAAGCTTTGGCATAACATGTGAGGAATCTTCTGTGCATCTGGTTGCACACTAAGTGCTGGAATATTTACCTGAGAATTTACTTCCTTCTTTGTGGGAGGAAGTAAAGTTCTCTGGGGCTTTGCACAGCTTATAAAATAAACAGCACAATAAAATTGGAGTAGTTTCTTCTTTGCTAGAATATGAGTGAAAATTATGTGTATGGAGTAGAAGTTATTATTTTTTTTTTTTAATTCTGCTGTAAGACTAAGATCTTTAGATGTGTAAAACATTTTTTTCCAGCTGTCATATTTTATACCTTTACTCAAATTCACCCTGGGTGACAGAATAAAATGCACCATGTTTGCTCCAGCCAAGGAATGTTATAGATATACTCAGACCCACAGAATGTGACCTGGTACCTCTCTGAAGTGTATAGCTCCAGGGCACGTATAAGAATAGTATATTGCCCCACTGAATAAAAACAAGTGCATCTGCTTTTGTGATGAGTGTCATGCCTGCTGCTGACACTGAAAGAGAAGCTGGTAAAATGAGATAGTGACTCTCCTATCTGTGGAAGTTCTAGGCTAGATGAAGTATGATGCCTACCACTGGAGAGATTGCAGGTGCCTGTGGGGTTATAATGCAATATGATGGAAAATTTCACATACTGGCCATCAATGTGTGTTAATTATCCACCTATATACGGTAGACCAAATTATATGCCATTAATTAATTTCTCATATTGAGCAAAAAAAATATTTACTCTAAATCAAATTATTTAGAAGTTATTTTTGTTAAGGTGAACTCATGGGGGCAATTTCCAGACAGAAATCCCTGAAATCATTTCACACTCCCTACTAAACAGTCATCAGACTGTTTTATTGATATTTTGGGCTGGATTTGGTGGTATAAGGTGCCATGAAATACAGTTCATGTCACTCATTGGATTCACTTTCCTTTTCAGTGTCAAAGGCTGATACTTCCATTTCCTAACCTTGTTCCTTGATGTCAGGAAAGAAATTTGTTGCTTTACAGTGATTACTGACTCCTTATTTCCTTTCTTTACTTAATAAGGGTGGTTTGGTTTTTGTTGGTTTATTTGATTTAGTCTTGTTTGGGCTTTTTCCTCCTTACAATATGTTTGTTTTGAATATTCATTTCTTTGCAGGATCTTGCAAATATTCTTTTTACTGAAAAGAGAATAATTACATCTATTTCTGTTCAGACTCTCCTGTTCTTGAACTTGTTCCGTTGCTGAATTGACCTGACATATTACTTAGCTAAGTAAGGAATGTTATTAGTAATTCTAATGTGCTTCATTTGAAATCCACATGAAGAAGGAAAAACTTTTACAAATATAAGGAAGAAGAAGATACTGATCCCTATAGGATAATCACTTTCAAAAAAGAGGGAACATCATCATAGTTAGTCTTTTTCTTCTGGAAATAATTTTGCTTGGGTGAACAAAAGGATTGGGAGAAACAAGAGCTCTTTAGATTTACTTCTTTATTTTCATACAGACTTCCCTCAGTGTTCCAGCTCCATAATCAGTAGTCAATTATTGCTCTTTCTGGATTGGATTTATGGTCTCTATGTTCTTACGTGCTTTACTGTAAATTGTCCTGTGACACTCATTTTCCTCTTAAAGTGTCAGCCCCCAGGGTCAGGTTATTGTTTGAAACATGCAAAACATTTTTTTTTTTCCTTTTCCTTCTTTTTCTTTCTCTTTTTAAAAGCAACTTTACCAGCTCTCCCAGCCTGCTCTGAAAAGTTTTAAAATTGTGAAGTTTCATGCTCTCAAAACTAGAACTCAACATTTTCAGATTTTAAGACCCAAACCATAATTTGGGGAACTATGAATATCTTAAATTTTTTTAAATCTGGCATCCCTCTTGTTATCCAAGGTATGTCGCTTTTGCCCATGAATGGCTGTACAGTAGAAGTTGTCACCATCACCTTCAGTACCAAAATAAAGGGGTTATTATGTCACTTCTGAATGCAGGTGTGGCCATAAACACAGAGGAGGACTGGGGAACTTGGGGTACCCTCTTGAGCAAATTTCTGTTGTCTTAGCTGGAAGTTCCTGCAAGAATTCAGGAAAATAATGTTTTTATCCACATCTAAAAGGACATTTTTTCTGCTGTGAGTAACTACGTTGTCTTCACATACCCTTTCTGGAATTTGGGCCAATGGGATGCCAAGTAAAGGGACAATCTTGCTAGTGGGTGGAAAAAGAAAAAAAGCAGGACTATTTATTATATAAGTTAAATATTTATTAAATATTTATGATTATTATTATTATTCTGGATCTGCCGGTGGTTCATATTTTTGTATTTTATTTATATGAAATTCTGACAAGACTCCTTTGTGATAGAAGTATTTAGGTATTGACTGGAATTTCTTGTTTGCATATGTTTTTTGAGATTTTAACATCCCTTCCTCCCAGAAACAAAAAGAACAGCCCAGAGGGAAGAATCCCATCTTAGATTATTTCAGTTTAAATACAAACAGAACAAATGAATGCTATAGCACTGGGGACACACCTTTGGTCTGCCTCTTTCCATCCAGTAACTCTCTTCAATATGAGGAGAAACAATTTCAGCAGTAGTTTACAACTCCCCAGAATTCTCAAGGGTGAACAGAAACTGACTTTTCTTATAAGTCAAAGAGAGGCACTGAGATGCTGGACAAAAGTCCAGGGAAAGCTGACCTGGTATGAGGAGAGGAACGTGCAGGGTGGAGAAGGGCTCAGACACTGAGTCTTGCTGTTGTGTCTCTGCTGTGGGATTAGGGAAGAACCCTGGAGGAACCCAGAGTCATTTTACTGGCTTAAACATTGCCTCTTTTGCTTTCCACACAGCTGGCTTGAACAGTTTAGTAGGGAAATTGTTTTGTGGATGCATGAGGATCACATGGAGCGATTCCCATATTCACACAGCATCTCTGGGACTGCTCCAGCCATTGTTTCAAGGAAGCTGTTTAATATCTTTTAGCTCTTTTTAATGCAATTTGGCATGAGAAAACAACTCAGATGGGGTGCCATCAGCCAATTCACTCCATGCCCGGGTTTGGAAATCTTGGCTGTGTGGCACCCTTTGTTTCACACATCCACCTCCCAGTCTTGGTGAGCTCTGCCTGACCTGGCTCCTCTCACCCTCTGGAAGGTGCCACAGCTTCTACTTCCCAAGCTGAAGTGGGCAACAGGACTCCAGCCTATTGGCTGGTGGCCCCGAGACCCCTTGGGGCTGCAGCTGAGCTCTGACCATGCCTTTCCAGGTTTCCAAGCCCATGCCTCATTGTCCTCACTGGCAAAGAGTAAGTGCTCAATTGGCTCGTGTACTTGCAGTGCGTTGTGCGGTTTGCGGAGTGCAATTTCTATTTGCTTGTGACCGCTGTGATGTCCAGCTCTGTCTGGCTGTTGTTTTGCCCGCAGTGGCAGATATGAAGAGGGCTCAAGAGTCAAGTGCTCAGCTGGGATAGATCAGCCTTGATGTGTTTACATCAGTGAAATGTTCCTGTTTTAACATAGCTACAACATTTTGAAAATGTTTCCTCTGGGTACTACCCATGCTGGTGATGGCAGCATAGCTGTGCTTTGTTTCTCACAGCGTCTTGCTGACATTTACTACAGCCTTTCCACATCCCACACCCTGCTCCTGCTGCTTGGCTGTCCTTGTTTATACAGCTCAGGAGTGTTTTTCAACAAAACTTGTCTTTCCCAAACATTCATTTAGGCTTGCCTGAATTTTGTGAGACTGACTTGAAAACGCTGAATGAAACTCTGACTTGCAATGCTGTCTGGACCTCTACTAAACCTCCAGGGCAATGTGGATGAGAAGTGACAGGTTTTAAGATGAACTTTTTCTAAAGGAGGTGTTTAATCCTCCTAAGAAAACCCTTACAAATCTGAAATGGTAATATCTTTCCTTAAACTGTTTGATCTAGTGCTTTTCTGGGTCCTTGTTCTCTGCAGGAAAGGTTTTGCCTCACATGTATTTACATTTTCATTTTTTCTGCTCATTTCCTTGAATTTTTTGCAGTAATGGCTTTGAAATGTGTGAAGATAAATAACTGCTCAGAGGTTTAACTACATATTCAGGGACTAAAGTACATATTATTTAAAATTTTGCTTGTTTGCTGGAGAAGAGAGTTTTTTTCTGACTTAATCTTTCAAGTAGCTGTGCAAGGCAGGAAGGCCTTTCCCTGGCTCCACTGCAGTTGAGGCTTTTTAATAATTTCAGCATGAGAATACATGAGGTGTAAATGCCTAATTAGTTTGGCTGCTCTATCTGCTATTTTATACCCCTAATAAGTTACCCAAAGCACTTTTTTTCCCCCTGAAAATTATGAATAGGCTGATCGGTAACACCCTGTTCTGTAAAAGGTCCATACAGATGAACTCACAACCAAGAGAAACTTCCAGTTCCAGCAAGGTAGTGGAGATCAGCTCAAGCTGGCATGCTCTGCAGTGCCTGGAATATTTCTGTGGGGGTCTCTGCTTGCTTTAACAAGAGGCACAGAGTCCCCAGGAGAAGCAGCAGGATTCTGATGCTCCAAGAATAGCAGTGGTGGCATGGCATGGTGCTGCACAAAGGGCACCCACCTGAGCAGTGATGATTTGCAGTTGTTGGTGGGTGATGCAGCTCCACAGGTGCTCTGCATTAGCAGCTATGTTACTAATCTTATATTATAGCCCTGCTCAGCTTTCCTTCAGAACATGACAGGAAAAGCACCACTGCTTTATTTCCACCCCTTCCCTTTTCTTAAAATAAACATGAAATGTTTCTTTTTGTGCATTCAGGAGTCATGTTTTGCTTTGTGTTTTGAAGCAATGCCTCACTATGCCCAAGTTGCCCACCCTGTGTCACACAGCAGAGACTTCAGCTGGCAAAAGTCTGTTAGGATTATTTTTCCACTTCACATCCTTGAGAGTCTCCCAGCTCATACATTTTCCAGGCAGAAATAAATGCACACAAAAAGTGCACATGCACTGGGAATTCTGAAGTTCTCAGGATGTGTCAGGACTTCAGCACACGCTACACAGGTAACAAAAGCGTGTGCAGCAAGGTAGAGATGTCCTGGATGGACTGAATTTTCTGTGCGTGTACAAATTGTCTCCATGGCACACAGGAACTAGATGATCTCTCACAGATGAGCCATTGTCACTACACTTGCACTGCTGTGTTGAGGTCTGGCTGGCTGTCAGCTCCCTCTGAGCTCGTGCTTCTGGGAAGTGCTGGCCAGAATAGATGGATGGAAAGAGCTGCCACGGCAGCAGAGGCTCAGAGCACAGGCTCAGAGGACTACCAGAGCCATAATAGGGACTAGCAAAAATCCTCAGCTTCCTGAATTCTGATTAAATAGCTTACCCACTGGATTGTCTTGTGAAGATACATAATTTCACAGCCCTTTTGTTCTGTGTTCTAAAATATTCAGTGCAAAAGTAAATTATTGTGTACTGGAGAAAATGCCGCATGCTAAAGATGTCATAAGAGAAATCAGGAGTCAGCAGCTCCCATGATCTGTGGGATAGGAGTGATTAACTGGAACAGATGCCTTTGTGAATCCTTCAAGGAACTATTATCATGCTTTAAAATAAAAGAGGAAAGAGCTGGGAACCAGGTATGCTTTTTAAATAAAGGGGGTTTTTGTGCTTTTTTCTTATGCTGCTGTCAGAAAAGTCAATAGGAATGACCATAAACAGCTATTTATGATTTCCCTTCTTCCTATAGATGCAGACAGTAAGAGGACTAACCCTGCCACTGTAGGGCAAAACATCTAGGTTCTTCTCTGCATTTTGTGTATGCTCCACTGTTCTGTGGGTGACACTGTGAGGACTTTGTAAGTCTGTGTGTCTGGTTTTGGGGCCTCTGCTCCTTCTTGGTCAGTCACTTAGAGCTGAGAGATACTCCTTTGGGCAAACTGTTGCCTCATTAGTGTTCTTCATAATGCCGTTTCAAATGTACCTTCAGCACAGCTTGGAAACAGAAGCGAAACCGTCCCATAGGTTTAATGTATACTAATACTAAAATTAATGCTGTAGTTAAAACTTCATTCCTACACTGAGACTGCATGGAGGCATGTACAATGAAAAGCCAGCTGTCCAGAGTTCACCAATTTTTTCAGAAAGGAGATTATTAACTCTGCATGGCAATGCAAACAAAATAAATTGATATAGCAACTTCTGTTCAAATTACTTTTAAAGCACAAGTGTTGAGGGGATAAGGTGTAGATGGAAATAGGCCCTTGCCTCACAAACAGCCAAGCCACCAGAATGCAGAATACTGAAAAGGTCATCCTGAAATGGCATAGGACTGTATTTCATAAAATATAGGCATTACATTTCTGGGACCTCATTTGTGTGACAAAACCTGTGACAAGAACAGAGGTTGGCACAAAATCAATATACTCTGGCAAGGATGTAATAAATAATAAAAGTGAAGAACAGCATAAATTTTAACCGGGTTTCATTACAAGTTAAAGCTGGACTGATTTCCTATGTGATCTCTTGAAGCTACATAATTTCCAAAGAAACATCAGCAAACGTATATTATTCCTTTTGGATGAAAGGTGCTAAGGCAAATATTTGGGGGGGGGATGTTTATTACCTTTACTTTCACTTGGGTGTTACCAGCAGGACTGGAGGTGTGGAGGAAGGGGTAGGAGACAGGTGGGGGCTACCAAACCTCTTCACAGTCACAGTCCTCAGGGTACCAAGGAACTCAGGCAGTTTTGGTGTTCTTCACCCCCAAGTAGTTTGTTTTACATAAGGCTGAGAAACTTCTCACCCATGAGTGGCTGTGCCATAGCAAAAGCCCCAGTTTCAACCATCTCTTTACAGAGACAGCTCAGCATCCACATCCTGATGCCTTCATTTTCCAGTCAAATGTACCAGAAATATCAATTAACAAGCATAATCCTCTTGTGATAATCTGTTGCTATCCTCTAAAATTTCAGCAGCGCTGCTGCTGCTGCAAAAGGATAAACCCATTAGTTGCAATTTTATCAGCCCAAATGGACACGAGCCCCTCCACTTGGCTCAGCCAAGGAGGCAATTGTCTCACTAAGGCTCCTTGGGCAGGAGTGACTCAGCTCCTGTGGTATCCCTCCCTGGAGAGCCGAGCCTGGTCCCTCCACAATATGTCTCCATTTAGATTGACAACTTCCCCTGACTGTGGGTTAACCTTGTTATGACAGCACAGCTGCACTTGCCATCCCTCCCCACTGCACAGGGCAGCTCAGCCTTCCCCAAGTCACAGCAGCTCTCGGAATCATGGATGAAGGAGGGTGTTTCATCTCCCGTGTTTGAGTCAGCTCAAATCCCTCTGGCATCAGCTTCTAATGGGGCAGCCCTGCTTTTCTCTGATTTCTCTTGGGCAAGGGGACACTGCCCGTTAGGCTGGTTCTGTTTTGTTACTTTCCAGTGAAAAACATAAACTTGTGTCCAATTTCACGTGTTGATTGGACAAGTGCTTTGTTACTTGAACACCATTTCTACCCTGGCATCAATAGTAATGGTGCTCAGTGTCATCTGTACATCACCATACATTGCATCTATTTCTTCTTGGAAAAATTGCACCCTTAATGCAAATCCTGTTTAAAAATTTTGTTTTTACTTGGCTTTCACAATTTTTTTTTTTGTTTTTTAATTTAAAGGAGAGTTTGTTTATAATTTTTGTTGACAGAAAATGATGTGGCAGAAAGACTAGTGGTACCTGTGGACAGTGTAGTTTTCTACTGTCAAAATATTTCAGATAGAGGGCATGTTTAATTATAATCCTCATTTTTCAAATTACCCTTTAATGTTTTCCTTCCATCACATTACAACACTTGTCAAACACATCTCAGCCTTGCAAGATTTGATCTCTGACCATTGATCATTTTCTGCAAATGTTAGCAGACCCATGTGTTCTCTCTTTACCTTCTGGATATCTCCCTAGATAAATACACTTTCTGGATAAACATCACTCTACCTTCTGAGCAACTACTACATGATGTTCATAACTGGCCAAATGTCTATACAACAATTTTATGTGTAAAAAACCTGATAACTGTGTGCCTTAGGACTGACTAATATTGAACAGAAATAACTTTTGTGAGTAGATATTTTTAGTGTTGACAAATGTACAGCGCAGCATTATTGAATTTGTTCAGTTGCCCTCTGTGTCTCAGGAATGTGCCAGACTCAGTACAGCTTTTAATTGCTTTACTCTCTACTCAGTAATTTTCCTGCTGTTATGAATGCAGGCTGCTCTACACAATCACTTGGAGCCAAGACATTTGTAGGACATTTCCTTTGTATAGTGTCTGTGTCCTGCCTCTCAGCACTCTGTAATGCAGTTCTGCATGTGCATTTCTGCTCTACAGCATAACTGGGTCCAACTGGCATCTCCAATAACTCAGGGAAAACAAATTGCTTCATGAAGCAGGTCTTCTAGCTGTAACTGATCCCTATTTCTTAGATGAGTGCGCAAGAAGAGCTGAAAAGATTTGGGAGATCTGCTAACACACTGCAGACTTGTGGTGTTCAATCACATGGGTGGAAAGAAAGCAGGAAGGGGAATAACACTGGCCTAGGCTGGAGAATCCTGGTTTTCGCAGTCTTATTCATTGTACAGGTCTGTCGGTCTGTCTGTCTGTCTATCTGTCTATCTATCTATCTATCTATCTATCTATCTATCTATCTATCTATCTATCTATATCTATCTCTCTCTCTCTCTCTCTCTCTCTCTATCTCATGCAGAGTTGTAATCTTTATAGCTGTATTAAATACTGAGGGGCATAAAATTAATCCAAATAAGGACAAGTAATGAACTAAAATAGTTTTATACAATGTATCTTGGTTTTATCAAATTTGAGATAACATTCAACTTATTGGAAGTTGCAAATCTGTACAAGTCTCCTGACATAAACCTCTGTAGGAATGTAATGATTAAGACTGATTTACAACAATATCCAAGCAATGGATGCAGAGTGGTTGGACCAAATTCAGTTTTTATTGTGAAATTCAATGCTAGAAAAATGGGAGTACATACCAAGGGGTACTGATTTAGCTGACAGTTATTGTGGTCATTATTCTGGAGATGGTATTGAATCCAGGGTGTCATTCCCTTTGGGTTGTGGATTATTTCAGTAGAGGATGGACAACGGGCTATGGAAGGACACAGCTGTGTGTCTCTGAAAAACTGAAAATCTCCCTCATATTGGTTTCCTTCCTTGAGCCAACTAACACAAGTCAAAATAGAGAGCATTGCCTAAATAGGAGAGTTTAGGCATTGTGGAGAGGTTCTTCAGAAATGCATATCATAATAGCAATGTCTTCTCAAATTGATTATGTAGTCTGAATCCTTGGTATTAAGTGCTTGGCAAAAGTATTACACTCTAGCTCTCCCTACTGGATTATTATCACACAATTTCTGTGTTTAATGGATGCAGTATATTGCTGTGTTAAACAATTAAAAAGATAATACAAATGTCTCACCACACTGTGTAGTTATTTCATACTTTATGTGCATTTCAACAGATTTGTCTATGGCTTGTATCTTTACTTTGCTAATTCTTCTTATTTTGTAACATATCACTAAGAATATGCTGGTGTTTCCTGCTGTACTTTCTGAAAAGCCATAACAGATGAGACTTTGTTTTGGCTATAATTTCCAAAATTATTCTGTGATTTTTAAGAACTTAAGGTAACTTTTAAAAATGTTTTAGGCTCTTAGAAGCCCAAACTTCAATGGCTTTCACTGCAGCTTAATAGTCTGTCTGAAAAATCCTTTACTTATGTTTAACTGTTCTATTTCAATTGATTTCTGAAAGATAATAGAGAGACCAGTCTATACAGATTTCATGTTTCTGCCATGCCCAGCTGTGGGTACCTACTTTTTCCTAAGGAAAAAGCAAGCAGAGGTATTTTAAGCAAGTTAAAATATGCATGGGTTGTATTTTACCTTTCTCTCCCCATTTGGCATTTGATGTACCAGGACTAAGCTAAGCAAAGGTAAATTCTTCACTGATAAATATTTGATTGCAATATGTTTACCCACATTCTGCAATAAATTGGTCTTTACTGGCAGCAAGACCTCTTTGACACTTCATGCCAAAGAAAAAAGTGTGTATATATACTTTTACCTGCATGTTGAGATAACAATGGGTTTATAACATATGGTTTTGTTGTTTTTCTGAGACTCCCCACCCAATAAGAAAATTTACATGTTATGTACTCATAGACTACGGTTGTAAATGCAAAAAATTGCTTTATAAGATAAATAAAGAGAACAATTTTATTGTTTTTCATTAACTGCTGTTTTACAGGAAAAATTTGTGCAACAAAAGGAAGCATATTTTTACTGTGTGTGTACCTATGGTTCATAGTAAATATCACTTGAAGAAATGAAGCTATTTTATTATCACTATTAAATCCATAGGCAGGAATTCACCCAGACTAAATCAAATAAAACTAACCTGCTAAATTTTAGAAAAGGACCAGAGACCAAGCCCTATGTCTGAAAGTAGCAGTCTAAAGTAATTAGGAATACAGTAGGTGTGATCTGGGTAGTTTGTTGGTGAGGGTTAAAGCAAACTAAGGGAGTGAGAAAAGTATGAAGCATGGAGAGATCAGAGTACAAATGTTCAAGTTTGCTCTTTAGCCCGTTTTGGGTTCCTTGGGTTTGGTTTTACTTTTTGGTGGAGGTGGGAGGAAAGGAGTTGTTGGTTCACTTTGGTTCTGATTTGTTACTGGGTTTTTTTTGTTATTATTTCAGGGGTTTGGGGTTTGATTTAGTTTTAAAGCACAGTAGATACTCCAACATTCAGTATAGACATGGACCTTCTACCCAAGAGAAACATGGTCCATCCTGGGTAGTCAAAGGTCTCTTTATGAATGGGGACCAAGAATTTTGCAGTGAAGTGATATAAATTCCCATGATATAAATTCAGCCCCAGGGGATGCCAGGTGCAGACTGGAATTTTAGGTGGGCTGAATTTCTGAGTAGTCTGTTTCAGACAGAACAAGGACCCTCCTAGTTTAGGTGCTTTCATTTGCTACTCTAAGACACATTTCCTGAGTTTGGGCTAGTGTAAAATTCAGCTCCTACGCTAAAATTTCATTGATGTTTTACCTGATATAATTCAGTTTTAACCTCAAAACATTTTAGCAGAGACATTAGTGGAAAATATCAGGACCTATATATCACTAAGTTTGTACAGAGATTTTAGTCCATCCTCTCTTTTTAAAATTTGCTTTGCCACTTTAAATGTCTATTGCATGTATTTACATGTTTTACTGATAGAGGAAGTTTATACAAAATAAATCAGTGGATTAGATCAATTTAAAGGATTTTTATTTCACCTCAATGTTTTTGAGAGGTATTGGATAATGCTAAAATATTGGCTTGAAGGACTGAGTTTTTATCTCTGGAAAAATATTAGCTTGGTTATCTGCCATAAATTTGATCTAACAAGGGCAAGATATTATAAAGATAGAGAAGACACAGAGAAAAGAGAGAAAATAAAGCTAAGCACTGAGTAAAAAATGCTGTGTATTTTGGAGAGACATTATAGAACACAACTTTAATCTGTGGGAAAAGAGTTTGAGAGATTACTGTGATTATATTGATAATCTCTTCCAGTGGAAAAATGCCTAGGTACTGACTGCTCTGTAATTGGTAAAATGGAAAAGAACAAAGAGCCATATGTGCAAGCTGTATTTGCATGGATTTACCTGAGAGTCACAGAATTTTGATGCAAAGGTGGTTAATATGTGTAATAAATCCTATAGAAAAGTTACATATTTTCCATATATGTTAGTCTTTATGGAAGAACAACTTGACTTAGAGGCATTCACTTTAGCAGAGCTCTACATTAACATGGCTCTACCACCTCTGTGACAACTTGTTTCACTGTCTGTTGGGCAGTATAGAAATGCATCCAAACCAATAATGAAACTAGTTTTGAGCCATAGTCGTATGTTTTAGAGAGAATTCAGCCTGAAGAGCAAATACATGAAGTCATCTTCAAATATATGAAGATAGGGAGCTGAATTTGAAATGGGTGTGTACATTTCTTGCTCTTCCCAAACAACAGTCCTTAGCACCTTCCAGCTGATCACATCCTTATAATACCAGGTGCATGAAAAGGAATTATAGATATAGGACTATCACAAAACATCTTAACTAGTACCTGATACTGAACTTGTACCTTTTTTTTTTTTTTTTAAGAACTTAATAGTTTTAAGCCTGCCTGTTGTCAAATTAGGCATGCTCCCTAGGATCCAGGAAAACTCCATTAGGTCTTTAATTTCTTCATTTTCCTTTCTGTATCCTCATTTTTTTGCATCAAGAATACTTTACTCTCTGGCATTCACAGAGTAATATAACATTTATTTTCACCCAAATAAAGTAAAGAGACAGAAAGCAAATGGGGCACAAAAGATGCCATCTTATGTAGGAATAGTGCATGTGCAGAATTGAAGAGAATACAAACTTTATTAAAAAAAGAAAAAAAAGAAGCCTGTTCTTCTGAGTCTTCCCTTCCCTTCCCTTCCCTTCCCTTCCCTTCCCTTCCCTTCCCTTCCCTTCCCTTCCCTTCCCTTCCCTTCCCTTCCCTTCCCTTCCCTTCCCTTCCCTTCCCTTCCCTTCCCTTCCCTTCCCTTCCCTTCCCTTCCCTTCCCTTCCCTTCCCTTCCCTTCCCTTCCCTTCCCTTCCCTTCCCTTCCCTTCCCTTCCCTTCCCTTCCCTTCCCTTCCCTTCCCTTTTTGTTCTTTTAAATTTTGGCTATGAGCTTCCAGATTAATGTGAAAACAAGAACTGGTGTTCTGAGCTGAATGTTGAGCTGAAAACAGCAAAAACACCCCAACTTAGAGCAGTATAGAAAAACCCCTCAAAATTTATGGCTTATTGAATAGACCCCTCCCTAAGCTTGTATACATCTCTTCTGACATAGAATTATAGTGTTTAAAAGCAAAGCTGTACACCTGCAAGAAATTGATGAGTGGAAAGACAGGTCCATGGAGCACTTTATCAACTGCCTGCCACTTTCAGTACAGCAACCAGTAAAATGTCAGTCACTGTGACAAAGAAAGAATAATTAAAAATATATACATCTGGTGGAGAAACTGGGCTGAAGATGGCCTGCTAATGGCATCATATATCACTGTATGGCCTGGTGTGGAAGAAGAATGACCTGCTGAAAACACCCCTTTGAGAATATTTATAGGAGCTAAATGAACTTCATTATATCATCAGATATGACATAAACACATCTTAAGAGCATTTTAGATAACCTAATAACGGGAAACAGTATTTTAATGTTGTAATCTAAAAGAAAACAGTTAATGTGGACCTGAATTGAAAAAATATTCTACAAAATAAGCCTTATGAGAAGTGGATAGTCACCTTGCTGTCAAAATCTGTCATCACACTTTTATGATTAATATATTCTGCTATCTGATTGAGCCCATTTTATGACCCTTATATGCATTTCATATAAAACCCACCTGCATGATGCTTACACTTATTTTGTGGAAAGCCTGGTAAAATGACAAATTTTTTGGTCCTCTTCTGCATGAAAGATTTGGAAATGAAATATCTGTTGCCTGCTGGCTGATCTTTGATCCACCATCCTCAGTTGTAGAGCACATTTGGACTTCAGTAAACAGAAATAACATTCTGTGTAGGTTGTGACTAAACTCATTTCAGCACATTTGGAAGGTGCTAAACAAGTCAGTCCTCATTTGCTGAGTTTCTGACTGGAATCAGGAAAAGTGAGACAATGAGAAACAGGAACA
This sequence comes from Cinclus cinclus, assembly GCF_963662255.1. NCBI lineage: Eukaryota > Metazoa > Chordata > Aves > Passeriformes > Cinclidae > Cinclus > Cinclus cinclus. The sequence continues at coordinate 9,489,061 of NC_085047.1, read as the reverse complement.
AAATGTCCCTAAAACATATGCATGAGGCAATTCTTTTTTTCCCTTTCCCCCATGGCTTACTGACAAAAGTGACATATCAAGTGTATTTCCTGCTATAATTTATTGACCAGAGGTAACTTGTCATCCCTGTAAGTTCAAACAATGTTTTTTGCACAATGATAAAAATGATGGCAGATAAATATGTGGGTGTGTATTTGTTCTGAGCATAGACACAAAATATACAATGAATATATTAATCCAAATTCATCATCTATGACAAAAAATATGCTGTCAGCCAAGAGCCACGTGCATGTTAGAGTTGTTCACAGGAGGGATGCTTCTAACACACCAGTCCAAGAGCATGGGACTTATTTGGCTCATTTATTCAAGCTGTGTTTTTCTGGTGTGGTTTTCTTTTTTTCTTGTCTCCCTTTTAGCACAGTGAAGATGGACACCAAGAACTGTTGTGCTGCTAACTCTCTTTTATCACAAGTTTTGCAGCAGTTTCGTTTATCTTAAAGTTCTAATTAGCTGAAGGCCTATGACTGTGATAAAATGTCAGCGTTTATTTTACAGAGAAAAAGAGTTTTAAGTTCTGTAGCTGCAGAAAGCACTTCAGAATAAAATCTTTCCGGCTTTAAAATCAATGAGTACAAAGCAAATGAAGTTCAGGAATATTTATAAAGTTATGAGTGTACGTCAGTCAAATGAATCTTAGAGGGCAAAAGAGAATAAAGATAATTTGATTTCTCATGTTAAAACACTGGTGTATTTAAAGTCAACAGAAAAAGTAGAGCCAGAAGAAAGCAAATCTGAAAAGAGGCTGAAGAGGTAATGACATAGAAAAAAATGGATGGCAACCAAGGCCTGATAATGAACACAGGATACAGAAACTGTTTGTATTCTTGCCCCAGTCCATTCCTCTGCTTATATTTCTGGACTTTGCCATCCTTAAGAGAAAGCAGAAGACTTACTAATGCCCCAAATAAAGCCTTGAAAGAAATGGTGAAATAGCATGAGGTAAAGGAAGAAATTATAATTGAGAGGCCTCTTGTCAAGTTTCTACTCTGGCACAGGTAAAAGAATGAAAAACTATTTTAATTTGTTCTGGGAAGAAATGCAAGGTACCTTTCTTTTCTCTGTGCATTTCCCCCATTAGTAAAATAAGAGAGGAAGTGTAGTCTGAGAGGAAGAACCACACTCTAATGCCACTCAGTGCAATATTAGACTGAGGCAAACTTCTGGTTGTTTTGTTGTTGTTGTTGTTGGGTTTTTTGTTTGTTTGGTTGGTTGGTTGGTTTGGTTTTTTGATTGTTTTGTTTTGTTTGTTTGTTTGTTTGTTTGTTTTTCCAGGCTTTCAAGTGTCTTTCTTACTGATGTGCAGGCATAGATCTGAGAAGTGATGCTCTCCAGATATTGATTTCTCATTTGTGCATCCTGAAGTTTCAAGTCATCCTCAGACAGGCAGAAAACTTCTTTTTGAAGTCCACTGTCCAGAATATTGTTCTGATATTTTACAGGGAAAGGAAATTCATTTTTCATGAATGCGGAGAAGAAATGCTGGATTTTGATACTTATTTTAAATTATCTATCTTTTAAGGTCCAGTAGTATTAGTGCATGAGGACTGGTCATATTATTCAATATATAGCGCAAAGAAATAGAGATTCCTGGCCTATGGAATATGAGGGAAGCAGTAATGAAGTATTTCTCACTGGCAGCCGAGTAATCAGAACACACCCATGATTTTCTTTGACACTACTAAATTTAGAGAAGGAATGTGAAAAACTGGCTTCCTGGGCTTGGTGTACCCTTTAAGGCATAAAATGAAGTGTAGATTGGACAGACATAATTCACTTTCCTACTTTTTAGCCTGGGCTGCTAAAAAAGGAAGTTTGTTTTTGCCTGCTGTCCTGTGTCTCTGCTCTCCTTCTGTTTTCCATTAACATCTGAACCCATGGGTCAGTTTTAACTAGATGGAAAGACAGAACTTTTCCGAGATTATTTCAAATCTACAAGTTCATGACAACTGACAACTGTTGGGGCAGAGATACTCAAATAAGTACTTCTAACCCAGGAAGACTTTGGATAATTGTCTGTCCATAGCTGTGTATGAACAAGTAATCAGCAGCATGTTGCTCCACATTCATCCATTCCACCTTCACAAGGATATGGGAAAAAAACAGAGGGACAAGGAAAAGAGAGAAGAAGCAGCAAAAGCAATTTTCATGACAGTGTGCAGATGCAAAGGGAATCAGTCTCCAGCATGGCAGCAGCTTGCCAGTGTTTTTATTCAATTTTATATCCCCTTATTATGTATGTAGAAATGAATCTGCTACAGAGATTAGGGGTCTTAAATAGAGTTTTAGAGAAGCTCCTCTTCTGAAGCCTGAGATCTTTGCCCTGTTGGCTCTCAAGAGAGACAAGTTTGGTTGTCATATTTTTTATTAAAACAACAAGATCTTTGGAACATTAACCTTAAATCAGTTCATAGAACAAACATATGGGCACATAAATTCTATGCAAGATCTCAGCAGTCTTTCTATTGACAATGGTTGCAAATATTTCTTTTACTTTTATTAATACTATTTTAAAAACCTAGAGTAATGCCATGTCAATTATTATTTATGTAGTGTGTCCTGTCATGAATAGATTAAGAATTCAGAGGACACCCTCTGCATCAGAATATGAGAATATTTTGTAAGGAAAATTGGAAAAGGTGGCACTGTGAGTTAATAACTCCTTTTAGCTTGTGATGAGGATTATTAAAAATGAAGGGGAATGTGGAAATTTGGACTCAGCTTAAATTGAAGTATTTCGGGGGAAGGAAAAAGTGTTTACCACCTGTGGTTCAGGGTAGGGAAGCACACTCAGAGATGGCTGAGAGCATTAGATTAGTGACTGCAGTGATATCTAGGGAATTTTAATTTGTATAATTTATTCAATCATTAATAAGGAGGACTAGAGTTTCATGTAGAACTCATTTTTATATCAGTATGTGTTACAGGCAACTCAGCAAGGAAAAGCTTCAGACTGCATTTTATTAAGTAAAATGGATATGGTAAGCACCGTGATCATTAGGGATGGATTTTGGATACAAATACAGGTGTATTAACATGTAAATGTTCCAATTTAATACAATCAGAAATGTATTAAATAAAATCAATTGGCAGTGTTTATGAGCAAAGAACTCTTGAGGACAAAAAAAAGAAGAATTTACGAAAGGATTGGGAGGAAATATTGCAAAGCAAAACCTGAAATATAAATTATTTAAAGCCTCTGTGGATGAGTGATAAGTTGTTAAGCTAACAGCAAGTAATAACAGAGAAGTAAAAAACCTCACAGAATCAAAAACTTTGGTACAGCTCTAATGTTGTGAGAAGAAACAGAGGAAATGTAGAAAAGAGCAACTTAAGAATGAGATAGAAAAATGAGTTTCTGTTGCCTGCTCTGGAGGGACGACCAGGGGGTGAAATATCCCTGTGATGGACCTGCCTCCAGTGAGTGGAGGATGAGGCAAGGAAAAAAGTAAAATGAGTAATAAAATAGAAAAATGCATGATAAATTTAACCTTTCCCATAACCTAGAGTCCTTTGTTACGACATTGCTTTTGAGTCTCTGACTTCCTTGTAAAACCACAAACCACCATAGGGAAGGACTGACTCTTTCAAGCATCACAGCCCTACTGTGTCTGTCCCAGTCAGGGATGTGCTCCTCTGGGCAACTCTTTGAATTGGGCTTCTTAGACATCTGGAGGTGAAAACTGGAAAACCAAGTTTCATGTGATAAAGTTAGCTTTCTCCCCCCAAAAGGGAAGGAGAAGTTGATCCAATTTATTGCTGGGGACAAACACAAGAGAGGAAACATTAGAGTTCTGTGTATTTTCTAATACATTCTTTAAAAACTCAACCCCACTCAGCAGTTGGAATGCATTCAGGGAAATATTGAACATCAAACTACTGGAAGGACATTGAGCATAATCTCTTTAGTGCTTGATAGTTTTGCATGAGTCTTTTTGTCTCCTTCCTATTATTAAAAAAAATACATGCTAAACATCTAAAAATATGGATTTTACAGGGAAGATGACAAATAAAATTGTCAAACTGTAGCCAACAACACAGGCCCTTGTCATTTATTTCCCACATCTAAGTTGCTTTACTAGTACTGAACATGAAGTGGAACAGAACAGAAAAATTTTCTGTCAATCTCTTTTTTTAATTTTTTTTTTTTCTCTTCTGAAACAGCCTGCAGAATATGTCCTGAAACAAAATCAGGGATATGGAGGAATTGGTAAAATTCCTATTTATTTCCAAAACTGGGTTGAAACATATTCCTGACAGCAGCACAACTTCTTCCTCCCTGTTCTCCAGCTTCTGTGACCAGGAGTGTGTGACTTGGGAAGACAATGAAACTTGAGGTTATCTCTGTTTTTTTCTTAGCCTGCTTCTTGGACAGCACCTTATGGTTAATGGAAATGAAGTATCAGTTAATGAAATGTGGTCTATGTTGGAAATAAATAAATAAATAAAACAGTATATTAGAAGAGCATGTACTATATTGGATAATTGTAATTATCTCTAATATCATGGCAGACATCTTGCTAAAGCTCAAATCAAATCATACCTAGAAGGGATTTTCCTTTAATCTTAGTAGAAACACTTCAGCTGCAGCCTTGTGAGAGAGGAGTGAGCTGTTCCTGTTCTGGCAGTAAGCATGTTCATATTTAATACAAAAATATTAGGAAAAAAGATTGTAATTTTAGAAAGAAATAAGTAGGAAGTGTGAGTAATGGGTAAGTTCTTTACAATTGGAAGGAATGAAGGCGAGCCAGAGAAAGTTCTCATTTGAAAGGGGCGGAGGGAGGTTTTTTATCCTGATATTCCAGACGAAAATTATGAAAGCTCAATTTACCTATTGTAATCAAAGTTTCAGCTGCGCAATAGGCTATGTTATGACCAAGAAAGGAGGAAAGCACTCAATCCCTCTAATATGAATTTTCCAGTTTTAGTATCCTGATGACAAACCAGTGCTCTTCACAGAATCGTTCAAGCTGCCCTCACAGCATCTTTTATCACATTTGTCTGCTTCACTGACACTTTTGCTCACTCTGTCATTCAGCTCATGTGTGTGCTGCAGGTGATCAGCAGGCAGCGACCCCAGCCTGCCCTGCCTGCATCCCCATCCCAGGCTGGAGCCTTCTCTGCAGCATAGCCAGCGTGGCTGTGGCCACCAGGGAGAGATGGTGACCTCTGTCAGAGGGCTGGGGGCCTCTGCGTCCTCAGAGGAGACGTTCCCACAGCAGGCTGTGGCTTCACAGTCACCAGGACGTGCATTCCTATGGGGAAAAATAATAGTTATGTGGCTTGCAGTGCCCCAGATAAATGGTTGTGACAGCCTTCAGTGCTTCAGGCGGGAAATGGCAACATGCTGCTGTTCTGAAATGGTGCTGTCAGCTAGGCACACTGATCCTTTGGACCCTTCGTGCCTTGCAAAGGTGGCAGGAATCCTGGACAGCAAGGATCCTGACATAACTCAAGCATAAAAGATGTGTGAGGCGTGGAAGAAGGAGCATGTGACCTGAGGTGAATATAGAGACACTGTCCAGGTGTGCAGAGACAAGGCTGGGACAGCCAAAGCTCACCAGGAGTTGGACCTGATCTGGGATCTGAATGGCCACAGAAAAGGTGTCTATAGACAATTCAGCATGAAAACAAATACCAGGGAAAATGTGGGTCCGTTGCAAAAGTGGCACAGGGACCTGCTGACAAGACACATGGACAACAGTGAGGTTCTCAGTGCCTTCTTCACCTTGATCTTCACTGATATGTTTCATCTTCTGGGATACCAGTCTCCTGAGACCTGAGGAAAAGTCTGGAGCAAGGCAGACAAGGGTAACCTTGTTGGATGAGGACCTGAGAAGGGAACATCTTAACAACCTGGACATACACAAATCCCTGGAACCTGATGGGATACAGCCAGGAGGTGCTGAGGGAGCTGTCCCATGTCACTGCCAGTTCTCCTTCCATTACTTGTGAAAGGTTGTGTTGATGAGTAAGACTTCTGAGACCTGGAAGAAGGCAAATGTCACCTCTGTCTTCAAGAAGGAGGGTTCAGGGAACAAGCCACTCAGCCTCACTTCAGTCTTTCATAAATAATTTCCAAACAAGGTGATTTGGGGTAGCCAGCATGGACTCATGAAGGGGGAACTGTGCCTGACCAGAGTGAGAAGTTTTCATGATGAAGTGACAGGCTCAGTAAACGAGGGCAAACTGTGGGTGTTGTTTATCTTGACTTCAGAAGGGGTTTTACCAATGTATGGTGATTATATATATATATATATATATATATATATATATATAATGTATTTAAAAACCCGACTGAGGAAGCAAAGAAGGAAGAGCCAGAGTCTTCTCGGTGTCTCCTACTGTGGTCAAGAGGCAACAGGCACCAACTGAAATACAGCAAATCACATGTAGCCAGCAGAAAACACTTTATTTTGTGAGGGTGCTGATTGGGCTGTGTCACAGCTTGCCCACAGAGTCTGGGGAATCTCCACCCTTGGAAATAATAAGAAGCCAACTAGACATGATTCTCAGCAACCTCTGTGGGTGATCGTGTTCTGAGTAGGGGTTTGGAGGTGCCATCCAGTCCCTCTGTGGTTGTAATGTAGCAAAGATATACACTCATTCAAAAAACTTTTGTTTCTACCTTTAGGAAGCTTATAAACTCTTAAAGGAAACATATGAAAAATAGATGAATGAAACATTTTCATATTTAATTTTAATAATGGAAATATTTTTTTGCTATGAATGAAATGAGCGGTCTGCAATCAAACAAGGCATATATGTTTATAAGAGCTGAAAATAGGGCTGAAAATTCCTGTGTTTAAAAGTTTCCATGCTGTCATTGCAATAAATTAAGTTTCTAATTAAACACATGCTCACATACACACTCTTGGAATGCTAGGCTTGATCAATAGCCCCAGGCTACACAGTAGCAGGCGGAATTATAGCAAATGGAACTGGATGAATGGGTTTACTTAATGACCACAATATGATTTATTTCACTGGTGGGAAAGGGGGTAGGAAGACATCAAATTGCTAAAAATATTACCTGAGCAAATTAGGATACAATCTACAGGAGATGGATTCCCCAGAGATCCTGTGTGAGTACAGTAGATCAGAGCTCAGATCACTGTAAAAGAATCATACTTGATGAAAGTGTGTTAGCTAATCTGCATTCAGCTTTTTTTTTGCCATTTATAATTGCGAAAGCCTTTTTGTTATGTTTTAATGTAGATGTTTTGACCGTGGACAATTGCTGACTTAATCTGTACATTTTCACAGTGTCATGATTTTAGCTGTTGGAGGAGTCTTGGTACAAGGAACAAAATTAATGCAGAAAATTCCCCATACAGTAAATCAGATGAAAAATACATCTTTGACTAAGCCTTCACAGAGTTTAATTTTTTGACCACAGCCCTTTTTTATTTGGCATTTGCACTCAGAGTTGAAGCAGCAGCCCACGAAAGGCGTGCCAGTGCAGGAATGTGCTGGAAGCTTCTGGTGGTGAATCAGGGACTGGCAGCTACATTCTGGTCTCTGCCACTGGGGATCTGTCACTGACCCCTCTGACCAGTTATTCACCTTGCTAGTGAAGCGAATAAACCCAACCCGAGCTGAGACAGAGAGAGAGAGAGAGACAGAAGGCAGTTTTCTGAGGCTTTACTTTGTTGTAAATGAAGGTTTGTGTCACATGGCTTATGACCTAAAGTGAGCCAAAATCGGAGGAGCTGACAAAACTAGGAGCAGAAGTATTCTTCAGTGCCCCAAAATACACTCACACACATGCATTAATTCTGGTTCTAGCTGTTTTCAAATGTTCTTTCAGTTTCTCTTTCCCCCTACTTATTTATCTGTGAAAAATGCAGAAACTGAATATAAATCAGGTTTTGACTTTTTCTATAATTGTGCTTTTCAAAGGAGATAATTAAATTTCTGCCTCTTTGGGAAAAGGTCAGCATGTTGGGGTAACAAATATTCATATCTCTAGGGCATTTGCCCTTATTAGCCATGAATCACTGTTTCATAAGCTTGGAGCCTTGGCTAGAATCCATCTAGCCTAAAATACTTTGAAAACCAATGAATTAGCTGAGATCCGCTTTAATAGTTCAGCTTTATTACTAATTAACCTGTATATGCCCCTGTTTATTATGCTGTAATTCAGAAACTAACACTATAGGTATTGTCTAGACACATATTAAATGTACAGTGCTACTCCTCCATTTACTTTAAGGATTTGTTGCTGTGCTGATCACTTGTTTTGAACACAAGTTAAGACTGTAGGCAGTCTGAAGAGGTTAGTGAAGAAACCTTTGAAAGGCTGATGTTTGACTTTATGTTGACCTCCAAATCAACTGACTCATCTGCAGGATACCGCCTGCATTTTTGGTGCTGGAGAGCTTAGTCACAAGCTGACAAACAGAGCACCTGGGGGAGAACACATGGTTTGTGTCTTTTTTTATTTTATGCACTTGTTTTTTGAGGTTTGAACTCATAATCACAGCTTCTGTTCAGATTTTCAACAACTTTTAAGCTTTTGGGATGGCAAAGTTACTTTTTTTATTTTTGTCACCTGCAATTTCAGGCTGAAGCATCATGACCAATCTCTATGCTCTTGTGACTTGGGCCAGATCCATAAAACCTTTCAGGCTTTCTGATCTGACATGGAGCTGGAGCTGACACCAAGCTGGGAATTGCATATCCATGCTGTTGGAAAACAGCAGGCACCAAGGCACCCTGTGGGCAGTGGGAGCAGCCTGGGGCAGGGCTGAAGCTGAGAGCACTGAGCATCGTGCTGGCTCTGTTTGAAGCATGGTGACATAAGCGTGGCTTTGGTCTTAGCATAGTGACATAGGCATGGCTTTGGTCTTTGCCAGCAGGCCCTTACTTGTCTTCAGTGCTTAGACTTATCCTTACCTAAAGTAAAGTTTAGACTTGTCACTTGACTAGTGACCCCCACTCAGCTCCATCCTTAGCATCAGGAGGTCACTAATTTTCATGGAGTTCTACTTGAGGACTCTTGAGACATGTAACTATCTGACTGCTTATCCTAATTTAAAGCCCAGTGGAATTGAAACACTGAGTTGTCCTCACTTCTCTCACTCACTGAGGTTCATCCTTAGAAGATACTTGTATAATGTGTTTGTGAAAAGCAAGAAAAAAATAAATCTCCTCCTATTCTGACCCTCATTTCCTCTGTGGATTAGCCATTAGTATATGCTTCAACTAGTAAGAGGTTTAGATGTTTGAAATTTTCTTTTCTTCTTGGATACATTTAATTAATTACTCCACATAAGATTTTAAACCCTGGTCTTTATTGTATTCTTCAGTCTTCACCTTTCCTGCTGAAACAATTCTGTGGACCAGAGATGAAGGGCTGTAAGCATATGTTGTGCCTTGTCATGAGATCGTTTGCTAAGAAGCCTAGGTTCCTCTTGAAATGCCAGCACAACTTTAAGCATTTTAAGTATAAATTGTAGCAGGAAAAGTAAAAGCGTGTCCTTTTTTTTCTAGGCAAGCACCCTAAGAATGAACATATTGGGTCACGTTTCTGTTCAGGTGCTTGTTCACTTCCTTCTGCTCTACCGAATATGGATTATTAATATTATAGTTAATATTAAAATGGAACAATCACAAGAAGAGGGCAAGAGAGCATCTGCTCTCATGTATGTCTGTCATATACTGATTCAAACCTTCACCTGCAAGGCATGAGGAGTGGGTTCATAGCCCTTCAGAGGAAGGAATGGAAGCTGGAAGCACTAAACCTACATGTGTGAGAGCTCTTTCATGCAGGATTTCTATATTAAATGTGACAGTAACACATTGTTCATACAAAGAACTGAAAATTTTGGTAATAGAGAACAAATAAAAATGTGAGTGTGCTTAGTCATGCGGAGGAAGCAGATGTTAGCAATACATTAAATTACAACTCCAGCACAGGCATAGCCTTTTTCTTTTTAATTTGCTATTGATCTTCAGACCACAAAAAGCAAAAGCTTTCTCGTAGTAATTTAGTATTTTTTTCAAGTTCTGCCAAAGGTCTGACAAAATGCAATGAGTCTCTTATAACAGGTAAGCGTGACTCTATCCAAACACTTAAAATTATCTTAATATATGGCATTTACTGTGCCATAGAACTTGCCTAAAAGAATGTAAGTCTGCTCAAGGGGCGCAGAGGGAAATTTAGGTAGATTTAGGGGAAAATGTTGTGTGCATGACCTCATACAAACAAAACCTACATCAGCTGCTTTAGAAAAGACCAACAGAAATCAAAAGTTGGTGCAAGCCAACAGGTTTATGGAGACTGATGTCCTGTATGGAAAAGTGTCCAGAAGCAATTGCTTCAGAGAATGGAGCAAAAGAACTTGCAATGGGCAGATGTATAGGAACAAAGCTTAGTCACCTTTTCTAACCATACCAATAATTTCACTATTTCAATTCCATTTTCACTAGCTGTGCCTTCTTTATGTAAGGTGAAAAGAAGTCTTGATGTATACTCCACACAATTTACTATTTTGTTTGTTTTTATTACTTCTCCTATAATTTATCTCTGCTCAAAGATTTATGCTCTCCAGCCATCTTTCCCAGAAGGAAAATAGAAATGGATTTTTCAATTTAAAGAAGCAAATAAAACCAAATCTTTGTCTCAGAAGACAACTATGAAAGTATACATAACTGATGCCAAGTAAATGGAGTTAAAGAAATAATCTCAGCTACACTTCTATGACTATGCCTCCAGTGTACACGAGCATCTATATGTATTTATATTTATGTACTTTAAAGAAAGGTGTGTGGGAGGGATTGTTATGTTGGATTTTGGGGTAGGGTTTTTTTGGGTTTTTTTTTCTTTTTGGGGTATAACCTGAAGATTTTTGAAATAGACATCCTTGCAATGAGCAGCTGTCTTTCAGTAGTAGTAATTTAATATTTACAGTGCTGTGATACCCAACTGTGTGATACTCTCATTCAAAGATGTAGCAACTCACTGAACCTGATGTCACAAGCCCTTTCCCTTACATTCACTTGTGACTGGACTCTGCCTTACACTGCTGGGAAAAAAAAAAAAGTATTTTGGAGAATTTAAGGAAATTAGGCAAGTAGAGAAAATAGCCCATCAGAGTTTGAAGGAGGTTTTTTTAAATATTCCCATGGTCTTTATAACTTTGTAGACCAAGGCAGACTCAGAAACAAGTTGTGTTATGAGTTAATGATCTGTTAGAAGGAAAGAGGAATAAACATCATCAGACATAAATCCAAAATTATTTTTTTCCTACTATTAGAATGTTACTTCCTTGTAAAAAAAAAAAGGGCTACTTTTTTTTTTTGGCATTTAGGTGCTGGAAAAGAATTCTCTAACAGTAATGCTTTTCCACCCAAATTTTTACTTAATATTTTCTTTTAAAGATTTACATATGTAATTTAGGTTTGACTTTTATAACTTCCTCTGTCCACTTAACCCTATTCCTATCAACACTAGAGGTGTTGAATCACTTCATAAGGTAAAAGCCATAATTTTCCATTTTGACTTTTCAAGTAGTTCTCAGACAGTTACCTTGATGAAATTATGTAATCTAGGATATTTTTCCAAGCCCATGTCTGCTTCTTGGATTATCCTTCAGGCCTCCATTGTGCTGAAGTAACCAATGTTCTCTAACAACTTTCTGTAACACCTCTAGAGAAATGAAATGTCTTTTTCATGTCTGAAAAAAAGTCCCAGTTCCTTATCCTGTTGCTCTTGCTATGAGACAGGGCTTTGGCAATGCCTGTCTAAGAAGCCTTCTCTGTGATATCAGAAATGTCAGGGTAAAAGCTGCCAAATTTTTTGATCCTGTTGGCTATGGGCATTTATATTACCTTGTGGGGGTGTATATTTTTTCAGCATATCTTTCATCTTAATGGAGTGTGATAGCTTATGAAAGCCAGCTTGACGTTCATTACCACACAGATTATTTTTTTTCCTTTTGTCCACCAATAATATCTTTGTGATGGCAGCAGAAACTGTATGCATAAGAAAAAGAATTGGAAAATATTCCTGATTTGTAGGTACTTAGGGCAGTAAGTCCTTTTATTCACTGGAATCAATAGTACCAGGCATGGCCCAGTAAGAGTTCATACTCCTGCCATCTTAGGCTAACAAACTAGCAATTCTTTTGTCCTGCATAATTTGTTCATTTAACTTGTATGTGGCACAGGGCTGAAGCTTAGAAACTGAAATGTTCATCAGTGGGCTAAGTACTGAGTGTTTAAATCCAACCCTTTCTGACAAAACACAGATTAAGAGATGGCTTTCCCTGTCAATCTAACAATAAAAGCATTTGTTCTATATTCAAGTAATACAGGAACACATGTTTTAGCATCATCAAATGTTTATCTAACCTACTGGGCCATAAAACATTCCTTCAAGTGTTTTTTAGCTACTCTGTTTCAGTACACATTGGAACACCAGTCCTGACTATTTCTTTACCATCCCTCTGCACTATTTTAATGTTCTCTTGCTCTGTCTTGTGAGGATTCAATTATTTCATGCACACTGAAACAATTTAAGCAGGAGGGGAACTGCCTCACATGTGATCTCCTGAGCCAGGCCACATCAAAACAGGGCTTGTAAAATCTGACAGCCTTCTTACTTGAGGTTGCCAACATGTTCAGGAGGAGGTTCTGTGACTGGCTGTTGAGTGTATTTATCCACATTTTTCTGATTTTCCCCCTTAGCTTTCAAAGACAAAGTAGAGGGCCTGAAGTTTATATATGCTAATATGGTGGGTCACTATAATGATAATGGCATGCTTACACCTTTGTGTCCCTGAGAAAAAAACATATTTAAGTGGTAGAAAAGTATTCAAATAGGTGGGTGGAGAACACTTAATCCCAGTGTCCTAGACCATGGATAAATGCTCTGCTGCTATGCTGTCGGGCAAAAACCTTCCCTGCCACACATCAACAAACCTTGTTAAGGTGGGACACAAGCAGTCAATGCTGTTTTGCTCTTAGTTGCTTTTCCACTAGCAGCACTTCAGGACCAGGGTTTAGGAATTTTTAGAATCCCATCTTTGTGCTTTGTAGTTTTCTTGGGGTTTTCCCCCAGAAGGCTGTCGTGGATTTAAATTTTAGGGAGCAATAGAAGTGAGCAGCAGTCCCACTGAATCAAAAGAGGTGAGCCTGTATTTATGGGAACAATTTCTTGGCTTGCTTATCCTATTCTTCATATCAGGGAAGCCAAATCAGCATTTTAAAATTGATTTGTCACAGAACAAGGAACACAATAAGACTCAGAACCTGCTACTTCAAATCCATCTCCCTCTGATACCTTCCTTAGACATTTTAGTTAATATTCCTAAATGCTTAAAGAGAAATGAAAGAAATCATGTCCTTTTAAAGTAAATAAATAAATAAAAAAATACAGTTTGAGGATTTCCAATTGTCTCCATTAAGAGCAAGTAGATTGCTCATTGTAGTGTTTTATTTTGTTATTTACAGAACAGCAAGCTTGTGCTACAGTATCTCTTCATCTCCAGAATTTCTCTTCCAAGATTATGTATAGGCTCTGTCTTACTAGTAATATTTTAATTCATCACCACATATTTAGCAAACTCTTCTTTTATCACTTGATGACAGAAGGGATTTTTTTCTCTGACATTTATTGCTTTTTAAACTGTATTTCTGGTACAGTGCCAGCTTTCTCCCAAAATATTGTAAATAAATGTGAGTAATACAGATTTGGATTTATGAAGCATAATGGTTGGATGCTTTAGCTATGAAGAGATGTTTTATCATAGTCCACCAATGTGTGGGGAAACTTTTAAGACTTGCTTTCCTGCTTTATTTTACTACAGTCCTTATAGATTTTAAACCAAGTTGCTCTGAGACTTGAACACAATTACAGTAACCAATCTGACATAGACACAATGTGAATAAAATGCTCAATTATATGCAGCCATTTTAACACTGATACATTCTACACACATAAAATAAAGGCACCTTGAAATAAAACTCTTATCTCCCTCACCTCACTTATCTACTAATTACATATAAACTCACACAATAAAAAAATTCCTGTATGTCTATCACTGAGGAATAGAAAAGAAAGGCTTGTTATCTTCCTTCATGCTTATCTGTAAGACTCAGTAATGTTCCTATCTGTAAGAGTATATACTCTCTCTATATATGTATGTTCATATGTAGCTTATATATACAAATATAGCTCCCTTCAGACCCTGAATGATTAATACACTGGCTAGGGAACCGTTCTGTATCCACACTTTCTGAAATCAGAAATTCTTTAGATGGAAAGCCCCCACTTCTTCCTTCACAAGCACTACTTCATGAGACTATGAAATAATTTTTGCCACCCTTTTGGTTGAATTTTGATTCAAAATGAAAATTGCCTCTCCTCTAATATCCTTATTTTCTTGCAGTCATTATTTCACAACCTGGATGATTTGTTTTTTATTGTATGGTGGATTCAATGTGCTGGTAGCAAACTTTGGAAACATGGTGGCTAAGCAAATCCACCATTCCTTTGCATCGCATTCCTTACATTTTTTGCAGGATGATGCTTTGTGTGGTTTACCTTGAAGAGCAGGAACGAGCTTTATTCCTGAAAAGTAAACATGTGCCTGGAAAAAAAAAGAAAAAAAGTAAAAAAAAAAAAAAATTTTTAATCAGTAGAAAATAAAGCCCCTTTCCCAGAATCATGCGTGACATTCCTGTCCCTTCATGATGTAGGGCTCAGAGCAGTGTGCTGTAGCTGAAGATGAATATTATCAGCTTGGACTGTGGTGGGTTCTGGTGGAACCAGTCTGGGAATCTGGATTTTCCCCACTCCTGCCCCAGGGAAGAATAGGGAAGCAACAGAGGCTGGCATTACTTTTCATACACTTAGAGGCCATATGCCACACGTCAGACACCACTGGAGTCTGAAACAGAGGCCTCTCTGAGTTCCTTAGAGAGAGATCAACAAGTTTCAGTGAGAGCTCAAAAATATAGTCCTAAGTATCAGTGTAGAGAATAAGTCTTGAAAACAAGTCTCCATGAAGGTTTCAAGAACATAGTTTTAGACATAATAAAAATATGGTAAGAACGTTGCTTATAGTTTTTAGATAGAACAAGATAGACCTTATGCATAGTTTATACACAAACTGACATGCTAAGAAACTAGAATTCTAATAGGTTAACAAGAAATTGTTTGAATTTGTGTTTTTAGCTTATTGGGTAATTTGTGTATAGGAATCTATGCACTGGGGAGAGAGGCTCTCTCTTTCTTCTCTCCCCTCACCACTATCATCCTTACCCAGAAGAAGAGAGGAACTGCGGCTGCAACTTCAGCCCTCCCAGGGCCTTGCACCAGGTGCTGCTTCCACTTCTAATTAGAATTTTACTTCTATTTAGAACTCTCTACCGAAAACTTCTAACATAGACTTTAACGCTTGAGACCCTTTGCCTTTCAAGACTGATGTGCCTTTACAATAAACAACTTTATAACAACTCAACTCTTTAAATAAAAATAAAAACACCAACACAACAAGACACCATGCAGGAATGCAGGCAGCAGATCCCTTATCTGCTTTCCAGTCTGATATTTAATGATTTCTCAGCTGATCCAAATGTTGCATAAGACTTCCAAGTAGAGGAATGACCCAGACCAGAGCAATACCATCCAGGAACATTTCCCAAGCGCCTGTTTCTTGGGAATGGGAAAGGAAGCAGATGTTTTCCATCAAGAACTAATGCTGAAGAGCTACTATTACTCCCTTCCTAACCACAAGCTCTGTGCCATAATCATCTACTCCCTTCTTCTGCTTCTATAGATGTAACAGCAGCATGTAATAATTCAAAATGTGTCTTGTTGACACAGCTTGCTTCAGCTGTACAGAAAGCAAGTTTTTTGTTCAATGGGTCTGTGGACACATCAGCACTTTGCAGAGAGCCTAAGCCTTCTGCTTTATTGATGGCAATTTCCTGCTGTTGTCCAAGCCTCCCAGAAATCTGTGGCAGCACACTGGAATAGTCACACACAGTAAATTTCTGTCAATGTGGCACGGTTATTTTTGTTAGACAGGACCACAATTTTTCCCTGAAATATTCCTTGGAATAATCCCTATTAAAAATATATATATATATTTTTTCCTCTTAATTCAGCAAGCTGATCTCAAATAATGCTTCTTTACTCGCCTTCATTAATTATGCTGGAATGAATTTGTAGAGAAATTGTAGGAATTTCTTCAGTTAGGTCTGTGTCACTGATAGGGAATTATCTGTCATACACATCTGGCTTTGTAGAGAGTGAGAATAACAGGTATTCTCATGTATCAAGTTGAAAACTAACTCAATAAATATGAGGCCTAATGGATTATATTGGACTTAAAATACAGCCATGTGTGCAAGAATGTCCCACAGAGAATATTAAAGATAAAAAGTGTGAAAAAATGTTAAAAGGCATTAGTATAATAAAAGGGAACCAACTCACCTATTGAACTGAAAAAGATTGGCTGAGGGACTAAACAATTTACTTTTGGATATAAACATGGTCAAAATGTCTATTCTGTGAGGATGAGCACTTTAATGTTCTGTTTGGACAATTTAGGTCATGGGATAGCTGTCATGTATTTCCTCTCCTAGTGCACAGCTGTAGATGTTCCAAACAGGAAAGCAAAATGCATAAAGCCTCCCTCTTTGCAAGCTCATAGAGACCTGCTACTTACAGAATCCTATGGAACTATGGAATCATAGAAGAGCCCAGGTTGGGAGGGACCTTGAAAGGTCCTCTTGTCCAATCTTTCATAGGAAAGGGATCTTAGATCAGATTATGGAGTCCTGTCCAATCACACCTTGACGATCTCCAGCCATGGGTAGTCCACCACATTCCTGGGGATGTTGTGGCAGTGACTGATAATTCTCACTAAAAAAAATGCTCCCTTACAACAAGAACAAAACTTATTTAAGAGCTCTGAAATGTTCCACAGTACAAAGCTATGTTATTTTCCTATTAAAAGGCTCCATGGACACAGCTGTGGCCTAGGCTCTGCTTAAGGTCAATGAGCCAAAGTTGACCCTAAATTCCTAGTCCATGGTGTAGGCAAGTCAAGACAATCCTGAGGACACTTATATAAGGGATTATCCTATTCCTTTCATAGTGAGAGTTCTGGAAAAGACTGAACTCAGTATGAAAGTCACTATAAATATAAAGAATGTGAAACTGAGGAATGCCATGGGACTGTGAACACTTCACAAAAATAAAGGATCCTCTGCACTAGAACTGCATTTTGTGTCTTGGATACCAATCCTGAAGAACAAGGAAGAAGGATTAGTACTTTTACATTTTTAGAACAAATCTAAAACTCACATTTCATGAAAAAGTGAAGCAGAGGATGCTGTGAAAGGAAGGCTAGGAGAGGAAGTATTACCATAGATAAAAGGAAAAGAATACATAGATGCTCCCTGAAGCAAAGCAGATGGGCTGAAGAAGGCTGTGCCACCAGCTTCCTATGTTCATTTTAAAGGTCAGTTTTAAAAAGTAGGAATCAGGTGTGGAGGACTTTTTTCTCCCTCCCAAAAAATACCATCAAGAAATCTTAGGAGACAGCAAGGAGAGGTGACAGGGTTTGGGGACTTTTTTGCACTATTTTTGGTTTTGTAATATTTTCCCCTGGATTTAACCATTACTTTGTCAGAAAAAAAATAAAAATTCTTTTTAAGTTTCAGCTTTATTCTGGGGTGACAAATCTATAAGGTTCTTTTTTCTTGGGGGTGAAACTCCCCTGATGTTTTGCAGGAAGCCCTTGTAGGAGCAATGCACATGAAGGAAACTTTTATCAAAACTATGAAAATTTGGGGACCTACAGGATACAATGTTAGGACTCAAGATCAATTCTCCCCAGGCACACACAGCCCTGTACCTTCCTTGTAAAAGATAGGAAAGAGGAGGCATATAGGCTGAACATTCCCAAATTGCTACAGTTGATCAGTGTAAATTTCCTTAGGTGGAAAGATATGACAAGTGACAAGAGGAAGTGGAATGTTGCTTTGTTATTCTGATTTTTCACTGACAAATGCAGATCAGCAGCATGTGTGAAAGGAGCCTCAGAGTCTATGAAACAGGAGAGAGCTCAAGATATGATGTATAGACTTTTTCTTGTGCTTCATGGGGCTGCTGGGATATGAAAATGCCATTCTGGGGAAAGCTAATTGCCTGTTCAGCAACTAAAAGCAAGATACCTTTGTTCAGTGAGTTACAATTCCCTGAAGTACACTGCAGTAGCAAAGCAGTAATTACAATGCAGCATGTCTTAAAAGAGCACCATTACACATTTCATGAAGAAAAGGGTAACTTTAGCACTGCTGCTCCCTGGTTAAAGAAAAAGATTTAAAACATCTTGAGCGTGATCTTCTATGTTTTATGAACAAAAATTTGTCTTCATACCTATTTCTAATGTGGAGACTGTGCTTGAAGCTTACTTATCCTTTTCAGACTGCTACCAGGCCAGGTTATAAGCCATTTTGTGGTGCTGGCAACAGTCCATTAATATAAAACACATTTTTAATTTTCTTCCTTTACCACCCCCCACACCCTCCCATTTTATGGTTTTTTTCTGTCTCCAGCAAAAATGATATGGTCTCACCAGAATGGAATGACTTGTGGATAAGGCGGCAAGGTATAAATTAAAGTGGGGTCTTTGGCTGAAGAAGCACAATGAACATTCAGAAAAGGATGGTGAAAAGGAGAAGTGTGAGCAGACAAAGGAAACCAGGCAAAAATTACAGAAGAATATGGGTTTAATATACTTTTGATATCCTCAACAGAGTAAGCATGGTTGCAGAATTCTGGAAATCATAAACACCTTAGAGAGTTAAGACAACCTCATAAATGGGAATAGGTAATTTCTTGGGGATTATTTCTAAATCAGACTTTAATTAAAATGTTAGGAGAAGATGAACATATGTTTTAATAAATAGCTCATTATTAATTTTAAATAGTAACTTACCGATAACTACAAGCATGTTATAGTTATTTATTAACCACTATTTATTAACCTTTGACAAATGTAACACTTTCTGTGCAGAACGAAATTGTCAAAGGAAGCTGGCAAGAAAGAAGATATGAATTAGGATTTTAACAGAAATCAGTAAGGAAGGTAACTTGCACACCAATTATGTTGTGTTGCATTATAGCTTCCATACTTTCTCCTAACAACTATGTAATTTTCTCATGTCTCCATGGCACATATTTTGTGACTTTTTCATTAAAAAATCCAGCACAAACCAAATAATCTTTTGCCATATAATACATTATTAGAAGAATCATAAGGAGGGAGGATAACGGAGAAATTTTAATAAATATTGCAAAGCATACTACTGTTCCTGAATGTTTGTGTTGGATTTCATATGATGTATGAGAAGCTGACATGTCCTCTGGGGGCTAGTTTACATTTTTTTAATGAAAGGGTACAGTACTCTGGACCTATAGTTTATTTAGTTTTGCACTAGAGATGTAAATATTTTTTAAGGCTTGACTCATTACATTTTGTGCAAACCTTGCACTCAAAATCTGTGTGATTCACAGTGTACTGAAAATAGAAATAATACCCCTAAATCACACCTGTCTGTGAAGAGAAAATCTGCCAGTTCTTTCACTCCCAACTCATCACCTTGCGACAGGCAAGGAAAAAAAAATAAAGCCAGAAAAAAACTAGCTGTACTTAGAAATGAATTCACTGGAAAAATGTTCCTTTGTTAAGAAGTGCTTGGCTGGGACAGCTGGGAAAATGCAGAGCTCAAAAAAGTCAACATGGTCTTGGTTCTTAGGTCACCTAGCCCCTTATTTTGAAAAATGCCTGTATCACTTTTTTCGTTTTGCTGGTTTTTATGTCTTTTTTTGGGGAGTTTTGGAGACTTGTTTGTTTACTTGTTTGTTTTGAGAGAGATGACTTCAAATACCTTTATGTTAGGGAGATGAAAATCATGGCCTTATACCTCTTACTGCCTCAATCTTTCAAACAAGTGTGTCTTCCACCTTATTTTGTGATGAATTTGACCCTGTCATAGTCTAAAAATACTTTGACGAGCATCTCTCTAAATAAAAATGTACAGCCTTTGTGGAGCTCAAGTGGTCTCAAGGTTATGCAGTGCTAATCAGTTTTGTGGTTCTTAATTCTATTTTCAAATTTGGCCATAGCAGTCTTTCAATTCACTTTTGTGGCACTTGATTGATTTTGTTATTAACGTTACAAGTCATGGGATCAGATAGCAGTATGTTGAACAGACATGCACCCACACCAGTCTACTGAAACATATATTGATTTGCATCAGTATTTTTAGTCTAGGAAAGTGTCTAAATTGTGAGGTTAAAATTACTCTCTATATATTTAACAAAGATGAAGGTATTACAAATATTTATATGACTGCAATACATGAAAATCTGTGTTTATATGTCTTTCTGTTAAATGACATTTATTTATAGATCTGCACTGTTACTTTATCCCTCCAGATAAAACTGTAAAGCTGCTTTTCCCAAGTACAAGAAAATCCATCCTGAAACTTTAATTAAAGAATAATCTATCAATGACAAATTACCAGAGGATGGATATGTCACTCACAGTGTTGGCATGTCATTTCAAAGAACACAACTGAAATCACAGGAGAATAACAGATCTGGGTATTTGTTTGCACTTAGCAGACAAGGGGAACATAACTGATATAAAGCAATTTCTAGAGAGTTTCTGTGTTAAGAGATTAGTCTGAAATTCCTTCACTCTGAAAGAAAAAGCAGCACTAGAGCAAATCTGCACCCTCTGTGAAGCCTGTAAAGCCTCTACTAAAACAAGTAATCACTTAAAATGTTTAAAACTGCTAGTTTGTTTTTTTTTTATTTGCGCTTATGAAGTCGCCACAGTGGATGTAACCCTGCTTCAACTTTCCTTTTAAAATAGTACAAGAGGCAGCTGAGAGGATATGAGAAGTAGCAGCTTTTCCCCCCCCCATTCTGTAATTCAAATAAATTAATCTTTACATCTCCTCTGTGATCAGCTGCATGTGCATTTCCTCATCTTTACAAAATAGGGGCTCTATGTGGAGTTCCTATATAAATGATATTAAAATCTCTTTCAAAAAAGCCTAAGTGATTACAATTATTCAATTTCCCATGAAATCGGGATTTTCTTTTTTTTTTTTGTCCATGAGTTGTTATTATTATAAGGCCTGTAACAAGATAGATCTCAAATAAGACGTATATGACCTCAGTATGAATAACCCAAATTTTAGCTTCTCCTGCTTAAGAGAAAACATCGGCATAATAAAAATCATAGTGGATAATGATTATGAGTTTTCTATTCCTTCCCCACAGAGTATAGTTTTACCTTTATCTCATCCAGGAGAACCTTGTAGATCAGGTGAAACAATACTTCCATCAGAATCTTATGGGAATTTCATATAACCTGAAAGCAACTTGCGGGCAAGACATAAACCTATTATCCTGGGCTATCGACAGTTCCCTGATCACCTCATGCACGCATATCCCTTGTCTACAATCCCAGGTGTTTTCTGGGATTATTTATTTCTTAACTGTGTTGGGTTGATTGGATTATCTTTTTGATTACCAGATAGCAACTTTTTTACTTATTTTTGATCCCCTGAAATCCAGCCTGCTCTACCCTTGCAAGGATGTTAAATCTAAAGTAAAAGCATAGAAATTCACATGTAAAGGTCAGAGCTACAATTCTATATTTAGACTCAGTTGGACTGCATTTCTTTCAGGAGCTACTTTGAAGTCTCAACCCAAAGGAATCCATTTAGTCTCTACCAAGTCCTTTGGCACAAATGCGGTTCTATAAAGTTTCTCCCAAAATACATTCATGTGTTCTGTATGAAGAGGATATTGGAATAAAAAAACTGAACGATGATAAATCTGATGAATTTAGCTTTCTTAATTAACAGCAGTGTTAATCAGGTTGTTGATTAGAGTGTTGTTGACCAGAACCTCCCAGTCAAAGCTGTCCAGCCACTGCTTAAAATTTTCTATCATTTTGGCCTCAAGCCCATGGTGGACTTCAGGTCACACCCTTTCTGTTGGGTCATTCATGATGCACATCTGACATCTGCGCAATGAAAAGCACTACAGAAGTGCAACACTGGAGATTGTCAGAGTTGATTGTATCCTGATGATTGCCTCCCTTGTCAGGTATTTTATCACACATTTTGGTACTTCCTGTACTGCTTTAACTGACTGGTACATAACTTCATGATATTCTTCAAATAGCAATTGCTCTCTTCAGCAGAGGAAACCATAGACATTGTTCTAGAATTATCAGTCCTTCAGATCTCTGCTCTTCTAACGGCAGCCTCTTCCTTGCAGTTTTGAAGATCCTTTCCAATCTGTGGCTTTCAATGCAGAGGATGTTTCAGACACCTGAGAGGACAACACTTTGACTTTCTAAAACTTCTGTGGCTGGAAATTGGATGGCTTATTTGCCAGAATTTGCATTTTTGTCGTGTTGATTCTTCTTATTTTTTTTATTATAGGTTTCACTGTCTGAAGAGGAATATATGTCTTTCCAAACAAGATCCCACCCATGTTTGGAGAAAATAGCTAAACCTGAGCCATTCTAAATGGACCTTTTCTATTTATGAATAATCTTTTATTTACTAAATCCTCTTGAGCAATTTTTTTCAGGGTGAGAGTTACTTTTTACTTAAATTATTTTAATAGTAGTATCTTTATGTTACACATAGTAGTATAAAAGATCTTCAATAACAATTCCATAGCGCTTAAATAATTAATTATTTATATGGGAAAGAGCTTCCTATTGATGACATTATTCCATTGCATGATGAACATAACAGACCACAATTCTAACAGCCTGGGCAACGATTAACAGCAAGCTTTGCTAGGATCACTGGCTTTTATTATGAGAAAATTAATTTAACTATAAATAAGTGTCAACACATATACTGAGAAGGATAAAATTAGACTTCTACTCAAAAATAAAAAACCTTAGAGAAGTTATATAGCATTGAATATAAATGTTCAGCAGGATTTGAACTAGTAACATTTTGTTTCCAGGACTAAAATATCTTAATAGGATATAATTTATTCTATTAAGGATATAGAAGAACTTTGTATCTATAAATCAATACAAAACAAATAAGAAATACTGGTGGTCCTTCACTATGCAAAAAAGGCATCTATTTTCATCTAAAAGCATTTTCACAGCTTATGATGAGTGACAGCACATAATAATAGTGCCATTTATTCCTTGGAATCAAGATCAGAGGCACAGGCTTAGGAGTTTTCACAGATATTTTGTTACATGGTGAACAATTTTTAAGTTCACCTGTGCATTCAGAGATGCTTGTCTTCAATAAAAATGCAGGGCTGAAAAGGAAAGGGATAGAAGTCATGGAAACACCATATTGGGTTTAGTGGCACAGGCTATCCCCCATGAACATCTAACAGAGTCTCACCTGAATACACTTTGTTACCTCTCTTTTCTGTAAGAACAGGACAGAATAGGCATAAAATATAGATTGTTTGAATCTGAGAAGAAGGTTCATTGCATACTACCTGGCTGTCTTCATGTATTGCTCTTCAACAATCCTTTTTTCCAACTAAGATTGTCAGTTACCAAATTCGAGTATTTATGGCATGATTATAAAATGTACAGAAGATTTACTTTTCCCTCTAGCTTCCATGAGGACTTAAGAATTTGGAAATTCATACTCTAGATTGCCTAAACTGGACAGAAAAAATTAATGCACAGGGGAGTTTTGTTTGTTTGGGTTTTATGGTGGGGTTCTTGCCACAAGTGGTTTGCCTGAAGTTATGGAGGGAAATGATGTTTGAGTCAGTCAGTATTCAAAGATTGTCCTAAGAAAGATGTCAGAGTTTAAGATCCTGACATCTGGTCATCATTAAGAATTACTGTTCACACATGATATTTTACTTAGAATGAACCAGGAGGCAGACAGTAATTTATATCCTGCAGCCAGTGGGAAAAAGTCTGGTAAAATGTATAAGTGATCATGAAAAGAAGTCTCTAGCAAGTTCAGCTGTGGGGTAAGGTATGTGAGGAGACAGATTTACAAAAGGAAATCACACTTTGGTGATTTTCCTGGCTTAGAATAAGGAGGCTCCACCCCAGCTCATCAGATGAGAAATGGTGTTAAGGTTCCTTTCCCACAGATTGTTGGGCTGCATGCAAAGAAATTTTGCAATACAAATGTTGAGCTTCTTTGGAGTTTTCTGTCTATTTTTATAAAATTTTCTGGGGGAAAAACAAGCATTATTTCATTCAATTTCAGTTGGCATTATGAAATGTTGTATTAATAGCTGTCAGGCAGTCAGTCAAATATCCCAAAAGTTTTCCTGTATGCTTTCTTAATTTTGCCAAAGATTAAAATGTCATCACTGCCACTAGGGACATTGGGCAGGCTCTAAGTTATTCTGTGGATTATATTTCTTAAAGTTTCAGCAGCTACATATATTTCAAACATTCATTTCTTGTACCCAGTATTTCAAAACTTTATGAATTTTCTTCCTGAACTCAAGTTAATAACAGATCAAAGACCACTAATTTAGCAGACCTCCACTTCAGAAATCCTATTTTAAGCTTTAATTCCTTGTATCCATACCTTTATAAATTTTCCTACCTTTACAGTCTTCAAGAACTTTCTAAATTTGTACAAAGTTCAGGAAAGTCTCTGATACTGAAGCAGAATTGGGGAGAAGGATTAAACAGAAAGACTGATAAAGTATTCTTGTGGGATCAAAGAAGGGGTGGATGACACCAAAACTGAAAATGTTCCAAAATTCTAAGAAGTTTTTAAAAGGGAAGGGAAGGGAAGGGAAGGGAAGGGAAGGGAAGGGAAGGGAAGGGAAGGGAAGGGAAGGGAAGGGAAGGGAAGGGAAGGGAAGGGAAGGGAAGGGAAGGGAAGGGAAGGGAAGGGAAGGGAAGGGAAGGGAAGGGAAGGGAAGGGAAGGGAAGGGAAGGGAAGGGAAGGGAAGGGAAGGGAAGGGAAGGGAAGGGAAGGGAAGGGAAGGGAAGGGAAGGGAAGGGAAGGGAAGGGAAGGGAAGGGAAGGGAAGGGAAGGGAAGGGAAGGGAAGGGAAGGGAAAGGAAGGGAAGGGAAGGGAAGGGAAGGGATCCCACTTGTCTTCCAGTATGAAGGTAGCTATGGAAATATAACACTGGAGGAGGGGGATCAAATTAAGACATTTTTTGTTTTCAGTTCTAAGAAATTTCAGTGCAAGTTGTAATGTTGTCACAAAATTGTTTTCTACCCACCCATCTTTTTGTTTCTGTGCACACCTGGCATGAAGTGACATCCTTGTACAGGGGTTTTTGTGAGTTTTGCTTTACTTCCTTTCCAGAGCAGCAGTTCGTGGCTTTCATAGTTTCAGCTAAGCACTGAATAAAGCCTTCAAAATTTGTCCCCATATCTAGAACAAAGACAAAACACTCAAACACCTCAGTATCTTTTCAGTGTGCCTATTTAATTGTCTTTACTCATAAACTGTGTCCTAATTTCCTTAATACCTGGGCTTTTGGGGAGAATTATGTTTGTGCTTAAACATATTCTCCACACAGGCAAAATAGGCATTGAAATGAATTTTGTTTCACTTCTCAGAGTTTTCTGTCAGTCTGACAGTTGGATAAAATCTTGCTGAGGTTGTGAACACACAGACTGTCCTCCAGCTGTGATACATATATGAAGCAAATCTCTTTCCAGTGATCATCTCTGAGTGCACAGGCACAGCAGATGCAGACAGCTACAGCAGTTGAGGGTCACTTGCAGAATAAACTCATGGGGAAAAAAAAAAAAATCTTTCTGGATATATTGTGCTGCTGAAAACTTACTGCTAAAGAGCCCCCAGAATACCTAACCTAACAAAGACAAACAAACAATGTCAGCTCTGGTGAGATTCCTGCGTTGACAAAAGACTGGAGTTTACTGTGTTTTTGTAAAATAAACATGATTATTGTAATAGTATTGCCTTCTAACAGGAACAGCAACAACTAGAAGAGCAGCAAACACTGACAAACAGCTCATATGCAAAGAACTAAAGGATATTCATATTACAGACGTTTTTTCCCTGTGGTACTGGGCAATTTTATTTTCATTTTGAGCTTTTGGCTCATTCAGTGTCAAAAAGTAGCACATTTTCACCTGAAGAAACCAATACATTTAATGACAAAAATGACTTAAGAAGACCTTAATAGTTACCAGTTGAAATTTTACATAGAGAATAAGAGTTTCTTCCAAAACTGAAATTATTAATGTGAGCTATTCAAAATAAAAGCAAGCTCTGATTAAAAAAAAAAAAAAAGGATAGAATTGTGGATTTTTAAACTTTAGTTTTCACTTTGAAGCAGTTTTCTTCTAATTTATATTCAAACTCACTACATGACTGTCAGAGCTCTTCATGTGTCTTCATCCTGTATTTCCATTCCTCATCTAAGCATGAATATTTACAAGGTTAATCTTCAGTACAAAGAACATGCAAAAATTTTTTTTCAAGTATCAAGGAAATGTAGATAAGCCACAGTACTCCAGCAAAAACTATTAACTTTCAGCATCCTTAACACTGATTAGCTCTAAAGTAATTGAGATCAGTTAATGTCTCACTGGGACAAGAACCTTATTTTTTTTAAAGTCTATCATCAAAACTTCTTACTGCAGTGAGAACTCCAGGAATTGAATAGGATTCCATCTCACCTTCTGCAGGCTACTGAATGTATTCCTTATAATTTTAAATTTAAACCTCTCTGGGATAGTCTCATTAAAATAGAGCATTTCATTGGCTGCATAAGGGAGTAACAAAGCTGTTACCCCTTTCTGGTCAATTATATCGATTGCAGTTCTGACATTTTCAAATGTATTTCTCCATTTACTCCAATTATACTAAGCAGATTGTTAAGAAGATTGTCTTGGACTTCGGAAGACATGCAATGAGCCAGTTCACTTGTACTTGTGTCAAAGTTAATTAATTTTTCTAAATCTAAAATGACCAGGGATGCATTCTGCTTTCTGTTTTAAATTAAAATCACTTTTTCACCGCTGTGTTATTCTGCGTTTGTATTGATTTTAGGTTCAAAGAGCATTAAATTCAATTCTAAATTTTCTTTTAACCTGTAGAGAACATGGAAGCATCAGAAGCTCTGCTTAGAAATTTCCCCAAGGGGCTCATCCAAAGCTTAACAAAACATTTTCAGTAACTTAATTTCACTTGATGTCTTTGAAGAACTTTCTCTTTTATCCATCAGGGTCAATTTTTGGGAATGCTTTTATTCAAATGCAAAATGTCCCAAACTTGGAGTAGTCTTACTTATCTGGAATTATTTGAATATTTGCAAATTCCCCAAAGCGAAAACAACAACCAAAAAAAAAAAAAAAACACAAAATAGGTGTTTTAGAGTAATTTTCATTTAAAATAAAATAAATTTGAGGTGGGTTAGCTTTGGCTGACAGCCAAAATCCCACCCAGCTACTCAGTTACTTCACTCAGTGGGATGAGGGCAAGAAAATAGAAAAAAAAAACCCAACCTGTTCTTGTGTTCAGATAAGGACAGGGACATCAATTATCTTTGTGGAGGGACACAAGCCGCAGAATTTATTGTCAATTAAAATAAGTATTTAATTGCTGATGCAAGTACTAGTACACAAAAATTATATATATACAAACTTGAAAATTACATTTCCCCTCCTTTTCCCAGGGTCAGCTTCACATGTTCTCCCCAGGCTCCACTACCTGAGCAGTGCAGGAAGCCTAGGGTGTCACAGTCCAAAAACAGCTGTTTCTCTCTGGGGTTTTCTCCTTCTCACATCTTTCCCCACTCCAGCGTGGGGTCTCCAGGGTGGCAGATCCCTTGGGGATGGCCATCTGCATGGGCTGAAGTGGGTGCCTTGTCTGGGGTCAGGTAGAACCTTCTCCTTATCTTCTTCCTTCTCCTGCTGCTCCTCTGACCTCACCTCTTCTGTTTTTGAGCCTTTTTGTTCTCTGTCTCCATTTGGCACTTTCAGCCCCTTCTCCTATATGTGGCTGCCACACTGGGTTAGTTGGAGTTGTCTGGAATGAGCTGTGTTGGGCATGGAGCAGCTCCAGCCAGTCCTCACAAAGACCCCTCCTTGACACCTGCATCCAGTACAAATTCAAAGAAAATATTGAATCAAACCTTACCACTGGGCTGGGTTTTGAGGGATTGGCTCCTAAGGTGTTTTTGCACCTGCAGTTAATTCCAGCCAAGGGGACCTGTAGCTGAAGGGGTGAGGAGGATCCAGGACAGTCAGCCTTCCAGCTTACACCAGGAATATGCCTTTTAGGAAGAAAATGTAGGGGTCGCCCCAACATACTGTACCATGGATCGCACGGTGGCACAGGCTCAGAGTACCCAATCCAGGTTCCTTTGCAGACTCAGAGTACCCAATCCTGGTATTCCTGGCCCGGGCCAAGCTCTGGAGCAGGGCTGAGCTGGTCTGAGCAGCTGTATGCACGAGCAGCACAGAGGCAGGGCATGAGCATGAACACAATCATGGACATGGGCATGGCACAGGCACGGGATGTCTGTCCACACCAACTGCTTTGCTGCTGTGCTGCACCTCTGGCCATGCACAGATGTTTCTTAATCTTCTGAGAGCAAGCAACGTGCCAATATTTGATCTGGAATTTGTCAGCTCCCCAGAGTATTCTGGCCAGTGTGATGCAATGCTTGCTTGCTGGACTAGATGCAACGAGCTCAACAGTATCAGTCTAAAACCCAGTGAGACAGAAGCCATGTGACCAAAAAATAGATAAAAAACACGAGTAGGTTTGATGCAGTAATTACCTCTGTGATAGCTCTTTCTAGGTAAGGTGAATTGATGATGACAACGTAGGGAAATTTGCCTTTCTAGCACTGTTTTCTGAACAAAATTCACCATGGCTGTCAATCAGGTCATTTTCCCCTCACACAAAATTAGCACCACTTATTTTAACAGTGTCTTTTGTACAATGCTGAAAGGTGAATGATATTTTAATTTAACCTTGAGAGTATTTTGGTGTGTTAAAAGTTCTTATATTTGTGTAATCTTTATTTCTCAAAAAAAGGTTTTGGATATATAAGCTTCCCTTTCTCAGCCTGATCCTGGACTGAAGACCATAACCTAGCAAGAATTTTTCCCTTTGATCACAGTTGCATAGATTTCATTTTCATTTTCCTGTGTAGCTGTAAGATGTTGTCTGCTTTATATAGCACTTTCCATACTTGGATATTTTGTTTTATTAGAACAGAAAACACTTTTGGAAACGACACTTGTGTCTCTCCGGTGCTGTCAACAAAATGCTCTAAGACTGACTGATGCATGGGACCTCACATAGACTTGTTACCACTACAGGCAGTTTTACAAAGAAGCTATGGCAACATAAAGCTGAGTATTTCAAAGGTAGTTCTCAGGAAAATGACTTTTCTTCTTGAAATAGGAGCTACAAAATACAGTGTGCTAAAGGCAGAGTAGTCTAGGAAACAGTCACTGAGTTCAAGAATGATTTTAAAGTCCAATCCATCATGAAGCTTTAAATATTTTCATGGAAAGAGTGAAAGCTTGGATTTCCATTCTTATTCCAAGGACTTATTTAATCTAATAATATTCATAGCTACTGCTCCAGGCAAAGACTGTGCCCTGTGTTTCATCTTCCAGTGCCCTGATCCCTCGGCTGAAGACTCATGCTCCCTAAGGAGCAAGGAGAACTTTTTCAGGAAGGAGTGCTGTGCCCGCTGTTCTCCTCCTGCCTGTCCCATGAGCTGTGTTTGACTCAGAATCATGAAAGCTGGCAAAGTTTCTGTGTCACAAGCGAGGCCCACTCAGACTTGTCTATAATCTACCCTGAAGGATGCTACCCTGAAATGTATGTGGGTTCCAGACCTGGAAGTGCAACAGAGACTTCCTGACTCTTTCAGTTTAGAAAGGCACAATTTCGGGAAAAATGAAAACAGAAAGTAAACACATTACTAGGTTTATAATAGATTGTTAGCCTTGAATTTATGTTCTTTAAACACTTAAGGTTGTCTCATGTCTGTTATTTTTTCCCTTCTACTAATATCAGGTGATCTGCTCCCATGAAACAAACTGAACCATTATGATGAGGTTGGCACACAGTATGTTTAATCAAGTTCTCAAGTCTTCTCTGTCTGCCACATCTTTCCAGAGCCATCCACATGAGTAGATGGTGGGTTTTATAAGCTTGAGAGTGAGATTGCCTTGTATTCATGCACAGATGCAGACACCTGTGACTCACTGGAGCTATGTGGTGAGCCCAGGCAGGACTGAGCAGTAACACTGTGTTTCCTCCAAGTTTGCATCTGGAGCCTGCTCAGCACATCACAAACGCAGTCACTTAGGGTTTGAAATGGTGATGGTGTCATCACTACCCTCCAGTGAAGGATAAAATGGCACCCAGAGGTCAAAAATCATCTACAAGTTGCTCCACATGACCACTGCCTTTTCTGAGACAGGAAGAAGAGCAGGTGCAGAGCTTTCCCTGTGCTCACTCCGGATGCACGCATAGGCAGGATCCATGCTGGGTGCAGCTGGGCAGCAGGAGTATCTGCTGGCACAAGGACAAGCAAACCAGACAGTGGCTGATGGAAGAGAGGGTTGAGGCAGCTTGCTACCGTGGTGCAGGGACAGGGATGCCCTGCCTGGACAGATGTTTGAAGGTGGAGCCCCACAGGGGCAAGTAGGTGTCCGTGTTTCTGTGAAGGATCAACGTCCTTGTGGGAATCAAGGGAAGAAGAGGTGATGGCAGAGAGGTGAGGCAGGGGCTGCTCTGCAGGCAGCAGCAGGAAGGATGTGCCCAATCCCACGGGAGCACTTGGCACCAGCTGCAAGCTGCAGCGCCCTGGACCCTATTTGGTTTACTGAACTGAACAGCCTCCATTCTCAAGTGTCTGAGCTCTTCATTAAGCCTCAATTTAACCACTCTGGCCTCATCTGAGCTCTACATAACTGCTTGGACACAAGCTTGTGTGATTAAGAAAATTTGGTGGTCTCAGAGGTATCAAATAAACCTGAAAGTACTTTAAATTTGTAACTTAAGAAGGCTCTTCTTTCTGGAATCTTAGTTAGAAAAACTAATGTATAAGTAAAATTTCTTTTTTTTTTCCTTTGTGAACAATCAGATTTCATTCCACACCACTTTATCCACCATTTAATGAAACTTTTCATCAGACATACAAATTGGATAATGTCAGGCCTCCCTTTAAAAACTGAAATAAATGAGTGAGCCTTTGCTAGAGAGCAAACCTATTCAATCAGCTTCTGTGTAGAAGCAGTTTCCAACATTAGGAACTGGATACCTCCCATTAACATGACTTAGTGCAGCTGTGAAATGCTGCCAAACTTATGTAATACAATTATTATGTGGCGGCATCACATAAAATAAACCAGGGCTGCCACTGTAAGCTCTCATTTGTAACAATTCTGGTTTTAAAAGCTGATGAAGAACATCAGGCGATGCCGTGGTAAAAGGTAGATCTGGGAAAGCTCAAAGAGTCCCATGAGGATAAATAAAAAATTGCAGTAAAAGACACCTTATCAAATTTACAGCTTGTAGCATTTCAGTGTTGGTTCTTGCATTCCTAGAGAAAAATGGCAAAACATTCTTTTCTCTGTAATTAAATAAACATGAATTCTTAATACCTGCATGTCAGAAATCAGGCTGCAGAAACTTATTGTTGTGCCTTGACGACTATTCTGAATAAAATAATGTACAAAAGCTTGTTGATTTAAATAAGATAAACTTTATATTAGTCTAATCCTCTGTGCAAGGGGGAAAAAAACAGAGATGGGGCTTTTAAAATTATGGTGGGTTTTTTGTACAAAAGCCAGGAGTCCAGAGACTGCATGTGTAAACAGATTATTCAGACCAAACTCACCTGATTATGAACTTAAAGAAAGATATATGAATCTAGCCAGTACTTCAGAAATTATGTTTTAGACCTCTGAACAGTGTTAACCCACAGGAGCTTTACAATGCAGGTCATTCCAAAGGCATTGACTAAACTATGCAATGCTAAAATTTAAAGATATGAATTTATTGCTCACATATTAAAGTAATAACAAAAGATATACTCCTCCACCTGTTAGCTCATTTAAGGTTTTATGCTTTATGGCCGTATTTTGGAAGCCTTGCTTAAGGCAGACCCCTCCTGCTGGAAAAGAATCTTAATCTGTGACTAAGGGGAGTTTTAGCAGCTTTGTTCCTCCTTTCACTGTTTTCTAAGTCTTTCCATGTAAGACCTTGTCTCCCACCATTCACTTAACTACCAAATATCACTTGAAAAGACAGATGAACTAATAAAAAAGTTCATTCAGTATGGTTTTTCTGGCCGTCACAACACTTTTTGTTTGTTTGTTTTGCTTTTCTTCCTTTTTTGATCCTTACTAAATAACACTGCTAGCTACAGAATGTATAATTTCTTTTTGTGATTTTATCACTCATTATTAAGGTATTTAGAGCATTCCTCTTTCAAGACAGTATTTTCTCACAGAAACCTTTTACTCCTTTACTGGAGAAGTTCTTCGCAGCACACTTTTCACTATCTTTGTATATTAAGAGGTAGAGATGTGAGAAACAGACATATTGTGTCAAAGTGTCACATCCTGGAACTTATTATTTTGCTCTTTTTCTACCCCTACTGTAGGATGAGCAGGATCACTTTGCTGATTTTTTTTTTTTTAGGCCTTGCCAATTCTTACATGACCCACTTAATTTTCAGGACACCATCCAGAGATCTCCAGGGATCAAAACCTGGGTAGCCCCTTTGCCAAGCCCAGATTGTTTCTGGAGCACTGCTACATTCTTCCTAAAAAGCCCACACAACTTTTAGCTGAAAAGCAAAGGTGCTGGCTGTGGAGCTCTTTCTGCAGTCAGTTTGTCAAAATAAGGCTCTTTGTGCAAAGCCTGGTGATTGAGCAGATGTGATCTCATGGTTTGCTGCCAGGTCCTTCTCCACCACCCCCTAAGGCTGCAGAGTCCTGCCAGTCAACTTTTGCTATTTACAGACCACTGTGTGAGTCACTTTTTAACTCACTAAATAACTAGAACAGGATGCAGATTGATTTGAGCTGCGTTACTGAGCTCCAACAAGGAATGAAGCACAGCAACCTGGGCAGGGGCACGGATTGTTTAATGGATAGGTGAAAGAAAAAAACTGGACTTGAAGCAAGCTCACAGCTTTCACAATTGTTTGCGAAAGAATTTCGGTGCTAATTTTCTCCTTAATCTGCTAAGAAAAAAAAAAAATCAAAGCCACCCCTCCCCCAAAAAACTCAAACAACACCTCGCCAAAAAACCCCACAAAAAAACCCCCCGAGATCACAAAAAGACACACAGTTAGGAATTTGGGCTTTTATTCTCTGTAAGGACTCTTGAAGCACAGTCACTTATGTGTTTAGACAAAATTAAAATGTGATGAAGAAAAAGGGAGGGTTACCATGGAATTACATTTGCTGTTTCATCACCATCACCTGGTTGCACTTATTTTCCCATTTAAAGTCCATACTGGATGAGTACTGAAAAGGTCAATTACTATGATCATGTCTCTATTTTAATTAGCTTTGGTTTACATATTTGCAGTTTTGTGAAATTTTACTATAATTATTTCCTGCAATCTGGCAACTTCTCACCACCCCAGCTGCACAGTTGCTGAAGAGTCAAACTTGACAGGAAACCTGGCAGTTAATTTTGTCTGAGGGTGTCCTAAGTTGCCATAGAAATGGTGAGAGTTCTGGCCCTTAATATTTCACTGAAAACCCCCAGGATGATGTTATGAGCACAAGGAACGATGATGTTCCAATGATCCCTAAAAGCTGGAATGCTCCCATGAGCCAGGGACAGCCAGGTGCAAAATCTTAGAGTTTGTCAGGAAACACTGGTAGAAGGTGTTGACTCACAAGTTTTGATGGCCTCAGTTTCTGGTAATTTGTAAGTGTTGAAAAATCAGCTGGCCTTCGGACACTAGACTTCTCTAGCCATAGAGGAAACGTGATGCAGTTACACCTCAGGAGAAACAAATTTTAGAAACCCTTGCCGGTTTACTGGAATAAACTTCTGAAATTCTGAACTGAGGAAGTTTGATTGGAAGTAATTTGTACTCCTTTTTTAGAATACTTTTTCATAACTTTCCAAATTTTATTTCACAATACACCTTTCTGGTCATACAGATTGCACTGCATTTGTGCTCAGCAAAATAAAATAGTGGGGGCTGTGTTGCATATATGCTGCAACTGAAGGGAAATCAAAACTGTAACTGAATACTGAGAATTTGAACCCTTAGAACAACTATGTCACAGAGTTTTGAAAAAAACTGTATGTAGCCTGCATGTATTCTACTTACTGACTGTTCAGAGGTAGATTTGGTTACAGAAAATATATTAGTTTAAGTATTTGTTACTAATAAGGAAAAATCTATGGTATTTAGAAGCTTATTATTGACGTAAATTTTGTTTTGACAAACATAGGAAGTTCTTCGGTTTTCAAACTGCTCTCCAAATGACAAGCTGGAGATCTTTACACTGACAATCTCTTGGTTCACATCCACGGACACAACTCAATGAAAAAAATTAGATTAATTGTCTACCATAGATCTCTGACAGACCATACTGTGGACCAAGCTACACCTGCGATATTTCCATTTACTCTTAGGCTGTTTGATTAACTAAGTGAACTTTAGGAAATACACCTGATTTTTCCCATTTTCCTGTCTAGCATTACTTAAATGGTGACTTTAAAATACACTTATTACTTGGGAGACCTCCTAGACTCTAATGCTTTGCAGCAGCTGTGGACTCAACCTTGACAAATTTTATGTTGAACTACAAGTTTGGTGTAATGATCACACATAGGCAAATACAAACAATTGGCAGAAAACAACAGGCCAAGCAATGTTTTTTCATGTTAAGTCTTCCAGCCCAAAAAACACACTTTGAAATCAATATATTTGTTATGAATTTACTACTTGTTCCATGGCTAACCTGATGCAAAGATTTAGGATTGGGATTTCATAGGGTTTGTATGTTGTATCACTTGCCATACAATAAAGTTTAGGCATAATTTCTTAAGCAATCACAGTAAAAAATCAGAACAGGTAAATCAAGCCTCTAAATATTTGAAACTAAAGCTTATCTGTAAATGCTCTAAATAGATTGAGAAGGAAGCATTGGCATAGCTTCAGAAAGAATGGTATCCACAACTAATTATTTAAAGCTCCTTTGTAATACAGATTTTTTTTATTATTATTAGGATGATTTAAGAGAGTAAAATAGATATTTATCTATTCAACAAAAGAAATATCAGACTTGATACCACATCCTTTGGTAATACATACTAAATTACTTCTGCAAATGTTTTCATACAATACTATCAGAAACCAAATTAAGAAAAATTGAATTCTAGATCAATATAAATTGTATTTGCAAGATATGATTTAACTTATTAGAAATGCAGTTAAAACACTGTTACAGAACAATGATAAATCCAGGAGGACTAAAACCAGTCTCCATTAAATGGGGAATTGCTACATGAGAGAGGTAAATATTTAGAAGTTAAAATAATGTATCAATAACTGAACAGGCCTTGGACCTGTCAATGTTTGGGCAAAAGAGCTCGAAGAAAAGCCCATTTGCTGCAGGAAATTTGAGTCACTGACCCTCTGAGACACCACTAGAACAGTCACACCACTGGGTTAGGGAGGATGCCATGGAGCTGTGATTTGTCAGCATTCACAGATGTTATTGAAAAATACTATTGATTTGTGTGCTGGGTTTCTTTTTTCGTCAGCAGCCCATTGTGTTAATTCTGGTTTCCTGCAAAATTTCAAACAGCTAGTTACATTGAAGGCTATATAAAATAAAAGATGTGACTCATTTCATCCTGACATACTGACTTTTTCCTGCCTTGTTTCAAAATTGTTATTGTAAAGTCAAATCTAATTAAGCAAACTGATTTTACCGCTCCTTTAAGAAAATTTTGTCTTACCTTTTCTGCACAAAGAAAATGTGTTCTAACGATACAGGGTTTGAGGGATTTTTTTGTTTGTTTGTTTGTTTGTTTTGGTTGGTTGGGTTTTTTTGTTTTGTTTTGTTTGGTTTGGTTTTTTTTTTCTTTTTTAATTAAAAAAAATGATGTTTTTTAAAA
This sequence comes from Cinclus cinclus, assembly GCF_963662255.1. Lineage (NCBI taxonomy): Eukaryota > Metazoa > Chordata > Aves > Passeriformes > Cinclidae > Cinclus > Cinclus cinclus. Next base: position 9,452,860 of record NC_085047.1, on the reverse strand, counting down.
CCCTAATGTTCTCATAATTTGCAATTAAATGCTAGATAGAAAGATAGAGTGGCCTTCATCAGAGATTTCCCTTACCTATAAAAGTCTATTCAAACTTGATACATCTTTAGTGTGCATTCTTGGCAGGGATTTGTTAAATGTTTTAACAGTTGCATATTCCCAAAAGTTACCATCTACATTGGCAGTGCTCCTGCTGGGGGTAAGAGTGACTCTGTATTATCTTCCAAGACACTTCAGTCATAGCTGGTGCAGCAGATGTCTGAAATCTGAGAGTCTGTTCTGGTGATCTCAGGGACATCCTGGTAAGGACTCAAGGAAACCTCCCAGACCTAAACAGAGGGAAGATAAAGTCTAGCAGTAGGAGGAGAGGAAGGATGCCAGGGTCAAACAGGGAGAGACTGATGGCAATGGCAGTCCTGTGTGGAAAGGACTGTGATTTAAAGGGAGCAGTGGGAGAAGAGTGCAGGCCTTGCAGGTGGTGGAAAGAACCTGAGACATGAGCACAGTGAGATGTGATAAAGGTCCCAAAGGGAAAGTCTGAGACTGGAGGCTACAAAGAGCATGGGGGAGAGCAAGAGAGGAAGTGAATGAGAAAGCAGACCTGGAAAGTGTGCATGCCTTATGAAACAAGCTTATTGTGTGACCTCGAGGTCAGGAATCCTCCACACACTGAATCAGCTCCTGCAGCTTTAATGAACTCGATACTGGAGGGGAGACCATAAGCACCAAATCTAATCTTAGCTTCTTTGTTTCTGAGCCTGGCACTCTAATCCCATTGGGATATCTGCACCATCATTTAGACAGATCTGCCTTTTTGCCCCTAAGATGTCCTCTCAGAGGTTGACCTACCTCTTTCCTGGCTTTCAATGATTCATACTCCCCAGGAATTTTTCTACTTTTTGTCTATAAATCTCCCTGGAGCAGACCTGGTTCCAAGTCAGATGTTCTCTCTCACAAGCTTTACACTTACTGTCTTTATTTGTGAAAACACTGCTGGTGCTGGAACAGGCAATACTTGGATAACCATACAACCCCTGGTGGCTTTATGTTCAACCCAATCTATTTTGCTGTGGACCAGAAAACTCAAAACATACAAAAATCTATCAAAAAATGAACTCTAGCAAATGCATCCAAATTCTCCTTAAAAGCAACACAAAAAAATGTATGTTTAAAGGCAGGAGGAGTAACTATAGTCTACTCAAGGCAACTTCCAGAATTTAAGTATACAACTACTACTTACTGTAAATTCTTATTCAAGTAGCATATTCCCTTTAGAAAGCCAGACAGATGGAACAAACTGACGGCAATTTTATTTTCTTTCTTTTATTCTTTTTCTTTTTTCATATCTGAGGAGAAGGGAAAACACAGAGGAAAAGGCAAAAATTCTAGACAGATTATGACTGATTAGGAAAGAAGTACAAATAACAAGACACAGAAATGGGAATTCCATTCCTCAATTTTGAGCAGAATTGTGAGCAAGACCACTGACTCCTCCACAACTCCTTTCTCTACCAACATTGTTCTTTCTTCCTTCATTTATCTGTGTGGAAAACAAAGATGTACTTGGGGGACATGTTGGGAGGCATTTGTAAGGAGATAACTTGCATATGACTGAAACAAAGCTCACTCTCAGCCTGTGGTGCCAACCTCTCCTTGCTTGTATTCCCTGAGATTTAAGAAGGAACTTAGCAGCAAACTTTGAAAACATTTGCAAGAACTACATGGAAGTGAATAAAAAAATCACTTCTGATAATCTTGCAGAAGAGGTGAGGGTTGATGGCATGAAAAAAAATTGACTTCAGGAGCTACTTTACTTGGCAAATGGGTACCCTTCAATCAAAATATGTTTCATTCTGTCTCACCAAATGTCAGATAACAGACTGAGAAGCACAAGTGAAACCTAGAGAATAAATCAGTTTGCCTCAGAAAACAGTGACTCTGGGAGGAATTTAGGGGTCACAGTAGATATACAACTCCAAAAGGCTTTTTGCAGAGCTGTGGGAAAAGGGTTAATGCCATCCATGGGTGTATAAACACAGGAGGAGAGGGAGGGGAGCACAGCCCTGTGTGGTTGTTATTGCAATGCTCTGTGCTGCTCTGGCCTCTGTATTTTTAAAAGGATGTTGGTGAGGGTGTTAAAAAGAGCCATAAAAAGTATTTAATGGCTGGAGATGTAATGACTTACAGTGAGAAATTTAAAGCACTCATTTTGTTAAGCTTATAAAAAGAAAGATTGAAAGGTGATTTAATAATGGTTTATAACCATATGCATAGGGAGGAAAACACCAGAGAACAAAGGATTCTTTAATCTACTGGAGAGAAAAAAAAAGAAATGTAGAAGGAATAGATGTCTGAAAGCTGAAGCTGAAAATAAAAATATACTATATTTATTTTTAGTTGGAAAGTTAAAAATTAATGAAAATTAGCAGTGAAAATGGTGAACACTCCACCTCCTGCTGATTTTATATCGACTGGAATCTCCTTCAGAAGCTGCCTGTAACTGAGGAAAATATTTTTCATTATGTTAATGTAAGGGGGAAATTAGAAAAAAATAAGGTCCTAATCAAATTCCAGTATTTAAATTGTTGGATTTTTTAAAAATCAGCTTAGTGGCTTGCTCAATATCATTGGCCCTTAGCAAATAGACAATACTGAGGGTTAACATCCAAATCGACTGGCTACAGACTGGAATTTAGCTCTACTGAATAAACTGGGTAAGACAATGATTTTTACAGAATTGGATATCAGCAAGAATTTGTCACCACATTTATAGAACTTGTCATAAGATATGCAGCAAATAACATCTCCCACCCCAAAATTTATTTTGGAAGAATTTGACCCCAGCTGTCCAAAATGCAAGAGGCAAAATGGTATTTAGACTGAGCATTCCCTTGTGGAATACATGAAGTTAGAGGACACTGAACTAGAATAGGGAAAAAACTAAGGGAAAAGTCATAAAAGAAAACTTCTTAATATTTGAAAATAATTGCATGGGCACTTTGGTCTGACTTTGCATTTGACTTGCTAGTTTGCTTGGTTTCCCTCTTTCCCTTTTTGCTTCCTTTCTCTCCCATTTTTCTGGGTATTTCTCTATGTCCCACACAAGGAAACCAGGCTGGAATAGGTCTGTGAGAGACCCAACAGAGCCTGCTCTTGTTCCAGCTCCTGTTCCCCAGGCTGTCTGTGCTGACTGACTGCACCTGACCTTGCTGTTGAGACTGGAGGAGGCCCTGGTGCTTGTTATTCTCCTTTAAGGCTGAGTAAATAATTCATAGTGAGTTGCTGATTGGGTTAACTTCACTCCCTCCTCCCTATTTGTGAGTTATTTATGATTCTCATAAATACACTTGTTGAATAGTTCCTATGAACTATCCTGGCCAGCCTCTCGTTTCAGAGCACTTCACTGCAAGGCTTCGACATGTGACATTTGAGCTGTGTTATCTGGTTTAAAGTAAGGATTTCTGATATCCTTTTTCATCAGATGACTAAATTCCTGGGGCTCACTTTTTTAACAGCTTAGGATAGTCTATCAAAGCAAAACAGGACTCCTTCTGTCACACACTCTGTGATCTCTGACAATTATGGTCACCTTTCCCAGTCCTAGGTGTAAATTGGAGACAGCACTTTCCTACTCAGCTTTCAAACAGGTATTTTTGTTATAAAGTGATGTTCTGTTTATAAGCGGTGTGTTAAATGAAGTATTTTTTCTCTAGAAAATGATCCCAGGTTTTTTTTTTTGTTTTGTTTTTGTTTTTTTATTTTATTCTGAGCTCCTCGATATATTCCTGATGTTTCCTTGGATCTCCATGTCCTTTTCCGCCTGGCACCTGAGAAGGTGCTGCCACCTTGCCTATTTCTTTACTGTAGTCACAATTTCTTTCCAGTGCAGGGAAACAGGATCAGACACTCAACAAATTGCATGAAATCATGTCCATGACACGTTCCTCCAACATTGAAGAGAATATCTCAGGGGTTTCTGAGCCCTGGGCCAGATTTCACCATGAGAGTGAGTGTGCTGTGCATTTGTAGTGACCACAGTGTCACTGCTCATGCATCACTGGTACTCAGGGCACCTGAGAGCCCGAGGAACCAGAACTGTAATGCTTCCTCTGATCAAACTGGTAAATAGACCACCACCATTTTTCTTCCCTGTTCTTCAGCCTGCAAAGAAAATGTGGGCCTGTCAAAAAAAAAAAAAACAAGACAAACAAACAAACAAACAAAAAAACAGAAAAAGGATTTATTCTCATAGGTTTCTCCTTCATATTCATTGCAGCAATCACATGGTCCATTCCTGCCACAGTTTATGCTTTCTATTATGGTTTTAGTCCTACATTTTCTGGTTTTATTCTTAAACATCAACTGCCAACTATGGTAGTGGGAGGGAAGACAAATAAGTGTCAGACTCAAGGTGATACATGGGGGCTATATTGAGCTGGAAAAGAACAAGGAAATTAATTGCTTATTTATTGGTTCTAAACATCAAGGTAATAAGCACAAAGAACTGAAAATTCTCCTTGTAGAGAGGTGACCTGTTCTAACCTGCTATGCTGAAAGCCAGAGAGAAGGGTTGCATGGTTGTAATGGGAAAAAAAATCCCCCTCCTGAAATACTGGCTACAATGTTTTTGGGAAGGACAAGGCAGACAAAATCTTCTTTGCTAGGAAACTAGTTGTTATTCAGAACTAGAGGGGCAGGAACATACATAAATCAGTGCACAGTCTAGAAAGGTGAGGGGTGGCTGCTTGTTACAGATAAAAATTAAAGTAGCAAAGAAAATGAGCTAAAGCCTCAGCAGCTGTATGAACAGAACCAAGTGATGTTACAAATTAAACTGCAGTGGGATGAACATGAATAATTATTTCAGATAATTTAAGACAGTTTCCTTTAATAAAACTACTACATTAAGATTAACTAACATCCTGTTCATCATGACAATGAAGAAAGGTGAATTGATCCTCATACTGACATTACAATAGTTGCCCAAAACCCACCCAGTTCTAGCCTGATAACATTCCATAAACATGAAGAGAGGCCTTATTTTTAGCTTTCATACTTAATGAGACAACGGAATTATTCAAATTACAAGAATGTTATATGTAAGGATTTGGAGGAAAAAGAATAAAGAAAACCTCAGCGAATGAAAGTAAGAAATAGATATCTGCCAGTATTTAGACAGTAGCTTCTCTGCAAAGATATGGTCCTACCCTAAAGAATGCTTGAATTCAAATGGCAATTTAACCATTTGTTGTTCTTCACATATTTATCAAAGGTACTGTTTTCAGAGTGAGTCATAAGTAAGTTATAATGACCTTCCTTATTAAAGTCATTTAGTTTCCATCACTTTTTATACCAACTTTTAACTTCTAATAACTCAGATAATAATTTACATACTATTATATTAATAAATATTGAGTTCTTATATGATTCTTGCTATTGCCTCTGGAGGTTTTCTGTGTTAATAAGTATTTTGGAGCATGGCAGATATTGCTGGGCTGTTTCCAGAGGAAAAAAAATCTAATAAAATGAATAGTATCTCTAAATGTACTGTCTGAGCACATTCAATAGAGTCACGTGAGATCTTACCTGCTAAAGTATCCTAAGCCTGATATAAATCTGGTGAAATAACTTTTGGAGGATTCTCTCATTTGTTAACTCTATCTTTTTGTTGATTGCAGGACACAGCCTAGTCAAACTGACCTAAAACTAGGTGTCTGAATAATGCTTTTGTTAATTTCTCCCTCCAGTAAACAATTGCAACAAAAAAAAAAAAAAACAAAAAAAAACCAAAAAAAACCACCTTGTTAAGGTCTTAGTATGAAGCATTTTAAGCCTAGAAAGTAATCATACAAAATTATGGTGAATATTTCTGGTATTTTGACATAAATTATATGACACAGTCTAAATTGCATGGTCATATTTTCATTTTCCATCTATGAGTTCTGTTTGTTACAGCATTTACATACTGAACAATTGTTCAAGATCTCTTTTATCATTAGTTCCCAATACCTGTCTCTAGGATTTATTTACTGTTCTCTGAAAAATCCTTTTTTGAAATCAGAAATGTTACTTGCCCCATGTAGTTTTTCTGATCCGATCTCTAGCTTAGCATCCAAGTACTTCATAAACTATATCACAATACATTTTTGCAGCTGAAAATAGCACCAGAATTCAGAGATTAAGAAGAGAAGTAGTCTCTAATTTTAGAATAGACAAATTATACTCTATTCTGTGGGTGGTGTTGTGTTACCTACAAAATCAGTTGCATGAGTAGTCTCGGTACTATCGATGGTGCTTATATACCTCTGCCCTGTCACCTTCCAGGTGGAATCTCTCCATGTCAGATTTAGGTCAGTTTAATGCTACTGAGAAATACTTGCACTCTCACACTGCTCAGAAAATGAAGCTTTATGCAAATGAACGGGAATCAGATTGCAGTGAAAGTCTTCAGAAAAAATTTATTAGTCTCTGGCACATCAATCAATGGCTGTGCGTAGAAGATATCTATCAGACTGAACCTTTCATAAAGCATGAAATTTACAGTACCTATAACATCCTTATGCATAAAGTTAAATGTGAATTGTGAATGTTTGCAATTATCTAGGAAATGGCTTGCTCTTATAATTATTAAAGCAAATGTATAAACCCTCCATGAGAAAAAACACGATTTTACTGCTAGTAAGAGACAATTTAATGTATGAAACCACATTAGCATGCTCAAAAGGTGACTTTCAATCATTCATATGAACATTACAAGCTCGTTGTTGGAACCTTCAAAAAGAAGGATAGGTGATTTTTCAGGATAAGCCTTAATGAGTAGATTATTTGCACATTACAAGTAGACCAGAACAGCTATCTGCAGTCCTGAAAAACTACTGACTGCACAAACTTCTGTCATATATCAAGGAGTGAAGCTACTTCCCTAAAGCTGATACAAAAATTTCATTTGACAAATAATGCCAATTTCCAAACCTCTTTAGTTCATAGTGCCCAGATGTTTCTCTCCCACTTGAAGAGCTGGAAGTCTGTGAAGAAAGAGAGGGGAAGGAGTTTTGTTTCTGAGGCTTCTCACACGCTCTGCAACAGGATGAGAGGTGAATTTGACTCCCAGCTTCCTCTGCCTGGGAGAGCTCAAACCAGTGGCCAGGCTGCTACCCAAACCACTGGATACCTGGAGGGGAGAGTGCAAACACATGGAGTACACACCTATCTGAAAATGTCTGGGGTTTTGTGCTTTTAGATGCCTCTCCTGCAACCACAGTCATCTTCCTTCGGTTTAATCAAGACGACTTCATCCTCTCTTTGAGGGTGAATAGTTGGAAATTTTCACACACTTCATCCTCAAGAAGAAGTTTAGAAAACATCCCAGGCCCATTTCCTCTTTCCATGTTCCCTCCTGCCATGTAGCTCCGGGACTACTCCTGTTGGTACAATAGTTACAGTTTTTACTGTAACTTCAATGCTGATGCCTTTTTGGCAACATGCTTCCAAGTTCAGAAATATCAACAGCAGGAAAATCTGTTTCCAATAGCATAGACCTGATCCTGAATTTTGAGGATTAGCTGGCTGTTTGTGTATTTTCACTAGACTGCTGCTTCTGTAGAAGTGACACATTTTCTTGGTTCGAGAGAGCCTGTATCAAATTCATAGGAAGGTATCCAAAAGGTAAATGTGGAAAACCAGAAACCTCCTATAATTGAACTTATACTGTTTTTTCTGCAAACACTTTCCCTTTTTCATCATGGACTATTTAATGTCTGTCAAAAGTCAAGAGCCAGTTGTGCTGTAGCAGTATTTCTGACTACCTGATAAATATGAAATCCAGTTTAATTTATGAGAGGACAGGTAAGTGTGAGACCTTGATGCAGAAGATACATGAATGACCAAGGTCAAAACCAGTAATAGACTTTTGTGTTTAAAGCTTAAATAATAACTCATAATCAGTAGAGATAGGAGAAGAAATGGAGGTCAAATACTGGAAGAAATATTGAAGCAGCAAGTGCAGATGTTATTCAAACTGATAAAGTAAATATTATTTCAGTGAATAGTATTCACTTTTTTTTTCCCCAGCTCCCATTTTTGATATGCAATAAAATGTTTCCAGCCTGAACAAGAACTGCTTATCTGTAAAGAAAAGTGAGGGAAAGATGTTCATTTAAGACTTATAGAGACACAACCTGAGAGGGAAATCTCATTTGTGCAGACAGGTTGCACCACTGGAAAATAACACCCAAGCTCAGTTTTCATTGTTGCATAAATACGGATAGATTTCAACTTCTATCTTCTACTTGAATTGTTGTCTATATCTCCAACCATAAAAAAATAAAATTATTTCCAAATAAGCAAAAACAAACTTTGTCTTTCTCTGTTAAAGGCTTCCATACTTTCATATTTTCTAAAATTTAATTAATAAGTCTTTATTTGGAAGAAATTTTTATTAGGAGGGAACCCCAGGGACTATCTTCCTCTGAAATTTTCTGGTGGTGTGAGATGGTATAGTTTAGATTCCATTATTCTCATGAAAGAAGAAGTTCGTGTCTTACAAAAGAAAAGAGAATTAAGATTATTTATTCAAATTATTTTCTTGGCTAATACATTGAATCAAGAGATTCATATCTGTAGGGAGCCATTCTCAATCAGGATCTGGTGTCTGTATCAATTTGGCCATTTATGATCTGTGGCACAAAACACGATCTCAGGAGAAAGACATACCCTCAAACCAAAGTCTAAGTGTAATAGGCTATGAAAAGAGCAAGGTGGAGCAACACAGAGCAAAACCTATCTTTGGTCAGAAAAAAAATAATGGAAAGTTAAGGGATTTTTGAAGATTTGGCTGAGTCGCAGACAGATATGAACAAGGATGAAGGGCTGCTTGAAGTGGTGCTCTGTTACTCAAAGCAAGGCAAGAGAGGAGTATGAACAAAAGTAGAATTAATACACTCACCAGGACACATTCCATACTGAAAAATGTAGAATAAAAAAAAAACAAGAAAATTATAAGAACAGAGAATAGAGCAGTAGGGCTCACTAACCATTTGTATGGCATCCAGCTATACAGCTGATATTCCCATACAGACTGTGCTCCACAAAATGTTTATAAAGGGAACTTGGTCATTTATGCTTAAATAGCATAGGAAGAGAGAAAGATTTAGAATTTATATTATGTCAAAATGCTGTTTACTGGTATATTGCCTTCTACCTTTTGGTTGAGATCTAGTACAAATATTAATTTCAAACACATAAATTGTATGTGGTAAGTTCCAACAATAGAAAGAAAAGCTGTGCTGCCTGATAAATGGCAGCCTCCCCTTTTATATTCTTGGTCACACAATGCAAAAAAACCCCCAAACCAACATATTACTGACCTGAATTACAATGAAAATAATCTCTTCACTATGAAATTCTATCAGTATGAAATAGAGTATTCCTTAACCAAAGATCAAAATAAGGAAATCAGTCAATCAAATATTAATTGAGGAAAGGGATGTGAGTTAATTTGCCTGCACTCAGTGCTTTAGTATATCACTAAACTCCAGTATATCACCGATATGGAAGTCTGATATAATTGAATTTAGCAGGCCTTGTCTTGTATCCAACATGCTGACAAGGTAAGAAAAAAATCTGACCCAAATTTATTAGAATTAATAAAGTAATATCCTTACTTGAGCTTAGATTATGGAGTGCACTGTGGACCAGTGTGACTTCTGGGATCACTCCATTGCTGACACTCTTTTAAATAAGGAAAATCAGAGAACACTAGAACTTGTACAAAAAGGAGCCCAGCTTAGACAAGCACAGAACACCAATCCAACAAGCTGTGGCAGAACAGCTGACATCAAAAGGAAATGCTTTGCTTCATTTTGATGTCATCAGCTCCCCAAACTGTCCTGGAGTTTGTGAAAGGCAACTTGTATAACCAGTGAATTTATACTGATTAGGAATGGATTCAAGTGTACAGAAATGTGCAGGCTACCAACTGTACCCATCAAAAATTAATGATAAGCTGTAAAGAAATGCAGAGAGTTATTTGAGTGATGACTTGTGTGGAGAAGGGAATCATGATGATGTTTGAAATGCACATGTACTTTCTTTTGACTGCTTTCCAAAGCATCCAAAACATCTTCAGGATACTTGCCAGCAGAAAAGTATTGTGCTATTTTTGACCAGCACATTTAAACTGTAAATTTCTCTTCTAAATCACAGAAGATTAGAAGGTTAAGGTACAATACAGAATGGACACCATCATCACTAGGAAGATATCAACCCATACTCTCAGTGAAGTTAAATCAAAACAGAATAATACAATAATACAACCAAATTCAGAAGTCATTGGGTCCTGCTCTACCTCCTGAGGCAAAGTCATCTTTTATAAATCATTGATTAGAAGGTCTCTAGAAGGTCTATTGCAAATTAGAGTTTAGTCCCTTAATGCCTAAAACTAATCTTTGTGAATGTTCCTCATATTCCTAACATGTTCAGTATTTCAGAAAAAGGCAGTTTTCAAGCTATTCATTGTTCTCATCTCTTAACAAAACTGACAAGCAAAAAAAAAAAATCCACAAAAAACCTTATTTTGAAATATTTTTTTTTCCTTTAAATAAAATAATTTCATTAGTAATTTCATGCTGACAAAGCTCCAAATTGGAGAATATTCTAATATTCAAGTAAAGGCAATTAAAGGAAATTTGTGGCCTCCTTAATTTTCTGTAAGAGTGCCCTGTACAGTGGTTCCATGGACCAGGAATTCCAGAGGAGATATGTCAAGTGGGAAAACAAACTAGTATGGGTATTATATGCTAAGATGCTGATGACAGGTACAGTTAAAGCGTTTCCAGTGGGATTTATGGTAGCAGTAAAAAGAAGCTGTGAAAATTCGTACGGGACATTAACAGAAATCACACAGCTGCTTCCTTCCAAATGGAGAAACTCAGAAAACGTAACCCTAAGAGCGGATTCAATTACTACTTTTAAGATAAGTCTTGTTGCAATGCATTTGTTTCGTGTCTCTGGACAACAGTATTAATGTTGTTCCCCCTGAGCCACACTTATAGGAGTACCATTAACCTTCCTGAATCCTGGGAATCTGATCCCCTGCTTGCTGGCAGAGAGCAGAGCACACATACGTGCCCTTGTACACAGAGACACTGTTCACAGGCACGCACACTCTTACAAGACTGTTCAAACAATGTGAGCAAGGTTTAAAATTTTTAGCAGAGGCAGACATTAGGCTCAGATGGAAGCCAATAGATCTAATGCTGCCGTCAAGTACACAAAGTGCATTTAATAAATCTTCGGTTTTCAAATTAATTTCAGGCTGCGTTTCTACACACTCTTGCATCTACCAGTCTATTATATACCTGGGTTTTAATTGTTTCTTTCTTTGGCATAATGAATGCCAGAAAGTAACCCTGAAGCACTCATTTTGCATCATAAATCACAGTATCCTTTTAAAAGGAAAAGATAATTACAATAAAATAGCAGTTCAAAACTGCTTGGAATTTACTTCTTACTTTTGACAAATAGAGGAGAAAATAATTGCCTAAAGACAATGTCTAGCATTGATTTAAATGGCTTGTTATGCACACATAGTGTATTCTGTGAAAACAACCTTCTTTCCAAAAGAAAAAAAAAACAAAAGCAACAACAACAAAAAAACCTCAAACACAAGAACTCTTCAAGCTCCTGACAAATTAATTTGTTGAGGGCAAAACACTGCACATTTGTTATTCCTTGTCTATTTCTTAAAAGCCTGTGTGTCATATCTCTTCTACTCTCTGTATATATATATCTCTGTGCTCCAGTTTATTTTAAAGAATGCTTCATTTTTTTTCAGCCTGCTTTCTTATTGCTGCTCTTATTTTTCATGAGGGTTGTCTGTCCTCGGCTTTTTTCCTCCGTAGCTCTTTTAGTTTGGATGAAGATGCAATGGTTATATGAATTACTGTGTTCTGGTACTGATTTGTTTGTTTATTTTCTTTCTGGTGTGGAGTCTGTCTACAGATTCTGATCCCTTTGCTGAAAGTTGTTTGAGGTCATATAAAGTTAAACTCGAATGTACTGTGATCTCTTGCAGTTGCTGTTCCATACAATGTGATGTTATTTGCATCATATCATAGCCATCAGATGGTACAAGATTTCCCACTATGAATAGCCAAGAAGTGCTGTCTTGTTCTTATTTTAAAGGAATGTGAGACGAAAAGAGACAAAGTTATCACTTTCAAGATTTCTAGCTTGAAGATTGTTCAGGTTTGTCCCTATAAGTTGCTGTTACTTTTGTAATTACTTCTGTTCTTATTTTTAGACAGCTAGGAAGACATACCTTGCATTATATAAAGTTGTTTTGCCCTTTTTTCTGCTGTGCTTTTCCCAGTCCTTTCTCTCCACCTTTCAGGTCCCACACGCAGTTCCTGAAGCCTGTTTCTCTAGGTTAGCAGCTCCTTTAAAATCACTGAGGTTTGCATCTCCAAGGAGTCTGGGCAAACACTCTGCTTTACAGGGCCAGGGTCTACGAGGAAAAAGTTCTTCAGTGGCTCATCTAAAGCTAGCAGAGCATGACTGCAACTTAATCTGAAGGTCTCCAGATACTATTGAAGTAGAAACAACATAAAGGATGGAAAGGGCAGACACAAAATAGTTAATAAGGTCCACCTGCTACCTCCCTGAAGAGGGTTATGGTCTGAGGGATCTGAACACAACTCTGTTCTCTTCCAAATGTTCTCTTTGTTTTCTTCCCCACCATAAACCTCTTCTTGGGCTCTTTTGTGGATTTTATCATTAGCTGCAAACAACTCCCTTCGTATACACAGCAAGCTACCCACACCATCTTCCTCTTCCACCCTCCCGTGCAGTGAATTTCCCATGGCACGTCCACCATACTCAGGAAACAATACTCAAGCTGCAAAATAAAGAACATCCAGTATTCTTTAGCATGTCAAGGTTTCACAAAATACTCTCAGCAAAGATTTAGTTGTAGTGCTTTTTTTTGTTTATTCTCCACAGAGGAAATCTATATGTGCCAATTAATAAGACAAAAGCCAATGCACAGAAATGGATACACATAAATTCCACCTGAACATGAGGAAGAATCTCTTCACTGTGCAGTGACCAGGCACTGGAATAGATCACCCAGAGAGGGTGTGGAGTGTGAAGTATCTCCCTCACTGGAGATATTTCCGAACCATCTGGACACAATCCTGTGTCATGTGCTCTGGGATGACTCTGAGCAGGTCCGTGGGACCCAATGACCAATTGTGATCCCTTCCAACCCGACCCACTCTCTGATTCTGAGATAACAACACATTACAATACCTCTAAGAGCTACACTTAACTTCATGACTTATTAACCTAGCAGATCTACTTAATGAATTTATGACTAGTTTATATAATCTCACAAACCATCGAGTAACTATGAATGCAAGTGATTTAAAAATTGTCTCTTAAAATGTACACTATTATACCTTTTAAACATTACATGTGGTATTAAAAATGTATTGCCCCTTCTAATTAGGAAAATTAGACATTTTGAATTTATTACTGTAAGAGCTACCCGAAGTAAATCTTGATTTTGCAAATACCTCTGGGTGGAGTGACAGAAAATCAGAAATATCAGTTTCTGTTAAACAGGTTGGGGTTTTTTTCTTTGATGAAGAAAAGCATCAAACTAGGCCTCATTTCCTGGTCTGAAAATCACAAGGGACAAGAATGTAATACCACAGACATCAGTGAGAGAAGGAACTAATTTTTTGTTTTGTTTTGTTTTTTGTTTCTTTTTAATTTGGGGCTTACTGGACAAAAGGAAAAGAAAAAAAAAAGGTGGAAAGTTAGGAAGTTAGGAAAATAAACAAAATTGGGTAATTTACAACTGGAGATGAGGATTGGTTTGAAGCCAAATGCTTACTGGTAGTGAATACAGAGGGCAGGAAGACAAGTTGAATAACTACCTAAGGACAGTATTAAACAAAATAAACGTCACAAAGAAAATGTTTGAAAAATCCAGGAAGGGCAGAAGAACCAAACCTCCAAATCCAAATAGCAATCTTTTTTCTGTTTAGAATTTCATTAAATTATTTTGATTTTGCCCTGCCCTAGTAATGCTCTCAATATCCTATTGTTCTGAGAATGCACAGAAATCAAGCTTCTATACTTAAAAAAAAAAAAATTAAAAAATAGTTCATTGTCAATATGCTCACAAGAGAATATTTCACTTACAGCAAAACATGCTTTTGAAATAAAGCCCATTTTAAGGACTTTTTAATAACAAAACTCCAATTATCAAACAGAAGTGACAACAGTCAGAATACTAAAGTCACAATGGAAATGAGAGCTTCCAAATAATCTGCAAATCTTGAAAGTAAAATTTATGTCCTTGGACATGGTACTACAAAATTCATCATTGCTGAAGCATCACTTTAGTGACATTTTGTAGCACAGTTTTCATTAAAAAAATGTTTATTTTCCTTTGCTTATTTATTAGTTGTGTGGTTTGGCAACAACTGCTGTAAAAAAGTTCTCCAGAACAAAGTATCAGATAGTTTCTATTTTTTTAGTATTAGAAGCAAATATAAATGAAGATCCTTCTCCTTAACTGTACAACTAATGTCAGAATAAGAAATTAACTGGTATATCAATGGCCCTTCTTGAACTGGGTCCCAGGGAACCCCTCTCTAACATTGGCCAGTTTCGAGACATAAAGCTCAGACTTGCCTTAGACAAAGCTTCCTCCAGTCTGTGTTCTGTGTTTTATGCCTGGAAACACAGAAGGGTTTTATCCCCCTCAACACACCCCCCCCCCCCCAAAAAAAAACGAAAAAAATACAACACACAAACAAAAAACCAAAACAAAAACCCTAAGAAAACTAAAGCAAATAAACAAAAAAATCCAAAGGAAAAAAACAAACCAAACAAACAAAAACAAAACCCACAAAACAAATATACAATATCACAGGATGCCTTTGTGACCACTCTCAAAAACACTATAATATATCTATTTTTGTCTCACAAAGCTCACTGGCCTTACTGTCATCACAACAACACATTTTGACAGATACTTCCATCAGTGTAAATGTTTCACTCATCTAATAATTAGGTTTGTGGAAACAATTTCTCAAAATCAAGTCAGGTGACAAATTAAAATTGTAAGTCAGTGTGGTGAGAAGTGGGTATTAATCACATTAAAAAAAAAAAAAGGATCCAAATATGCACATGGAGTTCGATTTCTGCACTTGAGTCCAAATACTAACTCCACTTCTATAAAGGACTGAAGAAACATTCAAAGTGAATGTTCTCAGACCCTGGAGTTCAAATTTGAAATTTATGCATATAGGATTTAAACTGTGGTTTCTACAAGGTTAAATGAAAACACTTCAAGTGACTTTCAGGCAGGCACTACTTTGTTGAACATTGCTGCAGTGATTTCAGCAACAATAACAAAGAGAACATTCATGCTCGGCTGAAAACATTTTAAGATTTACATGAATGATGTGAAAAAAACGGTTGAATATAGAAACACTTGAGCCAAAATCCTAAATCCTAATCTAAATCCTAATCTGAGAATAGACAGACACCTTTGGCTTATACCTGAGTGATATTGAAAGGAATACACTATAGAAGGTCCCCTCCTTCTCATATTGCAGAATGTTCTTTGGCATTCCAAAATGCTACTGTCAACTTCTCAGTCCCAAGTAGGTTAGGTATGTGTTTTCAACATATTCTTGATGTATTTGATGTAGACATATACATAAGACATATGCAAGTGTAGAATTACGTCAGTAGCCATGTTACATAAAATAAAAGCCACACCTTTGTACAGGTTTGGTTAAGTCGTTCTGACAGTGAACAAAACAGCAGGAAAACCATCAGGAGTGGCAGAAAGAGCACAGATTTCTAGAAGAATAAATAGCAATATGAACTATTCTGCAGTCAGGAAAAAATCAAGTATATATTTGTTTGCATTATTTTTCTTCACCTGAAACCACCTGAAATACCTGACTTCTGAGTTTATGCTGATTGTTTCCACCTGGCATACCATTCCCATGCAAAACAAACAAAAAAATTTGTTTAATCATAAATTTATGTACCATAGCTAACAAAATTGTTGCCTAGTCAATGCCACTTATTTCCTCCTAAAAATGATATGCAAAATAAGGCTGTCATATCCCTCCAAACTCTGCTAGCCCAAACCCTAAATTTACTATTCAAAGGATCTTTAATAAAACCACTTTCTCTTAATCAGTTGGTTTTAAAAAAAATTCTCTATCACATTCCAGACAACCCATTTTGACCCCAAATAAAACATTCAGTTCTGTCCTCAGCATTCAGTAATTTTCAGCCAGGCCAGTCTGGCAGTTCTTCCAGCTCCTCATCCCTCCTCACACAATTTTATCCAAGGCCACCTGCTCCCAAAAGCGTCAGCATCCTAAACTCCCACCTATGAAAACCTTACTCATGTAAGTAGTTCTATTCAGTGAAATAAAACTAGAATACCAGGCATTGAGAAGGAAGTGAAACTGAAACTATCTCTAAAAACACATATACTCACAAATTACATAAGATTTAAACAGCATTTAGCTTCTTAAAAGCATGGCAAAATTAATCAACTAGAAGAAACAGGTCTCTATTAAGTGCCAGACAGTATGAAAGAAACTTTTCAGACCTAGACATAAATGATAGAAAGGCTGCTAACTTAGAGGAAATAAAACCACAGACTTCCTACAGTTTAAGAACAAAGTATCACAATCATGAGCAGTAGAGGAAATGTCATTGACGTTCAATGTGGGAAAAGCCCTAAGTATGTATCAATCAAGACAGGATCAGTGGGAAAATGGCTTCAAACCACTGGTGGCTAAAACTGACAAGGTATACTTAGAAACAAATGCTCACCTTGAAAATCGAATGTAGAAAGGAAAAGGTTTAAATAATCATTTTGCATGCTTAGTGATTCCCAGAAAGCTTTTCAGGCCATCCTGTGTGAAAGTGTATGCTGGGACATAGCTATGGCTCTTGCTGTCAGGGTGCATTTTCATGGAAATTTCTCACTGAATCACTCAGTGGGAACATTTACATGGCAAAAAGCTGTAGAAAAATCTCCCAAAGCCAGAGGAAAGTTATATTGCCAAAACTGTTAAGCCCTAAGTGAGTTTCCAAATAAAATTCAGTTGCTCTATTGGGTGCCACTTGAATGAGTCAACAATAAACTAAGAAGCTAGTCAAAAAAAGGCTTTTTAATATGGAAAAGTATCTTTCAGTTTCTGAAACAGCAATCCCCATGGGAATAAATTGAAAGGTGAGACTTTTGAAAGGCTTTGTCCAGTTTCAGCCCAGTGCCTTTCATATATTTAGAGATGCATTCTACTGTTGCTGCATATCAAGTTTGCTGCTTTCGTGTCTTTTTCATCAGTTGCACAGAGCCAAAGAAACATTTCTTTGGACTTCAGACAGCTTTTTAACATTTTCTGTATTGTAAGTAAGTTCTAACATACAGGCCCATTCATGGACCACTTTCACTCCCTCTCTTGTTAACCTCATCTCACGCCTTTTCCCTCGAAGTTCATGTGTTCCAGTACATGAAAAGTTTGCAGAAGGTAAGTTTAAAATGAACTTACTTCAGTGAAGAGTTTTGGTGGAGATTGCAATTAATTTCTTGCATGACTTTGGAGGCTCACAGTTATTTCATAATGATCATCACTTGTTTTGATCTGGAATACTTTATGTAAGTAAGGTTAAAAAGATATATTTTTTTTTTTTTCTAAGACCAGAACATCTGGGGACTCTGGTTGATATATTATTAATGGTGAATTAGAAAACCAAATAAACAAAAACAAAAAAAAAATCACATATGCACAACCTTGTTGTTTGCAATGAATGCTACAAGACACTGGAGTTGAAAATACTGGGCTAAATTCTTCTCTAAAATTACCAGTAAAATACCAGATATGAATTGTGAATCTTAAGGAATGAACTTGTGTAAGGTCATCAAAATATTCCACAATATGATTTCAACATTATTAAACAGTTCTTAAAGAAGTGGCCTTCCTACCCTTTAACAGATATGCTATGTAAGAATATTTTCTCTTTGGTAACTTGAATAGTAAGAGTATTTAATGTCTTAACAAGAGCTCCCAGCAGCTAAACAAATCCCTTGGTCTGCTGAAATTTACCCTTAAATACCACAAACACAAACTTCTACAGAGAATTTAGCAACGTGACTGTGCTTCTCTCTGTGATATTTCATTTTCACTGTGACATAATTTCAAATGTGTTAACCAGGCTGCCTACTTGTCATGTTTTATTAAGTTAGCAAGTCTGCAATTGGAGGGATGGTTCCTAAGAGATGCAAGATGTGGCCACACTTGAGGCCTAGTCTGGTGTTTGACAAAGGGTCAATATGTGTGATGAAGGCACGTTTCAACCTCTCACGTAATTGTCAAAATCTCAAATTGCCTATTAAATGAAAAGGTTCGTATGCAATATTACCCTATCAAAAACAAACAAACAAACAAACAAACAAACAAATAAATATATATATATATAAAATATAAATGTTTGTTTACAACCTTTACTTTCCACATAGGAAAGAATATTTTTATCAGTTATAGTTGTGTAACTGGCCCTACCTTCTGCCTAATATTCCATTTGATTACAACTTGGTTCTTTATAATCTTTTGTTTACTGTTTAAATATTTTGCTTCTATTTAAATATTCCAATTACCAAACACAAAGTCTGGTTAACAACAGCAAGAATTGACATATATAAAATATATGAATAGAGCTGTAGGCATCATCTTTTCAAGCACAAAAAAAAAATCCACTGCCAAATCTTCTTGATACTCACAGCAATTGTTGAAAAAAACCCACTTATCTGCCATGAAAAGAATTTCTCATGTTGATTATTTCCCAGTCAAACAGGATAGATGGATAATAGCACTGAAAACAGGGAGTGAAAAAGGGACTAAGTTTTAAATAGCATAAATGATAGGAGCAGAGAGACAAGGTAGCTTTAATCAGTCAGCCAGCACTAGGCAATTTTAAAACCTGGCAGCTTGCAGTGGTTTTCTTAGCTTGTGGTATTTGAAGGACATTCATATACACATCAAACAGAATTTAGGACATGCATTGTGGAGGTGCCAGTTGAAGCTTTATGTGCAAGCTAAAGTTGGAATTCAATTCTTTTATCATGCACAAGACATATAAACTCTCTTCTATCAACTTTCCATTCATTTTGTATGAAGAACAAATTTTGTTGGAAGATTTACAGGTAAGAGAGTTCATTAAAACCTATTCTCTGAAGCAAAAATTATCACATACTCTACCCCAAAGATTTTCCATGGCTCAAATTACAAAGGCAGCTTGCAATGCTTGTGTTGTTTTATTATTCATAAAATTTAACATTAAAAATAAAAAATGCTAAAGTGGCCCTATTTAAAAACACCAAAGAAACCAACGCCTTTTCCAGAGGTGGAAGATATGAACAAATCTAAATTCCCAATATTGTCTTGTTTTTTTGTTTGTTTTTTCTCTTGTCTGCTTTAACCGTCCCACTGTTTTCTCCATGTTCTTTCCACTCTGCAAAAATGTGCGTGTCTGAGCACACACATGCCCAAACCTTCTGCTTTCAGTAGTCACATTACTTCACAGGAAAACATTTTAACCCAAATCTTTCTATCTCCCTGCAGTGTGACCCTTATTGAAACAATACTATTTCACCATCATTTTTAATAGTTAAAAAGTTCACCAGTCATCAGGAGTGGTTGCATAATCTCTTCTGCAGGAGATTATCACAAAGGTTATTTCCCAGTGGTCTAAGGAAAAGAGCGAAATTGCCTGTCCTTCTAAAATACCCTCCTGAAAGCAAGTTGGTAGCATCACTTGTATTGCTGAAAATGGACAATGACAACCATTCTGAAAGATATTTCTTTGTGTACAACCTGTAAAATAGCATCATTTTCCTGGAAACTATTGTTTAGGGGCTGGCAGGGAAAGACCTAATGCATGTGTTCAGGTGGCCTTGTTGTCCCATTTTTGCATGCTTATGAACAAATAACATATTTCTCCTTTCAGGGGAATTGCAGGGTATCTTCCTGAAGTCATACATGCTAATGAGAAACAAATGGAACTCCCTGAAAATGAAGAAAGGCTCCAGCCCAAGCAGCTATTTATCCAATCTGCAAAGTGCACTCTTAAATCATCATATGCAGTCTTTATTGAAAAGTTGTGGTATAACAAAAATTATAAGCTAAACCCAGTTGTTTCACATTTTATATGTTTTGCATTTTAAATATCAGGAAATATCTTTCGTTTGTTTTTAATGCTATCTTAGGGGAAAGAGTGGGTAAAAAAATTAATGCAACATACTTTAGGAAGAAAGGTAAGAATGATTTGGAAACAGACTTACAATGAATACTTGAAAGATGAAAGATAATTACTTCTAGCTATGTTCTGAATGCTTCACCTGCCATGAAGAGGCACAATAAACCTTTGGCAAATATGCTTGGGAAGATGTGACTAAGTGGAAGGGTTTACCTCTAGAAATAAATTCAGGATGTTGCAGTGCTTTGAAGATAAGAAATCCCATCATAGTTGCAGGTACAGTTGATCCCTGGGGGAGACTGGCAGCCCAGGATGTGGAGGGGGAATAATGTCTCCTGCCAAGGTGTGTAGAGAGGGTGGAGGTTTGTCCTGCTGGTACCAGGCTCTGGGATGGAATTCCCCTCTACAGGCAGAGGCCAGTAATCTCCTGCAAGGGCAACTGGCAGCCAACACCCGCTTTTCCAGCATAATAAAACTTTTTTTTTTTCCCAGTATTTTTAATGAGTCCTCCATGATTCTTACAAGCAGCCACAGGATTACAGTCGGGACTGGAGAGCAATGGTTTTATATTCCTGGGGGGGCAGCTGCTGCCTGTGTGGTCAACGGGAGCCACAGGGGCTTCCAGAACAAATGCAAAGCTGTAGACTGTAGTCTGCTGAAAAGGAGGTATAAATGTCTGAGTTTATTTCTGGCCTTTACCTTAGGCAACTGTTTCTGTAGATGTTTGTACCATCTTGCAGTATAAAACTGGTAAAAAAAAAAAATCATTTGGGTGGCAAAAATGATACAATTGTAAGAATATGTTTTCTTTGTTCCCCAAATGTCACATAATCAATAAAAGTGTTTCTGTGAGAAATATTATTGTTTCTGAAAGATCAACACTGATGAAAGAGAATAGCCAAACAACACCACAGCTACTCTAAATATTTTTTAGCTTCCAGAGATCATTATTTTTGAACCTATGGGTTTATATAGAACCTATAACATGAATACATTTTCTTATGTATTTCAGCAGCACAGAGGAAGAGAAGGGAAGGGAAGGGAAGGGAAGGGAAGGGAAGGGAAGGGAAGGGAAGGGAAGGGAAGGGAAGGGAAGGGAAGGGAAGGGAAGGGAAGGGAAGGGAAGGGAAGGGAAGGGAAGGGAAGGGAAGGGAAGGGAAGGGAAGGGAAGGGAAGGGAAGGGAAGGGAAGGGAAGGGAAGGGAAGGGAAGGGAAGGGAAGGGAAGGGAAGGGGAAGGGAAGGGAAGGGAAGGGAAGGGAAGGGAAGGGAAGGGGAAGGGAAGGGAAGGGAAGGGAAGGGAAGGGAAGGGAAGGGAAGGGAAGGGAAGGGAAGGGAAGGGAAGGGAAGGGAAGGGAAGGGAAGGGAAGGGAAGGGAAGGGAAGGGAAGGGAAGGGAAGGGAAGGGAAGAGAAGAGAAGAGAAGAGAAGAGAAGAGAAGAGAAGAGAAGAGAAGAGAAGAGAAGAGAAGAGAAGAGAAGAGAAGAGAAGAGAAGAGAAGAGAAGAGAAGAGAAGAGAAGAGAAGAGAAGAGAAGAGAAGAGAAGAGAAGAGAAGAGAAGAGAAGAGAAGAGAAGAGAAGAGAAGAGAAGAGAAGATCATTGCATAAAAACAAAACATTCTATACTGACTATACTTGGAAAACAAATGAGTGCTAAAAGAAAATGAAATTTTCTGCTTAGTTCAAGATACTAGTTACTGTGCAGTAAACTACACTAGGCATTCATGATGAGCTAGCTACTCCATTAAAATTTCTCAAGTTTTCAGTTTGCAAATGTTTACCCTACAAAAAAAAAAAAATCTGAGGGATAAGTTACCAGACTTATTTGCTTTGGGTAGTAACATACACACAGTTATTTCAGTCACTGAATTTGTAACTCATTTATCTTGTGGTGACATGCTCAGTGTAGTTTAGAATAGCTTTGCCAGTTTGCCTGGTAGAGATCATTCAAAAAGATTTCTCTAAAGAAATGAAATACCTTTGCTGCGGCTTTGATAAATCTCATTAAGTATTTACTGCTAACTTAAAATATTCATTTTAACTGAGTTTCATTTAGTTTTGCTCACTTCCAAGATAAAATCAGATTTAAAGTGATATAGAAATTGTTTCACTAACATTAACCGAGACAAAGAACAAATGAAGTAATACTTCTAAGAACACTTTACAAGTATATTATTTTTTTCTCTTTAATTCTCAGAAATCTTTAAGATTTCTCCTAAAGTATCCTTACCTTTAGAGCACTAGGACATTTATTTGATTACTGTATAACTAAAAGCAGCAAATAGTGCTGGATAAAAGTGAACTGGACAAAACCACTGTGCTTCTCCCATCCTTCAAAGGAACAACTTTTTAGGAGAGTCAAACTTACATTCACCAACAACACAATCAATATTTGAAAATTTGCCATTTTTTTTTTTTTTAATATTACATTTGCTTAGGACAAAGCAGAAACACCCAGAGTCTGCAGCAAAAATATGTGTCTTTTCCTCTAGCCTTTAGGCAGGCTGTTGTGTTAACTAATTTAAGTTACCTGGTGATCAATTTACTCATTTTAGAAATCTCTCTCGAAAAAATCCTCATCATGACACATCTGAAATATTTGCTTCTAGAACCATTTTCTCTGCAAAATGTATAGGTTTAAATTTCACTGAAGCTCAAATAATTTTAAAGATTGACTTTGGAACACAGCAAAATCATATTGTGGCAGGTGGGTGGCAAGACATTAGCAGAGATTCTCAATGTGTGCTGCTGTTATCCAGCACAAGCAGCTGCAGGGACAGAGCCCAAGATTTGGAAAACACAGAGAGGTACATGCACAAACCTGGGCAGACATGCAGAGTCATAGAAGAAGACACACTCACACGTGCACACTTGTGCATGACCAAAAGTGCACAGAGACTCCTGCACACAGATGTACAAACACTTATCCCATCCAGAAAGGCAGCAGATGTTCTGGATCTACCACAGAAGAATTCTGAACAACATCTAGTTGGTCTAAAATCTCAGAAGAGTAGAAAACTATGGTTTCTTTTGTCCCAAGAAATAAAACCAAAGTTATAGAATAAGTGAGGCACTTGTTTTACCCATGTTTATACTATTTCTAGTGGCTGTCCCAAGTGAATTTTCTTTTTAGTGACCTCTGTGTGTCAGCCTGTGCAATTCCTTCCTTTCGTATTCTTCATTTCAGTGTGGAAAAGAATTTCTTGCTTTGCCTTTAGCTGTGGTTTCTCTTCTCAGAGGAAAACTAAATCTTATTCTAAATCTACTGCCCAAGACATCAGTAAAGGTGATTTGACCAGTGACACCACCTTAGCAGGTGCAGGCAGGGTTTCAGGAACCCTTCTGCTGTGCTGCTGGGCCCAGGAGCCCAGCCAGAGCAGAAGCAGAAATGGCAGAAATGGGGAAACCATGGCAGGACTGGGGAACCCCAGAGAAATGGGAAAATGTGGCAGGACACAGTGGGCAGCACAGGGTGAATTTCAGTGCTTGGACAGATGTCACTGCTCTTTCAATCAGTCCTGATCTTTCCTAGGGAAAAGGCAGAGCACCAGAGGGAAGCAGGTCCTGGGTTTGATCCATGGCGTTACCTTGACCTAGACTACCCGGCTTTCACAAAAACAGCAGACAAGATTAAACACTAGAGAAAATTAATAAAACCCCTAGTTTAATTGGCAGCTACTACTGTTATTAAACAGATCCTCTTAAGGAATAGTGTTTCTGAATCAGTAAGAGTGAAATGTAATTGAGAATGTGCTTATGAGAAACAATTTTGCAAAGCCTATGAAATGGTGAGGATTACGCTGAAGTATCCCATGTGATCAATATCTTGCAATCGCATTAAAGCCTCAGGCAACAGGGGCCTTCACTCCTTTCTGTTTCCCATTTTCTGTTTTCTGTTCCTAGGCACCATCATAAGCGACCAGACATGAACAGAAAATGAATTTACTACAAGCTAGCAGCATTGTAAGTGGCTTTGATATAAGTGGAACAAGGGTCGGTAACTTCTAAGCCCCAGTAGCCTGATAAGAATATTAAATCTACCATTTATCCCCAATGAGTGCTTGATTAGTCATACAGTGCTCTGCTGACAGAGCTCACTATAAATACATTATCCAATAATACCTGAGTGCCAGCAAAACTGGGGAAGCCCAAGACTCAACACAAAGAATGAGTCATTATGGAATTTACCTGGCAGACACAGTTAGAGGTAAAAATATGGGCAAAAGAATGGCATCTCAGTCCTGTTTGCAAAGGCATGAATAGAAATAGAGGTGACTTCCCAAAGAATATTAAGATTAGAATAAACAGAAAGAAATACCCCATATTGTATCTCTTAATAAAGATGCTTAGTTTTTCAGAGCTGTCAGCTGCTAGTGGAGACAAGTCACTTCTATGTATCTATCTTTGTCTAT
Source organism: Cinclus cinclus (assembly GCF_963662255.1). NCBI lineage: Eukaryota > Metazoa > Chordata > Aves > Passeriformes > Cinclidae > Cinclus > Cinclus cinclus. Next base: position 9,428,147 of record NC_085047.1, on the reverse strand, counting down.
ACTCTGTCACACTGGAATGTCTTCCTGCCTGGGTTAACACTGAGTGTTTTTCCTCCTTGCTGCGTGCCTGGACCACAGTCTGGGGTTCCCAGTGCACTCCCACAGATTCCTCCCGTTCCCCACCCCACTGCCATAGCCCCAGCACAGCGCTTGCTCTCTTCTAAGGGAAGGATTTGTAGGCTTTCCTCCCAGGCAGCAGCTACAGGCATCACACATCCCAGCAACAATCCAAACTGTACGGCAAGTACAGGAGACGAGGGGATGGTTCACTGCTACTTCTAATTAACTCACCAAATCTGCTTTTTGCATGCACTGAACAGCTCCATCCTCATCCCAGTTCTCCTGCCCTGTGCCAGCCTGCAATTAGCAGCCTGCCTAGCAGGGCTCTGGGCTCCTCCACACAGACACTCTGCAGCCAGCCTGGCTGCCAGCCCCTGCACAGGCAAATTGGTGCACAGCACTTGGCCACCGCTCACAGCAAGGGCAAGCAATCATTTCACAGACATACAACTGAGAGCTTTGCAAAAAAGGGATCAAGCTTGGGGAGGGAAAAAAAAAAGTGTGATTAATCTGACCATTAGAGTAGGTCATCTTTTTCTCCCTCCAAAGATATTTTACCAGCCAAAAATACTTTTTAAGTCCAGCCAAAATTAAGTCGAATTTGCCATAGAGTTTCAAAGAACAAAGAAGACATTTTGAAAGACAGTCAAATGTCTCCTCAATTTTAAACAGCTTCGATTTCTTATATATTTTAGAGGTGCCATAATAATGTTTTTAAGAATTGATAAAAGTAAAAACCAAAGAGTGTTGTTCAGAGTGTGTAAAATGCTTTGGTGTACCTGAAACATACCTTTATTCTTAGTGCTTCATTTTGCCCAGAGAATGGAAGAACAAAAAATAACTTGGGACTAAACCAACTTTGAGAAATGCTGACAGGGAGCCAAAACCCTCAGCTACTCACAGCCAACTATTACAAGCCACCAAACAGTTTAAATGCAAAGGTACTAAAGAGCTAAGAAATCTGATCTATTGTAGCTGCTTGTGCATGAAGCAGTAATGTGAGAAAGGTGCAGGCAATGGAGAAAAGCAGGCACTTCCATTCCACAATTTGTCTCCTGCTGATGTAAATGTCTAGAATAGGTCAGATGAGTCATGCCTTAAAAATGCCCATTTCTCTTCACTGACTAGCAGGGAAACAGGTGACTAGTGCTGGTGTAGCCTTCTACCTTATCAATGTCAACAAAGGGATGAGATGGATTTCTGTATTTTAATCATTCACAAAAAATTAAAAATTTTAGATATGAAAGCCCTAAAACCTGGGTCCAGAAGCTGGAAGGATGGACCAATGGAGAAGATATAAATTATTTTTTCTTACTCTGGCATTCAGCATTTCATGATCTACTTATGTTCCTATGCTTGTCCTCGGGTTTTATCTTTATTTTTTTTCATTTAACACTCTTCCTGCTTTATCCATCCATCCATCCATCCATCCATCCATCCATCCATCCATCCATCCATGCATTTTCTCTCTCTCTTTCTTCAAACCACACAGCTTTAATATCTACTGCTGACAATGTCCACCTGCTTCTGTCATCTGCTGGCTGTCTTTCATCACCATTGGAAAGGGAAAGGGAACACTTTAAAGACCATGAGCACTTCTGCATAGTAGGATATGGGAATTCTCCCAAACTGGCAAACCGTACCCTCAGTAGGAAATTACATTAGTTGTGGCTCCAAGCAAAGATTGTTGTTTTTTCAGACTTTAACTCTGAAATTCTACATTCATTGCCCTCCATTTTTTAATTTATTTTCTGGACCCAGACCTCTTTTTGAAGTATTGAAATCAAGTATTCCAGGAAACCTAACCTAATTTTATTTGTGTCTTGCCCTTCAAGAGCCTCCTGTGAGTTCCACATGCAATATTTTAAGTTTTAAATTCATCTGGCTTCCTTGAAAGCAAGATTACAAACTCCTTAATGGGAACTTAGAAGAATTTTTAGCTGTGTCTTAATCTGACCAATGGTTTCACTGTTGGCTTCCATGTTAACAGGACAGTGAGCAAATTAGAAAAATATAACTGCTGTACCTAAGCAGAAAAGAATATAGTGTAACTTACAATACTATAGTGTTCATTCATTATATGTGTGTATGTATCTATTCATTTAAATATGCAAACACTGCATCTATATCTTAAATTTCATTTCACTTTTAGCTAGAGGTTTCTGATGGTGCCAAGTATATCCTACAAAAAAAAATCATAGCAAAAATTAAAGGTAATCTGTGTTATTTCTAATTGTAAATAATTGTGTATTTGACTACAGCTCAGAGGAAAGACAGAAAAGCTGTATCACCCCACCCCATAAAAGCAGTTTACAGGCACCAGACAACTAAAAAGAAAACATGATTCTGAAGGAATTCACTGTACTCCTGGATGATTGAACAGTTGTTCACTTTGTCTGGCTGTACGGAAAGTTAAAGCAAGCTGAAAGTTTTCAATTTATAGTGAACACTGCACTTAAGCAGCAGAAAATTCTATACTTAACTGTTCCACTCCAGCTGTGTGTGATAAATGAAGTACAGTGAGCTCCAGTAAAAAAAGAAATGGAACCAGGTGGCAAATAATCAAGCTATATTCTTCATTAGCCTTGGTATTTATTCTGCCCTTTTGAAAGCAATAAGAAGCCTTTTATTTTCTGCTGTCCTTTACTTTTGCCATCTGTATTATTAATATTTCCCCTTACATTTTCCATTACTGTTCCTTTTTTTCCCCATTCTGGAATTCTGACATTGTTATTCACCAAATTTACTTTCATGTTTAAGCTTGCTTTGGTTTATAAAGTTAATTATCCATCACTACAAACACGTCAATGTGAGTTCTATAGTGAACCATATTTCCAGGAGCATACGATAGAGCAGGAATTTTTGCTGAGAACTTCTGAACCTGATTTTTGGCAGTGGAAGGATGCTTTTGGCTACATGCAAATTACATATGAGGCACAATATTTGTGATCAGGTAAAATCCTGGCACAGGTACCTCAGAATTTCATCAGGGTGAGTCTACAAACACTTCAGTAGACAGTGAACATGAAGCAAATTAAAGACACTGCAGAATGAGGTCTCATGATAGCAAAACATCATTCTTCTTTCAGCTAAACGCGCAAAATTACTTTCATGAAAAATTGTGACTTTGGCCCCCTTTTTGATTATTTAATGATTTAAAATCTCTTATCATTGGTCTTTTTCATAATTCTGTTCTGTGCTCTTGGCAAGAGCAGTGAGCATGTTACACTCAGAAACCGTAATTAGTATCTGTTCATACAAATGTTCCGGCCTGTTTTTTCTCATTACTCAAACTCCATACACAAGACATGTTTAGAAGCATAAATTGTTTCCCTACTGCGCTTCTAATTAACACTTCCATTAAGACCCAGGCACAGAGCATGGAACATACTGAAAGGAGCTGCTGTTTACACAAACGGTGATAAAATGTATACAAATATGTCCTGCATAGTGCAATCGAGCCAGCTTGTGTGACACGTGGATGTGTTTCCCTGTATGTAGGCACAAACAGATGTGCCACACTCACATGCAAGACTAATTTGTTCATTAACAGTAAAAAAAAATCCTAGATGAATAACAGTCCATTAATTTTTATAATTACTTCTTGCATGCCCATATTATTGCTCAATTTAGTTTATGCAGCCCTCGGTAGCTTCAGATTGGCTTCTTGGCATGATCAAACTGGACACTCGAGTTATCTACACTGGTCAGTAGATTGGATTTACTTGGATTTTTATATATTTATACTTGATAATACTCCACCCCTCTTCTTCTTCTACAGGAAATCTGAATAACCTTAAATTAAGATAAAAAGTAATAATTTAGGTTTTTCATTTTTTTATCTTGAAAGGCAGAACGAATCAATCAAGTAGTTTGCTAAGCATCATAAACAGTTCTGGATTTCTAGGTTTTCTTTAAGCCTGAATATAAACATGCAAAAACTTCTCAATTATTCATATGTTCAGCATAAGACCAAGAGATAAAAAACAACCTCCTGGCAGCTGTAACTGAGTTCCACCTGCAGAAATCCCATTGTGAGACTCCAGAGAGTCAATCCACAAGGAAAGATTAAACAAATAGTCTTGTGACCTAAAGTTCAGTAAGCTTTGCACTATGAGAGTAAGTTGGAAAGCCTGACAATTAACTGCAACTCAGGATTGGTGATAGGGAGATGTTGCTTTTGTTTTTAATTACATTTTATTGAACAACCAAGTGATAAGCATCGAAAGACAAGATTGTCTTGGATCATCAAAGATGGGGTGAAGGAAGTTGTTTGTTCTGTGAATTCAGGCAAGCTAAAAGAGCTTTTTCTGTGTTTACCTGAGTAATTAATGAAAGACCAAATTGCTTTTGAGCCAGCAGGCTGCAGTTAATTGGAGTTATGTGCGTTCACTGAACTTAGTGATTTGGCTTAAAAAGGATTTACAGTGTAGGTGACAACCCTTTTCAGGGAAATATAGCAACAAAGCCTGAATATTAGAAGACAGCTTCCAGATGATGTAATTTATGTGGAAAGCTTTCTCTTTCAGTTAAAGTTTGAAAGTGGAAAAAGTACTGGCTTATATGAGCAAAATGCTTGGAAAATGTTTAATTAATAATAAATTTAAAAACTGGGATACAGACATTCAGACTATTACTATAATTTTTTTAACTGGCAAGATCAGTGAATCCGGAGAAGTTTGCCAGCCTACCCTAAGGAAAATAATGTTTGTAGGAACAGACATGTTCTAATTTCTGAAGTTCTTACCATGACTCTCTTTCTACTATATCTCACTAAGGACTGGAGACCTACTGTGATGCTCTTTATCAAATGTTGTAGCACCTAATAATCTACCACTATTATCAGATAATAAGAAGACAATTTACTTTTAAGTGTACCACTCAAAGTGTGAATAATTATTAGCCTTTATAATTCTGTCAGTCAATTATCTTCTTTTCCAGACCTGGTGGAGTGGATTCCTTGAAGTGATCTTAGATATATACATATGTACCAGTGGTCACATACTGCCCAATGGATAATCCTGCTGGGCTAAAGGATAAAGAGAAGGGAAAATCCTTTTCATTCTCATGAAAGGTGCTAAGAGAAAGCTCCTCTTGATCTTTGCTTGCTCTAGTAAACTGAGAGTTGTTTCCTCTTCTTTCTCTTAATCTAAGAATTTTTCACTTATGCAAGAACAAATTTAAAATGAAACAGGAGGAAGTGTTCTGCCATTCTTCCTTGAAGGAATGAACCTTAAGGTATATACACATTTTCTTAGATCCAGTTCTCATCAAATAACCATGAGCTGCTGAGACCTCAGTCTCAGTACACCTCATGAATTTGTGCACTAATTGTATTATTAATCTGGATAGCAAATTCAAGTTTTTCTCCTTCACTCCTTTTTTTTTTTACTGTCAGATTTCAAAACAACCTGAGTCCTTTTGCCAAATAATTCCATTATATATTGTTGTAGGGGAAATGAATTCCCAGTTCTCACTGATCTGTGTCTAAAAGCATCTTTTCCAGATTTCTTGGAGTTCAGCGTACTGCTGCGTGGTGTCTCTTTCCATACAATGTTAATAATAAAAATGTGAAATATCATAGTTGTTTCAATTTCACATTACTTTAAATAGACTTTTCTGCTTTATATTTTATCCTTCCAAATAAGAGAAAATAAAATATAGTCATTGTTCTTTGCTTTTAAAATTCATCATTTTACTCAGTCTTCCAGGAATGATTTTTTACAGGCAACTTCAGAATTCTTTGTTCGAAGACAATAATTGTAGTTCTCCCTCCCTGTCTCACTTCCTTCTCTGTCTTCCTTGTCTTTTCCCAGTAGAAATGCTGATGAGTTGCTCTGGTATTTCCACATACTTTCAAGCACAAAGTGTAATCAAAGTAACATGTGAAATCTCATTGTCATCACTGGGTTATGGATCAGGCCTGAATGCCTTTACTCTGAGCCCTGCTACTAAAATATCTGCAGCTCTTTGTGGGAGGCACTAAGATATTTCGACAGTTTTATTTTTAGACTCTCTGTTGGGACTAAAATTGTGCAGTGCATTAGAAAGCTTCACTCAGCCTCAAGTGCTGTGGTTGTCTGCAGATCCTGCAGTAAAATCTGTGATTAAGTTGGGCTGGATTTTCAGTTGTTTCCTGTCTAATTTGGTAAACCTAACGTCTGTTACATTTTAATACACATTTTATGATTTAATAGAAAAACATGGCATTTTCATAGAATTGTAACTGCATCACTACTTTTACCAGTATAATTATATCAGTTATACTGTGTACAATATTATTATTACAAAGAAGGTTCACAAATGACATTTGTTAAAGCAAGGAATTCAGAAGCAGTAGATACAGGTGAACGCTGAATACTTAAGCACTCTGAAGAGCAGTTTTACTCTGAATAGCCAAACAGTTTTTGCAGTGTTGTCATAAACTACATGCAAATAAAAGAGATTTCATTGAACAATTTATTGAAGGGGTTTTTTTACACAGAAACAGTATTTGATGTTATTAATCCTGTGAATATATTGTTTTCCAACATAATGCTTCTGCAGAATCTGTTGAATATGTGTTTCTGAGTTCGTGCAAAAAAATACATACACAAAGTAATTTTGCACTTTTCATGATCCAAAATCAGTATAAAAAGCAGTGGTTTTGATTCCCAGTCATCTACGAACAAGAGACTTCAAATATTTCTTCTCCTAAGGAAGTAAATTGCAACTTTTGGAAATGGTTATTTTGTAATTATTTGCAATCACTATATCCTTCTCTCTGGTTCTACATAGAATTGTAATTCCTATGCCACATGTTTTAAGTATCTAGACAGGCCAACAAGGATGAATCCAAAGAAATGGACACAGTTCAATTCAATATGTGAACTGAGGGACCAAAGTCCTAATTTTGAAATCCTAGGACAATAAACCCACAGACCAAATGACCTGAGAGTCAACTGGGCTCACCACAAACATATCCCAAAGGGGAAAGTAAGTCTGCCAGCCTTTACCAGATGGATCCAGAAATTCAACTGGAAAATGCAACTTTCAGTGATTTGGAAGCCCATTCCTTGCCCATTCTGCTGCATAACTCAGGAATTGGGCTCTGAAGAGATGTCTTGGTGTTACAAGCTTCCTTGTACAGAGGGGAGTGGATGGATGGATGGATGGATGGATGGATGGATGGATGGATGGATGGATGGATGGATGGATGGATGGACTGAGTAATGTTTACATGTAAGTGCCCCCAGGTCTTCCTCCCTCCAATCACCTGCAAACACCTGGAGGAGAGGAGAGGAGAGGAGAGGAGAGGAGAGGAGAGGAGAGGAGAGGAGAGGAGAGGAGAGGAGAGGAGAGGAGAGGAGAGGAGAGGAGAGGAGAGGAGAGGAGAGGAGAGGAGAGGAGAGGAGAGGAGAGGAGAGGAGAGGAGAGGAGAGGAGAGGAGAGGAGAGGAGAGGAGAGGAGAGGAGAGGAGAATCAATACATGGATTATTAAATTCAGGCAGAAAATCTAGCTAGAAGGCTCATTTTCTTGCATGGTTTGTATAGCCTGTGTAGATGATTCAGATATCATTTTGCCAAGTCACATAATAAAAGCCCCAATTATATTCATCACCTGATATTTTGGTCAATGCAACATTTGGTCTCTTTCCATCCTATGGATAATTTATATGCAAAACAAGCTAGAAAGTTTTGCAAAGGAGAATTTGTACCTAGGATCAAAGACATGCAGAGTCCCAGAATTCCTTTAAAGGCCTATCAATATGAGAAGTTACTCAAAGTGATTTGGAGATAAATATATTTGTGCCTGCCTGATTTATAACATAGAAAGGAACAGGAGACACAAGGGATTTCTCTCACACATACCTACAAATCATAGGATATAATTTTGCTTCATACCTTTGTAGGAAACAAATTATGCTTCCTCAACTATATTTAGAAAGGGAAAACACATGAAACAGAACTTTGAAGCTCACTAAACAGTACAAGTGTGAAAAATTCTGCAGATTTTCTGTACATTTAAAAAGGAACCAGGAAATACAATCCTTTTGAAGTTGTTCTGTCCTCCAAGTCATGAAATACTGAGAGACAAAGGGGACAATGCAAGAATGAAGACTAATATATTAATAGTACTGTTTACATGGTACGATTCAAATTTCTGCCCCATCAAAGATATTTAAGTTTTTTATAAAATGTTCAAAGGATACAGCAAGACAAATTACAAGAGCCTTGAGTCAGAATATGTTGCAATATGGTGATCAGAAAACACTACCCAGTGTAGAAAAAATAAGCTGAAGTAACTGCAATATAATTTTACAGATAAATTCTATAATCAGTGAACTGATGGCTGAAAAGATGAGACTATGCTCACCTCAGCTTTGCTTTCTGCTGATTTGGAATTGTTTCCACACTGCTTTCTAGATCATTTCCTCAAGTGGCCCACACAAAGTATCTAAATTTGCAACTCTTGAGCTAGAAAGGGATCAATATTACCGTCTGTTTCCTTTTACCTTTGCAAGAATATGCCTCTAATATCCCAATAACAAAAGCTGTTTCTAAACCCTTCACATTAAGGTTATCCGAATTTATTCTAATTTTTTTGCCCATATAAATGAGTTTCCTGTAGTCTAATGGAATGTAAAGAAGCTGTTCCTTCTCAGAAGCACATTCTCAAATAATTGTCAATGTGTTATTATAGCACTCTATATGCAAACGTGTAACAAACCAAATATTTAAAACCATTAAAATTTTTCATGTTACAGAAGGTTTAAAATTAAATCAATGCATGTGACTGAGGTTGTCAGGAGAGGAAAGCAGCCTGAAGCCTAAAGCTAGGAATCTACTAATTAAGATATGCAATAAAAATGTTAATCAAGTAAACTTAGGGAGGATGGGGGAAAGTGATTACATAATCCTCTTGGCACCGTATAATGTCTCACTGCTCTCACACAGGAGAATGATGAGTAGGTAAACAAGAGAGAAAAAAAACCAGGTCCTTTGATTGTGGGCCAAAGAAAAAACTGTTCCAAATGGCCTCCTAACCAACATTAGCTGTTCAAGTAGAAAACATTCAGATCTAAGAGCTCTCTCTAGTGCGCCAGACTAGGGACAACCGACAGAAACTAACAAAGGAGCCTGAGAAACTGGAGTGTTTAAGATAATTCTTGGTAAATGTGTCCAGAGCAATGTCTTTTGTTATCTTATTTCTTTATAACTGTATTCCATACTTCAGAGCTGCAAGTAAACAGGATACTTGACTCTGTGCTCTGTATTATAGATGTTTCCCTGCTAACCAACAAGTAGGTACTTCATTCAGACTTGCATGGATCCTTGAAGTGAAGGCTTTGGGGTTAGGGCAGTCTGTAGCCTTGCTGTCCTGTACAGTGCTGTTTGTAATAGGTTTATGCTAGGACAATAAAACAAGTCAGCACTCATCAGGCTCTGTCTGGACTTCTTTTGGCCTATCTGGAGCCATATTTAGTCTTGTTTAGAAGGAACAATAATTATGTGATCACATGCTCAGTATTACCTCCTTTGTTTTAGCATGTGAGCAGCTGTGTGGTGTAATAGCAAGCAGGGACTCGGTGCAGAACGAGTTCTTTATGACTTTAGAATAAAACAAACAAAAACAAACAAAAAAAGAATACTGATAGAGAGTGATTGCAGGGATGTTGAAACCATGGGCACAGGATGACACCAGGGGCCACAGGGCTATAAACATGTCACCAATGGTCAGTTAACCCTAATTAAAAGAATGCAACCATGGGAGCAGGGTAAAGATAGCTTTAAGGATAACAAAGAGGATAATGACCACGTCTCCAACATAAAAGTTAAATGTACTACACACAGTAATGTGGAAATGTGAACCAGTGAAGATTTAGCAGGGCAAAGACCACATAAAGTGAATAAAATTTCTCCAGCCAGACACAAATGTGAGCAGGAAAGAAACCTACATCGACATTATTCCCAAAAACGGGATTGTGATGCTGATTCTTCTCTCTGCAATCCTTCTCTCTTGTCCTGAACCAATGCCCAAACCTTAGGACCCAGAAACATGGTGGAAGGATGAAAGTAATTCCAGAGAAACATGGATACAAGACTGTTTATGTATACTAGCCTTAAATGCAATTTGAAGCATGAATGTAAATGCAATTGTATGTGGACTCATGTCAGGTGTTTCAAAAAGGTGAAAAGACACATCTCCACCAAGTTGTTAAGCCATTAAAGAAGACAAAAATAATTTTAATTCCATACATAGAGAGAATCTTCCCAAATTACCCAAGAATCCCCCTGAGTTTGGAAGCAGGATAATAATGAAAACCAAAACTGAAGGTTGTCCAAATTTCATAATAGATGTACAACTGCTGCCATTGGCATCTGCAGCTCAAAGCATGATGCTGGACTGAGAAGTGCTTAGAACCATCCGTCTGTCACAAATTCATATATTTGTGAAATGCTCACCAAATTGTACAAGCAGATGTGTCAGAACACTTATCATTTTTTAATATATTTTACTTTAGCATTAGAAAGAGAAACAGTTTATTACAGCAACAGGTTAATTTCTGGCAGAAAATAAACTCATTGGTACTAATTTTGATAAATTTCTCTTGTTATAGTACTAATACTGGAGCTTTAAACTTCCCGACCTGATTTTTTTCCCCTTACAGTTATAATGAATTATTTTTTCCAATGAAAAGAATATTATGAACTAAGCTTAAACATATTATTCAGATTGGGTGTAAACCTCTCTGTAAAACTCACACTGAGAATTTATTCATTACCTGGTTAAAGGTGCCTGCTGTTTAGGGATCCAGTGTGTTGATTTCAGAGAGTTTGCCTTTTTGAATCATCCTAACAATCTTTCCTATTGTATCACTTATTTATCAAAATGGTAATTATGACTTGCAATGTGCAATTTTGATTGCCTTGGTGAAACTACTGTAGCTAATAAACATAATTAGCATGTGACCTCTTGCCTGGAAAACCCCCAAAATTAGGTGTAGTTTGACTTCATGAAACAAATTTGTGTGGGATCTGAATTTTTTTTTTGTTTTAATGATGGAAATATTCATATTTATATGAAAATATTGCTTTTGGTAAGGTGTGACAATGCAGTATCAGAAGAATGAACAAAGAATTATATGAATTAAACATGACTGTCTAATACCTATGTGGAGATCATTCCTCATTACTTTTTTTAATCAACATATTTTCAAGAAAAATATTGAAAGAGGGGAAATAAAAATTAAATCTACACATTGCATATATTTTAAAAAAGCAGGCAAATTATTATTTCTGTTTCCAGGATAGCAAAATATGTATATCTTCTGCTAACATTTAAAGGGATATGTCATAAAATCTACAGAAGCAGGGAAATGAAATAAATTGCAATATTTCTCATTTTTTTCCCTAGGTATCAAAGTTACCTATAGTTATTGCTGTTTTATAAAGAAGGTACCCTAGGAACAGAAGAAGCATCTGAATTACTTGTTTACAGGCTTTTAATGCCCATTCATCCTGGTGCACAAAAGCAATCCAGAAAGTCCATCTGAGACGTTGCAAAGTCTTAGTTTTTATTTCAGTATCTTGGCTGTCTTGGCTTTGTTTTGACTGGCAAAATGTAAAGTTTTCTGTACACAGGGGGTGTTTTTCAGGTTGTCTTCAAGCAGATATGGATTTCAACCCAATGCAGGTATTTCCACTGGTGAAATACATCTCCAATAGCATGAGGTTGGAAACAAATCATGTATATCAAGGAGAAGTCTGGAGAATTAGGCTATAAATACACAGAAACAATGACAAACCTCTAACCCTTAACAGTGTAGCACTACAGCCCGATACAATAATTTATGATGTCAATAAAACCGGATGGAACATCAGCTAAAAATGCTTGTAAGAAGGAAAAAAAATCTCTTCCCAAAAAATATCAGTGACAAAGAAAAAGTTGAACTGCAATGATGATGCCTTTTTTTCCTTTTCTATCTGGAGTTTTGAAGGGGGAAAAAAAGAAATTTACTCCACTAGCTAGTCAGTGATGTATATAATTAAATAGAAAGGTTTTGGAGGATGCGATTTTATGGTTACCGTAGCAACTAGCACCTAGATGGTCCATATTCCTGTGCTCTTCTACCATGAAAAAAAAAATCCATCTATGACCTACTTGAAAACAAATAGGTTTGTACTGCTCGAAGACCCATTGTTCTTTGCAGGCATCTATTTTCACTCGGAATCAGGGGTAATCCTACTCTGGAAATATTTCAGTGGTTTTACCAAATAGTAATATGCATGTGGCTTGACCTATAGCCTAGCATTGGAAATCCTGTGCACAGTCACATGCAGCTCAGTTGGCCATGCATCTAATACTGTGTAGGGGAAAAGAAAGGAAGGATTTAAATGGAAGACAAATTTCATAGTTTAAACTACTCACATTTAGAAAAGTTTTCGATTTTGATACCAGTGCACTCAACCACTTGATCCCATCCCTTTAAAAACAACAAACCTTTCAAACCTTATTTATAGTGAGCAGAGGTAGAAAGTTTTCTCCCAAGCGTACCTTGGTGTTGTTCTAGTGTGAAGATGAACTAAAGCAGAAGTTCTGTTTTTGCCAGAGAGAATTTCCAGGTGTTCCTGTTGCTGAGAAAATCTCCTCCCTTCTCTCATGTTGCACCTGAGAACTTAAGAGAAGACCGTCAGAAGAAGTGTGGCAAAGTTATTAATTGTTGTGGATGCTATTTAAATTATTTGTGCAGGGCTTAAACGTTCTCTAATTTCAAATCTTTCTCATGTGAGTTTTTCAAAGGATGAAATAACATTCATGCATTCAGCCCAATAAATTACTGTTCTATTATGCTATCTCATCTTCCAAAGGCATTACAAGTGGCACTCTTAATTTTAAATGCAATTTTTGATTCACCAGTAGCTCACTTCTACTGTGAAAAAGGCATATTACCATTGTCGAAAAGGGAGAAAGATGTTGTTTTCTGTTTTTTATTCAAATGTCTAGCTATAATTCCAAATAAATTTGAGAGCAATTTCTTAAAATATCTCTCTCTCCCTCTTTTAAAAAAATAATTTATCTCTGCAATATAAAAGATGAGAAGAAAAAAGCTCCAAACCAATATAGAATACCTTTTTTAGCACATGTTAGTTTTAGGTCTTCAAATAATTAATGATAGAACAAATTCAAATGTAATAGATTCCATTATTTATTTATTTATTTATTTATTTATTTATTTATTAGCTATGTATTTATTGTTAGAATGACAGCCTCTCTTTTCACATTCCTTCACTGTTTTCCCTATGGGCCTTCCAATTCTCACTTCTAGACATCTTAACTTTAAATCATAATAATTTCCACTCTGTGATCAGCATATAAATTCTCTGTTCTGTCAAATAGGCATACAAGAAACTACTTTGTCCTCCTCAGTCAGTTCATCCTTCATCGTTTTAGAACAGCAGGGGAAAAAGATCCAGCTTTAGAAATAGGACTGGGGAGAGGTTTTATACAATGAATATTCTGCAAACTTCTCTATAAACCCTCATGGAGTCCAAGTTTTTGTTGCACCTGCCAATCCATATGCAGCAGACAGGTGTTCGTCTTTCTACTTTGTTAACTACCTTGTCATAATACATCACCATTTACGTATTATTTTGTGAAGGTTTGGTTTGCCAATTTAGTCTGCATTTCCACCTGTACTTGGGCAGGATTGGAGAAGTGCCTGCTAAAGCTACTGCATTACCTTATGCTTACATAACTGGTTTTAGTAATTACATTTAATTTTCATATTAGCTATCAAATATTTAAAGCCTCTTCCGTGCTCACTGCAGGTAACAAGTTTTCAGTTCTAACACAAGGATCACCTGGTTGCTTGCAGGATTAAGCCAATGTTTGCATTACATTTTCACTTGGGTAGACAGCTGGGATGGGTTACCTGTAAGCATGGCAAGACAGCCAAGCCACTGGCAGCTTTTTGGCCTCACTCAGGTGTGCTCAGCTGTAGCACGTATACGCTCATCTGTGAATTTAAGGGAGACAGCTGGGTCCCCTTAATGCCTGAGTATGGACATTTGAAGAATTATCATATGTTAGAAACTTACACCAGGATCACAGGTAGAAACTGATCCAGAGCACTGCAGAGACAAGAACAAGAGACATATAAAATACCATAGAATCATGGAATATTTGAGGTTGGAAGGGACCTTAAAGATCATCTCATTCCAACCCACCTGCCATGCACAGGGACACCTTCCTCTAGACCAGGTTGTTCAGAGCCCCATCCAGCCTTACCTTGATCATTTCCAGGGATGGGGCAGCCAGAGATTCTCTGGGCAACCTGTGCCAGGGCCTCACCACCCTCACAGTAAAAAATGTCTTCCTAGATATCCAATCTAGACCTGCCCTCTTTCAGATTGAAGTCATTCCCCCTTGTCCAGTCACTCCAGGCTCTTGTAAATAGTCTCTCCATCTTTCTTGTGGGTTCACTTCAGGTACTGAAAAGGCTGCAGTTAGGTCATCCTGAAGCCCTTTTTTCTTCCCCATGCTGAACAATCCCAATTCTCCCATCCTTTCCCCACAGCAGAGCTGCTCCATCCCTCTGATCCCCTCGGTGCCTCCTCTGTGCTGGCTCCAGCAGGTCCCTGTCCTTGCTGTGCTGGGAGCCCAGAGCTGGATGCAGCCCTGCAGGTGGGGTCTCAGCAGAGCGGGGCAGAGGGGCAGAATCCCCTCCCTGCCCTGCTGCCCACGGGGCTCTGGATGCAGCCCAGCACACGGGGGGTTCTGGGCTCCCAGAGCACACGGCCGGGCCATGGCCACCTCTCACCCACCAGCACCCCCAAGTCCTTCTCCCAGGGCTGCTCTGGATCTGCTCGTCCCTGGGTTGAGACTCCAGATAATGGAGTGAGGTGATCTTGAGCACTCCTGTGACAGTGGTCAGTGTAACACATGAGAGCACAACCCATGCACTGGCATCGGTCACCAAATGACCAGTTTCAGAACAGAAACTTGATCTTGTTCACATGCTTTACAGGACTCCTAAGGAGCAGTAGAAAGCTTTGGCTTCACGGTAATAAAAACGTTATCACTTTCTGCTGTATCAAATAAAAATGAAAAATAAACAATTCACATGGTTAATAAACAAAGGCAGATTTTCTAATACAGTCTGTTATTTGTCTTAGGTAAACTGCTTCTTATATTTCACCTATGTCCGGTACTACAGAAATGTGAAATATGCTGTGCCTTCTGACTTGTTCTGCTATTACTGAAAGTGGAATGGGAATTATGTGAGGGGAGTTTAAGATGCTTCACCTCCATTAAAACATACCCTGCCCTTTTTCTTCTCAACATCAAACAGAACTGCAAATATGAGGCTATTCAGCCTGTGGAGTCATAAAGCACAGGTATAAATCACAGATAGATGAAGAAATGACAGAATTTCTGAAGCATATCAACACTCCCTAAAGTATTCCTAACATAACCCTGTGCACTGTCAGATTCCAACCAAAATAAGAAAGGGGAAGTTGGGAGGGCTGGTGTTCACACACCATCAGTCCAAAGTTATTTAACACAATTGTTTCTGTAATTGCAGCTCCCTGAAATGTTCAGTGTTCAATGGTCCTCAAAAAAATCAGACTTCCAATTGGCTGATGATGAGTTTTGTTAGATGCATATGCTGAGTTGGGAATTTCAGCTGCACACATCAAGACCAGAGATTTTTCAACAGTGTCACAGGTTTTGGGGTGAAGAGGGTCTTAACAGGATCTAAGGTATTTTTCTTCACACGAAGATACGTCTCTTTCACTGAATTAGTAACATATATGTAAGAATCTAAGCTACAGAAACTCAATAACTGCTTTACACTGGGGTGAGAGAAAAATCACAACGGCAATAGGAAATGCATTTTCCAAGAACATTCTTAAGGAACTTAAAATTAGCCCTTTACATACTATTTACCTCAGTGAGATAGTTAAGACTACCTGGATATCACAGACCTCACAAAACTGAAGTTTGAAGAAAAACTTTGCAGATACCTTTTTTTTATTTTTAATTAGCAATATTTAGAAATCATCCCTCAACTCCTAATCAAGTTAAGTGAGTTGACTTCAGGCTTTATCAACAAGAGTGGTGACATCTCACAGCTGAGATAGCAGAGAAACTTTAGGGCATTTTCTGCTACGGGGATGTCAGATGGCAAGAGCCCTGCTTTGGGGGAGGGCAGACATTGTCTTGGGACTGTAGGGATGTAGAAGCACGTATCCTTTCCCAGGACCACACATCTGATGAATGGAAAAATCTCAGCAGGAACAAAGGAAAAAGTAATGAAGTGGTTGCAAAACTTCTCGAGGCTCTTCTGTATCCTGTAGCCCCCTTCTAAATGCATACCTGAAGATACAAAAAAGACAAAGCAGGGTGACAATTAAAGGTTATTTTACAGAGGCTTCCTTTCTGCAGCAACATAAAGTATTGCAGTCAATAACTTTGTTGTCTCAGGAAATATTGTGCTGGGTAAAATCATATCCTCGGGAGAACACAACTCTGTGTTCAAACACTAGATCTTATTTTATAAACGAGGCAGTTCTATGGCAGAAAAGAAAATTACAGTCCCTGTGTTGGAGCTCTTTCAAAGAGCATGTTATGAATCTCAGGATGTGGCTGAAGAGCTCTTCTGACCCTGGCAAGCAGCCTGTTAAAGGTAACTGAGATCTCTGTGGGTTCAGAGCTTCTGCTTTTGACTTTGGTGATAATACTCTGGAATATCAGCTCTGCAGGGTGAGGATGCTGATTCAACCTCCTTGTCAGGTGGAGCAATGGCAGCTGTGGGGGCCAAAGCATCTGCTCTGGGAATGAGATGCACGTTGGTGCCAGAGCTGTGATCTGTGAGCACACACAGTCGGAGAGAGGCAACGACAACACATGCACTCTGCAACAAGAGAGCTCCAAATTGGCCATGATGGGCACTTTGTTGGGTCAGTGCTTTAATAGCCATTATTCTTTCCAAAACAGATCACACCTATGTGTTACAGAGATGTACCAGAGCAATAAGCTGTCAGAAGGGGTCAAGCTCATAAGTGCTCCATAAACAATCTCTCCTGTTGCCTCCATAGTGAGACTGGCTGCCGTGGCAGATGATCACAACAGCCAGGATATTCTTTCCCTTGTCCCATCAGTTAAAATCTTCAGCTTTAGTAAAAGCCATAGTAAAGACACCAGCAAATCAAATGCATTACTGATTGGTATATCAAGTTTAACCAAGACAACTTTGCAAAGAAATGAGCTGTGCAAACAAAGCTTTGTCTATCACCATCCCTTGCACACTGCCTGGGTAATCTGCATATTTAACAAAGCTTCCCAGTATTCATGCCTGAAAGTACATACTGAGAGAAACTGGAGCCAGATGGTTAGATGTCACAGTGACTAAAAAACTGCTTTTAAAAAGGTAGGTTTCCAACAATTAATAGTCCGGATCTTCTGATAATGTAAATCACTGAAGTGAATTGCACAGTTCTGATTTACACTTCCACATAATCTATTTGTGTGTGTTCAACCTTTATTCCCAAAAACACTTGGCACAGATTACTTAGATAACTCATTTTTTAGGTGGGGAGGGGGGAACCAAACATCCGTTTGTTGAGAGCCTTTAAGGATATGGCATATTCGGAAGCACTCTAAAACATAACTGTGCTAATTAAAACTTCATATTTTTAAATAGTATAGCAGGGAAGAGATGTAACTCCAGCTGGAATGAGCATCCCACTCCACAGTGCAGACAGGGCAGAGTTTCCAAAGGCACAAACGGCAGTAAGGCACCTCCCATTGAGAACTGGTGGCAACAGGTCAGGTCAGGCATTCTCCACTCCCTCAGTGTCCTAATGGAAAGATGGCAGAAAGCTTCTGGAGACAAAATGACTGTCATAATTCTTTGCTGATCAAAGAAAAATTTACAGTTTAAGTTTCAGCTTAATTCTTAGCACTCATGGAGTAGTTAAAAGATATTATGCTTCTTCCCACCTGCTGGGCTCTTGTGTTACACCATGCATGGCAGTAATGAAGACAGATTAATGCTATTTATTTGCTGACACTGACAAGAGTAGCCTGTCTTTTTTTCCTGTATTTTATCATTAAAGTCTTGTTTTTCATCTTCAGATAACCCCAAGACGATGCACTGTACTAATTAAGTAGGAACAACATAAAAAACCAGCCCAACCAAGAAAAGCCCACCAACAATATTAATAGACTGGATGAAATCAACAAAAGGCAACAACTTCCATTCAGGGCTGACAATCCAGCTTTAAAATACTTCTGAGGCAGAGAACAATAGAAGATGGGTCTTGTTTCTTTACAAAGGTTCCCCTCCCTTGAATTAATTTTCAGGGATCCTTGGACAACAAGCACTATAGGTAAACAATAATAAAAAAAAAAAATGCCCCAGAAAACTCAAACCAAAGCACTAACAGTAAAGCTGTGAGGGTCATACAGCACAGGAGCACATTGCACAGGCAGGCTGTCAAATCTGCAAATTAGTTTTTCACAGCCCTTGAACTAAGGACTGGACTAATACAGAGCTGGCCTGATCCCACAGTGGCTACAGTCCTGTTTTGTGCTGGGATTTTGACTAAAAGGCCTTCAATGCTCCCTTTCCATTGGTGTTTTGGTGATTTGATGATTCTATGAAAACAGCTGTAAGATGTTGTCCTGACACAGGATGTGCTTGGGCAGCCTAAACCTTGGTAAGAGAACAAAGCCACTGTGCCTTTATAATCCATGTGCAGCCCGAGACTTTCTCTGTCTGCCAGTGGTGGCATAACTCTTACTGAAACAGGCAGGCAAAACAACCCACAATGAAAATTGTCATACTTTTAAGTACAGTTTTAATTACAATGACAAAGATCATTGATTTTCACACAAGGAAATAAATTTTCTCTGATGCTTGTGCTTATAAGACCCAGACCCTAAGTATGAAATTCTTGGCATATTTCTAAGTTCTTGAGCTGGCTGCTTTCATCTGTTTTATTTTTCTTTTATTAAGAATTAATTAAAGGTAGCAAACTCATCTTTCTGGCTAAAGTCAACCCCCTCTACTTAAGTAAGGTAACTTACAGCTGCAAGCAGTATAAAGTCTATTTTAAAACTATTTTTGATTTTAAAGGGTCACTACCAAGGTGATTAGCATGAAATCTAAATGAGCTTTCAGCATCCTTGCTTCACTCTGATGCTGATTTAACTAGCAAAATCTGGACAGCAATACCAGTTTTATAACCCAGCCTTCAAAACCACGACACAGCGAAAGGCTGCTTGAACTCCAAGGAGATTATGTCTGCTGTGACACTCCTGCCAGCTGTCATTGTCCCTTCTTAGGAGAAGGTAATCAAATTTGTTCAGCCTGACCTCTGCTTCAGTCAGCCTGGACCTGTCTAAGGCTACACCTGCCTGGTGCTCCCTGTCGGGCTCCTGCTCACCACTGCAGCCAGGCTTGGCTCCTTCCCAAGCAGAGGTGCCAGGTCAGCTCTCCTCCCTGCCCAGCCTCTCATCTTCCTCCTCCAGCTGGCAGGGAGTCCAGCTTTTCTGCCTCTTCTGTCCCCTCCTTCCTCAACTAACTTAGAGATAATGGGAATTTCTGCTTCACTTTTCCCTCTGTGTAACAGGGTGGATATGTATATCTTTCCCAAATTCAGTGGTTTCTTGATTATCCAGCACCACTAGCTGAAATGGGGCTGCAGGGACTATGGGGAGGGATGAAGACCTCCCCCAGCATTAGGTTGTAAGATCTTCCTTTTGTTTCAAATGTTTACTCACTTCATTTTCTTTCACCCAGAACAAGTGCCTTTATTATGTGGAGAGCTGGTAGTGATGTTTTTAATTAAGGTTGTCTAATAATTTCCTTCATAGCATTTGGTTTTCAGTATAGTTTATTACCCCAGGAATGTTAATCATTCTGGGCTAAATTTTGCATGCTTTGTTTTTGCCTAAAGTGGAATTGAATATGAGATCATCAGCTACCCTGCTCCTGCATCCTATTTTTCTTCCCCAAAATACTCTCTTGTTTTAATAAAGTGCAGTAGTCTGGGAGCCAGATGATCATAAATTGCACTTTCATAATTTCTACTCCATAATGCTAATAATTCTGTGCAATTGTATCTCTAATCAAGCAAGGTGTTATGCATTTTTTGCATAGAAAGCAGAAAACCATCAGTCCATCAGCTTAATCAGTGAGGCAGTGGAGGTTTTCAAAGATTGTGCAAGGTCACCAGTGCAAACTGGGATTAAAACTTTATGGAAGAAATGTGATGTTGTCTGCCATACACAGTTGCCTCTAGACTGCTTGCTTTTGCAAAATATTAAGCAGAAGAAGCCAAGACATTAAAAAACCTTGTGTAGCCATCAGACTTTTACAGTGACTGCAGAGGATGTCATGCATCCCATATAACTCATCAGAGAATCCTGGTTGAGATGGGGCTACTCAGCCTTTCCTAACACTCGTGATAGCTGGCTGAAAGCCCAAGAGCAAGTTTCCCAGATCAGCATGGGGAGTAACACATAATTCCTAAAGGTTTAAATAGAAAATGTATTGTGATCATTAAAAAAAAAAAAAAAAGAATTTCTAAATTTCCATTCTACTGGACATCTCAGTAGCAGTGCTGAACCGGAGTCTTGATAACCTTTCCCTTTTCCCTTTACATTCTCCTCCTCCCTTTGTCTCTTTCCTTTCTTTACAAGGTTGTGCTTACATGCAAAATGGAGATTCAGGATTTCAGATGAATTCTCACTACTTTTTCTTGTTCACTGTGTCCCCTTTGGGAAGAAGACTTCCCTCAAAATCTCTCCAGAACCTGTAAGATTCACTGCACTCTGGGGCACAAACAGCACCTAGGGCTGCTCAGCACCAGGAATTTGGGTGTGAGCTCCAGCAAGAACTGTTCAGTTCTCAGAACTCCAACAGTGAGGCTGCTCTCTTTTACTCTATTTACTTCTAATGCCTTCAATGAATTGGCAGAAAAGCTTTCAAGCCTAGCCTATACTCTCCCAGCATCCAGCAGTTCAAAGCAGGTACCTCACCCCTGTTTATCCTTCAGAATCTGGGTGCTCAGAGGTCTAAAGCAGTTCAGCTGATGCTGAGCACTTCTGCCCTCCGTGGTGAAGCAGAAGTGTGTGCAGCTGTGGCCCAACCCCGTTTGCCTCAGCCATGAAGCAATTTCATTGAAGTTACCCTTAAAGCACAGAGGCTTTGCCCGTTGTGAGGAAAGCTGCCTTCACCTTTGGCACTGAATTCGAGATCACTCACTCTTCTGCTCCCCCTATAATACTTAGGTCCAAGGGATGAGGAAGATAGCCTGACTTTAAAGTTCTCCTATTCTGTGAAGTTAACCTTCACTTTAATCCTCATACTTTCCATTCGTTTTTGTGAGTGTGATTTCTTGAATATATCAGGTCACAATCTTCGGCAGCAGAAAGAGAAGGGATGAAAACCATTGTTGGACAAGAATGCTAATTCTGAGAGCGAGCATCGAAAGGTTGAGTCAGCCTGTGCCACATTGTGGGCATTCAGCAATGCTCCATTCATTTGTGTGACAAGCCTCATTATGGGAAAGCTTTTTAAAAGCAATTCATTCTGAGGAATCTTTGGCTACAGTTCCAAAAGCAGAAAATAAAACCTAGGAGAACAAGGGGGAAGCAAAAAGAGCAGGCAGAAGAAACTAGCAGGAAGGCATACAAAAATCAGCTCCTTTGCAAGTTCATTTTTTCATTATGTTTGACATTCTTTGGGAGACAGAACTGCTCTGCACACTTGTGGCCTCAGGCAGTGAAGCTGGAAGAAGAAATTTCAAGAGCTGCAGAACACACACATAGCTGTATAGCACAGAAAAGATATAAAAATGGAATTGACAAGATCGTGATGCTAACTTGCTCCTGAATTACATCAGCCAAGGTAGTCTATTTTGAAGTAGAAAATTGTACATAGTTCTGACTATTTTGCCACTTATTTTGGACCTTTGGGTAGTGATGAAAAGAAGTGTTATCTAAAGTTCAGCAGAAAAACAAAAATGTCGAACCCAATATAAAGAGTTTAGACAGATTTCCTGATGAAAACAAGCAGTACTTGCATGGTGTGTGTGATTTTCTGGGAGATGAGAGATACCATCAGCAACAGTTCTGATCAGACAATTAAAAAAATATATAACTTGATGAAGACCTATGGGTTCTAGCAACCTTTTTGACTGTTGTTTTTAAGTTAATCTCACCATCACCAAGAAATTAAAAGAAAATGAAGAGTTTTGTGCTCCCTCTGCTGTTCTGGAGCAGCAGATAGCTGACAAATGCTATATCCAGAGCTCTGATATTTGACAAAATTCAATTCTTCAGTGATGAAGAAGCAGAAATAAGAAACTCCGACTCTTAGCATGGCTTTTTTATGTAGCTAGTTCTGACATTATTAAACAAGCGAACTAGAAAGGCAATATGTATTTTAGTACCCTTTTAGAAGTAAAGTCCATTTCTCCTTTTGAGATTGATAGAAAAATAATTTCTAATGTTTGTTGAACTACAGGGAACCTTGGAAAAATCTCCTCCTGGCTGATGCTTGGGGCAAGGCTATGAGACTGAGTGGCAAATGGAATTGGCAATTCTCTCCAAATACTTGTTGCTATTAAGATTTTCAGTCTCAGTCTAAACCAATGATTGATTAGGCCTCAGCTAGACTTATTAGCCAAGTAGAATTGAGGATTTAACTCAGATGCTCAGAGAATTTAAATAGAAAAGACTTCCTACTAAAAAGAATTTGAAAGATAAATAAAATAGTGTTTTTATTAAAAGGAAATTTGTACTCCTTGGGTTTACAGGAAAAAACGAATTATTTTGAGATAGGTTGAAGTGTTTAAGACCAGGCTAGATGGGGGCCTGAACAGCCTTGTTTAGTCCATGGCATTGTGGTTGGAACTAAATGGTCTTTAAGGTCCCTGTCAACCCAAGTCATTCCATGATTCTCTGGTGTTCTGGCTTTGGTGCAAACAAAGATTTTTCTGTCCTTCACAGCATCCAAAGGTACTACATTGAGGGACAATTCCTCTCACACAGCAATGGTACTTCTGTTGTAATTCCTGCAGGAAGAGAAAAGAGTGATGTCAGAGTAGAGGGTGACTCATTAGGCTTTTTGTTAAAAAATGAAAAGAGATCAGAAGTATAATGGGACTTCTGAGATGACATAGATTTGATTTATACAGAATGAAACACCTCTTAACTTTCAGAAGAACAGAAGCTAACCTTCCTCACATAAAAATTGTATTGGTATTTTTTTTTATATCTGATTAGAGATGGATTTTGGTTCCAGCAATAACTCAAGGGAAAATATGCATTGTAAATACAAAATGGAATAAGGAAAGTACATGCATAAACATCAGTGACAGATATAACCCCAACATCCTCACTGGGAACTTGTAATGTGCTAAAGCACCAAAGTAACAACCATCTTGATGGTTGAATAAATTCTTATGGCCCTAAAACTATATAAAAAAAGCATTCCTCTACCAGAATATGCATAATTGTACTACTTTGTCCTTTTTTTCTACTTCTGTGTTCCTACTTCTGCTCTGGAACGGCATCCATGCGATCCTTCCACACGGGCCACATTTGCAGACATCAGATGGGGAGTTCTCCTTTGGTGGCACAACTGAAAACCATCCTTGCCCCAAGGGGGACGGGAGGCCCCCAAGGACAACAGGATTCCATTAGCAGAGCACCTGTGTAAACAACTGGGGAACCAGGCCACCTTCTTGCTGCATCCCACAGTTCTGACCTTATCATGATCTTCATCTCTTACAGAATAGCTCTTAAAAGCAATTTCAGAGGGATATAAAAGATCTGCCTTCAGCAAAGAAGCTTGCATAAAAATACGTGAGAAAATTCCACTGGCCTTTTGATTAACTCTAAGGAACAGAACTTGCTAACATAATGAAGCATGACGCATCATCAGGATGCTGCATTTATCTGGAGAAGTGTCAAACAGCACAGTTTCATGAAGCATGAATAGTGTGCATTACAGAAGGAGAAAAAGATTTAAGTTTTATTTCAACCTCAGCTACCAGCCCATCACCCCTAGGGTAGAGATGCTTCCATATCCAAGATTGCATAGTTTAGAAAGCCACATAAAATATTATGGCATGAATAACAATGAAATCATCAAAGCCAGACCTCTTGTTGTTGGAAAGAGTAGACAAATTCCATCCTATCTATGATAATAATTTTCTTTCTTTAAGGGTATCCTATGAAAAATTAATTCTTCCTTTAAAATAAAATGGGCAAGTAAAAACACAAAAATTGAACTACTTATATTATTAATTTTATTCCATTTTATAAGAGAAAAGTAGGTTCAGGGAATATTTTCCTTATGATTTGCTGAAAAATGTGTTTTTAATGGGATGTATATGCTTAAGTGTTCTGAGAGTTCAGGGTGATGATGTACATCTGCGTCCTATTTCCCTCTGTGAAAATTACAACATCTATGAATTATGTTTATAACATCCCAAAGACAGAGAGAGAGATCAGATCTGGCAGCATTAGGGTCTAATTTTAGAATGCACCCAGTTGCCTGATAATCATTTACACCAGAGATGCTACTATGCTTTCTTATGAACTGCAGCTTATTATTGATAATATATTACAGAAAATAAACACTGTCCCCATTTCTACAGTGACTTTTGAATGGCTAGAGCCATGAGAAAGGAGCCTCAGCTTCTGGAGAAACAGCTTTAATTCCAGGACTAAGATTCAGGTCAGGTTTTAACCCAGGTCATGGAAATCAGCTCACAGCATCTGGGCCAGCTGCTGGCCTATTCTCCCTAAGAAACTGCAGAGGCTGGGAGCTTCACAGTCACTTTTGGACCATCCTCCCCTTCTTTCAGTACCACTTTGTCTGGTTTGGAAACCTGCTCACAGCTCTTTTTTCCTTCCAATGTCATATTTAAAAATTATATGGTTCCACATTTGGTTTTCTCCTAGTCCCTTTTGACTCATCTGACATCCCTATTTCTGATGAAAATGTCCTTTGCTTTCTTGAAGACTCTATATTTGGCCTTAGCAACACCCCAAAATGATGCAATGAGCCATTTAAATGAAAAAAAAATCTACCAAATAGGCAACAGAGCTGTTAATATCTCATTCTTAGCATAGTCACAATATTCATCAGGGCTATGTAATAATTTGGAATTAATTATTTCAAAGAGGTTTCTCTTCTGGAATTTTCAAGTGTCTTCATCAAGGTTTGAGTAAAATATTCTTATATCATTACCTGAATTTCATCTTCCTAGAAACAAAAATTACACAACTGGAATAATAATAAGTAAAATTAAAAGGGGGAAAAAAAGCCCCAAGCAACACAAACAACAACCAAACTATAACTGTATATAGAGCAGGCACTTAGATTCTTTTTCACCTGAAATAATCAGACCAATTTCATTCCTTTTGTACCTAATTTAGGCAAGTGGAAAGAAAACATAAACACCATCCTGAAATGCTGCAGAAGAATTACAAGGGTGGTGATTCCTGATCATGGTGCCCAGCTATTTTCTACATATCAGTTCCTGCACAGCATGGTCTGCTTGAGAGGTGTGAAAGATCAACAGCTGTAAAAACAGAGTAATAGCTGCACTGAAGTTTCACACCTGCATGCAGAGACTCCTTCATCAACAGCATGAACTTTGTCATTTAACTATAAGGCAAAGGGGCTTTTTAAGTGTCAAGTTGATGTTTCCTCAGTAAACAATAGGCATAATTAAAGCTATTAAGTATCCTTCAGGAAAAAGAGTATACCAGTATTAAGGTGGAAAAATATGGCTTTAAAAAAAAAAGGAGCAATAGTAAATTGTTTTTATTGCATGGAAAATGGCTTACAATACTCAGCTGTAAATGCAGTTCATAGTGAAGTGTTATGAATAAATTGGCTTTCGATGAGAAAAGTTTAGTTTAGTACAGCATAATGTTTCACTGTGCTGCACTTAGTAAATAGAGCTACCTACAGACCTGAAATAGCGTAGCTGGAGAAAAATATGTGAGTTAGCAGAAACACTTTGGAACTGTGACTTTACAACTAGAACTCTGTAATATAGTTATCACTTGCTGTTCTCAAAGGAAACTAAGAAGTAGAAGAAAAAGAGGTGCAATTTATCATTCCCTGAGCATTCTTTTTTTAGTAGAGAAATGATGCTGACTGGAAGAATTTAGTTTGGGTTTTTCTTTTTGTTTCCAAACCCATCGGCTATGTAAATGATACAGATCATATTGATAAATGGTTAAAATGGAATGGAACAAACCCCAGAATAAGAATCTGTGGCAACAGCTGTCCAAAGCAGAATGCCTTCATCTTTCATTTAGAAACCTCCAGCAGGTTGAGTGAGCTATTCCATGCTGTAGAAATGCCTTTGGGATGTGCTCCTACTGGCATCCTTGTACCACCTGCTTGGGAAGTACTGTGCCATGGGCCTTAGCATTTGCACAGACTTGTGTGAGAGGAAAATGTCAGCTTCCATCTGATGTCTCAGTTTGTAGCTATGCAAGCCCTGCCTCCACAAGCCGTGGCTGGGTTTATGGAGGCAAGGTGCAGAGAGTGACCCTCATTTCGGGGGGGCTGGAATCTGCATCCTGACTTTTCCATCTAGCAAAGCCATTATGTGGTGAATGAACAGTAGATTTCATGCATGTGAAATGAGACATTCTATATTAGCTACTAAAAGGGGCTCCAGGAACACTGGCCCCTCAACTTCAGGCTTAAGGCTTTAAAAGCTTCCTATTGGAAAGACCTTTTTCCCACAAATCTATTCAGTTATTGGTATGTCTTCCTTTTAAAAATATTTCCCGTGTCATGGCTGAAATTATTTATACAATAATAGACCTTATGTTCTCCCCCTGCTCTTTTTATAAACAATATTTTTACATTTTGAGAGAAGTGGTCTGAAAAAAGTTTTATGTACAGTGGTTAGGCTAGGGAATGACTAGAGATAAGGTGTCTGGAGAATAAAACTAACTGCACCCTACAGGTTATAGAATAACAATAACATATAAAAAAGTAAGCATTGAAAATTGGAGAGGGCAGCAGAACTGAAATTGGAACTTAACACTTTAGGTAAAAAAAATGCATACAACAATCCTGTATTGTGAGGGAACTACACTAAACTGTTAGGTTGAATACCTTTCTTGGAAGCAAGCGACTGGTGAAGTAAGTAGTTTTCCATTTTTGTTTTTACATTCTCTTTGATTAAAAAAATCACTGGTTTAACACCGAACATCTTATAAAGAAGGCTGCCAAAGATGGTATATGCCAGTATTTTACTGGCATGGGACTGGTTCTTTCACCACAGGGAATATTTTACCTATTTAAAAGTAATATTTGGTCTGCTTACTCTTTGATGCATCTGCACCACATCTTATTCAGGAGAGCTACTGGTGTGTACCCCATGATACTGAGTGCTGTAACCAATTGCATTTCTGCCACTAAACAAAAGTTATTTCCTTCTCAGAGCAGGAGAGTTTAAGAATCAGTAAACTGAGAGTTTGAGAATCAGTATTTTAACTGAATCAGTATTTCAGAAACCTTACAGTCTCCTTTGAGTACCCCTGACAGGATGCACTGTTCAATATTCAGGGAATCAATGAGGCACTCCTCTGAAAAATGAATGTTTGTTAAGTACGGAATCATAGAGTCATCCAGGCTGGAAAAGGTCTGTAAGATCCTCGAGTCCAACAGAAGTGTAACAGTGCAAGGTCCAACACTAAAACCTGTCCCCCAGTGCCACATCTACACCTCCAATAGATACCTCCAAGGATGGTGACCACACCACTTCCCTGGCCAGACTCTTCCAATGCTTGACAACCCTTTCTATGAAGCAATTTTCCATAAAACCTGACCTAAATCTCCTCTGGCACAACCTGAGGTGATTCACTCTTGTCTTATCACTGGGAGAAGAGACCAATCTCCATCTGACTCCCCCTTCCTTTCAGGGGGTCGTAGAGACCAATAAGATTCTCCTAGAAATTACTTTTCTCCAGGCTCAAATTAACCCTCACAGGATTTGTGCTCCAGACCCTTCTCCTGCTCCACTCCCTTCCTCTACATCTCCATGTAATCCCTCACTTCAATATTTTTCCTCTAGTGAAGAGCCCAGAACAAAACAAGGGATTCAAGGTGAGCGCACAGTACAGGGGAGAAAATGAGCAAAGAATAAACAAAAAGGGAGGCCTGAACACCTTTGAATACCCCAGACATTAGAAAACCCCAAATAAAAAAACACAACAAGTCCTCCTGGCAATACCTCAGCTACCACAGTAAAAGATGGTTTCTAAGCTTGATACTTCATTGCAGAGAAAGAGCATGGGAGCAGATCCATCCTAATAAGTACTTAGTTTTTATTTTTTCTTGCTGTTCATTCCAATGCGTTTACAGCAACTCAAACTACATTCACTCTGGAAAATTAAGCCCTGGTGCTGCATTTCAATCTTCTGAATTTACTTCATTGCCACATGTTAGAAAGACACAAGGAAATAAACACTTGAAAGTAGGCAGAAGATGTTTGTGCCTGGCTTACTTTACACCTCTAAGATTTTCTTTTTGCATATTCCATAAACCTGCAAATCTGATATTCCAAGATTCCTGGAAATAATTTCCAAGTACCTGAGTATGTTTCTCAGATTCTGGTTACTTCTATGTAGCCAGAAGTTCTGGTTTACTGCATTTAAGAAATAAACAAAGCAGTTTTAAACAACATAATTTTAAAGACAAATCACCTTTCTGAATCTCCAAAGAAGCAATCTCACTCAGACACAGGAAGATCTATTGTCCTCTCATCCCTAGGCACAACTTCCATTAAAGCAGATCAAGGAGGGAATACATTTTCTCGTATTTGGATTTTAAAAACTATCTCAAATAAGACCCGTGAAGAATATTAAAGCCATTCTAATGGACAAGCCATTAAAAAAGAGAGCAAAGCACATATATTTTATTGAGCAGGAACAGCAATATGTGACACACGGGTTTCTTCTCTAGCCCAACCCTGTTTTACTGGCTTAAGTGTTTCACCCTTGTCCAACAGTGCTGAGGTGAAAAACAAAAATCGAGAAAAAGAAAAAAAATAAAATCAGGGTGTAAGACTTGAGCCCACAGCAGTGGGACTCATTGTGGGATCTCTGCAGTCAACTAGAAAAATCACTAAGAAGCATAGAGGTGTCAGGAACAATGTCTCATTCTCTTTGTAGAAAACTTTCATTTAAAGCCCGCTAACCTGTTTCAGCCTCAGAATCCATAACACAGAAATTTTCACTTTAGTGATACAGTAGACATGAATATTGGGCTAATATAGAAATTTTTCTCCTTCCACCGTGGAAGCCACAGATGTTACTTTGTGATTTTTGTATGCAACAGCTTCACAATCAGCTTCAGGCAAAATTGGAACAGGTGGGAACTTCAAAAATGTATGACCACCAGTTTGTACCCCAGGAAATGCTGACTTAATTTAGAAACATTCAGTGGAAAATAAGATAATGTCACCCTCTGCTTTTCTCAGTTTTTAATGTGCCCCTGGAACAACCAGCAGTGAATATACACACATAACATACAAATATATCCTACATACCCTATGTAATTTCTCTGCTCTATTTCTTCTAAGAGGTGAACAAAGAGCATTCAGTACTCTAAGCCTGACAGATATTCTCAGCACCCCAAAGTAACTGCCCTCCATGTGCTCCATTTGTTTTGGAGTGCAGCCAGATACAGCACTCAAAACTTAAGTTCATTTTTTCCCCCCAAATGCTTCTGTATTCTTTCACACTGTTATAAAGAAGAAAACACATTGTGTAGTGTCCGATTAATACTATGGGTTCATTGTTCAGAGACAGATTGAAAGCTGTCTGGGAGTAAATCAAAATAAAGATTTTTTACCGAGTCACCAAAATCTAAACATTTTTTTGTTACAACTTTATACTTGACATATAGAGCATTTATTTTATATAATATCAGTGTTAAAGCTCTTTTATCCCTTCATTCTGTTACCAAGTTTGAGAAGGGCAACAAAATCCAATGTGTTCTAACTTAGAACCAGCTTCCTTTGTGTTTATAGTATTTCAAGCCATACCTTTTGGGTCTGAATATGCTATTCAGAAGGAAAATTATGTCCCATTCTACTGACGCTTCTGTCCTTTGGCTCAACCAAATAAAGTTAATATATTAAGTTAATATTATCTTCTGTGGTGGATGCACTCAACTCCTTAACCAAACTAGGAGCAGTTTGGTATAAGCTCCAGAGCAGCAAAGGGCTGAGCTGTAACCAGGCCAAGAACTTCTCCAGTTCCAATCTGTTGTCTGAAAACCCTCTCAGGAGCAGAGTGACACAGGGAGCATCAATGAGCTTGGAGCAGGATCATGCGATTAGCACATAAATGGGGGGGTGGCTTTTCCCAGGCTCATTGATCAAGGAACAAAGAAACTTGTGGATACAAGGAGTCTCACTCATACCTTTTCCACCCCGTGTAATCTGACTACAAGCCAAGCACTTTATTTCATAATTATGGCAGTCTAAGGAAGCCTTCTTCAAGTTCTCCCTGCTAAGCAGCCTGGCTGCTCCAGTGATCTCCCCTTGAGCTTGGACATCTCTCAAGGTTCTTCTTGAGGCAGAGAGACCTTTTACCAACAGCAAAACAGTAAGTGACCAGTATAATTAGTAGCCTTGTATTGTAGTGCACTATGATTTTTTCTTTGTCTGATTTTGATTTTTGTCTTGTTCAAACGGTTGTGCAATACAGTAATGGTAATATCACCAGTGAACTTTGTTAAGCCATGCTTTAACAAATTTCTATTTAAAAAAGGTTTATGACACTACAGCTTAACTGCTGAGAAGAATTACATATAATAACAGCTAGTTATTTCTTAGGTGAAATGTATTTAGTTTAGCCATTAAAAAAAAAAAAAGAAAATTCAGAAAAATAATTATTTTTCCAGAACTAGATGGCAAGAAGGAAAACAATCAGTTTCCTTCCTAACTATTTCCAAGGCTATTTCTTAACAGCTTCTGTGTTAGAGAACAGCTCTCTTTCTTCAACTACAGCAATTACAACAATCTCTTTTACACGAGAATTTTCTTCTCCACCACCCACCCACGAACAGGACAGATTTATTTCTGTCTTCTGACTCTCTATTTCTGTATTGTGATGTACAAAGTGCAGTAAAGTATAACTTATGTTTATGAAAGCCATTCCTGTTTTACTCCCAACTCAGCACAGCAGTGGGATTAGTAACTATTCCCATGTTACCACTCAACAAGTATCCAGGGAAAAAAAAAGATTTTCAATTTCTAATGCCAATAGTGATTTTTTTTTTTTTGTCCATTCTCTAGCCCAGTCAGTGGTTGGAATGTAGAAGTGTGTGTACTTGCTGTAGACTCTGAAGTACAAGGGACTTGTGATAACTTATGAGCAGGACCTCACTGTGCAAATCTGATTTTGTAGTAACCCTGTGGACTAAGTTGTTTTGGCAAAACTCTCCCCAAGGATATTAAAATATGACCAATTGCACCACTTGGTACAATTCTTTATCTGAATCAGTC
The DNA here is from genome assembly GCF_963662255.1 of Cinclus cinclus. Classification (NCBI taxonomy): domain Eukaryota; kingdom Metazoa; phylum Chordata; class Aves; order Passeriformes; family Cinclidae; genus Cinclus; species Cinclus cinclus. The sequence continues at coordinate 9,396,530 of NC_085047.1, read as the reverse complement.
CTATTAGCATATCATAAAATATTCCCCTACTTTATCACATGCATTAATTTCTTCGTTGCACCATTCAAGAAAAGAGTACCTACCTATGAACTGCAAAATTAGGGGCCTGAGGTTTATTTAAGGTTCTTTCTGGCAACTTCTGTGCTCTTTGTCTTTGTCTGTGCTTTTTGTGTTTTCTTTTCCTCCTAGGATATGGATCAAAAAAGACAGGCAAGAGATTGAAATGAGAATACATTGCAACAAGTAAAATATTATCCTCACGTATAATCAGACAGTATTAGCTTTTCTGCAGTGCTGGTGACTTTTGCAGATAAAAACAGTAGAGTTTTAATACCAAATCATGTAGCTGAATAGATATTATTTATAAATATGCCTGAACTGCCTTGAAATTTACATGTATACTTTTGCCTTCAAAGTGCTTTAAGGCTTTTGAGAAACTCTTAATATACATTTGGTATTAGGACAAATGCTGGTTAAGTGAAGTCTCCTCATTGCTTGAAGTCAGGCATGATTTATAGTTATAGATACCCAAACAGAACCTTGTGCTGCTCTCACAACTCTTGTTGACAGCAACCAACTTCTCTTAATATTGTTTACATGTTTCTCAAAAATGCCCCAGTGGCTTCAACGTGCAGGCTTTCACTGTTAGAGAAGCACTGTGAAGAAATACACGTTTTAGTGATCAAGCCACAAACCTTCCTGTGTTAGAGCAATTCATAAGAAAACATTTTCATCACCGTTGGTCAAACAGAAGAATACAAGAAAGCTGGAGGACACAGGACTCGGCGCTATTGCCTTCTGCCATCAAAACAGTGGCTGTTTTGCTAATATGCTAAAGATTTTGCCTTTGTGTTCCGTGAGTTGCCTTTAACAGTAGGATTTACAAAGTCAAAACACATACTAAAGAACTGGCCTTTTTCCCTGGATGGGGAAGGTCTCAGCTTCAGCTGTGACCCTGTTCCCAGTTCAGGGGGGCAGAGCCACTCTGCTTTCACCAGAAGAAAGAAATTATACACCACCTTGCCTAGTACTGCTACCTAACATAAATATCCAGAAACTTGTTATTTAAACCATATTAGCCATACATATTTTCCTCTCCTTCACATTATATCCACTGTGCTAAATGGAATAAATTTCTTCTTATAGTGTGTAGTCCCATTTTCTGACTCGAGTTCTCTGACCATTTTTTCTTTGTTGCAATATGATCCCTCCCAGCAAAGAAGGCTTCAGCCTTTTTTAAAGAGAGTGAAATGCTATGTAGTTTCATAAATAGAAATGCTTCAATTATTCTTTGATTCTTTTGCACCTCTATAACATACTGGAATTTCGTTTAGAAGACCATCTCCACATAAAAACATATCATTTGGCAACCCTGATGCAGACTTTTCTTCTGTTTATGTGAAATATGCAGCTATTTCACCTATGTATTTTAACCCAGACTCTACATTCTTTACCATCATTCTTTGGTTCACAAGCTTAAAAAAACCCTCTTTAGATCTATTTCCCTGCTGTCATATTTTCCTTTAGATATATTCTGAAGAAAGCTTCTTTTTGTGAATTGAAAAGTGTCATTGCATTCTTTGTACTGTCTAATTTTTTGTCTTATTAATAGCAATAGTATAATGTATTTGAACACCACAATATTTTCATAAGATTCATTGGGGGTCTACCTTTTTCCAGCACTACTCTAATGTTCAGATAATGAAGCGTGGGGGCTGAAATAGATAGCCTGCTGACCACCTGAACCCAGAAAGATTAAAATGTATGATTCAAAGCTGTTTGAGGGCTATACCTTCTGGAAGAAAGATTCCTGTAGTGCTCTGTCATTAACATCTAGACACCTCGTGCTGGAAAACTCTGATGAAAGCAGGAATTCAATTGCTGCAAACAGCCAAAAATACATGTTCAGGCAAAATACTAGGGACAGGAATATGGGTTATTGAGATACACTTATGCTATCAATTAAGCTATTTGAAGACATTTATTTTTCTTCTGTAAAGATTAAACGTTTAGGTCACTCAAAAATGAACAAGTAACTGAAGCAAAGTACCACCTCCAATAGTCTTGTGAAAGAGGCAGAAAATGGCACCAACAAATATCGAACATGAGAACAAATGAAATATGCTGATGATAACACTTCCTATGAAATTTTAACCTCCAGAAATTAAGTGTCAAGAAAAAGGAATAATTAATGAATTGGAATACAGGCAGCAGTAAGATCAACTACAGTAAATACATTGTTATCAGAATTTTTTTTTTGCAAACATACTGGTGATAGACAAGGAACTGCAGCGGATTTTTGAAATTTCAAATTGCAGGTTTTATGATAGCTATGAAGTAGGTGGAAGGCACAAAAGATTCAACAACAGTAATTTTCATCAAAATTTGCTTTAATAATTAAAGTTGTCAAAAACCTTAAAAGAAAATTTTGTGCATGTCTAATTACTTTGAAATAGCTATAGTCAATGAATTTGGAGGCAACACCTTTTATCTGGTTTTTATAAACACCTCGAAGTTGAAGACTGTGTCCTGTATTATAGCCTAGGTATTTTCTACAGGTTGTCAGAAGAGATCCCCTCTCTCTTTCAACAGTCAAAGCAAAAAACTCTTGGTTCTTTGTCAGGTGGCTTATTGAGTTCACTGAGGCTAAAGCTTTACTGAATTTTCAAAATAAAATTTACAGACAGCTGAACAAGAGCATAACCTGTACTACTTTAAATGACATATTTGGTTATTAAAACACAACAGCATTAATAAAGGCTATTTTATTCTGAATGCAACTACCCTTTTTTATCTTAAATATGCTTTGTATCTCCTTGTCTTCCCGCATTAAACACACATTGTGATTGCACAGTGCAATCTTTCTGGGCTTGCTTCCTCAATGTTCTGTCCAGATGTATTGCACAAACTCTCTGATGAGGGTCACTTATTGTACCTGGCAGTCCTGAGAATTTGCTTCTGTATGGAATATTGCTGCCAAGTCAGAGTCACCTGCAGTTCAGAGGAATATAAAGTGGTAAAAATCAAATTCTGTTTGACACCTTGATGGTGCCTTGAGGCTACAAATCTGAGGGTTTCTGATTAGTGGGAAACATTGTGGTTGTGAGAACAGGTGGAATATGACAATTCAAGATGTTCCTAAACTGTAGTAAAAGATAAATAGTCTTCAGTGCCTTTGACAGGTACTTTTAAGAGATAACTATAACCACTTCAGTCTCGAAGGGTTTTTGGCCATGAATGAAACTTTTGGTAATCCATAGGCATTGTGACAAGTTGTCAGCTCTCCTGCCTTATTTTTAGGCACACTGGAGTTCAACCCACCCTCTCTGCTCTCCAGGCTATTGGGAGACTTCTTTGGCAATTGCAAAGTTGGATGGGTTGCTATTTATCTTGCTGTGGAGTTTTCTCACATAGCAAATCATCTTACAAGGTGTTAACGTTTACCATTCCCACTCATCAAAACACTTACCACGAAACAGATGCACCAAAGACAAATCAAGTTGGAACTCATAGTTTAGTTACCAGGCTTTACTTCCAACAGTTCTATGTAGATCTGTGTAGACATAATTCAGATAAAAAGGTAAAGCTGAGCAGATCAAGGAACAGGAATTTGCTATCCTCTAAATGCAGCTGAAGTAAAGTTTACTTCCTCTCCTGTACAGTGAAACTACATGGTATTTTGCCCTGGCCAATCAAAAGGAGAGGATATCAAGATTTGCTCTATTTTTACTAGCTGTTCATGGCCCCATGAGTTATTCCCTCCTACAGCATCACTGCAGAATTTAAACATCCTGTACATAGGAGACTTTTCACTGCATCTGTGCTCTACATCAGAGTAGGAGCTCTCTATTATGTTCAGAGTCACCAAAGAAAGGCTGTGCTGAAAGATGGGGAGGAAATGCAAGCAGTAGAGGAGCACACAGATAGATAGGTTTGTAAGGCAAAAAATGTGCTTATGGGTGAAAGAAAACCAAAAGCAGCATCCAAGTTTGGTACCACCATTTAATATTCTCCTATTTGTAATAATTCATTTTGAAAGAGACAAAAGAATTTGATTTGCCATAGCTGAGCTATGCTGGCATCTTTGGAAGCATCTGTCCTGTTAATCCTCATAAACTCTTAACAGTCCAAAATGATGATTGTTGCCAGGTACATTAATACCAGGATGAATCCTTACAGTTGTGAGTCCTCCGGGAATTTTAGCAAAAAATATTTGCTGAGGAGAGATCACATATTGAAGCACCTGCTTTACGCTAATAAATTCACTAGGAATGTCTTTCTTCAAAGCATAATGAGTAGACATGAGCTTTTATCACTATGAGACTAAAGAGAACTAATTTGACAGTTCTGCCTTCAGTCCTCTTCACACTAATTTCATATCAAAATAACTCCTCTGACTTCGCTGAGATTGCTTCTGCTTTGTACCAGGTTTTGAAAGTGATCATATCCAAATTCTTTTATTTCAACAATGCCTTTATTTCAACAAATTCTTTTATTCAACACTTTTCTTACGCGTTTTAGGAAATCCTGAAGGAACTGTGCCTGGGACCACCCTTGGTTTGTGTGTGCTCCTTTGAACAGAAAAGCTAAGTTACTCCCTGTGCAAACTCCCTCGATGACTTGACAAGAAGGGTTACAATTTAGGGCTGCTTTTTGGAAGATGTCTCTCCAGCTTGTTTAAGGCCCTTCACTAGTACTAAGCAATCCTTTAATCAGCGCCTTCTGTCATCTCATGTAAGTAAAATCTTCATCCAAGGAGCTGGCTGAGGACAGACAGTCAGATTTTGCTGGCTCTGCAGTTACACGTTGCATAACTTCTCTGCTTTTCTGTTTTGTACACATGCACCTGAAGAGAAAAAACATGTACCTACAGGATGCACTGCAGCCAATGCCTTACCAAAAACATACCCAGGCACCTCAAGTGTCAGCACAGAGAAAGGAAACTTTTCAGACTATATTCAGGGGTGCCTACAAGAGCTTGCTAACCACATTCATGCTTAATTAGTACATGTATAGGGCACTGTTGACATTAATCCAACTGTAAGAGGGCTGGATATCAATGCCAATGCATTTAATTTAAACATAAAGGGAAAAACCTTACCTGGAACTCTTTGTGCAAAGAACCACGTTGAGACACAGACTGCAGTCCCCATACTTGAGAGAGCACATGGAGGCATCTGTGCCTGTCCGTGACATGGGGGCCCCAAAAGGAGTTTTGCTGCAATCCCCTTGTGGAATCATGCAGGTGCTACTGCAAATTTCCTTCACTCAGAGGAAAGATGTGTTGGCTTTTTTTGTTTTTTTTTTTCTGCTGGAAAATCCTCACTCAGTCTCTTCATATCGAATTATACCAAGCATGTAGGCCTAACACATAGTATGGATGAAATTAGGAGAAAACCCCATAATTTGCCTAGCTTTTGTGGGGGATGCTTACAATAGTTTCAAGCCTAATATAATTTGATAAATATTTTCTTTCCAATGCACTATGAAAAGACTCTCAAACAAAGCAGAGCTGGTGAAATTTCTTGTCTGCAATCATTTCAGATAAATCAAATAAATTACATGGCCAAAAGGTTACACAAATTATTTAAACATGTGAGTTAAATCTTATGGGACCCATAAACATTTCTCAATGGTGAAACATAACAATAAGAGTTTTCTTTGTGGAGGTTATGCTGAGGTTCTCTCAGATTCTTTATATATAAAACCATAAAAAGTGATTCCTGGGATATATATATTAAATGAGGCTCCCTCCACTCCTTACTCATAGCTAGTATTTCACTAAAATCCAATATCATTATAGCTCTAAACAATAAAATATTCTCCTCACAGGGATATGTTGAATGTGTACTAAAGCACTGTAAAAGGTAGTATCTGGTTAATTCACACACACACACGCAAAAACAAACAAAAAACAAACAAACAAACAAATAAAAAACACGCCACAACCCCTACATATTATAATTTCTTTAAAATGTTTTTCCACGTCTGAATAGCATAGAACAAAAAAGGATTGATAAACAGTAAAATACAATGGTAAATTCAAAAATTGCGATTTAATCTGTTGCAGAATAGTTAATTTAAATTTCTATTCCTGGTTTGCAAAGATCCAAGCCCCCTTTTCTTATTGCTATTTCCAAGTTCCTGAGCATGGCATCACTTCCCTTTGTAGCTGCAGCTTCCTCAGTAAGTACAAGCTAACATCCATCAAACATCCTATGATGAGCAAATAGATTTAAACCACCTTTCCCCTTCTTCCAGGCTAAATACTTGTGTAAAAAGATTAACAACATCCATGCATTCAAAATGTTCTGCAAAATCTAAACATTGGATTTGGATTAACAATAGGTATATGCAGAAATAGTACTGAATATTCAAATTATTATTTCCCTTACCTAATAAGAATTAAATCACCACAATTCTTGCAGAAAATGCCTGTGCTGTAAGGTCTTTATACAGAGTTAGTTGTTTTGTAGTTTTGGTAGGGGGTGATGAGACTTATATCTGCAGCCACTGTCAATATACATATCCAGAGTTATTTATTCCAAAGCATAGACCTGATCACTTGCTCAGGAAAACAATACTACAGATTTCAATATGTAAATGTTACAGTATCAATTATTTATGGGAGGAAATACTGAGAATGAATAGCAACATACGAACACCCATGGAAAGATTTATAGAACTAACACCATCACTAGACGTTTTCTTGCTGTCTTCGACAAAAATTGCAAATAGAAAATAGTCACACAATTATAGATTTAAAACCACTAAAATTCAAGCCCTAGTAAATGAAACTATTTTTTCTTGTCATGCCTCAGGACCAATGTTATTACATAAGGGAAACAGAGGAATAAGACATATTGTTTCTACAACTAATTCTCAGAAACAATTTATGTATTTTATAAAAATCAGATCACCTAGGGGTTATTTTTCTCTGGATGGCATTGTGAAATTTATTCACTCTAAATATATGTTTCCAATATTCCTGCTTTGAAGAGAATGCAACATCTCAGAAAAAATGTTTGAATGTCACTTATTTTGTGTCATCCTGAATAATTTGCCACTTTTACTGTTGCACTCAAACACATGAACAAAGGAATTATCTCAATTGTTTATTTCTTATCTAATGCTAAATAATCTTTTGTGAATGAAAGAAAAAATTTTCAGAAAGGTAAAACATAGGAGGTGGTATTATCATGAAATCATTCAGAAGTATTAAATGCAAAGGTCATTTATCAGTAGAATATGTGCAGTAAAACTACATGGTAGTCCAAGTTTTTTTGTTTGTTTGACTATTTCATTGCCTATAAGATTCTAAACATGATCTATTAGCTTTATCTACCTAATGTCCTATTTAAAACATTCAATGTTGCTGTCTTGATGCACACTCCTTTTCAGGTGGCCATGCCAGAGTTTTGTACGTTCTGTTCATCAACGCATTAAAATCCATACACTTTGGATTCTCTTTCAGACAAGCAATTTGCTGAGCAGGTACTACCATTAAATTTATTTGAAAACACATTAAATAGACAAAAAAATAAAAAAATCTACCACTTAGTATTTCAAATATGTCTGCTTTTTACTTCAAATCTAGAGCTAAATCCTATTCCTCAAATTCTATTGCCAAGATCTGGATCAGAAGCATGAAAATATTTCTTTTGGATTAGAGATATTTTGTGTCTGGCTCCTTAATATGGTCACAACCCTATAGATCTATTAGCAAAGTGTGCCTGATTCTTAGATCAAGATGAGCTCATTTCTAGTTTCCCTGTAGTTTTAAAACATGAATTTACACTGGTTGCTGCTCTCTGACTCCTTGAAGTACTTCACCTCATGAACCTACAATTGTCATCCTTCACATAATTCTCATTTTTGGAACTGGCAATCTGTCAGTCAACAGGTCTCCACCCTGGGATCAGTGTAGAGGTTCAGTGAGAGAAGGGTTTTTTCCCATTCATCCAGATGGCAGCAATCCTGGCTTGATTTTACCCTACATCTTAAATTCTGACCATGCAGGTATAATGCATGAAAAAAACTCAGACACTCCCACAAGTAGTTCCATCTGGTTTTTCTGGGAGGGAGTTGCAGCAGGGAGGTTGTTGCGTTGCTGGTTTGTAATTTTTTCTTTCTTTTTTTTTTTTTGGTCACTGTTTTGTTTGATTTGTCAAACCTTGATTGTAGCCAAGTATTTTATATTAAGGCAGGGACCTCACTTGTTTGATGGAAAGCACAGCTATTATAAATGTAACTACTCTTAACCTAAACATACCTGTAAAATTTCCTTGTTAACATTATCAGATTTGTGTAAAGGATTTAACTGTAAACAGATTCAGTTCAGCTTATCATCTACAACAAAATATGTCTTTAGTCAGTAGAGATGCAGGATTTCCAAACAGATTTTATCTTTGATTCTTACTTGGGAGGGACTCATTCACCCTTTGTCCATTCTGCCTTTGGCTTTCCAGCTGTGGTAGCAATTTTTCTGTTACTCCTACTCTTTGCAAACAATGCTGGGATGAACTGTTCCTCTCATATTTGAAAAATAAGCATGAAAAAAAATCTATTATTTACACCAAGCTGGCTATTTTAAAACAGTTGGTGACAACCACCAAAAAGCTCAGCTCCAGCTGCCAATCTCACCAACTCTCTCATCCTTAGTTCCATTCATTAATGGAAAAGCAGCATGTGAGTGCTGATGTTTTTCTATAACTAACATCCTCAAATACAATGAATTTGCTGTGTTGTCAAAATAATTTTTTCAGTGAGTTGAATACAACTGCTTTGCTTAAACCAGCTATTTACCCATTATGGCAATAAGATTTTAGTGAATATTGAAAATGTGCACAATAAAAGGCAAGAACAAAGAAACAAATCATGCAGTTTTACCAAACAGGTCTCCTGAGACAGCACAAAGGAGCCACAGTCATCCTCAGGAGCTCACCTTTTATGGATACTTTCTCTATGGTGCATGCATACCTTCCATGGGAAACAAAAAAGCCCAGAAAAATTAATCTGGAGACCACCAATATAGTCAAAGACATTTTGGAACAATGTTTGCTTCTTACTGTCAAAGTGTTTATGATCATGTGTCTCCTAAGCTAAAAATATTCCTGTTGCTTGAGTAATGCTCTTGGGGGACAGGCAGGATGAAAGCCAAGCAGCTGCTTCCTTGAAGAATTTGACCCAACCAAAGGATTTCCAGTTTCTTCAAAATTATTATTTTGGCTTGCCAGATTTAACACTGGGTCCAACCTGCTGACTACAAGTGATCCTACACTGGTTCAGTACTTGGCATTCAGTATCTTGGTATGCAAGATAAAAAACTGTACCACAGTCTGCCAAATAAGGGAAGCTTATAGCCCCAGCAAGAAGAAATTATTCCAGTGCATCATTGCCATGAGGCAATAATGGTTTTCTCATGGAATAAAGAACTCTCTGAAACTGGCTCAAAACACAAATTGTCCTGTGGTTCACTTGGTTTCCTGATGACACAGGCAGCCCTATGCCATTTAAAAAAAAAAAAAAGAAAAAGAAAAAAAAGGTCTGTCTGCACATACAGTGCAAACCCTTCTATTTATTTAGCTATGGACAAATTATTTTTCTGTGGGTAGATTTTGAATATAAATTAAGGTCCAGTTCTGCTATTCTTTGATGAGAGTAATCAGCACTGAGGCCAGTTGCAGTTTCCTAGTAGGACTAAAAGAGCAGTACACAACAAACACCCCCAGCATCTGAAAGCTTTACCTTTACAAAGTAGAAATGAATAGTGACAAGCTGTCACAGCTTGAGGAGGACCACAAAGGAAAATGGGAGGTGAATGTCTCTTCACTTCTCCTGAAGTCAGGGAGCCAGTATCATTCTGCATACAATGCTTTTATTGCCTTCAAATCCATACTGTGCCTATCCCTACACTAGTCCTGTCATCAGTAGAAAAAACATTCCAGAGTGGATAGAGCAGCAGTTTTATTGTCCTGCTGTACACCTTTATACATGGGTAGGGAGAGCTTGGCACAGAATTGAAGAATAGTTGGGGCTGGAAGGGACCTCTTGAAATCAGCCAGTTGGAACTCCAGCCTAAGCAAGGTCAGGTTGGGGTTTTTCATTTTTTTTAGGGATTTCTGCATGGGGTGTGTTTGTTTGTTTGTTTGTTTGGGGTTTTTTTTGTTTGGTTGGTTGGTTGGTTTTTTGGGTTTTTTTATACAAGTAATGCAGGATACTTTAATGAGAAAAAAATTAAATACCTGAGTGTAGGGTCTGCAGGGATGGTTTTGGAAGCTTGAGAATAGGGGGTAAAACCTGACAGCCTCATCTGTATTATCCAGCAAAGAAGTGCTCACGAAGAGTGATTCCACCTGTCACCAGAACAGACCTGGATTCTTTCAAGAGCAATTCTGGAATGAACTGGTGTCTGTGGAGAAGAAAACACGGGCTTCAAAATCCAGGGGTGATGACAGAGCTCCATGATTTTACCCCACAGACTCGTGGGGATGCATGACAGGGTCCTAATGCACCGGCACCCACCTCCCTGTTCAAGGAGGGCTTTTCTCACTCTGACTGAGCTCTGTGTGAGCTGGATGCTTCCCGAGCATTTGTTACCCTCCATGTGTGCTCCAACAAGATGCCAGGGGCTTCAGTGCCAGAACAAGTGTCTTGCTTGCTCTTCTGTCACCACAGCTTTGCCTTCACACTCCTGACTGAAATAGCTGTGCTGGCAGAATCCAGGGTAAGATCTGTGCTTAGTTCCTGGAAACAAAGGAAAAGCACTTAAGGGAAAAGAATGTTTGAATAAATTTGAAACGTGCTGAAGACTGGAATACAGGGTAAAATTTAGATCTCTATTGTTGTTACATAGCTTGACATCTGAATTCTTGCTATTCTATTCAGATTCAAAATCCCCCACCTCACTGTAATCAGTGAGTGCTTGTTGGCACAGGTTGAGATTTTCAAAGGACTGTAACCGAGGATGAATTTCAGTGAGATTTCGGCAGGTGATTCTCCCATGATATCTTGATAATTCCAGTACACTAAATAAGTTTTTATTGTGTTTTAATTAGCTCCTACTTTATTCTGAGATTTATTTTTAAAGTAGTTAGGGTTCAAACACAAGAAATCAGTCCATGGTGGTGAGAAATTATTGTTGATGTTAGACCCCTCCTAAGATTAACAATTGCATCACCAAACACACAAGCAAACGCAGGACATACTGCTCATGTGAGAATCACAGTCCATCTGAGGGTAAGGAGAGATACTATTAAATAAACAGAGAAGGCCACTTTGAACAATTTGTCTCCAGACTGAAATACAGGACTAACTTTGAAAAAAAAAAAAAATCACAGATGGCAAAGCTCTGGCAAAAGAAAATCTAGTTATAGCAGAAGAGGAAAACATATGTTCCAGATACATCCTATAAATAGACTAGGTACTCTTATGGGATATATCAGTATTCAAAACAGCAGCAATAGAAAAGACCAGAAAAAATGTGCAGGTTTTGGCGTTTTCTTGAGTCCCACCAGTCTCCTGCATGCATCTAGTGGCATTACAGAAGAGGTTTTTTTAATACCATTGTATGTTTTAAAATCTAGCATTCGATTCAAAATAAAGCTAATTTGCATTGGCATGGTGACATAACTCACTGGTGTATTATTACTGTGTAAGCAGGTGTACCAGCAACTGCAAATAAATGCTTGCTGATGGAATCCCAGCAGGGTTTCTGATGAGTTTTCATTTTGTTGAACCTCACCCAGGAAATTATTGTGTAAAAAGCTTTGCTCTTAGTTCTTTTCCTGAAACACTATTTAGCTACACCTGGCCAAATTCATGGCAATTATACTAACTGCCCATAGAGGACACCGGAAAAATCCCATCCCTTTTTGAATCATTGTCTCAAAACCCATGTATGAGCAGTGAAAATATCCCCCTCAGATTAATATGCACAATGAGACTTCTGATCCAAGTGCTGTTGACTCTATAACCTACATAGAGAAAGATAAAATGAAAGCTTTAAGGTGGAATCTAGGATACTCATCACCAGAATATGCTAAATGAAAGTATTTTAAGGTAAAATATGTCATTCAAATAAATAATGTTTCTTATTATAATGGTTTTGGCAAGACGTTTGATCATGTTGCTTGAGTTCATTTTCATTTTGTTAATTTGGCTCAGAGCATCTCTGATTTTTTTTTTTTTTTTTTTTTTTTTTGTCTTAGCGGCTTATTTGATTCAATTCAGAATACCTAAGAAATGCTGCAATGGGTACTGCATGTCCCACATTCTACAGTCTCCCATGAAGGAGTTATTTAGGTCAATCTTTCATAGCTACAGTAAAAAGGACGAAAAAAGTTTTCAGTAAAAGGCTGTAGAATATCTATTAGTGCTTTCATATAGATGCTCAAAATTAACCACCAAAAGGACATACAAAATCCACTGCTAATATCTATAAAGATTTGTGAGTCACCTTCAAATATTACCAGGATGATTATTTAATATAAACAAACAAGATCAAAATAAATATTTCCCTCTTCTGCACTAGCAAGTGACCATTTACTAAAGAGTGGAAATTGAAATTATTTTTCCTATTGAGTGCCATGAAAGTTTATGAAGTCTTCTAAATGACCATGATGAAAATTTCCACCCTATGTAAAAAATTGATAAAGTTCCTTAAAAAATACTGCTATGAAAGGTTCTATAGAGGAGCTGCACCAATATTTGTGAAGTATACTGACCTATTTTTTTTAAATACCACTCTAAAAAAAATCTATACACTCAAGGCAATTTTAATTTTTTCCAGCTTTAAGTTAAGTTTACCTTCCTGCCTAATTCCAAAATGACATTCTATTGTACAAAATTACTTACCATTTATGTGAACATTGCTGGGCAGGGTTCCTGCAGCATCAGGAAGGGACCAACCTAACCACTGCACCATCATTAGGTGTCACCTGCCAGCATCTGGGGGAGCTGGTGCCTTGGTATGATTTATAAGGGCACCATTCTGAGCTCCATTCAATTCAGCATATCAGATTAAACAAAAAAAAAAAAAAAAGTAAAACATCCATCTTGTGAACAGTCTCTGCTTCACAGCTCAGCTTTTAATACTTACAGCTTTCAATAGCATGGCAAGATTTGCAGATTCATTTCACCCTGCTGAGAAACACTGATTTGGAAAGACAACCTACCTGAACCAGAGATCATCACAGATGTCAAGTTTCTGGATATCACTTCAAGATGCTTTTCAACTGTGGAAATACTTATGCACGGCCAAAGGAAGAGAAGGAGGGTAGCACAGTCACTTCAATATCTACATGCAGACCTAACTCCTTTTAAAATCTTTATGGAATTCTTTGAGGTGGTTCCTATGTGTATTAAAAAAGCCACCATTTACTTTGGAAATGCAAATCTCTCACACCACTTAACATCTTTTTCATGGTTTATAATTAACTTTCCTTTCATTTTAAATAAGAAACAGCATGTGAAGCAGAGTATAGAGCACAAGGTGTTTTTAGGAAGATATTATGTAGGTACTACCTTTTCTAGGATGTGAATTGGAGTTTTTCATTTCACAGTGCCACCACTCATTTGGGGAATAGTGCTGTAGGTGCCATCATTCAGGTGCTTTGGAAGGGCCTCTCCTGGGAGTCAGATGTGATGGCAGCCTCTCATCTCTCTAAAAAGTACCTGCTTCAGTTTTTCAGCTCCTGCAGACCTCAGCACTCAGCTAAACGTCCTATTCCCTGCAGGGGCCAGAATCCTATTTTCTCCAGAAAAACCAGGCTCCTGATACCTTCTGGCTGCTGACTTGGCTCTGCAGAACTTATCTCCCAGCTCTGTGATCCCACTCACCGGCAAGCAGAGCAGGGGCAGGAGCTGCTACCTCTCCTGCAAGCATATTTTTCATCTATTTATAGGTCTGTGATTCACAGATCATGAGAACTCCAGATTTAGCAGAGCAAATTATAGAAAATCAGAAGTCCTGCTCCTTCTTCCCACTTGGCCTCAGGTCCCAAGAGGAGCCTGAGCCTCAGCAAAAGCAAACACCCACCAACTCACCAGAAGTCATGTGCAGACTGGGGAAACCTAGCTTCAGAAGAAAATTTGATTGTTTGAGGAGGGGGTTGGGTTTTGTGGTTTTTTTTTGTTTGTTTGTTTGGTTTGTTTTGTTTTGTTTTGTTTTTGCTTTTTTTGTTGTTTGTTTCTTTTGTTTTCGCTTTTTTTTATAGTTTCTTTTTGTTTTGGTTTGGTGTTGTTTGCTTTGGGTTTTTTTTTCTTTTTTTAAAATTGAATTAATAAAGTAATGAGAACACAAGCATGTAAAACATACAGTTTATTTAAGAAGAAACATGTAAACAGAATTCTTATCAGGCCATCCCAGAGATGTGATTGTTACCTGGACAAAAATGCTTTATCTCCCTTACTGAGTTCTGCATGATAGACTGACTGGCAGAGCTATTAATTGATTCTTTGTATTTCTGATCTCACTAGGGCCAGCAAGCATTCCTAATGGTGTCTAATTCCTCATCATGACATCCATTATGTTCACCTCTGAGATGTCTAAATGAATTCCGTGTATAATGGCAATGTTATGTAAAATGCAACATGACAGGAATACTTAGAATTGTTCAAAGCTGTGCTGTGGAAACCAACCTTATTTGTGCTAGCCTTCCAATATGGGATTTGTATATTTTGGTTTTCTACAGACACATTGAGAAACTGGACTCTGTAAGGGTTTAGATGTTGCAGGTGGAACAGCGTTTTATCCCTTGTGGCTCCACAGAAAACCGAACACAAACTAAAATAATCTATACAGGAAGAACAGGCATGCTGACAGAGATTGTTTGACATTAGAAAGGCACAGCTACAGCTGCCTACTCTTTGTTAAAATGTCTACAGTAAATCTGGGCTAATGCTCACATACAAAACAAAGAAGTACCCCAGGACACTCAAATAGGAGAAATAGATTCTGAAAGGTGTCAATTTGAGTAATTTAACTACAGCAAAGGAAAAAATAAAACAGTTCTCTAAAATCTGAGCCTTTTAACTACAGAAAGAAGCTGTGAGGAAATCTAGCCTTTCTTTGGAGCAGAAAAACAAGGCAATTGTATGATATAGACGATATATATGATATATCATATATTCCTAAAATTCATTCTTTGCTTATATATTAAAGTGTCAATGAAAGATTCAAATCTATTCTTCCTTAACTTGAACTCTCAAGAGAGCAGGTTGGACTAGATAATCTTTAAAAGTCTTTTCCAGCCTAAGTCATGATTCTGGAAATTTGTATTGTAGTTTCCAGCATGGGAAAATTACTTGTGATCATGGAAATGAGTACAACTCATTGGTTCATTGGTCTTATTTTGCTCTGGTTCCAAACAGGAGCTCCCTCATGGGGCTCACCCAGCCTGGGAAGGTAGGATAAGAACCACTCACCATGTGAGCAAATTGTAGAATCCAGAGAGCCTCTGCGGGTCACGGTTACGTAGGAAAAATTGGCAAGGCACTGTTTCTGGACTTGTAGGATGTGTAACTAAAAAGGTGTGCCAAAGTATGCTGAAAATAAATTTAATGTATTCTTCTCCACTGAGAGGGGGGAATCCCAATTTGCCTTGGATTTGCCAAACATCTGAATACAACTGACTGGGCTGAAAAAACACAGTGTGAAGAACAATATGAACACAAAATGTGTATCTGTGATGCAACTTTCTCCAAAGTATCTGAGAAAGAGACCCACAGCATTGTTGACACTCCATTCACAAATAGATTAACTACTCGAATATGAACATAGAGAAGCATTCATATTTTTTTGTTTTGTACTAATGTGTATTATCTCATAAATACCTGCAAGCCCTATCTTTTTTCTTTTTTTTTTTTGGTCAGACAAACTGCTAGTAAAAGACTCTCAAAATGAAAAACTGAGAAAGAGATTTTATATTAAACTTACCCTACTTTAAGAGTGCCTAGATCATCAGTTCCTTCATATCATCATGAAATAAATAGACCCTTTTCTAAAACATATCAAAGCAGAAATCTATGAAGAGTGTCTGTGGGCCAGAACTGGCAAAATATAAGGTAAGTGCAGCAAGATGAAGTGGTTTTTTCTGCATTTTTTATTATAAATTTTGGAATTTGGATCTCACCCTAGTCTTTCTCAGCAGAAGCTCTGAATCCAATCAAAGTGCAGACAGAATAGGTTGTGGACTGAATACACTAAATGAACAACAGAAAATTGTCAGGTTCTTATGATTTCAGGCAGCATTTTAAGTGGAATTTTAAGAAGAAATTACCCTTGCTACTAATAGTATTGTATCATTTCTTTGCATCTCCATTGGGTTACTGGGATGTGGCCAAATATCAAAAGGATTTGAGGATCTGACATCTATGAAACTTCAAATCCATAAACCTACCAGGAAAAGGAATAGAAGAATTATCAAGAAACAGATGGACTGCTGCACAAACAGGAAAAGAAAAATCAACACACCCTCTGAAGGGGAAATTCAGACTCACAGATTGTTAGGTTTTTTGAAGGAGTAAAAGGCATATGGACAAAAGAGGTCTTGTTAATTCTAATCTTCATGGCTCCCAGAAAAGCTCTCACCATTGGCTCTAAAGGAAAATATAAAATCATGAAATAGAAGAAAAGGCTCCTCCATAGATAAATAATAGTTCAAAAAGAAAGGAAAAAGGTAAAAGTAAATGGGAAATGTCCATAGCAAAGGAAAAGTCCACAGGGTTCTATTATATTCCTTTCCAGCATATTCACAGGTGGTCTGGGAAAAGGCCATGAGAAAATTTGCTGATGATAGCAAATTATTAGGTGCAGTCATACAGATTAAGACTGAGTGAACCAAATGAGAAAGTATCCAATAATAATGGCAGTTGAAATTCAAGACAGGTAAATGCAAAGCCTTGCACAGAAAAATAATTCTAGCTTGATATATGAAATGTTCACTTCTAAGATACCTATTACAATTTGGGAATGAGGACTCAACAGGATAGCAGTCCTTAACTGAATGCTTGCAAGTGTGTGGTATAAAAAAACCCAAACAAATAGGAAAGAGAGCATAACTGTGTAAATCTGTAATACACACATCATTAGAAATTATACAAAGTTCTGATCATCTGTAGCCTGGAAGGAGTAACTTAATAGAGATAAAGGTTTAGGCAGGAGCAAAAAACGGGTGTGAAAGAAATTTAATTATATAGGATTGCTGAGTTTGAAAAATTAAAGACAATAGAAGATGCAATCAATAAAATAATGAGTGCCATTAATAGAATTCTGAAGAAAGCATTATATCTTCTTACATAGGAACAAGAAAGTAAGTATTATGTGCAAAATGCTAAACAAAGAATCCTCTCTCCATTAAGATGTGGGACTTACTGAAACATTGAAAATTCAGATGCCTCCTACAGGTTAAATTCTTGAGAGAAAGAAATTCTCTCACCTTATGTGAAAAGAAATAGCCTCTGACACAGGTAGTCCTTTAGCCACAAACTTTCAGCGTTTGAGAAGAAATTCTGCACACAATGTAATTACTACACCCTTCAATTCTCATGTAATGTCCAGTGTCAAATGTTACCTCATTGAACTGAAATATTACACAGTATGACTCTTCTTGTGTCCTTATCCAAAACATTTCTCAGGCAAATGAGGAAAATGAATCCAAGAAAAGGCAGCAAACTAACCAGACACTACAGAGCTGAAGTGAAACTTGTAAGATAAATGTAAGAATATTTTAATGTACAAGACATAATTCCCAATTCATTTGTATTGGATGTTTAATCACATTTATTTACTTCTGTTTCCAGTAGTTCTTAGCTGTCTGCAGGAAGAAGTTGAATCTGAAGGTGAAGATGCTAAGGAAGGTCAGGTAAAGATCACAAAGAAAAACAGTGAAGAAGATTTCCAGAACAAAGAAGAACTAGCTTATTCTGAGTTTAAAAGACCACATGAAATGTAAAAAGAAAATAGCAGAATGATACAAATGCACAGCTGAGATTTATGAACAGATAAGGTGAAGGAATTGTTAAAAACCCTTTTTTATCATTCTTCAGAATTGTGAACCTAACACTACTTACACAAGAAAGGACAGACTAATCCTCTTCTTGCTATTACCCTTCTCTTCAGAGCTTCGAAAAGATGCCTACAAAATTATTTAGGTAAATTGTTCCAAGAGCTTTCAGAGAAATCAAATTAAAACTAAAACTTTTAATGCATCCAAACAACATTTGAGAACAAGAAACAAGTAAATCTGGCTTAGCAAAGCCAGGTTTTATTCTTCCTTCCTTACAATGTTCTTTTTGTCAAACACTTTTTAAAAATAGGTTTCTGGAAGATTCTATGCACAATCACATCACTGAAAATCCTGCTGGGCAGCTGTATAAGACAGTCACTTAAATTATCCTGCACAGGCACTGTGGGCTCTGTATACATGGTATTTTCTACCATAAATTCTTATAAAAATATTTTTATAGTCATTAGAGTTTTAATTGATGACAACAAAAAACATGTAGTTTCTCTTAAGTGAAGAACTATTGCATATGTCAGTGTAAAGACTAAAATTCTGTTTATTTCATTAAAACTTAAATGCAGAATCAGAATAGACACACTGGAAATGTAAAGCTTTGAATACAACATTTTAGTGTTGTTTTTCAAAATACAAAGTCCTTGAAATATGGAAAAAATAGAAGGAACTTCTTAATTGTTACCTTGGCAAACTCCCTCTAAAAAATCAAAAAGATGTAAACCTACAAGGAAGGAAGAGAATGGAAGAAAATTGTCATAGCAACCAGTTAAGGACATATTTAACACAGGAAACAATCTGATTAATCTCCTCTTTTAAGAACCACAGGACACACAGAACCACCAAATTAAGTAGCATGACATTTTTTTTTTTATAGATAGTATACTAAATCTCACTTTAAAATTTGTAGTTTGGTTGCAGAGCTTTTGATTTATTCACAGCATATACAGCCTATAGGGCCATAAACGAAAATAAAAATAGCCAGGTCTTCTGTTTATTTAAATTCCCTAGGTCATAATTAAGCCCAAATATTTTTGTCAGGCAACAAAGAAAAGATTATAATAGTGATAATACCTTTTAAAATCAGGAGTAGATAATTTTGCACTGAAAATAAGGGTATTAGAAGATTAAACTAGTCCAGGTGTAGAGACTAAAAATATAACCCCAATTATACTTTCTCATTTTGTTGCAAGCCAACCTACTCTGCTACAAAACTCTTGGTATCTTGGAGTAATACCTTCAATCCATAAAACCACACTTTTGTTTTAGTATTGACACCAGCCATTCCCTCAGTTTCAGTCTCAGTTTCACCACATGCATTAATCAAACACTGCTATGTTTGGAGGCTGAAGATAAAACACAGACCCTTATTTACTTTCCCTTTGGGTATAGTCCTGCTATAATTAACACTTTATGGGCTGTGCTTCTGAAGGAGGGACTTCCAGTCACTACACATCCAAAGACTCATTAGCAGGTCTGGATGGAGAACATTGTTGCTCATTAGTGAAGCTTTATTGCAAACAGAAGAGCAGAAGACTGCAAATATATAATAAAGTTTTGCACCCTTCTTAAAGAAAGCCAAAGTGTTTCGTATAGAAGCCTGATCTTCTAAGAGAAAGCTAAAAATCTTGCAAAAAGGGAAAGCTTTCTTCTGCTAGTAAATAGTTTTGATATTTTCCCTATGCTTTCAGCACAGAAGAATTTGCTCCAATAAGAGATTGTTTGCTATTCCTCAAGTTTTCAAAAACAAGCTGCAATTCCTACAAATCCTTTCCACTGTGTAGCTATGAATACCGAAAAAGTCAAGCAAAAATACTGCATGGGCTAAATAAAAAGGGTGTTTGTTACATTATTGAAGTCTGCAATTACTTTCTAGTAAGTTAAATGCATCTATTTCAGATCCTCCAGGAAAAAGGCCTATTATTGCAACTATTAAATGCTGCATATTTCTGAAGCTTAAATTTTTACCCTTAGGACTTTCTTCTTCAGCTGCAAGAAATCAAAAATGCATAAACTTATTCCAGTAGAAAGGATGGGTTATAAATTTGATCTCACTCATTCATTTGCTTTAAAATGCTTTAACAGAGCCTAAATTTTAAATCTCATTCTCAAATTCAACCCCAGGGCAGATCCAGAGTGTTTACTGAAGCAGGAGGTTACATCCACTCATCTTCCCTTTCCTATACAAACCTCTGATTTCCCCTTTCTCTCTCCCCACTCCTGAAGCTTAGCCTATACTTGCATTATACCTTCCACATCTTTGTTCTTGGCTGGACCTGGGAGGAAAATGAGTCACATTTTTGGAACTACCCAAGCTAAGTTTTAAGCTGAACTTTACAGCTAACACAAAATGTGCCAGCAAACTACTAGTGATGGCAGCGGCTGAAATATGCGCTAGAAAATTGAAAAAGCTTTGCCTTCCATTCTTTCCTGACATGCTCCATCATGTTTTTCTGCAAGTGGGCAAGGTGCTGGCCTAAAAGAAGCAGGGCAGGTGTGGGAGGCTAGGAGAATATGTGGAAAAGTGCGTGAGTGCACATGTTGGGAATGGTAAAGGGAGTCCTTAAGAAACCACTGTGAATTTCACCAAAAATCCTAGTAACCTCACTCCCCAAGAACACACAGAGAAGAGGGAAGGGGCTCTTGGCCTAGAGTTTGTCTGTGGTGTGGAGACAAAGGCTTATAAAGATTTATGGCTCATTCTCCAAACTGTCAGATGCCTAAGACTCCTCCTGGTATTTTATATTCCTGACCAGCATAGTTTTTTACTTAATGTGTTTAGCCTTTCATCTTGGAATAACTAATTCCTAAGTCAAATGCTCACTTATTGGATTCTAGTTTCATCATTTGCTTTTTCATGTCTTCTGAGGATTTTGTTAAAGCTCTTGATAAAAAGTTCATGCTATTTTCCTTTTGATACTTGACTGCATTTAATGAAGTTGCAACAAAGAATGTGTTGAAAGAACAAGCATCTTCAGCTATTGTTGCTTTGTGTTTTCCTTTCATGTAGGATAAAATGCTATTATTTATTTTCTATATAAGCATATTAATTTATGATGGATTTATGTTGTGCTTATACAAAATCAGGAATAGCTGAAAATACTAGGGGGGTAAAATTTTGTACACAGAAGAAAGGAATTAAATTGTTCAAGAGCTAAAATTTTAAATTGTTACTGGGAAGAAAAAAAGGCTTAAAAAGACAGAAGTAATAACATTTTACTGCTTATTTTCTATAGTGGGAACTGTGTATTATATATCAACACATATAGTTTACATGAATCTCCAACCTAGAAACCCACAGAAAATTTAACTTATTTTACAAAACCCTCAAAAGTTCATGGTTTTTATTTTTTTAATTTTTTTTAATTTTTTTTAAACTACAATAGAGTAATTATTCTCCTTATCTGTAGTTAGCCTCAAAATTACTGTAAACAAAAGCAACATCAGAAATCTGTAATCAGCTCCAAAAGAATCCACATGAATTTATCTCCATAAACTCTAAACAGAGGTTAATGAATGAACAGTCCTTGAACCTCCCCTGTATCTTGAGCATACTTGCAAATAAGAGAGATCTGCAAAAGAGAACACAAGGAAACAGCTTCCAAAGGGACTCTGAGAATTCCTCTCCTAAACCAACAATCCTCATGGCCAAAAGTTACACCAAGTCCAGCTGTAATGAAGGAACGTGGCCACTTTAAAATGGCCACTAATGACAAACTTCTTCCTACAGAGATTTTTGTGGAGCCTTGGAACTCTTCAGGCCTATGATTTCAGCAAAAAATAGTTATGTACTTGTGCATTATCACAGCAGTGATCACTTCTAAGAACAAATTAGGGACCTAAGGCACTATTCATTGGCAAAACAATTTTTTGACAAAAAGCGATATGTCAATGCAGAATTTTGTCTTTACAGCGAAGTTCTATGTATATGACCTTCCCTTCAGTGCTGTTATCTCAAATTCCTACTTTATTTTTAAATGGTTAGCCATTTATACTTTCAGAAACAAAGAGATACAGTAAAAGAATCAATAAAACATGTATCAGTTATCCCTCTGAGATTTCTATGTATTCTAGTTAGATCTTGTTAATATTTTTTCACTGATAACATTATAATCCATTAATTTAGCTTCCTGTAGTATTTTTTTTCTAAAACAGATATTTTTTCCTAAAAACTAATCTAATAATCACAAAAGCAGTGAAATTACAGTGTTCTACAATAGGGAGAAATAACATTTGAAACAAAACAGACAAAGGAAACTTACTCTGTCACTATCTATATGAGATAAATAAGAATACATTATAGTTTCAAATAAGCAGTAAAAAAATTCATATTACTTAAAAAACTGAAGTTACCACGAAACTTCATTAAATGCTTATAAAATGGTATATGTAAAATTTCTGAAAAGTGAACCAAACTGCTGCATAAGGAGACAATCATTATTTGCTTTAAAACAACACTGCTGTTAAAACCCCCAAAAAGCCTAATGGGAAGACAACCTATTTAACCCATTGTGGACACAGTCCCTACAGAAATATGTTTTTACATATGTGTATATATGTGCAAGAATGCATCTAATAACAACAGGTGGTAAAATACTGGTTACCTTTAATATAGAAAAAGTGAATTACCACTCAAAATAGAGGACAAAAAGAGTTTCGAAGCCAAGCCATTTTTCTGTTACCCTTGCTCAGAGCAGGGCTTACCAACGGAGGTGGAAAGAGAGAAAAAAATCAGTTTATTAGGATGATCAGTGATACATATTGCAAAATAGAATGAAATTATTTTTGGAAAGTCAGTAGGAACAGAGCATTACCACAGTGTCTCCATGAAGTGGATGAATTAAGACTGATTTCTTACTGTCCCTTGTATTACAAGGATGGGGAGACAACAAAGAAACTTGGGAATTAACAGATTCAAAGCAGTGCAAAGGGAGATGGTGCTCACACAATGTGGACAAGCATTACAGCAGCTTTTTCCAGGGTGCTGTGGGTGCTTAAGGTTCAGCTGAATTCAAAGGAAAAACTGAACAGATTATTAGAAGACATAGTGGTTGAAGGGTAATGAATACAGAAAAATAAAATTTCACTGGTTTTGGAAGTCTCAGCCACATAGCAGAAGAATAGCTGGCCAAAGCATCACTAAATGGAGCCTCTGGAGATTTTCTACTTGGGGATCAAATCAACCTGCTTAAAGAGGGGTGTAGAAGACATAGCACCAAATCCAATACAACATGACTTAAAATATTCTTGTGTTTAGAAAAATACTGTAAGCAAGTCTCATTTCATAAGCATATTTTGAAGTTTTAAAACTGAGAAGTGCACTGTCCCTTGTTTCTTTTCAGTACAGACGAGCGTGAAGTCACGTTTCCTGATTAAACCAAAAGAACAAAAGCAACTTGTTTTGTTTGAAGGCTTTGGTTGCTTGGAAGCACTGGAGAGCTGAGATGCTTGACTAAGTCAGACAGCACAATTCATGGTTCATTATATCTCCTCCATGCCACTGTGACAGCTCAGTCACACGTCTTTAAATCTGCAAGCAAGAAAAAGAAGTATTTTTGTGGCTAGTAAAATTTAAGAAGCTCACCTTCCTGTGTCTTCTTATTTTATTTCTGAATCTTCCCAATCTGTCAGTTTTTTTCTTTTCAGTAGGGCATTCACACTTCCAGTGTAGAATCTGCTGTCTGATAAGGCAGTTGAGCTGGTGTGACAATCTTTATCAAAACATATGGGTTCACAAATCTGTTTTGGAAAGATGCTCCAGCATTTAAGGTGAAAGAAGAAAACAGGTTTATATAGGAAAAAATCTGGAATTCAATATATATCTCTATGGTGCTTTCTGTGGGATTTTGTTTGTTGGTTGGTTGGTTGGTTGGTTGGTTTGTTTGGAGTTTTTTATCAATGATATTTGGTAAAAGATCCTGGGTCTAATTCTCCAAGACTAGAAGGATGGTGTCATCTTCCAAAAGAAAAAGCTATGATAAAGTTGTACACAGGTCAGCGAACAGGAAAATCCTGTGGGAAACAATGTCAAAGGGTTTACTAAGGTCCAGGTAGGCAGTGTCCACAGCCTTTCCGTCATCCATGAAGTGGGTCACCCTGTTGTAGAAGGAAATCAGAGGAGAAAAGATTCCTACATAGTTGTATTTTTAATATATTCATATTTACAGACATATGAACATTATGGAATGAAGTCACATGAGCCTTGCTTACCTACATACATACCTTTAAATTAGGAGCTCCAGTACAAAGGTCTGTTTATGGATTAAGCCCATTTTTGCTAGGCTCTATGTCCCATTAATGGTATGCAATCTCCTGTCCCAGACTAATAAACTAATCAATTGAAGCAGAAAAGTAAAGAATAAAATCTGTGTGTGTGTGAGTGTTTGAAAATCATTCTGTATTTAGGCATGTTGGGAATATTGGGCACTGATTGGATTTCACAACACAAGACAGGCTGACAGCAGAGAACTCATTTATCCTTAACACTGAGCAAAAAGTAAATATTCAGCCTTGTTGTTTGAGTGTTCTGTCTGGACACACTGCTCACATGCTATGTCTGACTACAATGCTTTGACCAAGCTCAGCTACAACTTCCATCCAGCCTTTGTGATTTAAATTCCTCTGTCATTTTTCTCTATATATCTTCCCCCAACCCCCCTGGCATGGTTATGGTGGGGTCTGCAGCCCCCTGAACTTAGGGGGCTGAGGCTGGGGATGGGATCAGCTCCTCTCCCAGCTTATCCACACTGCCTGTGTGATGGCAGAGCTGCAGAGCAATTCACGCCTAGCTGGGAACACACCACAATACCACAGTGAGCAGGTTTGGTTTACTGAAAATTTAGCAAGTTTTGTGGAAGGGCCTGAACACCCTGGTGTGGTTTGAATGCAAGAAACCCCCTCAACCCTCTGGTCACCTCTGACACTCTCTTGTTGGCACAGCTCTGGGTGGGATCCCCGGATTGCAACCCCAGCTGGGACTGGGATCTTCTGCTCTAGCAGGACTGCAAGCTCCCTCCTCCCTCCCTTCCAGCCTCCTCACACAGACTGGTAATTACTGTGAGTGTAGGATTGTATTAATTGCAGAAATTGTCATGTTTAGATTCATGGGTTAATTGGCAATATTGGGTGTAACGTTTTCCCCCCTGTATATTTTTAATCACAGTAATTAACCTCCCCATCCCATCATCCCATCCCAGGGAACAGACCCTCATTGCTGCACTCTCCAGGGTCCTGTGGGGATCCCTCTCCATGGGTGCCAGGGTGGGCTCTGTGCTTCAGGGTGAGGATGCCCTGGGGCATGTCCCATCCATAGATTTACCTGACATTTCCTCAGGAAGCTCAGGAAAGCAACTCTTGCCTTTGATCCAGCAGTTGTAATGTCACTGCTAGTGATGCATATTTTAGGGAGAGGCTGGATGGTTGTGGACAGCTCTGCTTTCCCATTATTTCTGTCATGACAAATGGAAGTGGAGATGGGGCCAGGAATGCTTTCTGCTTCCCCTCCTGCAGCATTGATGGTCAGCGACAATGAATTTGCCTCTCTGGCTGTAGCTGGGATTGGAAAGCAGGAGATGGGGAAAAAATCAGGTTTGAAAAGGTCAGCTCAGCATTCTAGCATGGGTTGTTGTCTACCCTGTGGTGGGATCTGTAAAGACAGATTTGCTCTTCCCACATTTCCAAACCTACTCCCTCCTCCCAGTGTAGAGCAGCATATGCTCAGTGGCTGGAGAGCCAACTCTTCAGCCAGCAGGTCTACCTGGGTGATCTTTCTATACTGCTAACAAGGATTTGGATTTTATTGAAGTTCCTCTCACTGGGCACAAAGCAAGACTAACTATGGCAGGAGAATGGTTAAGCCAGGATGCTGTGGCTGACAGCCCAGGGAGTAAAACCATCCTTTGGCATTCCTTGTGCTTCTAACCTCAGCCCAGGTGCAAGGCTGGGGTTTTTAAAGGTGGTGAACAGGGACCACTGTAGGGCTTTATTGCTCCTCACTTCCAATAGAATGGTGGAACATCTTCTGAAAACCCCCACGCAACCTGAGAAAAGCACAGCTTGCTTCACTTTCTAATTTCAGCTTTACCCATTTTCTGTTGTAAATTGGAGGAAAGGTGAAAAATCAGAGGAGCAGCTGCAATGGTATAGGCCAGGTATGCACCAATGGGGGCTACAGTTCACAAAATTCCAGAAAATTCCATCAAAACAGCCCAAAATTCCATCAGGATGATGCCAAAATCCCATAAAAATAGTCAAAAAGTCCTTAAAATTCTGTCAAAACAGCCCAAAAATCAGTACAAGTGCCACCAAATCCATGCAAATCCACACTAAAACACCCTAAAATATCCCCAAATTTCCCCAAATTTCCCCAATATTCCATAAAACATAATAAAATTCCATCAAAATACGCTTAATTCCCACCAAACTGCCCACACACAGACAAGAAATACACCCAAAATGTCCCAGCATCCAAACATGTGAATTCTCATAAACTCTTGAAAATATATCCCAAGAATCCCATAAAATTCCTCCAAATTCCACTCAAAATCCTATCAAATTCCCACCAAAATGCCCCCAAATCACTCCAAACATGGACAAAGTACTTGAAGAATCACACAAATTCCCCCAAATCTATCTTAAATATCCCCAAATTCACATAAAAATACCTATTTCACTCCAAAATCCTACAAAATCCTCAATTCCATCAAAATCCATTCAAAATACCACCAATTCCAATTAAAATCAACAAGAGTAATGCAAGATTTATCCAGATCCGCCAAAAAATCCCCAAATTCATTGAAAATATGTGAAAATTCCCATAACTTCTCCCCAAGTTCACCTAAGATGCCACCAAATTCACAACAAATCTACACGTAATTCCCCTAAATCATGAAAATGTCAATCAACTTTCCAAATGCCCCCCAAATATCTCAAATTCCTATAAAAAACTATCCAAACACCCTAAAGTCACTAAAATTTGCCCAAATCCCCTCAATTTCCCCCCATTTCCCTCCCACATCCCAGTCTGGGCTCTAAAAATCAGGATTTCAGCCTTTAAACTGGTTGGATTCAGTTTGAACCAGGTGAACCAGTCAAATTGAGTTTGGATTGGTTGGAATTGGTCTGATCGGTTTCATCTGGTTTGATTGTGGTTAGATTCAGTTTTAACCAGTTTGGAGCTGCTTGGAACAGGTTCAAACTGGTGGGATCTTGTTATATTCTTGTCTGATCCAGTTCAAAATCGTTTTATCTGGTTTGAGCCAGAGAGATCTGATTAGAAATGGATTGAGCTGGTTGCAATCAGTTGGAACTAGAAATATAAAGTGAATGTGCCTGGAAAAAAATAAAAAATACTCTTAATAAGATTGAGCTATAAATGAATTTAAGAGATTGATTTTTCACTATGTGTTTACCATCTTATCAAACAGGCTGCTCATTAAATATTGTGTGTCCCAAGAGTCCATCTCTCCATCTGAAATGCCAAAAAACACACCTTGGCACAAATGCTTAATGACAAATAAAAAAAGAAATTAGCCATCTAAATAGCATTTAATGAGGTTTAAATTACAAAAAAGAAACAAAGTAGTAGTGGGAGAAAGTCAGGAAAAGGATTCAGGTGAATCTTCATCTGGCTTTAGTACACCAAAGAAAAATAACAGGTAAACAGATATTCAGCAATGAAGATGGGAGTATCAGTGCACTGGAAGACAGAAGTTGGTTGGATAGTGGGAAACATCTGAGCTGCTTGTGTATGGTGTAAATGAAACAGAGAAATGAAATATCATTTTTAGATGGAAAAGCAGATACTAAAGAAACAACTACAATCAAGCTCTCTAGGATTTGGTTTTAATTGGTTAATATCAGCAAACATTGGATTTTTGCTGGGCTTGACTGTTACTGAGGATACTTTTTTCAGGATTACAATTTCTGGGCAATACAGCCCCAAGTGTAGACTTCTAGAGAGAAAGTTCCAAGTCCCTAAAGCTGTCCAAGGAAAGAAAGGATAAAGCCACCCAGAAATTACAGTCACCTATAAGCATCAGCCATCAAACCTTTGTTTTACACGTAATTTTAAAGAAGAAAATACAAAATTTATGCCTGAATAGCATAATTATAGCACAAATGTCAAAGCTTATATGCACTAGAAAGTAAAATGTGGAAGTAGCAAAAATAGGGCAAGTAGTACAGACTGACTAATTAATGCCAAGTATAATTATAAAGTGCAGGTATTTCAGGATGCAGTAGTAAACAGACCACCAAACACCTCCTGAGTCAGCAAGAGATGATTCTGTGTTATTTTTAGATGAGGTTTTGGTAAGTGGCAAGGATAGAAAATGAAAGCTGATTGCAGAAAATAACCTTGAATGTGGTGATCATGAGTGAATCCAATTGAAATGGAAATTAATAAACTACGGTATTCTATTCCAAAAAGACAGATTTTGGACAGAAGAGTCATCTGGACTGCACTGATGACTGAATGTAGGAAGTTCAGAACTCCTCTTAGTCAAAAAGTCAAAGAAAAATGTGGGATTCATGCCCTAAGGACAAAGTAAAGCTCCCAACACACTTCTCCCATTTGCACTGATTTGAGTAGCTACATCAAATGCCAGGAGCATTGGAGATGCAATGTACCCACAACTGTTCTGTGTTTGCAGTGCTCCCTGTTCATTTGTGCTCATTCATCTTAGAATGGCAAGATTCGCTCTCAGAAAGCCCAAGATCTCTGTACTCTATAAACACATTTTTCTTTTCTTGATATTAAAAAGCCTGATCTTGGCAGATGTGTTGATGAGGCAGAGTGCCAGTCTGTGAAAAACACTTTGTATTCACCATTACCCAGATTATTGTGTCCTTGCATACTCACAAAGTTGTGGATGTCAAAAATATTCTCATGACTGACCACAAAGAAAGATTTTTTTCCACTTCAATATATGAGACAGAAATAAAATGTCTGGAAATCATCTCTATACTGCACAGATTTTCCCATGTTCCAGCTGTTGTCATGAGACCTCTGGAATAACTGACCACATGCCAAAAATTTTCAAAACCCACTAACAAGCTAAAGATGAATGGAAAAACTTGCTCTAAACAAATACATGATTAGCAGATGGAACATCACAAATCAGTAGCAGAAGAGGATGGTGACTTCTAAAAGAAGTCATTTATATTGTATCCGCTTGCTCTGGGCTTTCAGGAGAAATTTTGTCATCTACCTGCCTGCCCTGTGAGGACCTAAATGTGCAAGAAATACCATTTGTGCCTACCTGACACAAATGCATACACAGCCAGAAGTGACACTGCAGTAAAGGCCTTGACTACTTGTTTGTGGGGTTTTTTTTTGTTTTTTTTTTTTTTTTTAATCAGAGATTATAAAGGTAAAAACCTGAATTACTGGACAATTAATAAGCTAAATTAAAGTACAACAGAAAGTAGAGGAACCTATTTAGCCATTATCAGAGAGGAAGGAAGAAAAACCATTAGATTTACACCAGACACAAATTTATTTTATCATTTTTCCATAAGTTCTCATTCGTTGTTGCCATTGTTTTGAGGAAGCACTGTTTTGGGTCACAACATTCTTGTCAATACCAAAGAAAAGACAAGTGTATCCACATGGAAGTGGACAAACTATATGCCAAAAAGGGCATCCAAAACAAGGGAATTTGTTTATCTGTACACAAAAAGAGGGACATTTTGGTACAGTTCTGTATTTCTCACAAATAGTCAAAATGTTAAATTCTGTATAAACTTATAAAAACATTTCAAAGCCCAGATACCAGTTCAGGATCAAACAGAATGACTGTCCTCTGAAAAATCACAAAATTAGGACATAATTACTTTTTCTGTTATTACATTATGCTGACATAACATCAATAAGAGTAAATGTGAAGCTAAATATATTAATACAGCTGATACATCTTACATTCATAAGTGGTTGTATCCCAACTTTAATATATCAGATTGATAAAATATCAGTGACTAAACCATCACTGTAACCATCCTCTCTCTTGTAACTATAAACCTGCATTTGAACTGAAACCTTCTCACAATTCACTGACTTCTAGTCAGTGAATTTTTATTTTTCTGTTAAAAAGGAAAAGATAAATAAATAAATGCTACAGACTTTAATATCATCTATTTAATTCCATATTAAGGTTGCATGCCAAGCAGGCTTGATTTTTTTTTTAACTATAGATGTATTTAGAGGTCTTGTCATATAGTTTACCATAATTTTAATAAGTTATGCTAAAAAATCATGTTACTTGCTTTCAAAATTGTCAGGTTTGATATTAGCACTAATGGCCCAATTCCCACAGATTTAATAGAAAGCCCAAATATCAGTGGCCAATCTGTCATTAATTTTAACAGGTAGTATGTCAGACCTTTGGTGATATAATCACTATATATGAAAATATTTTATCTCATAACCTATACATATAAAATAAGTAAACAGGATCCTGTCCTTTTTTTACTATTTTACTTTTATTTTGAAACAGCAGTCTTGTGTTTTTCTGTCTCATGATCATGTTTTCAAGCAAAGGCACTGGACAAAGATACTACATGGTCGTGTATACCAAAAACCTTTCCCCCCATGTTTAGATAGGCACAAAACATGTATCATATGTGTGTTTTAGAAATAAATATATAAGTGTTCCACAATTACATCGATGTTACCTGTTTTTCATCTCTTTGCACTGCTTAATTCTTGGATTAGCAGAGGGATTAGATGCCAATTTTGACGTAAATGGCTATTAGTGCAATGCATTTAGGAGAGTTACAGATGCAGGAGAGGAAGGCAAGCAGCTCTGAGAACATCAGGGAAGAAGGAGTGAGAGGGTACCAAACAGCCTCCAGAAAGAAGCAAACTAGTTTGGGAACTAATAAGGAGAGACAAGGTGATCTGTTTCCTTGTGCTGGGGTGATGTCTTCCCTCTTTTGCTACAAATCCATGGGAAGAGGCTGCAAGCAGGACTTTGGTTTCATTTGGCTGCCACTCAGAGGAACAGGAACTGGTCTGGAAGATGTTAAAAGTAGCTGCTCACGGATAGTAGCCCACAGGCCCCATTAATGGTGGATAATTAATTCCTAATGAAAACCTGATTTTTTTTCATTTCTCAGTGTGATTTTACACAGCCAGAAAGAGCCCTAACAGCAACTTGTCCTTATTCATCAGCTCTCCTTGACATGGGAGACAGAGGCCAGGAGTCCTCAAGAATATGAAGTGAAGAGGAAAAATAAATAGTGCTCAATAGGTGAATGCAGTTCTATGAAGTTAGCCGTGGGCTGTGAGCCCAGCCCCACTGCTATAAGCTCATCAGCACTCCGAGGAAGGGGAGAATTCCACCTGGGAAAGACAGAGTGCCACAGAGGAGCTGTGCAGGGCTCCCCTGGGAGCACCTCTGCTGTCCCTGGCCAGAGGGAATTCTCCCAGGGATAAAGGGGGAAGGAATTCCTGCTCCTTGCTGAGCACAGGGGTGGTAACTGCTCACACAGGTGGAAGAAAACCCCTCAGGCACTCTTTGCGTTCTCTTTCCCTTCTGACATTTTGCATCAATAAAAAGTCTACACAAAATGAGGCTCTCGAAAAAGAAGCTGAGGGTTTGAAATGAAGCAGTTACTATTACAGTCACGTTCCCACAGCTTCTGTCCTCACCCAGTAGCAGTTCTTTGGAAAAGGACTTTGTGATACCTTGCTTGTAAATTGTGTGATATAAAATTAAGTTCTTTGCCCTTCCTTGGCAAAAGGAAATATAAAAAATCACAACTATAAATACTGCATCCATGATTTTAAAAATGTATAGCTTTTAAGACTGTGTCACACATGGTGAAAACAGATCAGGAAAACAGATTGAGGCTTTTTAAACCATAGGTTTTATCCTGCCAGCTGCACTTATTCCCACTGTCATTTACTATCAGCATTTTAGTGTTCAAAAAAAAAAGTGTAAAGGCTCAAACATATTCTTGAAAAATAGTATAAGCTGCATACTAATGAAGCCACTCTTCCTGAGGGTCTGTCTCCTGCTATTTGTCAATAAAGACATTTAAGTTTCTATAGTAAATACTGTCTGCTCCTAAGAACACATTGCAAAGCAGCAATAAGAAATAGGAGGATAACAAGTACCAGGCATTGTTACTTTTTTAAGAAAAACACCAGTGACTCCCTCCATCAATTGCCACCTCTCCTCCCCCCAGTATCCTGAAATTAGCACTAATTAATTGATGCATCATTCAAAATTTTGAATTCCAGAATGTGACAACACAAATATTATATAAAGAACAGATCATAAAAACAGCAGAAATATTTGTGAACTGTAAATAATAAAACAGAGAATAGGATTTTGCCATCATTCTCAGCAGCACACAGAGCAATTTTAAGAAGCTGAAGCTGACATCTGACTGGCTTCTTAGCAAATATTACCCCTGGCTGCACTGGCAGATTCCACTGGAATATCTGAGACTGAAACACTAACTGACTGCTGCCAAGCCAGGACTGAGCCTTGGCTTTTATATTGCTACTTACTCTGTTTTGTTCTGGTTTTGTTTGTTGCTTGGTTGTTTTTCTTCAAAAAATAATAATTTGAAAAAAAAAATATTTGCATTTCTGCTTTACATTATCTCAACACACAGTAATTAAAAAAAAATAAAAGTATGTAAATATTTTCCAGTGGCCCAAATAAGATTTATACACTACTATCTCTCATCATTGTTGTTCTGTGCAATAAAAGCCATGAGAAATATGGGAGGGTATGAAGGAAGGGATAGCCAAGAGGATATACAAGGAATTTAGTTTCTATCCCAAAAATAAACAGTGTCATTGCAGTGTGCATAGATAAGCACTGCTCCAGTTCCATTGGGGGTTATGCTGCTCTCTATATGGCATGATATTTATCATTCATTCAATGACCTTCGACCATTTACTTTGCTACACTACCTCAGTTCCTTCACAGAATAAAGGCCAAGTTTTACAGAATTAGAAAATATTAGCTTTTCTCTACAGTAACTTTACAGAGATCTACAATTGCCCTGTAAAGCAGGGCAACACACTTTCACTGTGGTGCATTCACATGGATCACTCTGTGACTGAATTTTATTTTGGTAATTACAGGACTAAATACAATATTTTAAGTACTGATTGGAAATTTGTGTTACTCTGGGAATGAGCCACACACCTCCCAGGACGTTTGAGTAGTACAGGACTGGAAAAAGCAAGTATCCAATCTGGTTCAAATGAATATATGGACATATCCAAGTGCATTTTAAACCCCAGGGCAGAGTTGTTGCTCCTGCAACTCTCTGGAACTGCCCCAGCAGGACAAGTTGGCTTGCAGGAAGGTCCCACCTCTCCTTGAGCAGCAGTAGAACATTTCTGTAAGCTAAGGACAGAAGGCTGAAGGCAGGTCTGTGACTCATTCCTACAGAAATGCCAGCTGCACTTCTGTAAGAAGAGAGAGATGAAGCCATACATGCTGGGATTTGAACAGAGGAATGTGACATTACCCTCAGGAGACTGCATGAAGGTGTTTTACTGAGATTAAAAGGAAGGGGAAAGAAAAAAAAAAAAAACAAAAAAAGCACACCAAACCACTTGGAACATATGAAAAAGTACAGCCTTTGGAGTCCCCCTAGGTAGGATAACACTTTAAGGGCTATTAGCCTCCATATTACAGATCAGCAGAAGAGGTCAGGGACATATTTCAGCAAAGCAGTATATCTCAGCTCAGCAGAAGGAAGCATTTTAATCTTCTTTGGGCCTTTCACTGGGCTAAATCAAATGATGTAAGCAATCATTGCAGAGTTTAGGGAACACGGCTGCACTTTCGGTCCCTGGATTTTTGTGGCTGTTGCCAGAAGTAAATCAAAATTACGGAGCATCCCCAGTGCTAGAGAGAGTTCCCTTGAGAAAGACTGAGGGATCACTTAAGATATTGGAAGTCAAAGAGGGGAGTCATTCTGATTCTGCAATAGTTGAACACACCTGCAGGAGGGCTGAAAAGACAAAGAAGTAATTAGAGAGGTTGCTTGCACATTTTATTTTTAGTGATAGTGGTAGAATGATGAAAGAATTTTCTTGCCTTTTTAAAATTAAATTAACAATCAAATATAAGACTCAGAGAAGAGTTAAAAACAGATAACAAGGATATGTAAAGTATTTGGTATTCCTCCAATATTTCTTTTAGGTTTAAATAAAAAATATTGCAAGGTTCAAAGTCGAATGACTGGTTTCAACACAATCTAATTTTATGCAATTTAGATCATTGTATGGATGCAAATTCCACTTTTCAGTCTTCTCTAAATTGTAAGTGAGGGCAGGTAAAAAGAGGGGGGGAAGACAATCTAGCTAAACTGTCCCACCGATTGGGTAGGTGTGTGGGGGAGGGAAATATCCTCTCTGCAATGTCAGGAAAAGGCAGAAATCAAAATTACAATATTAAAAATAAATGTGATTCATACATTTTGAGAGGGATTATTTTGTCCTAGAGAAATGCAGTAATATTAATTCCTGGTCAGTGTGGGATATTTATAAAGGTGTCTGCGTTTTTGTTTTCCTTTGTGCATACTCATTGCCTGTTAGGAACATTTATTCGGTTTCACAATAAACATTTCATGCCTCTGTGTCCTGCAAGGTCAACTCAGCTTATGAAAACCAAGCTGCTGTCTGTCTCCCTTACCTCATCACTAAAATTCCCAGACAGAGCAGAAACTCCAAAACTCATCAAAACACTATCAGCTAGACTGGAGAGAATTAGAGCTGAATACTAATTTTAATACCTCCATTATGTATGCACAAGATAACTATACTTGAGGTAGAAATAAGCAATACATCTTGAAGGACTCTTGTTTATTCACTCTTCCCCAAAAGAAAAAAGTAACGATTCCATCTAATGAAGTGAGAAGGTGAAGGTAGTTTTACTTTTCGAGCAAGATACTTAATGAGGCAATATCCTCTTGAATCTTTGAGATAAGCTCGAGGTCAAAAGTAGACAAATTAGCATAACATTCATATTAATATATTTCAGAATCAGATACAGAAACAACCTGCACTCTGAAACCTGCCTAATCACAGACAGCTAATTTTCAAAAGAGTTTTGGCACTCATTATGGTGATGGATGACAGAACTAAAAACATCAACATTTCCTTGAGATCTACCATGTTTTGTAGGCACTTCTCTTATGTACTTCATGAATTGTATTTTATATTTTTCATCCTTTATTTAGATACTCAGAGAACTAAAATGAGGTTCCTTGAGGAAGATATTTTGGCATGGTGCAACACTGCCATTGTGTAGTTGCAGCACAGATAATCCAGTATGGTACTGTATTCTAGTACCCAAAAGTTGCATTGCTACTATTCTAAAGCTCTTATTATCACATCACAATGAGAAATACATACAGACATTTCTACAAACACACTCACATGCAAAATATTCCATACAAGAAAGAAGCTGCTATTATTTATGGGCTTTCTCATGCACACATAGACAGATGCACACAGGCAAACACCCCTCTGCTCTCATAGCTGTGTACACAGACTCTAGCCACTAAATGGAAATTATTTAATTACCTTCCTTTCCTCTGGAATGAATTTAAATATTGTTATGCCCCAAAACATTGACGACTCTGGGTTAGCACTACTGATGCTGTCCAGTAAGAAGCAAGGAGGAGGGGAAGGATGTATGGAAGATGTTATCAAGAAAACCCCCAAATAATACAATTCAGGAGAGAAAACTATAACTGTTTCCTTAAGTTTTCTTAAGGAATGAATTCTGTTGATAAGACTGCTTTAGGCTGCCTTCAGTTCTGTGGAGTTCATAGTCAACAACTAGTCAACATAGTGATCTTGATTCTAGGACATAGTGTGTTCCTTACAGCCTCAAAATCACTGCTGCTGGAGGAAATTAATTTTAAAATATAGTATCAATCCTCAATAAAAATGAAATGCAGCCCTTTGCACTGCAAGCACTGGGTTTGGATAAATAGGTATTCGGGGTTTCATTTTGGGAGTGTGTTAAATAAACATCTTTGGAGTCAATGAACACACTCAGCTACACTGCCTACAAGGGAAACTGATGTCTTTTGGCATCTTCTCTGCTCAGGCTCTTTTTGATTACAGTGAAAAGGAACACAAAAGGCTCGTGCCTCAGGCAGCACAGATTAGCCAAAAGCACATATGCCTAAAAATGAGAAATGACTGGAGAGTGCAAGGCAACGGCAGGGATGATGGGAAGATTTATCCCACAACTTACTGGAAGACAAGCTGGCCATGGGCCTACGAGCTGCAGGAGCCAAGGGAAGGGAGCACATCTTATCAGACATGAGAGCAGACAGCGTGCTGGCAGCAGAGGACACAAACGTGACAGCTGTGAGCCAGGACACAGCTTCCCCTCTCCTGCCCCAGGGCCTCCACTCTGCGTCTCCTTTGCAATGGGAGGAAAATCTGCAGCTCCCTGGGTGCACAGGGATGGATGCTGCTATAGTGTTTATTACAGAGGGCACCGCTGTAAATGGCTTTAGCTCCTAAAATACCGTTTCTGCACAGCTTCACAACATTGCTCCTCTTTCCTGACTTTAAGGCTCCTTTTCTTGTTGGCTGTTTCCTGAACAAGTTCTGGCTGTGGACATCTCTGCCTGGGCTGTTTAGGGCTGAGCAAGTCGCAGCACAATGCGGTAGATGAGACAGAGATGAGACATGTCTGGGTCCCTTCAGGCACTGCCACACCAGTGAAACCACTAGACATTGCCAAGAGCTCACCTCTGCTGGTACCTCCCCAGTCTCTCATTGTTGCACTGCATTTACACAAGGTTGTGACACTGGGAATAAAACCCAAATAACCCAAACCCTGAAAAACCTACCCCAAAAACAAAAAGGCATCCAAAGCAGAAAAAAGTAAATACAATAGATCTGACTCCTCCCTCTGGTAATTTTTTTTTTCCATGGCTAAGAGAACTGCTCATGAAAACCTTTTGTTCTCCTCAGAATGTAAATATTCACCCATAGTACAGGTGAACAGAAGTTTCCTATCAGTTTTCTAGAAAGCTTATAGCACAACGAGAAGAAAGACTCAATTAATGGTTATGGGGTAGGTGGTATTTTTTTCCCTCACTGTCTTTACAGTGTGTTTCATCTTGTATCATCAAGCATTATAGATTCACAAGCATTATGCAAAACATTATGAGGATAATCGGCACAATGGGGGTTCACTATTTAATGAAAGTAACTCTCTTGTTTTAAATTATAACATTTAAGATCATCTTATTGTCAAGTGAAACACAGTCTTGCCTTTTTGTGATTTGCCTAGGATTTAGGAAATATCCCACCACCTTCTTCTTCTACAATAAGGACCATCTCCCACATTTTCGGGTAACTGTATACATGTTACATACTTTCTTTGGGAGCTTTCCAAATCCAGGACTAAAAAGCAAACAAATCAAAGACCTTGTACAAACTTCTTATTGGAAAAATATTTTACTAATTTTGAAACACTGTAAAAGAAGCAGGGCAGAAGTTCAGTTTAGGTATCTCATTCCAAGATGTTTTTAATTTCTGGAATATATTGTTCCTCACTTTCCGCAGTTTCTTCCTCTTAAAACATAAGTCCCATGAATAAAACAGCCCCAGTGCTAGACAATTTGGAGCAGACACTTCAGCAGCAGGTAATTAGATTTCACACATTTTATATTTTCAATTATTTCATTTACACTATAATCAATGTTTTTCACATGTAAGGAACAATATATTAGACTAGAGATTTTTATCTTGAAAGAAAAAAAGCAAACAAACGAACAAAAGCAGTTATTAACAAAATGTTCCAAATCCTGTTTGCATAGAGATATGCATTATAACTCAGCACCAGAGGAAAGGAATTGTATCCAGGCATGCACACATTTCAAGACCAAAAAGAAAACCATAATTGCTGTGTTTAATGTTTGTATCTTTTGTGTATATTTTAACCCTATTCACAATTTGCAGAGCTATTTGCCTGATGGCATTATTATAAATCTATTAAATCCATGCTTTGGACAGATGGTGCTATAAAATACTATTGTATCTGGGAAGAGGTGTTTGAAGACGTAGTGTATGTGTAGGCATACATGTGATGACACCTAGAAGACCACAAAAGTTATTTAAAACAGATAAGTACACCAACTGGGAGGCCCAGTTTCCCAGTATGGCTGATCACAGTCTCCTTTTCATAATATCAAATGCCATCTTCGCAATGCTTGTAAAATAATACCCACTGGGTTTTGGAATAAAGATCTCCACTGGTACCTCAGCAGTATCTTTTTCCTGAAAGCTCTGTATTCCCAGTGGATGAGCTGTTTCAGCAACAAAGAGATAAACAATGTGTCATGTTACTTAGTTTCTCAGTATTTTTAGGTGGATTTCCTTAAAAAAAAAAGAAGAAGAAAAAGAGAAAAATCTGTTATTGGCATAAAACCCCCACAAAAGTTGAAATATCTCTTTTCATCATACCAGTAGCAGTAAAAATATTTATTCATTGTCTTTGACACTATTTTTTTCCCATGCAATTATGCAACAGAAACAATAAAAAGCCAATAGTATATTATTTGATGTATATAAGAAGCTGGCTCCAAGTGCTGAAATTTGTACAGTATGTTGGCATAGTTCAAGGAGAGCAAATTTGCAATGAATGATGGTAATTTACACTGAAAGAAATTAGTGCCTGTTTTGATTAGGAATTAGCCTTCTGTTCAAATTTCAGCAGAGTAATGTATTCATTCCTGGTTAGAGCATTAGCTGGGTTGAAAGGGTGAGGAAAAAAGCTTGTGGACAAAGGGAAAAATTAAAAGTAAAAAAGATCAAAGAGCTATTTCTCTAGTGCAGCAATAAGGTAACTTATATGGTTCAAACTTATCATTACCAGTGTGTAATGCTGAAATGCACATTTACTATGGTACCCAACATTTCCTGAGGTGGGTACTACTATCATTCAGTTTTTAGGAAGACTTTGTTCAGTTTTTGGGACTACATTGTTCATCATGCACTTTTGCATCTAATCACACCCAAATGGTTCAGTTTGAGAGGCAGGTGGAAAAGCTGCCATAGGACAGCATGAAGTAGTTTGGGATGTGTTATACACTTCATAATTAGATACATACAAATACTGCACAGATGAATTTTTTCTTCCTTCCCACTAGCCTTAGTAGGGAAAAAACAATTCATCAATCATTTTAAAGCAATTCATGTTAAACCTACAGAAACAGGCTTCAGAGCTACCAGAATCTTCAGCTGCCTTGCTACTGCTCCTACCCAGGGAGCCACACTGGACAGGGTACAATTGTTTCAATTTCTACCTAGGAAAAACACATTTCCAGGAAGAATTGGCTAGAAAATCAGCTTTATGCATTAAAAACGCAGCCGAGAACAAATGAATCCTGAGCAGCCTCTCCTCAGCAAAAGTCAAAGTGTTGACTATGATAAAGTGGAATCTGGAAGGGTCTGCCACTCAAGTGTGCAAGCTCTTTGAGGAGTTAATCTATGAGAGGAGCTTAAAAAAACACCAGTATTTCTGTTGTGGTGCCAGCTGTCAGGGCTCTGACAGTTTACCTCGGCACTGAATCTTCAGAACAAAGGAACTAGGTCATGAAACAGAAAATTTAAGCATATTCCCCATGAAACTCACCTTAAAAGATGAGCACTCAGGTTACTAAGTCAAGGACTGAAAAGTCAGAAAATGACAAATTTAGGGCTGCACATTCAACTTTCACTCTTCCTTTTTGCACGTCTGCACTTTGAACTACTAATTATATGACTGCAGACATAATTGTGTGTAAAGACCATACTTCAGCTGATGGCAAAAGGACTGCTGTTACTTAATTTTAAATGATTACTCAAAACAAGGGTTTAAAATATCTCATTGAATACAGTGCTTGTCCACCAGTATTTGTGTATCCTCCCCCACAGACTCAAGAAGCCTCTACCACCCCCAAGCTCCTTGCTGCTGTCACCCACTTTCCCACCTTTACTGCCTCAGTTTCCCCACTGTCTCTGATCACAGTTCAGCCCTTTGGACACCAAAATGCTCTAACTGCAGTGTTCAGCAGCACCTCTAAACCTTTGTGTTACCTTTTTTCTGTGTCCTGCTCATTTTTCATCATTCCCACAGAACTAAGACAGGAGAAGGGGCAGCAGCAGAGAAAGGGGAGTGCTCCCTCTGGATGGAGCTGAGCTGATAGGTCTCCTTTCCATTGTCTCCCTTGGACAACATGTTCAGGAAGGCCAAGGCAAGGACTTTGACTGACAACAGAGAGACACATCCTGGAGCTAATGAACCTTTTTTTCCAGAGGACAAAATCATCAGTTGCTCATAGCCAAAGGCTTTGACACGGGTCTCCTTCATTCACTTCAACTTCCTTATGCACACACTCTTCAATGGACAGCTCCCAGTGTAATTACGATGTTTATTGTCTAGAAAATGCAAGTTCCTAAATGCTGATGCCCTCCACAAGAGTAGCAACATTCCTGGTTCCCTTCTGTCATGCTGCAGATGGCAAAGGCAAGACACAGTCTGTGTTTCCCCTTGTATCCCAAAGTTAACACAATGCATTTTCCTTGTCCCACTTTCTACCCTGCCACAAAATGTTTGTACTCAACAAACATGCCTCAGTTTTACAAAGATTTTTCCTCTTTAGGAAAAAATAATAAAATGCTCCCACAAATCAAACCTCGTCCTCTAATGAATGGGCTATTTCAAAAGGACAGAAAAAAATCTTTCATGAGGATTACAAAACTGGGGAGAAAAAAAAAAAAACAAAAAAAACAAAGCATGGAAGCCTTCAGGAGTACATTTTTCATACAACAGTTTCTTCAGGTCGTGGATTTATGGGTCAAGTCTATTCAAAAACACCAGCAATGAGTGTATGGCACCACATACAAGGCACACAGAAATAAGGCAGATTGCATCTGCTGTGTATTTACAAAGCCATCCCTCATAAGCTGTTCAGAGAATAAATGTTTCCTAAAGCCATTTTAAGCACACTGAAATATGGTCTCTGACAAACACATCCTTTACAACCTCTTCCAAGTCAGAAATGTTTTTCAATTTAAAAGTAGGAGGTACAGTTTTCTAAAGCAGTACAGAAGTGGCATATCCTTCTGTATAAAGTGCTCGCTTAGTGAAGATAATTGAGGATGGAAAATACATTATTTTTCTGTTCTATCTACCATAGCAATTAAAAACAACAATTAATTGTGTCAAGGTGCAAAATGATGATTTTAATTACACTACCAGAGTAACATAAGAGGTTCACAAGTAGTGACTACACCCTTGATTGGTCTACTACAGAGGAAAAGATAGGATTGCTTCCCTAGGGCAATGTTCTCTACCTCATTCATGTTGATTTACTTCACAAATAACCTCAGTAACTGCTTTTATTGACCTCCCTAGTAGCAGGTTTTTGAAAGTAAAACCAAGATATTTTTCTTTTTATGGAATTATTTTATTATTTTATTCTATTTTAAAACACCACTGAGAGAAGTACGTGCCACATAATGCATCATATTTTTCAATCTGTCTTGTAATTTAAAATTGGTTATGAATGTAGTAGAAATAATGCTAAAAGAATGAAAAGCTGATTTTCAACAGCATTCACAATACCACTCAGGGCTCGCAAAGTCCAGACACCTTGCTCCCACTGCTGTCATACTGGAGCACACTCAGAAAGCAGGATACCAAAACCACCCTCCTTTCTTTAATTATGCCTTTACCTCTCCCATCATACAGATAGCATGCCCTAAGGCAAAGCAGGAAGAAACAGCAAACTCTTTCCTGAAAAGTTCATAAAGCAAACACAATCCATATATCTAAGAGTCTATTCCCCTTGTACCTTCAGGGAGAGAGGAATATTATTGAAATTATTAAGTTCATTTTACTGTCTAGTGCCTTTGAATAGTATTGTTAAATTGGAAAAAGAATATCACTGCACCGTTGAAGCCAGGGTTTCTAATCCAGTGCTAGAGGCACAGGGAACTGTATTCACATGCTGCAGAAGATACATATATTCAGATTTATATTCGACATTTCAAGCTGAAGAGGGCAGTTTCATGCTAATGCAATATCCTAGCTTAAATGGCTTTGTCAAAACAAGGTTTCTTCTGGTTTCTGACCTTTATTTGGTTGACCAAAAACACAAGTAGAGAGATTGTCTTAATCCCTCTTGTTTTAATTCGAACACCTGTACTAGGGCATATCCATAAAGATGTTTCATTCCCATCCTGCATCTTCCAGATGGTTTTTATTACAGATCATCAGGAAGATTTTCCTCTAACCCCCTTCCTTACTTCCTCAAAACAGTTAATTAAAATACTTCCATGGAGATGCACAACATGGACCCACTAACTAGTGTCAGTCATTGTGCAAAAAATGAGCCTGTTTGTTGGGTAACTGGCTATTGCAACAATTTTTTTTTTGGTCATGGCAGCCTGTGTTCTTATTGTGATTCAGCAGAACTGCTGAGACATCAATTAGTGTGGTTTCTAAAAGCTTTTATAACTCGTGTTTAAAATGCCAGCCTCAACCACAAAGCACAGTAGTCCCATAATCTGCAAAATAAAATTTGGGGCTCAGTTTCCATTTACCTAAACTTGTGCAGTAATAAAAACCCGTCTGCTGAAGACATCTGTTAGAACTCTGTAACATCTAATTTTTATGGCAAATAATAGAGTTCAGATCCATAAGATTAGAGGTTATAGGCTAGGCCTTTTGGCTGGCTTGGCATTCCCGTTGAAATGTTCTTCCAGCCAAGTTAATATATGCATTAAAAAATCCCAATGACTTTCCTCCTCTTCCTAAGACTCAAAATAAAACAATAGTTTCACCTCTTAATGCTTTGCTCCATGGCGTTGTTGAGCCTATGGTAGTGTCTGTTTGATGGGACTGACAATAATATTATTTCTTTTCACTAAAAATAAAGGCTTAATGAGCAAAATCCAGAGTTAATTATATGTTGGAAACATACACTCTGCTAGAGAGGAGGTGGAGTTGCAAAAATCACTGTATTTCAGGCCGGCCCTGCTTGTATTCTGGATTTCAGGTATTGAACTTTGTCAACCCAAAGCTTGAGGTTCAGGTTTTTTCTAGATCAAATTCAGTCTTCCAGCACATATCAATTGCAAAATAACACACATTTATTGTAGAGGATGCTTTTGGAAACTAAATATAACACTACCATTGATAACAATCAAAACATCTGTGACTTTTAATCAAAGTTTTGCATTCCCTTGTCCTGGTTTGAAAGACAGGTGTTTGCTAAGGAAAGCAGAAGCCTCCCTTTGAACTGAAAAATGTGAACCTTCCTTCCTACAGATTATTATGATTTTGAAATTAAGGGAGATCTCAGGCAAAGATATGGAGGTAGGAATAACAGCTCTTCACTAGTATATCTAACAAGACAAACTAGAACAACAACAGCTATGAAATTACCCACAAACAGAACAGTAACTCAGTCCCAGTGTTTTTTGGCTGCAGGCACCTTTTCCCTGAGCTGCAGTTCCCGGTGCTGGGGGCGGGCGGGTCCCGCAGAGCCGCAGGAGGGCTGGGGGTGATGGCAGCGCTGTCCCAGGGGGAGAGAGAGATGGAGAGAGAGCCCTCTGCTCACAGTGTGGGGCCTGGTGCTCAGCAGAGTGCTGGATGGTGGTAGTTCACAGCGAGGAGACAGCAGGGCAGGGTCCCACAGCAGTGAGGATGGCTCCCGACGCTGGGATGGCAGGGATGGGGCTGAGGCAGCGATCGTCCTTCTCGTCTGAACTCTGTGGGGGAAATGGGCCGAGCCAGAGCCTTCCGCTTCCTCTTCTGGATGTTTGGATATTGAGGGGTTTCCCTCCTCTCTCTTCTCCCCCTTGCCACCAGGGCCCAGTCAACAGGTATCTTAGCATGACAATGGGGAAAATTCCACAGAGGGAAAAAAGGGAAAGAACCAACCCCCAACACCCTTTTAGTCCAAAACCCTATGAGAGATACTTATGATT
Organism: Cinclus cinclus; assembly: GCF_963662255.1. Lineage (NCBI taxonomy): Eukaryota > Metazoa > Chordata > Aves > Passeriformes > Cinclidae > Cinclus > Cinclus cinclus. The sequence continues at coordinate 9,352,529 of NC_085047.1, read as the reverse complement.
CCCCTGGGCACTATATACTAGTGAAATAATCAGATTTGAAATGTCTGTGAAAATAATGAGAAGAAAAAGACACTGTCACTTCATCTAGCTTCTAACAGAGGATCCAGTGAATCACTCAGTAGAGCTGCTCGCTGGGACATGCTTGCACAAAGCTGCAGAGAGCCATTCACCAAAGACCCAAATACTACTAAATAGGTCTCTGAAGAGCCAGAAGGAACTGGGAAGGTTGTGCCATTAATATTGCCATGATCTATTTGAAGGCTGAGTATCAAAAATTAAGACTGTAAAGAAAAATTTTGAGCCAGCCTACAGACTTAGTGCTGGTATTGCAGAGATCTAAATGGCCTGCTGGGCTTTTTAAAAGAGAGGAGAGCATAGGACAGATCATGTTTGGGGTTTCACTAGTCCTCTGTGCCCAGCTTTCCCTCAGGGAATGAGCCCTTAGTCCATCTCTCCCTTTCCTAGCTCAGCAGCTTTCATTCTTTCTCCCTCCTTTCTAGGAACACTCACTACTCTGCTGTTTCTAAGAGACTATGCCTGCACAGACAGTGCTAAGGGGTGGGAGAATTATCAAATCTGCCACTTGCATGATTCATAAAATGAAAAACTTGCAATCCAGGAATGGGACAGTGCCTGGAATAACTTCATAGGCCTATTCCCCATCTATTGTCATCCAGTCTTCAGCTAGCACTCATTTTAATATGTTATGGTCCTAGTTCCTCGTTTATCTCTTCTGGTACAGTTATGTGCAGCTCTAGAAATCACATGACAACCCAGTAGCAGGTATTTTGATTTAATTTCAGCGGTGCTTTATGAACAAACCTATAATACACTGTTTGGAAGTAAGCAACTGAGTTTTGACAAAAACAACCCAAACCACACATTGCTTTTTTAATTAAAGTTTAAATCTGTAAAATAATCACAGACCTCTCCAGTGTCTTTTGCTCCTTCCTGTCTTGTTCTCTGTATTAGGACAAGAGCTAGCCATAGGCACCCATGTCATCTTGCTGACACAGCTGATTGTGTGACTACAGGCACAGAAGAGGCAAGGGGACAACAACCGAGGAGGAAAAACCCACATTAAGAGCAGTTTAGAGGCTCTGCAGGTTTAGTTTAAGACCTGCAGCAGAACCAACTGAATGCTCACCTCCATGGAATGGACTTTTACCACCCACACCACACACCTCCCTTGTACTGGATCTGACATTCACCCAGTCTTGAGCTATAAGAGTTGTTGAGCATTTCCCTCTCTTTTAGGAAGAATTACTGCACATTCACCTGAGTGCCAAACATGCTAAAGAGAAACAGCAGAAGCATGAGCCTGACAGGGAAGAGATGGACATGAGGAAGGGAGGAACTCCTTTTCAGAGAGCACAGCCAATTACATCAGCTGAAGCCGTGTCACAAAAACACATCTCCAGAGATAGGGGGATAATCCCGCAGACTTAGCTAAACAGTCAGGAGGATAAGCAATACTTACCTGTTATTCACTCTTCCCAGTGCATGGCTAGGAAGCAGAAGAGGAAGAAAAGACAAGTGGGAGAAGCCCTGGAAATATCTCTCCATTCCTTAGGTAGAAGAGCTGAAAACAATGTTTACCAAATAGGATAAAGCCGTTACTCAGCACCCCAGAGTGAGAAGGTTAAGAGGATGTTGAAGTCACAGCTACAGCCCATTCTCTCCTCAGCCCAAGGGTTAATTACATATTCTCCTCTTATTTAGGATGTGCTGTAAAACCACTGGCTGACTCTTTACAAGTGGAGGATCTTTTTACTATTGTGGCTTTTAAATGAACTAATATTAAGAATAACTGTTGTTTTCTTAGTGCTCCTCTGCTGTCTTTAACGGAGCTCTCCGTGTGCTGGATACACCTGCAGAGTTCTTTAGGACTGGTCATCATCAAGCAAATCTTTCTTCACCTCTCATGGCTCTGTTTATGATATACTGATTCATCAGTCATCAGAGAGATTAAAGGTCATCTTTATAAAATAAATGGTTTATGGCTGCAGCAAATCAAGGCTTTGAAATTTATTGGAAAAGGCTGTAAATTGTCAGTCATATTATTACACAAATAAATCAAATAGTTACTGCAAATTTATTAACTGATTCTAGTTTTTTTAGGTACAAATTGTTGCTCCAACCTATTTTTCTCTCTTCTTGGATAAAATGATTGCTCTGTAGTCTATGTGAATGATTGCCTGTGTGTTCAAGGCCACCATTATTACATTAAGTTGCTTCACACACATTAACATTTTTTTGAGTGTTGTTCACCACAATTTGTTTTCACATGAGCACCGCTCTATATTTGAAAACAGTGAATGGTACAATGGCTGTTCAAGATGTTGAAAATAACACTGCAATAGCATGATCAGCTTTATATTTGTGCATGGACCAACCATACAATTAATATAGATAGGCTTTTTCAAGTTTCACAATAGAAGTAGAGGACTAAAGTTAATTTCCTACACTGAAAGAGAAATATTTAAGACCTCACTGTATCATGTTTACCGTATCAGCACTGTGGGGTGGGGAGGCGAAAGGGAAACAGTGGAATATGTCAGTAATGGAAAATAAAGTTGTCTGAAATTGAGGACTTTCATTTCTGAGATGACAATTTTTTTAGTGAAAATAATTACATAGAGTTACATAAAATTAGATGACTAAGCACATTTACCTTAATGTTATTCTCATTGCATTTGTACCATTTTCATGTCTCTAATAAAGTCCCCTGGATCACATCTAATGCACACATCTGTGGAATTTCCACTCTCAATTTATATGATTCTTTGTTTTATTTCAGTGCCTTCTTGCTGTGACCAACCACTCTGCATGCCTGCAGGATCCCTTCTGGAGAAAAGCAGGCAAATTCCTCTCACCAGATATAACCCAGTCATGTCTCCATGGCTGGATCAGCCCAGGCACTGCTCAGACATATGGACAGGTCTGCACCAGGTTTTTCTCCTGCTGCAGAGAGATGTCCTATGCCTCTAACAGGTCCTGTATCCTCACAAATTCTCTTGGTACATCCTGCTGCAGGCACAACCTGAAGTGTCATCTTATCAGAACACAAATGCCAAAGATTGTCATCTCTGTCTCACTGCAAGAAGTATCAGATATTAAAATTCCTTAAAACAGCTAAAACACATCAGGATCAGAGAATGATTTGCAGGGTTACGAAGCTCCTGTTTCAAAACAGCCCAGAAGTAGGTGGGAGGAAGAGGCATTCATAAATGCAAGAGCACTAGTGGCCACTTAGGGGAGGATGTATCAGCTCAGCTTATTGCTGAGAATTTTATAACAGTGCCACTGGAATATGAAAAACCATAGGCATCCCATTTGAAGGTATATCTTGAGAAATTAGCATGGATATAAGAAAAGGAAGGAACAGGCAAGCTTTATACACAGATTATATGACAGGCTGGAGGAGCCTATGAGTGAGATACAGAAACCTGTGTCATAGGTATGATCACTCCATGGGATCATTCCATGTGCCATCCTCCAGGACTGTCCAGGTCTCTCTAAAAGATTAATCAAGAGACCCACTTGTGCCACATCTTCAGTAAAATGGACTTCATCTTCTTGAATATGATGTATCACTTTGCTGGTCATTGTGTTTGTGATTGAAGTCATAAGGTTGGTGGATTACTCAGATTAGTAATGAAATGTGCTATTCTTCCATCAGGAGAAGTTTTGGCCCTTTAGGACACAGGCTATCAGTGTTTCTGGAGTAGCATGTTTCTGAAACTTCCATGAGGATACAGGTAGGTGTGCTACCATTTCCTGCTCTTGGTGAGCAGGAAGAAAGAAGCTACAATTCTTTAAAACAGTGATAGAACACAGACTTCAGCAAGTAAAGATAAAGCAGTTAAAGGAGGAAGAGGATCTTGAACTAAAATGTCTGGGGGAACTGTTTATGCTATCATGAAGCAGCAGCTCTGCCAATGTGGACAGCAGACTTGATTATCAAGTCTGATTTATCCCACATACTTATTAGAGTCTTACCTCTGCATACAAAATGGCACAATAGCTCCTAAAGCATCCACTTTGCCAACATGAAAATGCAGCTGAAAAGAAGATGTTGTTTGGTCTCCTGCATATTGGAGTTCCTGGTCTCTTGATACTGGAGCGGCCTCAGCAGCTATGGATTGTTGGTCATAAAACAGACAAGCTTGAGGTTAAATATTCCATGGCAAAGATTTAACTGGCACCTGGCAGGTTCCAAAAGAAGCAGCAGAAAAATAACAGAAATGTAAATTTTTCCCTTCTGAGCCTGCACAATGCACAGTTCAGGCAAGCCAGAGAACCTGGGCCAGACATTTAAAGAGTCTGGTCATCTCCAACCCAGGAAAGCAAGGCAGGGTGCCAGGCATGCTGTGTCACCAACCACTGCTCGTCCTCCACTGTTCATCTGCTTAGCAAATCTTGTCTTCAAGGATGCACAAAGGGGAATTTGCTGCTGATTTCTCTGTGAACAAAATTACCTAAGGCCAATTATTAAGACTTGTTTACTTTACAAGAACTCATATCTGGGGGGGGGGGGGGGGGGTATGCTAAAAATGCTCCCAAAATACTACACACTTATTAGCATATTTAAAAACTAAAAGGCTATAGTGTTATCCATTAAAAGATTAATCTGCTTAGGAGCTCATGTCATAAACACTAATGATTCAAAAAGCAAGTCAAAATTTACTGGCCTTAAAGGGTCAAAAATACCTAGGAATTACATTTAGGATTTTTTTAGCTAATTTCTTCAGGTGTACTGTCTCACATGCATCCTATATGCCTTATTTACTTATTAATATATTTATCTGTTTTAAATGAGTCTTATCCCATCAATTAAAAAAAAAAAAATCTGCCATTAGCTGGAACTAGATTTGTGCTTCCATGATAAACTCTTTCCTGCTGATGCCTGTAACACCAGACAGCCAGTGTATAGTTACTGAATTCAGTCAAGCAAGGCTGATTTTCACCAGCTGAAAGCCCAATCCTTACTATAAGCATGACCATTCATGTTGGGTAATTTTTTTTAACTGTATCCTGAATAATACTTTCACAAAGTTTGACAAAAGTTTTGTGCTTTTTACAATGGATTCTAAAACATTTTAAAAATCTCTATAAATGTTTTAAAGATTTAACAAAGCCAAATAAAAAAAATATCTCTGCAGGTTGATCTGTTCCTATTCTGAAGTTCTCTGTGGGCACCCTGCTTCATAGGAACTCTTTTCCCAGTGTAACCGAATATCCTTTCAATGCAAAAAGCTGTATTGTTATTCTTAACTCTTGGACCAATATTTGCTTTGGTTACATCATAATGAAACCCTTTCTGTAGAAGACAGCTGGGACAAAAAAAAGTCCCTATGGAACTGTGACAAACAGAATGTGACACCTAGCTCACTAATTTTGAAAGATCACAGTTATTTTTCCTGATAAATCTAGTATGATGCTTGTAATACACTTTCAAGTAGCACCAAACAGAGATGTTGAACTTTGCTTTTCAACTCTCTTCTTTTCTTTCCTTTTTCCTGTTTTGCCCTGAGGTCTCTGAACTTTGGCAAGTGTATGAAAGTCCTCAGAATCCCCATGTTTTTCTCCCTCTTCTTTCTGTTACACACCATTTTCTGGGTTACCACTGAAAAAAGCCACGCTGTTGTAAGTCAGCTATAAGTGCTCCACTGTCTCTTGACAATCTGTGACCCAGAGAGCTGAGCGAACACAACTGCTACTGAGCTCTCTCTAAGGTGTGCAAATGTAGAAACATCCTTCATAAGACCAGCAATAGAAAAAGTGCAATATTGCACTTAAAGAGAGGCTTCATTAGCTTACTGCTCTGAATATTTAAAGTATAGGGAATAAGAAAAATTATAATGTATTAACTTCCTTATATTGCTTAAGCAACTCATAGTCTAGTAGAACTATAAAACCTGCTCACAGGTGTTGACAGAGAAGGGCACCTTTGGATTATCTGAATTTAGAAATTCAAATGTCATATTGTACAGTTATGATGCTGTGATTTGATAATCTGAGGGAGAGATTCACATGTCCTACTGACATATTCCAGGCTGAAAACTAAGAGCACAGAAATAAATCCTGTGGCTTTTGAAGTCTATGGAAAAAAAACCACATTGTTTTCCAAAAGGATAAATGATAAAGCTAAGTAGGATCTAACACACTGCAAAAACAACTGTAGAGAAACAAGTTACAAAAGCTACTTTTCATTTGGCTTCAAATCACTGTTTGCTTTGTTTCACTGACACACAATTTTTGTATTCTCTTGCTTGGGAAATGCATATCCTACTATTTTAAAATAAGCTCTAGGCTATCTTTACTGTATCTCACTACCCCATTAAAGAATTTTTCAGTTTAAAGAAAAATATTGTCCTTCTTTTGTGCAATTGGTTTCAATACTGTGTTAAGCTGTGAAAAAAAAGTCATAATAGCCTTCCTTAGGTTCTCTTCTTGGTGGCATTGCCACCACTGAGTTATTATGTAAATTATTGCAATCTGGTTAGCTCCTTCCATCTATTTTCTTAACAAAAGGGGTCTGCAAGTGCTAATCAAAATGTTGTAATTTACATATTAATGAAGTTTTCATAATGGCATTTGCTTCATATGTAATATGAATGGTATGGAGACTTTTCAGTCTTCTTTTGAGCAACCACTACATTTTGATTTCCTGAAGTAGCTGATGTACATCTGAAAACAAGCTGTAAGTGCATCACATCATATCTCTTTATATGTATATATATAAATATTTCTACCTATCTTTGGTATCAGAATGATACACTCCAGTGTTTGAATATTAAATGTAGCCTCACATGTGGCTGTGAACTATTATTTACTCACATTCTTTTGAACACTTTTGTTGCAATCATTCTGAAAATGTTAAAGGCACTTTTTTCTGCTGAGAGTGTGGAGCACAAATAAGTAGTGAATCATTAAGAACAGAATAAAGAGGAAGAGGGGGATGGATAGAGACAGAGAGATAAAGTTTTAAAAATACCACAACCCACTCCTATGGAAAGTTGAAAGGTAAAAAATTGCCCTGCTGTGACAAGCGTCATATTAAAAAATGCTGGATAGGGAATAACATTGAGTTTCTGTTTTCCATTCTATTTTCTACTTTTCTGTTGTTTTAAAATATGGCAAACACAAAAACTCTGTTTAGTATTGCATCTATAAAGCTTTCTAATTAAAGATCTGGGAACACCTCTATCTGCAAATCAGTATGGAGAACTGTATCAATTTCTACTTCCACCTAGGTAGTGAGTGAGAACAGTGTTATGTCCCTTAAGTTTAGGATGTAAATTATTAAGAAATCTCAAACAACATGAGGTATTCCAAGTGAAAAAAAATATATCCATAGTCACATGCAATGTCCAGTTGGTTCTTTTCATAGCTTTCAGTCATGGGATATTTTTCTTTAACAAATCCCACTAAAAAAAATGGAGATGAGATTAAATGTCTACTTGCTAAACTAAATGGACCATGTAGAATCTCTCAGAACAATCAGTTTTATTTAACCTTTTTTAAAATTCTTTTTTGAACCTTTTCCAGAATTTAACTGTTTCTTTCAGGAGTGGACTGTAAACTTGATCATTCCAGAAATGTTCATTCTCAGTGAGAAAACAATCAAAATTCTCATCTGTTCCCCACTTTTCTGCTCTAAAGAATCCCACTTTTCAGTTATAATTACATCTGGGAGCTCATTTTCATTGGCACAGACAGTAACTTAGCTTCCTGAATTTGCAACTCTATGAGACAGTTTTTTAAAATATTCTCAAAGAATTCTTTGTCATTATGAGACATGATATTGGATTAGTTCCAGCCTGGAAGTAAAGTACTTTCAGTTTTAAATATTAGTTACATTTAAGACTCCATCAAAACAGAGATTTACCTGTTTTTTAATAAAAGAGTTTAGTGTAATTGACAGGTGTTCACAGTACTTTATCATCATCCCCAGCTGGAGCAGGATTTGGAGCTTTGTCTGAGAACAGTGACCTAGGAGCTTACAAAAAATTTCTCCCCAAATTTTCAGGAACAAAAATAAGGATTTTCTTTTTAACAGAGTTTCACTCATTGTTTCCACTCACTCAATCCACATTTTCCTCTTAAAGTCTACTCCAAAGCAAACAGATCCAACATTAGGCATGGTCTAATGGATGATTTGATTTAGATGGAAGATGTTTTCTATCTCTGAAAAAGAGACCCTAGTAAAGGCTGTATCTAAAGCTTCATGACAAACACTTCAAAAGCACATTAAAGACATGTGGGAGGTATGGAAAGATATTTAAATAAAGATAATTTACACTGAATCTCAGGAAAGCACTTGAGAATAAGATTGATTCAGCTACAGGGAATATTCCCAGGGGTGTTAATAAGTGTTTCACTGCTTTGAGTATTTAGAACTGGTGCTAAAAAATATATTTTTTTTTTTTTATTTCAAAGCATTTGAAATTAAAGTCATGTTAACTTATATTTTTTGCTCCTGTTTTTGAAATCGATGTATGACCAATATTTTTAATTTACTGAAATACCTAGCATTTGAAAAATTATCTATTTCAGTAACCATTGCAATCATATTTTTGCTAAGCAGATCTGAGTTAATTCAGAAAGGACACGGAAAATTGCCAGTCAAAATTTAAGAGTAAGATTTTAATTCCATAGTTTTAAAAGTGTATTTTTTCAACCAGAAAACCCAACACACATGAAAATGTAGAGCACCTACATTTTTCACATGAAGTTAAGCAACGCTTTGGAGATCATGTTTGCTCTTTGCATCTCCTATCCTGTTCTCACTATTTTATTCCCTGAAGGGAAAGGCAGAGACAATGTACAGTGACAGCCATCATGTCCCTGTCTCATATTGCTGTGCAAGGGAAAGAGGAAAGGGTTTCTGTGTACTTGTTCGCCTTAAAAAATCTGAGACAGGCAATCAATTTTAGTTGAACTCCTTATCAAGAACAACTAAAAATTTAAAAGTTCCAAGTTGGCCATCCTGCTCTAACTCACCACCAGCACGTAAAGCAGGGAATAACACTACCAGCATGATTTAGCACACATATTGTACAGAATGTCTGACAACAGATATGGAAGCAAACACTGAAAATCCTGCTTTGCAACCTGTTTTTTTCTTCCATAAAACTGGTTGAGATTCTTTTCAACCTTGTGTAATTTCTACAAATACTTTTGGGATTATGTTAATACATCCTCAAACTATGGTCAGTTTATTCATCTTTGGATACAGACAAATTCTCTTCTTCTTTTTAATTATTTTAGTGAAGAAAATGCTCTCCCTTGTAAAGAGAGAAGTTCTGGAGTTTCAGTGGTAGGTGAAGAACTGTTAGCTTTCTTTGCTATTTGGAACCAGAGGGGACATATAGACACATATATATATTTATATATATATATATATATGTTTATGTACCAGGCATCCATGCCTGGGAGCCCTCCTGATCACAATCAGATCACAACTACTAGCACAGATAAAAGTCTGTAGATATCCAAGCAGGAGAAAAAAAATGGATGGTTTGTTTTCATAAAACATAGTGGGGTTTTTTTCCTAGGATTTTTTTATCTAGGATGGATACTCCATCTTTTTTCTACGTTTCAGCTAAAGAGGACTTTGTGTGCTTTTTCCTATCTGTAATGTACTGTTGAATATGGGGGTCTTTTTTTTTTTGTTTGTTTGTTTGGGGTTTTTTTTGTTGTTTTTTATTTTTGGTTTTTTTGGGTTTTTTTTTTTTTTGTTTTCTTCCCCTTTCACTTTTTACACATTTGGTAGCTTTTTCAAATATAACCCAACCAGAACAAGGGTTTGCCTGAATCTTGTCAAACAAAGAATTAGCCTGAAATAACAGATATAACTCTTATTCCATAAGAATGGTGGAAGTATTCTTCTCAAAACAGAAGGGCTCAGTTTTGAGGTATATCAATAACTTTTTCCACTTGTTCTTTATTCCAGAACACATGACACGTATTCCAAATCCTGGAAAACAAATTTAAATGCCACTTTTTGCTGTGATTACAGGGAAATGTCAAACACAACTGTGTATAGGTACCTAGAGAAACAAAACTCAGTGTCTCGAGGAAAGTTCTCCATCAAGCATTCCTAAAGGAAAAAAAAAATCAGTGATCCACAGAGTCTCCGTTATTTCTTTTCCCAGATCAAATGGCCCACCAAAATTCTATGTACAGCTGCTCATAAAGACTTTACAGAAAAAAATTATTTTGAACCCAGTGGAACTGCCTTACAGAATTTTCTATTTTTGTACAGATCTGTATTACATTCTGCCTCTCAGAAAATTCCAGCAGAGTTCTTTCTGTAACATCAGCTATCTATCAGATTTGATCTGCTTAGAACAGATTTAGAAAGAAGTTTAAGGGAAACAGTGAAAGGTTTAAAAGCATTCCCTGGGAAATACACTCTACAGGGCAGCAGGATGAAATTACAGGGGAAGAAGGAAATGGGAGAGAAGGACATTTTTAGGAAGGTGTTGCCTCTCTGCCACGCATGGCTGAGGTGTGGGAGGGGACAATAAAAGCTCACACTGGCCAATCTTTGCAAAGGAAAGCTCAAATAACTTAAGCACTCCATTTGTGTGAGTATTGTAAAGATTAAAGGGGGTATGGTACAGAAGGGGTAGAAGTGGCAGGGAAGAGACAAAAGAGTGGGGCATGGTGGGGTACCTGGATCTGTAGTGGTGAGAGGAGTCCAGCTGGTGAAAGCAAAAACCCTTGTTAGGAACTAATGAACCTCTCTGCACTTAGGAATTACAGGATATTAAGGTAAATGTAACTAGTTGTGTGAAGATATGCTCGGGAAGAGAATATAAACCTGGACCACCTGTGTTGACAATTTTTCTCACCATGGGAAATCTATTCCCGACTAAGTGTTGAAACATATCTAGTACCAAATCCACCTCTGAAATAGGAACTTAAAAGTTCCCAGTAAACAAATTTCTTACTTCTGTTACCTACCCTTCACATCTCATAAAGATAAATAAGTGATTTAAAACTAGATGCCAAGGATTGGAAATAAGTCCTATGTTCCTCTCTGCTTTTACGTGTAATGAAGGACAACTCCATGTTACAATAAAATCAGGTTTGGAGTCCAGCCAAAAACTTTTTCTGTGCTGTAATTTCATTTAATTTAAGAGAGAGGTGCTTCTACTTATAGCTTTCCAGCTATGGCCAGGAACACAAGGAAGGAAGGAAGCATATCATTGACTGACACTCAGAAGTGATGTCACTAGGACACCTGTTTGAGCAGAGAGGTTGGACCACAAGACCCACTGTGACCCCTTGCAACCTGACCCATTCTGTGGTTCTGTGACTTGGGGTAAGCAGCAATGGCAATCTGTACAATACTCTCTTGTAATTCAGCAGAAGTTCTCGTGTTTTCACATTTTAAAAATTGGCATGTCTAATTTATGAGCAAGGAGGAATTATGGAAGAAAATGTCAGTGAGCAAAAGGTGATATTTGGAATTTGTGAAAAGAATTTGAAAAAGAGAATTTACCTGGAATTCTCAATGAACAGATTCTCTTTAAAGTGTTTGTCAATCCCCCAGCTCTAGCTGGGAGATACAGCTAGACTGCATCTGTCTTGGCTCTGCATTTCAAACACATAAGCAAACAGAGAAGCATTTTGGGGCCATATGTCTGGAGATCAGCTGCTGTCCAAAACAACAACTTTCTCCCCTTTCTCTAACACTTCCCAAGTAAAACTTAAAAGCCTATTTCAAGTCATCTCGCACCAGCTGTTAACAGAAATTTCTCGTTTTTCTATAGTATTTCTGTTGGAAACAATTGCCAAAGTGTCCAGACTGTTGAATCACAGGGAAGCTGAGATTTAACCTTGGCAGGAGGCCATGTGATTGACATTTCCATTGCCAGAGTTTGTCCAAGTCATTTTGAGAGCCAACTAGATTTCATTTTGCCGTATCTGTGGGTTATCATTCTTACAAGAATCATCTCGTTCTGGCAGGATCTTGATTTAGGGCTTTAAAAGTCAGCTGGGCTCAAACTGATTTTGCAAGGTCACAAACACTGCAGGTTCTCTCCATAATATAGAATTAGAAGATTGAGTGTCAGTCCTTTCAAGGTCCTAGCAAGAGTTAGATGTGCCTCACAGTCTCATTCTCAATTAGGGCAATTTGTAAGACTGTCAGCAGCTCACAATTTTATCCCATGGTTCTCACCTCCATATTTTTTCCAGGTACACAGTCCAGACAAAAATTTTCTTCTCTTCCATATTCGAACTAGTTGGAGTCCCTTCCTTTGTGTTTTATTCAGATAAATAAATACTCCAAATTTTCATCCAATCAAATAAAATTTCCCCTTTCCAAAAAATGTCTGCTGCTATAATTGCCTCTGTCACCCATGGGGGCACATAAGACAGAATCTTTGTACCACACTTGCTTATGAAGGATCAGCCATGCAAAATTGTTACCATGTTGGTTTTAATTACCAATTGTTTTATGAATTGACAATAATTAGTTATTGGCAAATATATTGCTGTTTTTTTGCACCAAGTCTTTCCCTAGGGAAACAAAATAAGCACTGAACTGTTGGTAAGTAATTGTGGGATATGGCTGTAGTGGTTTTACTATGAAAACACTGTGAGTTAACTTGTAGGCATTGCTATTCAATGGTAAATGATTAGCCCCTTTGGCTAATCATTTTTTAATTAATTTCTTTGAAAGATGGTAGCTCACACTAGATCCTAAGCATCATATGTGAGTGTACTGGCTCGGAAAAGCAGAAGTCCCACTGTGAATGCAGCTCAGAATTGACACAGACTGCATGAATATGAGCCCTAGATGTGGTTAGGGGGTCTTGGAGTGAACCTCTTGTAGGTTAGTCTCTCTGTGTTGGATCAATTTTGTGGAGCACACAATTAGCATTGTATGGCTAATCAGTCCTGGAAATGTGAAATACTGCTAATGTGTCATGCTAGGCAAACACACTTTCTGTGTTAGAAAACTGAGACAAAAATCAGAGAGCCTTTTACTTAATAAACTTTTTTTTTGTTGTTTTTTCTTAATTTCAAGCATTGGCTAACAAAGTTCAGTTGGACATTTCATGCTGACATACAGCACTGTATACAACAGATGTGTTTTGTGAGGTAATGACATTTACAGGGATGGAGAAAAGCCTTATGCTATCGGATCTTAAATTCTGAGGTCAACAGTTATTTTTAAATCCCTTTGTTTATATTTACCATTCCTAATTTCTACAGCTTGGTCTCTGCCCTTTTATTTGTCCTGCTAATTACTACTTCCAAAATGCTCATTAAGACCAAAAGAGGAAAAAAATGGAAGTAAATGGCTTATTAACATTGCTTCAGAACCTTGAAAGAACAAGACAAATCTATGTAATCTAAAGTACCAAAAAAGTTGCTTTTTAACCAAAGCAGTCAACAAGCTACATAAAGTTTTATTTTGATAATGACAATGAAACGGCACAATAATTACTGCTCCTTACTATTTGCATTGCAGTAAAAGCAACAACAGAAAGTTACAAATCCTTCCCCACAGAGCTTTGGTCCCAGTCCAGACAGGCAATTAAATATACAACTTCAGGTAAACCTACAGAATTCAAAATGCAACTCACATACTCAATGTTAAACAATGTATTTAATGACTTTCCTCAGGAGCTTAAAATCTTACAAATCTCCTTTTGAGCTTAGCAATAATCACCTGTAAGATGCTTTATCTGATGAAGAATGAAAAAGGAAACTTCATTTATATTTTTCCTTCAATCTTTTCCAGTAAGAGTAATTTCCATAAAGGTAAAAAATTGCTTCCTCCAAAAAAATACCCCACAAACATACATGTCAGGGACATCTACAGGATCATAAATATAACTATCCACAATACAGCCAGGCATAGTCCTGTTATTTATTATATACAATAAAGAACATCTTCTTCACATCACTTTGAATTATACTCAATGTCATGCTCCGTACCTTCAGCAGGGCACTACTCTTTGCTAAAAAAAGTCACTAAAACCAAATAAGGTGAGCAAAATGAAGCCTGGCCAGGAGCTTGTATTACAAACAATAGCGTTTTAATTCCAGGATCCTGATGGAGATGTCTCTATAGCTTGCTTATCTTTTCCAGTGCCATTACATGCAGTCAGAAATTCAAGGACTGTTAGACAATAAAACTCCTTTTTTTGCCTCTTTTGTCTTCAGTTTCTTACAGCTGCTATTATTTGTCATCTATTTCCTTTAACACACAAGTGAACACTTTAACCTATTTGGGGCAGCCTCAGCAACTGAGGGCAAAAGAGGGTATCAAGGCCATGTTCACCATTTTTTTTGTTTTCTGAAGACAAAAATGTTGATAATTAAAAAGAGTATTTTGGTGTTCTAACTTGATAAATTAGATTACGTTTTCACCTGTTTGGAGTAGTAACATGATATCTTTTGATCCTATTGCATTAAAATTTGCTTTGTTTATGGATTTACTACCAGTAGTAAGCTGTGCTAGAATAACCAGCATTGGAACTGGCTGGTATTCACCAGTCACATGGAAGAAGAGTTAGTCCATACTAACTAGTACCCAGGGATGTTACTGGAAGGGGCTCAAGCTAGAGACACTGCATGGGAAAAACAACTCTACCCCAGCCAAAAACAGCACATTATCCACCCCCTTATTCTGTACCACTTACATCACACTCAGGTCTCACACCTTTCAATACAATATCATTAACCACCTCCTCACTTCCCATCCTTGCGTATCATACGTGCCATTCCCTTAGTCTACGGACCACACCTGAAAAATGTCACAAAAAATATCTATAGGGTTCATTTAGTCCATGATTTCGGCCTCCCTTTGTTGTGGTGGTCCCTCAGGACCACCACAGGAGAGGTGTGTGTTATGTGGAGTTACTGGGCACCCAAACCAGCTCAGGTGGGTTCAGTGCTGCACTTGCACTTCTTTAGGCTTGTTCTCCATTGGTTCAGGTGGTTCCTACTACAGCAATTCCTGTAATGTTCAACTCAAATCATGAGTTATAACAATCCAAAGGCTGATCCACTACAATCTCCACACCTAGTCCCTTAAGGCCAAGTGTTATGTATTGCAATGAACTGTTTCCTTTTTTCCCAGCCTGGCTGCAACAAGGGGTTCCTGCCACAGTAATTGCAGTCTCTAAGTGTTAGTCCCCATGGGCTGGAGGGGGACAGCCTGCTTCACCTCATGCATCTGGAAGCTTCTCCTCATCAAATGAGAACATGCTCGGTCTTCAAAGGAAAAGGGTAAGAATATCTTTGCTTCCCTCACCAAGATAATTCCTGCGTGAAATTAATCACTGTCAAGGTGAAAATGGTATACATTGTAAAATGAAATTATGCCAATTCTTTCTATACTGAATGCAGACAAGACTACATAGTAAAAGAAAGGGGGAGAGGGGGAATTACAATTGAATTAAGCCATATCAAACGCTCATAAATTTGTGTTACTTGTCTCTAAAGAAATTAAGTACCACAGCATGCTCCATCACTGACCCTACACATTTTTGCTAATATTTTTCCATAATTGATGTCACAGACATATCTCAGACTAGTGACATGATGTTTCCAAGTTTCTAGTGCTGTGCTCTCATCAAGGAACTTGGAAGGTAATTTCCAAAAGACTTCATCTGTTTCTGCCTTCATTTTCTTGAACTCTCATAACTATAAATTATTTGCAGTCTAGTAATTCTCATTCCTCAAGATACTAGGAATTTTCCTTTATGATCAGGTTTACACTGTGAGGACTACAGTCCTGAACCATTTAGGTACACAAACTTTTTCTCAAATTGAAAATAAGTTGCCTTTTTGATACTACTGTAAAAATTCATAAGAAAAAATTCCAATTTTAAGTGATATGTGTATTTTACAAACCAGGGCCTGAATTTTTTTCTCTTGGACTGTACAAGTCAGCCAGTGGTAGGAGCAGAGAAAGGAGGGTGGAAGAATGGAAGGAAGGGTGGATGGAACAACAAGCAGCCCAGGCATACAGGCTTGGCTCTGCATGACACCAGCATGCACATTGGTTCCCCCCAAGTCAGTGTGACCAGGTTCTCACCTCCTCAGGTACCCCAAACTATTTCACATGCTCCAGTTCTTACAGGAACCTGAGATCCCGTTCCTGCACGCTGCTCCAGTTAGGTGGGAACCTGCCCAATGTCTGGCACCACTGTGGCTGTGAAAGCTGTTTGTCAGCATGGAAAGATGTGTAAGAAATGGAGAATCATTCTTTCAATGCAACATAAAGTGTCCATAATTGCTTGAATTAGGAAATGTAATCCTGATTCTGAGCAGCTTGCCATCTCCTGTCTCTTCTCAAAACCTGGGGTTTTTTTATTTATTTTCAGTTCTCCAGTCTCCGTTTTAAGTAAATCACTTTCCCATTTTCTTTTTCATTTACTGTGAATTCAACAGCAGAATTCCTTGCTAGCTGAAATACCCTTTACAATTCCATGCTCAGTACTGCTAACTATGTTCTTGACTTACTTATGCTTATTTTTAGAGATTTCCCAATCCACCTCTCACTACTTTCTGTATATATTTTTAAAGAAGCCGTCTGTTTATAATTATTTTCACATTGCCACTTAAACAAACTTGCATCTGTTGCCTTTTTTCCCTCTAGACTGATCCAGGATGGATTTTAATTGCATCACCAACTGTTTCTAAAATACTTCCTAGATTCTCCACTAGACTCCCTCTGCAAAATACAATCTTGATCAACAAAATAATAACCAAAACCAGTTGGGACATTTCATGTTTTCTCAAAGTCAACTTTCTTGTAGTCCAGAATGTTCACTTGGCTTCCACCAGCTCCCAAGAATAATTTGAACTAATGATACTGTAATGTCTGTGTGTTTCCTTGCTTCAGTCCTATTAATCATACTTGGTATATATCCTAGGACTTGGTCCAAAATAGCCTCTAACCATCTGAATGCTTCAATAAGCTATGGAAGAAAGCAATCCTGAAATACCTCTTAAAATGTGTTCCTACTCTTCATTTCTTTTTTTTTATTGAGTGGCGTCCAAGTCAACATCTGAGTAATTAAAACCCTGCCAGTATCAAACACCCTGACTTGTAACAGAAATCTCCAACGTATAAAAACATTTGCTGATCCTGTGTTATTTTATTTTAACTACCCTAGAGATGTAAACTCTCTCTGTAGCATCCTAGAATCAACATACCATTTCATGGCTCTAATTCCTATACAGATTTCTATGTCAGCCATAATATTTCTTTTCACAAATCAATGTTCTGCCTAACCAGTTCACTTACCTACTGCTTTAATTTACTTAACCCTTTGGTAGGTTCTGTATTCTTCATATGACATTTCTTTATAAAATTGATTTTAAGTTTATCTTACTTAAAAATTATACATATATTTATATATATATATATATATATATATATATAATATACAAAACATACAACCATAATATAAGTGTACAGAAAAATATTGGCAAGATGCATACACAACACAGAAAAGAATTTGAATAACAGCTTCAGAATTTAATTTGATAGCCATGCTAAAGTCTCCCTGACTTCCTTAGTTGAATTACAGGGTTTGTAGTTACAGACTTATGATTTTTCCTTGCTGTTGGTAGAGATGGATATCTGTTTACCCTTTCAAGTGGAAAATGGGTGTTGATAGATCAGACAGATGGAGAAACAGAGATCAGAAGACAGTTTAATTAGATTTTAGATCACAGAGTCATTGAAAAATGGGGGTGCATCTATCAGGGTGCAACGCAGCAGTGAGGGAGTCAGGGTATGTAGAGAGAAAAATATCCCAGTCACTGAAGTAAGGCAGTAACTGAGAGCTGTCTCAGGCAGTGGAATAGTGCAAAGACAGCTGGAATTGGAAAGAAGTTACCTGTATGGGTAGGATAAAAGGCCTGAATAAAATCATGGGGATTTTTAAAGGATTCAACACAAAATGAGATCGATTTCAGCGGGTGATAAAAATGCTTGAAATTGTGTACTCTGTGACCCCTGACCATACCTGTGATTATTCCCTACATTAATGCTATTTTCTTCTTTTGCTTCACCCAATATCAGCACATGGGAGTTTTTCAGTTGCATATTCCCCATGTGCTGTTCATTTTAGGAATCAAAACGGGCTGCAGGTTTATCCTTCTTGTTTCTTTCAACTCACTAATCAACCTCCTCATTGTCTTCACTAGCATTTGGCCTGTGCTGAATAAACATTTTCCAATCAGGTTTATGTTTCTTTCTTAACTGGCTATCCAAACACTAATCTGTTAACTCTGTGCTGGAAGAACTTCCACAGTGTCCATCTTGGTTCATGACAAATCCCATGCTTCCTTCACTGTGTGCATCCACCTCCTCTGAGTTACCTACAAATGGCTACAAAGTCTTCAGCCACTTGGATAATTAAGTTTTTTTACATCATTTTTCTAACCAGTGTCTCAGAAACCAGAGATAGAGATGGATTTGGAAAGAAAGCTTCAGATGATTTCTGAATTTCAGGAAAACCTCAGATCATTTTCATTCAGATCCAGATGTTCCAAAATGATGGCACCACCTTGCATTTTAAAGCTTTGAAATTCCCATGTGTTTAATGGGATAAGAACAGCTTAGGAATGCACTTGGAGAATTTCAGCATTGGAAATACCTTACTTGCTTGTGTATTCTGGAGCTTGACCACCCATACTCTACCACTGTTCCTCCATCACGTTTATTCATTTTGGTTTTACCAACCAGGATGCTGACAGTAGTTTCAAATACACTCGAAGAAAAAAGATCCTGATAAATGTCTCAGATATAAATATCCTCCCTGGAGCTTAGTTCACTTCTTCAAAAAACAAACAAACACACAAACAAACACAACAAAACAAAACAAAAAACCCAAACCATAAACCCCCAAACCCCTCATACTGAAAAAAATAAAACCACTGAACTTTGCCTTTAATCTAATATAGTTAAATCAACTACATTTACTAAGTGCTAAAAAACAAACAAACAAACAAAAAAAACCAAAAAAACCCCAACAACAACAACAAAAAACTAGGTGGTAAGGGAGTCATCAAGACTCTTTTTAGTTTTCTATCACTGGCTTTTGATCACATAATGATCATGGTTTAGACATGACCATGGAGCTCTCACTCTGCAGATGCCATGAAAGTGACATTGGTGGTCCACATTGTTCTTTTATCTATGCTAGCAAATTTTCTACATCAAGTAGATGAATACTTATAAAACCAAAATATTACTGTCTTTGAAACTCTCATTTTCATTGTGATTTTAATTCAGTGCATACACTGGGGTTAATGATACAGGGAAGGGGTTGTTTCTCTTTTATATTCATTAAAATTACTGCTTTGGTTTTTATGTTACTATTCAGGCTACCTGACAAGTTTTTACCTTGATTTTTTATTTTTTATAATAATCCAGCAGGAAAAAAAAAATGTCTCTTTAGCCTTTTGACTGTCTTTTCTTCAAAATATAGAGACTGGGGAAAATATTTCTCACATTTTTCCCCCTCTAATTGTTATAGCTATATTATAGCAAAGCACTTGTCTTCCTTTGATGAAAAAAAGGAAGGAGTAAAAAGAGAAGAAAGACATCTCGATTA
Organism: Cinclus cinclus; assembly: GCF_963662255.1. Lineage (NCBI taxonomy): Eukaryota > Metazoa > Chordata > Aves > Passeriformes > Cinclidae > Cinclus > Cinclus cinclus. The sequence continues at coordinate 9,332,919 of NC_085047.1, read as the reverse complement.
CCTCCACATTTTACAGTATTATTGTTGGAAAGCCTTGTTATTTCAGCAAAGCTTATTTTAGCTAATTCTCAGTTTTGCTAGGACAGGACAACAGAGTCCAGGGAAATGGCATAGATGCAGGAGGTCCCTCCTCATTTTCAGCACTCAGTGCTAAGGCTTAGCAAAGGTCTTTCTGAGATGATTAATGGCAGGTTTGACTCTGGGAGGTAATTATAGGTTTTGACAAGAAGTTTGAGACTTTGGGGATGAAAGTGTCTGTGAAGGTTTCACTGAGGAAACCAACCCCTGACAGGCACAACATGCTCATTACAGAAATTTTTAAAAAGCACAGATATCTATAAAATAAGCTAGATACAGAAGAACATATTTTTATTAACCCTACTGCCGCTGATGGCGTATGCATCCTCCTTATTGTTTTTGGACTATTTTGATTCATAACCTTGGCAACTGCAGTCTTTTGAGGATACGAAGTTCATTTGCTTATGAACTCCTTCTCATTCTCTCTTCTTCCCCCCTTTTTCCTTTGAGGCTTAGGTGGGGGGAGTAGAGGGAGTAAATATTAATAAATAGAGTCATGAAAAATAAATTATGAGTGCTCCGAAAGTTCTTCTCATAATGCTACTAGTTTATTTCCTGCAAATTGTTATCATTATTATTATTATTTATTATTACTATAAACTGTTTCGGTATCAGCAGTTCTATGAATAAAGAAATATTGAAGTGATATATGCACTTCTGTTTGTCAGAATACTAATTTTCAGTATTCTGAAATGTAATGTCTGAGAACTAGACTAAAGCCTAATTAAAAGGGCTTTCTCCAAGAAATAGGTCCTTAAAGACAGCAGGAATTCTGGTAGGAAAATTCTGGTTAGCATCTGTAAGTGTTTTAAACTCTTCAGAACAGCATCTTTCAGCTGCCTCAAAGCGCTGCAGGGACTGATCATAAAATTACCCAACTCACAAATACACTGACCAGGGTTTTACTACGGACTCTCTGACTTCCCAACTCCTTCAGGAGTGGAATAAGTCTACAACACACAGAAGAGAGCAGAGCTCTGTGTTAATTCAGAACAAACTTTCCCCCAGATAAATGTCTGGGTTTTTTAAAATTCCGGTGAATACGAGCATCTAGCTCTAGGAAAGGGCCATGAGAAGACATTGTCAAATCTAAATATTTACTATTCATACATTGCCTTATACATCTTGCCACTCTTGAGTTACAGACCTCATTTCAGTTGCACTGTCTGGCTCCTTTGTGCCTTTTTGTCAACATAAAGCAGCTGTAAACCTGCCTGCTCTGGCCAATTAAGTTGTTTTGTATTTCTGGAGTGGCACAAAGGAAAGCTATCCCTCCTTCTCAGTATGGTTTAATAAAATAGGGATATATGGGGCACACAGGAATCACAAAAGTCAGAGTGGAATACAAGTCATGGGCCAGATTCTTGAGCTGCAATAAAGCAGTGGCAATCCAAGGGAGAGATGGCAAATTATTCCAGCTGGGAGTCTGCCTCTGAGATTCCACAAATGATTTCTGTCACAAAATAAAATGACATTACTAGACTGCTTGTTACTGACAATCCCAAATCTATGTCTTCTCAAACCAATTGTGGGAGTCTGTGCAAAGGGGGCATAGCTCCAAATTAATTTTATGAGATCATCTGTACTTCTTTTTATTAATTGTGAAGAAATGCCCCCATGAAGTAGGGGCATATCAAGAGAGCCTGGGAACTGTCAAGTACCAAGAGGATACACCCTGGATCAGGGAGTCAGCATGGTGTTTTAGGAGGTTTTGAGTTAAAAAGAAATCAAAAATTTGGCCTGGACCTCAGACCAGGAATTTATCTTTCCTGCAAGTGCAATTAAATCTCTCATAAGCAAGAATGAAGTAGCAAAGCTGATCCAATGAGGCAACGTTAATTTTGCTTCTCCAGGCAGAATTGGGTCCTTATTGTTACTATCCAAACTCACATACTCTGCATTCAAAAAAATCTGTGATGCAGATTACCTCGCTGCATTTATTCATTTAACCTAAATTCAGATATCGGCAGTGTAAAAATTTCCCCTTGAGCTGTGCTGCCTCGGGATAGAAAAGAGCATTGTCTAGAAATGCCCATATTACTGGGTCCTCTACATTTCAGTTAGAGAAATCCTGGATTTGGCCTCCTGGTCCTCACCTGGACCAATAACCAATGAGAGCAAGCAAGGAGACCTAAAGAGTAACCAGGGTATTTGTGATCCAAATGGTCCCTGTGTGGTTCTTGCCCCTGTACTGATAGAAAAGGAAACCAAATCTGGTGGTTATAATGAAATAAAGATTTTGAGGTGAGTTTTACCTCTTGAGGCTCATGTAAAATTCTGGATTAAGTGTCTGGAATTGGATGGAAGGCATCAGTACCTTTCTGCCCAATAGGGATTAATGGACTATATAACTTGTATATATTAATTTGATGATCTGTCTTTGTACAAAGCACACAAGGAACAAGATCAGATGAAGTACTGCAGCAACTAATTGTTTTTTGTAGTTTACCTGTCACCTTTAGTTTCACCTTCACTCCACAGTGAAAAACAGCAGGTACTGGAAGATCGTCATCCCAGGACTGGGCATTTGCACATGAGGAAAAGGCAGATCACAACATACAGAGTAGGGAAAAATTATGCAAAACACAAAGCCTCCGTGGTGAACTAAGTTAAAAACCTGAAAGGCATATATGTTTGAAACTCTAGAGAAAGTTATTTCATTCTGTATCTGCAGTAGCTTTTCACAGTTGACCAATATATTCTCTGGAAGCAGCTTCAAAGTTATACACTTAATTGGCAGAAACAGACTTTTATGCCCGTACATAAAATGCTCACATAAGAATGGCTTGAATTCTCATGTAGGCAGGGCAAAAAGTACCATGGGATTCATGAGGCAAATTCCAGCTAATCAAGGATCAGATTAAAAGCATCCCATTTATTTCAGTGGAATTATAGTACATAGCTGCATTTTCAAATAGTCACTGTCAAGACATAAAATAAAAACTCAAAAAGACATCTGTCAAATAAAATTTTAATAACATATGAATCCAAATAAGTTGTGGCCTATTGTTTGAATATTCCAGCAGTAGAAAAAGAGGTTAAATTCAAATAAATTATTCATTTAGACTAGTTGCATATCCCTAGTATTCATCTGTATAATTTAAACAAAAACAAAAGTGTGGCACAGAATAAAATGAGATTTTATAGAAATACTTCCTTGAATCTGGGTGATGCAATTCCCTATCTCGTTCCAAAATAATTATTAAACATATGGAAAGCTATTAATAGAGCATGAGAAATATATTCAATTGGCAGAAGACAAATACATTATTTATTACTTCAAGTTATTGATGAGCTTTCATACCAGCTCGTTGTTCTGTTTTGCTCTGTCACTCATGAACTATAAGATCATCTGTACCTCAAAATAAATAATTTATCCAAAGCCAGTCTGTACCTTTGGGTTGCTGTCCTTATTTATCTGGATATATGCACACAGATATGCACTTTCTCACCAAGAGAAATGGTCAGCATGTTAAAAAACACTGATTTGTAGAGGTTTCAAACTTACAAGAAAAGAATGAAAACAAGGGATTGAGGTTATTATACAGGGATTTTTTTGTCTATGTGGGTTTTTTTCATGCTAAGAATGCATTGCTGAATGATATGCAAATGGGGATGGTTATAAAGGATCTGTTCAAAGCATATGTATGGTAATTCAAAATCGTAATGAAACTCTACTTTAGCAGATTTAATATAAGCAAAGGGGCAAAATTAATACAGTGATTGGTGTGACTATTGCACCGAAGAGCTGTATACCTTCGAGTTTATGAATAATATTTGGTAAAGGTTAAGATGGAAAATAAATTCAAGATGCAAGTAATTCTCACAAAAATGACAATTACACACATTATTGAATTGAACAGATGATATTAGCAAGAATAGATGGATTCTGCAAAAATAACATCATTTATAAGTAAATCCCCAATATCTTTCCATCTGTAGCACAGGTATTCTTGAATATTTGTGCTGAAATGCTGACACACAGTGATTACTGATGAAAATGTCCTTTGTTTTGACCTGCACAATATTTCAAAATTATATACAATGCAATTATTAACTCCTTTCCCAACTAATGAAGTAAGAATTAGGTTGGTTCCTGCCAACTATGCAATACTATTCAAAATGGCAAACCTGTTAACCTGAATTACAATTTGTATTTTCCAAAAGCAGCTGGAAGAGACATTTTCTACATGTTTGTCTTTGGGGAAACAAAATAGCTGGGGCCAGGTGCTAATCTCCAACTCTATACACTGTGTGCTGGATTTCATATTTTTCTATTGTTCATCTGCATTGTTTCAAAATTTACTGTGCACAATCAGTGTTCCTAAATGACTGAGGAGAAAATATGGGTATATTAGTTACATAAACTAGATGACTTGATTAAATGTATAAGTAGAATGACCATGAACCATCAGTACACTTCTTATTTTAAAAAGGCTAACATGATTGTATAACAATGTAAGCCAAATACTTCCATAGGGAGATGCAATATTAAGCCTAATGCATATGGTTTTGACAGCAATTTATGTAGAATATTGTAGTGATACTTCGCATAGTTCCAGTCATGAACATTCAAGGAAGACAGCTTCATACTGGAACAGAAAGGATTTCTAGGTTTATAGGAAGACTAAAAGATCTTGCTTTGCTCTATTTAGAGAGCACAATTACTGTTCATGTAAGTAGATAGGTATATATTGCAAATGTGTGGGTGTGGGTGTGCGTGTTAGGGGCAGAGAAGGATAAACATTCGAAAGAAAAGCTATTTACACTAAAAGACAGTGAAGTCTTTGGCACATGAACGAAGAGGAGGAAAGCATGGTCAGGAATAAGCTTGCTCTGAAAATGAGCAGAATTTCAGAAGAGTGAATGTTTAAAGCAAATTTCTAGTAGAAGTAATAGGCAGCACAAGGAGTCTTACTGGAAAGGGAATTCAGCAAACCTGTGAATATCATTAGGTAGCACATAGATAGCAGGCTGTGTCTGCCCCTGACAGCCCCAGGAGCCTTCCCTGTGCTCTTAGAGACCACCATATGGTTTCTCCTGAATACAGGCTAACACAATTACATACAGAACCACAAGGTCTCATCTCTAAGTGGCCACAAGAAAAAAAAAAAAAAAAAAAAAAAGAGAAAGAAATAATTAAGAGAATTGCCTAATAAAACCAAATCAACCAAACAAACTCAGCGAATCTCCCGGCTCTCAGCTGCTTTCTCTGTCCCCAGCACCGAGCCATATGGCTGGTGTCGTATCTTAGCAAGGCACAAAGAGCTACACTACCAATTTATTATTTTTGTATAGCACCTTTCACCACAACTGAGAGGTGAGAGGCTGTTCAAGGAGAAAAAACAAATACATATGGCTTTTGCATACTAACAGAGGTCCTTACGGAAACAACCGTGACTCACATCCACTGAAGTCAGTCAGTATAGTACATGAACACAAAGAAATAAAGACTGCCATGCCAAAATCCCTCAGAGCTTCCCACTGACTTCAAAGACTTGTGTTAGGAGAAGGTCCAAATTAATTTTGTATGTGTTATTAAAGTTTTCCATCATCCAGGGCAGAGATAGGCTGAGGCCTCAGGGCTGCAGTGAACTCTATGCAGAATGTGTTTGCAGAATCGCTGAGGCTGGGAGGGATCTGAGCACCAGGATCCAGCCATTCCTGATGGAAGCCTTGGCTTGTAAAGGCTCAGGGGTTGTGACACCCTGGAAATCAGAAATCAGCCTGTGCTTTAGCAAAGAGGGGCAGCACAGTCCCCACATACGGGCTCACTTCACACAGTGAGCACAAAGCAACCAATTACAGCAGCAAGGCAGCTAAGTGTCTACACTTCTTCTTCATAAGAATGAAACGAGCTACTTCAGTCGCCCACAGAATCTTATTCTTCTCCTTTTTAAATCTGACATCTGCTGTCATATCCAAAGTTTTACGCTAGAAAGCAGCAGCCTGGAATTTCTCAAATGTGTAAATTTTTCATCTTGCACTGAGAGTGCAGCAGCCTTACCTAACCAGCTGGATCTATCTGTCAGCTGCCAAGCAGCACTTGCAATTTGTTTACAGTCAACTGCAAGGAGATATATAAACTCCCCCAGATGAGGAAGATGTTGAATTTACAGAGACAAGTGACAAATGAGCTCAGAATGAAAATGCATATAAGAATAGCCTACAGTGTGCCATTATATCATGACTTAAATATATGACAACTACTCCAATCAATGCCCACGGCAAATGTTTCTGAGTGTTACTGCCACTAGAGTAATTTCTTTGTGTTTCAGGTTTTGTCCCTTGTTTTTTTTTTTCCTTGAATGAGACATTCATTCTAAAGTAATAACAAGTAAGAGGCATCTATTAAAACGAGCAGATCATGCTGTACTGAATGGGTTTTGGGACAATAGTCTGATTAGTGCAGTTGTTGCATCTCATTTCTCATGGAACAGTGTCCAGATAGCAATATGCTCTACCAGAAATAGATATACACCCTGTGGCAAGTGACAAGAAGAGATAAACTGCAATCTCACTATCTCTATCATTACATCTAGGCTCAAATTATAATAAACAGCATAGCCCATCAGATGCACCTGTAGAGTAATACAAACCAAAGCTTTCAGCACACATGGACAGCAGTCTTTCATGAAAGGAGTGGATTCTGCACGAGTGTTAGAACAGCATTCAAGCTTCCTTCTGGCAAGTGGCATTTCCAGCTCTTTCAAAGCTTGAAAATCATGCCTCTGTAAAGAAACTAAATGTAAATCCTCTAGGCACTAGTGAAATCCTCCCTGATCCCTCCATATGAAACTTACATTGCAGGAGAGGTTCCACAGACCTTGGGCTAATCCGCTGGAAGTGAAGGATCATCTTTGAACACAAGGAAAAAGTGACACCAACCATGGCAGCTTTGCCAGTCTCTACAGATTGTTTTTGGAGCTAAGGCAGATCCTTGTTCCAACCTCTGATACATTTAGGAGTCTTTCTGCTTTAGAAGGGTAAAGTGTAGCCAACGACATCTGCTATCCAAGACACACCACAAAGGAGTTTCCAAGTAAGGATCCCACCTTTTCTGATGGAAGCCCATCCCTGGCATAGACTATTCATCCTGCTGCACTGCTCTGCTAGGAACTTACCATTTACTTGAAAGTGTTTGAAAAAGCAACAGACCTTTGTTCAAGTATATAAACCAAATTTCTCTGCCAGAGAGAGCTGAAGCAGGAGTCACTGCCCAAATGCAGACCAACACGTACTGGCTGAAATTGAATTAGTCATGACTGAATGGGTTTGTTTGTTTTTATTGTCAGAAGAATCCAAAAAAATCACATCAGGAAGTTGAAAAGGCAGCAAGAAAGTAATCTGTTTCTCAAAAACACAAGTGGTAAAACCTAGAGAATAAGAGCTCTGGATTAGATATTTGTAGGAAATAATCGTAGGCAAGGAGAATGAAACCTAGATTTGAATTCTAAAGATTTCTGAATATAATACAGAGAACATTACTACTTTTGGTTTAAAAGAATTACTGTTTTCTTCCCTTCCAGTAGACATATCACTGATTTTTTGATGTCTCATGCAACTGCCAACTAAAGACAAAGGAATAAGCGGCCTGAAATTGTCCCTGAGTATCAGACAAAACACCTTCTTTTCACCAAACATATCACCAGCAGCTGCCTGGACTTTCTACTCTTATGCTGCAGAAAAATAATTTGGGAAGGCACCTGGAAAGGTGACATGGCACATTTGGACCGTGGTTAACCAGAGGGCTGGGGTTTTATACTCAGCCTTGTTGTTTACTGTCCATTCAGTAAAAATCTGACCACAAGACACACACTAGGTGCTGTTGTTTACTTGCAGCTATATAGTCTACACATGCAAACAATGCAACAGAATCATCATTTCTGTCACAAAAAAAAAAATTTAAAAGGTTAAAAAATAAAAAAGAAAAGTAAAATTATTATTTATTATTATTATTGTTATTAATAATAATAATAATAATAATAATAATAATAATATTGAAATAGAAGATGGACAAGAGTGCCTGAATTTATTCTAATAAAAAATAGGAATTGCACTGAGGAGAAAGAAACTTCATTATGGCCTTATACAAATCATTGCATGGAGAAATTTTTAGCTCCAAGGATAATATATTTTCCATTTAGCCTTTCATAGCCAAGAAGACCTGTCCCAGTCGCCAGGCAAAATCTAGGCAACTCAAGCACCCACTGTGCTATCTTAGATACCCTTGAGTAATACCTCCAGCCTTGCCTCCAGTTGCCATGGATCTGCCCCAGTCCTACACCACATTCTCTTCCCTTGTGAAGGTGTGTCATGTACCTAAGGGCTCCTATCTAAAATGGTGTACATATGTCTAGTTTTGTTGTATTTTGTTGGAGTTGTACTCTGGCAGGATAACTCCACCCCTTATGTTTTCCCTGTTTTTATGCTGGGTCAGTAAGCAAGATTATAGTCCATGCTTCTTGACATCCCTGGGATATGTTCTAGGTAAAATTAAAACAAAACAGTTGCTCCATCTTAACACCTCTGTGTAAAAAGCAGGATAAAGAGGTCACATCAGAGCTGGAATGTGAGCCAAATAGAGTATATTTTCCTCTGGATGCTATTCAGAGGATTCTTCTGGATTCCTCTGAATAACAACAGTTATAATTGCTATTATGTTTAGGGAATTGGTTTTGATCACTGAATGGGAAACACTTTGCAATTAAGAGGGTTGAAAGCATAACTAGATTTGAATAATTGATGTTAATTTCCATTTGCAGAGAAGACTATCACAATGTTGAATCCAAATGCAATGCAATCTTCTGGTCCATTCCCTCATTTCTTGTTTCCATAAATTGCAAGGTAGTGCAAACTGGAGGGCTTTGTACAGAAGTGCTCTATGGATCACATCCCATTATACCTCTGAAATCAGGAAGAATCCATGCTTGCATCACTCATGCTTGCAAAGCAAGTTCTTTCCTTATTTGGCCACACAATTAACTTAAATGAAACTGAATGTAATGCCTTGAAAACAATACTAAATTAAATGGTAATGCAGTAATCCATCAATTACAACAGGGCAACTAATGGCTTGAAATAGCTTTGTACAAGAGTTTCTAGTTGGATTAATAATATAATTAATGCTATGTACTCACCATTAAAGTAGGAAATAAAATATTGTTTTAGTTAATCTCTTCTTGTCGTTGATGGGGAAGTGCAGTGCAATCAAAATTAATATTCATCATAATGAAGTGCCTAAGTATGCCAATATCTATCAAAAAACCCTCCAAACCTCAAAACTTGACAACTATTAAAATATAGTTCTTACTGGTATTGCTATAAGTATCAGAAATTATGAGCATGTTTTTAATAACCTTATTTGTCCTGAATGCAATAATAGTCACAGTAGCTTTGTACAGGTTAGAGAGAGAAAGCAAGATCTGAGTGAGGCTCTGAGTTTGTACCCTCAGCATACAGTTGGTTCAAGACTTTCAAGGACATGCCTAGCCAGAAGCACAGAAAGTGAAAAAAAATAGATGCAAATAATCTGGCCAGCTGTAGTGAGAAGGAATGGAATCTGTATCTGGAGGACTGGAGGGAAGCTCGCTCCTCTGCTTTCTCATGTTACATATGCAGATGATCAGTTACTTCAGATTTTTGCACTTCCTACTGGCATCAAACAAAGCCTGAGAACTTTGAGGATCCAAAGCATGTGCATGTGTTTAGAGTTCTTTCCATGAGATTCACACAAAGGGCTGTGTGGCAGGCATCACCCTTTCTAGTCTCCTCCATCAGAACCCAGATCTGAGTTATGCCCATTACCCTCCTGGTTTATTTAACTTACCAAGAAATCTGTTCCCGTGCTGGCAGATGTGAAACAGCCACCAGTGCCATGGTACAGAGCAGAGTATCCATAGTTACTCAGCAGATCCTGCAGCTTGACCACCACTGGCATTGGCCAAAGGAGGGTCCTGGGAGTGGGAGGAGGGTCAGGAACACAGAGGGAGGATGAATGCCCTCTCCTATCTGGATCCCATCACAGAGACATGCTTGCAGGCCTTCAGGAAAGGGAGAGATGATTTTTATCCCTTTTCTTTGTCTCTTGCATTTTGTGCTGCCACACAGAGCAGCTGACTCATGGCCAAAGCCGAGGGTGAGCAGATGAGCCCACCCCATGACCTACTGCTAAAGGCATCCTGCTCAAGGGATCCACAGATGGCAGAACTCCTAACGCTCACAGGGAAAGGCATTCTGAAGTGTGTGATGTGCATGTGCACACTGTGACTTTAAAGTCTTGCAGCCTACTCCTTTGAATGCCTTTAGATCACAAAGCCCTGCACATAAGGCTGCATTTCAACAGTTGTTTAACCCTTCCTATGCATCTAAAACATAACAAGAAAAAGGAATTCAAAGCTCTGATTTCATGCTTTTTATGGAAAATTTACCCAACAACCTGTTAGTATATGATGAGAGATCAAAGGTTTAAATGTTGTATCTATAAATAGAAGTAGGACCAAATATACACGCAGAGACATTACAATTCACCATTTTGTGTTTACAGTGGCTTTTGAAGCAGACATAAAAAAATTTCCATTGCAATAGGAATCGCTCAGAGGTTCCCCAGGAGAAATTACTTGCTCCTACATGGCTTTGCATCGATGAACTGGAAAGCAAAGATAAGGGTATGGCTCCTCCTTCTTTCACCTTTCCTTCTCCCAGGTTTTGTCTGGCCCAACAGTTGAATAGAAACAGTTGTTTCAGGGCAATGGAAAAGAAAGGGAATGGTGGTTCTGCTTTGCTTTCCTAATGGTTTCCCCTGACTCCAGCAAAACACCCTGTGGGCAAATATATTCAAATAGATGGTTAGCACATGCTACAGAGGTCACTTACAGAGTAAAAAGCTATCTTGTATTATTTACAAGAAGTATTAGATAACATTTTGGCCACAGAGACACAAAGAAGCACCGTGAGCTCATTAAAGCTCTAAAGTGCATGTAAAGCAGAAGGGTGTCTTTTTAAGAGGTTATCAAAGGATCCCATATGTGTATCAAGTCGACTCCAACGGAAGCAAAAAGAAATATGCCTGTTAACATTAATGGGAACTGCAGAGTAAGGAGAAAGGCATTCAATCCTAGTCTCTCTGAAAGCCAGAGAATGAGTATTTCAGTAATGCTGAGTTTAACTTGTGATTTTAAGGAATCTACACACTGAAGACAGGAAGCATACCTATTAGACATCGTGCCTAATAATTTGCAAGCATTTAACATATCCATACATTTAACATATCCATACAGATAGATTGGTTTTGTTGTTTGCTATTTAGAAGGGGGAAGGGTGGTGAAAAAAAACAGCTTTTCTTGCTGTATTTATTTTATGCTTGTTAGGGAAATGGAAGAAAACAACACAAGATGCCATAAAACCCAAGGGGCCAATAGGAAAAAAAGGTTAAAATTACTATGGGACAGAGTCTTCATTGACCCTGTGCATTCTGTCCTTTAAATGTAAATACTGCCATTCAAACCAACAGCATTTTGTATTTCATTAATGCCTGAGAAAGAATAATAAAATACAGAAAGTGTAAAAATCAGCCTTCTGCAAGAGAGCTTGAATAAGCTAAAATTAAGAGAATAACCTAGCCAATTAAGGGTTTCTTTTGTGTTATAGTCATGCCTGAGCATTTTCAAATATTGTAGGAGGTCATTATGGATATTTGTGGCTATACTTCTGTGTCACTCAAGAACAAGAAAAACTGTATGAGATGCTTGGGTTTGTGGGGGAATCATCACAGAAAAGTGGGTATAATGAAAAAAAAGGGGGGTGGTAAGTGGAGGGAGAAAAAAGACATCAAGAGAGAGAAAAAAAATGTAATTTTGAAGTCATTTGGGTTTGAGGTAGAATGAGGGATTTGCTTAAGGTTTGTTTTCTTTTTTTTATTGTCTGACTGCCTACAATTCTAGTTGTCTTAATGTGTGGAAAAGATTCGAATTATTAAGGCATGAATAACTAGCAAAACAAACCCTCATTAAATTATAAAGGAATATGTTTTAATGCGCCTTAGCAGAAAAACACTCATTCTAGGAGAATTCTGTTCAAGTGTAGAACAGTGCCACTCAGAAAACACCGTCCTCCTGCACTGCTTGAAATCTGTGGATAGTGGGATTCAGGGGTGGGAATCTGGGAACAGTCCTGTGTGACCAGCTTCTACTGTAATTTATTAAGTGCTGTCATGGCATGTGGTACTGTGCAAACACTGCCCTAGGGTGTTTATCCCCTAAATCAGACACAGATAATAGAAGTCAGACACAAAATACCAAGGGAGAGTCCAAACCAGATGGAGACAATCCATTTTACATCAGATGTGGCTGCTACTTTCTCTTGTGCAGATTACTTCCCTTTAGAAGAGCTCCTTGCTCAAGTTTTTAAGTGAAAAGTGGCCATCAGTCCTGTCCAGACAAAGAGCTCCCTTGCAGGAGGTGCAGAGTGAGTGCAGGAAGGTAAATCAGGCACAGGGAAGCTGCTCAGGGGCACCCTGGGATTAAAGACAGTCAGGCTGTGGTTCTGGATGCAGCAAGGCTACATCATGTAGTGCCACCCTTGAGTAATTACTGCATTACAGAGTGGCTGGTTTTCATCTGCACAGCACAGAAAGAATTCCACACCGACCTGCTGCTTTGCTCAGAGCCAGCTTTTGCTTCTGTGCCTGCAGAAACACTGCACAGGCTGTATTTTACTCAGGAGAGAAGAAGGAAACTGAGTTATGCTAGAGCAGTATTTGCCTGCCTCAGCCATTTAGACTGCAAGCTCTTCATGGGCCTGACCATGTTTATGTATAGGAGGAGGATGTCACAATCTGACATGTGCTGAATAATTCCAGACCATAAATTTTGGCAAACTTGCTGACACATCTTTAAAATAATAATAATAAATATCCTCCAAAGAGAGACATCAGGGACCCAAGGTCTGACAACTGCATTTCCCAGTGCACCAGAAGTCTTCACCAAGACAGTAACACACTAAAATGAACTCCTGGGAGATTATTAAAGTACAGAGAGCCCAAGTGACTCAAATGAGAGTATTTTCCACAGAGCAACCACTCTCTCAGTGAACTCCCAGCCATGATCTCAAGAGGAATGTGTAAAACATTTCCAGACACGAACTTGGAAACTAAAGTTTTTATAAATCTACTGAAAATTTCATACCTCATATGGCTGGTAGTTTAAAATTTTTCCCAGCCCCATGCCTACTTGCATTTGTACAAATCTTAAATTCTGCAGGGTAGGAGCAATCTTTTTCTGTTTCTCTGCCTTACAATCCCTTCCCAGCATCGACATACCCATTCTCTACTTCCAACAGACCTATTTTTTTAATCTACTGGTCTCACAGAGAATCACCTGGTTAAACCCAGCTTGTATTTGAAGTTTTCTGTTCCTATTTTGAATCTGAAAGGTGTGCTAGAAAGTTCACTTCCTCTGAAAACTATTACCAGTGTCAGTCTACAGACATTTTCTGTCTCTGACTTAAAACTTACAGGGCAGAAAACTAAGCTCCTCAATAATTTCTAGATGGGAATCTTCCAATTTACCCAGTTTTTTTCCATATATATGCCTTCATGAAAAGCAAAATAAATACTATTTTAAATATTTTTCACTCTAAAAATATTTCCCATTAGTGAACAGAGACAATTCATATTTACCACATGAAGGAATTTCAACTCCAGTATCATAAAGTCTCATCCTCTCTGATAAGCTCAGCCTTTTTTTGGCAAATCACATATTTTCTGGTCGACAGACCTTCTTATTCAAGAGCTCAGTGACTCCACACAGGACTCACATCCAGCCATTATGCACTAGAGGAGAAGTCACCAAAACAAAATGTATTTATTCGCTTCAATAATTACTACAAACTGGATTCTTTGAATCCTCATTCACATTTGGTCTATTTTGCTCTGCAATTAGTTTCACTGGGAAGAATGGGACACTTGAAATCTAATGCATGCCTCAGTGGGGGTAACTATAGTGGAATCAGGCCACAATGACGGATAAAGTAAACACATTCTTTTGTTGCCATCCATCCCCTTCCTAAAAACCCTCTTTAAAATAGCCATCAGACAAAGAAGATGCTGAAAAGACACAAAATGAGGCCATGAATAACAACATAATTCAGATTAAGAATCCTAACCCAAATGGCCTTCAGAAATAATAGGCTTTTCAAGGAAACAGAATGCCCCCAATAAAAACAACTATTTGTGTGAAATTCTCCCTTTATACCTTTAATTTAGGCAGAGTTTTTCCTCCTGAGATTCTGTTTTGCATGAATCAATGTGCTGCAGTTCACATCCAGAAGGAAAGACAAACTATATGATGTACATATTAGAAGATACCAAATGAGTAAGAAGCATTGCTGCAATTAAAGGACACTAAATTTCAGTTATTAAAAATGTCTAGTGTGTTTTGATTAGTTGCATATTAATACCTAGATTATCACAATATTTGGAAAATAGTGACATTTATTTTGGAAGTCACTGGTAGCAGGAGTGAATGTACGTTACGTACAAAGAAAACATTTAGGCATCTGTAAAACATAATATTCAGCTTTGTACTTACATATAGAAATAATTTCAGTGTACTTTTTCCCCTTTACAATGCAGGGTAATTATAAAGTTTGCAAAATGATGCCATAATACTTTGGAAGAGTGGGTGACTCACACTTTTTTGCAGGGCAGCAGCGACCCACTCTCAGTAGTGACATTTTCCTGGAAAAGGTTTTTACCAGCTGCTCTCAACTCTAATGATTGACAGTGTCCACTCCATAGACTCCTGCCTGAGCAACTGGCTACTAAAATACATTTTCTAATAATTTGCTATGTTTTATCCCCACAGTGTCTTATTCTTTATCTTTCTGAGAAGCTCCTCAACCCATAAAAGTCTGTACAGACTTGCTGTTAGCAGGATTCTGTTCAAGTTGCACTGTCTTTTATCTGAGGAATGACTGATATTATTTCTGGTAGCAGCTATGACTTTACTGACATACTTGAATGTCCTTAAAAGTTTTCTAGTTAATGCAGGCAAAAGGGACTAAGCATGAAAATCACCTATAAATAAACCCCCCAAAATAGAGACTTACTCAATACAAAGCAAAGTAAACTGTGTTTTGACTTGTTTTTCCTCACCATGTTTTTTCTCTGATTAAAAGCACTTGAACGCCTGAATATCTGAAAAACCATTTCGGAACTGGCATAGTATAAAGTATAAAGAAGTGAGAAACTATACTGAATCTAGAACTACAATTTGATCCAAATAAAAGGCCCAACTTGACAAAGCAGGAAGATTTTCTGAGTGAATCAACAAGGAACAGCTGATAGAAAGAGCTCAGAACTTAAATAATTCATCTAAAATGCTACAAGATGAGGCATCTGATGAAAAGAAACTCATATGCTCTGCAGAGCTGGAGTCTGTAAAAGATTGCACATACTGCTACAAAAGGAACATGCCAAGGCAATATCCCTTGGTGAAAAGAAAGAGCTGCATAATTTTTTTCAACACAGCAGGAATTTGTTAAATGTACCAAGGGCAGAGTTCATGACCATTAAAGCAGATTATGCATGACATTCCTGAAAAGGAATAAGAAAGGATAAAACCCAGAATAATCTCAAGGGAGAAAACCTGCTTTTGTGGGTTAAGAACATGCCAGTCCTTGGTCCGCTAGAATTTGCAAGGTGCAATAAAGCCACTGGAGAAATTATCAGAAAGGCATAGAAATCATCTCAACAAATTATTGAAGGGATGTGAAGAACTAAATGCTAAATCCATGGGCAAGTTCTCCTTTTTCTAGAAGATTCAAGAAACAGAAAATAAAGACAAGGATCAAGAGACTCAGTACCCTCTATGATCACTAAAATGTGGGGGAATTAATAAAACAAAGTATAAAATACATATATATAAATGTGCTTATTATATATATATATATCAATAAAGGGCCAAAAGCATATAACTGAAGTGGAGTTTTTTCCTGACACGTTGAGTGTCAGGAATGACCTAAGAAACACAAAAGATGTGACCATGAAACATGAAATGAATTATCTTGAAGAGGATAAGTCAGATGATCCCAAGGCAGTGGAAATAAAGATGTCAACAAGAAATTCTGAAATCTGCTTGGGACTGAAAGAAACGAAAACTATGGCAACAAGGTTCTATGTTCATTTCAAATATACGAAAGGTATTTTATGGCAAAAAAGGAATCGTGAATGGAGCTCTATTTTTGGAAGAAAAATAGAAGGTAGTGGTTGACATTTAAATGTTGATTGTGAGAGTATGCCCATGTCCAAGACTACTTAGACTCACTTCTTTTAGTCAGCCTTACTAGACAATAGTTCAATTGGACAGTTATTTTTGCTACCCACTATCCCTGAAATAGTGGGTATGACTATGCAATTTTCAGCAAATTACACGTTCTGACGAAAGCTACTGAAAATCCAAATGCAAAACTTGGAAAACCACTCTAAAGCCAGACTTTTCTCCATATTTAGCAGTGCTAGATTACAGTTTGGGACTGGCAAAATGTAGGTTGCAAGCTGATAACATCTGGTTTGACAGAAACCATAAAGTAAGAATGTCTGCGCTCATGTGAGAAGTACTAGAGATTTCTGGATGTACAAGACAAAATTCTCACTGTGGTTTGGAGGTGAGGAAGCTTTCATTAATTTTCAAAAAAAGACAGTGAGCAGTTCCAAGGTCATGGACAGCAGTGACACCTGGGAATTAGCACCAGAGGCCCATGGATTGCTGTTCCAGTCTCACAGGCACTCTTACAGAAAGCAAAGATCCCTTTCTGCAGTGGGACATAGCAGGGAAGACCAGCAGTGATGCTCCTGCCATTCTGTCAGGCACAACAACAGACACTGCTCGCCCTCAGGGCTCAGAGAGACGAGACAAATAGCACTGCTGGAACCCATGGAGAACCAGAAATGTCTGTGGAGCAACATGTGGCACTTCAGAGGCTGCGAGGATGCTCCTGGTTTATGGGGGGAACGCATCTGTGAAATCCCAGGCTCCTTTTGGCTGTTTCCAGTCACTATCACTGTGCTTGCCTGCAGAAAGCAGCAGTGGGAAGTTGTACCTACAGAAAGCCATTGCTGGAGCTGAACCCCTGGAGCTATTGTGCTGCTTGGAGAGTTGAATTACACCAGAGGCAGCAGGCAGCCTCTGCATAAAGCAATGGCATCCCAGCCCTGATTCACAGGGACTATTGGCCAGATGTGCCATCAGCAGCTGGGGCTGCAGCTCCAGGGACAGCTTAGCTCATCCAAAAGCATATTGCTCCCATGACAGCAAGGGCCCATCCTGCTCTCGCTCCTCCCCATCCCCAGGGATCCATCCAGGTTTTCGTGGGGATTGCTCGCCATCCCTTATCCCCTTAAGAAATATGTGTGGCTTGGGGGTTCTCAGGAAACCACGGGGTTAATTCCCCAGACAAGTTGAGGAGAGGAACCCCGGCCCAGGGTTTCCAGGGGGAATAGGAAAGGTGGGAATGAAGCCCCCACCCGCTTTGAGTAGCAAGGAGCTATTAATTTGCCTCAGCCCCGTCTTGTGGAACAACAGCCCGCAATCAATCTCTGCTCAGCATTAACCGCAGCAGCAGAGCGTTTCTGACACACTAAATGCACACAATGAATGGCAAGGAGAGATAGCAGGCGCTTTTGCCGTGCAGTTCTCCAACCTCCAAGTTCTGGAAATGGAAAATAAACCAAGTGTTGCCCCACCCTGCTTCTGGAAAAAGGCCTCACGTTCCTCGGACCAATGCAAACCTACACAACGCTGACATTTTTCACTGGACCAGAATTTCTAATGCAATTTCTAAGCATCATTCAGCAGGGTTGCTGGCCGAACCACATCCATTCAGCAGAGGACTTGGAGCATTTGTATGTGGGAGGCAGACACTGCTCTGCCACGGGACTGAACCGAGTGCCAAGTAATGCATGTTCTTGTTACAGCTTCTGAACAGATGTCATTTTGTCAGAGCTGCTGACATAATTTTGAAGATAAGAAGATTTGGAGATTTAGCCCATGATGTTTTAAAGCTAAACACAGACAGGATTAAAGCTTTAAATTTAAACATAAGCTAGATATGGCCTTGCAGCACGGGGTTATATCAAACGTATCCCAAAAGACATGGAGAATAAAAAAAACATTGTACAATTTTTAATTTATTGTAATTTTGGTACTAATGTTACTTCAATTATTATTTTACCATCTCATACATTATTAACCACTCTTTTCACAGAACAGTGTAGCCAGAAAATCTGATTGCTGCTCTGGAAAAAAAAAAAAAGTAGAACTAATGAGGCTTGGTTTCCTTGGATTAAGTTTTATCGACTTTCACGTCTAGGATGATGTAAACTCCAATGCAGGCTTTTCTCTGGGAGTGGAACTGCTTAAATGAACATCTCCTGTGTTGATTCTCTGGTGTCTGGTGTGGAATGAGCTCATGCTCTTGTTTTGGTTTTTTTAAATCAAGGATATTACTGAGTTTCTCTTTTCATATGCCTCAGACTTGCATTTCCACACAGCTATGAAGTATTAACAACTTTCAAATTTATGCATTTTGTTCAGTTTTGTCTGGGTTAGCCCAACAGGTTTGAATCTTTTGTGTGTGCGAAAAGAGACGCAGGCCCATACCTGAAGACACAGTGGTCACTGAAACAATGTTTTGAATAGATTACTTTCAGTAGGTTGATATGAAAAAGACAAATCCTATATAACAAATAGAGATGCAGTAGGAACGTTTTCAGGAATCTCCAAGTTACCTTTAAGCTAACCATATTAGGTAAGATTATGGTTAGAGATGAAATACGGAATTAATAGCACAGACCAAGCTTGAGGCAGGCTAGCCTGTTCTGCTCTCTGGCTTACCACAGTTGACATACTGGAACTCTGAGCATTTTAGGCTGGTTCAAAGGTTAGATATATGTTCCTTTCCAGTTAAGTTACACTTCTAACAGCAGTAGAGTTTGTACACACAAAGCCATATCCCATCGTATTCCCAATGTGCATCAGTACAAATATAAGTTAAATAATTTTATTAAAAGGAAATGATCTTCAGGCAAATGAAAATTTAAACACTTATTTTTAAATAACTCTATTCTGTGATTCTATGTCAAAGGAAAAGGAAATACTAAATACAGTTGTTATAAGTTTTCAAATACCTTGTGAAATTTTTTTTACTCATTAAATAAAATTAGTAGAGAACTCTAATTTTGTCTAGTTATCTAGAGTCTACATCAAACCAGCTTTAGCTTTCTATTGAGGTTTGGTCATGCCCTTATATACTATGAGAGATTTCAAATACATCAAACCATGCCCCAGACAGAAAGTTTATAACCAAATCAGTTTCACATTTGAAAGACTAAAAGGAGGAGTCCTATTGCTTTTGACAGTGTCTGAACAGGTCTTATTAGAGGTTTTGAATCATTTACTGGTATCTACTCAAACCTCTTCTTCAAGACACAGAATCACAATTGAAAAAAGTACAGCAAGAACTTGTCAGCATCCATCACTTTTGATTCCTTTAACAAGACTTACAAATGAAGACCTCACACAATCATGCAAATGGCCTAAGCTGGTAAAAATAGTTTTATGAAAACTACAGTGAATAGACTGAGCCCTCTGATTATCCTGCCTGTCATTAGACATTTAAGTGAACTCCTGACCACAGAGATCTTCATTGTTCATGATTATTTCTAAGGTGGAAAGCTTTTCCTTCATGCTGCTTCATATCTGTACCATTGCAACTGCAGTTTAGGTAGTTTTGCACTTACTGAAATATTAAGGGCAGATTTCTTAAGGTGTAAAAGGAATTCCTTTTTGAGGGCTTCAAGGGCCTGGGGTGAAGAGAAGAACATGCCATTCCTGTGAAGTGCAAGGTGAAAGAAGCAGTTACGTTGTCTTGCAGAACAATTAATCCCTCAGGTGACTATCACCTCCCTGAGTTCAATACACAAGTAAAAGCTTGTATGCTGAATCTTAATTCATGTACTTGCTTCTCTCTATTGATTTCTTGTTATTGAATTTTCAGAAACATGTGAATTAAGAGACGCCTGTACTGTCATTTTGTACTGAAGCAGCTAAATGGTTAAAAATGAAGCCATGACACAGTGAAAGCCTCATAATCTTCAGAAATTATTGTAAACTGATTTTTTTTTTACTTTAATTTGATGTTCTGGAATTTTTTACATCACTTTGGTCAGAGATGTTCTTTTTAGCAGAACAGATGAAAGTCTGGGGGAAAAAAAAAGCTCTTCAGTCTTGTTACACTGCTTAGGGTATGGAAACTGCTTACTAGCATGTAAACATAGAGCTGTGTCCCAGCTCTAGTGGGAGAAGCATGAGGTTTATTTGCTGCTGGTACCTCCATGGGAGGGTAGAATGTGTTTGGCCAAAAGGCAGGCTGGGGTTGTGTACACTGGCCCCTGGACGGATCCTCACCTGCGTGTGCATGTGGCACCTGTGCAGCTCCAACAATTCCTTTCCTCCTCCAAGTGTGCCGGCAAGGATGTCCCTGTGGGGCAGACACTGAGGAATATTCAAGAAGTAGCAACAGCAGGGACACATCCAAACCTTCAAAGGACTGCAGAGAACCTCCCACTGAGGACCCGATGTTAAATTCCCACATGTGGAGGTTTTCTGTACGAAGAAGTCTAGAAAACCTTCCTGGACTGAGAACAAAGATGGCCCTCTTAGCATGGACAAAATGGGTGAGATCTTATCCTGCAGATCCTGAGTAAAATGCAAACATTTTAGGTTGTTGTCCAGAAAAGCTTTGGTTTTGAGGGTCAAAATTCCCATGACATGAAAAGACTTTTTCTTGAAGACGGATTGGCAGGCCTAACTTTCATTTGCCTTTTAAATGTTGTCCATCTATAAAAGCAGCTGAGCCAAATGACTGGATTCTTGTTTTGCTTTTTTTCTTTCTTGATCGTTCATAATTTTTATGTTTTCCCCTTAATTTAGGAAATAGCACCTACTTACTATTATTTTATGACCAAAAAAGGAGAATTTTTTTGCGATCGTGATTATTAGTGTTATGTCACACACATCATTGGACTCCAGTCCTTTTTAACAGACAAATGTGATGCAAAATTCCCTAAGTGCACAGGGTAAAAATCTTCCTTGACAGAAGCTCCCAAGGAAAGCAACCTGCTGTTCTCATGAACCTCTGGTAGAGGACAGACGTGGGTGAGGGTGGGAGACCGCTGTCAGTGACAAGACTGATTATAACAAGCAAACTAGTTTTGTTTCTAATGTTGCTTGTGTCTACCAGAAGTACTTAGCCTGGAAAGTGGATTCAAACATGCTGATGGCTGCAAGCTGCTTTGCATCTTTCTTATCCTGTGGGATACTGAACAATTCCTCTTTTTTTTTTTTTAAACCATAATTATCAAATAAGTATCCCACCCCCAAGAGCAAAGTGAAAGAATTCTTTTTCTGGGAAAGGGACCCAGTGTTTTAAAAAACAAAACACTCTTAATACCAATAAATATGATCAAATGCTTCCAAAAATTGCAAAATTGCAAATATTGTGCTTTTTGTGGGAAAAAACTTTATGCTTTTTTGTCAAGCCTCTGAACCTCCTGTCTACCCACACTGATTTACATGTGCCTATGTACTTACCTCTGTACACATGCACAGAGCATGCATTTTCAGGATCCAGTACAACATACTCATATTTCCCATGACTTCCTACTGCCCAAGAGCAGACTGAGTACAGGTGGCTTCATAATAGCAACCATAAAAATGACACCCATTTTTTTTATTGTAGAATAACACACTGTCAGATGTACCACCATCTGTGTTATTCAGGACTACTGCTCACTGCCTGCTGCCACCAGCCCTGGCCCATTATTGGAAAAATTACAGGAGGAGATGCCTGGCTTTATGAGAGAGCTTGAAACTGGTCCCAGAGTCAAGTGTGACATAAACCCCAAAGCTGGACTTATGTGTGTATTCAAATGGTGTGCCCCCCCATTATACAAGAACAGGCATAGCCCAAGGGGATGCTCTCTGCTATTTCCTTGTCAGAGACCAACGAGTTAAAATAATCAAGGCCAGAAAATTATTTTCATGGCTGTGAAAGACGAATTAAAGATCCCAGTGACTTGAGCTTACTTTCAACATTTGCCTCTGCAGCTGTCATCACTGCAGAACTGCAGAAACACTCCTCACATGAAGCAAGAATCAGATGGCAAACCTGCACCAGCTCCCACAGCACTGCCAGACTCCTGCTATTATTGAGTGAATCCTCCCAAGAGCAAAACCTTTGTGACATTTTGGGGACTGTCCTCTTCATTTTCCAATTACCAATTTACTTTACAATCATGCACTAATTAATGCTGGACAACAGCAACGTTAAAATAAACATGCTCAGTGCAGACTAATAACTAAGAGGATGTTAAGACCTTCTATTTCTGTGTTCAGGTCTTTGTATTCTTCTCTTCCCTCACAGCTCCATTGCTAACAAAGAATGCTTTCTGAAATGACAAATACCGTAGGTAGTAATATCATTTCTTGTAGACTAGTATCTGGTTTTACTTTATTGCAGCAACATCTGTTTTGAGAATGAAAAGGTAATACAACCCATTATAGAATTAAAACACTGCAAGACTGAGGGATATTTCCAGAATCATAACATTTTAAATACCTAGAAAAAAATCTATCCAAGCAACTACCTTCAGTGAAAATACAGCATACTCAACAAAGATTTTGTAAGCCTTTGTTTGGCCTTTTTGTACATACGCATCCATAATTAAACCCATCTAGTGCATAAAAAATAAAGCCTGCCAGATGGACTAAAGATTTGAGGTAATAATTACAAATTACAGATGGACTAGGTATGGTCCCAGCTGTCCCATTCCACCTATGAAGGGCCTGACAAAATGTAAGAGTGGTTCCTACATAAGCAGAGCTTCCAGGGTGTTAAAAACCTTGTTCACAGCCATAATATTTTGACATGGTTTTATCAGTGAAGCCATAGCATAAAACTTAGGAATTCCTTAGCAGTGAGAGCTACTATGAGCTCTCCATGGACTATGTAAGTTCTACATTGCTTGCATTACCAAGGAGTGCTATGGTATTAGCCTTCATCCACCCCCACATACTCCTGTATAGGACAAGCTGTATACTTTTTTTTGTCATTCAGGTCTGAGCCCTTGAAATTCTGAAGTCAATTGATCTATGTTATCCATCCACAGCAGTATATTAATGGAATACTTCCTGATATGTAGTAATAATAAATTAATGCAATAATTTCATATGATAATGCAATTTGATGCCCTCTTTTTCTTTGCTCTGAAATAATTTGTGAGTGAAGGCTGAAGTTTGATTCCAAAGTTGTTGTTCAAAGCTGACTTCTCTCTTTACTGTCTCCATCCAGCCCTAACGTACCTCAAGAAAGTAGGGTAGTGTAACTAGGGAGTCCTGTGTTATATTCTTCCTTACATGGTGCAATAATCTAACAATAATGATATCAGTTTCACTGACCATTTTCATATTCAGAACATATTTTAATTTCTACAGATTACTGTGAAAAACGTCCATATATTTGATAGAATCATGATCATATATCAACACCTATTAGAATTAGGAAAAAAAAACAGAACCAGAAGTAAAAATCTGAGCAGGTAGTAAGCACTGTAAGCCATGTCTGAAATGAAAATAACTGCAATTGATGGGGATAGTAACCCTGGAAGAAGGATGAGTCAAGAACATAAGTAAGCATAAGAATATCATGACTGTTCTAAGAATGCTTTCAATAGGTATAACATTTCCATTATATTATTGAAAGATATATATTTTATTGCTTTGTCTTTCACTTTCTTATTTCTACTGCTATGGATAAAAAAAATAAATGGATTTAAAAAGAGAAATGAAGAAAGCATAAAGAAGAAGATTAAATTATCCTTTTTTTAGTTTAGTCTTACAAAAAAAATCCATCAAATTAAAAATATTAAAATCTTTGTTAACTTTTCTTGAAAAAAATAAATAACTTTTGGTTAAAAAAATTGGCTAGCTAACTGAACTGAATGTAAAATATTGAACCTGGTGTTTCTCACTGACATTTTAAAAGGAGACTCCAGGCATTAGAACCTCCAAAGCAGAATTCTTTTAGGTTGTACATTGTTATGCTGTAGATATTCAATTTCCTTTTCTTTGTTTAAAAGATGGTTCTTCATCTATATTCCTATTAGTAGAAAAGCATATGCAAACAATTGCTCTTTCACATTTTAAAAAATTAATATATTTATTAAAAATTAAATCCTGGTAAATCTGGAATATATTTAAAATTAATTTAGCTGTAGGAAAGGAAAAATAATACTAAGGACTTCACAGAGCATGAAAATTAACTATGTTATGTTAATTGAAGTAGGATTCCAAACAAAACATGGACTCTTGTGGAGCCTCAATTACGAAAATAGTACATTCAGTTCAGCATAATAACAGTGTTCATTCTACCCCTCACTGAAGGGTCTCTGAACTCAAAAGTCAAGAATTGTCAAGAAATGTGAGCATCGCATCACACACAGCGTCTGCTGAGCATGGGTGTTTTCCAAACACTAATAGGAGCAGTGAATTGTGTCTGTAGGAGAGGCTTCGTGAGCACTTTGCCACAGGAATCCATCTACTGCAGACTGCAAACATTACCACATTTTAGAACAAATATTTGTCAAGGTTACTTCTACCAGCAGGTGTCTTTCAGGGCTGGATTGACAGTTTGACTAAGTCCATAATTTTCACAGCTGGAGTTTCATGATTTGTCATGCAATGCTGGCCAGCCTGGCACAGTGGGAAAGCCCACGATCCTGCAAATGCCCCAGAGTACGTACCAGGATTTACCATGGATGTGCTGATCTGCTGGGACGGGGTCCAAGACACAAATCATTCTTTTCACAGGCAGGAGAATATTGCTGCTCAACAGCAGTACAAGGATACCATTCTGATCTGGAGGCTTACTTGTTGTGCTGTAGTTTTTCTGTTTGTTTTTACGTGTACATATACATACATCTATATATATATGTATACATGCTTGCATAGCTTATTGTGTTGACAGTGCAGGTACAGACCAGAAAACATTTAGCTCTGCAGTGAAAATAGCTCCTTGCATGCTCTTTGGGCTATAATCTCAGCTATTATTAATTCTGTGGTCTGCTAAGCAATGCCATCTCTGCCAAGATAACTAAGAGAAAAGGGTAGTTTGCACCTGGCAGGTCTGGGATCAAAACGATTTGTAAAAGCTCAGTAGCTACTTCTCTAATTCAGAATAATTAGTATAGACTACGATTTTATATGTGAAAAGGAATTACTGGGCTCATTATATAAAAAAAAAAAAACAAACCAAAAATCACTGAATTGTAATGAGGATTGTAGAAAAGGAAAGTAAGGAGAAAGAGTATAGTATCATGGAAAATAAAATAGAAAAAGTGAAATATATAAAAGAGTGAGGATGGCAGAGGGAAAAGAATAATTTCAGTTTCCTTTCAAAATGTCTTCTAGCAGGTCTTCTTTATGCCAGCTACAATATACTCATACAGCATCCCAAAAGCCTTTCTCTTAGCAACCCCCATTGGAAGTTGTTGTTAGCAATGTAGTGATGACTAAATACCCAACATTCTCCAGAGGATGATTAGGTTCCCAGCCTTACAGCTATTATTCCATCTTCCATTGTTACTCTGCTCATTTATGTGAGCTTCTTTGTATTTCTTCTGGCAACATATTGCTCGGCTTTAGGTTCATTTCAGTTCATGGATCAAGGAATCCTACATCATCTCCTTAAGAGGAACTCAGAGTAGTAGCTGAGACTACCAATTTACTCTTTTGACAGAGATATTTTCTCTGGCCCAGGAGCCAACTGGAGCAAACTGCAGTGCAAAGGGGAGAGAAAGCAGAGGGAGGACAAAAAGTCAGGGAAATAAATAGCTTATAAACAAGTGCAACCCAAAGGTGAAACGAGTCTGTGGATAGCTATTGCTCGATTAATGGGAGAAATAAAGTTAAAATACCAGCTCCAAGACAGCTAGCTGTCACAGTGTCAGAGCTCAGGAAAGGCTTTTCCCAGACAGAACATAAAATAACTTCTCCCTTTCATAACAGGCACATCTTTGCAAGCTTTGTGTTAAAAAGGAAACCTGTTTCTTTAGAAGAAGAACAACATGCTTTTGTGACACAAAGACAATACTGTAAGCTCCGAGGCAGGTAAAAAGGATGGCAATTCCAACACTCCTGACTTTTTATATTCCCCAAAATGCATCTGAGCAACTGTTCAGCATCCTACTCTGCCTATTGGAGAGTGATGCATTTTGGACTGAAAACTTACTAAGACCTGAACTTATAAGTACCTACTGAAAACATTATTCATCTCTGCATTGCTTATTGAATATTTATGTTGTTCTGACTTTCTACCACCAGCAAAATTCCCAAGCCATATCCTGGCAACAAAACTATGTTTCAGGATTTTTAACCTCATTTCTGCTCTGTCAATTTCCTGGTGCTTTTTTACTCATACATCATTTCACCCTTTCTTTTGGGGGGGGGGGGGGGGAGGGGCAGGGAGGACAGGTTAAGTGCCCTCCTGTTCGATTATAGAGCTCCGGCATACTGCTACTCTTCCATAATTAAATAGCTGCAAAAAAAGTGGACAGGCACGATGATGGATGTAGTAGAGCATGGAGGAGCGATGGTGGGGTGGGCACATCAGCATGATGCCAGTAGCAGTGGGAGCATGCTCATGTGGAAAAGCCAGAGTGAGGAGAGAAGCAGAAGTACTGTGGTTTGGCAGAAATGACTGTGCGGTCATTATTCAGATGAGATCTCTCCAGCCAGAGTGCTAGAAACTACATAGCTGTGAAATAAGTATACGGTTATGGTTCATTAGGCCAACAGTATCTCTGTTCTCTCTCTGATGGGGGCAATAACATCTGACTGCAGTTTTTAGATTGTCTATGGTCACAGGAAGGTTAGATTTCATATTTGTCAGATCAATTGTTTGTTTATTTTTCTTTGTTTTCTCTATGAAGAAAGAAGTGCAAAATATTCCTGACCCAAAGATAGATAGCTAAAGTAGAGGCCAGATGTTTTCTTCAGCATCAAATGCTACTGTGTGTGTATGTTTTACTCAGGTTCATCTGAGAAAGGGTAGGACAACAGAACTGACTCATTTCCTGCAGGTCAATAATGTCTTATTGACTGCAACTTCTGTTCAAGTACTAACGTCTACCAACAAAGCTGGTTCTTGATCTAAGCAAAACTAGAGATCCTCTTGGTTGGGAACTTCTAAAGATAGTGACCTTTCAGGGTATATCAACTTTATCTCATTTTTTTATATTTTTTTAAATTAGGTATATCTAAATGTGATAGAATTTTTCTCCATCATGATCTCACTTCTAAGTACTGCACAGCCAAATACATGATTTAGAGTATTAAAATGTAGATCCACAGCACTTGGAAAGAGACAGAGGTCTCTTCCAACATCTTTATCACTTCAGAATCACAGTGCATATCTCATGTGGTACTAGTCTAGTTTGTTAAGATTTTTGTCCTCCTGACACTTTATCCTCATTGCTTACTTCAAATATGTGAAAAAAAAAGCGCCCAGCTCTTTATTTGGGATTCAAAGTGTTAAGCTCATCAATCTTGAAAACCCAAAGAGGCAAATCTCCTTAAATTTTCCACAGTATACAAATTTGCACTAAGCTTCCAGTTCTTATAAGGAAATTTTTAGCTTTACAAAACATTAATTTCTCCTTTGGATAATGAATCACATAAACATTTTCAACTCCCTTATCTTTTCTGCCCCTCAGAGGAAGGAAACATCTTCCAGCTCTAGACGCAGGGCAGTACCACTAAGGGATTTCAGTACTGTGATAGCTCCCCAAAGCCCACCCCTCACTGGAGCAATGAAACACAAATCTTTGCATTATTAGTAATTCAAAATAACAATCAGCATGACCATTTTAATGGCTCCTACAGCTCTCAATTGGAGCTTTGCTTGCCATCCATTTCTGTCAATCAGCATGGAAAAGCTTCGCCTCAAAGCAGAACTGATTCTGCTCAGCATGGAAGCTGAAAAATTCAGCTGCAAGGCAGTTAGTGGTAATATGCCAGAAATGACATTAAGACAGTGAAAAGTTCTGATAAATAAGAGTAAACAAATTAAAAGCTGTGACAAAAACACGCTCATAAATATACTTAGAGTGGCTTAATAGACTTAGTAATGTGTGACTTTTAGAAAGGCAGGGAAAACTGGCCTGCTTTTAAAGACATACAGACAGATGTTTTAAACTAAAAAAACCCAAAACCTGGGCCATTCTGCAAGGTTTGATTCATGGTTTTCAGTCACTCCAGTCCTCATTTGTTCCGTAAGATACATCTTAAAATGCAATTGCCAGGATAAAGGATTGGATCTTTAATGTAAACAAAGTCTTAAACAGATCTTCATTTCTGTTTTCTTGTTCCTGTGCTAAATGTCCACCAGCTAATCTCAGACTGCAGCGATCATCAATTAGTTACACCCTGCATTAGTCTGCACATAAGCAAAAGAAAACTCTTCCCTATAGCCTCAAGAAAAAGAGAAGAAACCATTTTCCCCCCACTCTTTGGAAGTAGCAAGCATAGCTTCTGTCCTAGCTCAGGAGAAGAAGAAACAGAGAGAATTGCCCCTGCAATTTGCTGCTGCAGTGCTGGGATTGCTTCAGTCTTCCCTTCAGAGGACCTGAGGGAGCAGGGCTGGAGGGCAGTGAGGCCATGGAGGTGCACGAGGCAGACCAACCCATCGGGACATTTGCTGTAATTGCCTCTTAAATGAAGAATCCAGAAGTGACAGGGTCTCTGCTAACTGGGTTAGACCTTGCCTCCTCCAGTACATTGCAGTGATGTCTTTGAACCTTACGGATACAGAAGTTTCCTTCCTTTCCCTTGCTCTTGCTCTTTTGTTCACACTTTTCCTCTTCCCCTTCTGTTTTCCCTTCTCCCTTTCTCATTCTTTGTCTTTCACATCCTGATTCTCTTCTTGTTCCCTTCTCTTCTTTTTTTAGCTTGGTGTGGGATATATTCATATGTCCCCCTTTCAGCAAAGAAGAAAATCGCTGCTGTGAGTGCAAAAAGATTCTTTGATGTTGCTGCTAAGATGTTCAAGGGCACAGAAATATTTTAGTAAGTCCTTACCAGCTCTTGCCCTCGGAGGAGTTAACAGAACTGGGA
This sequence comes from Cinclus cinclus, assembly GCF_963662255.1. NCBI lineage: Eukaryota > Metazoa > Chordata > Aves > Passeriformes > Cinclidae > Cinclus > Cinclus cinclus. The sequence continues at coordinate 9,303,613 of NC_085047.1, read as the reverse complement.
TACAAAATGCAATGGGGATCCCTGCAGGTCATGCAGTGTTCTGGAAATTCACTCGTAGTGGCTTATCTCACATTTGTGCCTAAGTTGCAGGTAAGTTGGAAAAGGTAAGATATACAAACCACCTCTGTCTTCATCACCACACACTAGACAAATGTTTATCCACCTATACAAAACTTCCAGTTCAACTTTTCTGCAGAACAAATAAAATTATTACATGATCATTAATTTCTACAATACAGCAAACCTGTGCCTGAAGCAAATTTTTACAGCTGGGTTATGAAACCTGAGAAGCAGAATCCATAAAGATATGACAGTGTAATTATTCTGCTAATAATATAGTATTTTCAATCACTTAAAATAATACTGTGGCACAAAGAACCATAGAACTGCACCACCATACAGCAAGAATGAGCAAGCAGAAGTCAGTACAGCCATATCATCAGACTCAATTGCTCACTGTAGGATAAATATTTGAAAAAATTTAGAGGAGATCCAGCCACATGATGCTGACATTAATGGGACCCCACAGAGCTAAATCCCCCCCATACATCTATCCCCCTACTTCTGATATGATAATTAAGCAATGGGTTGTGTGCTCTGCTGCCTTCATTCCTGCCTACCCTGTGCACCTCAGAAAGAAGCCAAGTCCCTCCAGTACAACCAGGCTTAGGGCACCAATACACAAATCTTGTACTCCTGCACCCTATTGCTATTGGAAAGGGAAAGCTGGAAAGGTTTACAGAGCTACCTGAGCAATGATGTTCCAGGCTGTGGCTGTACTCAGTCCCACTCTCTCCAGACAAGTTCAATGGCATGGATGGTGCTGGTTGCTCATGGTTTGCAAGGCTTCCAGGCTGTCAGATGATACAGGAGCTCATGGGCATTTTTTCATTATGCAACAGAGCATTAAATAGAACTTTAACCAAGAAACCAATACATAATGTTATGATTCTCCTTACTTTATGCAGGCAACCCACCATTCCCACCTGGAACCTTCTATTCAATACTATCAGAAATTAAGAATTTAGCTCAAATTCCCCAGACTTATGAAGATATATTTTCCTTCAATTTTACTTCTGTGCTATTTTCTGTGTATTATTGAGGGTACCAGGCCTTCACAGAACAGCTAGAAAAAATTCTGTATTTTTAACTGCTCAAATATATTTCTTTTGAAACAAGCTTTATTAATGTTAGACTCTATTTTAGCTTCAGAACAGTGTATAGGCTATAAAAGTCTCCCTATGTTAATACAGAAGTGTCATGAGCCTAGAAAGTAAAAGCAACACAGGCATTCTTCAAGCATTCAGTAGGGGTGAAATAACTTTGTTTCCACAATTACTAAATTAAAAAAAAAAAAAGTCAAAATACCAAAATGTCAAAATGTAAGAGTAATCATCACCACCAGTAATTAGTGATAATCCACAGGAGCTCAAGTTCTGCTGAAACTAAGTAGAGGATTGTCTTCTAAGACTGCTTTGGTATCTCTGCTAGGTGATTCATACAAGTGAGGAAGTAGAGGGGATAACAGTTTAAAGTCGTAGGGGAGGGAAATATTTTTCCTGAACTATGTGATAATGCTATTAGCTCCAGTAACTTGAGCCTCAGGGTGATCCCACACCAAAGCAGATGGACAATATCTGAGCAGCAGAGTCTCTGACCCCAAGAGATTTGCAGACAGAGACAGACCTAGACAAGACCAAAAGAAAATCTGAGATCAAAGAAGGGTAGAAAAGCTACAGGCTTGTCCTGCTTGCATAACTTGACATTAATACATAAGATATATTCCTCACTAGGTACAAATCTGAATGATTCTGAGTAAGCTTAGCAGCAAGAGATTATTTGTCATTTAGCTATGTATCTGACTCAAAAGGATTATTTTAATACTGATATCAATATTACTTGGTTTGCACAGGCTGAGTGTTTGCCATGCTGTGACTGGAATTGCGGACTACAGAGTGTATCTTGCTCTCCTAATGCCAGTTCTGTGGCTTGTTTCTGTCAAAGAGAAATTGTCACTGCAAATCCTTGCTGTGATTGCAACGTGAGCTACTATTATGAAGGCATGAAGGGAGAAGAGTACTTCTGTGCACTACTTGGAATCCAAATTGAGATCTGTTCAGTCAGAATCATTCTACTGGTAAACAGGGATTTTTTTTCCATTAGTTTTTATGGCCTGAACATAGGAAATTATTAAGATAAGATGCACACAACTAGGGACTTTCACCCAGTTATCAAACTGAGTTATAATACGAGATTCATGGGGTAAAGTGAGAAACAGAAAATGTGAGCTTTCTACACAGAGCAGAAAACACCAAAGCAACACCCACTGCATGTTATAAAAGATAATAATATCTGTACCTCTTAGAAGATATGTACACAATAAATTAAATAACCACAATGAACACCAGGGACAATATCAACGAGAAAATAATCAACCTAGAAAACAGTCATAGGCAGAAAAAAACCCCCAAATTTTTAAATCCAGAAAAAGCCAAATATTTGCGAAATAAAGGTACAATAAATATCCAGGTAGCAAAGAGAACTATTAAATGCTGTCATATATATACACTTATCTCTCTCAAGATTTTTCCTCACGTTGACTGCTTTCTTGCTTGTGCAGCTTTCAGCTACAGATATTATGTCAATTTATTTAGCAGACATGCTTGTGACAGGAAATGTATTAAAAATAAATTTTAAAAAATCATAAAAGTGACTAATGAATGTCAGCAGGTCTGTAAATATCATTGCATTTCTATTTTTTAGAAAATACACACACCACAGCCAACAGATGAATATATGTGCTACTGAAGTATACGAACAAATATTTTGCTTTCCTATTGTCATGATGTCCAAAGCAATTTTGTGTTTAAGTGCTATGACTCTTTATCAAAGACCTCTATTGGTAATTTGGAGGGAAATCATCTATGTTTTAGTTTTGACAAAGCATTAATTTTTACATTCAAGTAAAGGTCAACTATCATAGCCAGATGCAGCTGCAATGAAAATGTGTTCTGCTGAACAATGAAATCGTTCTTTCCATATTCTATGTCAAATGCCTCTTTAAATGAGCTATATTAAAACTATACCCCCAAAAACCCCAAACAAAACAAAAAAAGGCAGCCACTAATCCTTCAGCTGTCAGGTATACTAGGGAATTAGTGAGATGTGAACTGCAGGGTTCAAACAGGAAAACAACCCCAAAAAGAAAACACTGGAAAAGTCTTGATTTGTAATGAAGGTTGGGATCGCTTAAAAGTAGCAAAGACTAAACTGTTATGGATAGCATTTTATAGGTTTATGTACCAGATTTATAGGTATTTATAGGGTTTATAGAATTCCAGCCACTGCCATTTTAGAACAGACGTGTAAAATATTATGAACAGTTTGGTAGCAGTGAAGAATTGGGAGAAATCAGTGCTTAAGATACAAGAGTATTTGCAGTAAAGAAGTAAAGAGTCTGTTTTCTCTATACCTTTGATGACCTCTTCATGAACTACACTCACATAATCAGTTTGATGTTTTACTAAGAACTGGGACAAAACTATTTATGAACATGATTCAAATTAAGTAACATTAGGATCTCATTTTCCAGCTCTAAGTGAAAACATATTCTGAGCACTTAAAAAACATTTAAAAAGTTATGGTCTATGTCACTAAGCGCTATGCATAATTGATAAACGTGCGACTTATAATTGCCAAGTTCACATTGACTTTTAACAAAGTCATATTTAAGTATTTCCACAAGGAAATAAAAATCATGTTAAAATTTTAACTGTTGCTAAAGAGACTAAAAAATTACCAGCTACAGTGTTTTTCTTCAGAAACAAACCTACTGAATTTCCACAGATCTGCTGTTAGAAACTTCTGTCTCCCTGTTGTCCTTGATGCCTTATTACAGATTATGATTCAGTTCAATTTGAAGGGTAGTCTAAAAGACAGAGATATGGACCCAAGCAGCCTTCACATCATTAGTCTGGGAGCTATGCAGACCTAGATTTTGAAAGAAAACTCTGCTTAGAGGCCGCCAACCAAGATCAGGATTTCAATTGTATTTGCATTTGTATAAAGCCAGAAGGGTTTGGCTGAAATCGTAGATTTTCCTAAGCCAGCATTTTTAAGCTTTAGTGTCTTAAGAAATCCACAGCTAGACAGGAAACAGAATTATTTTTGAGTTTCTTTTATCTCCCTGTAAGAACCAAGGGTTACTTCACAAATTTCCCACTGACAGGACTTTAAACCCCCCCCCCCTCTCTAATAACCCAGAGAATGCTGAAATCTTTCAAACCAATAATGTTTCATTTTTGCTATGTTAACACGGAGTGACAAACCAGAATTGATACAAATAAGAAATTCAAAATAACTCATATCAGCATTAAAAAAAGCCCTAAAAGAAGAAACACAGCTCCATAAAACTTTCAGTAAACTAACACTTCTGTTGCATTTCTTTAGAATAGCAATTCTTATTATCATAAGAATGGAGGCAAAATAAGCAGCTTCAAAAAGGAAAGTAAAATCAAAGTTTTTTTGAAGGCACTACTGGAGATGCTCAAATGTGAGTGCGTTGAAGCCCAATGGTAAAAAGAAAGTTTGTATCTTAGCTGGAACTTTTTTTTCCAGTAAAGATGAGAGGACTGGAACAAACCACATCCAAGTTCAGTAAACAGGAGTGCAGATACTAAAATCTGAGCTGAGCCCCTGACATAGACCATCAGTCAAGAGCATAACACAGAGCACGAGTTATCTGACTTACTTTGCATATGGATCTTAGGATGAAATGGGTCACACCAGGAAGGGAACATTTTCTCTCCTATACAGGGAGCCAGAACCTGGTCCCAGTTCAGGTGCAAACTGCTATGGTCTGACCCATGGGATATAGATCACAAGAAGAAAAAAAGAGGCAGATATGGCTGGCTGTCCTACCTGTAAAGCATGGATTTAAACCTGGCAATTGAAAAAGAGAAAGGTACATGTCATCCACTCATGGACATGCCCAGTTTACACGAGTTTTTTGCCTCAACACAGCAGCTGTGATGAAAAAAATTGTTTTAGACAAGTTTGCCTTCTCCCTTGCTTTTTATCTTTCTCCTGAAGGACAACATAAGATGTAGCTTCACAATTTAATTAAATGTGACATATGTTGCTATAAGCCACATACTTGCAAGTACAGTATTTATGCCAAGTATGAGCAATCCTAGAGTAATTATGGTTTATATTTTACAGAGGGCATGTCACTCAGCAGACAAGTTTCATGAAAGGACTGAGAAAAAGATATGCCAAAAAAAGAAAAGGAAATTATGGGCCAGAGGGTTTAAAGCTCTCAGATGAATAGTGTGAAACTGGAAAGTCTCTTAATGACAGAGGAGCAGATACGACAATAATGATAATAAAAAACTAGAGGCTAGAGTTTAAGGTCAGACTGCCAAACCAGACATTGTGCTTAGGCTGCTGAGAGGCAATTACTCCAAGACTTGCCAGGAGAAGTACTTTTTCCAAAGATCTGCTCCAGAGTCCTTGGAGTGGTTTTTTTATTTTTTTTTTTGTTGGTTTTTTTTTTTGTTTTGTTTTTTTTTTTGTTTGGTTGTTTTTGTTTTTTTTTTTTGTTTTGGCCACAGAACAGATATTCAGTTCAGACTAGCTTATAAACTGCTTTATAAATTACTTTGATTACAACTGCAAGGGCATTTAAGTACCATGACACCATACGATACTCCAATATCAATAAAACTATTTTAAATCTTTTCTACGTGACATTCAGCTATGCAGGTAGTGACATTGTTATACTGAAATATTGGGGAAGAAATTAATTACACTGAGATAGCAAAAATTGCACAACCATTGTGTGAAGGGGCCTGAAATGTCTGAATGCAGTAAAATGTGCTCAGGGGCTAAATCCTAGGCTTCTAAATAATTTAACTGTATTTGACAATTGGTTTTTTTTTTCACACTCAGGTGAAAAAGATGTGCTCTCAGACATTGAATCACTTCAGCAGTCTCACAGAAAGGAATAAAAGCAATACGTAATACCATGCTGAAAAAACACCCACCAGAGTACAAAAGTGTACGTGGAACCCAGGTGCCTCGATTAACTGCATTAAACTAACGTGTGAGGGAACTTGTTTTCTGCTCTCCAGTTGGTGCATGGCAGTTACTTACTTACATGGTTTGTATATTCTCCCAGATTCCTGGAGGCTTCCATAATCTGAGCAGTATTTTTTGTCTTCTGGACCACGCCACTGAGTGGGATTTTTTTAAACTTTATTTTTGGAGGGCTCATTTTCTCCCTTCTCATATTCTCATTTTCTCTTACATTTTTTCTCTGAGCTATCTCAGATGTTTAGATGGTCCCAGCTGTCATCTTTGAAAACAGATTAAAATATCTCTAGTTTACATTCAATTTAGGGTAAAACATTCCACTTTGGATCCAACACCAAAAGATCAGCTACTACAGGAATGAAGTTCATTATTTTCTATCTATCCATTAAATTGTCTGATAGTGAAACCAAGTGGAGCACCATAGGTTATCTCAAGGTATTGATACTCTGCCGTTTGTCTAAAACTACTCAGATAACTGTTTAGTTTTCTCCATCTTCAGATTAAGGTTCAGATAGAAAAGCCTGACTTAAGTATTAACCTTAATGCCTTGCTCAGAAAGTGAATGTGATAATCACTTCAGCCAGTTTCAGAAGCAGAGTTTCAGATGTCAGGGGAAAAGTTGCATCCTGAGCTCTCATGGCTTTCCTGATGAGTCCAGTCATCAACAGATTGCTATTGAAGAGTGAGTTTTCACTGAAATTTTAGACCAATTACAAGTAAACCAAAGAAAAATTGTCCTGGATTTTTTCACACATAAACACATTAAAAGCTGGTTTTATTCATGTGTTTATAAAAGCTCCTAATAAAAGGTTGCACCATGCTATGGATGAAAGTCACTCTACTACAATCCCTCTGTTTACAAGGAACAGATCTGATTACAGAATGTAGATACTTGTAATTTTCTATAATTCCCCTGCAGCATCAGCTTCACAAACAATTAGATTTGGGCACAGCATCCCATTTGTGTTTTTGTATGTGCTAAAACAATAATAGCTGCATTTCTCTCTTTCTACTAGAAATATATTTTATTGGATATTTCAGGTTTGCATTTATTTTGCTTTGGTTTTATTGGCATCACCTCACTGGAGCTTCTATTTTCAGTGATCAACAAATATAAGTCAGGCTTTTTTTCTTCCTCCCTGTTGTTCACAACTGACAAATTTCCAGCATATAATGGACATTTGTATTAATCCCTGAGAGCACGACTTTTGCACAGTGAACTGGCTAATTTCATATGCTTTTTTGATACTCCAGCCCTCAAGGTGACCCACTGCTCCTCCACAATGAGAAGCGCTCACAACTTCTGTGATCTGCACATTTCATTATCGGACTCCTGCTTTTCAGCTAAGTACTTTAATGAAAATATTAAATAACACTGTTCCAAAATTGATCCTCGAGGGGCTCCACTGACAGTCTCAGAATATCATTAGGCCTTACATTTTAATACTAATTATATTGTAGTATTTGCATCAGGGCAGCAGTGCTCCTGCAGCACTGCTCCCATATGGACTCCTGACAGAGAGCCCCTGTCCAGAGCAGCCAACCACCTGAACTGGCCAGACAAATGGAGACAGGCTGGAAGCAGCATTCTACTGCTTTGAGAGGCCAGGATCTGTAATGCTGTAGCTGTCATGAAGATTATCTAAAAATATAAAATTTTTAAAAATTTTGATTTCTGCCACTTGCAGACTAAAAGAGGAGGAAAATATCCTGCCGTATCTTACTGAACTGCAAGGATGATGACCTAGAGCTCATAGAAAATTGAAGTTTCTAAACAGCTGATTAGAAAAAGTAAACAATGGACACTTTGCTGACCATTATACTTGAAGAAACATTCAGAGTATTTCTTGCATGTTCTCCACAAACCTGAGACACAAGGCTTCTCTGGATGTTTTCAGTGAGATTCCTAACTAATTCTAATTTCTAATAGAAATGGTTTTCAACTTTATTTTCAGTATTTCTGGGGGGAAAAAAAGCCATGCCGTCTTTCATCAACACAAAATTGGTTTGATGACAATGATCAGAAATCCGTGAAGAACTTTCTTCTGATTGCTGAAGTATTGCAACCAGAATACTTAAAGGTACTTAAGGGAAAGTTCCATTTATATTTTTCATTTCAGTTTTTCTTTTATCCTTTTTCTTTTTTTTAATTTGATAGTAATATAGAGATTGATTTATCTTAAAAATTGATGAATTGAAACACGTGCTGTAAGAACTTTGTCAGTGCATCACTGATAGCAGCAAAATGTTCCAATTGTTAGCTGGACTAACATCGTCCATAGTCTGCCATCAACAAGAAGTAAAAAGCAACTGAAATTAGTACATATGTGTTTTCCTGGCACTTGCAATCTGCATTTCCCCAGCGTGGGCATGATGTCAAAACACAGTGACAGTGTGCATGCATCCAAGAAAGCAAGCCTACAAGCAGTGAGCATGGAGCAAAAATGAGAATCCACATAAAATCTATTTTTTATTTTTTATTTTTTTCTAGTGCAGATTAATTGCACTTCAGTGAACTGGTTAACTGACTCAATAAAAGCTCTCCAAAAGTTACTGAGAAAACAGCCTGACTGATTGCAAAGCAAAACTGACAGAAGTGCTCCTACTACTTATGGCTTATATAGAAATGTTCATATTCAAGAGTGCTTGATAGACATTAAATTAATCCCACTGTACCATAATTCTAATTGCCACAGGGATTTGGACTCTTCTGAGAAATATCTGCTGCTGAAGTTAAGTGTCTGCAGCACCCTCCTACTGCAGGAAATACAGTTAAGCTCATTTTTTATTTCAGTGAGAATATTCCTCCAAGGTTCTTTTCCCACCTACATTTTAAAATGGGGCTCAGAAGTACTCATTGGTATCTTGTCAGCACAGCCTTTTTAATCTGTTAGCTCTGTAAAAAAATGGATGTGGCTGTAATGTCTCATTTGAGAATTTTATAATGGTTACTGTGGTAGCCAAAAATGGCAATCTCACCAGATACTTGATTTTTATGTTACTCCTGAGCTTTCATATAGGACAAAGTAGGAACATAACAATCTTTACTTGTTCCTCTTCCAGGGGAAAAAATCCACCACAACAAACCACAAAACACATGTAAGCCCAGTTTCAACCCCCCTCTTCACCTCCCTTGCTCAAATTCTAGATTTAGCACGTGTAACACTTCTGACCAACTCCTTTCCAAGCTCTTGCACACTCAATCAGCTCATGCCAGAAGGATTAAATGTTTTTGGGTTTGACAAACTTTTTTTTTTTTTATGGTCCAAGACTAATATTCTGGAAATAATTTTCTTCAGCCCCTATCACCTTAAATTGAGCTTCATGTTGCTGCCCCACCTAACCTCCTACTTGGAGCACAGTGGGCAAAGCCCCGTGACAGCCAGAGAATTACAAACGTACATGAGGAAGGAGGAACTGTACCAGAGCTGCATTCAGGGGACTGAAGCTTCTATTTGTGGCATTTACTAACATGGAAAAAAGGAAAACACTGCAGTCCTTCAGACACTGAACATCAATCCTCTGGTAGCCTTCGTGATTTTGATAAATTCTCAGAAGAGCTACATAGGCAGGATAGGGTGTCTGTAGTGGGTGCTCTGGATTTACTGCCTGCCTTCATTTTAGCCAGCCAAAGTGAGCTCTCAAGCAATAGGTTCCCAGTGAAGATGTGGTTTTGGTTTCCAGTAGTAGGGAAAGTTTTAATGGAAAAATTAAAAATTTCCCCCGAAGAGAAGCATTTGCAAATTACTCACCAAAATCACAGAGTTGCTCCACAAACAGAAAGTGTTTTAGCAAACCAGACACCCACAGCCTGTGACTTGGGTTTTGTAGGAAAAAGGGTAAAGTGAGACTGAAGAATGTCAAAATGCAAGCACAGAAGGGCAGAAAAATTTAGGCTGGTGAACAAATGTACACTCTTTTCCTGCACACCTTGTGCACAGAAAGCTGCTGCTGATTCTTGTAAAATCTTGCCAAAGAATTCAACCTATGGTAGCAGAAACACAAAAAATACACATGCCATTCCTAAAGGAATCACTTAAGAATGAAATTAGCTCCAGGAGCAGACAGATATATCCATCTATGTAGCAGTTTGGCACACACGAATTTTTTCCATGTGGCTAAATGGATTTTGTTTCCTACAAGACTGCAGTCCATTGGCACCTTGCATTGTTACACTATTTCAGGAATTGGTATCCAAGAAATACAGACTTTCGGTTTGTAAATTTTAAGCTGCCTAAGTCATCAAATGCTGCCACCTTTGTAGTATGATTAGCAAAGGCTATAGGAACTAACATTTTATTTCTATTTTAATTAGTATTAATAAGGTGAGTGATCAGTGGGGTAAAGACTTGGCATGCTGCTGACAACACTGGGGTCAGCTCCACTTGTTTCAGACTTTTACTAGGTATGAGGAACTGCATTGGTCTGTACTCAGCTCAGTAGAATGCAATTTCTACAAACACCATTTGCAGGAATACAATGAAATCTTTGCTACTGTGACAATTAACTTATCAGAAATAAAGGTTCTTGGCCATTATTTTCATGCTATCTAAACAGAAATTAGAAGACAGAGATCAGAAATATCCTATTAGCAACCATTTACTGAAAGAAGGGGTGGAGGGTTTTTCTTTTGATTTTTTAATATTTATTTTGCTTTTGTCCTTCTATGGATCAAAGCCCACAAGGGCTCCTTTACTATTATCCCTTGCTGCTGACTTTGAACCACATCTGTGCTTTAAGACTGGTGGGAAGCCACAGAATAGAAGTCGATACTAAGTAGTTTTATTCTACATTTCCTGATGCTGCTTTTGCTAAAAATATCTTAGGCTTGGGAAAAAAAAAAAATAAATCAATAAGCACCATTTTTATCCTGATGGCTTCGACTGTCACGCTCCAAAAAAAATCTGAAAAGCAATTGGCTCCACTTTATGGCAGATACAGAGACTAGAACTGAGTAGGTACCATACTCATCACCTCATGCCACAAGATGAAAACCACGGTGAATTAAAAACTCATTTTTTTTCTTCTAGTAGCTTAAAATGAGGCCATTTGATGTATATTTAGCAAGGACTGCAAACAAAATAAGCATTCAGCAAGAATTTCACTCTTCTTCCAGTGTTCATTGCACTGTGATGGTTGTTCTTTGCCTTTCCATAAGTAGGCAATTCCCTTCCAAAACAGTTTAATTCAACAGTATTTTTGCCATTAGTGTCAATGAGACTTGGGTTCCTCAGTGCCTCTTTTTTTTTTTTTTTTCTCTTTATATCCCTTGATTCATCTTCTCCAGCCAGCCTTCCTCCTTTGTAGGTTTCATAGAGACTGGATTCCAGTTTTATCAATTCCTCTTCCTTTTCTGAATAGGATGGAATTTTTTTACATCCTCAATATGGACAGTAAATGTAAAAAGTTTTGCATTTCTGTGGTGTCATCTCAAAATGTTTGAATGTTTCTGTGATCTACTATGTGGCTTGATGAAGGAAAGGAGCAGTTTAAAAATAATAATCCTAATCTTCAGATATTTCACTGACACAGACAGCATCGGCCTTTACAAAGAACATATTTCTAGGCAACAGGAAAATCATCTCAGACAAGGAAACAAAATCCTGAAGAGAAAGAAATGCGGGTAAACAGTTCACACCGAGATCCACAGTTGTTGCCAATTTTAAAGATTCATTGTGTGACCTCATTTCTCAAATCTTCAGTCAGTCCAATACAAAATGAAGCTGACGAAGGACATGTTCAGTGAGGATAATGCCCATGGCAACACTGGGAGTTACTCATGTGTGGGCAAACCTCAAACACCCATAAACAAGTTTGCCTATCATCTGAGTGTTTAGAACAGAATCATTTCCCAACCTTAATCTCAGCAAATACAGAACTCCACACACATGAAAATCTGCATTTGCAAATACCAGAATCTTCTTGTGTACACACAAAACATATTATAATATACATAAGCAGTAATATTTTAGTTTGCAAAGAATTTTCATGTGTAACATAAGGAAAAACAAGGTATAAAATAGTTTTCTCCACCTGTAAGTAGATCCTTTAATTAATTTATAAGTTTCATTTAGGGGATACAGCATCTTAAAATTTTAATAGAAGGTTCTGTTGCTGACAGGAAATCTTTCAGGAGTTATGACTACAGAAGTGAGACGTTAGCTTTCAAAAAAGCATATTGCACAACAGATGCTGTGTTGGGCAGATCCTCCAATTTTCCCATGGAAGCTCTTCCTTCCTTAAGTTTACTGAACGAAGATAAAAGATTAAAGAAAAATAGAGAATGATAAAAGCAAAACACTGTGTAAAATTAACATGCTAACTCAAGCTATAAATTAACCAGCTTGTTATTTTTACAAATAGCTGGTTCTGGAATACAAGTGAGGTGGTAGATACTTTATATTTACAAGAGTTGAAGCAAATTCCATTGCTTAGGTTTCATGCTCAGTTGCTCCTGTACAATTTTTCCAAATACAGATCTAGGGCATAGTTGCATTATCCTAAAATAAAAACACTTTGTCATTGATACATCAGAATAATTACTCATTGGATAAAAAATGCTAAAATATATGCAAGGCATTTTACAACATTTTATAAATATTATTTTAAACCTCTTTCATAGTATACTTAGCAAGTATTATTTTACTTCAAGTAAAATCAAATTTAACAGGAACTCATACAGGATTTCACAGGAAACCCTACAAGAGAAAAATAAAATGTCTACATCCATTATTTTAACTCAGCACCCAAAAGCTATGAGTTTTCTAGCAGAGTACTTGCTTTTTCAGCAGAATCAAAACCCCTGAACACTACTTTGGTTATGTTGGCTTTCCAATCACTTCGTAATTCTTGAGGAAATGTAGCTTTGAGTAAACGACCTCATTTTACTGCACCTCAATGGCAAAGACTAAAGCAGGTGTGTCTCAAAATTCACTAACAGGAGTCATAATTTCAAGATTGACCTTGCACATACTTTCTTTTAATGACATTGGTTTTGGTAAGACCAGAGTGCACCAAGAACCAAGTGTGGGTGCAAGAACCCTTGACAACTCTGTGACATGCTGTTCAAGACACAGCCAGACACAAGCGAATGCAATCACAAAACAATCCAAAAAACCTCTTGGGGAACATCATCAACCATCAACAAATTTTATAACAACTTCTTTAAAAACCTCATAGGGCAGCATCTCCCACTTACGGCTGGCTGAGGTCAGAACTTCAGCTGGAGCCTGACTTTCAGCAAAGCTACACAGATGGACATGGGTATCGCTGGGATCCAGTGCGTGGTTTCCAGTTTGTCACTGTGCCAGCAGAGAATGAAGTGAGCACCTGCTATTTTGGGCACGCAGCACCAGTGTTTCTAGGCAGATACACCTTACAGAGGTCTGCACACCACAGCTGCAACTAGATCCCAGTTTTGAGATGCTACACACCACCCTTGGCAGTGGGTTAAGCTTTTGTGCCAAGGGGCTGACATGCTCAGGGACATTTCTTTGAGCTCCACCTTGTTCCCCACACCCTGCTGTGGGAATGGCTTCACCTCAAACCAAAAGGCTGTTTCTGGTGCCAGGAAAGGCTTCCAACTGTGCCCATGAAACCTCTCCTGCCTCCTCCAAAGGAAAGGTGCAGGCCAGGTGGATATCTGCTGTGGCACATCTCAGGCTGCCTGTGGGCTCCTGCCTGGATAATGCTGGCTCTAAAGCATGCTAATCTGAGGCACGAGGACTGAAGACATCCCAAAAAAATCTGCATAGAAAGGTACACATTTAACTTAATCCTACCTGACCTCCATATGTGCTTCAAAGCTGCAGTTATGACAAACACCTGTGCCTGTTATGGCTCTAGCCGTGTTCTGTGGCAAGACAGCGGAGAAGTGTGTCAGTCAAAATCAGCAAAATTTTTTTGGGATGAAGAGGAGTGGATAAGGAAAGGGTGATCAGTATGGCTTATGAAACTACGAGAGTGGAAAAGGGGTCATCCTACTCCACCATGATCCACAGCAGGGCTCTGCCATCCACAGAATGGCTACAGCACAGGACAGCAGGCAGGTAAGAAAACTTGCATTTCTGCAGGTCCCAACAAACATCGACTCATAATATTCATTCTCTTCACTTATTTGGATCTTACTTCCTTTGCAACTGATGTGTCTCACCCCCGAGGTGAATGCTTTTGTTGGTACAGATTTTCTTCATCAGCTCCCCCTGGAAATTGGCAGGCTGAGGGAAGTTTTCATTATCACAGTTCATGAAGCACCCAGAAATCAGATCTTTAAGGCAATCAACTGTAATTATGCAAAATCCCAGGCTGCATCCAGCTCTCCCACTTTGTTCATGCTACTGTAGCTGCATGACTTCAGTGGAAAAGATCCTGGCTCTTGCCAATAGAAATAAAATTAGAATATCCCTTAAAATTATGCTTCAGGGAACACAAGAAACTACGCAGAAAAGGTAATGTATTTGAGAACATTTTTAATAAATAATGTGACAAAAATTACTTTTCTGATTATTGGATCCTCAGTATGCAAAATTATGGCTAAAATATGAGGTTTCTTACATGAACATAATGAAAACATTAATCACATGGATTTTTCCTTTAGTACTGCACAACCTTTCTATGGAACCTTTCTTTAAAAATTAGCTAAATGAAAAATTTCAGTCCTCGGTAAACACCAAAACACTTTTTTTTTTTTTGTCTTTTTTTTTTCATTGGGGCTAGTCCTGATAGTTGTCAATAAACAAACACACATTTTTCCATTAGCACCAATGACAAAGAAATTTTATAATTACAAAAAAGATCAGAAAATCTACAGACAGAGGACATAATTTGGCAAATTCAATGCAACTAATGCCTCTATTTCAGCTTTAATGATAATCCAATGTTGAGAGAGGCCACAGAAAAATTGGTAATTTTCTGTAAGTCCAGGAAAAGTGAGAAGTGTTTTGATTATGGCCCACATTTACATTTGTAACTTTACCATCTGTCATCATTCAAATATTCCAAATACAAACATAGAGCATTAACAAAAAGATGAAAAATATCCCAAACAAATGCTTAACATTTTCAATAAGACAAAGAAAAAAGGTTAATAGTTACAATGGTTTACAAACAAAGTTTAGTGATTGTGCTTTTAAAACCAAAAAAAAAAAAAAAAAGATAAGCAGTGCATTACAAAAAAATTCATCGCCAAGATCAAACAAAACTTCTTTAAGTGGCACTTCTTCTTTAAGGTGAATTGACACAAGTAGAGGTCTGAGATTTGGGCCAGTAGCAGTTGATGATATTACCTAATCGTTATTAAAAATGTCCATTGATTTTCTTTTCATAAGCAGTGCTGAAGATGGAAATTAGAAAAAAGTTTCAGATAAACTTGCTCATGCTATGATTAGGCAAATAGCAATCACATCGGCTTACCTCCTGCCTATCCCAAAGGACATTTTTAATAAGAATGTATTTAATGATGAAAATGGAAAGACAAATCAAAGTACCACAGGGGCTTAAAATGAGTACATATTTACAATAAGAGCCATCTTGTCCCAAATTAATTTTACTTTCATTTGTCAAGCTGCATCATCTGCAAAAGGTTAGCAAGAGACTGGCAGAACACAAGACACACAGGCGGTGCTAAAACTGCAAGATGCTGTTTGCACTGACTGCAGACCAGGGTGAGAACCAAAGCACGTTCTGCACCACGTCCACCTGGGAGCTCCGTGACCGCTGCCGCGTCCCTTGCGGTGTTACCCACCGGCTCTCTGGTGGGCTGGCGGAGCCCTGAGCACCGCCACGCTGGGGAGAAACCTCGGAATCCCAGGCCCTGGAATTCCCTCCTGTTCTAATCCTGGAGCAGCAGCTGGCCCAAGCACCTCGAAGAGCAGCCTCCCTCGGGCAGTGAAGGGGACGCGCTCGGCGTTACGGAGTAGGCGAGGGCCGTTCCTAGTGAGGAGGGCTTACAAAGCATGAGTGAAAGAAAACTAGCATTCTGATGGCATGAGGAAAAAGGAAAAATTGTACACTCTGATTGCACTGAACATTATTTCTGGCGTCAAACATCATCAGACTTGAGGCATCTTAAGTGATTTTTTTTTTTTTCTGATTAGATTTTAAAAGCCTGTTACAGTACATGTCGTTGTCTTCAGCTTTCTGTTTCCTGTATTAAAAAAGGGGATAGAAATTACTACACGTTAACCTTTAATATTTAGCATTTGTTTTATATACTTCCTAGACGTTTGCTCCCTTTAAATTATAATTACTATTCTAAATTATGCACAGCAGTGCAACCGTGTGTTGGTCACCCTTTCTACAATAGTATTTAAATTGAATCAATATAATTAGGCAGAAAAAGTAGAGGAAAAAGTTCATATCTTAATATCCGATAAAATCTAGAATAAAACTGTCAAAATATGTAAAAGGCAATGTCATGGTGTTCTTAGATGCTCTAGACCTTAATTTTCAGGTTTGAAAGAATCTGGGTAATGTAAACTGCTCTTCAAAATATTGCATTTCTACAAGCTCTGTTCCATTAGATTTAGTGTGATGACAATTATATTACACTATGTAGGACTTGTTTTTTATGTTTTGACACATTCCTAGTTTGTTTGCTTGGATTGGGCATAACATTAATGAACAGATAAATGCACTAATTTTCCTGAACAGAAATATTTCTGGCTCATAAACATTTTTCCTGGCATCCATCTAAAAACAAAAAATAGCATTACTGTAGTCATCTTCAGTATTACAATTGCAGTTACCTCCATCTCTTCTTCTTCTTCCTCTTCTTGTTCATAGGTTCCCAGTACTTGCATTTCTGCAACATTCCTTCGGGCTAGATTTGCTTGATCTGCCCTCTGTCTGCCTCCTGACCCTCTTGAGGACATGGAGCTGGAGGAGCTGGGATCTCTAGGATTATTTGATGTTGGAAACGTTGGTCTAGAGTATGGCAGGATGTCCTCTGTATAATTAAATGCATACATTGTTATGTTTATAGGCCAGAGATACTGTGAACCTAAAATTTCTGCATGCAGTTGATTTACTTTTTATGATTCTCAGGAGGTTTAAAATGATGCCTGACGAGAACATGAAATATCCTGCTTCCATAGCAGAATTATAGAAGGTTTCTCAAGTAAATTTATAGTCTTTACATGGTAA
Organism: Cinclus cinclus; assembly: GCF_963662255.1. Taxonomy (NCBI): domain Eukaryota; kingdom Metazoa; phylum Chordata; class Aves; order Passeriformes; family Cinclidae; genus Cinclus; species Cinclus cinclus. Next base: position 9,286,378 of record NC_085047.1, on the reverse strand, counting down.
CATTCACTACAGAAAAACTAATTCATTATAAGTGTCCATTCCATTTCAATTTAGGATCCCTGGTTTATGTTCTACAGGAAAATGAGAAAAACACAAGCCACACCCCTTGTAGTATATATTCGATATGACAGAGTAGGAGGAAATGAGAATACACATGGGATACAAGGAACTCATTCCATCTAAATACTGGACCCTGCATTTCTCAGGCTGTATTTGAGACACAGTCAGTGGCCATGCGTTAATATTTCACCACCATCCTCTATGGTAGTATTCTAATAACTTTACAGCAATCCACTGCAATAAAACTTTTATTCATGTATCCACTTAACCAACTAAATATCCAAACACCACTGATGATATCCCTAAATACCTGTAGGTAGCAAGAACAAGGCATTTGTATCTATCTGTGCTCTTGGTGAATTCTTGGCATTTTCCATTAATTAGTAAACTTACCACTTTCCATATATAAGAGATTACTTCGATCAGGTCTGGCTCATATAACGCTATGTGAGTTAGTATTTGTAATTAATCCACAATTATGAGGGTTTTTTTTACTCTTGAAACAGAACCAGGTGTCATTCTGGCCCTTTTGTCCTCTATAAATTGGCAAAATGGGCCAAGTGCTGATGCTTTGGTTGGAAAGTTAAGTCTCTGACTTACAGATCTGCTGTCTGACTTCACTCAGCCTCCTTATTATAATTAGTTACTGTAAATTTAACTAGACTACAAGTGTATGGTGGAAGCAGGAATACTGATCCTTACAACTGTTAAGGAGTATTTCTTCTTGGTTTCCTCAGCATTAGCTTTAATAAACAATGGGACAAATGCCAGCAAAACAGAAAAAAAGAATGTTTTGTAAGCTTGTAATAAGCTTGCTTTACCCTAACGAGATCCTGCAGTGCGACCCACATTAACACTACAGTTACGATAAAAGGTGGCAATTCAGCAGCTCTAATTTCACATCGCCAGCCTGCAACACTCCCAGCGGACCAACACCCAGCACTCCAGCCGACCCCGAGCAGGCAGAATGACCTTGAAGAAGATGACTTTTTGCTGGTGTGCCGTCTCGTTTTGGTGCTTTGCTGGCTCGCGGTTTGCCGTCGCTCGGCGGCTCCTGGGGCTCCCTGCGCTCCCCCGAGCCCGTCCTCACGTCGGGATGCTGCCTGCCCTCCGCCCCCTCCCTGCCCTTGTAGCTCGCTCCCTTCCTGTCCGCAGATCTGTCCGTCCTCGCCTCCATGGAGGCCAGTTTGGGCAGCATCACCGGCCGCACCTCCAGCTGCGACTTGGACTGCGCCGTCGGGGACTTCACGGCCGGAGGGGGCACAGGAGGAGGGGGCAGATCTGTGGGGTTGAAAGAGAAGAGCAATTATGTGCATAATGACATCATGCACTACTGAAATTTAGAAATAATATTTGACTTGAACTGAAGAAACAGACGCTCTTGTTTACTTTCTGCCCTCCTCTCTCCACCCCAAATATATTATGTTACTGTTAAAACTGCTGATGGGTTTTTTCCAAAAAGCTTGAGCTTTAAAAAACACAAAAGATGAGCTTTCCCTGCCTTTTCAAATCACAATATATTCTTAAAAATCATGACAAAAAACTGCAGCAAACTTTAGGCACTTGGATATTAATATATCAGTTATGGATATCAACAAAGAGTTACAGATAGCAAAAAAATAGCAAATGTCAGGAAGGATATGTTAAGTCCATTCACCAACACAGCAGCTTGTCCTGCAGTTGCCCAAGGTCTCCAGTGTAGTGAGCATTAAAGCAAAAAGGCTAGGATGTGAGAAAGTGTATCAGATGCATTGCTGACATATGTAAGGATAAACTGTATCTATTATTGCAATCTTTTAAAACAGTAGGTTAAAATAACGCACATACCCTTGATGTCTGTGAGTATGTCATGACATATTTAAAAAAAAAATCACAGTCAGTCAATGAAGTAATAAACTCTCAGGCAAAAAAAAAGAGACAAGACACAAAGACTTCTGGATTTTTTCTCTTCAGCACAGCTTAAGGGGTTCTAAAATTCTAAATATTTAAAAATATTTATATTTATATTTTAAAAACTATTTATAAGGCACATACATAACTGACTTCATTATATTTTTCTACTCTTGCATTAGGACATGAAACTAGAATAAGTATACTGTTCATCAGGATACAACAGTGCTCTGTGGACTATAAATGTAGAGAAAATATAGGAGTCAAGCAAGGAAGTGGCAATTCAACAGCAGTTCACAATAAAGCTACAGGCACAATTCACAGGGATATAAAAGAACAAGAGGTTAAAAAAAGTGAGATATGGTTAATATTCTCAAGTGAAATTGCTAGAAAAAAACCCTTCACTATTAAAAATTGTAACCAGCATTTTGTAACAGTGTGCATTTCTATTTCCACAAAAATCAGGGAGCAGCTGTGTTTTTCAAACACCATCACTATATATACAGCTAATTATCAGTCTATTCAAGAGAATGTTTCAACTGAAATTTACCTAAACTGGGCCAAAAATAAAGGTAGTACTCCTGAGTAAGAAAAAGTAGGTATCTAATATATACATATAAGTTCAGATACGGCAGATGCCAGACATTTTTGAGAGTTTTTCCAGTGACACAAAACATAAGTGTCTTGATCTAGCCCTGTGGAAAGATGAAGTAATGCAGAATTACTCTGTGTAAGCTTACTGGGAACCACCCGCCACATTCACCTGGTGACATATCTTGGAATTATCCTTGACCTGTCTTAAGACTGGAGATTTTATCAACTGGCTGGACTGGAATGATGAGGAAGAAAGATGTCAAAAAGTATGGTTCCTAAGGTAGGACTTCAGGGAAATTATATCCTGCTGTAATAACTCCACTGTCTTGGTGAAAAAAACCCACACAACAAACAAAAAAAAATCCCATCAGGCTAGTTTGTTTGTTGAATTTTAGCAGTTTTCGAGAGCAGCTAAAGGTAAACAATTGACTATTGAGACTTAATTTTGACTATCTACTTAACACTCACTATTTGCAGGTACCTTTTAAGAAAAAGGACTGTCGTTTTCAAAGCCAAAAAAGGCATAATGTAAGCTTGGATAACTAAGTGGCTGAATCCCAATGAAGGGGAGGTTTAGGTTGGATATCAGGTTCTTCATCCAGAGTGGCTGGGCACTGGAACAGGCTCACAGGGCAGTGGTCACAGCACCAAGCCTTACAACATACTTGGCAAGGAAGCACAGAATCAGTTGTGTTGTGTTCCTTTGTTATCTGCAAGTGTTAAACCTGGTTTACAGAGGTAACCTCTGCTCAGTACACAGCCTCAGCACTGAAAGTCTCTAATTCCAGCCATCAGAATAGCACTCAGACTGCCTCTTCTAAAAATGTCCTGTGAGGTCCTGCCACCAAACAGCAAACCAAAATACCTTTATGGGGCTGCCCAGCCCTGTAGGTGCAAATTTGAATTTCTGGATCACAGAAGATCCGCAGCCATGTGATCTTAAGAGTCAATACCTGCTGCAGAAAGTGTTGTTCTGAAGAAGTATATAGCCTCCTACAATTCAGCAATCATGTGAAAATTCATGTGAAGTCTGCCTAAGACCTCAGAGTTGTGTGTAATACGTTCCTTGAAAGCCCAGTGCATAAAATCATGAGAATCCAGACTAAAGCTTATTGAGCATAAGAACTGTTCTTCCAAAGCAAGGCTGAAGATGGACCTCATCCCTCACAGAACACTGTTAGTAATTACAGAACTTGGACAAGGTTGAAAAAAAAGGAGAAACTCAGAATTAGCCTTTGGAGATTGCAACAATACTTTCCTTCTTTAGGAAAACTTTTTTCTCACAATACGTCTTCCCTCAGATGGGGACAGATTGATTCAGAAGTGGATGAAGATAATCAAACTCAGAAGTGTAGGCCTCTGGAATCACAGATGCTTTTCTTTCAACACACTGTGGTCAGATCTGTCCTCATCTCAACCCTTTGGGGTGTGTGTTGGGCACCAGAAAGGACTGTCATGATTTTAAGACCAACTGGAGGTGAAATTCCTCTCAGCCACTTGCTCAACCTTCCACATCTCTTCTCTCACCCCAGTGGAATGGTGAGAAGAATCAAAGTAAAACTTGTATGTTGAGCTAAGAACAGTTTAATAATTGAAAAATAAAATACTACAGTAATGATAAGCAATAATAATAGTGATAATAACAAGGGTAAAACAAGTGACGCACAATGCAAAGCTCACCACCCACTGACCAATGCCAGATCCCCTTCCTGAACCCAGGTGGGCCCTTCTGGGTAAATCCCCAGTTAATATACTGGACATGACATTCCACAGGGTGAAATATTCCTTGGGTCAGTTCAGGTCACCTGTCTCAGCTATGCTCCCTCCTAGTTTCTTCTGTGCACCTCCTCACTTGGCAGAGCATAAGACAAGGCGGGTGGGGGGGGAAGTATTTGACTTGGGATAAACACGACTTAGTAAAAAAAACATCATCAACACCATTCTCATTCTGATCCAAAACAAAACACTGTACCAGCTGCTGAGAAGAAATTAACTCTACCCCAGCTGAAACCAGGACAATGCAGAGCCTTGTGTCTTACATGCTCTGTAACAAAGCACCGAGCAGCCCTTCTCTTGAACCTGCTGATGAAAAGGGAGTGTAGCTATCCAACATCAGCCTTTTCAGCCACCCGTGGAGCCAGTGTCCAGCAGATGTGGCATGGCAGTGCACTGGCTGAATGAATACTGAAGGGAAGGAACATCCTTGTAGCCTATAAAATACAGCTTAGAACAAACTGCTTTGTTCAAGAATCCTATCCAGCTACGCAGGACAATGAACAAAGTGGTGTTGAATCTCGACTATGGAAAGGGAAGATGCATTGATATAAAAAGTTTCATAAACTGGAAGCAGCTCTATGATACAGTAGTAACTAAAGAAAAGTGATATTCGCTTTCAAGAACGTTTTTGCAACCTGCAGGGAAACTATAAAAATCTTCATTATAACACAGTACTTCTGACTGAGAAGAATCCTTAACAGAGGGAAATAAAAAAAAAAAAATCCCTTTCAGAGGTCGACACTATTACACCCCTGTGGTATTTATTTTAACAGCTCAGATCACAGAGAAAATCCAGATTCAATCTGCCTCCTCGAGTACAAACTGGCACACTTCTTATTAAAAGCAAAATGGAAGCTTCCATTGTAAGGAATAAAAAATAAATCACAAAGCAACATCAAACCAATGGAAAGAACTCAGAAGTATTTGTTAAAGGTCAGCTGTGTTCAAATGTTTTATTCATGTCTATGTATTACTGTTATCCTGCTTCCCCAGTAACTCAAACAATTAATGGATGCCATTTCATAGTTCAGCCTACAGGAGAAACCTTCCATAGGTGTCTTTTGAAAGGAAAGATGATCATTTTCTAAATGAGAACACACACAGGGACCAGAGCACAAGCAAAACAGTATTGGGGAAAAATAATCTGCTAAATTAGTTTAATGCTAAAGTGGAGAAACCACAAATAAGCATAAAATTTAACAGTAAGTAGTGACCAATGAGGGAAATAGACTTCATTAGGCAAATCTCTCTTTTAAACCCTATCAAGCTGCAGATTTTTCAGTCATTCCCTGAAGAAAAAGGCAGAGTTCTAGATTTGATGCAATACTGAAGAAGACCCCTGGAAGTGCTCAAGGCAAGACTGGATGGGCCTCTGAGCAGCCTGGTCTAGTAAGGTGTCCCTGGCCACGGCAGTGGGGTTAGAACCAGATAACCTTTGGGCTTCCTTCCAACCTAGGCCATTATATCATTCTCTAAGACACAAAATGAATTTTTGGTGTATTGCACATTCATGCTGGTACGTAAAAGTCAAGATTGTTTCTGACTTAAAAAACCTTAGACAGCATTTAAGATTTCCAGACACATCATAATCCGAGCTATTATTCATGTAGTGAAGTTGTTTTCATGCTTTTTCTCTCAAGAAACATGGATCGCACTGTACACAATTAATACAGCAATACCCAATGTGATGTACAAAAGCTGTGGCCTGTAGCTTTTTTTTTTTAATGTACATTTGCATAATTATCAAACAATTTTCACTCCACTAAAGGTCCTTCAAGTAAAGAAATTTGGTATTTACAAAATATCTCAAAATGGACTCAAGTAAGGACTGAGAAGAGGGCAAGCATGTCAAAATTATTATAATTGAGTAACAAGCTGATTTTTAGCAGAGTAAGAAATTCATTCCAGCTTATTTTGTACCTTGCTAAAATCTGCTTCACACAAGCAAATTTTTGTACTGCACAGACAGAGGGAGACAAAAGTACAAATGGTGCTGGCATGCATAAAGGGTAAAACATTTCCAAGTGAAAATTCGAGGAATATTTGGCAAATGTTCAACTGCTTTTTGTGAGAAATTCAGTTGCCCTGATGTCACGTCATTGGTAATAACAGCTAAGTAACTCAGTTCAGTCTCAGCCAGTTAACTGCAAAACTATTTAGTATTTTTTTATCACTTATCTTTAAAGAAGAATCAGGATTTTAAAAATCTCATGTGAACTGTGAAATGCATAATTTCTATCGAAAGACCTCTGAATCAGAACAATGGCAAAATAGTTTTATCCTTTTTATCTAAATGCTTACAATTCTAGCGTTTATAACAACTGATAAATCAATTCAAGACCATTCAGAAGAGAGTCTCCCATATATAGTTTTGGAAAAGATAAACATAGTCTTTTAAAGTTTGGTTTTCTAAATTAAAGATGTAAGTAGGTCAGTCAAAGTTGAGAAGGAGGGTGCATCTGCTAGTTGGTTCTTGTAGTGCATTCTTCGTAAACTCCCTTAAAAGGCTAGATGAAGAGCAATTAAAAATTCATACATTTTAATTCTTACCACCTACTGAGCAAGGATTTTTAGCAACAAATAAGAAGAACATTTCACTGCCTGGATGGTTGTGAAGGAACAAAACAAGTGAGCTGAAATCCCATCCCACATGAAGAAGCAACTGACTTGAACGAATGCCCACGGAAAATACAAAAATTTTGCTACTTGGACAATGCAGTGTAGATCAGAGAGCATTCTGTTTTAAAACAGGTAGTAGTAGGCCTTTTATTGCTACATTAGTAACAAACACATCTTCAGAAAGACCAACCTCTTCCACAGATAGTTCTGTATGAAGAAAATAAATTAGAGAATTCTTAAAGAATATTTCACTGTTGATAATACTCCTGGCATATTCAACCATTCATGAAAATCTTTAATTTTTTATATATCTATCCATCCTGTCAACTAATCATTTAAATTCTTCATCACACTTGTATTTCATAGAAGTATTAGCAAGTACTAATTCAGGTAATTTGGGAACAGAAGAAAATTCTTCATATGCAAATCTTTAAAATTCCATTTTAGAGGCTGAGAAAGTAATGAAGGAAGATATTTTTCTCTTTTTAGTATTTATTTCATGTTTCTGCTTTTTATACACCCCACTACTACAAACACATATATGTTCAGTCATTATGAGAAAAAAAAGCAATTCTGTACCAGGCACTCCCTTAAAAAAATGGTAACAGTCATCAAGCCAGTATAAAAACCTAAGACTATCTCAGAAAGGTCAGTTGTGCTTAAATGCTTCATTCATGCATCCATACCACTTTTTTCCACCTAAGGAAAACAAGTACTATATTTTACTTTATAGCTAGGTCTAAAGGGTCAAAATATAGTAGATGTAGCTATTAAAGTGAATACAGTAAGGTTCCAAATATGCTTATGCAAATAGACTGAGGGAAAAAAACAATTATTAAAAAAAATCAAAACCAAACAAGTCCTTCAACCTTTGAACTAGATTTTATTAGATCTGCAGGAGCTAAAGCTGAAATTTGCTATCCCCTGAATGACCACACTGCATTGCACTATAAAGAGGTTAGTGGAAATTCTTACCTAACTAGAAAATATGCTGAAATAAGCAGGTGCTACATAACACAAAACAAATATTGATCACGATTGTCAAATCTATACTGCAATATCTAATGACAGTGGCTTTATGATTTAACTCTGGATAACTACTTTCACAAAAACGTGTCATCAAATACAGGCCCATGTCTTATTTATCCCCATGTTAGAAGCAAATGGCCACATAAAACACCTTTATTTATTTATTTCGAATGTTCTAGCTATTGTGCTTGTATTGGGACTTGATGCTCTGCCAATTACTCAGTTAAGAGCATTCTCTTCAAGAGAATAAAAGCTGATAAAATGTCAATAAAATCCTGTGAAACGCCATTACAAGAGTCTCATAAACATAACATTTCTGGTACAATTTTGGGATCTACACCTTGTGTTGTCCTTTCACAGAAGCAAACATGCACAAAACCACTGTAATAACCTCTTGAAATCAGATAATACTCCGACAGCTCAGTTTTGCTGACAGAAGGAGCCTGGGCACAAGCCAAGAGGTCCAGGTGCACTGTGTCATGCCAGCATTTAATGCAGCCTAATATCAGATAGATGCTACTGAGAGAAAATACTCAGAATAAAGTGCAGATAATAGCACGGACAACCACTCATTGCTAAATTACTTCTGCTCATTCGTGCTTTGAGCTTTGTATTAAATTCTTTCGTCAAGTGGCAGGAATCACAGGGAGAAGTGGTTCAAAACTCCCTTCTTGTAACCCTGGATAAGGATCTATAATATTAGCCTTTCATATGATAATGGCAAATGATGCCCCTCTTTGAAAAATTTCAGGCTGGTAATGAAAGTCCTAATCAGATTGTTGTTGCAGAGAAGCAGGAGGTGGGGAGCTCTGCCTTCTTTCCTTTACCCTTCCCTCCCCTCCCCTCTCCTTCCCCCACATCTCCCTCCTGTTAGCAAATCCAGCAAACTTGACAAGGTGGGTTAAGTCTTGGGGAATTTATCTTACATGAATTTCCAACAAAGCCCACGTATTGTTTTATACAACTCGAAGGCACTGCTTTAATAAAAGCTGCACCACCTGAGGCATTTTCATTAAAGGCTCTCTCTAGACAACATCACAATGTTTGCATTATCATCCTACACCCCCAAGAGAATACAAGCACTACCTTTTCAGCAAGAGCTGATATTGTGTGTGAAGGCACGAGAGAGGATGATTAGATTTTGCTTTCACTCACAAAGTAACCGCTTGCAACAATGCTGCGGTCAGGATTACAATTCACTGATTTGTGCTGTCCACCACTTGAATGGTGAGGTTAGTTTTTTTTTTTTTTTCTTTCTTCAGGAAAAGACACATTCTGAAGGTTTTAATAGTCAGCCACGTGACCGAAGATTTTAATCCTAACCACGCATTATTCTCAATGACTGTACTATTTAAGCTATCTGGGGTCTTAAATAATGATGGTAATTAGCCGATTAGGACACCATAGAAAACAGGTGCAAGGCTCTGGAGTGGAGGCATCAATGTACAGTATTAAGGAACTCTGCCATTTAAAATGATTAAACTGTTCAGCGTGTTTAGCAACAGGAAACACAAATCACTGAATTCTGAAACACAGTGTTATCTCTGTGGAAAAATTTCACGCACACGCACTGAATGCATATTTAGAAAGGTTCACTGAGGCTTTCACCCGTTTCAGTGGACTCACCATCTGTGTAGACTTCTCTGCGCAGATGTCCTGGCTGGTGTTTTTGCTTTTTGGCAGGTCGGACCTTCTGTATTACAACAGCACTCATGTTGCTGTCGGTAGATACAGGGCTGGTGGGTCTGGGACAGTGTGATGTATGAAAATGTCTACGGCCTGCAAATGGTTACAAAACAATAGCAATTATTTTTCTTACCTAAAATAAGACTTCTCATACTTTCTCCTTTCGCATCAGAATTCTCTAGCTGTACAAAACCTAAAAATGCACTGTTGGAACGATAGTAAAACTCATCCAGTTTTAGAATGGGCTGTAGCTAAATCAAAGCATTTGCTATGCTATCATTAGGCAGGCTGGCTTGGTTGCACAGAAATTACCCAGCTGCTTGGTAGCTGGTAGCTCCTGCCCCAGGAGCATAAAGTCCATCAGCAGGCAGGCACAAGCAGGATTCCCACCCAGCCAGTTTCTGGAAAGAAAAAAATATTTCCCCTTCAGGTTTCCCCTCCCGTAGCTTGGGCCACATGAGGTCATCCCTGCCATAAGCAGAGCAAATGACCAGCAGGTCTTGGGTACAAAAGTCCCCTCTGGCACTTTAAGTGAGTTTTCCATCGAGGCTGGATGGCTGGCATTTTATCACAGATTATCTGCAGACAAGAACTGTAACGTTTTAAGGACATGCAGTCAGGCACACGTAATATCAATATATAGAAATTGTTGCATAACATGAACTTAACTGCTGCAAAAATAATAGCAACTGGATGCAAAAAGACTTTTCTAAATATGTAAGTCATGACACATATTTATAGAAATTTATTTGTACAAAATGGATAAAATCCTGGCCCCATGGGTACGAATGGGAGTTTTGCCACATATTTCAATTGGTCAGGATTTCATCCAGATTTACTAAATTACATCCCCTCTCACTCTTCATGATGAACAGCTGTGTTGAAATGAAACAAAGGACTGTTAACTGGGAAAGGATGTCACAAGTGGGAGGAAGGTTGAAAATCTGTGGAGTCAGGGTGGACACAGTTGTGACAGAGTACCGCTTCTCCAGGTCTGGCAGTTTAATAGGATTGATTGTCAAAACATTCATGGAACTGCCTGAAACCCGCATCCAATCTGATGTGCTCTTATTCTTTAGATTAAGTGCAATAATATCCATTTGGCCTACTAAAATTACTGATTACCTATATATATCCAGTGCTACTAGTATCCAGCATGTTGTAAAAAATGAAGTATTTTAAGTATCATGTTTTATATGCTGGATGGTATTTCAGGAGAAAGGAAGAGTGAACACACAAACATATGCATAAGGCTCTGCTGTATATGCTGTATATATATATGTGTGTGTATATATATATATATATAATACATATAATTTAAAATGTAACTCATAACAGCTATCAAAATATGAAGCCAACACAAAGCTAGTTCATCCCAAAAATACAACAGTAAAAGCCTGAACAGAACTCCTCAAAAAAAAAAAAATAATAATCCCAGGAAAATATGACTCTGAAGGTTTGCAATTTATTTGGAGATTTCAGTAGAGAGGAATTAGATCTCGTAGAGTGACTGAAAACACTGGGAGCTTTATACGGGGAAAAGATAGACTTCTATAATCCTTTTCTTTTCCCCCTCTCATTCAGTTCTGAGTATAAATCCTTCAGCAGGGTTGATGTTTGTACATGATCAGTGAGACCAAAGAACTAGGAACTACTTATGAAAAACACTGCAGAGCAACAATTTATTTGAACTGCTTCACCAAAACTCCTTTTCTGCCTCTCCCTGACATCTGAACATGCGAAGAGGAGGAGTTCAGAAAGCACCTGTGCACAGGTTCATTTCACAATGGACACTTTTTTTGGCTCTCCCAAGGAGCAGAGGACAACTCACCTCCTGCTGCCTCGTGCATTTGCCTCCTGGCCACTTTGAGCCCGGCGTACTCGGCGGCTGCCGCCACAGCCTGTGCAAAATCGGCGTCGGTGAAGAAGGATCCGTCGGAGGAGCTCACGCTGGAGCGCCCGCTGGAGATGTTGTCTTCCTCAGAGGCTGAGCCCCAGCCATTGATCATGGACCCTGTGACAGAGCTCTCCAAATCCCCGACGCTGGAAGCGGGGGTTTGCTCCAGGCCACGCAAAAGGAGCCTCCTGTTCTGCATCTTGGCCACTTCTATATCCGCCTCATCCTCCTCCTCTTCTGGGGCGTCAGTATCCATGTCAGACACCAAGGGCCCTGAGATGTATCCATACGTATGTGGTGGGGAGATGGGCCTTGGAGGGGGTGGAGGACTCACAGGCTGACGTCTGCATAAAAACACAAGGGTGAGAAGAACTGAAATGATGTAACAGAGCAGACTGATGAAAACAGGGTTTTTTTATTTCCCAGGAAGCTTGGACTGTCTTTGTAAATCAACCTAATTTATATCTGAAATGCTCAGGTTTGTTTTTTTAGTTTATACTTTTGCTGTAAATCAGAACTGACAGCTTTGTAGCTTGAAATCTATCACAAAGAAATTTGATTTTTTAATGCAGTTCCTTTATCACTGACTTTAATGATAAAGCTGTTCATTTTCCCTAAATAAAAGATGTAGAGCTAAGCGAAGAGTTGGTTACAGATCATGTGGCTATCAAAGAAATTATTTGTGCACCCTTGAGAGTATAAGCAAAAGAAATAACTGTAAACATATAGCTTGAAACTAGTGATGCCAACGGATGCATCTATCCAAATAGATTGCTCCATTAACATTATCTTCCCTCCACCCACCCTGGTGATTCAGAAAGATATGAAAAGAGAGACTGCAATTTCATTAAATTGATCTAGGTGATGAAATAAAGTAATTTTCTACCACAGTGTTAGTTCCAGGCCTTATGGGTACCAACATACATACAGATTTGTAGGTTAACCAATTTACATCATAATTTGTCAGTAATGGTATCTCCAGTTTAAGAAGGCAAAGCATAAGATATCAGATCAATATTCAAGATTAGTTAATACTTCACTCAGAAGTTCCAGGTAGCAACATTGTCAACAGTTCTTCACAGGGCCACGGACACACTCTTTAATTGCCATTTGTCTGGCAGGAAAACACACTTTCTGCAGTAATGGTTCTCCTGTTGGCTATGCTCACCAGGAATTTCTACTACAGTCTGCTTTGAAAAAAATTTCTAAGTAATTTTCCTCTGTCAATTTTGCCCTCTTATTATCTCATTGAGAAATGGCGACTGTCATGGTTATATTGACTCTTTTGTGTGGGTGACACACAATTTTGTTTTTTGTTTTTTAATTTTAATAAATGGGAATATATATTAATTTTCAAAAAGAAATGTTAGCAAGGAAACCTAATACTCTATAACAAGAACAAATAGGATCCTCCCTGGACCACATCATCACTCTTTTTCACTTGCTGCATTAAGTACTGAACAGAATAAAGAATAGTTGGGGATAAATACCCAATAATCATTCAATAAAACCACCCCCAAAATCCCAGAAGCTGTCACTGCCTGGAACCTGTACCTGCTTTGACTAGGGAGCTTGCCCAATAAAGTCTTACTGCCTAAATTTAAGGCTCTTGCGACAAATCTCCTTGTGATGTATTTGTCTCTTCTCTAGGTTTTGGTATTAGAAGACAGGCAACTGTTTGTAAAATATGTTAGGGCTCTTGAAAACGTAGTTTGGCTGCCGACCCTTAGGGATAGGCTAATTGAGAGCAGCTGGTTCATGGGCACACAAAATTAACAATACTTCTTTCCCTTTATCTCATGCAGGTTCTTGCTTTAACAGTGACACTGTCTCATATCTCAGCTCTGGGTTTAACACTGATAACACCTGCTATCCCACTAAAACTTTAGGTTTTTTCTCTCCTTTTTGACTCCTCCAGAGCACGGGTTTTTATTTCAGTTTGTTATATTTACAGCAGGCTCACTAGACAGAGAAATGTTACAGTACACCATTACCACCTATTCTAGATGCCTGGTTCTGACCAGCAAGCAAAATAATATTCAGCGTAACTATGAGTAAAGCTAATAAGTATGACAAACAGCATTTCAGGCATTGTTTTCACTAAAAACCCACCATTCACAAAACACCCCAAATCAATGTGGAAAGGCACCACTTGGAATTATTCTGAGTTTTAAAGTATTGCCCAACCACATTAGAAGCAGGACCCTACCCTTCCAGAATGGGTTAATAGCTGCTGAGCACAGGACACCCAATTCCTCAACAGCAGCCCTGGGTCATATCAACGCCAGCAGATGGAACAGGTAGTCAGCCAAGCCTTACATATCAAATAAATAGAATTATATGACTACTTGTAAAATTATGAGATGGATGCGGCAAAAAGAAAAGAAACAGCATTTGTAAAAGTAAGATGGAAGAGATAAAATTAGTCACTAACAAATTCTAAAACTTTCAGCAAAGCTAGACTTAACCACTGTAGGAGAGACAAAATGAAGATACATTTTTATTTTCAGTCCACAAAAAGAGTAAATTGTATGCCCTAGGAGCTTATATTGGAGCATCCTTCCAGCTCCTCCTGCCACTATTTTGGATGGCATTGATGGTGACCAGCCAGGAGTTTTAGTGTTGAGCAAACTTTTGGCTTTCCAGGTAGTTGCTGACTGGTTATGCAAGTTTGTATACATCTGCTTCTGTGTCTACTCCATTCTGTACGTCAGGACACATGTCCCAATCTCCAGAAAATCACAGATTCTGTAAAGTCACTCATGACTGTTGGTCAATTAGCTTTACCCTTTTTCATTTGTGTCCACCTAGTTTTACCTCTCAAATAACCCCCAAAAATCTTTCTCAGAGATTAAAATGAACACTTCTGTGGACCAGCATACCAGGACCAATGGAAATTACAGGAAATTAGCTGTCCACTAATGAGAAGACTGATTTTAAAGACTCAGGAAGATAAGGAAGAGGAAAGGAAAGAAGAGGAAAGATACACAGTACAAGTGTTACCATAAAGAGTAAAGGAAACAAACCAAGGCAGAGCAAGTTGGGGGGAGCTAAAATAAAAGCAGATATAGGCCCCTTTAAAAAAAAGATGCATAACTACTGCCTACTTAAAAAATGGGAACCATGAAGATAACCTAACTTTTAAAAAAAACATTCTGGGAAGTATACCTATAAATATACAGTAACTTACGTTGAAAAATTCAAGTTCTACAGTCTACTCAGAAAAATCATATAAATTTCATTGTAAGAGGCTTGCATTTTGCTAAAAATAGAAATTCTACATAGAATGCTGCAGGTAAGTTTATATATTTGTGACAATAAACAATATGTTCAAACCACTGGAGGAAAAAGATAATAAAAGTCCATCACTAGGGATGGAAAAGCTATGCCTTCTTAAAAAAAGCCAAGAGATGCAAGCATAATACATAAAAGGGCTCATTCAGAATTCACTGTTTTATGGGAGAGAAGCTGTGAGAGTTTATATGCAAAACCGTTGTAAAAACAACTCACAGAAGAAACAAAATTTCCCTGTAGTAAGTATCTGCCTTTATTAATGTTGGTCATTCCTTTAAATAAGGTTAGATGGAAATGTTAAGAGAATTTTGCAAGCAGTAATTTCCTGTATTAGGATTTATGAGAGGAGGAAAATCTATAGGTTATATAAATTATATATTTATATATATTCATACATATTGGTGACAAGTTAATTGCACAGTTACTGTGAAATAATGCATGCTATTTTATGGTAATAATGCAGTAAATCTATTGGAAACAATGGAACTGTAATTATATGGTAAGCTGTGTTAACGATACCACTTTAATAACCTGATGACTGCGAATTTAACTTATGTCAGCATCGTACGTACCCTAAAGTGATATACTGCACTTCTTCCCATGGTACAACAATAAAGCAACTTAATTACCTCTTTCTTAGGTTAAAATAGTTCTAGCATCCTGGAATAGAAGTTAAATAGCAACAGAACAACGGGGAAATTGCTGGCCTCACTAAATCCAACAGGAATTTTCAGTGGGGCTTGGATGACTCTTGTCACATCTCTCTCGCTACATTTGCATTCACACACCTCCGGTCAGGTTGGTGTTGTGTGTGTCCCAGATCCTCCTGACAGTCCTGTAACATGGGCTGGAGTTCTTCCTGGGGAGAGGGGGTGAGAGTGGCAGTTGACTGATGGCTATAGGAGACAGCGGCTGGAGAGGAAGCTGCTCCTCGGACAGGTGGAGTAGGACCTCGCTCATCTTCTTCCTCTTCCTCTAGCTCATCCTGCTGCAGATACATCCTTGCAGGTGGCACAGGACAAGGAATTTCTTGGTCATAGCTAAAATTAATTTTTTAAGAAAATAAGGACTTAAATTTGCACTGTGTAATTAGCATATCTGACACATGTATTAACAGCCCAGAGACAAACCATAGCTCTCTGTGCTCTTGAGAACAGCTCAGTAAGGATGTGCCGAGTGGATGCACACCACTGTCACCAAGTGCTCTCCAAAACTGCCATGCTACAGCCCAACGAGCAGCACCAGTGCTGGAGGAAGGTCTCACTGCCAGCTTGTAGGCCAAATCACACTTCAATTAACTAGCGATTAAAGTGGGAGGTGGACAATGTCTTCCTCTTTCTTACCTTTCATCCACTGAAATGCTGTAATCCTCGCTGTTGCTGTGGGGAGGTGGATGTGCTGGAGGAGGTGGCAGAAGATCTGTCCAGTTCATGCCAGCTTGCTTGGGAGCCTTTGGGGTCCGAGCACCCTTCTTGTGCCCTTGACTCCCTGGGAATAAAAAGCAGCATATATTTGTAACACTCTGAAATTTCTCCTCAGCACTAGCTGTGAAAACCAAGACAACTGTAGTCCCTTCCCAGATGCTCTTGCATTCTTTAAGAATTTACTCTTTTGCTCCGTTTGGAGCAAATTGGCATTCCTCCTTTTTACACTAGTTTGTGCTTGTAGCTTCTTTGTAGAACTGATCTACATTTTAAGTGGTTGAATTTAACCAGAAACTTTACATAGCATGGTAAAAAACATATGGGATACAAAACTTTACTTTTTTTAATAAACAGTCAAAATGTGATAAAACCATAAATGAATTTTACAAACAATGCCATTGAGAATGAGCTTCCTACTTCTGTTAATTACATTAAAGATTATAATCTAAAACAAATGAGCTGTAGACATATTTTCTGAAGTGCCTTTATCCTATTTAATTGCCAGAACCTAAAATTCAGTATGATACAAATATGATCTATTAAAGTTCTACTGTTGCATTAAGTCACTGAATATAGGTAATTTTTACTTGTCCACTGAAACATTTTAGGTGCAATGAAATTACTACTTTTAGTCTACATGGCAGGTGCAGCTGAAAATAATTGCTGGAAGAAATAAAATAACAGAAAAAAAATAAAGATCGATGAAGTATTTCACAAATGTTTTCAACTACTATTACCGGAAAATTACAGCTCATAATAAAGCAGTGCAGCTTTAACAGTTCAAAAAACTTGGACTCAGACCAATTATTCAGGTGGTCTCTAATTTTAAGTTTGGACATGGCTATGAGGAGAACTAGTTCAACCATTGTTCCTTGGTATATATACATTTTCATCCTTCTTTGCAATTGTTATGCCTTCATTATAGATAAACTCCTTTTATGTAGATAAAGTCACTGTGGTTTTGAGGATGTTTTAGAATCCTTCACATTTCTCTCTTAAACTGAGGCATGATTTTATATTATCACAGTAAAGCGTTATATATATGATTAAATATACTGCAGTGAGATTTAGGAAGGCTGTTTTTCACTTCTGCTGTCTCAGATTTTCCACTGTTACTAACAGTAGTTCTGATTATTATTGTCCCACATTAGCTGCCAGATACACGTTTTAGCTATGTGCAATTGTTTTTGTGATATCTCAGTATGTCAAACAAGACACTAACTATCCCAAGGCGACCTGCATTCTGTATCCTAAGCACCATGATATATACATGGTTCAACACAATTAATTTATTACTTTGGCCACCTTTCTTCATTCCTGCTGGAGTCCTTGGCACATGACTATAAATTGTTAAGAGTTATGAATAACCCTAATAGGTATCAGCATGGAGAACACCACCCTCTCATTGTTAATTTGCATGGTTCATACCCCTGAGATGTTTCATGCTGCATTTCAAGTCTTAACATCATTGAGCACAGGTTTAGCACCACCCACATCCCGATCTTTTAGACCTGGGATAAGGCTAAAGACTGACTCTCAGAACAACACTGCTGAGCAGCTGGGAGAATTGCGAGCTGTGCTTATCTCATCCCAGCCATTGAGAATTCAGATCATCCACAGGCACAGCAGAGCTCATCAACATATTGATGTCTCTGCTGTGCCTCAGTCAGAATTGGTCAGGACAAAGCACAGGTTGGGATTAAGGCAACTGGACTATCAAAGGCAACAGCAGAACAGAATGGGGAAGGTCTGCATCTTCATTAGTAGATGTAAAGTTCAGGGCATTTGTGACTGTGAGCACCCTGGAACTGGTTAGATGTAAATAAACACAGCCTAACTACCACACTTACAGGAAAGCCCCAAACCAAGTGTATGTGTAGTTTCTGGTTTAGCTCATATGTCTCTACCAGAAATCAAACTAAATACATGGGTTTAATTTACAAAATGAAAAACTTCTTAAAGCAGAGTTCTGTTGGGTATCACTCAACTGCTGTGGTATCTTGAGCTGGTTCATGAACTGGGTAAACAGACCCAAGAGATGAGAAAATAAGTCACTAAAGTACCAGGAAGGTTAACACAGAAACTAATTTTTTTTTTTTTTTTTGTGACAGTTGGAAAGAAATTGTAATGACTTAATGACTTGCCTATCTGGACATGGACATTACCCAGTTAGGGTAATCCAACCTCCATTCCAGTTCATGACTTTCACAATTTTGGAAAATCAGTTACTTAACTGACATTTAGATGACACTAAGCAATCATGAGGATGCAAAATAAATACATACACCTATTGGGAGAGTTTTTGTGCCATTCAATATCTACTGTCCATGGATTCCTCCCCATCACTCCTCGTCTATGCCCATAAATATTGCTAACCATGGCTGCAGCACCCAAACACCACAAAGCCTGAGGCTTGGAAAACACTGGAGGTACTCACCAGATGTACTACTGCCTCTGTCTGAGCTGTTGTAGGATCCACCTGTATTCTGGTCATATGACTGGTTGTAGGGAATAGTTGGAGCAATGTTGTCATTTACTCGATAATCTGCAAGTTTAATGGTATGGTTAATGCTGCGCTTCAGGAACACCTCTATACTTTTTTATAACACAAAGTAAGATCTCCTGAAAATGGCAAACTAGAAACAAATTCATTTTGGGAAAAAAAAATCATCCTGCAATTGTGTTTTATTTTTATCTTGCCTCTTATTGTAGGCTATGGAGAAATCGTGGGTACGTAGTAGCTGCACAGCTAAAATGCAGCAAAATGGAATTCTATGCACAGGGTTTTCACAAAGCCTCTGCAATGATCAAGTCCCAATGACTCACTCTATCTATCTATCTATCTATCTATCTATCTATCTATCTATCTATCTATCTATCTATCTCCTGTGTGAGCATTTCACATACAAATACTGTCACCTTGATTGACTGATTTTCCATGGTCTCTGCCTAATTTATGCATGCAGGGCAACCAATGGACTGAGGTTGCTACTTCTGGTATTTCAAAGGTGACACCCCCACACAAGAGTCAGCTCTGTATGAGAAGGGCTGAACAATCTGCTGGAGCAACAATGCAGCTCCAACTGAATTTGGTTTACAACAGGAGAAGTCTTTGTTTCAGGTCTGCTGGCTCCAAGAATGCTTTTATTTACACTGGATTATGCAGGTTCTACAGGAAGGGCCTTTTTTGCTAATAGCTGTTACCACAATTTTGCTCTCCAGTTCCAAAGCACTTGGTATACACTTACTGCTTTTAAATCTAGATCTGGCAACCAGATCTGTAAAACCTAATCAGAAGTAAAATATTCATCTGGCAGAACAATAGTCTTGTGCTAAAAGGCAATTACAATTTTCAGAGAACAGAAAAGAGGTAAGTTACTCTTCATACAACAAATGAAACTGCGTCATAAACAGAACCACCCGACATAAAGTAGTGACAATGAAGCACAGCATGTAACTCATCAAAATGGTTACTTCCCATCACAAAAGCTACAGGTATAATCAGCACCAAGATGGCTTTGACTTAGGAAATGAGAAAACCACGATCAGAATATTGACTCATAAAATAGCAAACCAAAACAAAAAAAAAAACAACCAAAACTAAGAATTCAGTCCCCATCTGCTCAGAAACATTTGTGATAATGTAAGCATGGGAAAAAAGAGCAAGATAAATTCCACACCAGAGTGTATTCTGTAATAGTTTCTCAGCCTAGTTGCATTCCACAGACCACGCTGAAGCCCTATATACCACATATGTTTACACAGAGGATAAACAGTAAATCAGCACTCTGAAATATGTATATATGACTGTCAGCAGACAATGCTTTAAGGGGGCCTTTCCATACTACAATATGCTAGAGAATATGCAGCTGTAATATACACAGTTTGAAAGATGCAGTATCTTCCAGCACATAAAAACCAAACACGTTTTAATTCCCAAAGAGGTACGTAATACACAGTTCATGAAAGGGAACAATTACAAAAAATACAGCTTTCACCCTCTAGTAAGGAGCCAAAATCCTTGAATTTTCTTTTGGCATGTTTATGTCAAGGGAAGGTGTGATATTTTATATTGCCCTTTGAACTCCTCTGTGAGTAGATGGGTCCGGTAGAGAAATCAACATTCCTGTAATGAAATGTTTCTTTTTACTGGATCACTTATCACTATGCGATCACTGGAGTTACAACAATCCATGCAAAAAGTTCCAAGTTAGAATGGGTCCAGCTCCTAGGGATACTGTTTTGCAAATCAGGTTATTAAAAGAGGTTGCATGGTAGCCTGGAGGACTAGAAAGAAGAAATCACGTATCTATTTCTTCCAGCTCCCACACAGTATATTAAAGAAACATGCCTTCAAGGCCTCAAAAGCACATTCTGATGTTTCCCGTTAACACTGAAATCAATTTATTTTTAGCTTCTGGATCCACAGACTTCAGTCAGGGTAAAACAGGAATTTAGTTTCCAAAATTGTGTGCAGTAGCATCGACTCTCAAGATGAGAATTGAAGGCTTGCTAGGAACAAGTCTAAAATGAATTGGATCACTCCATTTGTGTCCCCAGTGTACAACACAATACAATTTTACAGAGTTTGATATGCAAAATTTCATTCGTTTACATGGACATGTAGATTTAATGAGTCTCCATCCACGACTGGGAAGAGTGGGTTGACCTATTTAAAATTTAAGGTAGAGTAAAATGCAACTACCATGCATCTGGCTTATGAATAAAATATCTGGCCTCTGTCCTAACCAATCCCTTAACTACTATTTAATTTAAATTATTTTTATATCCATAGGAAATGTATTTTATTTAACTCTTTTCTAAAGATACAGCTTGTTATTTTTTACAATAAATTCAATATCACAAAGGTTATCGTGGTGCTAATTAACTTTCTGACACTGCTAACAGTGTATTTCTGAATCTGAAGAGGCAGAAGTCTAAAAGCACCACAGAAGCCTGTAACTGCTGAACCTGAAAGCTTTAGACTACCAGAACCAGAAGGTCAAAACTCCTCTGATGCCTAAAGAGGAGAAACAAGCTAAAAGCTCTTCACCTTTGTTTAATTTGTTTTGCTCCATAATGTTGTACTGTATGGGTGGAACCTCTTGCTTTTGCTGAACAGAGGGTTTCCAGTGTTTCTCATTCGTGTCCCCGCTGCCATTGTTAACATTATTGCTGATATTGGACTGGATGAGCTGAGTGGTGGCATACGGAGTGGGCTGCCCAGGCTGGCTGACAAATCTTCCGTCCTTTAGATTTGGACTATTGAAGGTTTTCATCTCATTGATTTTGTTGCTGAGGTCCACGTCCCCATATACCGTTGACTCAGGCAACATCAGGTTTGTCTGCTTGTTGTCCAGCTGATTGTTGTAATTTGCTATACAATCGGCTAACCACAGAGGAGAGAAAAGAGAAAAGGTCATTCTGTTCGCTCACACCAGACTTTCCATGAAACCCCCTCTAACATTTCCTTACTGCACAACTACATGGCTCGAATTCATGGAGCAGACACACTGAGGCAGAGATACTGCCATTAACTATAGACTTTACAGGATATTATTTACCTTACACACTACTGCTCCAAAAGTAGGGTTCACTGTTCTGAGTAACTGTAAATTCAAGTCTGCTGAATTATACCTACAATGACTTACCTTGCTGGGCTTTTCCATATAAACATTCAGGTTTTTCAGACATCAGTCTCATAGCAGTATCTATATTCAATTAGTAATTGTGATTAAAACACTTGCATTGCAAGGAAGATTGAACCAAAACTTAATAGCGGGAGTAACTAAATAAGACTGTCATCTCATGTCACCTCAACAGTACCTAGAAACTCTTGGACTTGTGATAAGAAATAGACATACGACAGGTTTTCATAAAACAGACTTAAAAACTATTACATATAAGAGAATTAAAGAAAAACAGTACAATGTAAAAGGCAACTCAGTACCCAGTAAATAGCAAGTCTTTATTTGATCATTGTTTGCTTGTACAATCTTGTATATTAACTTGAAACAAAAAAGGTAGAAAAGCAATCTAGATTTTTTGCTGATTTTCAGTTGCTTTGGATATTGCAAAATACGAAATAGCACAGTAATACATTATCCTGCATGCTAAAGATATATTGTATAGACAGCATGAATTCATTCTTCTGACATTTACTGCATCCTGAGACCACCATTTATTTCAGACAGTAAAATGACATGTGCTGATACTCTGGCCACTACTGCATGAAACAGTGTCCCTGCCTTGCCATGTTCTTTTGCCACTGTGTGACAAGAAGCCCACATATTTTTTTCCTCTCCACATCCACTCCACTGGGAGAATACTGAATGAAATAGTCTGTGGGCCAGCAGTTAGAAGGCTTAGTGGAACTAGCATTCAATGATCCTTAAGCAAAAATTCTAATTTTCCAGTTGATTAATGCATCAATAATCACATAACTCTCACAAGGAATATAGTTTTCCTCTTTTAAAAGAAGTAGTATTTATGGTAATGAATTTGATTCAAAACCCAGAGTCCATTACCTGTGTCCACAATGAATTTACTGGAGAGGATGCCAAGTCAAACTATATATAGAATTCAGTATTTTACCATTACTCTAAATGAAATAACTAGCAAACATAGAGGATTTTCAATTTCAAAACCACTCCCTAACACATACATATTTTTAGAGATATATTACCCGAGAAGGGGGAATAAAATAACGCTTGTGTAAGAAAACCACCGATCCACATTTTCAGACTAAGGAACAGTATCAGAACATGCCACATAGAACCTATCACTGCACATTTCATGCCACCCAGCCTGTGGGTTTTCTTGAAGGTTTTACTGTTTGATATATTTTTCCTTCTTATGTGAGGTGTTATTTACTGCCTCTGTTATTTATTGCTTCACAATCCTCAACTTCTTGATTTCTAGACTTTAAATGTTTTCATGTCTCTCACCTACTGAAACCATACTAGTCTTTCTTCCTTTCCAAGTCTATTGTATTATACTGGGCAATTATATATACAGTATATTCTTCACTCCTGATACCTCAGGCTTTGCTGCAATATCCTTGCAGAGTCACTTATAATATTTTTACCTCCTTCCATTTTCAGCTACATCTGATTTTTGTGTAAGGCAATATAATCAATACAGTATATGCAATAGGTACATTTTTTACACAGACACATTAGAATTCCTCATAACAAGTACTTAAAACTGGTTTGCCTATATAACAGAATATTTATCTAGTCAGATTTTTTTAATAGCATCTACTTTAGGAACAACTGGTGCCCGTTCCGTAGACTTGGAAGACAGTGTTATACTTAAAAGCAATTAAAAATGCAGCTACTTTGCATATTCACAACTACTGAGGGGATATCCATCACTGCTGCTTCAGAGCATAAACCAGCCCACGATGACTGAATTAAGAATATTTGGAAGAATTTCCAGGAAAGAAGAGACCACTCTGAGCACATTGTCTGACACGCAAGCTCCAAAGTTCTACTTGAAAGGAAGGAAACACTTTGTGACAGAACCAAGCTTAATATGAAAGCTAAAATGAGGAAGAATCCACTGCAGTTCAATACAAGATGCTATAACAGGCTGCAACCATCAAAAATGTGCCTTCTCTTCCTTTTCTGAATTTGTTAATTACCAGAACTTGCTATATCTGTCCTTGCCAAAGTAAAGGATATCCCTGAATCACAAACCTTTTTATAGAGGTACTGGTGGATGTGATCTCCTCAGCCAGAGTGAGAGACAAGTCTCACTGCCAAAATCTCTCACCTTGCTCTGAAGCAGCTGGCACTGGTCACTGTCAGACAGCATTACTGCAGGAGATGAATTGCCATTACCACCACTCATGAATTAGCAGCCATTTGAGCTGGTTTCCCATTCATTACAGGAGGTAATGCTGCTTGGCACTTATGTGACTTCACATATTCCCTCTATGGATTGCTGGGACATGCTACTAGCAAAAACCAGCAAAAAACAGTAGAAATACTTGTAGTGGAAAAGACTTATTTCATTCCTCACCAGTAACACTAGGTTAAACCAAAAGGAACCTAAGGTCTGTTTAAAACAAAATGTACAACTAGCACTCTGAGCTGTATTTCCTGCAATGTGTTCCATAGAACTCGTGAGGTTTTCTTGCAGAGCTCTCCGAGTCCTGCTCAAGCTCCCAGAAAACCACTTAACCCAACATTTTGTAATTGCTTTAAATGTGTGAAGTTAACTTGCTTATCTGCACACCCTAAGCAGAACACCAGTTATCCAATTTTGTGCAAAATGGCACTCAAAGGTCTGAGAGTGTCAAAACAGACTGACTTTATTGCAAGCACTGCAGCAATGTTTTATCTCTTGCTTCCCATCACATCCAAACCAGAAGGAAGACCACACTGGCAACATGTTGGTATCTCTCCTTCTCCATCCAAGCAATGAGGATGTACTGAACAACCCAAAAATTACCTTATCTGCTCTATTCAGAAGCCAAAATGTATTACTTCAGTGTGAGTTTTGGCAGCACTGAACTTTGCAGGGGCTCCTTAAGCCTGCTGCAACTCTCCAAAGAGGATCAAAAAAGGATCCAAAAAAGGGACCAAAAGCATAATCATGACAAAGAGGAGACACTACATTAAGCCTAGAAGCATGGGAAATAAAAACCCAAACAAACCTGTACACTCCGTCAGGTGTTAGAAGCACACACTCTGTAAAGAAGATTCCTTAGCAAGGTAGAAACATATCTAACCTGGTCGACTGTACGTTGTAAGGTTGCTATCACTGTTGCCATTGCCAGAGGTGCAGCAGTTGATGGAGCAGTCATTGTGATTGTTCCCTGTGTTAGGCCAAGTATCTGCTAACCACGGCTGAGTGGCTGGTTCACTGATGTTTAGGAGTCCAGGCCTTTAAAAACAAAGCTTGGTCATTTCAAAAATTAAACAAAATAAAGCATTTTCACATTGCAGTGACACTCTTCCCAAATGGTGAGATATTCCAAAATAATGCCACGTACCAAAAGGCTTGAGCACTGGAAAACACTGCTTGATTCAATTGTTTAGCATTTTAAGTCTTCCTGTCTAACCTGTTCCTTGCTAAATCCCTTAGCAGTGAGCAGTCAATGGCAGCATCAGTTCATTTTGCTGGACTACACTATATGTTGGTGAGCAACATTTACCTGTCACTTTGGTTTTAATTTTTAATTTTTTTTTTCTCTTAGGAAGTTGCACTTTTATTTTTCTTAAAAGAAAGCAAGGTAAAAAAGAGGATATTGGCAAGTCAAATAAACAAAGAATTCACACATGGAAGCAGGATGGATATGCATTAAGAGCCAAATTTAAATGTGAATATTCCCAAATTCTTGGTCATTTATGGAACAAATTCTCCTCACCATCATTTAGTACTGTTGTGGTGCATCAAAGGGAACAGCAGATAACAGAAACCTCTGTGGCTTGGGAGCATTTGGACCTCACTAACCATGCTGAGTGGGTGACACACGCTTGTCCATGAGGAAGCCACTCAGCTCCTAAGAGAGTTTGAGGTATTTGGGAATACTGACCACCTGGAAAATATTCAGATATGAATGCTGCATTCTGGCTGCATTTGGAATAAAGTCATCAGCAGAAAGAAGAGCATTCCTTGTTTTCCAAGTTGCTGAATTTTTGCAGTGGCTGTGAAAGTCTCTCTGATGAACTTTCTGTAGAATCTTTGGTGGCTCTTCAGTCTCTATGCTAATAATGCTTGTTACAGTCCCACACAATTTAAAATTGCCTTTGATAACTAAGGTGCTTTAAAAAAATAGGCAACTTTAGCTATTGTCACATACACATATATGAACACAGTCTCCTTCTCTTGGAATGTTTTAACAGGCAACTTTCCATTTGAAATAGTGCAGAAACGATTTTCCATAATATTAGATGTGATGATCTTCAAAAATAAAATATGCTAATCCTCTTAAACTGCAAGTTGAAAATACAAGCTGCATGCAGTTATTTGTGGGGGATAGAGTCTGTCAGTGCTGCAGGCTTAAGTCACAGACTTAGAATGACATTTAAAAGATCTATACATATATATGTGTATATACATTTCTGTACTGCATATGTCATCTGACAATTTAACATGGGAGGTGATGAGGCTTGACTTGCTGTCAGACTTACAAACCAGCCAATATGCATTCAGCAAAGAAGTATTTTTAAAAAAAAATCTGAAATAAATATACAACTGTGTAGGCCTGTGAGCAGGTCAGGTGATTTGAAGTTCCTGCTTTTTTCCCCTACACTCTGCTCTTGTAATGAACCTATGGCTCAAGGCATTTAGGGTAGACAAAGGATCCCAGAATGTTTCAGCACTTTAATTTTCTGTGTACTGGATCTTTGCACAGAAAATTAAGATCCTTTGTTTCTAAAATTTACTTTGCATTCACACCTGCTGTCATGTAAGGAATTGGGTGTGGTGTATATAAGCAGAAGAGAATTCTACTAATTGGAGTCATTTAGGTAGAACCTTAGGCAAGAGATACTTGCATTACAGCTCCATAGCCTGGTGATGATCTGAGATCATAATTTCCAAATATCTTTAACCTTGGCAGCAAATTTCTTAACTCCCTGAATTACTGGATGGGGTCTGAGGCAGGGGTGGACAGAGCCAAGTGGCTGTGTGGGTGCTAGCTGGAGTCAATCCAGCACAATTATCATTACTCAAATCCTGTCCAGAAAAGGGATTGCCACAGAAATGGTTATTTTTTCAGCAGCACACAAGTGGGGATTACGTTGAAATATATCACTGTGACATTCTGAAAAATGCTTTAACACGCTCATATAACTATACTTGGCAAAAAAGCTAAACCTTTCCCAAAAACTGCAAATATAAAGGAAATGAAAACCTTAGGTTTGGATATCAGAGGATGGTTTCATATGCAAAAAATACTACTTTTTTTTTTTTTTAGATTGCAGAAGTATGTTTCATATCCTACAAAATAAATTGCATCACACCTGCTGTCAATGCTATATATGCAAACAAACAAAACCAGCACAGACATTTGCACCTTGAATCAATTACACTGTAAAATTCTGGCACTGCTGCTGAACACTAGGACAGTAAAATTGAAGTTGATTCTCTACAAGTACCAAAATTACTGTGCACGATATAGACACTTGTGGGTTCATTTCTGTCCTCTATGTGAGAGTGCTTCCTCTAGCCTGTACTAAGGGAAGAGTGAGAAAGCACAGTGGCACAAAGAACACAAAGGATGCTAGCTGAGTATTTTTTTGAACAACTCTCAGGGAAAGAGAGGCTTCACTCTTCTCTTATTTTTTCACTATCCTGGAGCAAGAGCAGCAACCCAGTGATTTACACATTCTTCCATTCAAAAATCACCTGGTAACTGCTCTAGAGGGTTCCCTCCTTGCTCCTATGGCCACGAGAGTTCAGCAGCACACAGTGCTGGGCAGAGATATCTGGAATTCCTCATAATATGCCAGGTCCAGCTGCAACAGGAGCTGAATAGCCTCACCTCTGCAGAGCACTCAGGTAGACTGGGAATGCTTTATTTTATGCCTAATCTTCACAAATACCAAATTTTTGCATGGTCTTGGAAATTAGGAATCGCAAGATGCCAGTTGTGAGCAGGAATTGTTACAGGACTTTGTTGCCCAGCTGGTCTCTGAGATTTTAGTATTATTTCAGAATCAAGCCAAATCTTTGAATGTGACCTAGAGAAAAAATGGTGTGCTACTAAAGCACCACTGCTCCGACCTGCCTTTTTGCTAAAACTATTATTTTTCTTCCTGAAGAAAACTTCACCCCTACAGAGGAAATGTAAATTACTGTTTTCTCCATGGCCATTAATTAAGTAAAAACATAAAACCCAGTAAACATCCCTTACTTAAACCCTCAGTCTGGAATGGACCTGGTTCTCAGAGTGTGTGGCTGCAAATTTACAGCCTGCTTCCTTCTCCTTCAGTGCCCCATCTATCTTAAGCAATGCTTTAATTACTTTGCATTCACAGAAAGATTTTTTTCTTAAAATGTCACCTTACAAGCCATTTATGTCTTCAACATTTTTTTCCAATAAACATTTTCCTTCTTTGCAGTATTTGTGAGGCAGCTATATTTCTTAATCTTCATAAAGGCCATTACTTAATTACTTTTACTCCCTTAATCAGGTGGTAAGCCAGGTCTTTATTTTGAAGTTAAAGCACTCCCTCTGCTGCTCATTTTTTGAGATGCAGTTTTTACAGGTTAACAAAGGTGAAAATATTTCAAATAATGTTTTGGAAGTCAACCTGAAAATTCAAACTATATACCCTCCTTCTAAACAGAAAACACATGGCCAAAATGTATACATTAATATAATGAACTAAAACATATCTCTGTGGTTATTCTGCCACCATTTACAAGGACAAGTAAACTCTCAGAATCCTTAAATTTATTTGCACACAATTTATATCTGTAAGAATAAAGCACATAATTACCTGCCTCCACTGCTTACGGCCTCTCCTCCTCTCTGATATGTTACTGAAATAGTTAAAGATAAAAAGAGGGAAAAAATTTAAAAAACCACACAAGACTCCTTTGATAACCATATTTGTTTCACCTGTTTCATTTTAGCTAAGACGATAATAGTACATTGTTTACACATTAATTCTGAGTCTCATTCTGCAAGCTACTGCTTCAAATCCAAGTTTAGACATAATACTTGTGTTGTTTGATAACTGCTAGTCCTAGCCCCAACAGGGTTTTATATTTCAGTTCTGTTCTGAACACACACACACACATGTATTGCTTAAGAAAGCAGGAAGCCATACATCAGGTTGAACTTACTCTTAACATAACTCTGCTGACTTCACTGGATTTACTCTGTGGAATAATTTAGGTCATATATTTATTTCATGAATGGCTGGATGTTAAAACTTTGCTCTACCTTATTATTTTGGCAAGATTAAAGAGGTATCATGACTCTGTAACAGACCTTACTTCTAATGTAAATAATGGCTCATTACAGCTGAAGCTACTGCACAAACAAATGCTCTTTCTGAATGTTACTGCAATACACTCAGGGAACAAGCATACTCTAGAAGTCCACAGAAGCTCCACATTTTAAAACATTTTACAACTGAATTTATAAATTATATAATCTAAAAATAAATAAATATAAGACTAACTAACTATATAAATGTTGATTCAAAAGTAGAAAGATCACTTTCTAAATTAGAAGGAACAGTTTTTCTAGCATTTCAGAAGTATTCTCCATTAACAAAGTGGATGTACACGTGCATTTGGCTGTTGGCATGGATTGCATATCCTTCACAGGAAGCAAGATGTTTGAGAAGTTAGCTTTTAGGACGCAAACATCCAAGAAGAAACAGTGCTATAAATTTTGCAGATTTGCATTGAGTTTGGCAAAGGGTTAAGGAGATTGCCTCCCTGCAGATACTGATGGATTCTACAATTTCCAGCTAGGAATGTGGTGAAAATAAGCAGCCAAATTCTGCTCTTTAGAAGAACTCCAAACTGGGAGTCTGCAAGAGAGAGATAAATGCTGGCAGTGATTACAATAACAGGATTAAAATGTAGGATGCATTCCTACAGGTAAGTCTTTTACTGAAGGTAATGCTACAGAGGGGAGCCTGGTTCCATTTAAAGTCAAAGCATGACTGAGATTCTGGACTGAAAAACAAGGATTTTTCTTTAAAGTGCTTCACATGCTTTATGTTTTTCTCAATTTCTTCTTCAAAAAATCTCAGGGCTACTTATTTTCCAGCTCTGTCACTCTTAAGAAACCCTGGTATTTTCTTTTAATGTTAAGAATCCGATGGAGAGAATAGATGTTAGCTTCCAACCTCTGCAGAATTTCAGTGGCATGCTACAGCAGAGACTCCAATAGAAGCCCTCTGTTTAGCCAATTAAAGTAACAGCAAAACAATAAAGAGTTTGTATTATTCTCCACCAAGGCACTCAAAGGCCTGCAGAAACATTGAGGGCCACTCTGGCTCGTGCTGAACAAGGAAACAACTCCACTGAACATAACAGGCTGACTTGTGAGAGCAGGAACTCAAGTCTTGGGTTTGATCAGAAGCACGTGGGTGACTCTAACCCAGCACAGCCTGGTCTGTGTGGATGAGTGCAGGCACACGGGGCTTGCTTCCTCTGTGGTCCAGCCTGGAGGATGTAACTCGGCTGCTGCACAGAGGCCACATCAGCACGGTGCTGATTATGAGCCAATATTCCCTGGGAAACTGCGTGTGCACAGGAGGGGGTGGCTGGGTGGGTTTTACCCTGCCTGGATATCCAAGTCCTGCAGGTCTCTTGTGAAAATGGAGGATTCAGAACAAAGGAGGAAGAAACGACCTGTCTGTTGCTAAAAGAGAAGCAGAATACTGACGGGTACAGAATGTGCTGGATTTTATCTACTGCAGAGGATGAGCAGCTCAGCTGCCAGACTGCAGGACCCACTGAAGGTCAGCTCTACAGCATGGAAAGGCTCTCGTGGGCTTTGGTGAGCTGTGGTTCAGATTGTGTCATATTTTGCACATTTCAAAACAAAACAAAAAAAAAAGGTGATTTTAAACTTACACTAAATTTGAAATACACCTCTTTTTAAGATGAATAGGATAATTCATTTAAAAATTCATGGCAAAATACCATCTGAGGTAGGAAGAAAAGCAATGTAACTGCTGTAACACTTTGATTTTCTGTATCTTCCAAAGCAGACAGCTCTGAGGTCACTGGATTAATGCAGATTCAGAGGAAAGAAAAAAGGGCAAATATTTCACCAACTATAATCTCACTGAATCTCTTTCAAGTCAGCATCTGGGCTCTGCTAAGTCATTGTTCCTCCATCAGATGCACCTTTTGCATAGCTAGATGTGGGAGGCCACACTACTCCCTTGGAATATGAAGGCAGAGAGCCCAGGTTGTACAAACTGACAGGATCATGCTACAAAATGGCATGCTGGCATGGAATGTTGTGCTATGAAATGGTACACACATATAGAAAATATTGTCAGCCACAAAGCAAATGCACACTGCTCAGAAAACAAATAATGATACCTGTCATTAATGACATTGTTTAAAAAAAACCCCTTCAGAACAACTGGACTGGTTGGTTATGTCAGAGAAAGAGAAATAGTACCACAAACACATGCTTCAGTAACAAAGAAGGGGGGAAAAGTGCAAATATATACCTGTTGGTGTGAAGGTAAAAGACGGGACTGAAAAATCAAAACAAAATACAAACTGGTTATTAAGCTGAAGAGAGAAAGGGAAACATACCACATTAGTATAAATCTAGCAGACAGCTGAACATAGAACAAATATATGTAACTAACCCACTAGTTCAGTCACATTGATATAAAAATAAAACTGCAATTCAGAAAGAAGATGGTCTCTGCAGGTACTAGGTACTATTATCAGGGGGGCAAAAAAAAAAAACAGAAGCAAAAAGCTTGATATTCTATTGTACTCCTGAGCGGGATGAGATTGTGATTTAGCCTTTTAAATCCCTCTCAGTTTGGTATTTTAAGTTTTTTTTTTTTTTCTGAAAATCCTAGCACAAACAAAACCCCCACACTGTTAATCATTCTAGAATGCAGAATGACAAATTCCTTAACAAAGCCTTATCAAGGTCCTATTGAATCTTATCTGCAGTTCACTAAGTAAATGCTCATTACACTGAACTAATAGGCACACTTAAGTATTCAGTAAGGAAATAATAATCATAAAAAGGAACAAAGAGAACTGCTGTTTTACTGCCTCTGAATCAAGAATGACACCAACTCTCACTGTAATAAAGACACTAAAATCTACCGCAGCAATTAATTTTTGTTTTCAGAGATGAGACTCTTATACAGAGTTATTGTCTTTCTTAAATAATCACAAAAAAGAACATCTTCCTAGATATAACACCTTTCTACCTTCCAACCCTTGGCTTTAAGAGGGAAAGGTTAACAACAGAACAATGACACTGCTTGACAATCTTCTCTCTCACAGCTACTATAAATCCTCTTTGGATCAATATGGGGTCTCTAATCCAAATATAGAGCACCAGCATCTGCTCTTCCTATTAGCACACGCTCCCCCTCCTGTTGACAAGACAGCATCGTTTTCCTCTCACTGATGGCAGAACAAGGCTAACATTGCCCTTTTTGATGACAGGAGAAGCTAAGAGAAACAATCAAATATTCACAAAAACAGCCCGGAGACAGAAGGTGATCAGCAAAGCCAGCACAGGAAGAAAAGGTTCTGGCTAAGAGAACAACTTCTTGAACACATTTTTTTTAAGAACTCTAAAGTTTGTGGGGAGTGCAGTGTGTCTTGTTGTTATAATTTAGGATATGCTGTAGGTTTGCTCCCTTTTTACCGAGCCAATTTATTTCCAGGGATATGACACTAAGCAAAGAAAGAAAAAATGAGTATTTGGCCATTTCAGGCTGCATTTGTAGCAAAGCTTTTTTTCTTGGGAATACCATTGTATTTTCTTTGAGCTAGGCCTTTGCCCATAGTTAAGATTAATTTAGTTACATTCCAAATCTAGAACCATAGTAACAAGCTTTCATTAAAACAGAATGGGCATTTAAACCTGAGCTATTCCAAAGAGAATCAAGAATCTCAAAATAATTTGCAAATCACAGGGACATGAAAAATAATCTTAAGCTACTGTGCTGTTACTGTTCTGTGAGCCAAGTATTAAACCTAGTTTAGTTTCTTGAGGAACTGAGGCAGTTCAACTGAAATAAATCTTATTGCTACCACATGAAAGAATGACTTAATTCTTAGAGCTTCTATTAATAAACTCTTCCGAGTGTGTAGGTCTGCTAGTACAGTATGTATGTGTGGGAGTAATGAAGTATTTTAACAGATGACAGGCTTGAAGCTAAAGATGAAAATAAATAAATGCAAGGCTGAAGAAAGTTTGGGCTTGCAGTGATGGCTTGATGAACTGTGGAGTGGCAAACTACTTTGCAATTCATATTTCACTAAAGATAGGTTTTGTCTTTGAAGAAAACTTGATACCAACGATACATACCCTACTTTTCTGTACACTTTCATTTAAACTCCCCCCAAATTACACAAAAGATATTTTTAAAGATATTGAAAAACACAGCTGTTTTGAACAATAGCTGATGTCACTGAAGTAACCATTTTTAAGGACAAATTGTATGCCTTTTGCTTAATCATAGGTACTGGTGAAAGCACAGCGATGTTAGTGTGATAGAGCTGTAGAAAGGCAGTGTGGCAGCATGCTATTAGTAAAACAAAACAGCACAGGCCAGTGCAGCACTACGTGGGGGGCTGTCCTGCCTAAGAAATCCCAGCAGAACACAATCAAGGGTGCAATTCCTTCCCGATTTCCTTGGCTGCAACTCCACTACAACCACTGTGCCTGGAGTCCACAGTGAGCACTGGTACTTTAATAGCATGGAGGACCTCTCAACTCTGCAACACTCCAGACGTATTTCCACGTTACCACTCGCTCATTTGCTATTTTTAGCACTGCTTCTTTTACACAGCAACGTATTGCTGCTGTTTAAAACCATTTGTGTTTGATTTGCCTGTTGTCTTGCCCATAACACATTCATTCTTGGGAACTAAAGAATGTAATCTCATGACACCTTTTATACACAAAGATGCATCCACCTTTTAAACCTAAGCCTGTCTTCTGATTGATGAATGTCAAATATAATCCCTCTAGTTCGTCAAAAGTAGGATATCCCATTCTCTGATTAATTCCAAAATCAATGGTTTTCACTCTACAAGTGCCTATGAGGTACTGCTTGGAGATATAATGAACTGTAGCTCATTTAATTCAGTTTTAATCTCCAGGTTTAACCAAGAAATTATTTGATCTGGAAGAGTCTTTTTTTTTTTTTTGTTCCAGAAGATCTTCCAGGTAGAGATTTTAGTTTTGTTTGTCAAAGAGCATACTGCAAAGCACTTGTTGACCACTGACAATGTGATATACAAGACATATCAGTAACATGAAATAACATGAAAATGAGGAGTGCTTTAAGTTAGCCCCACTGCTGCCATTCTAACTAAACACAGATGCAGGATGGGATAGCCCCAGAACTCAGTCCCAGCCAAGGGTCTCACAGCAGCATTCATGAAGAGAGTCTTGGAAACAGACTGAACCCTGTGCTTCTGCAAGCAGCCACACTTCTCCCAGAACAGAAGAAACTCAAGTACCCACACCCAAAGTGTTACTGCAGTGTTCACCACTGTTAGCACTCCCAGCAGCAGGCAAAGCACTGAACAGGGGGACAAGGAGCAGCCACCCATTTCAGATGGCTCCTCTTCAGATGATACAGCGTCAGAGAGCAAGGGCATATTGGGAGCTCCTGGCCTTAAACCCATCTTTATATTTCTCATTTGTAGGAGTATCTTTACGAAAAGTTACTCCTGGTATTTAGCTCAAGACTTATGCTCTAAAGCCAGACTTAGCACATTATGTAAATATTGCTGCTCTCTGCTCTGGCTCCTGACCCACACTTCAAGGAAGTACGGAAGTAAGCTGATAATTCCTTATGTGAGCCTGAGAAGAACAAGAGACTGATGACAAAATAAATAGGCAACAAACAGGCATTCAGCAGCCTGAAACAGGTAATAGGGCACCTTTTCTGATACCAGCATAAGTACTCGTCAGTCCATTCCTCTTCTTCCTGTGTCGGTACAACCAGATGCTGAAGACCATGAGGATAATCCAACAGGCTGCACCAATGCCAGCAATAAAGGCAGGCTGCTTTACTACATCAGAAATCTGCTGGGCTAAACTGACTTGATCTTCTGAAGACACAGGGTTTCCATGAGAATCTGAAACAGAGACACCCGTAACAGCCGATTAATTTCAAAGAACAGCTGTAAAAGGCAGCATGAAAAGAGCTGGCATAATTACAGTTTCTCAAGGTAAAATCCTTAAGACTGCTCTTCAAAATCTCACTTTTACAGGTTTAGACAGAAGTGATTTGTTTTCTGTACAAGACAGGTACCTCCAACATCACTGACACTTGTTCGTTTACAAAAGCTGCTAAAATCAGGCTACCAGGTATACAAATAGAAAGGCTGCTAAATTACAAACCTGTGGACTGCTGTATTTCATTTTTCTTTAATTTAAAAAAAAAAACCAATATCAGCTTCAGAAAATTATTCAGAAACTCAGCAAAAAACATGGCAAGTGAAGAAAGGCTCTAGTATGAAGTATGAGTAGCAATGTGAATGGGTGCAAGTCAGCTCCCCAAAGTCCACTCTCAGAACTGACAATCACAGTTGCAAATTTAAACTACATTCACATGAGGTTGGTATTCAGAGAGATCTTTTAATCCAGCAATTCTTGACAGATTACTTAAATCTTGTATTACACAGTCTAATGTACTGCTTGCAGTCTCTCAGTCTCTCACTTTGACCCCAATTAAAAAAAAAAGACTGAATATTAAAAGGATGCAGACAAAAAAGTAAAACTACAAAATAACCAACCCTGCCCCCTTAAATACAGATGAAAAAGATAAAGGATAACTAAAAAATAATTTATGAATTGCTAAAAACTGCCAAGGAGTCTCACTAGTAATGAACAAGCAGTGCTTTTCAAAACCAGTTTAGCCTTAAATAACCCACATCAAAATAAAGAACAAGTATTTTTTCACAGAATATATATATATATTTGTTTTTATAGAAATAACACCTTTAAGAATTGGTCCTTTCTGTTCTTTCAGTACTGAACTTTTGCAGGAACCTTCTAGGAACAGCAGTAAGAAGACACAGTTAGTGACCAAGCTTTCTGACTGAAGTGAAGCAACTCAAATCCAAAATACTGCCTTCGTGATGCTTTACCACCACACTGAGTGCTCACTGGAAATTTCATTACTGCACAGGGCAAGGGCAAGAATTCAAAGCCTTTACTCAGAGCGGATATTGCTTTAGGCATTCCACAGCTTGGTCTTTGAAATACCCACTTTTACTCCTGTATAAATCCAGGAGATAGTTGCTTTATACTATTGGTCGTGACATCAAATTCAGAACAAGAGATTAATGTTTTAAGGAGAAAGGTGCTGTTATTAATTCTATTAATATGAACTATATTAGATATGAAAACCTATCTGCTTAAAACCAGTATGTTTCCCCTATGAACTAAGCAAATAGAATAGATTTTTTTTTAATGATGACATCTCGCATTATGCCAAAATAAGCCTACATAAAATATAAGAAACTTCAATACAAACAAGAGATGGAATCACAACAAATTATTTCCTCAGGAAAAGGATACCTTTTTGAATGGAAAAGGTTAAATTAATAACAGCTTCTTCCAGTGAAGGATTCCAGATTCCAGTTATTGTGACCTTGAAGTCAAATATCTATTTTGCTGAGAAATCACCCTCACCTTTGACTGCTACCTTATTGGAAATTTTATTTCATATTTCAGCTCTCTTTATCTTCTGTGATCCTAAGTGCACTGCCTAGCCTGAAAGTTCACCATTGCAGACTCATTCTTTTCTTACTAATACACTTTTGTGTCTGCTGGGTTTATGGATTTCATGCCTATTTGTGCAAGGTTAAGATGGGTTGCTTCAGATTTTATGGAGACAGACAAGT
This sequence comes from Cinclus cinclus, assembly GCF_963662255.1. Classification (NCBI taxonomy): domain Eukaryota; kingdom Metazoa; phylum Chordata; class Aves; order Passeriformes; family Cinclidae; genus Cinclus; species Cinclus cinclus. The sequence goes on along the minus strand of NC_085047.1, from coordinate 9,249,541 downwards.
GAAGTTCCACACAAGTGGCCAGATGGGCTTAAATGTATAAAGAATACTGTGACCAATGAATTAAAGCTGTCATCTCATCTTTTGTCTCTCTGCAGCTGATGCCATATTAAGATATGAAAACTTGCATCATCAGTCTCCTTTTCAAAATGAGTAATTTTTGTGTTTTTAAACAGCTACAGTCCCTTATACAACTTAATGGAATAGAATAAAAGATCTATAGAGAGCCTCTGGTCCTGAATAAGTACGAGCGATAAATATTTTTGTCTCATCCTTAAAGTATGTATTTTAAACCAATAAATGCAGGAGAAAAAATAATCACAAACTCTAACCCCACATAAGAATGTTTTCTAAGCATATCAGCAATTCAGTCATACTAAAAGACAGTACTTTTATACACAAACAGTTTGCATTGCTTAGTCAATATGTATCTGAGTATTATAAAATCCTGAAGAATTTTTTTCTGTTTATTACCCTTATTTTAATTAACATTAATTTCATGCTATTATTTTACTTGCCATTGCAAGTAAATGCAAGAGCAGCATAATAAACTTTCTTTTAAGAAATTAGGCTTCTGGCACATTGAATATGGGTGGACTGTTAGATCCATTAAATAAGCTGGTATAAATCTATGCACATGGGAAAGAGAAAAATGCATCTTTGTTCACATCCAGTGAGATGAACAGCGTTAAGAGAAGAGGAGACAGAAGGGCTTTCAAGAGGTCACATTTGACTACATCCTACTCCTTTTATAATTCAAAAATAGAGAGTAAGCTAAATATAAATAGAATGAAATTTAGTGTCCTCTTTATCACTAAAAACTTCCAGGAACATTATCTTGAAAGTCTTTATTTGAGAAGGGCATCTTCCCTCTCCCTAAGAGTCCTGTGAGATCCTTAATGATCAGTCTTGGAAATAAAAACAAAAAAACAAAAAAACAAACAAAAAAACCAACCAACCAACCAAACAAAAAAAAAGAAAACCAACTAAAAAAAACCCACCAAAAAAAAAAAAAATCCATAAAACAACCCTACTTTTTCTTCATCCCAGGAAATTTCTGGAACTTTGATACATAAATGGTTCATAATGAACATTCCTGTTCCTGCTTGCACTCTTCAGGGAGATGTGCCAAAACAGTAAGTGAACATAAACATTCTATGGCAAAGAGCATCCTACGGCCAGAGCGGCAGCCGCAGCATAGAATGTACTTGGAAATGCCTCAGAGTTGTTGGAGCAGGCTGATCCCACAGCTCCCTGAAACCAGCATATTATCACAGTGACTCATCCCTTCTTCTACCCCCAGATAAGAGCTTTCTTTTTAATCACAGAGCATGTTGCTATGGCTTTTGCTCACAAGCTCTCCCTTTGAATGTCTTGAAGCTCCAAGTTTCAAACTTCAATGGAAACTAATTAGAATTTACATAGAGAACTGGAACCTCTAATCCTCTAATGTTTAATATTCATACAAATAATAATAATGTGAAAGCTAACATTGAAGTTGCTAAATGATAAATAGAAGATTAATATCCATTTATGGCTGGAATGCCAAAGATTCAAAAAAGTCAGGAAATTCCAGGTTTGCAGGTGTGCAAGCAAATTAACTTTGCCTCGTACATGTATAACCTATGGAATGGTACTTTTCCATATGTGTGTCCCATTCGGTATGCAAAGTGTACAAACACTTAGGAATATCTAAATGGTGTTGACATTGATAATTCTGGCAGTAAAAAACTTGCAAAACACTTGAAACCTGTAACATATTGTTTGATTGTTATCTCAAATATATGTGCATGATGCAATATGAAAATTATTCCGTGAAATATCACCAAGGTAAGAATATGCTATTTTGTCTCCTTTCTAGATGTATGTTTCCCAAACTGATAAAGAATTTTGCACTTCAATCTTATACAGCTTGAGGTGACAGCACCAAACTGCTATGAAAGGGTTTGCTGTGCGGGATTAGGAAAAAAAGATTACTTTCTTAAGTTGTTTTCAGGCCACAAACAAAAATATCAACAAAAAACGCTTATAACTATCACACTTAAGTACCTTAAGGGCCGACAGAATATTACCCTGAAGGCATGCTAGCTAGTTCACAAATCATATCTCCTAAAGGAAGCAATTAGAATAATAAAGATTCAGTGAGGCTTTCTTGTGCTTTGTACACTTGAGACATCCACTGGTTGAATAATACACTCAACATTTACAGTAATTGTGCAGACATCTCTAAATAAACAACTGCATACCATAGGTTCACACCAATTATGTGTTTAAGAGTAACATCAACTGCAGTTGTGGAGTTAATTCTCAGAGCTGGTACTCTGTCAATAAGCATAGGTAATACAAGCTACCACAGGCAGTATCCCATCACTCTATAAAAGCTAGGCTAGAGAGCAGCAAAGAATTGTTTGCTAATTCTCATCTTTCTCTACAGAGCATTTTTGTAAACAAGGTCTTTAAGTTACATGTCGTGACAAGAAAAAAAAAAAGGTCCTAATTGAAATTTTATGATTTTGTTTCTCCACAGCTCATTGTTATAGGCAAAATACAGTGAGCTGTGGCTAGGTCTCATGAAATATTTTTCCTTAAAAACAAAGCTTTTTCAGTCTTTCTTGATGTAAAATATAATATTTTCTTTTCAAACAAACAAACATTTCTTTTTCTCAGTCCTTGGAATTGCACAGAAAGCTTTAAAAGGCCATTCAAAAGCCAAGTGGCAAATTCAGAAGCTTCATGCAGGGTGTTTTAAGGAGACACATAATTTTTCAGTTGATCTCATGATTGTATGAATAACAAGCAAGTTATTTCGTTGGCTTGTCCCTGGTGGCAGGGGAAGTCTGGGGTACCACAGCTCAGTGAGCTGCTTCATGTCAGCAGAGACATGGAAAATGAAAGAGCTTCGAGATTACAATTTGTACCTGTCTTTGTAACAGGTTAAGTGTGTGCACAAGGTCATTTATCACAGCTCAGCTGATGCATGGGACTGCGACTGCACGCCTCAGCTCCCAGGGAATCCAGTGTCTCCTGTCCTCCCCTCTCCTTGTGGAAGGCGGCTCGGAAAGGTGAAGCTTCCTTCTGTCACACACCCAGCTGAGACTCTGCCCAGGCATGTCCCAGAGCCACAAACCTGGGAGCATCCCACATGGCACACAGGCTCAAAGAGGAGATCCAGAGCCAGCCATAGCCCAGTCTCACATTTTTGCATGAAAAACACATTTTAAGGAGCTAGACGTTGGATTTTAAGAAAAGTTCTTATTTAAAAAGTGAACCTCAGAATCACACAGCATATTTTTTCACACGTGGAATTCCTATTTATAATTTTATTTTTTAGTGAAGGATTGTACTAATTCAGGTATCAGGAAAAGATTTCCTGAAGGAATAGTTGGGAGCAGGGTCAGAAATGTAGTAGCTTGAAGCTGTCTCACAGTTCTTAAGAGCACATACATACAGCATGTCCAAACTGCTTCAAACCTTCTACAGAGAGCATCCTTATCCCTCTTTCCTTCCCCCTCTCTCTAACAATGTAATTTACTGCTGGTGAAAAGTGCCAATTGATGACATCAACAAAATTAATTTTCTTTCTTCAGAAAGCTACCCAGAAAAAACTGTTCCACCCCCACGCTGGGAGCACTTCTAAGAACTAGGAATCCAATTCCTTGAGGGGGCTGGAAGAAAACTTGTATCACAGGGAAGAGTTGGATCATCTACAGCCATTCTTCTCCCTGCATGACTTAGGTTGATCTCTCCTACCAGAGAGTGCTACCTCCTAAATTTAAGCACTAATTTTCAGCAGCCTCCTGCAGCTGCTGAAATGGCTGTGGACCATTTAGATATTTCATCATTCTGTCTCTTGTGGCATGGATCTCCACAAGGCTCCTGTCTCCACATCTCTGCCATGTAACAACCAAATTACGGGATTTACTACAGTACACCTAGACTCAGCCATGCCACTTAATTAGAGGCAAGCAGTGAAAGCAAACTCCAGCCATGAGGAAATATGTGTATTCTACCAGACTTGAACATCTGAACACCTTTCAAGGTGTGGGATCACTCCTTATTTTCTAACCCAGTACCCATAAAGGCCAGGAACCCAGAAGTGGGCAAAAACCTTACCCTGACAGTCTCATTTGTTACTTTTTCCACTTCACAAAACCTCAAAGTGATTAAGTTCCATTATAAAATTCACCTTCATTTAGAATTTAATTATCATCAGACCAAAGGGAAAAAAGAAGTGGTTATGGAGCCTTTGGCTTTGAAGATTTGAGGTTATCCTCATAAACCTCACTAACGCAGAATTTTCAAAACCTAAGCCATGTAGAATAAGCTTGATTCTGACTGGCTGTAGAAAGCTGTGAATGGTAACTGGCTGTAGGGAGGAAGAATCCAGCAAATAACTGCACGGTTTTCCTGTAATAATTCCATATTAATGGAGTATCATACAAACTGTGTGCAATTTTATTGTAAAATCTCCATCAATGTAATTGGGAATCATATACCTGTGCAATTTAACTAAGCTAAAGTTGGCCTTCCTTTTAATAACTAAGGAAATGTACAAGTACTTTTCCATATTAGTTGCTCTATCTTGTTTTCACATGCTCTTAAGTATAGATTTTAAATATAACACGTGAAACAAGAAGGTAGATCTACTAATGATACAGAGACAGACAGGACATAAAGTCCAAAGCAACATGCTGTGTTTGCTTTCATATGCTGTAATGATAAGGTATTTTGCTCCAGGCATACTATAAAGCAGCATATGACTATACTTAAAGCTACTTTAAATAATATTCAGTTAACCAACAGAAGAGATGCATTTTTCCCAGAAACATCCAGGAGCAATGTCCCTGGTCGGCATTTATGACAGTAGTATTTGGTGCAAATGGGATTAGAAAGTCAAATTATAGCAAATCATTTGTGTACATCTTTTTTCCTGTACTCAGGTTATTTACTAGCTTTCACACATAGTTGGTATTTATCGTGGCTCATTTTAAGATGTTTGTTTTTTTTCTTCAATAATGATGAAATCTGGTCAAGACAAATGACATCCCTGAAGTGGATCAACACCTAGTGATTCATACTCCCCTACAAGGAGTATACTTCCAGTCTTAAGGGTGAAAATTCACTTTGAAAAGTTAATAACTAAAAAGCACTGCTGAACTGGGAGATTAAAAATAAAAAAAACCAACAGTGTTGCTTTAATCCCACGATTAAAATGCAGTTCTAAGGCAAGTTTAAAACCAGAAATGCCAAATCCTGCTATTCCAGAGATCAAGTAACACTATCCATTTCACTAGCCTTGAAAGTATTTCTGGTGCCATAAAAGAAGAGAGCAAACAAACAGAAATCACCTCAACCAACAGGCAGGATTAGCAGGAAGCTTACCTAACTGGATAAACTGGGGATCGCTTTTCACTCCAGGTCCTGCCCCAGTGCTTGCAGCCACTTCCACGCTGTATCGGATACCGGGAACGAGGGAGGGGATGACCACGGAGAAGGTGGTTCCATCCACTGTCTTGTTTATGTGGTATCGGCTTTCATTGCCAAGGCACCAGACCTGCAGGGAAGCAGATGCAAGGCACATGTAAATGTTCAAAATTCAAGGCTGAAGGGCAAAAAGAAGAAAGTTGACACGTTATTTTCTTCTGGATGAAATTTACACTTTGTCGCTGTTGTAATGTCTTCAGTCATTGACTGATGGTCCTAGGCCCTCAATGAATATTGACAAGACACTACTTGTTCCAAAGAGCTGCTCCAACTACTACCATGATTTGATGATTTTATCACAATCCATTTAGTGCTCAACAAGTGCTAATGAAACTGCAAGCGCAGAAGAAATGAAGGGAAGCCCATCAGCGAAGAACTGTTCACAAAAACAACAAATTAAGAGTACTCAGTTAAATGAATTTGCAATTCACTTCTTCAGGAGTTATGTGTCACTCAAGTGCACAAGCAAGTCTTTCATCACATGACATCTTAAGAGAACTAATGTCATGCTGGAATCCAAAAGGTTTTGGTTTTTCTTTTTTTTTTTTTTAGATGGCAGCAAGGGGCAAATATTGAGTGGTATGCTGTCTTCTAATTGAGGCAACAGTGTGACATCAGATCTCATTTTTTGATGGAGACCAACATACAGGTCTAGTGACTCCAAATCACAGCTTCATATATTATTTCAGTGACATTAAATGACATTAAATATGATGAGATATTCCTTGTGTCTTTAGGCCTGAACCACTGATGTGGCAAATGCTTTTAGGAGGATGGTGGAACTCCCAATTGCTATTCAAGGTGAAGCAGCAGCTAATCTACATCTGCTAAAAAAAAAAAAAAATCACGTAGCTGCGCCTATTTCCTTTTTGTGCACCGTTCACAAATGTATTGCTCTACAAAGAACTTATCCAGAAAGTTAAATTAGTTAAATTCAATACTTTATCTGTAACGAAGCAAACCTGGCTGAGAACACCAGCATATCAGAACCTGGGCTGATTGTACATGGGAGGGAAGACTTTGCTTTCAACACAGGGAGCTACTAAAAGATTTAGTACCCAGATAGCTGTTCTAAATCCCTCATGCAATTCTGCTGCTGCAGAGGTTGCCAGGTGAGGGGGATAGACTTTCACATGCAGAACAATTGCTACAGCCCCTTCTGTACAGCCCTTTCTGCCTGGACATTGGAAATTTTATCCCACCTTCAGGACATTGTAAAGACCCTTTTTCCTTCTCTAGATGCCATGGACTGAAACAAGGCTTGTGGGACACTGTGAGGATGTGAAATGCATTTTAAGTTCCTTTGAAATCGAATCCCAGCACAGGATATACATAAGTGCTGCTGCAGATCAGGTCAGAGCACCTGAAGAGAATCTCCTTAATGTATTCTGATACTACATAGAGACTGTTTCAATCAGTGCTAGGAGTAAAACTATTGCTAATACTGCTCTTAAGATCTAAAGGATGGTCACAAAAATACTCTTATATAAATAAGAACTCGATTAAGTGAGGAACAAAAGACATTTTAAAAGAAAGACAATCTACATTTTGACTTAGGTAATTTACACAGAAATTATTACTGCTACCTTGGAAAATGGTGCATGTGCAAACAATGAAACTGATTTATTATGTACCTATAATCATGAACTTCTAATACAGAAAAAAAACATTTTTGTTCTCAGGTACTCAAGTACATGGAGAAGTGCATCAAAAATGAATGTCAGGTCAAACATCAAGTTGTTCAGTACTTGCCATCCTACATTTGAGTGTATACATAAGTAGGCAAGTTTAGAATGCTATAAAAGAAGAATGAATTCACATTATAACAGACGCTTAAGTGAAGAGAGAAAATTACTTATGCTGTGAATTTGAATTTCTGGGGTTTTGTGTGTGCTACTGACAATTCTTCAATTAAGATAGTATCCTTCTTCCTATCTATTTTATCCTTTAATAAAAGTAGGTACACTCTTGCCTTTGATCTGAGTTGCTGAGAAAATAATGAACATATGCACAGCTTTTTTTTTTTTAAGTTTTCTGAGAGAAAACAGAAGATAGAAAAACAAAAGGGGAACAAAAAGAAAAGTTCACAAGACTTCTATTTGATTTTTTTTCTTGTTATGAGTTCTTAATCTAAAATCAGCAGTTCTGAATTTCTTAAGGTTTTATTTTTTTTTTTTACAAAATCAGTAATAACATACAGCAACTGAAGTAGGAATGGCATATATATATTTTCACAGATACTTTTTAATGTCTGTTTTCTGTCCCTGGTGAAAAGCACAAAGGAAAATAATAGCATCAGTTCAACAAACACAGATGCAAAATGTACCACTGTGCCACCCACTGCTACATAAGCACTGCAGTGTGCTTGCTCCAGAACCTGGTAGCCTGTCACCTCAAAATCCTGGAAGGTGGGGTAGGGATTATATCCACTCAGAAATGTGAATTTCTTGACTTTTATTGTTGTGTCATTGCAATCTTAACATTCCTCTGATGCAGTTTCTTGTTAGAAATAATTCCATCTCTCCAACTCAGGGTCTGTCTTTAAATGAAAGAACTTCACAAATATATTTTCCAATTACATTATATTATATACCTGAAACTAGGCCATAAAACAGACTTTTTTTTACCAGGTGACCAGGTTATGAAAAGGGTTTTATTATTCTAAATTGACCATTAAGCTTAGTAATCTCTTCCACTTCCCATTTTTACTGAGAGGAAAAAAAAAATCAGAGTGAGTTTTGATGGCTAGGAATATATGTTTATAGCACTGTTGTTTAAACCTGAAAAATTGCCAAGACATTCTCATTTAGAAGATTTTCTCAATAATGTGCATTTGCAGGGAGCTAAAACCAAGGCTCCTGCCCTTCCATGGCTACAAAGCTTACTTGATATCTACATTTAAAACATCTCTAACTTGCTTAGGAAAAATAAACTTCATTTAATTTGCTATGTACATTATCACCAAAAAATAAAAACTGCAAATACAGTCTGTGTTCATAAATGAATAACAAACAATAAATACTTTTAATGTACTTTCAATTTGTTAAGAATTAAATAACATCATGAGAATTGAGTTTGGAAGAAAAGAAAAAATTTCTATGCACTAATAGATTTATTATCATAGAAGCACATTCTTTCCTTGAAAGTTTTCCATTTGTTTTAACTACCCAGTTATGCATAATTTACTCTGATCGTAACACTGTTAATTATTATCCCGGAGCTTTTCAACTCATTAAGCCTGTTTATATTTACTACCTTGGCCAGTGTCTTAGCAGCTCTCGAACAGGTATGATTCCCTCCCTCCTTGTGTGTGCATTTCCCAAGTCATAACGAAGGCAAGGCAGGAGCTGTTTTAATTAAGAGTTTTGACCCTTTGCTTTGATTTATGGAGGCTGTTTTAATTGCCTTCCACCACCTAGGCAGAATCACTAAAGATGGAGTCGGAGCCAAAGCAGTGATTTTCTCTCCCATTTTCTCTGAGTAACCAGAAGATGGAGCCAAGCATCCACGAACAGCCTTTCCCTCACTACCTGGCCGTGCTCCCTCTGCCAGGGGACCAAGCCATGCCAGCAGTACCTTGTATTCCTGAACCATCCCGTTCTGGTTGTCCTCAGGGGGTGGCTGCCAGGTGACCACGATTGCTGTCCCGTTCCCATCGTTCTTGGTTACTGAAACACTCTGAGGTGGAGCGCTAGGAGCTGTTTGTTTGGAAAGAAGGATTCAATGGTTATGTTTGTCACGCCCATGAGTGAGTTTGTTTAAATGGAAGATGGTTTCTGGGCTCTAGAGATTCCATTTCCTTTGTGCCCCACCCTTCACCGAGGGCAGTTTGTGCCCTCAAGATAAAATGATACAGAAGGAAAATGTATAACCCAACAACAGAGTTCTGCTGTAGTTTTGCTGTGCAAGCCAGGAAAAGCAGCGCTCCAAATTGTACTCTCAGATATCCATCACCTGCATGTCACAGTTCTGGGCACTGAGTCCCTCACTGGTGTCAGATCGTCTCACCCAGGATCGAAAGTTTTGAACAAGAAATCCTATACAGTCCCCAGTCTAAATCTCAGTTCCTCTAGAGTGTAAAAAATAATGAGTAATACAAAACTTCCTAAAATCTGGACAGAATGTGTTAGTATTAACATATTAATAATATTAGTTCATGTTTTGAATTTGAAATAATCTTTCTAAAGAGTGGATGCTTAGCTGATGCTTAGGATGAATGCACACCTATTGAACCATGTGCAGCAATAAACTGCAGCTATACAGCATTTCTAATGGAGGAGGAAGATGGAAAGGCTGCACAGCCTAGCAGAAGCACCAAAATCCCTATTCAGAGGCATTGGCCACCTTGCATACTTACTACGCAGGTACAGCAACAAAAGGAAGAGCTTTATGAACCTTGTCTTTTTAGCACATGCCTGAGATGGAAATACATAATTTAGTCCACTCTATCTGTTGCCCTCATTCATCTTCCCAATTTGTCTCACTGATTGATCCACATATAAAAGCCTTCTAAAAACCATGGTTTCATTCCCCCAGCTACACTGCTTTGATGATTTCTGTGGTGTCTGCTATCTACTTAAGACAGTGATTAGCAAGTGCTTGAATCTGACAGAAGTCACTTGTGACCAGCCCATGAACTCAGCAGGGAGGAGTGCACACACTGCAGGGAAGATAAAAAAGTGAATTTCCCATTGTGTGTTGGAGGGGATTTTTGCACATCCCTCCCTCTCTGTCTCTCGTGCCTGGCTCAGAATATTTACTTCTGTGTCACCAAACAATTCACATAATGATCAGTCTCCTCTGCCACAGATTGCTGCTCTCAAACAGCATGCACTTCAAACAAGATCAAATAATGAACATATCAGAGGAAAGCTGGCCAGGCTGCTACTTCAAAAAGAAAAGATGAAGACAGTCTAGCTCCCACTTGCCTTCTTCCAGGGTCTTTGCAAATTTCACTTCACTATCTGCTCCCTGAAACTCATTAAAGAAAGGGCGGGCCTTGATTTCATAGTTTACACCTTTCTTCAGCTCCGGAATGATAACACTGTTTTTGGTTGGAGTCCTCACTTCAAAGATTAACCACTCTGATTCTCCGTAAGATGCTGGTGTAGGCCGGTACAGAATTTTATATCCTTGAATATACTGGGATTGCTGGTCCACCTGGCAAGACAGCAGAACACAGAACACATCCATAAAGAGACAGGAACCAGGAGTGATGCCCATGACACTATCCTGGACTATCCCTCATGTTATTCAAAGTACAAATCAGCAGATAAAGGCTCCTTGCATTACAGCAAATTACAGGCCTGATTCACAAGTGCATTAATCCCTTCGATGCTGGTAGAACTGTGCTGGTTTCCTAGGATTTAGGAAGGCAGTAAAAGGGGATAACAAAGTTGTATGATATACCCCAGCTCCATGAGGTATATTTGCCTTTGCATCCATGGAGCAAAAGAGCTTGGCCCAGGTCAGACTGCTGCCCATCTGAAATTGCAGAGCAGAGCTGAGTACATGGGGAAAGGGAGATCTACAGTGCCAGGGCTCAGGGTGATGAATATGGAGATCAAAGAGAGAGCCTGTCAACTCTCCCGAGGTGTGGACACTTCCCAAAACCTGTGAAATGAGCACAGCTTCCTGCCTGCTTCTTTTTGGAGAAAGCAAACTGAGAGGGTGGCCAGCTGGCACTGTCTCTGTTGCTGTGGCTGGGCTCTGCCACAGGGCAGATCTCCCCAAAAACTTCCCCCATGTCCACCCAGTCAGAGGGAGGCCCTCTGCTAGAAGGAAGAGGGCCAGGTTTCAAGAGGGAACATAAAACTCAGTATGGTAACGCAGATGAGACATGGAAAAGCAAATCAAGCTCAATGGTCCTGAGTGCTTTTCAAACTAAGGCAATTTTATACCAAACGTATGGAGAAAGAGATCTGAGTGTAATTGAGGGCAGATCCAGTATGTTTGGCTATAGCTGAAACAGAGAGATTCCTTATACAACTGGTCTGTCATGGAGCATTCACTATCTTTTTAACTACTGGTTTAAATTTCTGATGAATAAGGAAGTCCAATAACAACCACAGTAAATTTTAAAGTATATCAGATTTTCCTGTTTTCAAAAATCTCATACAAAAATATAGTAATACTATGTGCTTGCAATTTTAATTCAAAGAGCAACACATTTCATTTTTAATAATCACATCAAGAATGCATATGTTAACTGAAACTGAGGTAATGCTTATTTTTGAAATTGCAGAGAAGCCACAGGCCACCCAAGAGACTGACAAAAGCTGCCTGTCTGGAAAAGGTTGTTCTGTAAGTAAAGGTCAAACAAAACTTGCTAGGAACCTCAAAGATGTTTTAATGTATTAGTTAAAGCAGGAGATTGCCTGCTGCAGGTGGCCATACTGCAGGTGAGAGTGTAATTACTGTGCAACACAGCAGGTATTATTGCAGCATCAAGGAGCCCCAGGCAGAGATCAGGACTCCTTTGGGCTACAGATCTTCTACGAAGTCAAAATGCCTTTTGTTCAAAATATTCTGCTATGGCATGGCAGGAGCTACAGCCCGTGCTGTCCCACACCATCCCTGCCAATATACTGGAATGTTCAGATGGAAGTCCTACAGAAACATCAAAGCTCACTCCTTATGGTTTTATTTCTGTACACGGTATAATTATATCCCCAACTTTTTCTTAACTTTGCATTCCATTCTAAAACTGATCTTTGAGTGCCACTCCTCACTCTCTCAGTTCCTCTGCCATGTCCTCCAAGTGGCCAACTTCCTGCTTCCCTGCTGCCAGAGCAACATCAATATGACATTGCCTTTTTTATCTCTTCTCCCTGCACCACATGTACTCAGTGAACCACAGGAAAGGATAGGCTCAGATGAGGCTATCTGATTTGGGTGTGTTTGTCATGTCCATAGCACGGAGGTAACACTTTCAAACAGAATTGTGGAGTATTTCTCTCTACAGGTGACTGACAGACAGGGAATTGCCCATGTTATCTCATTAAGGGACTGATACACATCCTACTGAAAGCAGTGCAAAGGCTTCAAATGATATGACTTAGGAGGGCTTTCATCAGTCCTTTAGCTTCCAGAGGAGGACTCACCCTATTGCAAACAGCACTCTCTATAGAGACAAAGATGGAGAAAACAGGTAAACTTTAATGAAGAAGAAAAGCAGAGCACAAAGTAGCACTCTTCCCAGAGAAAAACATTTGCAAGCATGCAAACTACTCAGCTTCTGAAAGTGTGACCCCGCTGCAGCTGAAGCAGGACATCCCAGCAGTACATGTAACCAGCAGCAAGGTACAGGTTTGTACTCACAGTCCAATGAACTTCGATTGAGGAGGAAGAAAGGATAGTAGGGTTGTGCAGATGTAGCACCACGTCACCCAGCTCTCTCTGGACCTGCTTGTGATCCACACCTTGACTTGTTGGCGGAACATCTGCAATAATTTGAGATTCCATTCTCACAAGTACACATGATTGTTGAAATAAATACATGAAATAAGTACATACAAATGAGTATGTCAGAAAGTATATGATGCTATCACTAATGAAGTTGAACCTAAGTACTTCCTCCTATTCATGTAAGAAAAAAACTACATGAAGTATTTTCTTGAGCAAATCATCAACATTTAGGCAGTACCAGCTCAAGAGACTGCACTTCCTTTGACAGAAATGTGAGGGCAATGCTGTGCAAAAAGACACACACTCAAGAGCAGCTTTGGTAAATGGCTATGGCAGCATCTCTTTATTCTTTCCAGCTGGGAAGAGAAAGCATTCTATTGCCCACTGCCAATTCCAAGAGACCAGGAAAACTATAAAGAACAGCAAAAGCAGAAGCTGTATCTTTAGATAAATTCATGACAAACTTACTTAGTGTTACCACAAAATAATGTTAACATACAGAGAAAAGATGAATTAGTCACATGGCTGCAGCTTCTCTAATGGCAAGAGGCTTCTGTAAACAGCAGGCAGAGCCCAGCTGAGGGCTGTCTGAATCGTCTGATATTTGGCCTGTCCTATAGCTGGAAGGATTATTCATTTGCATGAAGGGACAAATTCCTCTCAAAACACGCAATAGTACAATTAAAACACATATTTTTTGCATATTGAGCCCTTGGAAAGCACATTTAACTGAAATGGAATAACTGTCAGATGTGTAAAATTTACAGGGTAATCACTAAAAGGGTATCTAAAACATGTACTGTGGAAACAGAGTAACAGCTTCTGTTCTAGGTTCACATCTCACTCCTTGATCACCTCATTTTAAAGAAGTACCATGCTGACTAAAGTGCTATGACTGAGAATTCATGAAAAGTACTTGCAGTGATTACTACTGAGGTTAATGCCTAGTCAGTGAGTGACAAATCTGGATTCTTAGTGAGCAGCATCAGTAATAACAAAAGAACAAAACAAAAAAAAAATTCTCCACTGAGTAACTGCTACATCCCCATGCAGTATGTTGTGCAAACAGTCCATTATCACAGTATTTCCCTCCTCCCAAAGTTTGAAAGCATTAAAGATAAAAGCTTCTGTTTGGGAGCATTGCCTAAATATCACCCTGCTCAGAATGTAACAGGAAAGGCAATGGAATAATTAGTTCTAGCTTTGCTAGTCAGAAGAGATGACTCATTCACAATATGGACCAAACTATTCACAGGCTCAGCCATTTGCACATCTGTGCTATAAAATGAAGTGTGTGGTCTCTTGTTTCGGCTCCAAGACAGGGACTGTCAGTGAAAACACCCAAAAAATGTGGTTGTTAATGCTTGCAAAGTGCAAGTAGGAAGGCAGTAGGAAGGTAGTGATGAAGGGATGAAGGCACTGAAGGTAGTGATCTACCTTCATCTTGGTTTATGGACTGAACACGCAGTTAGGACAGAACTATACAACCCTCTAGATAAAAGTGAACTGGGCAATTTTTGCTTAGATAGTCCACAACATAAACAAAAATGAAATGGTATTGGAAGATGAGCAGAACTGTTCTAAAGGACTTGACACTTAATTACATTTCTTAAAATTGGAGAAAATTTTATGTGTTAGTTGTTATTTTTATTGAGGTATTGTGTGGCTCTTGGGTTTTCAGCTCTACTAGGTGCCCAGAGAACAGTGAAGCTTTTCCATGCCATTATAAACCATTCAGTTGAGTGAACAGAACATTTGCTGTTTCTCAGAATCAGGTCAGTAATCAGTTAGTTTGGAACAGACACAGCATCTCTTCTCATCTCCAGAAATGAAACTACACTGCATGAAAAACAGGCTCGTTCAGCTCTATTCCCAGAAATCAGGAATCACTAAAAGGTTATTAAATCTCTCTTTGGTAAAAAAATTAGGAACCTGTGCAATCCTGATTTTCCATGTGGCTGTGACTCTGCTGAAATTGTCACCCATATCCACTGAAATTGTCACCCATCAGGAGAAATGCATAATACCAAAAGTCAGCAATGTGAAACTGGTCACTCCCCAGGGGAGATGAGAAAGACATCCTTTCAGACCAACTACAGAAAACATGAGAATTCACCAAAGAAAAAGGCTTTGTTTCCTTTAGAGAACTTCCTTTCAAAAACTAACATGTACTTACTTACACAAACAAAGAAACAAACATACAACACAGACACTCTTAATAAGCCAGTGGGTCAATTTCTCCAGTAAGTGGGAAGATCAGAAAAACAAACAAACAAAAAAATACCATCTCAATGACTTTTTCTTTGGAAAAGAGTGTGTCTAGTTTTCCCCTTCTTAAGAATCTAAGCATTTCACTGGAAAAATGCAGGCTTCAGAGCTGCAATGCATTATTCCCTGTACATCATCCTTAGTGTCATTTATTGGCTACAGTGAGCACAAAGATAGTTTTAATTTTACATAGCTGGATTCAGTCCATAGCTGGACTGAATGTGGATGACTCCTTCATTCACTTCTACCCAGACTTTTCTTCCACTTGGCTATCTGTAAGCTCTGCTTTCTACCCTATTTCACTTCCAACAGTTGTACTATGGAAACACTTGTAACATACTGCCAAAATATCTTTACTGGTTCATGATGCCAAATTCCTTCAAATTTTCAACTTTTCTCTTTCTTATTGCAGCAGAAATCAACTTAGGTTACATATTGTTTCTCTCCCTGTCTCAGTTTTAAGCCTTATTTGATTCATTGGACATAGTAATAACATTTCCATGGAATTTGAGGATTTGTGTGGGAACTCAAAAAAACCCAGGGATTACTTCGGTTGCTAGCAAGAGCTATTCTGCAAGTTGTAACTACCTTTGGATAAGAGATACTAGGCAATGCAACATGCTGTGTTACAGAGAAATGCAAGTTTAAACACTGTATTTGACTGCGGTATATATTACAGACAGGATAGGTAGACAGTCCAAAGCTACCAGAATTCCTCCATCTGGTATTGCTTAGTCAACTTGTGACAGCTGCTGTGGACACCCAAAATGTTCAATGTCAAAAACTTACCTTGAGTTTTCACTGGATCAGATATTTGGCTTGGGTCACTCAGCCCATACGCATTAGCTGCTCTCACAAGGAAGAGATAAATTGCATTAGGTTTTAGCCCTTTAACTGCAAAACTCTCAGTTTTCACATTTTCAGCTACAGTTTGCCAGCTGCTCCCTGATGCATGGCTAAGGATAAAACAAACAACAGCAGGTTAGCACGTGGCTCTTTAGCAACTCATCACACGTAAACATACAGACAGCAAGATCACAGGAGACTCACATACCTGAAGGCCTCAATTATATAAGAGGTTGGTGTTGCACCTGAATTCAAATTAGGTTGCCATGACAATGTTACTGTATTTCTGCTGACATCTGTAACCTCGGGCTTTGATGGAGCACTAGGAATCAAGTTTGGGTCAGTGGGTCTTGGTGGCTGCACTGGGACTCCAAACTCTGACAAAAGGAGAGAGAAATGCTGAGTATGGACAGGCAGCAGCTGTAAGCTAAATGCTACTCACATCTACACTGGAAATTTATGACAGATTCAGGTAACTTCTGCCTTTCAATTTCTGCTTTTCCTTCGTGAATTTTCCCCACACAGAGGAGCCCTGATGGGTTTACCTTGGACCTCTATGAATGCGCTCCACGTCGCTTCGCCACTCGGGGTGGAGGCGATGCAGGTGTATCGGCCAGTGTCACCCAGCTGCACAGGACAAGAGAACAACAAATACTTTAAACAATCAGCCACTCAGTGGGCTAGAAAAGCAAAAAGCTCTCTGTGCTCCCCCATGAATATGGGTCATGAGTATCAGCCTGCATAAACTTCTGCACCAGAAACTCTTTCTGCTAGAAGTTACGATTTTGACAAAAACAGAAATGGGTGTTTGTTTCTGAGCAGTCACAAAAGAATGGGAAATGCTGCAGATTCTAATTTAATGTTAACTATTCTGTAATGAGCAAACTGAAGCATTTCCTGTGGCATTTATTCCTTACTCTGCAGAAGTCCTAACAAATAAATTGAGGAGGAACTCAGATGACAAGACCCCATGCAATTGTGAACCTTCTACATAAATAATGCCTGGGGATTTATCAGGACTGGAGCACTGGAGAACATGTCGTCTTTAAAGCAAAGCTTAAATATTGCACAGGGTACATATGGGGCTCCCTGTGTTAGTATAAATTTCACTCTACAGCAGACCCAAAAAAGAATCTCCATATGCTATCCTCATCCAGTTCTGAATGTTGGATTATTTGTCCATATGTGACTTAATCACATTTCAAAAGTGTTTCTTTTTTTCCCCAAAAAAGAAATGCTATCCTCCTCAGATCCCAGCCTCAGCAGATAAACTGAAGGGAAGTGATCAAAATTCAGAGATTTAAGCTCTAAGCCAGTCTGACTTGTAATTGGCAGCAGGGCAACTCTAGGGAATATGGTAAAGTCAAGTATTCTGCCTAATCTAAAAAAAAAAAAAAATTTACTCCATTTCAAACCACAGAAAAGATAGCAGAGAATATCCACGATGCTACAACTTCACGTTAGAACATTTTAAGGTGTGCAATGCACGAACAGCAGCAATACTGGCCAGGTACCACAACTCCCTGAGGAAGTCAGGTATTTGACAGGTGGTTAACCATTTTAAACTATGTTACACTGATGAGTGAGCATGTTTAAACACTAAAAACTCTTGTGAAAAAGCTGTGTACATGGCTCTGTTACTGAATATGATAAACAAAGGTTTTCTTTATAAACATCTGAATTAACTAGATAATTCTAATCTGTTAGTGCTAAAGCCCGAATAATGTAATGATTCGTCTTACTGAAATACGTTCCCCTTCAAGTTTTAAGTACAAAATAATTCCCTTAATTAATACCTCTTTACTGCAATTTTTGTTATGAAATCTGAAATAATGTGCCCTAGGCAGGTGTTAAGCATAAAGAATGCAGTATCTGAAAACATGAAGTACCAAATATTTTAGTACCTTTATGTAACCTTTCATTAATTCTAAACATAGGAGTTATTACATCAAAAATGCCTGGAGGTGAAAGCACAAAATGAAATTAAAGAAGAAAACCCATTTGCCAGTTCAGGCTACCTTGGCATATCTGATCTGCAGTGCTCCTGTCTCCAGCTGCTTGATGCGAGAGTCTTGGGTGGAAATGAGGATCCCATCCTTTTTCCAGAGGATAGTGGGCATTAAAGTGCCTGTGGCCACACAGTTCAGGACTAAAGTACCATCTACAGCTACAGTCTGATTCACAGGACCCTGCCGAATGACAGGGGGAGGCCGGTCTGCAATCACTGCCAGGAGAAAGAACAGGAAAGACATTTCTCCAACTGGAAGCAATTTTCTAATCATCTAAGTAACAGCAGTTGCTTGAGGCTTTGAAACAAACTAAAAATAATTAAACAAGTAATTAAAGTTGGAGGCACGCATTATTCAGGGCAGGGTGGATTACAATGATGCACAGCTACGGATGTTTAAAATGATACTCAGTGCAGTATTTTCAGAACAGAGAAAGTACTGCATATTACACATCACTGCTATCCCTCCAGATATTCTCCAAGTCCAGTGCCTTTATGAAGTGATAATGGAAAAAGAAAGGACTTCCCAGATTCTTTGGCAAGGCACAGATTTCACCTTTTCCATCTTTCACCACTGCCAGGCCTGTGAAACACAGCTCATACTTCCAGCATTTAAAGACAGAGAAAAATGAGGTAGGCAATCAGGGGATAACCTTACAAATACCTACTGCTTAAATAGACATTTTTTATGTACCACCAACTCATCCTGGTGCTCCGTCCTAATCATGAGATGCCCAGCAGTAGGGTAAAGCAAACACAAATGGACAGAGCCATTTTGGAAAGATATTCCTCTATGAAATATTTTTCCCGTAGCTTCTGACTTTTAGGATGACTTCACAGCCATGAAGAAAATCCCACAATCCCATTGTCGATGTTCTTTCACACAATGGAAATAAAGTGCTATTGATGGGTTATTTAATTATACTGCACAGAACAATATAAACCAGTCTCAGTATTTACAGCAAAAAGAATGGCAGTCTTCCATTATCCAAAACAGAGGTAAAATTTATCTTGTTGTGTTTCAGGGTCTGCTTTACCTGTACCATCCAAGATGACATGCAATGATGATCTGACAACAGCCATAATTTTAAATGCCATAAATCTGTTTAGTGGCATGGAGCTCAGGTAACTTAAAAACTGGTTTGGTAGCTGAAATACAAACCTGAAGTTCTCATAATTTGTGAA